>NC_052161.1:127617390-128939250 GCF_902713615.1 Scyliorhinus canicula | reverse complement strand
TGTGTGGCGGGGGTGCGAGTGTGTGTGTGGTGGGGGTGAGTGTGTGTGTGGTGGTGGGGGTGTGAGTGTGTGTGTGTGGTGGGGGTGCGAGTGTGTGTGTGGTGTGGGTGCGAGTGTGTGTGTGGTGGCGTTGCGAGTGTGTGTGTGTGGCGGGGGTGCGAGTTTGTGGGGGGGGGTGCGAGTGTGTGTGTGGGCGGGGGTGCGAGTGTGTGTGGCGGGGGTGCGAGTGTGTGTGTGGCGGGGGCTAGTGTGTGTGTGGCGGTGGTGCGAGTGTGTGTGTGGGTGGGTGCGAGTGTGTGTGGCGGGGGTGCGAGTGTGTGTGTGTGTGGCGGGGGTGCGAGTGTGTGTGTGGCGGGGGTGCGAGAGTGTGTGTGTGTGGCGGGGGCACGAGAGTGTGTGTGTGGCGGGGTGCGGTGTGTGTGTGGCGGGGGTGCTAGTGTGTGTGTGGCGGGGTGCGAGTGTGTGTGTGTGGCGGGGGTGCGAGTGTGTGTGTGGGGGGTGCGAGTGTGTGTGTGGCGGGGTGCGAGTGTGTGTGTGGCGGGGGTGCGAGTGTGTGTGTGGCTGGGGTGCGAGTGTGTGTGTGGCGGGTGCGAGTGTGTGTGGCGTGGGTGCGAGTGTGTGTGTGGCGGGGGTGCGAGTGTGTGTGTGGCGGGGGTGCGAGTGTGTGTGTGGCCGGGTCGCTGTGTGTGTGTGGCCGGGGTGCGAGTGTGGTGTGGTGGGGTGTGTGTGTGTGTGGCGGGGGTGCGAGTGTATGTGTGGCGGGGGTGCGAGTGTGTGTGTGGCGGGGGCGAGTGTGTGTGTGTGGTGTGGGTGCGAGTGTGTGTGTGTGGCGGGGGTGCGAGTGTGTGTGTGGCCGGGGCAGTGTGTGTGTGGTTGGGGGTGCGAGTGTGTTGTGCGGGGGTGCGAGTGTGTTGTGGGCGGGTGGTGCGAGTGTGTGTGGGTGCGAGTGTGTGTGTGGGCGGGGGTGTGAGTGTGTGTGGGCGGGGGTGCGAGTGTGTGTGTGGTGGGGTGCGAGTGTGTGTGTGGTGGGGGTGCGAGTGTGGTGTGTGGGTGGGTGGGTGGGGGGGTGCGAGTGTGTGTGTGGGGGGTGCGAGTGTGTGTGTGGCGGGGGTGCGAGTGTGTGTGTGTGGGGGTGCGAGTGTGTTGTGGTTGGGGGTGCGAGTGTGTGTGGTGCGGGGTGCGAGTGTGTGTGTGGCGGGGTGGCGAGTGTGTGTGTGGGGGGGTGTGAGTGTGTGTGTGGCGGGGGTGAGTGTGTGTGTGTGGTGGGGGGGCGAGTGTGTGTGGCGGGGGTGCGAGTGTGTGTGGCGGGGGTGCGAGTGTGTGTGTGCGGGGGGTGGCGAGTGGTGTTGTGTGGCGGGGGTGCGAGTGTGTGTGTGGCGGGGTGCGAGTGTGTGTGTGTGGCGGGGGTGCGAGTGTGTGTGTGGGGGGTGCGGTGTGTGTGTGTGGCGGGGGTGCAAGTGTGGGTGTGTGGCGGGGGTGCGAGTGGGTGTGTGTGGGGTGCGAGTGTGTGGTGGCGGGGTGCTAGTGTGTGTGTGGGCGGGGGTGCAAGTGTGGTGTGTGGCGGGGTGCGAGTGTGTGTGTGGCGGGGGTGCGAGTGTGTGTGTGTGGCGGGGGTGCATGTGGTGTGTGGCGGGGGGCGGTGTGTGTGGGGGGCGGGGGGCGAGTGTGTGTGTTGCGGGTGGAGTGTGTGTGTGTGGCGGGGGTGCAATGTGTGTGTGGCGGGGTGCGAGTGTGTGTGTGTGGCAGGGGGTCGAGTGTGGTGTGTGGCAGGGGTGCGAGTGTGTGTGTGGCGGGGGTGCGAGTGTGTGTGGGGCGGGGTGCGAGTGTGTGTGTTTGGCGGGGGTGCGAGTGTGTGTGTGGCGGGGTGCGAGTGTGTGTGTGGCGGGGGTGCGAGTGTGTGTGTGTGGCGGGGGTGCGAGTGTGTGTGTGGTGGGGGTGAGATGTGTGTGTTGGGGGGGGGGTGTGAGTGGTGTGTGTGTGGTGGGGGTGCGAGTGTTTGCGTTGTGGTGTGGGTGCGAGCTGTGTGTGTGTGGTGGCGTTGCGAGTGTGTGTGTGTGGCGTGGGGTGTAGTTTGTGTGGGCGGGGTGTGCGAGTGTGTGTGTGGCGGGGGTGCGAGTGTGTGTGGCGGGGGTGCGATGTGTGGTGTGCGGGGGTGCTAGTGTTGTGTGCGGGGTGCAGTGTGTGTTGTGGCGGGGTGCAGTGTGTGGTGTGGCGGGGGTGCGAGTGTGTGTGTGGCAGGGGTGCGGTGTGTGTGTGTGGGGGGTGCGAGTGTGTGTGTGGCGGGGGTGCGAGTGTATGTGTGGCGGGTTGGCGAGTTGTGTGTGGCGGGGGTGCGAGTGTATGTGTGGCGGGGGTGCGAGGTTGTGTGTGGCGGGGGTGCGAGTGTGTGGGGCGGGGGTGCGAGTGTATGTGGCGGGGTGCGAGTTGTGTTGCGGGGGTGCGAGTGTGTGTGTGGCGGGGTGCTAGTGTGTGTGTGGCGGGGTGCGAGTTGGTGTGTGTGGCGGGGGTGCGAGTGTGTGTGTGGCGGGGGTGCGAGTGTGTGTGTGGCGGGGGCGTGGTGTGTGTGGTGGGGGTGCGAGTGTGTGTGTGGCGGGGGTGCGCGTGTGGTGTGGCGGGTGCGAGTGTGTGTGTGGCGGGGTGCGAGTGTGTGTGTGGCGGGTGCGAGTGTGTGTGTGGGTGTGGGTGCGAGTGTGTGTGTTGGCGGGTGCGAGTGTGTGGTGTGTGTGGCGGGGTGCGAGTGTGTGTGTGGCGGGGGTGCGAGTGTGTGTGTGTGGGCGGGGGCACGAGAGTGTGTGTTGTGGGCGGGTGCGAGTGTGTGTGTGGCGGGGGTGCTAGTGTGTGTTGGCGGGTTGCGAGTGTGTGTGTTTGGCGGGGTGGCGAGTGTGGTGTGTGGGGGGGGGGTGCGGGTGTGGTGTGGCGGGGGTGCGAGTGTGTGTGTGGCGGGGGTGCGAGTGTGTGTGTGGCGGGCGAGTGTGTGTGTGGCGGGGTGCGAGTGTGTGTGTGCGGGGTGCACTGGTGTGTGGCGGGGGTGCGAGTGTGTGTGTGGCGGGGTGCGAGTGTGTGTGTGGCGGGGGTGCGAGTGTGTGTGGCGGGGGTGCGAGTGTGTGTGTGGGCGGGGTGCTAGTGTGTGTGTGGCGGGGTGCGAGTGTGTGTGTGGTGGGGGTGCGAGTGTGTGTGGCGGGGGTGCGAGTGTGTGTGTGTGTGGCGGGGGTGCGAGTGTGTGTGTGCGGGGGTGCAGTGTGTGTGTGGCGGGGGTGCGAGTGTGTGTGTGGCGGGGGCGAGTGGTGTGTGTGGCGGGGGTGCGAGTGTGTGTGTGGGGGGGTGGCGAGTGTGTGTGGGCGGGGTGCGAGTGTGTGTGTGGGCGGGTGCGCGAGTGTGTGTGTGGCGGGGGTGCGAGTGTGTGTGTGGCGGGGGGGAGTGTGTGTGTGGCGGGGGCGAGTGTGTGTGTGTGGCGGGGGTGCGAGTGTGTGTGGGCGGGGGTGCGAGTGTGTGTGGCGGGGTGCTGTGTATGTGTGGCGGGGGTGCGTGTGTGTGGCGGGGTGCGAGTGTGTGTGTGGCGGGGGTGCGACTGTGTGTGTGGCGGGTGGGTGGGTGTGTGGGGCGGGGGTGCGAGTGTGTGTGTGGGTGGGGGTGTGAGTGTGTGTGTGGCGGGGGTGAGTGTGTGTGTGGCGGGGTGCGAGTGTGTGTGTGTGGCGGGGTTGCGAGTGTGTGTGTGTGGCGGGGGTGCGAGTGTATGTGTGGCGGGGTGCGAGTGTATGGTGGCGGTTGCGAGTGTGGTGGCGTTGGGTGCGAGTGTGTGTGTGGCGGGTGCGAGTGTGTGTGGCGGGGTGCGAGTGTGTGTGGCGGGGTGCGAGTGTGTGTGTGGCGGGGGTGCGAGTGTGTTGTGGCGGGGTGCGAGTGTGTGTGGGCGGGGTGCGAGTGTGTGTGTGGTGTGGGTGCGAGTGTGTGTGTGTGTGGCGGGGGTGCAGTGTGTGTGTTGGCCGGGTGCGAGTGTGTGTGTGGCTGTGGGTGCGAGTGTGTGTGTGGCGGGGTGCGAGTGTGTGTGTGGGCGGGTGGTGCGAGTGTGTGTGTGCGGGGGTGCGAGTGTGTGTGTGGCGGGGGTGCGAGTGTGTGTGTGGCGGGTGCGAGTGTTTGTGTGGCGGGGGTGCGAGTGTGTGTGTGGCGGGGTGCGAGTGTGTGTGTGGCGGGGGTGCGAGTGTGTGTGTGGTGGGGGTGAGTGTGTGTGTGGTGGGGGTGTGAGTGTGTGTGTGTGGTGGGGGTGCGAGTGTGTGTGTGGTGGGGGTGCGAGTGTGTGTGTGGCGGGGGTGCGAGTGTGTGTGCGGCGGGGGTGCGAGTGTGTGTGTGGTGGGGGTGCGAGTGTGTGTGTGGTGTGGGTGCGAGTGTGTGTGTGGTGGGGGTGCGAGTGTGTGTGTGGCGGGGGTGCGAGTGTGTGTGTGGTGGCGTTGCGAGTGTGTGTGTGTGGCGGGGGTGCGAGTGTGTGTGTGGCGGGGGTGCGAGTGTGTGTGTGGCGGGGGTGCGAGTGTGTGTGTGACGGGGGTGCGAGTGTGTGTGTGGCGGGGGTGCGAGTGTGTGTGTGGCGGGGGTGCGAGTGTGTGTGTGGTGGCGTTGCGAGTGTGTGTGTGTGGCGGGGGGTGCGAGTGTGTGTGTGGCGGGGGTGCGAGTGTGTGTGTGGCGGGGGTGCGAGTGTGTGTGTGACGGGGGTGCGAGTGTGTGTGTGGCGGGCGTGCGAGTGTGTGTGGCGGGGGTGCGAGTGTGTGTGTGGCGGGGGTGCGAGTGTGTGTGGCGGGGGTGCGAGTGTGTGTGTGGCGGGGGTGCGAGTGTGTGTGTGGCGGGGGTGCGAGTGTGTGTGTGGCGGGGGTGCGTGTGTGTGTGTGGCGGGGGTGCGAGTGTGTGTGTGGCGGGGGTGCGAGTGTGTGTGTGGCGGGGGTGCGAGTGTGTGTGTGGCGGGGGTGCGAGTGTGTGTGTGGCGGGGGGTGCGAGTGTGTGTGTGGCGGGGGTGCGAGTGTGTGTGTGTGGCGGGGGTGCGAGTGTGTGTGTGTGGCGGGGGTGCGAGTGTGTGTGTGGCGGGGGTGCGAGTGTGTGTGTGGCGGGGGTGCGAGTGTGTGTGTGGCGGGGGTGCGAGTGTGTGTGTGGCGGGGTGCTGGGTGTGTGAGTGCGTGGGGTGTGAGCTCGTGCATGTGGGGGACGGGGTGTGTGTGTGTGTGTGTGTGTATATGGCTGGGGGGTGGAGAGTGTGTCTGACTCACTCAGTATCCTGATTCTCACTCACCCTGCCAGCCACACACCTATACACACTCACATCCACTCACAAAGAGGATGGGCCTATAGGGTTGAGCAAGTTCTTAAGGCTGCGAGTAAGCCAGACACACACACTCGCCCTCTAACGGCCATCTTTACTAGCTATTCATTTTTAAAATTGTCAATTTATTTAAATTCATGGTTAATGTTGTGCCAAACCTTATCTTTCCAATATTTGCTCATTAACCCCTTGAGTGAGTAAAAAACAGAAATGTGGCTCTATAATCAAAACCTTACAATCTTTTTTATTTCTGCGATGTACTCTCATTTTTAAAATCTTTTTTATGAACTTTTTAGTGGACCTCTGCACATTTCCAAAACACGCCCAATTCTCAAACTTGCTGTTGTATTTTTCAACATTGTAAGGCTCTTTTGAATCTAACACAATCCTTCACTTCCTGAGTGAGCCGGACCGGGATGGGTCCTCCTCAGTGTTTTGGTTCTTCAATGGAAAGTATTATTTTTTGAATATTTTGAATTGTTTCTTTTAAACCTTCATTTCCTTCCGTATATTTTTAGTTTATTTACCCACAGGCAGTTCTCCCCTCCTCAGGGGTGAAAGTAACTAAAATGTTTATGTCTTACTGGGAGATGATACAGCGGGAGGCCTGCTATTGACATTTCAATGTATATGATACAGCGGGGAGGCCTGCTATTGACATTTCAGTGTATATGATAGAGCGGAAGGCCTGCTATTGACATTTCAGTGTATATGATAGAGCGGAAGGCCTGCTATTGACATTTCGGTGTATGTGATACAGCGGGAGGCCTGCTATTGACATTTCAGTGTATATGATAGAGCGGGAGGCCTGCTATTGACATTTCAGTGTATATGATAGAGCGGGAGGCCTGCTATTGACATTTCAGTGTATATGATAGAGCGGGGAGGCCTGCTATTGACATTTCAGTGTATATGATAGAGCGGGGAGGCCTGCTATTGACATTTCAGTGTATATGATAGAGCGGGGAGGCCTGCTATTGACATTTCAGTGTATATGATAGAGCGGGAGGCCTGCTATTGACATTTCAGTGTATATGATAGAGCGGGGAGGCCTGCTATTGACATTTCAGTGTATATGATAGAGCGGGAGGCCTGCTATTGACATTTCAGTGTATATGATAGAGCGGGGAGGCCTGCTATTGACATTTCAATGTATATGATACAGCGGGAGGCCTGCTATTGACATTTCAATGTATATGATAGAGCGGGGAGGCCTGCTATTGACATTTCAATGTATATGATAGAGCGGGGAGGCCTGCTATTGACATTTCAATGTATATGATACAGCGGGGAGGCCTGCTATTGACATTTCAGTGTATATGATAGAGCGGAAGGCCTGCTATTGACATTTCAGTGTATATGATAGAGCGGAAGGCCTGCTATTGACATTTCAGTGTATGTGATACAGCGGGAGGCCTGCTATTGACATTTCAGTGTATATGATAGAGCGGGAGGCCTGCTATTGACATTTCAGTGTATATGATAGAGCGGGAGGCCTGCTATTGACATTTCAGTGTATATGATAGAGCGGGGAGGCCTGCTATTGACATTTCAGTGTATATGATAGAGCGGGGAGGCCTGCTATTGACATTTCAGTGTATATGATAGAGCGGGGAGGCCTGCTATTGACATTTCAGTGTATATGATAGAGCGGGAGGCCTGCTATTGACATTTCAGTGTATATGATAGAGCGGGGAGGCCTGCTATTGACATTTCAGTGTATATGATAGAGCGGGAGGCCTGCTATTGACATTTCAGTGTATATGATAGAGCGGGGAGGCCTGCTATTGACATTTCAATGTATATGATACAGCGGGAGGCCTGCTATTGACATTTCAATGTATGTGATACAGCGGGGAGGCCTGCTATTGACATTTCAGTGTATATGATACAGCGGGGTGGCCTGCTATTGACATTTCAGTGTATATGATAGAGCGGGGAGGCCTGCTATTGACATTTCAATGTATATGATAGAGCGGGGTGGCCTGCTATTGACATTTCAGTGTATATGATACAGCGGGGAGGCCTGCTATTGACATTTCAGTGTATATGATAGAGCGGGGAGGCCTGCTATTGACATTTAAATGTATATGATACAGCGGGGAGGCCTGCTATTGACATTTCAGTGTATATGATACAGCGGAAGGCCTGCTATTGACATTTCAATGTATGTGATACAGCGGGGAGGCCTGCTATTGACATTTCAATGTATATGATACAGCGGGGTGGCCTGCTATTGACATTTCAATGTATATGATAGAGCGGGGAGGCCTGCTATTGACATTTCAATGTATATGATAGAGCGGGGAGGCCTGCTATTGACATTTAAATGTATGATAATGGGGTTCCCAACCTTTCATGGTGATGCGACCATCAATTCACACGAAACAGAGTTGAAGTGAACAGTGGCTTTAATCAACTAGAACAGTGCCTGCCTGCGACTGCTCTGCAATGCGAGCCGCCTACAGGGCAGCTGCTCTTTACACCTCCCCTCAAGGGGACGGAGCCCACAAGGGCACCAACATGATACAATCAGTGTAGTACACTACAATGGCCCATAGGTGGAGCCCACATGGGCAACAGCGTGGTACAATGTAGTACAGTGGTGAATGGTTATCATAATACATTCACCACACGTGGTGGGAACATTATTATACACTGGCAGAGGGGTGGGAGGAGGAGGATAATCTCGACGGGAACTCACTCCGGCATAAATGCCATTTTGGGATTCCTGTTGGATTGTCTGCCCCCTCTGTCTTTCATACCTGCTGAAAATGAGGGTGGAAAATCTCCCCCTGTGGGTGGAGCATGAATGCAGTGAGGCCCAAACTTAAGCTGAGAAGACCACAGTGGTGAGGTTTTTAAGAAAAGTTGGAGGATCATTTGGCCAAAGGTGAATAGAAGGATCCCCATGAAATCTCATCTCTAGGGCGGCGCAGCGGTTAGCACTGAGGACCCAGGTTCGATCACGGCCCTCGGTCACTGTCTGGGTGGAGTTTGCACGTTCTCCCCATGTCTGCCTGGGTATCACCCCCTCAACCCTGATGTACAGGGTAGGTGGATTGGTCACACTAAATAGCCTCTTAATTGGGGAAAAAAAAATGAATTGGGTACTCAAAATTATTATTTTTTAAAGTATCTCGGAGAATAGCTGGAACACTGAGGAATAATCAAAGTGAATTCCCGAGAGCTATGGCATATTTGGTTTGACCTTGGAAGGAGAAGTAAATGAAGCCTCAAAATCTCGCAATGTATAAGGGAACACTTATTAGGAAATAAAAGAGGAACTGGATTTATAATCTAAAGTCTTGATCATCTGTAGTGTTAAGTTAATCATGCTCACTTTGTTTCATTTTTTTATTTTGTTTACAGTAAAGGTGATTTTTGTTCAAAAATGTGCAATCCTGTAGCATAGTTCTTTCAGTTAATCACAATATGGCATGCAGGAAGTGTGCGCACATCTCAGGCCCTCGCAGATCAGGCCTGCATGGCAAACAGGGTCAATTTTTGATTTCCGAATGCCCCGTGCTTAAATCGTCACGTGCTGAATTCACACAGCACATTGTGACACTGACTGGCAGGAACGCCTGAACGTGGAGCTGATAGGACTGCCGGTCCCAACTCAACATTACAAGAATCGCTGAATTGTGACATGTAAACCCGCCACACCCCCCCCCCCCCCCCCCCCCCCCCCCAAAAAAAAACAGATGACAAAATCCTGCAATTCTGCATGCGTTCAAACAACCTATTCAGCCACCTTTCGAGCAGTGGCCCTGGATGTGCTGTATTCAGGGCTGTACAATATTTGAGTAGTCGACTGTGATTTGAATTGTAAGGTTACGTGCAGTTGCGTTGAGATTCTTAAATTAGTGTGTATGTGGTTTATATTTTTTATCCTGTTTGTCTCTATTAGGCCTTCTCTGTCACAACTATATTCACAAGGGAATAGCTTTAATTTATTAAGCCATGAGCTATGTCTTTTGCCGGGTTGCTTCCGATTGTCCAGCAGGATTTTTGCCGGACTTGAGAAAATTTCCATCAGTGGGGGTCTTTTTATTTATTTGCAAGATGTGTTACTGAACAGGAATACCAAATACAGCGATGCGTGCAACACAAGCATTTAACCCTTTTCACTTGATCTGAGATTCCCTCCTAAATGTGAACTTTTCCCTCCTCGAATGCCTTATTCCCACCAAAACCTCTGTTAATGGAGGGAAGCTGTTTGTGTCTAATAGCCTTGGCCTGGGGTCAATGGAATAAGGCACAGTCAAAGCTTCCTTTGATGCACTAATTATATACCAAGCCAAGCCTGTCAGCTAGCAGCTCTGCTGCACCATCTGCAGCACCAGCCCAAGCAGCTATATATATTAAATAGGCTCTGTTATTACTGAGTGAGAAGGTTCAACTGCTCTCAGCTACTCATAGCCACAAACTTTACCATCCTTTAAAAAGAATTGATTTATTTACAATGTGCTGCATTATAAAACTTGGAGTTTTCACTTCTGAGACTGAATTTAAATTTAGTTATGTGAGATCTTTACAAGCTGAAAGTCGCAAACTAACCATTTGGCCCTGGATCAAAATTTCTGATAACTGCAGGTGAAAACAGCTGAGGCAGCAGTAAGTATTGTACACTTGGGCACAGCACAGCCCTGGTTCAGGGAAAAGAAAAAAGAACCTACAATCAGGCGTACAACAGGAGTTGCGGATCGCATGTCTGTTAGTTTTATATCGGGCAGCAAGTTGAAAATGTAACAGGGCGGCATGGTAGCACAGTGGTTAGCAATGGTGCTTCACAGCTCCAGGGTCCCAGGTTTGATTCCCAGCTTGGGTCACTGTCTGTGCGGAGTCTGCACGTTCTTCCAGTCTGTGCGTGGGTTTCCGCCAGGTGCTCCGGTTTCCTCCCACAGTCCAAAGATGTGCAGGTTAGGTGGATTGGCCATGATAAATTGTCCACAGTGTCCAAAAAGGTTAGGTGGGGTTACGGGGATAGGGTGGAGGTGTGGGCTTAAGTGAGGGTGCTCTTTCCAAGGGCTGGTGCAGACTCGATGGGCCAAATGGCCTCCTTCTGCACTGTAAATTCTATGTAACCCGTGGCCTCCAAAGCTGGGTGGCATGTATTAATAGCATATTTGTTCCGAAGAACGGCGGCCACTGTAGGTGGATGGCTCACTATCATTGTCGAACCTGTTGGAACCAAATTTGCACTTCGATCCCCATAGCCAATCTGTTATCTGGACCCCTGCATTGCCTGTCCCATCCCCAACCCACCTCTCTTTTTCACTGTTGCTGAAACCCTTATTTCTGCTTTCGTTATCTTCAGATTCAACTCCTCCACCACCCTCCTTCCTGACCTCCCTTAGCTGCACTCTTCACAAACTCCGAGGCCAGAATTTTACGTGTCTGGGTCTGGTGCACACCTGACCCAGAAGTGCGTAAAATCCACGAGACAATGCAGGAGTGTTTCCCCACGTTGTCGTGCATGCGCATGTTTTTCAGGTTGGTGGGTGCGTGTGCGAATCAAATGAGTGCTCAGCGACAATGAAAGGCCCGGTAAGACGATTAAAGGTCCAATCAATGGCGCTTTTGCGCTGCTATTTTTAGCTCGTCACACGGGGAAAGTGGGTGGGCACACGTTACGTTTCTTTATATTGGGAAGGAGATGGTGTTGTTGTATTACCACTGGACTAGTAATCCAGAGACCCAGGGCAATGCTCGGGTTCAAATCCCATCAATTGCATTAATGTCCTCTAAGAAAGGAAATATGCCGTACTTACCTGATCGGGCCTACATTTGACTGCAGATTCCCAGCAACGTGGTTGACTCATAAATGCCCTCTGAAATGACCTAGCAAGCCACTCTGTTCAAGGGCAATAAACGCTGGCTCAGCCAGTGACACCCACATGAATTTTTTTAAATCTCCTCATCCAAGGGAGGGCCAAGGCAGGAGAGGACACTGTCTGTGCAGAGTTTGCACATCCTCCCCGTGTGTGTGTGGGTACCCTCCGGGTGCTCTGGTTTCCTCCCATAGTCCAAAGATGTACGGGTTAGGTCGATTGGCCATGCTAGATTGTCCTTAGTGTCCAAAATTGTCCTTAGTGTTGGGTGGGGTTACTGGGTTATGGGGATAGGGTGGAGGTGTTGACCTTGGGTAGGGTGCTCTTTCCAGGAGCCGGTGCAGCTCCATCGGCCGAATGGCCTCCTTCTGCTCTGTAAATTCTATGATAATTCTATGACTGTGCACCAACTACCTCCAGATCGAGGCCCAGTGCCACAGGAGGCCCTGCTCTCTCTGACACAGAGACATCAATTTGTGATAAGATCGATCCCGAAAGCGCCACCAACTGCGTGGGAAGGGGGGAGGGGGAGGCTCAGTGGTTAACTGCAGCATTTCTCAGTCAGCCACTAGTTTCTGATGCATCTTTAGGCACATCCCCATGTTCACCCACTACTGCACATTCGAGGGCAACCAGGCAGAGAAAGCACGAAGGTTTGCGGCAATGGCTGGATTCCCCGCTTCCAGGGTGCTATCGACTGCACGTGTGTGACCATCAGGGCACCAGCAGCTTTGATCAACAGGATGGGTACCACTTGATGAATGTGCAGATTGTCACAAGGTACAGGTACCGAGGCTGTTTGTTGCTCCTGGGTGACTTGGGCTATCCCTTAAAGAGGCGGCTGATGACCCCACTCTGTCACCCAAGAACTAAGGGAGAGGAGAGTTATAACAGGAGTAATGTATCATCATATGGTGGAGAGGAGCATTGGGTTGCTCGATGTGCTTCCGATGCCTTGACCGATCCGGAGCATCATTGCAATATCTTCCAGAGTGTGTCTCCCTCATAGTTGTCATGTGCTGCACCCTGCCCAATCTCACTCTGACAAGGAGGGGAACCAGTGGAGGCTAAGGAGAGTGAGGCAGGACCACAGGTCAGGGAGGATGACTCCAGTAATTGGTCTGAAGGTGAGTCTGGGATCACAAAGGGTGAGCATGCTGAGGTGGATGGCTTGAACATTCGGCTGGGTAGCGATGGGAGGGATGCATTGATCCAACGAACCTTCATGAAGCATCCAAGGCATAGAGACTGACATAATCCAAAATGATAATATCTGATTAACAATAAAAATTTCCTTGAGCTCAACCCAGAATTGCTGCACCATACCAAGCCCTCAGCTGTACAACATCTGGCCAATGAACAAAGCATGCAGCCATCTCAGCCCATTGAATTCAGCAATATGTTTATGTAACTTAAAGTAAGAACAAATGTACCAAAGCTATCAGAAAACACACAGCAATGAAGATAAATGATGTAACCTGTGACACGCTCCTGTCGTGCTTTAAAGAAGCTTTAAAGGTGCTTGGTGGTTTAAAGGTGCCTTGAGCTTGTGTTTGCGTGTATTCCGTCTTGGTGCTTACCCCTCATTGGCAATGGCAGGAAGACAACATGCTGACTTTGCTAAACTGGCTCCAGTTGGAAGGGAACATCCATCTCCATGGCTGGGTTCTCCTCTAATGTTGCAGCATCATAGATGCAGTGGCCACTGATGTGTTATGTACTCTGGGATAACACAGGCTGCAACTGGATGCAGCTTTAACCAAACGATACTCCAGACTTTGAAGTTAATTCAATCCAATTTATTGAACCAGTAGCACAGTTAGCACAGTTCTCTATTAGTTCGACTTTCTGCGAACTTAAGTGTGGTTACTCTGTCTGACTGAACCAGACTAGCTCTTAGCCACGTGCTGCAGGTGTGGTAATGTACATACACCCTGACTCACTCTGTCGATGTTCATCAGTGGAAAGAGGCGGAGTGTGAGTGCCTCGTGCCTTTTATAGTGAGATGCCCACCCCCAAGTGTCCTACCTGCTCATTGGTCATGTCCTGTTCACTGTGTTCATTAGCTACCTGTCTGTATATCATCTGCATGACTGCATATCATGACAGCCACTGGCAGAGGGGCTACTGCCCTTGTCTGGAGCACCCTGGGAGGAGACCATAGAGACAACAGCTCGTCTGCTTGTGTGAGGTGCGTTTGCACGTCTCTCCTTGATGGATGAGCACCTAGCAGAGCAAGGAGGTGCCTCATCTATCTCTCACACTGGCAGTGACCTCCAGAGGTCACAGCAGATATACTAGTCCAAGCACAACCCCTGGAGCCCCAAAGGGTGTCCCTTAAGCCGCCGTTCCAGCATTATCTCAATGGGGGAGGATGTGCGCTTTGTGTTCAGGGTCTACGCACGGCTCCAGTTTTGTATGGAAGCCATGGCACGCAAATCCTCATGGATCTCTTCCAGATTTCCTCCGCATCCCACTGTAACTACAGCGTCTGCCACCTGATTAACATCTTCAGAGGTTCATCATCTGCCTCCAACTCAGCGTGGTCCTGGTCCCCAGCAGTGTTCCCACTGTTGGCATCCTGGGACCTCTGTGCCTCTGCTACCTCCTCACATGTGATTCGCTCTCGCCACTTTGCAATATTTGCAGAACCAATGACCTAATGCCCACCAACGTGTGATTCTCTGCACTGGTGCCTGGCTCCCAGAGAGAGTGGGACACAGGAGCAATGTCTTCCCAGGAGCTTAATGTGTGGGTGGGGTGGGGGGGGGGTCCTCCTGATTACCAGCTGCTCTTGTGGATGATGTATCTGTGGAATGTGGCTCACCTCACCCTCCAAAGCACTGAGACTAGGATGCTGACATTCCAGCCTTGGCAGGGCAGGCTTGAGTGCCAGCTGGCATGCGCACCCAGATCCCTACACGCACAGAGTAACATCCACCTGACCACACCCCCACATAGGTCCATGCCTTCTCTGCACTTACCATTGCTGATTGCAGAAGATCATTGAACCTTTTATGTAACTGAAGCCACATCATGCCCACTCACCTGGGCGGCAACCTCTGCCCAGACTTTTTTGGTCAGGTGGGGTGGCCTTTTCTTGACGCAGGTGTGCTGCCTGGCACTGATCTCCACCAGCATTCCCAGGTACTCATCGGAGAAATGGTGGGGGTTGGGGGGGGGAGGGAAGAGTGCCCACCTGACTTGCCCTCCTGCCTTCCGTGAGCACCATGACTACAGAACAGGGGCAGTTATTAGAGGCACATCCCTCAGCCCCTACCATAAATCCTGGCACCCTTCAGGGAGCTGCCGTGTCTATTTTGAAACTCCCCCCACCTGACATTTTCCACCCTCCCTGTGCAGTCCAAACCCGACTAGCAGATGCGATTCACACTGGATGGGCATAAATTGGCCACCATGCGTAATATCGTGTTAAAAATGCGATCTGGGTGACCTCCAGTGGGGCCCATGGATCGAGTGGTTGCACATTTGGTGACTCGCGCTCAAGGTGAATTTTTTTTTTTTTTTGGTCCTTCCCCATCCGTATGGAGGGTTTTTTTGAGGCAAAAGGTCTGAGTGCCCAGGGACGGTAATACTCTTGTGAGGTTGGTGTATGGATCAGAGGACAGGAAGTGCCATGAGAAAGAGAGAGCAGATGGAGCAGCACAGTTTTTATGGTGCCAAGATGGTGGAGGGCAAGGGGGTAGCGTTGCCCACCCAGTGGTTGACTGAGCAGCTGGTGGAGTTTTTGAATGGCAAATTCCAACAGCAGAGGAAAGAGACTTTGGAGGATTTGGCCAAAGTGGTGGAGCCACTCGGGCTGCGACTGAGAGAGTGGAGCAGAGGCTGGAGGCTCAGGACCAGGTGTGAGGAAGATGTGGAGACCTCAAAAGGTAGAAGTGGAGGAGTCACAGGCTTTGGAGTTGCCTAACCGGTTCAAGGTTCTTCCAGCTAGTATGGAAGAAAGTTGTGACTGCAGCGTGGCTGAGCAAACTGACCGTGGTGCTAGAAGCCATTTCAGCAAGGAGAGTTAATAGGAATGTAGTGTTAGTTGGGGGACTATAAATACAGTTCTCTGCAGCTAAGTACGGGCATCCAGACAGCTGTTTGGGACACCTGCTCTGGGCTAGAGAGGAACTTGCAAGGGGGAGCAAGAGGATCCAATGGTCATGGTCCACATAAGTACCAATCACATAGGTGGAACTAGGAAAGAGATTCTGCTGAGGGAGTATGAGCAGCTATGGGCCTAATCAAAAAGCAGAACCTCAAATGTAATAGTCTCTGGATTACTACCCGAGTCATGGAAGAATTGGCATCAGGCAAATTAGAGTGTTAAGTGCATGGCTCAAAGATTGGCGTGGGAGAAGTGGGTTTCGATTCATGGGGCACTAGCACCAGTATTGGGGGAAGTGGGAGCATCATCAGATATAGTGGCCACTGGCTGAAGGGAAGGGGAGAACAAAGACCAAAGAAAAGTACAGCACAGGAAGAGGCCCTTTGGCCCTCCAAGCCTGGGCCGACCACGCTGCTCGTCAAAACCAAAATCTTCTACACTTCCGGGGTCCATATCCCTCCATTGCCATCCTATTCTGGACATCAAGATGTAGAATCTGTTTGGCTAGAGATGAGAAATAGTAATGGTAAGAAGCCACTTTTGGGAGTGGTTTATAGGTCCCCTAACAGTAACCAGACTGCAGAACAGAATATACAGGAAGAAATAATGGGGAGCTTGGGGCGTATTGGAAAGATGCAGCAAAAATTATGGGTTATTTTTAATCTAGATACAGATTGGATGAACCAGATTGGCAAAGGTAGCCTGGATGATGTGTTCATAAAAGTGTTAAAAATATGAATAGAAGAATAAGGATCTCTGATATACTGGGATGACTTCCAATCACTATCTTTCTGAAGTTCAGGTTTTCGTTTTGGGTGGTACTTCTGTCTCGGATTGAGATGATTTCCTCTGGCAAGGTTATCTACTTTCTCTGCAGACTCAGCATCATTCCAGGTTAACAGCAAAGAATGTGCCAGGTGCTCCGTACTTTCAGAACAATAGAGCAGCAAGTCAGACTGTTCCTTTCACTTCCCACGTTCTCTCAGAAAGCATCACGCAGGAACCAATCACTGACTGTTGTCAGGCAGAAAACTGTCCCTGGCCAGTTGCTGGTTAACCAGTCAAGACCTTCCTAAGCTGGTTCCTAAAATCCATTTGGTGTTGAGGAGTCTGGTTTCTCCTCTCCAAAATACAAAACCTGAAAATATCGTGTCTTGTTGGCTGTTTTAACTTAGTCTTCTGCTTAAAGGCACATACCGATTATGGGTACACGGACCAAAATAATTTATAAAAAGGGTACAAAGGAAATAAACTAGAAGGACCGTTGCATTGGTGGGACCACATCTAGTGTACTGTGTATTGTTTTCATAGAATTTCATAGAATTTACAGTGCAGAAGGAGGCCATTCAGCCTATCAAGTCTGCACCGGCACTTGGAAAGAGCACCCTACGCAAGGTCAACAACTCCACCCTATCCCCATAACCCAGTAACCCCATAACCCAGTAACCCGACCCAACACTAAGGGCAATTTTGGACACTAAGGGCAATTTATCATGGCCAATCCACCTAACCTGCACATCTTTGGACTGTGGGAGGAAACCGGAGCACCCGGAGGAAACCCACGCACACACAGGGAGGATGTGCAGACTCCGCAGACAGTGACCCAAGCCGGAATCGAACCTGGGACCCTGGAGCTGTGAAGCAATTGTGCTATCCACAGTGCTACCGTGCTGCCCATTATTTTATTTGCTTATTTACAAAAGGATATAAATGTAATAAGCAGTTCAGAAAAGGTTCACTGGATTCAGTGGGGTTGGGTGGTGATAGATTCTTGACTAACAAGAGAGAGATAAAGGTTATTGGGGATAGGAGGAAAGTGGCATTGAAGCCACAATCAGATAAACCATGATCTTATTAAATGGTTGAGAAGGCTTGAGGAGCCCAATAGCCTGCTCCTCCTAATTGGTTTCTTCATATGTCCTCCAAATCCTGTCTCCTCTATATTCCCTCTTTCTGTTCTACCATCAGTTGCAACGCCTTCAGCTTAGCCTTAATTTCTGACACTTCCTGCCAGAATTCTTTCGTCAGGATATCTCTGCCCCACCTTCGATTCAACTTGTATTTTTGGTCACCTCCTCCAATTCTTAACCATAGAATTGCTACAGTGCAGAAGGAGGCCATTCATCCCATCGAGTCTGCACCGACCCTCTGAAAGGCACCTTACCTGGGCCCACTCCCCCTGCTCATCCCCACAACTCCACCTAACCTGCACATCCCTGGACACTAAGGGGCAATTTTATCATCGCCAATCCACCGAACCTGCACATCTTTGGACTGTGGGAAGAAACCGGGGCACCCGGAGGAAACCCACGCAGACACTGGGGGGGGGGGGGGGAGTGCAAACTCCAATCAGATAATCCCCAAAGTTGGAATTGAAGCCGGGTCCCTGGCGTTGTGAAGCAAGCAGTGCTAACCACTGTGCCACAGTGCCACCCCCTATACTAATACTCAGTATTCACCCCTCTGTGAAAGGACGAGGGCATTTGGTACCGTATAAATGTACGTTGCTGATGTCTCTGTGCACAGTCAGCCCTATAAATAAGTGCTTTTCTGAAGAGGCTTCACCTTATTAATGTGTCACTTCCCTAGTGTTTTGGAAAATTACAGGATGATATATGAATATGTAGAAAGACATGGCACGACTGGCCAGTCAGGTGTCAAGGCCTCAGTCCTGGCTACACCTTCCGGAACAGGCATAGCGCAAAATTCTGTTGTATCTCATAGGGAGGGAAAATCAGAAAACAATGGTACTCACTGGGGCAGGGTTGGAGTTTTCTAAGGGGGGGGAAAAAAAATTCTTGACAATATCAGTCTCGGATGTAAAAACAATGTAAGCTCCCCCTTCAGCCTAATTGGTTGCTCCCATTGAATTCTCCTGTTATGTCACTAGAGGGCTCTGTTGAGTCCAATTTTACATCAGTCCTCTGGCAAAATGCTAACTGCCTCAAGCTTCCGAATTAATCGTACTGATTGCAGTAAAACATCATGAATTATGTAATGTGATCACCAGATGCCATGAAAATCTGGGTCATAAATACAGAATTTGACTTGACCATCATTATCCAAAGGAAACCCCCATCAAGATCCATCATTATTTATTGCAGCCTGTTATTTCCCACAATTTCAAGAATGTTCAGGTTCTCCTAACATCTTTTTAAATGAAGGGAAAACTGAAGAGCGATTAGTATGTTTGGTTGTCCTGTTGGGTTACTGCTGCCCTGGAAATAAGCGCATGTCACCTGATGCAGACCGACTGGGCTGGACCATGTAACAATATCACTACAGAACAGGACTCGCAGGATTACAAAGTCCAAAGTCGGAGCCATCCTAAGTTCAAAGTCAGACATGGGCCAAACAGGGAGCAGAGCTTACACAGCGAGATTTCTGTATTATCATAGAAGCCCTACAGTGCAGAAGGAGGCCACCTGGCCGATCACGTCTGCACTGACCCTCAGAAAGAGCACCCACCCAGGCCAACTCTCCTGCCCCGTTCCCGCAATCCCACCCAAACTTTCAACACTAAGGGGCGGTTTAGCGAGGCCAATCCACCTAACCTGGACATCTTTGGACTGGGGAGGAAATCGGAGCACCCGGAGGAAACCCACATAAACACTGGGAGAATGTGCAAATTCCATGCGGACAGTCACCCAAGGTCGGAATCAAAGCCGGGTCCCTCGAGCTATGGTGTGGAGATGCCGGCGTTGGACTGGGGTGAGCACAGTAAGAAGTCTTACAACACCAGGTTAAAGTCCAACAGGTTTGTTTCAAACACGAGCTTTCGGAGCATTGCCCCTTCCTCAGGTGAATGGAGAGGTATGTTCCAGAAACATTAATATAGACATAGATCTCGTGCTATGAGACAGCAGTGCTAGCCACTGTCACCATGATACCCCACATTAAAAGAACAATGTATAAATGCGCAAATCAAGCCACTCACAGCGGGTTGTGAAACTGACTTGTTTACACATACAATAAGTTGAAAAGCAGACCCTTGCTAGTGAGGTCTTAGTTATCAAAATTCTCATTATTAAAACTAGACCCACTATTACTACAGGTTAACCAATGACAGGATTAGGTGGCACAGCCCCACACTGTACAATGATAAGGGGCACACTTCACTTTGTACATACTATTGGGTCAATCCATCTCACCCCAAACAAAGGATGTTAATTTATCTAAATGTTTATTTGGTACATCCAACTGATGCACATTTTCTAAGGGTATTTATCGATAGTTAATTGGTATGAAATCCTCCATGGGTATATTCTGCAGTTCCACTGCAATCAGTAGTGACCAGAATATGAGAGGGTTTTGTTCACCTAATGTGTGTAATCACTCCTGAAGAGAAACTCCAGCTGGACAGAGTCCAGGGTTGTGTATAGCCAAGTAACTTTCTTAGTATGTGGGCCAAGAAGATGAATGTCAGCAGATCATTTGACCTTGGAGAGTCAATATCGCTAACCTGACCCTGGGGGTAAATTCACTGATATTGCATTTGTGGTGAGGAGTCCATTGTGAATAGAATGTGGGTTGGAAATACAGCTTCTGGGGAAGAAGGTCGTCTTCTCGAAGATGGGTCTTGCATGCATGCCCTCTTTCGCCACTGTGTCTTTACTAGGTGGTCATGTCTTCGCTGGGGGTGGCCTCCAGATGTGTCTTCCAATACCCACCCCCTCCTCTTCATGCCCTTTAGAAGGTTCTTTGGCTTCCAGCCAATGAGGTTATCAGGCAGGGAGGGTGTCACAGCACCCAATGGGATTGACAATTTCATATATGAAAGACGCCAGGAGCACCCTCGGTGTCGATTGTCAGGTGAATGGCACGCACGTTGCCCTTTCCATATATAGGAACTGAGATGCCAGTGAGTCTGGCTGATATTGGCAAATACAAAAAACAATGCCCTTATTTGGTCAAGGTCGAGCACCTCCGGTCCCAGCTTCTAAGACAAGTCCAGGCTTGCCATTGCTCGCCTCTGACCAGTGTCTGTTTAAACCTGGCCTGTTCTTCCTCTGAGGCGGGCGGGCTCTGTTTCTTGGTCCACAGATGCTGCCAGACCTGATGAGATTTACAGCATTTTCTGTTTCAGAAGAACCCCCTCAGCTTTATTTTTCCTTCTTCTAAAGATTGTCTTGAATTTCTCACAAAGTCTAACACTTTGAATTGAGAGATCTGGCCTGTGACAGATGTACTAATGAGTCAAATGATGTGCTAAAAACCGGAAGTGTCATGCCTTCAACATGACCAGAATGCACCTTGTATGTCTGTGGTGAACGTAATTCACACTGTATTGTATTGTATGGTATTGTATCCTTGTGGGCTCTGTCTGTGAGCCGTTGCTCGACTCTGCCCATAGGGGGAGACGAGCTTGTACAGGGCTCCAGCCTTGGCTCCGCCCATGGCCCCTCCCACTACCGGAAGTATAAAGTGCTGCAGTTGTGTGAGCCTGTTCTTCTGGTCACAGGCAGGCTCAGTTGTAAGACTATTAAAACCACAGTTTACTTCCAATCGTGTTCCGAGTGAATTGATGGTCACATCAATGTCATTTTAAAAAAATATACTGTAGATAGTAGATTATAAAACAGATTAAAAGCAACATAGGAACAAAAGCAATGATAGGGATTTACAGTTGGAGGTCCCATATGAGAAGTATTCACTTTTCTTTGGTTAACCAAATTAACAGTCCTATGATTAATATGGTCTGTCAGGTAAACATTTGTGAAAAGGAAATGGTCCATATACTCATATCAACCTTAATCAGTAGCTGAGGAGAACTGAAGCTTTCATTTCACCAGAAGCAATGTCTTACATTTATATAGCAACTTTAACATATTAAAATGAGTCGGCAAGCCTCTCATTAGACAAAGGTTTATACTGAGCCCAAGAAACAGGTGACCAAAAGCTCGGCCACAGGGGCAGGTGTTAAAGAGCATTTGCAGGAGAGAGGGGCAAAGATTTAGGTAGGAAATTTAGAACTTAAGGCCTCAATGCCTGAAGGCACGATGCTAATGGCGGGTGATGGGCAGGAAGCCAGTATTGGAGAAATGAAGGGATTTTGGAGGGTTCCAGGGCCGGAGAAGCTTATAGAGATGGAGAGGGATGAGTTCATTGGAGGCTATGAAAATAAAGATGTGCATTTTAAAATGGTGGACTGGAAGCTAATGTAGACCAGTAAATGCAAGAGGAGATGAGCCCGTCCAAGATGAAACATGTGATAAGGTAGGAAACGCGCTGCAGAGCTTGGATGAGCTTAAGTTTATAGAGGGTGCAAGATGGTAAGCTGGCCAGAAGGGTGTTGGAATAGTCACATCTAGGTGCATGAGGTTTTCAGCAGTGGACGGGCTCAGGCAGGGGTGGAGATGGACAATATTAAAATTAGGAGGTATTGAAAAGGAGATGTAATTACAAGCTTAGCTCGTGGCCGACAAGGTTGTGAATGGTTTGGTTCAGTCTCATTCAGCGTCAAGGGAGGGGGTAAAATTATGGCTAGACAGCGATGGTTATAGAAGGGGCAAAAGACAGCGGTTTTGGTCTTCCATTGTTCTTTGGAACTAAAACACAACTTGAATTTTGAACTGTATTAACTAGTTTTGGAATCTGGCATTGGGTAATATTGCATGTTGTAAAGAAAGAGGTTAATAAGCCCTGCACGAGGAGAAATAATGCCGTTTTAATTAATGAAGTCCCTCTGTCACCGCAGATCCGAAATGGTAGAGTCCCAAATATCATTGGGCAAGTCTGAACCTGCCTTATGGTTAATTGAATAGTCATGAGGAATAGAGGGGAGGTCCAAGTTTTGTTGTTAGATGCAGTCTGGAGAGAGAATTGAGAGAAAGGGAGGGAGAGAGAAAGAGAGATAGAAGAGATGGAAAAACGACAAAGACTGTCCCACCGTGTTTACCTGTTTCATAGCCCCCAAGCCTTGGCCAGTGGATGCCAGTAAGGTCTGTCATAGACCCTGCGCCATGTTTGTTTAAAACGGAGGGAACAGCATCCTCCCCTATCTCCGATGACACCTGAGGTGGGAATAATCCCAGCTGCACCCGCATTTCGGGAATACTAAAATGCTTTACATAAGTGACGCAGCCCAGCACTGCACTACGGTAGGTGGCTACAAATTTACCTCTTTTTTAAAAAAAAATAATATATATATACATATACTTAAAAAATTGAATTTTATATTTTTGTCAAGATCTGTACCTGTTGCTGATTTGTGAGGGAATAAGTTTTGATGCTGCTCTCATTTCCTTCAGCTTGTTGCTAGGTAATTAGACAACACCATGACGAAGATTAATATTATTTACTGCTGTACTGACCTAATATCTCTCTGATCACAGGAAGGAGTTTGTAGTGGTGCTGCTCCAGGCCAGTGTTGCCTTTAAGTACTGCTGTGCCCCTTTCTAAAGAATCCTATCGGATTCCCATAAGTGTTGATTGGCTCATAAGGATTTTAGGTACATGGAATATTTAGCACATTCCAATTCATCTTGCATAACAAAGGATAACTTTAATGGGTCTGTAATTGAAAACTTAGAATTGGCAAAAGATCCTTTTTAATCAAGAAATATAGGTGCTGTGTAGTAGCTCTATCATTTAACTTCTTACTGTTCCGACTTTTCTGCTCCTATTTTATCACTGCTACTATTGGTCATCACTGCTCTAAACTTTTCTCTCCTGCCCTCCCTAAGATGCCAATTTCACTCTAACACTGCTTTCCGGGCCCATCACGCCACCTCCAAACTTAGTTCATCCTTTTGCTAGACCTCCAAAGCTGAGGCACTCCTTACCTGCCTGGCTTCCCTTCTTTCCAGCCCCCAGGTTCCACGTTATTCCACAAAATCCAGTGGTGGGATGGATAGGGCCTACTATCATATCCTCTGGGCAGGGTGTTAATACTCAAGAACACTCGGCTTCTACAAAGTGGATTGTGCACCTTCAGATCTGTTAGTTATCACTTTTCACACCTAGTGGTGTATGAAAGGTTCAGATGAATAAAAAGGAACCAGTTACTCGGTTTGTGCTCGGTTTAGGAAGTTTTGGTTCAGTATGTTTATTTGGCAATGAGAACTAAAAATACAAATGCTGTAAATTGATCAAAAATAGAAAATAATGGAAATAGTTGGCTAGTCCTAATAGAGAAAAAGATAGGCCATCATTTTAGCTGGTTCCTTTATTTTGTCTACCCTGTCTTGAATCACCCAATATGAATTAAAACAATACACCGACAAGATATGGTCAGAGGTTATGCCTGAGGGGCTCCTTAAACCATAATGAACTTCACAAACAATTTTTCCAGTTTTGTTGCATCATAACTTGTGGTCCTGAAGAATTAGACGATAAGTACATAGTGTATTACTAGGTTTGTTTCAATAAAGCTCATCGCATTGCTCACTGGTTTCACAACAGTCATCAAAAGGGCATCATTGCCCTTTGGGAGAGAACTTTATTCTGCAACGCATGCAGGTAACACAACAGGGGTCGTTCTGAATCGATGACCCAATTGCATGGAGTCGTAGATTGCAGAGGAAGCTGATTAGCCTACAATCTTTGTCAGTGCTAACTCTTCAACTGCAACTATCATCTCTACCTGCGTTTTCTTGCCCCCCCGGCAACCTTTCATATTCTTCCTTTCCAAGTACTTGGCAAATTTACTTTACATTACGTTTATTGTCTCTTTGCCCAATAGCTTTTGTACTAAAGCACCCCATGTTCTAATGACCCTTAGACACAAGTAAAAACCACATCGCTTTTATATGGTGACGCTCATGTGCACCATCTCCGAGGGTTTTACAAAGGGCAGCGGACAATGCCAAGCACACAACAGCTGAACCTGTGGCGAGGAGGACAATTAAGGGCACTGATGAGTAGAAAACTTAGTTAAATGTTTTCAAGAAGCTTTGGGAGAATGGGAGAATCGAAGAAAGGCAAAGTAGATTAGGAAGATGCTCCAAATGTACGTCACAGTAACATTGTGCAGACATGTTGTGTTATAAGTTGCATTACATTCACAATGAGTACCTTGAGAATGTTCCTGATTGCTTTCCAATCCTTTTTCTTTCAAAGTGTATTTTTTATTTTGACTGTTTGAAACCTTACTTTTGGCTCCTCGTATATGTTACTGCCAAAGACATTAACGACGATTCCTTAATCCCACACACTCGACACTGAAGCCACTGTCATGGGATTGGCAGCAAGAAATCTGTTTATGGCACTGTTGATTCTCTAAGCTGTGCTCCCTGCAGGATCAGCTGGGAGTGCCGAGACACCTGTATTACTCTTGCCACGTTGCCTCCTGATTCCTAATTTGCTCATTTTGAACTTGGCTCTTTGTTTATAAAGCACGCAGATCCAATTTATATTCCAGACTATCTCAATTTCCTTGCCATCCGTACGTGCTTTGAATTGAATCTTTGCACAAAATTGTCCAAAGATAGGACAAAAAAGAAAGTTGGCTTACTGAATTATATGACTGGCAAAAACAATGAGCAAAAAATTGTTGAATTTAATTTTGTCCCCTCCCCCCCTCCTTAAAATGCGTTGTTCTGAGGCATAGTTTTCTAAATGCCAGCAGCTCTTTACATGGTCATTGTTAATGTGTGAGCTGAAGCTAGTCACCACCAGAGTTGTCCGTCTCCACCCAAATTCTATACAGGTTCACTTTATTGGAATCAGGAATAGGAACCCTGGTCCTCAGGCACCGAGGCCAATTATGGTGACCCAGCTGTTGCCTTGACTGAATTTGGCTGAGATCGATGACTTTCTGTTCTGCAAAGCACATTGTGAACATGAAACAATGAATTAAAATAAAAAGCTGGGCTAGAATCTCTCATTTTCAACGTTATTGTCAAGATGAAAAGTCCGAAACCCTTAAATGCAAAATACGGGTCAAGATTGATAATAATAGGCGAGATAAATCATGATGTTATACTTGGGTAACACCAACCATGAGTTTTAAAATATGGATTATAAGGGGAAAGAGACAAGGAACCTGACCATTTCGAGGTGCGGGGAAAGAAGAATTTAGAATGGGACAGTATGCGCGGAGTGCATGTCACACTAACAGGAAAAAGGATCAGCAGTTATGATGATTTGTGATTTGGGAAGGGCAGCTAAAAGATCAGTGTGTTGCCAAGGCAGCTTCACTGGTGCCCCTGATCCAATTCGCAAGAGCAAATGGAAATTCTTCATCGAGGTGCCTGGGTTATGCACCATCATGTGATGCAATGGAAATTTAATTTGTATTTGTTTTTTTAAATCATGCATCTTAGATGAGGTGTTGGCTGTAACTTATCAGACATTTTGACCAGTTTATTATTAACACCCAGGTACCCTTGTTTGCGAGATGAACAAAGGACAAACACAGACTCATGATTCAACGCAAATTTATTCACAAGTACAATAAAACAGTTATTATCCCAAAATATCCCCAATATTATCTGCCCAAGATTCTAATACTACCCGTGCCGATGAACTTGATTGAGTTGCGGGTCCAATTCTCTTGAGTCACCGTTGTCTCAGGGCCCTCTACTGCAAAGGTGGTTCTTGCACACCTCTTCCATCCGTCTCTGGTTCGCTGCCGAGTCTGGTCCCTAATCTCCATGTCGAGTCTTCGCTGGGCAGGGTCTCTGACTGTCCCTTCGCATTCCCCTCTTCGTGTCCTTCCAGAATTTTCCCTGGCCCTCAGCCAGTGAGGCCACTGGGCAGAGGTTGCAACATCAAAATGGAGTTACCGATTTCAACTCTGCAGGACACCGAGTTGACTCTCCCCCCCCCCCTCCCCGCTCACTTCCACCAGGAGTCCATCCTTGGGTGAATTGCCCACATGTAGCCTTATCCCATGGAAGACAGTGGCGGGAAATCGAGATGCAATAAAGTCTGGTTGCATGTGGACAATACACAATAATCGATAAGTTTGAATAGGGTCGATTCTCTCCAGTCTCCTGATTACAGGACAAGTGTAGGCTTGCCCGTCTCTGACCAGTGTATTTGAATTTGGCTGTTTGAATTTCCATCAGGCCTGTCTGTAGTTCTGATTGTGGCTTAATTTGAATTGTCCAATTTTGAATTCAAAGTGTCTAATTCTGAGTCGGGCCTAAGATTCAGGCCGTTGGCCATTTTACCACAGTCCCTCCTCTTGGTCCAGTGAGCATCAACGAACCGGATCATACAACTCTAACCAAGTTCTGGACAGGCAAGTAGTAGCATCTCGGGAAAACAATCCTAATCCCTAACCCAACATCTACACATTCTGTAGACATCATAAATACACAATTAGACTGCTCATATGTACAAAATAAACTGTAAAAAAATACAGATAAATACAAAAACAGCAAAATACAAAGAAAAACTTTTGAGCCGAGAGTCCTTAATATATCCCTTGGTCGTGGTGCTGGATCACGGTTTCTACTTCCCAGCACCTCATTAATTCCTCCTTCCAGTGGACAAGCTTTATTGTGAGGGAAGTTAAACAGGGAATAACATCCTCATATTCACCAGCATCCGATGGGGCGAACCACAGGAATCAAGTGTAGGTTCATTCAATCTTCCTGTCTCCTGTGGGTCTGTGTCATTGTGTCCATTCTGAGGGAAGAATCCCAGGTACCTTACCACAAGTGCACAATACATTCTATAGCGAGAGATCAGGGCAGCATGTGTCATTATTCCTTAATCTCGGATTTCTTCTCCCCATTATCCCTCCCACCAGATGCCGGATCACGCTTCTTTACTAATCCCCTTTATAATATCAATTGATTCCCATTTTAGGCTATGCCATGGATTTTGTTTTTTTTAATCCCAGAATCTGGGGTAGCCAGCTGTCCGTGTTTAATTTGATTGTTTTCCTGGGGTGATGAGTTGTGGCAAGGCAGAGTTGCGTGAGCAGAGGTCATGTAGACGAGAAGTGAAGAGTAGGTTTTAACTAAACCCGAACACAGGAGGCCAGATTCTCTGTTCCCGGAGCTGGCCCGTGGGGTCTCCCATTGTGGCCACCATACGCTGTCGGGAAACCTGTCGGCGAATATCGCACATCTTTATCTATTTCTGTGATGAACCATCAATTGAACGCGAGACGAGTTGCTGTACAAAAGTTAGGCTTTAATAAGCTAGAAGTTAGCCCTGCGGTCGACTACAGTAAACGGACGACCGCCAGGCGTTCTGACTATTTATACCTCGGTATGGAGGCGTGGTTAACTCAGCCTCTCGACCAATCGGAGAGCCGTCACATGACTGGTCTCAACCAATCGGTCGAGAGGCACATGACCAACCAGAGCCAATGGTAAGCCTGTGTTCTGCACCAATGGCAGACAGCTATGCAAATCATACCACCACATTCTGGTCACCAGATCCGTTCACCCACGGCTCCGGCCCCTTGTTGGCCTTGGACATCGTGGGTTTGGGAAATAATTTGGTTGCGGTCCCTAATTGGTACAACGTACCGGCCATCTTTGAGGACGACTCCAGCCTTTTATCGAATTTGTATCCCACCACTTGTCAAAGGAATCTGGGTGTGCTCCTTCCTGAATCTGTTTCCAGTTCTGGGCGCTGCTCTGAGCTTGTTTAAGGCCTTCGACCTTAGTCTGGTTTACAGAGATGGCATCAATCTGCTCGGTAATCGGGGTTGCCATGGTTCCCCTTCCCAGGTTCCCTGCTTGGCCAATTCATCTGCCCTTGTGTTCCCAATTGGGGAAATTCTATGATAGGCCCTAACTTTGATGATGCCATCCTCACAGCCTTGGATAGTCTGAAAAATAAAACTAAGTAGGGGTCCAGACGGCAAATGTTTCCCATCTGCCGAGAGGAATCCTCTAGCCTCCCACAGTGGCAGGAAGTCAGAAACTACTGCAGACATGCATGCTGTCTGAGCATGGCTGCTAGTGTGGGGAATTGGTCAGGGGGGGCTGTCTACATAAGCAATCACCACTAGCTCTGCACCCTGCACGCTCGTCTGTGTGGGAAGCTTTAAGGCTATCTCCCTCAGGCTTGCCTTGCTGGTCTTCCACATAGATTCCACACCATGGGCGGGATTCTCTGACCCCCCCCCCCCTCTGCTGGGGTGGAGAATCACCGGGGGGGGCGGTGTGAATCCTGAATTCTCTGGCCCTGGGGATTTGGCGGGGGCTGGAATCGCGGCGCGCTGATGGAGGCTGCGTGTAGCGGCCCGCCCCGGGCGACTACCTGGGCCGAGTGGCCGCCCGTTTATAGCCGGTCCCGCCAGCTTAAATTAGAGTGGGTACTTACCGGCGGGACCTGGCTCTGCGGGTGGCCTCTGGGGTCCTCGGGGGGGAGGGGGGGGGGAGAGATCTGGCCCCAGAGGGTGCCCCCACGGTGGCCTGGCCCGCGGTCGGGGCCCACCGATCCGCAGGCGGGCTTGTGCCGTGGGGGAACTCTATTCCTCCGTGTCGGCTGCTGTGGACCTCCGCGATGGCCTCCACGGAGATTAACCCCCCCTGCGCATGCGCTGGGATGACGCCAGCACACGCTGGTGCTCCCACGCATGCGCCAAACTCGCGCCGACCGGCGGAGGCCCTTCGGCGCTGGTTGGCATGGCGCCAAGCCCCTTCGCCGGCCAGCGCAGCGCAAACCACTCGGGGGATGGCCTAACCCCTGCGGAGGATTCCGCACCTTTGGGGCGGCCCGACGCCGGAGTGGTTCACGCCACTCCTTCGCGCCGGAGTTGCCCGCCCCGCCGATAACCGCAGAATCCCGCCCCATGTCTTTCTGTTCCCGTCCTCCACCAGAGAGCGTCAGTATCTTCAGAGCCTGTTTGCCTGCTTCCCAATTCTCTTGGGTTCTCACCATTTTTTGTTTTGTCACAAATGGTCCCTTGGGGTAATTTATTGGTGTCACCAGACACTCATGAGGTTCCCTTCCGTAGCTCGAGTTGTCAGCCAGGAAAGTGGGGGCTCGGGTATGCTTTACTGCAATGTCACGGCCCTGGAGTGGGAGGGACCAGCGAGCTTTGTGGTTTTCGCTAACCATCCCGCTTTGGTCCGGCCATCCTACAATAACTGCATGGAGGTGTGCTCCGTGGGAATGATTAATGAACCGAAACATTATCCAACCCTGAAAACCACGAAAAGGTGCTTTTCGCACAAGACGCCCTGTTCAACTGGGGTTAAGAGCCGAGAGGCTTGGAATACTGGTCCATGTCTCCCAAGGCATCCTGCAGAAGTACGGCTGCAAGTGTGCTGTCCGTGGCTGCTCCTTCTAGCACGAAGGGGAGGTCTGGGACAAGGACTTGCCGTGCTGGGGCCTGCGCTAGGGCCTGTTTTAACTCCAAGGCAGCCTGTGTGTGGTGTTTGCTCCATTCCCATGGGGTATTTTTCTTTAAGTGAAACCATCAGTGTAGTTTCAGCAGTACCCCATCGAGCCTAGAAAGGAGAGTAACAAACTCACGTCCTTTGGTAGGGGAAGGCGTGTTACTGACTCGATCCACTTTCTTTCTCTTCCGTGCTTCCCTTCCATCATTACTGTCCCCAAATATGAGACCTGTGAACTCATAATCTGGGCTTTCCTTGGGTTGATTTTGAGGCCTAGCACAGTGAGGAGGTTCGGCAATTCTTACTGACCAAATCGGGGAATTATTGTTGGATGCAACAGGGCACAGGACTCCCTGCCATAATAAAAGGTTGATACGTGTGGTAGTCACCACTGATGTATGTATTGTATATATAGAATGTATATATAGGTGCTTTACGGTAAGGCCCCTGTACTACAGGTACGGGGGTAGATCCCTGCCTGTTGGCTCCGCCCAGTAGGCAGAGTATAAAAATGTGTGCTCCTCGTACAGCAGCCATTTCATCAGCTGCTGTAGGAGGCCACACATCTCAGTGTAATAAAGCCTCGATTACACCCTACTCTCGCCTTTGCGTAATTGATTGTGCATCAATTTATTACACTGAGTTTTCAGAGATGGACCTCCACATCAAGCCGGATCGCCTGCGGCTGCATCCTCAAGCAGACAACGCCAAAAAGGACTTTGAACATTGGCTAGCCTGTTTTGAAGCATACATCGGGTCTGCGCCAGGCACAATTCCAGAAGCACAGAAGCTCCAGATCCTTTACACGCGGCTGAGCTCCAACGTCTTTCCACTCGTCCAGGACGTGCCGACCTATGCAGAGGCCATGGCGCTACTGAAGGAAAACTACGCTCAGCGGAATAACAAAATCTACGCCAGACACCTCTTCTCCACGCGGCGCCAACTTCCTGGTGAGTCGGTGAAAGATTTCTGGCGCGCCCTACTCGCCCTAGTTAGAGACTGTGACTGTCTGGCCATTTCAGCCATGGAACACTTGAATTTACTGATGAGAGACCCATTTGTTACGGGCATAGGGTCTGACTATATCGGCCAGCGCCTCTTAGAAGGGGCCACGCTCGACCTCGCGGCGACCAAAAACCTAGCACTCTCACTTACGCTCGCATCACGCAACATTCAGGCCTATGCCCCCGACCGCGCGGCCCACCCCTTCTGTGCATCATGGACTCCGCAGACAGCCGCCCCAGCATGGACCCCATCAGCGACCGCCCTTGGCCAACCCCACGCCTGTGCCGCATGGCAGGCAACCAACCCCGGGAGGCCCAAATGCTACTTCTATCGGCAGTCAAAACACCCCCGACAGCGCTTCCCGGCGTGGAGCACCCTCTGCAAGGCCTGTGGCAGGAAGGGACATTTCGCTGCAGTGTGCCAGGCCCGCTCAATCACCGCTATTGTCCCGGCAACCCCCACGTGCGGCCAGTGGACGCCGCCATCTTGCCTTCCTCACGACACGTGCAGCCCAGGGCGCCGCCACCTTGCCTCCCCTGCGACACGTGCGGCTCGTGGGCGCCGCCACCTTGCTCGACTCAGGACCCCTGCCCGTCATCCGGCTGCTCATCGCCTGCAACCGCCGACGACCAGCCGCGTCTTGCCTCGGTCACGATTGACCAGTCTCGACCACACAACCTCGCAACTACTTCAACTAAAGTGAAGGTCAACGGGCACGAGATCTCCTGCCTTCTGGGCTCCGGGAGCATTGAGAGCTTCATTCACCCCGATATGGTAAGGCGCTGCTCCCTCGCGGTACACCCCGCTAACCAGAGAATCTCCCTGGCCTCCGGATCCCACTTCTTGCCGATCGGGGGGTACTGCATCGCCACCCTCACTGTCCAGGGCATGGAGTTCAGCGGCTTCTGCCTCTACGTCCTCCCCAACCTCTGCGCTGCCCGGCTACTCGGCCCGGACTTCCAGTGCAACCTCCAGAGCCTAACCCTGAAATTCGGCGGGCCCCTACCACCCCTTACCGTGTGCAGCCTCGTGACCCTTAAGGTCGACCCACCTTCCCTTTTTGCAAACCTAACCCCGGATTGCAAACCCGTCGCCACCAGGAGCAGACGGTACAGCGCCCAGGACAGGACCTTCATCAGGTCTGAAGTCCAGTGGCTGCTTCGGGAAGGCATCATCGAAGCCAGCAACAGCCCCTGGAGAGCCCAAGTGGTAGTGGTCAAAACTGGGGAGAAAAACACAGCTCGACACGTACCCCCTCCCATACATATCTGATAAGGTCAATCAGATTGCACAGTACCGGATCTTCTCGACAGTGGACCGGAAAACTGCCTACCACCAGCTCCCCATCCGCAAGGCGGACCACTCGTTCGAAGCAGACGGCCGCCTTTACCACTTTCTTAGGGTTTCTTTCGGCGTCACCAATGGGGTCTCGGTCTTCCAACGGGAGATGGACTGAATGGTTGACCGGTACGGACTGTGGGCCATCTTCCCGTACCTGGACAATGTCACCATCTGCGGCCATGATCAGCAGGACCATGACGCCAACCTTGCCAAATTTCTCCACACCGCCACTCTCCTCAACCTCACGTATAACGAGGAGAAGTGCGTGTTCAGTACGAACCGCTTAGCCATCCTCGGCTATGTGGTCCAGAATGGAGTTCTGGGGCCTGACCCCGATCGCATGCTCCCCCTCATGGAACTCCCCCCTCCCCCACTGCCCCAAAGCCCTCAAACGATGCCTGGGGTTCTTTTCGTATTACGCCCAGTGGGTCCCAAACTATGCGGACAAGGCCCGCCCACTTATCCAGTCCACCGTTTTCCCACTGATGGCCGAGGCTCACCAGGCCTTCAACCGTATCAAGGCCGACATCGCCAAGGCCGCAATGCACGTGGTCGACGAGACGTTACCATTCCAAGTGTAGAGCGATGCATCAGACATCGCTCTGGCCGCCACCCTCAACCAGGCAGGCAGACCCGTGGCATTCTTTTCCCGCACCCTCCATGCCTCAGAAATTCGGCACTCCTCCGTCGAGAAAGAGGCCCAAGCAATCGTTAAAGCGGTGCGGCATTGGAGGCATTACCTGGCCGGCAGGAGATTCACTCTCCTCACTGACCAACGGTTGGTTGTCTTCATGTTTAATAACACACAGCGGGGCAAGATCAAAATCGATAAAATCTTGAGATTGAGGATCGAGCTCTCCACCTACAACTGAGATTTTGTATCACCCCGGTCAGCTCAACAAACCCCCCGATGCCCTATCCTGAGGTACATGTGCCAGCGCAGTAGTAGACCGACTCTGCACGAGAGACTGCCAGGTCTGCACGGAGTGTAAACCGGACTTCTACCGGCCAGACCGTGCGTGCCTGGTGAAGGCCTCCCACCCCTTTGAACGCCTCAGCGTGGACTTCAAAGGGCCCCTCCCCTCCACCGACTGCAACACGTACTTTCTCAGCGTGGTCAATGAATATTCCCGATTCCCCTTCACCATCCCATGCCCCGACATGACATCTGCCACCGTCATCAAAGCTCTCAACACCATCTTCGCTCTGTTCGGTTTCCCCGCCTACGTCCACAGCGACCGGGGATCCTCATTTATGAGCTACGAGCTGCACCAGTACCTGCTCAATAGGGGCATTGCCTCGAGCAGGACAACCAGCTACAACCCATGGGGAAACGGGCAGGTAGAGAGGGAGAATGAGACGGTCTGGAGGGCCATCCAGCTGGCCCTATTGTCCAGAAATCTCCCGGCCTCCCCCTGGCAAGTGGTCCTCCCCGACGCACCTCACTCCATTTGGTTGCTCCTGTGCACCGCGACTAATGAAATCTCCCATGGACGTCTCTTTGCCATCCCCAGGAAGTCCACCTCCGGGGTATGGCTCCCAACGTGGCTGGCGGCTCCAGGGCCCGTTCTCCCCCCGACGGCCGCCAAGTCACAATCTCCCTCAGGGACCTGGCTCCAGCTGGTTCCCCACACACACACCCCCCTCCGACCCGGCGCCACCCTCCCTTCCCCCGGCGCACCCCACCGCAGCCCCCATTCCGGGACAATCCATCTTCCCCTTGCCCACACTCGGGGATGAAGAGGATTTTGTCACGCTCCCGGAGTCACTGAAGACCAAACCGCCGCCGATGCGGCGCTCTCGACGACAGATTAAGGCACCGGACCGCCTGAATTTGTAATATTATCTGTACTTTTAAAACACAATTTCCTGTATATAGTTCTCCACCACCCCCACCGGACTCATTTTCTAACAGGGGGTGAACGTGGTAGTCACCACTGATGTATATATTGTATATAGAGGATGTTGACATAGGTGCTTTACGGTAAGGCCCCTGTACTACAGGTACTGGGGTAGATCCCTGCCTGCTGGCTCCGCCCAATAGGCGGAGTCTAAATATGTGTGCTCCCCATACAGCAGCCATTTCATCAGCTGCTGTAGGAGGCCACACATCTCAGTGAAATAAAGCCTCGATTGCATCGTACTCTCGTCTTTACGTAATTGATAGTGCATCAATACGCCAACTTTTACAGATGCACCATAGAAAGCATCCTGTCGGGCTGCATCACAGCCTGGTATGGCAACTGCTCAGCCCAAGACCGCTAGAAACTTCAGAGAGTCGTGAACACAGCTCAGTCCATCACACGAACCTGCCTCCCATCTATTGACTCCATCTACACCTCCCGCTGCCTGGGGAAAGCGGGCAGCATAATCAAAGACCCCTCCCACCCGGCTTACTCACTCTTCCAACTTGTCCCATCGGGCAGGAGATACAAAAATGTGAGAACACGCACGAACAGATTCAAAAACAGCTTCATCTCTGCTGTTACCAGACTCCTAAACGACCCTCTTACGAACTGACCTGATTAATACTACCCTCCTGTATGCTTCACACGATGACGGTGTTTATATATTTACATTGTGGACCTTGCGTTTCCCTTTTATGTATTTTAAAAAAAAATTCCTTTCATGTACTAAATGATCTGTTTGAGCTGCTCACAGAAAAATACTTTTCACTGTACCTCGGTACACGTGACAATAAACAAAATCCAAATGACTTTGGCAACCTCTCTCCACTTGCTTGAGGAAGCCATACTTTCTTTGGGGTTTTGTATCGGGGACTACTGATCATTGAATGATCATAGAATCCCTACAGTGCAGAAGGAGGCCATTCAGCCCATCAAGTCACTGCCCCTTCGAATAAGTACTCTACCCATATCGGCTCGCACATCCCTGGACACTAAGGGACAATTTAGCATGGCCAATCTACCTACCCGTACATCTTTGGACAGTGGGAGGAAACCGGAGCACCCGAAGGAAACCCAGGCAGATACGGAGAGAATGCATAAACTCCACACAGACAGTGACCCAAGGCTGGAATTGAACTGGGTCCCTGGCGCTGAGGCAGCAGTGCTAACCACTGTGCCACCTTACCACCCAGCAATGACTTCCCCTGTCATCTGGCCTCAGTCATGTTTGTGGTTTGCGAATGGTTGTGTGTGCTTCGCAATGATTCCCTGTGTCCTCTGGTCATTCGTCATGTCTGTGGGCTTTATCCATAACTCTCCGATGGTGGTTTATCCTACCTATATAGCTCCCTGTGGTTACTTCTATTGGCTCCTCACTTGTCTGGGCCATCAGCCATATACAACAATTCGCCGGGTCAAAGGAGAGACTACATTTCCGCATGAAATCTGAACCCAGGATATGTTCTGCTTCGGGGTGAAGGTTGATTAATATGGCTGGGTGATAACACACCACGTATCCCAACTTGATCTCCAATGGGTTTGTCTCAGTACCTTCCTGTAAGTGTCCTGTAAAGCCACTTAGCAAGATCTTCCCATGGGTGCGCCACGTGTTATCCAAGTAATGGGATGTATTAAAGGTAGCGCGGGATCCTCCTGTGTCCCATAGGAAGTCGACCGGTGGCCTCCTACATCTCCTTCTACCAGGGGCCTCCCTACACTATCCCACTTGCTGTTACACACCCAAGTCGGTGAGGCCTAGGTAGTCAAAATTGCCGCCTTCATTTCCTCTAACATCCCCCACCTACATTTTGGGGATTGGGTAGGATGGAGTGTATGGCTGGGCTCAAGCACATTAGTATTAGTTTCACCTGTGGGTAGCACGGTGGCACAGTGGTTTGCATTGCTGCCATGCAGCACTGAGGACCCGGGTTCGACCCCGGCCCTGGGTCACTGTCCGTGTGGAGTTTGCACATTCTCCCCGTGTCTGCGTGGGTTTCACCCCCACAACCCAAAGATGTGCGGGCTAGGTGGATTGGCCACGCTAAATTGCCTCTTAATTGGGAAAAAAAGAATTGGGTATTCTGAATTTATTACTTTTTAAAGATTTAAGTATTCGTTTCACCTCCGACATCATCTTTTTAACCTGTGCAAAACCCTCAGTTGATCTGTATTCTTTTTTTTTTTTTTTTTTTTAATTTTTTTATTGGAATTTTTTGCAGAAAATATAACAAAAAGTATAGCAAAAAGCAATAATATGCAACTAACAGCCCCATAACACCCACAATTCCCCCCCATACCGTAACATCACATGTATCACATTCCCCCACCCCCCCCCCAAACAAGAGAACTTAACCATAAATTAAAATTAGATAAATCAAATTTAAATAAAATAAGCTAACATAATCAACGCCCCCCCCCCCCCCCCCCCCCCCCCGGGTTGCTGCTGCTACTGTCCCAGTACCCTATCGTTGAGCCAGGAAGTCGAGGAAAGGTTGCCACCGTTTAAAGAACCCTTGCACCGATCCTCTCAGGGCGAATTTAACCTTCTCAAGCTTAATAAAGCCCGCCATGTCATTGATCCAGGTCTCCACGCTTGGGGGCCTCGCGTCCTTCCACTGTAGCAAAATCCTTCGCCGGGCTACTAGGGACGCAAAGGCCAGCACACCGGCCTCTTTCGCCTCCTGCACTCCCGGCTCTACCCCAACCCCAAAGATCGCGAGTCCCCATCCTGGCTTGACCCTGGATCCCACCACCCTTGACACCGTCCTCGCCACCCCCTTCCAGAACTCCTCCAATGCCGGGCATGCCCAGAACATATGGGCATGGTTCGCTGGACTCCCCGAGCACCTGGCACACCTATCTTCACCCCCAAAGAACCTATTCATCCTCGTCCCAGTCATGTGGGCCCTATGCAGCACCTTGAATTGGATGAGGCTAAGCCGTGCACACGAGGAGGAAGAATTTACCCTCTCCAGGGCATCAGCCCATGTCCCGTCTTCGATCTGTTCCCCCAGTTCCCCCTCCCACTTCGTTTTCAGCTCCTCTACTGACGCCTCTTCCTTCTCCTGCATAAGCTTGTAGATATCGGATATCTTCCCCTCCCCGACCCAGACCCCCGAGAGCACCCTGCCACTCACCCCCTTCGCGGGGAGCGCAGGGAATCCCTCCACCTGCCGTCTAGCAAATGCCTTTACCTGCAGATATCTAAACATGTTTCCCGGCGGGAGCCCAAATTTCTCTTCCAACTCCCCCAGGCTCGCAAACCTTCCGTCGATAAACAGGTCCTTCAGCTGTCTAATGCCCGCTCTATACCATCCCCGAAATCCCCCATCCATGTTCCCCGGGACAAACCTATGGTTCCCCCTTAACGGAGCCTCCATCGAGCCCCCCACTTCTCCCCTATGTCGCCTCCACTGCCCCCAAATCTTGAGGGTAGCCGCCACCACCGGACTCGTGGTATACCTCGTGGGAGGGAGCGGCCACGGCGCCGTTACCAGGGCCCCCAGGCTTGTATCCCCACAGGACACTCTCTCCATCCGTTTCCATGCTGCCCCCTCCCCCTCCATCACCCACTTACGCACCATCGACACGTTGGCCGCCCAGTAATACCCCGAGAGGTTGGGCAACGCCAGCCCCCCCCCATCCCTACTCTGATCTGTATTCTTGAAGAATTAATTTGGATATCCTGTTGGCTCAGCTGTCTTGGTGCTGTCGGTCAGTTGTGTTACGGTGTATGGAGTAACACATGTAATGTTCGCATTCTGGCCATCACGCTAGCTAGTGGGGGTACTGACGGTTCTGTCATCCACCCATTGTCAGAGTTGGCATATTCCCAGGCGTCCTCCTCAATCTCTTCCCACTTTGCCTCTGGGTCACTATCCCCCGATTCTGTTGTCAAGGTGCACATTATCCCCCTTTTTATAGACAATTGTGATTTTAATTTTCCAATCTCGCGCAGGCGCTTTGGTCTGTCGCACGGCCTCTATTCTCTTTCCCAGTCTGGTGCAGGACCTGTACTACAGCCTGCAGATTGCTGCATTTCTCTTTTAATTCTTCTGCTGTATTTTGTGTGGCATTTTGATCCAGGATAGTGCCCTGTTCTTCCTGATACGCCTTCTCGCATTGAGCCGGAAACTGGCTCATATGTAGAAGTCTGGTTTGGTTCCTCTGCTCTCGTGCCTCTCACTCGCTTTTCAGCATCTCGATCTGCTTCTGAGCGTTACCTAATTGCTTTTTAAATGTTAAACACTCCACCTGTCTCCCGTGGAGCTGCTCCATACAACGAGTGATGGCAATCGCTTTACTCAACTTAGACACCTGTCTGCCCACCTGTTTTGGGCGTGGTCCCGACAATTTTTTAGTGAAATTTTTTGTTTAGGTATCTCTTAACAGTTTCTTCCCATTCAGCACTGCTTGTCATTCCTAACTTTCCTGCTTTCGCTCTTGCTCTCTCTCCCTCGCTCGTGCTCTCTCTCTCGCTCGCGGGCTCGCTCTCCCTCACTTGCGGGCTCGCTCTCCCTCACTTGCGGTCTCTCCCTCGCTCGTGCTCTCTCCCTCGCTCGTGCTCTCTCCCTCGCTCGTGCTCTCTCCCTCACCCGTGCTCTCTCCCTCGCTCGTGCTCTCTCTCTCGCTCGTGCTCTCTCTCTCGCTCGTGCTCTCTCTCTCGCTCGTGCTCTCTCTCTCGCTCGTGCTCTCTCTCTCGCTCGTGCTCTCTCCCTCGCTCGTGCTCTCTCTCTCGCTCGTGCTCTCTCTCTCGCTCGTGCTCTCTCCCTCGCTCGTGCTCTCTCCCTCGCTCGTGCTCTCTCCCTCGCTCGTGCTCTCTCCCTCGCTCGTGCTCTCTCCCTCGCTCGTGCTCTCTCCCTCGCTCGTGCTCTCTCCCTCGCTCGTGCTCTCTCCCTCGCTCGTGCTCTCTCCCTCGCTCGTGCTCTCTCCCTCGCTCGTGCTCTCTCTCTCTCGCTCGTGCTCTCTCTCTCTCGCTCACGCTCTCTCTCTCGCTCACACTCTCTCTCTCGCTCACACTCTCTCTCTCGCTCGTGCTCTCTCGCTCGTGCTCTCTCGCTCGTGCTCTCTCGCTCGCTCGTGCTCTCTCTCTCGCTCGTGCTCTCTCCCTCGCTCGTGCTCTCTCCCTCGCTTGTGCTCTCTCCCTCGCTTGTGCTCTCTCCCTCGCTTGTGCTCTCTCCCTCGCTCACGCTCTCGCTCGTGCCCTCTCTCTCATGCTGTCTCTCTCGCTTACGCTCTCTCCCGCTCGCGCCCTCTCCCTCACTCGCGTTCTCTCTCTCGCTCTTGCTCTCTCTCTCGCTTACGCTCTCTCTCTTGCTTGCTCTCTCTCTCGCACTCTCTTGCTCATGCTCTCTCTTGCTCACACTCTCTCTTGCTCTCTCTCGCTCGCGCTCTCGCTCGCGCTCGCGCTCTCTCGCTCGCGCTCTCTCTCGCTCTCTCGCTCGCGCTCTCTCTCGCTCTCTCGCTCGCGCTCTCTCTTGCTCTCTCGCACGCGCTCTCTCTCACTCGCTCGCGTTCTCTCTCACTCGCTCGCGTTCTCTCTTTCTCGCGCTCTCTCTCACTCGCTCGCGTTCTCTCTTTCTCGCGCTCTCTCTCACTCTCTTGCTCGCGCTCTCTCTCGCTCTCTCGCTTGCGCTCTCTCACGCTCTCTCTCGCTCTCTCTCGCACTCTCTCGCTCTCTCACGCTCTCTCTCGCTCTCTCACGCACTCTCTCGCTCTCTCACGCTCTCTCTCGCTCTCTCACGCTCTCTCTCGCTCTCTCACGCTCTCTCTCGCTCTCTCGCGCTCGCGCTCTCTCACGCTCTCTCTCGCTCTCGCTCGCGCTCTCTCTCGCTCGCGCTCTCTCTCGCTTGCGCTCTCTCTCGCTCGCGCTCTCTCTCGCTCGCGCTCTCTCTCGCTCTCTCTCGCTCGCGCTCTCTCTCGCTCTCTCTCGCTCGCGCTCTCTCTCGCTCGCGCTCTCTCTCGCTCGCGCTCTCTCTCGCTCGCGCTCTCTCTCGCTCGCGCTCTCTCTCGCTCGCGCTCTATCTCGCTCGCGCTCTCTCTCGCTCGCGCTCTCTCTCGCTCGCGCTCTCTCTCGCTCTCTCGCTCGCGCTCTCTCTCGCTCTCTCGCACGCGCTCTCTCTCGCTCTCTCGCTCGCGCTCTCTCTCGCTCTCTCGCACGCGCTCTCTCTCGCTCGTGCTCTCTCTCGCTCGCGCGCTCTCTCGCTCGCGCGCTCTCTCGCTCGCGCTCTCTCTCGCTCGCGCGCTCTCTCGCTCGCGCTCTCTCTCGCTCTCTCGCTCGCGCTCTCTCTCGCTCGCGCTCTCTCTCGCTCGCGCTCTCTCTCGCTCGCGCTCTCTCTCGCTCGCGCTCTCTCTCGCTCGCGCGCTCTCTCGCTCGCGCTCTCTCTCGCTCTCTCGCTCGCGCTCTCTCTCGCTCTCTCGCTCTCTCGCTCGCGCTCGCTCTCGCTCTCTCGCTCGCGCTCTCTCTCGCTCTCTCGCACGCGCTCTAGCTTGCGCGCTCTCTTTCTTGCCCGCGTTCTCTCTCTTGCTCGCGCTCTCCCTCTTGCTCGCGCTCTCTCCCTCGCTCTCACTCACATTCTCTCTCCCTCGCTCGTGCTCTCTCGCTCGTGCTCTCTCGCTCGTGCTCTCTCACTCGTGCTCTCTCGCTCGTGCTCTCTCGCTCGTGCTCTCTCGCTCGTGCTCGCTCGCTCGTGCTCGCTCTCTCTCTCGCTTACGCTCTATCTCTCACTCGCATCCTCTCCCGCTCGTGCCCGCTCGTGCCCTCTCCCTCACTCGCGCTCTCTCTCTCGCTCTTGCTCTCTCTTTCTTGCTCACGCACTCCCTCGCTCACGCTCTCCCTCGCTCACGCTCTCTCTCACTCGCGCTCTCTCCCTCGCTTGCGCTCTCCCTTGCCTGCGCTCTCTCCCTTGCCCGTGCTCTCTCCCTTGCCCGTGCTCTCTCCCTTGCCCGTGCTCTCTCCCTTGCCCGTGCTCTCTCCCTTGCCCGTGCTCTCTCCCTCGCCCGTGCGCTCTCCCTCGCTCGTGCGCTCTCCCTCGCTCGTGCTCTCTCCCTCGCTCGTGCGCACTCCCTCGCTCGTGCTCTCTCCCTCGCTCGTGCTCTCTCCCTCGCTCGTGCTCTCTCCCTCGCTCGTGCTCTCTCCCTCGCTCGTGCTCTCTCCCTCGCTCGTGCTCTCTCCCTCGCTCGTGCTCTCTCCCTCGCTCGTGCTCTCTCCCTCGCTCGTGCTCTCTCCCTCGCTCGTGCTCTCTCCCTCGCTCGTGCTCTCTCCCTCGCTCGTGCTCTCTCCCTCGCTCGTGCTCTCTCGCTCTTGCTGTCTCTCTCTTGCTCTCTCGCTCACGCTCTCTCTCTTTCTCGCGCTCTCTCTTGCTCTCTCGTTCGCCCTCTCTCTCTCTCGTTCGCCCTCTCTCTCTCTCGTTCGCCCTCTCTCTCTCTCGTTCGCCCTCTCTCTCGTTCGCCCTCTCTCTCGCGCGTTCGCCCTCTCTCTCGCTCGTTCGCCCTCTCTCTCTCTCGTTCGCCCTCTCTCTCTCGATCGCCCTCTCTCTCTCTCGTTCGCCCTCTCTCTCTCTCGTTCGCCCTCTCTCTCTCTCGATCGCCCTCTCTCTCTCTCGATCGCCCTCTCTCTCTCTTGTTCGCCCTCTCTCTCTCTCGTTCGCCCTCTCTCTCTCTCGTTCGCCCTCTCTCTCTCTCGTTCGCCCTCTCTCTCTCTCGTTCGCCCTCTCTCTCTCTCGTTCGCCCTCTCTCTCTCTCGTTCGCCCTCTCTCTCTCTCGTTCCCCCTCTCTCTCTCTCGTTCCCCCCTCTCTCTCTCTCGTTCCCCCTCTCTCTCTCTCGTTCCCCCTCTCTCTCTCTCGTTCGCCCTCTCTCTCTCTCGTTCGCCCTCTCTCTCTCTCGTTCGCCCTCTCTCTCTCTCGTTCGCCCTCTCTCTCTCTCGTTCGCCACTCTCTCTCTCTCGTTCGCCCTCTCTCTCTCTCGTTCGCCCTCTCTCTCTCTCGTTCGCCCTCTCTCTCTCTCGTTCGCCCTCTCTCTCTCTCGTTCGCCCTCTCTCTCGTTCGCCCTCTCTCTCGTTCGCCCTCTCTCGTTCGCCCTCTCTCTCTCTCGTTCGCCCTCTCTCTCTCTCGTTCCCCCTCTCTCTCTCTCGTTCCCCCTCTCTCTCTCTCGTTCCCCCCTCTCTCTCTCTCGTTCCCCCTCTCTCTCTCTCTCTCGTTCCCCCTCTCTCTCTCTCTCTCGTTCCCCCTCTCTCTCTCTCTCTCGTTCCCCCTCTCTCTCTCTCGTTCGCCCTCTCTCTCGCGCGTTCGCCCTCTCTCTCGCTGGCAATTGAGCCTCTTGCCATGGCTCTCAGGGAGTCGGGGAGGTGGAGGGGTTGAGTGCGAGGTAGGGAGGAGCACCGAGTGTCGCTGTATGCGGACGATTTGCTGTTGTATGTAGCAGACCCGGTGGGGGGAATGCTGGAGGTGATGGAGATTCTTGCTGAGTTCGGGAGTTTCTCGGGATATAAGTTGAACCTGGGCAAGAGTGAGCTGTTTGTCGTACACCCGGGAGATCAGGAGGAGGGGATTGGTAGGCTCCCGCTAAAGAGGGCAGTGAGGAGTTTTAGGTACCTGGGGGTTCAGGTGGCTAGGAGTTGGGGGACTTTGCATAAGCTTAATTTTATTAGGTTGGTGGGGCAGATGGAGGAGGAGTTTAAAAGGTGGGACATGCTGCCACTGTCATTGGCGGGTAGAGTACAATCCGTTACAATGACGGTGCTCCCGAGGTTTTTGTTTTTGTTTCAGTGCCTCCATATTTTCATTCCGAGGGCCTTTTGTAGGAGGGTGAACAGCAGCATTCTGGGATTTGTTTGGGCGCACGGGACTCCGAGGGTAAGGAGGGTCTTTTTGGAGCGGGGTAGGGATAGAGGGGGGCTGGCGCTGCCCAACCTCTCTGGGTACTATTGGGCGGCTAACGTCTCGATGGTCCATAAGTGGGTAATGGATGGGGAGGGGGCAGCATGGAAACGGATGGCGATGGCGTCCTGTGGAGGCACGTGCATTAGGAAGTTGGGAGACCTGTTTATTGACGGGAGGTTCGCGAGCCTTGGTGAACTGGAGGAGAAGTTTGAGCTCCCCCCGGGGAATATGTTCAGGTACCTTCAGGTCAAGGCGTTTGCTAGGCGACAGGTGGAGGGGTTCCCTTTGCTTCCCCCGCGGGGGGTAAGGGATAGGGTGCTTTCGGGGGTGTGGGTCAGGGATGGGAAGGTGTCTGATATCTACCAGGTAATGCAAGAGGTGGGGGAGGCGTCGGTAGAGGAGCTGAAGGCTAAGTGGGAGGTGGAGCTGGGGGAGCAGATTGAGGAGGGGACATGGGCGGACGCCCTGGAGAGGGTGAACTCCTCCTCTTCACGTGCGAGGCTTAGTCTCATCCAGTTCAAGGTGCTGCGCCGGGCCCACATGTCCGGATCTAGGATGAGTAGGTTCTTTGGGGGTGAAGACAGGTGAATCAGGTGTTCGGGGAGTCCAGCGAACCATGCCCATATGTTCTGGGCATGCCCGGCACTGGAGTTCTGGAAGGGGGTGGCGAGGACGGTGTCGAGGGTGGTGGGATCCAGGGTCAAGCCAGGCTGGGAACTCGCGATATTTGGGGTTGGGGTGGAGCCGGGAGTGCAGGAGGCGACAGAGGCCGATGTTTTGGCCTTTGCGTCCCTAGTAGCCCGGCGGAGGATCTTGCTGCAGTGGAAAGATGCGAGACCTCCGAGTGTGGAGACCTGGATTAATGACATGGCGGGATTCATTAAGTTGGAAAGGGTCAAGTTCGCCCTGAGGGGGGTCGGTACAAGGGTTCTTTAGGAGGTGGCAGCCTTTCCTCGTAGTGTACCTCAACGATAAGGTACTAGGTCAGCAGCAGCAGCAACCCGGGGGGAAGGGGGGGGGTGGTTTAGGGAGATAGTGTTTAAGTTAATTTGCTTATTGTTAATTTATTTTGTTGTTTATTGGGGGTGGGGGGGGGTTTGTTATATGTGTTGTTACGGGTGCCGGGGGGTGTTTATTATCATTATTGTTATTGTTCTTATTGTTTTGTTGATATATATTTTTCAAAAAGTTCCAATAAAAATTATTTTTTAAAAAACCAAAAAAAAAAACCCAATATATGTCAGTTCAAAAACAACATGCATGTGACTGAGGTGCATCTTCTCGGTTTTTCCACTTTAATATCTTTGTAGATACATTTTAGCCAATGCAAAGTATTGGGAGTTTAGATCTGACAGCTCGAATAACCTTAAATGAACACAGATGCTGGTTAGGAAAAGGCAGGTGGAGGCTAATTGTTTGTATTGACACAAACATTATACAAGCTGCTGTGCCAGATGGTATTTCCAATTGCCTTTGTTTTTCTGGTTGCCGTCTACCTGGATGATAGAAATAATTGATCTGTTGAGAAAAGTTTTGCGATTTCCCGTAAGACATTTGCTCATTGAGGAGGGAATGTTTTTGAACTGAAGACCTTGAATTTCTGGGGTGGGGTGGAGGGGGCTTTGAACAACCTGTACTCTCTCGCATCCAAAGCTTCAGATTATCATTCAAAATTAGGCAGTTCTACAGGCTCAAAGTTAATGTGTCACATTATTTTTGAAAATTCAACTTGTTTTGCGTGTCGGATTCCATGAACTACAGATGTCACTGTTTTCTTGCTCACCATTTTCTCCTTCAGTTTTCTGTTCCTCCTCCCTAGAATTGGTTGCAGCATGAATCTACGGGCACAATGAGCATCAGATCTTTTATACAGCCTAATCCTATGTTCAGCTGACATCCATGTGCAGAGTTTTCAAAGGAGTCAGTTGGCACAGTGGTTAGCACTGTTGCTTCACAACGCCAGGGTCCAAGGTTCGAATCCCGGCTTGGGTCACTGTCTGTGCGGAGTCTGCATGTTCTCCCCGTGTCTGCGTGGGTTTCCTCCGGGTGCTCCAGTTTCCTCCCACAAGTCCCGAAAGACATGCTTGTTAGGTGAATTGGACATTCTAAATTCTCCCTCTGTGTACCCGAACAGGCGCCAGAGTGTGGCGACTAGGGGATTTTTAAAGTAACTTCATGCAGTGTTAATGTAAGCCTACTTGTGACATTAATAAAGATTATTATTAGAAGCAAGACCCCAGATCGCCACCGCACCCAGCCTCCCACACCTGATAGAAGAGTGCTCACATTAACTAATTGAATGCAGTTATGCAACTAATTATTGGGCTTGAGTCTGGTTTCTGAGACTCATTTACTCACAACCTTGGTCAACTGAGCCATCAGAGCTGCGTTACATCACAGACAGGTCAGATCACTTCATTGCAATTTAGAACCTTCGCCCCAAAATTCCACTCTCATTACGACGTACTCTTGGGAGCAGAGGCTGAGGTGGGATTTGAACCTGGGTCCCCAGAGCATTACCCTGGGTTTCTGGTTTACTAGTCCAGTGACCATACCACTACGCCACTGCCTCCCCTAGAGTATTAAGCCAAGGTCCTGTCTGCCTGTTCAGGTGAATGTTATGACACTACTAGAAAATGAACATCAAGATCTCCGTGCTTTGGCCAACATTCCGCCCTCAACTACCAAAATTGGGTTAAAATAATTATTCATCCCATTGCTATTTGTGGAACCTTGCTGTTGCGGATTGGCTGTCATGTTTTTTAACCTAGCAATCACTGCAGTTCAAAGATTAAATAATTATAAAAAGTGCTCTGAGATGTTTCAGTGACATTGTGATGCACAGGCCTGCCCACGTATAGCGCCCATGCTTATCAGGCAGCTGCTGAAATCAGGCAAACTACATTAACATTTGCCAAAAAACTGGGGCAGCACGGTGGTCGTGTTTAGCACTGCTGCCTCGCGGCGCCAAGGTCCCAGGTTCGATCCCAGCTCTGGGTCACTGTCTCTGTGGAGTTTGCACGTTCTCCCCGTGTTTGCGTGGGCTTCGTTCCCACAACGAAAAGGTGTGCCGGGTAGATGGATTGGCCACGCTAAATTGCCCCTTAATTGGAAAAAATGAATTGAGTACTCTAAATTTATTTTAAAAAACATTTGCCAAAAACATTGAAGTCAATTACTAATGTGTCACTTATAACACATTAAGCCGTCAAGGGCAGCAGTGTATTTAATAGTGGTTAAAACTTGGTATTTGACTTTGTGATTAGACGAGATATGGAACGTGGAAGCTTTGCCACATTAATGTTGACAAATTGGGACCAGCATGATACTGTTAACCTTTGTGTTCCAGCCCATCTCAGAGATTGGTACACGGTACCTACCAATGCTTGCTGGACAATAAACACAATGATTTATGGAAAAGGGGAGAATTGCCAAAATACACGTACATTATTTTCAATCCTGTTTGTATAGCTATTCTGTCTCTAGCTTTTTCCCTAAATCGGGATAACGAGATAAGAAAAGATAGACACAGTTGTAACTCTCAAATAAAAATATGAAAATGTTGCAATTACACAATAGGTCCTCTAGAGTCAGTGAAGGGAAGAGATCACGCTTCAGGTGTGTGGTGATATGATCTGCATACCTGTCTGCCATTGGGCCAGAACGTCGGCTTACCATTGGCTCTGGTCGGTCATGTGCCCCTCGACCGATTGGCCGAGAGGCTGAGTTAACCACGCCTCCATTAACGAGGTATAAATGGTCAGACGCCTGACGATCGTCCTTTCCATTGTAGACGATCGCAGAGCTGTGTTCTAGTCTATTAAAGCCTGACTTTGGTAAAGCACTCGCCTCGCGTACAATTGATGGCACATCAATGTGTGAATCTTAAAGAACTCTGAACAAGCGATTATACCCAAAGCACTAATCTGCTTTTTAAATTTTCCGGTAATTGCAGGTGCCAAGCTGGCATTTTGTACACGCATGCGATCGGGCTGGGGTTGCCTGGTGTGGGTGTTGGCGGATGCCGGGGGGAAGGGCTGGGAACCCTCCCATAGTGCATTCGAGCTGGGGAGGCGGGAGGTTGGGGATTATTTTGAGGCCCTCCAAGATCAGGACACCATTTAAAAATGTCATCCTGATCTCTCGTTACAATGGAGAGTACCGGCGAGCAGAGCTCCCCACTGTACAAAATGGGGCTAAGTGCAGCCTCGGTTGTGCATTCCCCATTCAGACCCTTTTACAATGCAAGTCGCGTTGAATAGCCATACACGCGGCTAAACATGCTCGCTAGGGGACCATAGTCTCAACAACGCCCCGACAACTGTAGCAAAACATCCCTCCTTCCCTTGCAATAAATTACTACAGTATTTGCCTTCCGAATCGTTTGCTGTACCTGCAAAGTACCTTTTTGTAATTCATGTACCAGAACACCCAGATCCCTCAGAATTCTGCAATCTCTCTCCATGTCAATGATATGTGACTTTTTTATTCTTCCTGCCCACGTGGACGAGTTCATATTTTCCCACATTACACGTCATCTGCCAAATCTTTGCTCACTCACTTAACCTACTTATAATCCTTTCCAGAGAGGTATGTCCTCTTCACAACTTATTTTCCAACCTGCCTTTGTGTCATCAGCAAATCTAGGGACATTCAATCCCAGCATCTAAGTCATTAATATTGATTGTAAATGATTGAGGCCCCAGCACAGGTAGATCGTTGTTACATCCACTCACCACGTGTCAACCTGAAAACCACCAGTTTATGCCTATTCCTTTTCTGTTAGCTAATCAATCCTCTATCCATCCAAATATGTTGCCCCCTACACCATGAGCTCTTATTTTGTGTAGCAACCTTCAATGTGGCACCTTGATACTCTAACAAATGAGACAAACACAATTTCCATTCACAAATCCCATGTTGGCTCTGCCTGATTGCATTAAGATTTTCTAAGTGCCTCACTATAACATCCTTACTAATAAATTCCAGCCTTTTCCCTAGGACCGATTTTAAGCTGATTGGCCTACCTCCCTCCCATCTTGAGTTGCACTCACTATTTTCCAATCAACAGTGTAACAATAATTTAGCATTTTAACTAGTTTGGAATTGATTACAACATTTGTATCTCTTGATATTATAATATTAAAAGATAGTTAATTAATAAGGGATTTTGGATATCGAAAAACTATTTCCTCTGGTGGTACAACGCAGAACAAATGTTCTAAACTTAAAATTAGAACCATGCCTTAAGGAGAGCAATCAGGAAACACCTTTTCCTATATAGTGGAAATTTGGAACGTGCTCCCCACCCAAACATTTGGTTGAAATTTCAAGACTTTGAGATTGATAGGTTATTGTTGGATAAGGTTTTCTAGGGCTATGGAACAAAGGCAAGTAAATGGAGTTGGGCCAGGACCTCAGTGCCTACTCCTGTTCCTTTCTTTCTGCTTCCCCAACATTCGCCATAATACAACATCTGTGACCTCCAACACAAGCAGCCCCATTGATGAATTCACCCTTGGAATTGATGTACAAACTCTGTCACTTTCACTGCTGGCCAGCAGAGTGCGCCCTTTGATCTTTTCCAACCAGATCTCAGTCTGTGAAGAAAGCAAATTGGCTGTAAACTATATGCACCAGTATTTTGCTGGGGGGAGCAGGGAATCGAGCACAGACTAGGTGGGGTAGACTGGTGGTGGGGAAAGGAGGAGAATTGCCTAAATATATGTCCATTATCTTCAATCCTGTTTGTAATGTATAGGTTATCTATCACTAGCATTTTGCAAAATCTGTTTTATCTGAATTGAAATAATTTCAGATTTAAAAAAAAAACAAAGCCACAGTTGTCGAAATTCTCAACTTAAAAATCAAAAAATGCTACAGTTACATAACAGCTCCCTCCATGCCTGTGAATGGAAAACAAGGAATTTTGGAGAGCTCTGGTGAAGGGACAAAACTCAAAACACTGCCTCACAGGGGCTGGTTTAGCACACTGGGCTAAATCGCTGACTTTGAAAGCAGACCAAGGCAGGCCAGCAGCACGGTTTAATTCCCGTACCAGCCTCCCCGAACAGGCGCCGGAATGTGGCGACTAGGGGCTTTTCACAGTAACTTCATTTGAAGCCTACTTGTGACAATGTGCGATTTTCATTTCATTTCAATTTTCAGATAATGGCAGAGGTGTTGTGTACTTCTCAGTATTTTATTTAAAATATATAAAATTAAAGTATCTAAAGTTTTAATACATACATTCCCACCAAAGATGACCCTGCAATGATCAGAGAATCATTCAGCTCAGAAAGAGTCTATTCAGCCCATCATGTCCATGACATCTCTTTGATACTCATTCTTACGGAATCACACCTTACAATCAATGCCGCAGACCCCACCTTCAATATCCCTGGCTTTGTCCTGTTCCATTGGCAGAGCGGACTCACCATAGTTGGTGGAACAATGGTATACAGTCGAGAGGGAGTTGCCCCGGGAGTCTTCAGCATTGACTTTGGAGCCATTTCATTTTAATGGCATCAAGTCAAGCATGGGGAAGGAAACTTGCTGCTGATTGCCTCCCCCTCACGAGCTGATGATTAAATATTCCTCTGTTCTAACCCCCACCAGGACCACGGGGAACCATTGTTGATCTCCCTATAGGGCTGTGGAGTACGAGCTTCCCAGATAAGAGACCACCAACCTGAAGCTTGTTACAAATGAACAAAAAAGCCAGCCCCAAGCAGAGCCTGGTGTGGTTACTTCTCCCAGCAAGGACTATGCTGGGAACAAGATAGTTAAATAGACCTCTGTTCTCTTACCGCTGGCTTCCTTGAGTTACTAAATCTTCCATGTGGAACACCATTTGGAAGAAATACTTGAGGGTAGCTAAGAATGTACTCTGGATGGGGACTTCAGTGTCCATCACCAAGAGTGGTGGTACAAAGGACTTAGCTGTTGTTCTCCGCCTTTGGCAGGTGGTGAGGGAACCAACAAAAGGGAAAAAACTACTTCAGATGGTCCTCCTCAATCTACCTGTTGCGGATGCAGCTGTCCATGATAATATTGGTAGGAGTCACTGCCACACAGCTCTTTTCGAGATAAAGTCCTGTCTTCATATTGAGGATATTGTGTTGTGTGGCACTATCACAGTGCTGAATGATTTTGGAGAGATCCAGCTACTCAAAACTAGGCATCCATGAATTGCAGCAGAATTGTACTCAACCATAATCACTTGAAGAAAATCAAATTGGTTAAAGACTGCTTGGTCCTTAGGAGGAGGCTGAAATGGATCATCCACTCAGCACTTCTGGCTGAAGATGGTTGCAAATGCTTCAGCTTGTCTTTTGCACTGAGGTGCTGTGCTCCACCCTTTGTTGCACGGTAACACAAATGGATAGCACTGTGGCTTCACAGCGGCAGGGTCCCAGGTTTGATTCCCTGCTGGGTCACTGTCTACATGTTCTTCCCGTGTTTGCATGGGTTTCTTCCGGTTGCTCTACTTTCCTCCCACAAGCCCTGAAAGATGCACTTGTTAGGTGAATTGGACATTCTGAATTCTCCCTCGAACAGGCACCGGAGTGTGGCGACCAGGGGATTTTCACAATAAATTCATTGCAGTGTTCATGTAAGCCTACTTGTGACAATAATAAAGGTTATAATTATTATAACCATCTGAAGAACAAGGACAGCAGATATAAGGGAATACCATCACCTGGAGGTTCCCCACCAATCCACACACCATCCTGACTTGGAAATTGTATCACTGTTTCTTCCCTGTCACTGGGTCGAAATCCTAACACTCCCTCCCTAACAGCACTATAGTTGCACCTACACCTCATGGACTGGAGTGGTTCAAGAAGCCAGCGCACCACCACATATGGACAATAATTGCTCGCCTAGTCATTGTCACCCACATCCTGTAAATTAATTTTTAAAAATCACAGAGTGTGATGTGAACCTAAGACCCCGAGCATTAGCTTGGGCCTCAGAATTACTTATCCAGTGACATTACCACTACACCACCATCTCCCCTTATGTGTTCAATGCAATTCTGAAGGGCAAGGGTTGGAGTACCAGCCATATATGGAATCACTTCACCCCCGCTAAAAAGCAGTGAGCATCGATCATTGCTAACTCTTGAGTTGATAGCATATAATCGGTCAACCTGCCACTGTGTATGAACATTCATCACCTCCATGGATGTTTCCTCTGCATGTGCATACCTGCACCTTTGTTGTCTGGGGGAAAGCTATGCAGATAATTAGTCTTGGCTTCTTTTGTCTGTTGTTTTAACCTGGACGAGCCCATTAATACCATCAGCTCAAAGCCAGCCCAGACAAGAAGAAGGGGTGGAGAGTAAAATAACAATCAAAAAAAAAAAAGTGGCCCATCTGAGCAAGAGGCTAGGTACCCACCACAAGCACCACCCACTCTTACTTGTCTACTATTGGAAAAACAAGCGTTATCTCTGTTGACTGAATTTTTGGATTCATTGAACAAGTCCGAACAATGCATTACATTAAAAAGAAAATATCAGCACACACTTTCCCATTGTAAAATTTTTATGGCGGAGCAGGGAGAGGAAAAAAAAGATCATTGCACATTTACAAAACAGTTAAAGTGATGCGTCTGAGAAGGAAAGGATTGAATTCAAACAGGGGCTTTTCTAACCTCAGGGCTTCCAAAGCACTTTACAGCCAGTAAAGTACTTTTGAAGTGAAGTCACTTTTGGGCAAACCCAGCAGCGAATTTGTGCACCGCAAGGACCCCCCAAACAGCAATGAGATAATGTCTAGCTGATTATTTTACGTTTGAGGGATAAACATGGCCAGAACACCAGGCAGATCATCCCTACTGTTGTTCAAAAAAGACTGAGAGGACAGATGGGGCCGAGTTTAATATGGGGCCAAGAATAGGAGCAGGAGTACGCCATTTGGCCCCTCGAGCCTTCTCATCATTCAATACGAAGATGGCGGATCCTCTAACTCAATACCATACTCCCGCTCTCTCCCTATACCCCGTTTGTGTCTATTTATCTATTTCCTTCTTCAACATATTCATTGACTTCTGTCGTAGAAAATCCCACAGATTCACCATCCTCTGAGGGAAGAAACCTCCTTATCTCAGTCCTAAATGGCCTATCACATATCCAGAAATAGTGACCCCATGCTTTTTCTTATTTATTCGCGGGATTTATTGCCCATCCCTAATTGAGAATCAACCACATTGCTGTGGATCTGTGTCACATGTAGTTCAGACCATGTAAGAATGGCAGATTTCCTTCCCTCAAGGACATTAGTGAGCCAGGTGGGTTTTTACAACAACTGACGATGGTTTCATGGTCATCGTTGGAATTTTAATTCCAGATTTTTATTGAATTCAAATTTCACCATCTGTCATGCTGGGATTCGGGCCCGGGTCTCCCGATCTTGCCCAGGGTCTCTGGATTATTAGTCTAATGACAATGCGACTATGCCTGCCTCAGCTAGGGGCAACATCATCGCTGCCTCCAGTCTGTCCAGTCCTGTCAGAATTTTATATTTCAATAAGATCCCCTCTCATTCTAGTTGATCCCATTTCTCATATGACAGTCCGACCATCCCAGGAATCAGTCTGGTGAACCTTTGTTGCACTCCCTCTCTGGGAAAGTATATCCGTTTCTTAGGTAAGGAGACCCAAACTGCACACACTACTCCAGGAGTGGTGATGCCGAGGCCTTGTACTGAAGTAACTGTACTTGCAATGAATGCCAACATACCATTTGCCTTCCTAATTGCTTTGATGCTTGGTTTCAGTAACTGGTGTACTAGGACAGCCAAGGCCCTTTCTGCATCAACAATTTCCAATCTATCACCACTTAAATAATACTCTCATTCTATTCTTCCTACCAAAGTGGATAATTTCACACGCAACCACGTTATACTGCACCTGCCATGTATTTGCCCACTTGCTCATCTTGTCTAAATCACCTTGAAGCCTCCTCACCACTCACATTCCCACTTAGTTTTGTGTTGTCAGTCAACTTGGAAATATTACATTTGGTTCCCTCATCCAAACAATTGATATATAGTGTAAATAGTCAGAGCCTAAGCACTGATGCCTGCAGGATCCCACTAGTCACTGCCTGCCACTCCGATAAAGATCCATTTACTCCTCCTCTCTGTTTCCTGTCTGCTAACTAATTCTCAATCCATGCCAGTATATTACCCCCAATCCCATGTGCTTTAATTTTGCACACTAACCTCTTACATGGGACATTATCAATAGCTTTCTGAAAATCCAAATATACCACATCCATTGGTTTTCCCTTATCTATTTTACTAGTTACGTCCATCTAAAGATGTCACCTCCAACATGGTGACAGTCTCTCAGAGGATCAGTCTAGACAATGTGTTCACATCCTGGAGTGAGGCTTAAATCCTCCAACTTATGACTCAGAAACAAGTGCTGCCAACTTAGTCAAGCTGATCTAACACTACGATATTCATACAACTTTATATTTTGCACTATTTATGAATTTTAAACATCCGAAAAGTATAGAACCTGCTTCAAACCTACACTCCCGTTACAGCCAATACGTTTTTTCAATTTTACCTCCGTTTCTGTCCAGAGCTGGAATTCTAATGGATGGAAGATCACTGGGGTCCTGATTTTCAATCCTGGCATGCAGTGGGAAAACTAAAATCAAACCCCTACCCCAGAGTTTATTCAATTGTATTAAAGCAAGAGTCACCGTTGCCTCTTGTTTATTTCAGTTAGCTGAACTTTCACCTGGAAACGGCTGCCTTAAACTTTATCATCATCGCTTTCATTCAACTCTAATTTTCAACTCTGTGTGTAGAACAGAGAGTGAGTTGACTGTATCATCAACTGAATGTATCATTTGAACAGCTTCACTATTAGAGCCCTTTTCACGATTCTGGTCTCCATATCATTAAAAGTATGTAGAAGTACTAAAGAACGTGCAAAGGAGATTTTCAAGAATAAAACCAAAGCTGAGAGGGTACAACTATGATACAAGACTGAAAAAATTGGGGCTGTTGTCGCTCGATTGACCACCAGTCAGATCTTCCAGTTCTGCCAAAGTTGATGGCCATTTGCGTTGTTAACTGGCCACGCTGCTGGGGAAACCCCCCCTCCCCTCACCCCCCTCCGGTAGGACTGAAGATCCCGCCGCTGGAAAGGGAAGGGGCATAGATCCCACCCATAGTCATCAATAAAGAATTTAGGACAAACTTCTTTACTTGGAGAATGGCGAGATTGTGAAACTCTCTGTCACATGGAGTGGTTGAGACAAATCGATACATTGAAGGGAGCTGGAAAAGCATAAGGGAATAGAAGGCTGTGCTGATAAAGTTAGCAGAGGAGGAAGGAAGGAGAAATGCAGGGACGTATTTATTGATAGGGTGAGATGAAGTAAATAGAGTGAGAGAAGGTTCATGAGAAGCATGAACACTAGCTTGTTGTTGGTTCAGGTAGCCTGTTTCTATATTGTAAATTCTGGGCAATTTAAGCATGCTCAAGTGGCCAGTGAAATAACACGTTGTGTACACTTTAAATGGATGAAGCGATGTACTTGAGTGCGGGAACTAAACTTGGTAGTTAAGACATGCGTAAAGTTACAAGTGTCAACTTTCTGGGTCCTGCTGCCTATCATTTCCCCATTACGTATAGCCAACCATCCGGGCTTCCCAATGACACTTTGAACTGAAAACAACTTCAACAAAGTGTAAATCCAATTAAGTATTTTTTAAGACTTTTTCTGCACTGCCAACATGACACAAATATACCGGAAATGTTTTATCTTAAAGTAAGCAACTTGTACAAATTGTGTAGGTGCCATGTGATGTAGAATCCAAGGGAGCATGTACGCTTTGCTGAATTCAGGAATAGAATCATACAAGAGGGCCATTTGGCCCATTATGCCTATGTTGATGCTTTGAAAGAGTATCCACTTAGCTCCACTCCCCTGCAGGGGAGGCAGTGGTGTAGTGGTATTGTCACTGGATCAGAGACCCAGGGTAATGCACTGGGGATCCAGGTTCAAATCCCACCATGGCAGATGGTGCAATTTGAATAATGAAATGAAACTATTGTGAATTATCATAAAACTCCACCTGGTTCATTGGGGCCTTCCCTTTTAGGGAAGCAAATCCTTACCCTATGCCTACATATCCACAGCAATCTGGTTGATTCTTAAATAGGGATGGGTAGTAAATTCTAGCCCAGCCAGCAGCACTCGCATCCCATGAAAGATATTTTTTAAACTTTCCCCAAGATTTCCTCAAAATCTTTTTCTTTCAAGTATATGTTAAATTTCCTGAAAGGGACCCTGACCTTCCTGAATCAGTTGGTAACGCCCCAGAGACCCATATGATTGATATCATAGTGGGTTGTCAAGGCAGATCTTTTACAATGCAGTTTTTTAGTCATCATGTAGCTTTTTAAAAAATCAAAACGTATGCATTTGTCATGAATAGAAATGCATTGACTTTGGGTTACTGTAGGGGTGGCGCAGTGGGTTAGCCCTGCAGCCTCACGGCACTGAGGTCCCAGGTTCAAATCCTGGCCCCGGGTCACTGTCAGTGTGGAGTTTGCACATTCTCCCTGTGTCTGCGTGGGTTTCATCCCCACAACACAAAGATGTGCAGGCCACGCTAAATTGCCCCTTAATTGGAAAAAAATAATTGGGTACTCTAAAAATTTTTTAAAAATGACATTGGGTTACTATGCCTTGGTAAAATGTTGTCTGGTATATTGTACCACAAAGGCACTCTTTGTTTACTTGACTCGTTGTTCTTGACTGTTGTATTTTCTATCCTATCTCAGATCTTCTGGTTCAATATCCACACCTGACAGGGACAGAAGGGTAGGCATATGCTCCCTGGTCACTATTGACACTGCAATGTGCTAACCATTTTTCAAACTGTTGGGTGGATACGGAGCTCCAAGATACTTGTCTGTTTATGTCAGATTAGTCAAGATTGATATCACAGTGGGTGGGAACAATTTTGATTTGATTTATTATTGTCACATGTATTAGTATACAGTGAAAAGTATTGTTTCTTGCATGCTGTACAAACAATGCATACCGTACATAGGGAAGGAAGGAAAGACTGCAGAATATAATGTTACAGTTATAACAGGGTGTAGAGAAAAGATCAACTTAATACAAGGTAGGTCCATTCAAAAGTCTGATGGCAGTAGGGAAGAAGCTGTTCTTGAGTCGGTTGGTACGTGACCTCAAACTTTGGTATCTTTTTCCTGACGGAAGAAGGTGGAAGAGAGTAAGTCCGGGGTGAGTGGGGTCCTTAATTATGCTGGCTGTCTTTCCGAGGCAGCGGGCATTGTAGACAGAGTTGATGGATGGGAGGCTTATTTGCGTAATGGATTGTGCTACATTCACAACCTTTTGTAATTTCCTGCGGTCTTGGGCAGAGCAGGATCCATACCAAGCTGTGATACAACCAGAAAGAATGCTTTCTATGGGGCATCTGTAGACTTTGGTGACTATCATAGGTGACATGCCAAATTTCCTTAGTCTTCTGAGAAAGTAGAGTCGTTGGTGGGCTTTCTTAACTATAGTGTCGGCATGGGGGGGACCAAGACAGGTTGTTGGTGATCTGGACACCTAAAAACTTGAAGCTCTCGACCCTTTCTACTTTGTTCCCATTGATGTAGACAGGGGCATGTTCTCCACTACACTTCCTGAAGTCGATGACAATCTCCTTCGTTTTGCTGGCATTGAGGGAGAGATTATTGTCGTCGCATCAGTTCATCCAGATTCTCTATTTCATTCCTATGAGACAAACATTTGTCTAATAATCCTATTTTTCAGATGATTACTGATGTCTACTTGTGCAAACCCCTTTGATGTGAAATGTGATCCGGCCTGGAAATGGGTGGCCAGCACTGAGCGGCTACACTGGCGCTCCATAAAAACCCCATTGCCTAATCTTGAAGACTAAATCCAGTCGGCTGAATCAAGATACCAGTTTAGAACCCTGCGCCCTGCCTGCCCAATTTAAATGAGGTTGGGTTTTAAACGGTCATCAAAATGGCCGGTGTCATAATATACACCAGTATATCATGGTGCAGACACACACTGATGGACACACACAGGGACCAATCAACATGTACAAACACCGCAGCCAATCACCAGTTAGAATACACACACTATAAAGGCAGAGGGCACCACGGTTCCCGCTCATTCTGGGTGCTGCCTCTGAGTGTAACAAGAACTCATCCAGCCCAGCACAGACTCACACCACGTGCTGAGAGAATAAATTGGTTCGGACAAAGCTTAGGTCTCTAGTTTAAGTTAGCATCATTTAGACCCACAGTTATCGTGTGTTAGTTAGTTAGAAGTAATTAATAAAATTGAGTTGAACCTTCATCAGTGCTGGAAGTGTCTGTTCATCTCTCAAGTCTACACTAGCCAACACTTCAGCCGGGGCTTCTTCATAGCCAGAGTAGGAGGTCAAACAGTGTTCTCTGCCGGTTGGTCACCTTAAACCAAATTCGACCCATGTTCCAACCATAAATCGGTAAATTGAGCCTCGTGCTACTGCCTCCCCTGGGACATCCCCAGAAGCAGTGACAGAGACCCTCCGATTGCAGTAATGGGCTGTGCAGCCGTTTAGAACAGGAAGACTCTAGATTCATTCATCGGTTGATCTTGGTCACCACGCCAGTTGTGATGCTGCTATTGGCCTCCGTTTCACTGGCTGGGGAGGGGAATTCTTGCTCTTGATTGCTGCCCCTGCTAATCATTGTGTGTGCATCAGGTGGGGACAGATTGAGCTTAGCTTTGATGCACCAGGTGGCAGAATAGTCTGCACTGCCTCGGCTGGCATGTGAGGAATAAGCCAGTCAAGTGAGGTAGCAGAGAGAGGCTGACAACTGTGGAAGTGAACACTAGCTCAAGCCAAGACCTCCCGGAGAGGAGAAAAATAGGGTTTGGGGACTTTGTTTTTATTTTTGAAAAATCACTGAATAGGTTTATTTGATTTACGTGGATTAATTTTCATTTATCTGCTTCTCTGGACTTTTCAGCTGAGGCGATTTAACTCCATCATGAACCCAGATTGATTCTTAGCTCCAAAAGAAAAATGCTTTTTGAGTGATTTGTGTTTATTCATTTGTACAGGGACTCCATCCTTGCCTGAAATTATATGAATGAAACACAAAAATCAGCTTGAACAATTCAGCCAAATTTCTGCCACAATCATCAGTTAGAAGTAAACTGATGGCCCAAAACAGTATTCAACATATATTAAAAAAAACCTTCAGGGTTCAGTGGTCAGGGGAAAGAACAAGCGGAAACAACCAGCTTCAAACTGACATTTTTTCCTTCATATTTGCCTGAATGATATATTTACGATTAATTATTTGACAAGTCTTTACATGGGGCAACAGGAATAAAAAGGATTCCAGGAGCCGAGATGTAGTGACAGCTGTCTGAAGTGTGTGTTTTGTTAATAGTCTGAAATAAGTGGATGTTGCAAGTCCTTACCTGGCTGTTTCACTTCTTATCCCCACCCCTTTGCCATTGCAGTCCCAGTTTAATTTGCTAAACAGCAGCATGGATCAGAGTATCACCAACCGTGCATCCTCCGCCAGCCCTTACAACTCGGAGCACGCCTCGAATGTTCCGACGCCGTCTCCCTACTCGCAGCCAAGCTCCACGTTTGATACCATGTCGCCTGCTCCAGCGATCCCTTCCAACACAGACTATCCAGGACCACATTTATTCGAAGTCACTTTTCAGCAATCAAGTACTGCTAAGTCAGCTACCTGGACCGTGAGTCTCCTCTTTGTATTTTTGATCAAAATATGATGTAAAGAAAGTCAATTATTTGTATGAAAATATTGTGATCCACCTTAATTCATCATCAAAAAAGGCTGTTTGCAGCCTCGGTCTCTTGTAATATTTTTCTTGTTCTTTCTTGCTCTCTACTTTTTCTTCTCCACCTGGAGATTGTATTGTCTAAATATTATGTGTAACAGTTGTTAAAGTTTTATTGGAGGTTAACTTAACGCAACTTCGAAACTTGGTGCTTTGTTGAAATGACTGTATTGATTTCAGCTTATAACCTGTGCATCCCACTACATGCCAGGCAGTAAATACCTGCATTTGCAACAGAAACATAATTTCAAACTGCATTCTGCCCAGAAAATGAACCAGAATGCAAGATGCTCAGACTTCTCCAGCTGTAACATCTGCAATTTCTCCAATGAGAGAAGCCAAAGTGTTTTTAATTGTGAAAATTGGTTTTAACATGAGCCTCCAGTCTGCTGAAAACATGTGTTTTTTTTTTATCCTGTGTCTTATATATCTTAAAGATTATGTCTTGCAGCAAGACGTGACTGAACATGCTCGCAATCCAAGCACATGTTGGATGTTGCTTGTGCTATCTCCTGGAGGGAGATGTTCAGACTTGCTGCAGACGAGCAAGCATCCTGTCCAACAGTAGAAGAAGCGCGGCTCCCTGTCTGCCGGTAACTGATGGGATAATTAGTGTTTTTCTCAAGTGCAAATTCAAATGTGCTGCTCATCCTTGTCTGTGCAAAGACTCGCCACGATGTTAAGGGCGTACAGTCGGGCTGTTGATTGGGTTGTTGCAATTGGCAGCGGTTAACTCTGGCTGAAATTAGTGATGCTGACTTTTCATTAAATGTAGAATGACATTCATAGTTTAACTCTTTCAGTTCTAGCCTATTGCATTTGCCCTAGGTTCATGGACAAACTGAGGCTACAGTTTGCAGTAGTATCCTCTGCTGTAGGATAGTATCGAGAGCCGGTTTTGTACTACACCCGGGCTCTTGTTGCTATTCAGTTTTCCCCTGTTATGCACTATAACCCTCACAACAACAGCGCAACATGAAAAGAACAGGACACAAGATGTCACTTGAATAAATGTTGTGTCAAATGCAGTGTCTCTATTAGCAGCTGAGGGTGTACACGCTTCTTTAGATCTTTTCTGGAACCTCCAACTTTACAAAGTTGCTGCTACCCTGGGACAAGCAACTACTCTAAATTCCAGTCCAACAAGGGTACAAGACTCTAAGGGAGTCAGGCCTAAATGGCCATTTTCATGAACCCTAGAGGTAAATCACATTAACTTTACACCCCCACATCCAACTTCACAGCTGACTGATGAAATCAATATATGTAGCATTTACGCTGTCATTAAAAATGTGGGTTTTTTTGGGTGCTATGAATGCCCTTAGAGCTTCAACATGGTGACTCTGTCCTGAGTGAACACTTGTGGGGCGACTTGCGCCAGATATGATATTGGTGCAAGTTTTAGCACGCACGCCTACCAAAGGTATGCAGAGCAGACGGATAGCGTTGTCACACAAGGCGCAACACTGATTCAATGTTAGCTGTTTCAGTTTGAGCTTGGCACTCCGGCCATCATCCTCTCTTAACCTCACACAGCTGAGTCAATTCTCAACAGGTGAAAGGATGCCCTCACCAAGGCTGTTCAGAGAATCATCGACTACTTACAGGTTAGTTGCTGGTTGATTTCTTCTAGTTGTTCTCCACTTTCTTTCATGGTTTTGAGTTGAAAAAATCTACAGGATGTGTGGCATGTGCTGAAGAACTTTTGTTGGCTTAAAGGCACAAACCAGTTGCTTCCAAGCATGGATGTACTAGTATACATTCCTCTTGGAAATACAGCATGACTGGGCACACAGAGCAGGGCAGCCTGCTGGAAGAGGAAGGAGGTGAAGGGTCCTCAACAGAGAGCCACATCCGCACATTTCACAATGTTCAGGTAACAATTCTGCAGGAGGGATGACCAGTCTCCACTTCAGTAAAGATGCCCTGGCGGGAATTTGGCACCTGCCGCAGCCACAGCTGGCAACCTCATTGTAGGACAAGGACTTCATTGCCAGTGGCTGTCAAGGTGACCATGGCAACAAGCTTTTATTTATCTTGCTCCATCTAGGCAGGAGCTGGAGGTTTTGCAACACCTTGCAGTTTGCCATCCATTTCTGTAAAGAAGTCAATGAGGCTCTTTATTAAGTCAACAGTTCACCTTGTGCAATCCTGTCTTCTTTGTGCCATTGTCTGTTTTAATGCTCCCAACGCAGTTACTACCAAGTGTCTGGAATAAAGCTGCTAAATGACCTCAGCTCTGAGTCTAGGAGGCGCAGATGTGGCCTGCATCACCTTGGTGATGCGCGATCAATGAACACAGAAACGAAGGAGTAGTCCGAATCGAAGGTTTTAATCTACAAGAAGTGTGCCTAGCAGCTTGAGTACAGAAAGAACGATGGCTGCTGGGAAACACGGGTCCTTATACTCAGCCTCATAGGCGGAGCTACCTTCCTCTCGACCAATGAGAAGACAACACTTGGGCCAATGGACAGCGAGCCTTCTACACCAATAGCAGCTCACACTCCCAGGTACCGTAGTACCTCTAGTCATACTACCACACTTGGCATGTGCAAATACAGTCTGGGCTGATGGGATACAGTATGGACACTGGCAGAATGACAGTGTGGGAGCATGAAATTTGTCTTTCTGAGAAAGGACAGCAAGTTTGTATTCCCTGGAACCACTGCCATTCTCCCAGGGAAAAGCCCCAACATTCTTACTTGCCTATTGGAGGACAGCTCGCTATAACTCTCTGCCAGCCCCATGCACAGCAATCCACAGTCATGAGGGCAGCATAATGAGCTGACCTTGTACTGTTCCACTGCAGCATTCGGACATTGGATGGCTGCTGCTTGTCCTGTGACCTTCACCATCAGAGGCTGCTTCATGGTTGGTCTACAAGTGTGCAAATGGAGTTAGCCACCATTTCCAACATGGAAAGGATGGGCTCCAAGCTTTGTGCAAAGCCCTGTGCCAAGTTAGTGCTGAACTCCTCCAAGCACCTTGACATTCAATGCAGGTCTTCTTCTTCAAATATTTTATTGTGCATACCCATCAGCCGTCTCTTGTAGGCCGTCCCATTGAAGTTACTATCTGTATCTTCTGTAGCAGAACATATGTGTGATCTCAGCCTCTGGTGTGCCGCCATCCGCAGTAGCCTTTACCCCTGACCTGTGCCCAGTGTCTTATGTGTGGCTCCCACCTCTATGATATTCTCCAAATGATGCACCTTGTCTGTATCTGAGCTGGTGACACGTTGACTATTGCTTGTGAATGTGAAATCGAGTTAGTGCATCTTCATCTTCACTGCCTTCTTGCTGTTTCTGTACTGTTTGGCCAGATTGCGTCTATGGAAGACAAAAGGCACAAGAGTAAGTATGAAGTGAGGGAATGAGTGGAAAGTAACAGGCGCACACTTCCACCATCTGCAGCCTGTAAGTCCATGGATAGTGTGGGTTGTGAGAAGAGTATTAGGTTTGAGATGCTGTTGTATTTGATCATTTCAGTCCCAAGCTGACCATGGCTCCAGCACGATATGTTCTTATAATGGTCATTACTATCTTCTCCATGGGTCCTTCTTATGGATAGTTCCTGCTGCCTCAGGTTGTCCGCCATCTTGTCCTTCAAGAGAGAAGTCTATCACTGGGTTTTGTGTAATTTGGGTGATGTGGCTGTCATTGTGTAGCGGTCAATCTGTGCAAGCTGAACAATGGATATGAGACTTGCAGTAGGACTGAGGATGAGGTGAACAATGTGAATTAGACTTGACTGAGAGAAATTGTTGGTCAGTGAGTGATGGGGATATAGCAAATTGAGCAGCATCTAAAGTTAGTGGTTCAGTGGGTGAGATATGGTATTTGAAGGTGCACTGACCTTGACGCCTTGTGAGGCCATTGAACCTCTCACATCATTGCATTCAAATCCTTGGGAGCTTAATTATCCAAGCCCTCCATGGCTATCTGCACCCACTGCATTTTGAGCCTGTCTCTGGAGGGTCTCCTTCCCCTGCAGGCACGGGACGATACTTCCTCCTACAGTAGGCAGCATCAGAAAACTTTGAATGTTCACATGAATGTTGTCATTATTCACTGTTTTCCAAGTCACACTCGTATCCTACATGACTGCCAACACCTGCTCCATCCCCAATGCTCCTCCCTTTTAAAAGTTTAGCTTAGAGCAGAGCAGTGCAGACTAACTTTAACTGGGGCTAGCATTACAGTTTTGCATCCAGCCAATCAACAGCACGGTTAATGCTGAATTCAAGCAAAAATCAAAGTGAGCAGGCAGCATGACATTGGCGTGTTTCCTGCATTGCAATCAATGGCCATTTTTGGGTCTGTCTGGTTTGGCACAGTGGGCTAAACAGCTGGCTTGTAATGCAGAACAAGGCAGTAGCGCGGGTTCAATTCCCGTACTGGCCTCCCTGAACAGGCGTCGGAATGTGGCAACTGGGGGCTTTTCACAGTAACTTCATTGAAGCCTACTTGTGACAATAAACGATTACAGTAGTCCCCGTTATACCGCGCTCCGCAATACCGCGGTTCGCGATATACAGCGGGGGGGGGGGCTTATGGACCCCAACTTACTCGAAACAGCCGGGTGCTGTCAGCTTCCCTCTCCGGATCAAAGTGATTAGGCCACTGAGGTTCGCCACCTCTGCCGGAACAATTCACCAGCTTGACCCGGGACGGGCGGTGGGGCAGTGCAGGGGAGGAGGAGGGAATGGGAAACGCAGCCCCTGGATCGTCCCGCACATGGATTGTCCCGCGCAGCGATCTAGCTCCTCAAGACCAGAATCCTTAGCACCGTCAGCAACGCAGAGGAATAGGCTGCCGATATGTGTGGATGTAGCCTGGGGTGGGAGGGTGGTGTAACGGAGCCAAGGTGGAGCCCTTGCACCCCGGGAGCGTGGGCGTGAAGCCCAAGTTGCCTTGGCCAAACAGGCACGAGCACTCTTGCTGTCTGTATTGTATAACATTTGGCCGAGTCCCCAGTCCTTCTGCCATCAGATGAAAACGAAGCCAAGGACGATCCTCTTCGAAGAGAAGGGGGGCCAGAACGTGACGCCAGGTCGAAACAGCCTTACTTACTCAAAACAGCCGGGTGCTGTCAGCTTCCCTCTCCGGATCAAAGTGAGCCGGCCTCTGAAGTTGACACTGCCGGCTGATTGGACATTTCACATCGTGGATCTCCGCGGCTCGGGTGTAACGCGGGTGGCTGTCTTGGACCCCAACACCCGCGTTATAACGGGGGACTACTGTATTATTATTATTATCTCATTTACCCTCCTCAGTCTCCACCAAATATATTTTCTCCACCTACTCCACTCTGTTTTCAGCCCAAGAACAGGAACAGGTCCTGCTCTCCTTATGCTCAGGCTACCCTGTGGGCAATGCCAAGTAGAGATAGAAACATCACCAACATAGTAAGATAGCTTGAAGAGTGAATTGCACGCACCTGGAAAATTGAATGGCAGTTAGCTACAAAATTCACCATCTTGTTTGGTTGTAGAGTTGTCAATCTTGGAGGTCAATAAAGAAAATATTTAAAAATACAAATTAAGAAAGGCAATATGCCCCCACCCAAAAAGTACATGTACATGCACAAAACATACCTCCTTCAAGTTCAGGCGCTCATAAACTGTTCACCTCTGTGGCTCTGAGAGAATGAATAACGGATGTGTGCTGATGACTGCACGATGTTCAACACTATTCATGACGACTCAGACACTGATGCAGTCCACATGCAAATACAGCAAGACCTGGACAATAACCAGGCTAGGGCTGAGGCTTGGCAAGTAACATTCGTGCCACACAAGTGCCAGGCAATGACCATCTAATAAGAGAGAATCAAACCATCACCCCATGGTATTTAATGGCATCAACATCACTGAATCCCCAACATCCTGGGTCAGGGTTACCATTGACCAGGATCTGATCCGGACTAGCCATATAAACAGAGTAGGTCAGAGGCTAGGAATCATGCGCCGAGTAACTCATTTCCTAACTCCCCAAAGCCTGTTCACCACCTCCAAGGCACAAGCCAGGAGTATGATGGAATACCCCAATTTTTCTAGATGAGTTGTCTGGATTTGTCAAGAAGCTCAACATCATCCAGGACAAAGCAGCCCAATAACACCTCTTCCACAAACATTCACTCTCTCCACCACTGACACACAGGGGCAGCAATGTGAACCATCTACAAAATGCACTGCAGGAACTCACCAAGGCTCCTTAGGCAGCACCCTCCAAACCCAGCGCCATTACCATATATAAGGACAAAGCAGCAGATACCTGGGAGCTCCACCAACTGAAAGTTCACCTACAAGTCATTCACCAGACTGACTTGGAAATACATCACTGTTCCTTCACTGTTGCTGGGTCAAAACCTTGGAATTTCATCCTTAATAGTACAGTGGAGAGGGTGTAAAAGATATTTACTAGAATTATATCATGGTGAGTATTACGGTACCTGATCAGACCCCAATGTAAGTTAGTTAAACTGGACAGGAAACCCCAATAATTGTGCCATTTGTAAACTGAGGAAAGGATACTTCACCCCCAAGAGTAATTCCACTGACAAAATGGGGATTTTTAATAATAAAACAAACTTTATTCTTAACACAGGACCAACTACATTAACATCACAGAACATAGCTTACAATAATAGTTAAACAAGTCTTAACAATGAAAGGAAACACTTTATCTTCTCTATCTCCAATTAAGCAAAGCCTATTACAGATCCAAGCCACTTAGAAATAAAAGTTAGCAAACACAGGAATACTTGTTGTATACTCTGTGTAGAGTTGCTTTCAGCAAAGGACAGACCCTTTCAGACACAAGCGGCAAGTTCTTCTGTCTTTTGGCAGACTAAAAGCTAAACTGCCTACCACAGACTTGGCTCCTCCCATTAATTACATCATCTCTATCCCACTGACTGTCGGATGACCATCTTACTAAGGCTAAATGCCATCCCTCAATTATTTAAACCCCAGGGAATCTTTCTATAAACAAATGCTCATTAGCCCTATATGTGTAAACAATTAAGTGGTTATAATCAATGATTATTTCACTTTTACAACCTCTTAATTGCATCTTTTGCAGACACACTCCCTGCCTGCATGTTAAACTATGATTTATAAGAATATTACCGCAACAGATATATAATACACTATGTATAACATTTTCCTACATTCATCACATGAGGGAATTCAGTTGTCTGAAGAGATTGGAGAAACTGGGATTATTCTCCTTGCAGCCGAGAAAGTGGAGATCTAATAGAGATGTTCGAAATTATGGGAGATTTTGATAGAGCAAATGATCAATAACCAGAGGAATACAGATTAAAAGATCATTGGTAAAGAACCAGTGAGAGATTAAAATATTTTTTTAATACACAAGTTGTTACAATTTGGAATGCAATATTAACTTTTAAAGGGTAATTAGCTAGGTACTTGAAGAGACAAAATTTGAAGAGCTATGGGAAAAGGTAGGGGAGTGGATTTAATTGGAGAGTTCTTTCAAAGACCTGGCCTCAGCACAATAGGCCAAATGGTGACCTCCTTAGATACATAATTCCAGGAACTGCTCTGACAAAGGAGGCATATTCAAAGCAGTGACCTGGTTTTCCTCTGTTCACAGAGGTTCCCCTCTCACCTTCCTGACTTGGAAGTATAGCTCCATTCCTTCACTGTCGCTGGGTCAAAATCCTGGAACTTCCTCCCTAACAGCACTGTGGGTGAACCTACACCACATGGACTTGAGTGGTTCAAGAATGCAGCTCACCACCACCTTCTTAAGACAATTGGGGATGAGCAATAAATGCTAACCTAGCTAGCAAAGACTACATCCCTTGAATGAATTTTTAAAAAGGTGTTGATAGACCTGCTGTATATTTCCAGAAGTATTTCAGATTGCCAACATTTGCATTTTTTAAAAATGCCTGCTGCAAGATAAAATGATTGTAGTGGCAGGGGGTTCTGCAGAGGAAACTGTTTTATATTTAGAGCACTGTTTTAAATTTACAGTAGTTTGGACATACATTCATTCCAATGTTTGAACATTTTTGATCTTAAAGGCACTTATGTAATGTCATTGTGTTCATGTTTATTCAGCATCACAAGGTTTAAAATACCATCATTGCTGATTCTGTGTGTTCCAGCGATACACTGCTTTTAAAAGTAAGAAATGAAGCTTTCTCCAAACTGCACGGAGGATGAATATGTCATTCAGTGTGGCACTGGACCATACAAACCAAACAGGTCTCAGGATTGGTTCCTAGTCTGTTCTGGGTTAGCTGATCTCCACACCACTAATCCGCAAGGCAGAGGGAAATCAGCTGGGGACAGTGATGCTAGCTGTTTTCAAAGGTCACATACAAGTGATTGTTCGGTGCGAACAGCACAAGGTTCAGCTTTGGCATTCTCATGGTCAAATAGTCTGCCTGCATTTTCTGCCCAGGCAGCCACATGAAGATTATCTGTTTGCTTAAGGCTGCTGCCATCTGGGAACCGTACCCCAGCAAGAGACAACACCTTCAGGAGAGGAGGGGAAAAAAGGCAAAGAAACTGTCAGAGTAAGGCCTTTCCCAAAGTTAATTAACCTGCACACTTAAGTACAATGACAGGCTCAACCTTTCAGTGAGTGTAGTGGACAATAGTTTGGATTAAAATGCAAGCCAACTGTTTATTTTTGCTGATGTGGCTTGTTTTAGCAAATGGAAGCAACACCAAGATAATTTGTCGACATTACTTTCTCCTCCAGTACACAAAGCCTCCAGTGACTAATATCAGCCCCCATTTTCCTGATACCTCCTTGGTACTTCATTTCACATGCTGGTTGCTTTGTGCCACCTCAGTCTACACAATCCACCATAGCCATCCGAGCACTTATTAAATGTACTGTTCATAAACTCTTACATGTGAGAGACAGAAATACACTCCATCAACTGAATCATTGCCAATATACCATTAAACATTAAACCGGGTTCAAATTAATCACTGTGTATAGTTATCAGGTGAAGTGGACTTGGGATGGATGCTGATTGGGCCAGGGCATAATTCAAACATAATTCAATCTTCATTTTCAAATTATGTGTTCTGCCCGTTTATATTTTTGGTATGAATTCTTACGCACTCATTTATAATGGAAACTGCTAATGTAAACTTACCATGCTGCAATTACAGCCTCCTGCCAGTGGCAATATAATGGCAAAGGTTGACAGGAAATGCCTGTAAATGTAATATACTGCAATAATAATATTATAATAATAATCTTTATTGTCACAAGTAGGGTTTACATTAACACTGCAATGAAGTTACTGTGAAAAGCCCCTAGTCGCCACATTCCGGCACCTGTTCGGTTACACAGGTGGCGAATTCAGAATGTCCAAATTACCTAATATTTGCGACATATGGATTTAGGGTCAAGCTTTGTGTCACCACTCAGTACTCTTGTTGAACTTCATATACTCTCTTTCCCTTCTCAAACACGCAATCAGGCCTTTGTCCTTCATCTCGGTTCCTCAAGAAAAAAATATAAATCATTACTTGGCAAATATTTCCATGTTGTTCAACATTGTTGTACTAATGATTTGGCGGCATTTTCTACTTCTGTCGTGCTTTGATTCTTGTTTAGCTGCCTGAAGGGATTTTAGAAAAACAAGACTCTGCATTGTCAGCACAGGGCATGGGGTGTAGTCCTGTTAAATTACCAAATCTATGATTAACAGACTATCCACCTACTCTCACCAATCAAGTAATATTTATGTAAATTAGATATAAGTGAGCCAATTAGGCATTTTCATTAATGTTCTACAACTGATAATTGCAAAAAGGACTACTTCAGTCTTCAAAATCTAACATGCACTGTTTGCAATGATTGAGCAACATTTCACCCTGAGGCTTTCTAAGTACTGATGGATATTTGCTGAACAAAATTTCCAATTGGATCAGACACTTGCATCCAACACAGAATTAATTGCCAAATCTGAGGGGTTTCAAAATCGGTGAAGTTGGTAGGATTTGGGGGTGTCGTTTGCAAATTACTGCTCCTGGCACAAACCCTATAACTTCAGCTGGTAAGAACAACGTCCATATTGGTTCATCCATAAAGACTGATATCCTGTGCCAATGAAACTATATAGCAGGGCATGTGAGTGGGGATAACAAGACAGTGAGGAAAAAGATTAAAGTGCAAAGCAATGCTCAGGTTAGTAAAACAAAATAAAGAGGCTGAAGGCCAACAATGAATCAGATTTCTTACAATGCAGAAATCGTTCTCTTGCATGCTGTGAAGCATGCAACAGAGGTACTGAAGGAACCTTCCTAGGTGTAGCTTGGGTTCTGAATTTGTTTGGTTTCTGCTGCCTTGTGTTAGGTGTACCCAGGTTTGTGCAGTGGATCTTTAGTTGTGTTAAATCTTTACACTAGGAAAGCAGTGTACCAATTCCGCCAGACATGGGGAACCTTCTACGAACACGGAGACTAGGCTGGCTGCCTATTGGCTCACCAGCTGAGAAAGCAGGCAGCCACGAGGGAAATAGCGCAGGTAAAGGATAGCAGAGGCAGACTGGTAACAGAACCAAAGGAGGTCAATCGGGCATTTGAGGCCTTCTACCGGAGACTGTATACCCCCGAGCCCCCCAATGAGGGGATGAAACAGTTCCTAGACAGACTGGAACTAATGGGGGGAGACAGAAGGGGGGAGTTGGAAGCACCAATAGATCTGGGAGAAATCATGGAGCGCATCAGCTCCATGCAGGCGGGGAAGGCACCGGGACCCGACGGATTCCCGGCGGACTTCGACAAAAAATTTGCACCTGACCTGGCCCCACACCTAAGGGACATGTTTGCGGGCTCACTGGCAAGGGGCACTCTGCCCCCACGCTAGCGCAATTTCGCTGATACCCAAAAAAAGGTAAAGACCTGACGGAATGTGGATCATGCAGACCCATTTCACTGCTGAACGTGGATGCGAAAATACTCGCAAAGGTCCTGGCCAAAAGGCTGGAGGGCCTGTGTACCAGAAGTGGTCGCAGAGGACCAAACGAGCTTTGTCAAGGGTAGGCAGCTCACAGCGAACATCAGGCGGCAGCGGAACGTAATAATGACCCCCTCCGGGGAGAGAACACCAGAGGTGATTGTCTCCCTGGACGCAGAAAAGGCCTTCGACAGAGGCGAATGGAGCTACCTCCTCGAGGTACTGGAATGGTTTGGGCTAGGAGCGGGATTCACTGCCTGGGTGAGGCTCCTGTACAACGCTCCCAAAGCGAGTATCCAAACTAACACCACCAGCTCGGAATACTTCCAGTTACAGAGAGGAACAAGACAGGGCTGCCCCCTGTCCCCACTTTTGCTCGGGCTAGCGATCGAACCCCTGGCGATAGCCCTGCGGGACTCAAAAAGCTGGAAGGGAATCTGGAGAGGAGACAGAAAGCACAGAGTCTCACTCTATGCAGATGACCTGCTCCTCTATGTCTCAAAGCCACAGGAGGGACTGAAGGCAATACTGCAGATCCTTAAGGAGTTTGGCATCTTCTTGGGCTGCAAACTTAACCTGGGCAAAAGCGAGTCATTTCCAGTGAACCCAAACGGGGGAGGGACAGAGCTGAGGAGGTTCCCGTTTAAAACGGCCCAGAACAGATTCCATTACCTGGGGATCCAAATAGCCAGAGACTGGACACAGACCCACAAGTGGAACCTGACCAGCCTGGTGGAGGAAGCAAGCTCACTCCCACTCTCCCTGGTGGGGAGAGTGCAGACGATCAAGATGAAAGTACTGCCAAGGTTCCTCTTCCTGTTTAAATCAATACCGATCTTCATCCCCAAGGCCTTTTTCCAAAATGTTAACAGTGGCAAGAACCCAAGAATTCCCAAACCGACACTGCAAAGAGGGAATGTCAGAGGGGGCCTGGCTTGACCGAACCTACAATACTACCACTGAGCAGCAACGGCAGAAAAAGTGAGGGGATGTGTACATGAACCCGACACAGATTGTGTGCAAATGGAGGAGGCACCCTGTAAAGGAACGACCCTCCGGGCCCTGGCTATAGCAGCACTCCCATCCTCCTCAACAAGATACACAACGAGCCCAGTGGTAGCGGCCATGGGAGACAGCACTACGGGATAACCAAAATGTCCTTCATGGTCCCCATCTGCGGCAATCACAGATTCCCCCCAGCCATGCTAGACACCACCTTCAAAAGATGAAGGCGGGATGGGGGCACATTGACGGTAGGGGACGTCTACGAAGGGCGCAGACTGGCGACACTGGACAAACTGACGAGGAAGTGGAAACTAGCAAAAGGACAGGAATTGAGACACTTCCAAGTAAAACACTTCCTCCGCAAAGAGACAGTAGGGTTCCCCGGGGCCCCAGAAAACACACCACTAGAGGACCTGATAGGCACAAGCAGAGAAGGGGGGGCTATGTGGGAAAATATACGGACAGCTATTGGACAGAGCTCGAACACCACTAGACGAGACCAGACAAAAATGGGAGGATGAACTGGGGTCAGAGGTAGGATGGGAACTCTGGAGCGAAGCACTGAGCAGGGTGAACTCCACCTCCTCCTGCGCAAGGCTAAGCCTAATGCAGCTCAAAGTGGTGCACAGAGCGCACCTGACCAGAACCAGAATGAGCAGGTTCTTCCCAGAGGTGGAGGATAAATGTGAATGGTACAAGAGGGGCCTGGCCAACTACACCCACATGTTTTGGGCTTGTTCCAAGCTTGCTGGGTTCTGGACAGCCTTCTCCAAGGCAATGTCCAAGGTTGTGGGGGTGAGGGTGAAGCCATGCCCAATAGTGGCAATCTTCGGGGTATCGGAGCAGCCAGAGCTACACATGGGGAAGGGTGCCGACGCCCTCGCTTTCACCTCCCTAATCGCACGCCGGAGAATCCTGCTCGGCTGGCAATTGGCAGCACCAGCCAAAGAGCAGGCTGGCTCGCTGACCTCTCGGAATTTCTCCACCTGGAGAAGATTAAGTACGCCATCCGAGGGTCAGAGGGAGGCTTCCTGGATACTTGGGGGCAGTTCGTCGGCCTGTTCCAAAACCTGTTCAAGGCAGCAATGAGGAGTAAGTTAGGGAAAAAAATGATGAGGAACCAAAGGACTGTGCAATGCGGGGAGGGGGGGGGGGGGGGGGGGGGAGGCGGAAGATGGGGATACCACAAGAGAAGAGGAAGGGTGCTGAAGCCAACGGGCGCTGGGGGGGGGGGTGGGGGGTGGGGAGAGGAGAAAGGGGGTATCGTAGACTGATCCAGAGGGCAACAAAATGTACATAGAGTTTGTTAAATGAAGGACAAAACAAATCTGTCTGTTAAGTAAAGTAAATTAGCGCGGGCAAGAAAAATTTTATGTATATACACAACAACTGTTTATAAATATGAGAAAAACAAATTGAAGATTGCCAAAGAAAAAAAGTTGTGTGAAATCTGATAAATTTATACTAACATTGCAGAAAAGCAAACCGTCGCCTTCCAATGTAGAAATCAAATTGGACTGGTCCAAAAATGTGCAGCTTGAGTATATTGGCCATGCAAAATTGCCCCTTGGTGTCCAAAACATTAGGTGGGGTTACGGGGATAGGGTGGAGGTGTGGGCTTATGTAGGGTGCTTTTTCCAAGGTTCGGTACAGACCCTGTTGCTCGTTCTGGGTGAGTGTGCTTAACACTCAATTTGGCTCTGTTTCGTTACTTAGCTCTGGAGTCGCCAGGTATCGTTAAGATACCGCCACAAGCTTCAAGGTCAAGTTCAAAGCAATAAAACCATACACCAATTAGTAAGTTCAAACAACTGAGTTTATTATAATACAATTATAATACTACCCATGCACACGCTAAGATGATTAAACTATTCCTACCACTAAATAAACCAATACTTATCTCGAAGGGAACTGCCGGATCAGGGGACAAGGCCTCTTGCTCTGCTCTGGTCTGCAGACTTCAGACTTGGTACGGGTTAAAAAGGGGTCAGGAGTGTCTATCTCTGGTAGCAATCGTTGTGAGACACTTACTTGCTGGCGGCTGCTGTCCCAAACCTCTCCTCTCTCGTTCTAGGTCTTCTTTGGCAAAAGCTGGTCGAAATGCTGGTCCAGAGAGGAGGGCTGGTTAAGAAGAATGAACTAAGTGTGGGACCTGTCTTTTATAGGTCCTAGGGCTTCGCGCCCTTTTGGGCGGACCCTTTTACCTGCTGGGAATCGATTGGGTCTCTTCCCAATCGATTTGTTTGAATCCCCCCCCCCAATACTGAGGCTGTCTCTCGGCTACTGGGCGGGCCTTCAGGTGCTTTGTTTTCGAACCCCGCTGGTGCCGGGGTGTCTGGTTTCCCATACACTGTTGCAATCACTTCTCTATTTGTGTCCATTGTCCCTGGGATCGTTCCATTGCTATGTTAACTATCCCGGAGATTGCCTCATTAGTATGCGGAATGTTCGTTTCGGTGCTGTCTTCTCTCTTAGCAGACAGAATACACATTGGCTTGGTGCAGCCTGCTTGTGCTGCAAACATTGTCCATTTTACCCTGCAAGCTTTGCGTTCCTCCATTTTGTATTTCGGGAATGGCCAACTTTGGTGGCTATAACCCGATGGACCCAATGGCCACATTCTGCACTGTCGGGATTCTATGATTCTGTGGACTTCCTGGGTCCTTCCAGAGTTAATTTAAATTGTTGGAGAGTGATGTAATGCCAGTCTGTAATTTCTTAGAGATATTTAATGTTCGAGGCAGGAGCACAGTAATTCCTTATATGTTGGCTGGGAAAATTCACAATTGGATGCAGGTTACATGATTGCATGTCACCGGTTGTAACAATATTGTAGTTTCCGGAGTCAGTATAAATGTAACAGATCCTACAGATAGTATAATAATAATATTTATTGTCACAAGTAGGCTCACATTAACACTGCAATGGGCATATAAAGGGCATTTTTGGAAGTGGCTGAGAGCTTCAGCTTTAGATTGGGCAGCACGGTAGCACAAGTGGATAGCACTGTGGCTTCACAGCGCCAGGGTCCCAGGTTCGATTCCCCGCTGGGTCACTGTCTGTGCAGAGTCTGCACGTTCTCCCCGTGTCTGCATGTGTTTCCTCCGGGTACTCCGGTTTCCTCCCACAGTACAAAGACGTGCAGGTTAGGTGGATTGACCATGATAAATTTCCCTTAGTGACCAAAAAGGTTTGGAGGGGTTATGGGTTACAGGGATAGGGTGGAAGTGAGGGCTTAAGTGGGTCGGTGCAGACTCGATGGGCCGAATGGCCTCCTTCTGCACTGTATGTTCTATGTTCAGTTATTGTCATGTGTCCTGCTTACATTACAGGCAGATCGATCCATACATGAAAAAAATAGGCCATACGATATATACACAATGTAAATACATAAATATCGGGTGAAATATATGGACTATTGTGCTGCAGCAATAGAGAAGATGCATGGGGAGATCAGAGGGCCATCCTGGAGTCTGTAACGAGCAGCGAAGAAGCTCTAGCTCTTACTTGCAAATTGTAGGGCAAGAGGGTTAAAGAAAGAGAGAAAAAAAACAAAGAAATGTGGAAAATCTGTCTTGAAAAAACATTCCCTTAGAATTTTTCTTTTAAACTGACCAGGATGGAGTTCTTGAAACAAACATAAACACCACACAAACAGTAAAGTAGTATTAGGAAGAGATCCTTTTCAGCAACAGAGTTTGGGATCTGTGTGTATATGCATTTAATATCTATGTGTATGTATAGAATGTTACAATTCAAAGTGGTAAATTAATAAAAGAGAAGGAAACTAATTTCCTGTTCTTTTGTCTGATCTTGATGACATGCCCCCTGACAGTAACCCTCCTGTTGATGGAGATTGTGTCTATTTTGGCCACGTCTGCAAAAAGAAAAACCCTAGCAGTGCCCTTCAAAATTCAATAAACTCACTTTTATCAGTGAGACCCCTTTCCACCTCCCCAACCCAGCCCCTGTATCTGGCTCCAGACCATGTGAGATCAGCTATTGGAGGTTTATAGCTGTCCCAGGTGTATAGTGCTGGCACAAGATATATTATTGAGGCAACAATTTGATGGAGACACATCCTGTGCAGCCCTTAGATTTTCACCCCAGAGCAATTTTAAAGTAGATTTACCTCATAATCTCGTGCTCCAGCTCAGTCTTTCACTGGACCTCAAAGCTGTGGCGGCGATTACCTCTCCCTGTCTTACCTTTGAGAGGTTGCGAAGAGATATAGATTAATTGAGTGAGTGGGCAACGAGATGGAGTATACTATAAGGAAGTGTGAAGTTATTCACTTTGGTTGTGAGGATAGAAAATGCAGAATATTGTTTTTAAAAGGCGAGAAACTATTAAGTGCTGATATTCAAAGTTTTTGGGTATCCTTGTACGAAGGATGCAGAAAATTAGCATGCAGGTGCAGCAAGCAGTTAGGTAGGCAAATGACATGTTGTCCTTTATTGCAAACGGATTAGAGTACAAGAATGAAGATGTCTTGCTACAGTTGTAGAGGGTTTTGGTGAGACCACATCCAGAGTACTGTGTGCAGTTTTGGTCTCCACATTTAAGAAAGAATTGACTTACATCGGAGACAGTATAGTGAAGATTCACTAAATTGGAAATGGGGATGAGGGAGTTGTCCTATGATGAGGGGCTGAGTAAATTGGGATTTTATTCTCTAGCGTTTAGTAGAATGGGAGGTGATCTCATTTAAAATTCTAAAGGGGCTTGATTGGGTGGACACTGCTAGATTGTTATGCTGGCTGGGGAATCTAATCTACGGGGGCAGAGTCTCAGGGTAAGGGTCTGATCATTTAGGACTGAGTTGAGAAGAAATTTCTTTCCCAAAAGGCCTGTGAGTCTTTGGAATTCTCCACCCCAGAGGATTGTGGATGCTGAATCGTTGAATATATTTAAGGCTGGGATAGACAGATTTTTGGGAATTAACGGATATGGGAGCGGGAGGGAAAATGGAGTTGAAGCCCAAGATTCCCAATGATCATATTGAATGGCGGAGCGGGCCCGATGGGCCTTGTGGTCGACCCTTGCTCCTATTTCTTGTGTTCTTGTTCCTGTGGTTTAACGATATTACATAATTACTGCTTCTCAGTTTAACCTGTCTGGCTTCATAGCTTCAGTGTTTCAAGCTCTGGGCTTTATCCCTCCTGAGATAGATCTTTCTGTTTCTGCACGAGGCCTGAACGAAGCACATAGAGGTAAGTGGTGTGAGGAAGACGGCAAACCCTAATGGGACAAGGCATTGGGTTGGATCCTTGGCCTGCACACAATTTTCTCAGTCCAGTTTTTCTCTATATAATGTGGCCAACACTCCCGATGTAGGAGAGGGAAAATCTACCCCTGAAAATTACCCACAATATTTCAGAGAGCTACTGAGGAGTTGAAACATTGAAAGGGTTAATGGATATTTTATTGCTTTACCTTATATTGCCCTCAAAAGCACATCTTTGAAAATTGAAGCAGCACAGGGACAAGGCAGTTAACGGTATCTATGGTTTGCAAGATGGTACTTGCCTAGTGACAAGGGATATAGATCATTACCACTCTCACTCCGAGAGCCTGTCCCAACATGTCACTGAGATGTGAGTCGGCAGCTGTTTGGCTCAGACCTGCCTGCGGCTGCCATCTCCTCTTGGCCAGTAGAACTAGCGGTTTATTAGGAACCGTTGAGTGTCTGTCCCGGGCACGTCTCATGCATGCTCCTGAGCGCAGTAAGGAATGCAGGAGACAGGAGGCACAAAGCATTCATTGGTTAGAACCTTTTACTTTATTTAAAATCAAAGAAGTTGATGGATATAATCCCCAAAGAACAAGTCTGAACTTTTCCGAAGGGACAGCTGCACTAAATTTCATTGGTGTTCAAACAATATTATTAACGGTAAGGGAGAATAAATATGCTTTTCACGTCTTAAGTGATGATTTTACATCACAAATGCAGCAATCCGCTACACTTCTCCTAAAGCAAGTTTTGGATAAATTGTGCTATTTTTTAAAAAAGTATCAACATTTTACTACCCCTTTTAGAGTCAATTTTATCTTTTAGAGATTCACAAAAAAACACATACTGGATTGTGCCACAAGTCTGATAACAGGCGGGCTCAACTGTTTCGAGTCAATGGTACAGCTTTCTGCAGATGCTGACTGACCCCAATCATGTTGCCTGCAAACAATGTGATGGCATTAATATGCAATAATGTGTTTTGACACAAATCAAATCTTCCTTTCACAATATTAGTTTAGAAAACAATTCAAAAGCAGTTCTAAATATGGGCAGTATCTGCTTAAATTGTCTTCACTCCCCTTATGCATGTTAAGCCTCAAAAGCTCCTAGTGGCGCACAGCCCTATTAATGCCCAACAATTCTTAACCCAGTCCTTCGTATTATTTTTGTTTTGGGGAGTGCAACTTTGGAAATAACATTGCATTGGTCTTGGAAAAGTATAAGGTTCACTAGGATGATGGCTGTAACAAAGGAACTGGTTCATGGTGAGACACTGAGTAAACTTGTGTTATATTTCCTTCAGGTCATATAGAGCAATCTGATGGAGATATTTGGGGTACGACAGTGCCCCTCCATCATGGGGATCCAGGATAAATGAACATAATCTGAAAATTCAAACAAGGCCAGTTTACAGTAAATCCAGAAAAGATTTTGTCTCAAAAAAGCAGTATGAATGTGGAGAGTACCGGAAGCCTTTCAATGCAGAATCAATCAAGATTTTGGTACTACTTAAGATACAAAGATGTTAAAGGATTTGGACAAAGGGTAGAGGGCACAATTTTTTAAAAGTTGCCGCAGCTATCAAATGCTGGAACCAGATCAATGGACCAAAAGATTTCCTCTTGCCCCTATGTACCAATTTTAAGTAGATTACTATCTTTGTTAAAAGTGTACATTGAGGAATTGAACCCATTAATTTAGAAGTTATATGAAAATTCTACCCCAAGATTGATGACAGTGGTTAGCACTGCTGCCTCACAGCTCCAAGGTCCTGGGTTCAATTCCAGCCTTGGGTGACTGTGTGGAGTTTGCTTGGGTCCAAATATGGGCAGGTTTAGATGGCTTGGCCATGATAAATTGCCCCTTAGTGTGAAAAAGGGTAGGTGGAGTTACAAGGATAGAGTGGAAGCGTGGGCTTAAGTAGGGTGCTGTTTCCAAGGGCTGGTGCATACTCAATGGGCCAAATGACCTCCTTCTGCACTGTAGGGATTCGATGAACCTTAAGCCCGGAAATGCCAGGACCCAGAAAAGTACTTTTCACTCTACTTCGGTACATGTGACAATGAATCAAATCAATTTTTTTTAAAAATTGAAGTCTGTCGTTTGAATGTAGCTCGTTTGTGGGATAGGAGGTGGTCTGCTGGTAGTTTCGAATATAATAGTCTTTATTGTCACAAGTAAGCTTACATTAACACCGCAGTGAAGTTACTGTGAAAAGCCCCTTGTCGCCACATTCCGGCGCCTGTTCGGGTACACAGAGGGAGAATTCAGAATGTCCAATTCACCTAACAATCACGTCTTTCGAGACTTGTGGGAGGAAACTGGAGCACCCGGAGGAAACCCACGCAGAAAAGGGGTGAATGTGCAGACTCCTGTGCTGACACAACCGACTCGTAGTAAAAGAGTGCCCCCATGGCACAGGCTCGCCCACCGATCGGTGGGCCCTGATTGCAGGCCAGGCCACCGTGGGGGCACCCCCCCCCCCCCCCCCCGGGGCCAGATCACCCCGCGCCCCCCCAGGACCCCGGAGCCCACCCACACGGCTAGGTCCCGCCGGTAAGGGACCTGGTCTGATCCACGCCGGTGGGACTGGCAAAAAACCAGCGGGACTTCGGCCCATCGCGGGCCGGAGACTTCGGGCAGCCCCGGGGCCCTTTGAGTCGCGCTGGTCCCCGCCTTTCTCCGGGGCGGGCAGCGCGACTCGCGCCTCGCCGACTTTTGGAGGGCCGGAGAATTCGGCAGCCGGCGGGGGCGGGATTAACGCCCACCCCCGGCGATTCTCCGACCCAGCGGAGGGTCAGAGAATCCCGCCCTCTGGTTCTCAATCGTGTGGAAAACTGCTAATTTTGTTCTCCTGATTTTCAAGGCAGTAGAAAGCCAGGATGTGTTTCCTGATTAACAATGTGGAACCCCGTTTTCATTCAATAGCATCTCATGCGTCCTAGTTGAAAGGCTGCCAAACCGGAATTTGGTTCATCCTCGAAATTAATATCCCCGTTCGCAAAAATTAAAAATGTTCAGTTTACAAACATGCAAGCGGTGTGCATTTAAAAAACATACTAATTCACTGGATGTGCGTATCGCCGGTTGGACCAACATTTATTTCCCCAGCCCTAAATGTCCATGAGAAGATAGTGGTGAGCTGCCTTCTTGAATCGCTGCAGTCCCTGTGCTGTAGGTACACCCACTGTGCTGTTAGGGACAGCGTTCCAGGATTTTGACTTGGCGAATATAAAGAAACGGTGATATATTTCCAAGTCAGGAAGGCGAGTGAGGGGAACTTCCAGGTGGTGGTTTTCATATGTGTCTGCTGCCTTGTCCTTCTCGATGGTAGTGGCCATGGGTTTGGAAGGTGCTGCTGAAGAAGGCTTGGGGGAGTGCATCTTGTAGATCATAAACACAGCTGCCACTAAGTCAGTGGTGGAGGGAGTGAAAATCTGTGGATGGGGTGCCTGGTGAGTTTCACGTCTTCCTGAACTTTGAGGTCAGTAGATGTTGTTTTCGCCTTTTTATAGCTTCACTCTAGTGCCGCTAACGAATGCTGGACACGGGAGGCAGCTGAAGGCTGGAAGGGGGGATGGGGGTTAACGTGGATGGATGGAGTGAAAACTGGACAGGCGAGGCAGGCTTACCAGCAATGGGGGGATGAATGTCTGTGCAAGGGTGTGGGGTAGAGTGTCTTAGAGGGCAGGGTTGGTGGGGTTTGGAATTTGAAGTCCGGGTACTGGCGATAGGAGGGAAACGTCACAGTAAAGAGGGTGAAGTGGAATGCAGTAGGGTGGCAAGATATGGACGAGAGTCTAGTAGGTGCAGGTCTTATCGTGGGGGTCACCAAGGTGGGGGGGGGGGGGGCTAAACAGGTGGCTCGGAAGGAGGAGGAGCAAAGTGGGTATGAGGACGTATTGCATGTAAACTCTGAGGGCAGAAAAGGCAAATGGAGGAGCATTGTGACCAGGTTCAGGGTAACGAGGGGGAGAGGATGGTGATATTGGATGGGTCAAGGGTGATGGGGGAGATGTTGGTGAGTGACTGGAGGGTAGAAGGCGATGCACATTTTTTTCTTCCAATCTGACCTTAACTGTGCAGTTAATCAGTCAGTGAGATTCCTCAAAGTGGGATCAAGGTCCTTTCGGTTTGATGGAGTTTAAGGTCAGCACAAGTGGCTGATTAAAGTATCACCCTTATTAATTAGGCAATCGGATTTCAACCATGCTCGATTGCGCTATCTTCTCTATGGTGAAGCCTGCATTGCAGCAGGCTTGTTCCCGAATCATTGGGTCTCCATAACAATGAGAGCCCAGCGAGGACTGGAGCTGTCGTTCATTCTGTGCCATTTGCCATCGGCTGCAGTCCGAGGCGGAGATGCAGGGAGGGAGGGAGATGGATGCCTCCCAAGGGCACAGCAGGTGGGCAACAGTCAACTCATGACTCCAAATCTCCATCCTCTTGGATGAATAGTCTTGGCTGACCAGGAACCAGTGGTCAGTCTTTCAATGCTGCCAAGCAGGAGGCCAGAGAATACCGTCAGAGGGAAGCTTCTTGCACATGGCTCCCATCAAACTGGTCAACAAGGAATGTCTCCTTGCAGAGTCAAGTATGAAGAAGATGAGCATCCATTTCCGGTCCTCCAGGATTTCGTTTACCTGAAAGAGGTGGTGGGGATGCCGTGTTTAGACCGAGATCAATGAAGGGGTTAACATTGGCCTGCTAGCTTTGAGATAGAGGGGAACCTGTGAAGGACATGCTCACTAAATATATCACTTCAATTTGTTCAGAAATCCACTAAGTAGTCGATGATTCAGACTGCAGGCTGCTCTGCCGTGCTAATAACTCTCATTGAGATGAGGAGAAGGAGGACCCATTTCCAGTTGGCCAGGAAAAGCAAAGACCTGAACAATAAAAGGCAGCAGGGTCTCTATAAAGTCAGGATGTTGGTTAACATGGACCACTACTGTGGTGACCATTGGCCCTGCCAAGGGTATATTGCTGTCAGCGCTCTTATGAGCAAAAACCAATGCTAGAAGTGCCCTTGTCCCGGGGATGTGATTTCTCCCATCTGTGAGCTTCTTCAGTGGGAGCTGCAGCTACAAAGACTCTAGAGGAGTAATGTGGAACATTTTGCCTGCATTCACATAATGCCTGTCTAGGTGCCATGGTACCAGTACTTTTCGGGTTTGCAGAGCCAGGAATTTTCCAGGCCTATATCTCCAGAATGGTATTTAAAGTCACAATCAAACCTGCAGTACTTGATGGATATAGATCCAATGTCATGTCAAATACAATCTAGTTATGATATTTACAACCAACTCTAGTGCAATCTGACAAATTGCAATAATACCTCTAAGGATAATTCTTTGAGACTTAGCTGCAGACACAGTACCTCTCTAGATGGAAACAACGATGGGAGACCGAGATATACCACTTGTCCCAGTTCTTCTCTCTATGGTTTATTGATGTCAAGGTTTTGTGGGCATCTTGAAATGACCCTTTTATATACATACACAGACAAATGTTTTCCAACTTAGCGCACCTATCATGGTTGAAAGTGTCACATCTGGAGTATTGGCGTGCACAAATTTTATATCAATAAAAAGGCTGACAAATCAAGGAATAACTAAGAATCTTAACAAAAATTAGAAGGAAAGATAATCACTTCCTATAGGTTGCTTCTGACTGTGGCAATTAGAACTATGATCATCCAGCCCAATACAGGCTCATATTTAGCAAGATATGTTGTTTGCAATAGGGAGATGTGAAATTAGCCCTGTAGGTTACATTGCTGTGTGAGAGATCTCATTGGATCCAGTAGCCTCTCCCAAAGAGAAAGAGCTACAGTTTGCAAACACTCCAATCTAGAAACAAGCATCCCTCGATAATAGCAATTAAAGAAAGAACTTATACTTATATAATTCCTTTCCTCAGTTCATCCTGAAGAGTTTTACAACAAATTCATTGCTTTAGCAATATAATCATCGTTATGTCGGCAAACCTAGCAAATTTATGAAAAGCAAAATGTAGTTATGTAAGCAAAGAGCCTCTAATTTACTTAAAAATTCACCTTTGTGGCTTTAACAAGACAAATCCGATTGAATACTGGATCTTTTGACAGCAGAATAGTGCATGGTACTTCTATCTACCTTCTGATGTTAAACTTCCATGTCACTTACTGTCATGAGAGAACACAGACCCCTGATGAGAGATTCCAACACGAGTGGGGAAAAAAACAGCTTACTAGCTGTCGGCACCACCAAGTCCCCACTTTGTTTTATATATTTAGTCAATATGAAATAGTTTTGTATGTAAATTCATAAAATGTGCTTAAAAATGTTATAATTTGTATGTGTAATAACTTTAATGGTAAGGAACATGTTGAAACTAAAACCTCTCCACCTTGTAGCTGCTCAGAAAATTGTGTGTGGGTGGGTAAATTAATCTAATACATAATTGAGAGTGTTTACTGCATATATATTTATAAAGAGTGTTTCAGCCTTTTTTCCAAGAGTCTGTTGATATTAGGCTGGGAAGAGTGTGTTGGTGCTATCCACCCGCTTTCACGTTAGGCAAAATGATTTATTTTGACACATGACCCAAGTGGATTTAACTTTATAGAACCAGATTTCCAAATATGAACATTTATGAGTCAATGTCTGAGGTATGGGTGTGTAAAATGTGTTCTTACATTATGCTTTCAACTCTGTGGCCAGGATTTAAGTCTAGCCCAGAATATATTTCACTCTGATAGTTGCTGAGGACACAAATAATTCCATAATTTAACTGAGATTTCAGTGAGCAAGGCTGAGATTTTCCAGAACCTAATGCACCTCCATGTATTGAAAAGGGAACTATTCAAGGAAAATGTGTTTTACATGAATTGGAAAAAAAAATGTACAGTGGGAATGAATGGAAAGAGAATTGAATTGATTCAATGGAATTCTCTACAGTGGGAGTGAATGGAAAATGGGTTGGTTCATTGTAATTCTGTACATGAGTGAAAGGGGGTCTGGCCCAGTTGGAATTTCTGTAGAATAGCAATGCATTGGAAAGGTTTTGGTCCGTTGGATTTCAATGTAATTGGATTGAATGGATAGGGTGGCACAGTAGCACAGTGGTTAGCACTGTTACTTCACAGCGCCAGGGTCCCAGGTTCAATTCCCGGCTTGGGTCACTGTCTGTGTGGAGTCTGCACGTTCTCCCCAGGTCTGCGTGGGTTTCCTCCAGGTGCTCTGGTTTCCTCTCACAAGTCCTGAAAGAATTGGTGAACTGGACATTCTGAATTCTCCCTCAGTGTACCCAAACAGGCGGTGGAGAGTGGCAACTAGGGGCTTTTCACAGTAACTTCATTGCATTGCTAATGTAAGCCTACTTGTGACAATAAAGATTATTATTATTAATCTCCTGGAATTCTAGAAGAACATTTTTGCAATTTTATGAAACAAGACGGCATGCAAGTGAATCACTTCATTTGAACACGACTATTGAATTGACTACACATCCAGACATTAATTTCTGTAAGGAATGCTACTTCGTGAGTTTTGAGTTCCTGGTCAGTGTTTTCCAGGAATGAGCAATAGCACTTTTCTCTTCAACATGTGTCAGTATTGCAGGCAACCATTCCATTTCTGACTCCATAATCCAGGTTTTGTTGCCCATGTTGAGTGAATGGTGATACACTATCACTGAAGGAACTTGGATCACATTTTCTTAATGAATCACCTGTCCATTTGATAATTGGCTGAAAATGTCCATTTGATAATTGAAAATGTGAATATTTTCCTGTTGAAGAGAAACTAATAATCCTTTACCCCTCCATTCAGAAGCAGCCTGAGCGGGATTCTCCAATCCCGTGGCAGAGTGTCCACGCCGTCGTAAACGCCGTTGTGTTTTACGACGGTGTGAACGGGCTACTCCCAAGTCTAATTCTGGCCCCCACAGGGGGCAGGAACGGTGCTGGAGCGGTTTGCGCTGCTCCAGCTGCAGATCCCGGCGCGAACTGGGTGCCGTGGGATCCGCGCATGCGCAGTGGCCTACTTCCAATGCACCAGCCCCGATTCAACTTGGCGCAGGGCTACAGGGGACGGCGCGTAGGAAAGGAGGCCCCCAGCCACAGAGGATGGCCCGCCGATCAGTGGGTCACGATCGCGGAGCCACATCGAACCCCCCCCCCCTCCCTTCCCACAGGCTGCCACCCAACCCTTACACGCTGACGTCCCGCTGGCCCAGAGCAGGATAGAACGGCGCCGGCAGAACTCGGCTCTTTTCCTCCCATCCGGGCTGGAGAATCGGCGGGCCGGCCGCGTAGAGCGGCCCGCGACCAGCACCGCGCCAACCACCTCGGTGCCAATGGCACTGATTGTCCGCACTGTAGAGAATTGTGTGCTGGCGCAGGGCGGTGTGGCACGTTCACGGGGATTCGAATCCTGCCCCCTATCTTAAGATGTTCCAATACAACACTCCTAGAACTCTACCAACATAATGAAACAGCATCATGGTGGAGTGCCTTACTTTCTGTGAAATTACCCGAGTTCCTCCACTGGTAGTCTGCCCACATAATCTGAACTAATGTATAGACCGCTAGCTGCCAAACCCATAAGCAAAGTGCAAGGCACATATGTTGCCCTAAGATGTTACTTTAGAATAAACTGTCTTGCAGTAGGTGTCCTGGATGGTTAAGTAGATTACAACATTGCCACTTCAAAACTTTAGCATGTAACCTGGACTGACGCACTGGTTTGAATCTTAAAATGTTTAAAAAATAACCGTGGGTCCACTTTCCACTGTACTATTCAAACAGGCAAGCAACAAAATTTGTGATGTAGGAGCTTTAACTGGATCCCATTGGGTATTTGTTTAATTAAATAGTGGAGAGAGAAAAAGTAATTTCAGTGATACGTTATCCCTACACAGCTTATTAAATGTTTAAATAGTCTGTATTTAAAAGTTTTACATTGTTGTGACTTGTAACTGTATAATATAATATGCACCTCACAGGGATTCAGTTTCTTTTTATCTTGAGTTTATCCATGTTCTAGCATGGATTCACTGCAAAATTTATGCCCGCAAGCTATGTGTAATTCTGCCACCCTCTACTCCCCCACTGAAGGTTAGAAAGACGTGTTGAGAATCGTTCAGGAAGCAGGCAGACAGTGTGAAGGGCCTGTCTGAAGTGAGTGGATAGCTGGCTTCCTGACAGTCTGAGGTGCAATTGGTCCAACTCTGAACTCTGGCATTTTGACTTGACTGCACGCAAATTTCTAACGTGCAAACTTGATGTGAGAAAATCCATTTTCACAAATGTCAGCAGACTCGATGCACATAGTTCCTGATTTACAGAACAAGAGTGAAATCTTGTAAAATGTTCACATCGAAGTCTGATGCTTTGTCTGAACTTGTCACCACATGGAGCATTTGAGGCACATAGCTTAGATGTGTTTAAAGGGAAGCTAGATAAGTAGATGAAGAAAAGAATAAAAAGAATATGTTGATAGGGCAAGACTAAGTAAGGTGGGAGAAGGGATGCAAAGTGTTAGCTCTAATAAGTTGGACCAAATGGCCGTTTTCTGTGCTGCAAATTCAATGCAATTTAGAAACAAGCTCATTTTCCCACTTTTTGGGGATTGAAATTGTGCTATAGAAACAAAGGTGGGGACACCTTTTAAGAAGATAGAGGAGCTTTTGTCCAATATCTGTAACTTGTTACTATCATCGCACAACTGGTTTTCCCAGGCTCTCCAACTTCCCCACCTTTTTATTTATTAACATTTTCAAAGGATTCTCATAAGGAGAACAGCTACTGACCAAGTCCATCTCTCCACGCTCCCTCCTGTTATCCCTTCTCCTGGTTCTTCCCCTGTCCAGCCTTGGATGTGACAAAAGATGATGATCCATATCACAGGCTAGCACTGTAGGGATTTGTCCAGTCTGCAGGAATCACTGCAGTGTATTAACAGTGTCGCCCTGAGCCTGTTGGAGGACCTGTCGGGTTGGAAGGTTGCATTTGTGCAGCACTTGGGGGACACAAGAGGGCAGAGGGAAGGGGTCCCAAGGATGGAGAGTACTTTTTGGGGTGACCAGCACACACAGGCGAGACGCCAGACTTCTTCCGTGATATTGCCAGGACAAGGCAATCCAAGAACCGACGGGCGGACGATGCTACCACAATGCCGGCCGGCAGCTCTGCAGCACCATTGAGAGAGATGGCTGCTGTGGAGGCATTTGGTTGTCTTGTGAGCAGGGAGGCCGGCCCCGCAGTTAGATTGGAAACTATGCAGTGTCTGCATGGCTCCAATGCCCCTCCCTCTAAATGGGAAGTAGCAGCCAACCGCCTCTAACCCCGCCCGGAATAATGCCAATAAAACCAGGAAAACCGATCTTAACTGGACCTTTTGAGGAAACGTAGCTGGCAGAGGGACCATATTGGGGGGTTATGCCTATGAGGCGGCTCTCATCTCTCCCTCTCTTTCCTCAGCCCCCACTCTCACTGGGGCTGGTAAATCTCTACCCAAAACCCTGCAGGGTTTGGAATCCCAGACAGTGTAGACACAGGGATTGCTGTGTCTTTCTGCCGCCAGGACAAGGGTATGGAATGGCTGAAAAGCATAACGATCTTAAATTTGAGGATGCAGAGAATTTCCATCATTAGGAAGGTCTTCATTAGCCTCCAGTTTCAATTCTTGCCCTCCTGATTATAGTCAAGAATTCCAGCCTCGCAACACTTAAGCTCAGCTTTGACGTGTCGCGAGCTTGAAAAGCAGCCACAAGAAGAAGTAAATTCCTCAATATTTACCTCCAGGGGGGAGGGTCACAGGAGTGAACATCAGTGTAGACATGGGGCAGGCAAGGTGATTCTTGTTGTGCCTGGGCTGTACGTATACATTGAGTCAAATACTCAAATCTTGCCAATTCCCAGATATCCCTGCAGGCACTAGAATGTAATCTTAAATAACCTTTAATTTTCTTGCTATTTTGCATTGAATTCTCATGCAGAATGAGGAAATTCAGCCCAAATGTTGTATGCCAGTGTGTGTGGACCAGACAAGATTCCTCCCACTCCTCTTCATCTTACTTCGCCAGTATATTCTATTCCTTTCTCCCTCATGTGCCTATTCAGCTTTTTCTTGAATGCACCCAATGCTACTCACCTAAACTGCTCCTTACGGCAGCAAGTTCCATATTCTTATGCTACTTTGTCTAAAGGAAATTCATAAAATTCAACACCTCCCCAGTTTTTGGTATGTTTTGGAGACATTGCGCTGGACTTTCACTACGGAGGTGGGGAATGGGAACCAGGTCTGTTTCTGTGTCAGAACCCCCGCCACCTTTGGGAAATTGACTGAAGTTCAGACTTTCCGGGGGTGTTTCCTGTCAGCTGATGAGAGCAGGAATGGAGGCGGATTGGTTGAAGTGTGGGACTCATTCAGAAACCCGTGGCTGTTGATTATCCTGAAGGAGAGAATGCGTGCCATTGCACAAGAAAGCAAGAAGTCAAAATGAAAGCAAGTAGAGCTGGAGACCTGGAACACAGGAAAAGAAGGGAGGTTGAAGGAAGAAGCCACCTCATCATGCAGTAGGGGCACCTCCCTGTTCACCGTGATGTGCCTCCAACTCCTCCTCCTCTCTTACTTCCTGCTCTTGCTCCTCCAAAAATGACTGCCCCCCTCCAGGACCTCACTGTCTTCAAGGTCCACAGCTCTCAGCGGCATCATCCTTTGAGAGTGTAGCAAACCAGCATAAAAATCAAGGGTTAGAACATAGAGAGATCATGGAGAGCATTAGCTCCATGCAGGCGGGGAAGGCGCCGGGACCGGACGGATTCCCGGCGGACTTCTACAAAAAATTTGCGACAGCGCTGGCCCCGCACCTGCGGGAGATGTTCACAGACTCGCTAGCTAGGGGCACGTTGCCACCCACGTTAGCACAGGCCTCAATCTCGCTGATACCTAAGAAAGACAAAGACCCAACGGAATGTGGGTCATACAGACCCATATCTCTGCTGAATGCAGACGCCAAAATACTGGCCAAAATCCTAGCCAAAAGGCTAGAAGACTGTGTACCTGAGGTGGTCACAGAAGACCAGACGGGCTTTGTCAAAGGTAGACAGCTGACCGCGAACATCAGGCGCCTGCTGAACGTGATAATGACCCCCTCCGGGGAGAGAACACAAGAGGTTATCGTCTCCCTGGACGCAGAAAAGGCCTTCGACAGAGTCGAGTGGAAATACCTCATAGAGGTACTGGAGCGGTTCGGGCTTGGAACAGGGTTCACCGCTTGGGTAAAGCTCCTGTACAACGCTCCCATGGCGAGTGTACAGACCAACAATACCAACTCCCAATACTTCCAGCTGCACAGGGGCACCAGACAAGGATGCCCACTGTCCCCGCTGCTGTTCGCACTAGCAATTGAACCGCTAGCAATCGCGCTCAGGGCAGCAAAAAATTGGAGGGGGATCCGAAGGGGAGGTAGAGAGCACAGAGTCTCACTCTATGCGGATGATCTGCTCCTCTATATCTCGGACCCACAAAGCAGCATGGACGGAATCATCGCGCTCCTGAAAGAGTTTGGAGCCTTCTCGGGCTACAAACTCAACATGAGCAAAAGTGAGATCTTCCCAGTACACCCGCAAGGGGAGGGGGGGGGGGGGGGGGGGCAGCACTAAAGGGGCTGCCGTTCAAACAAGCCCGACATAAATTCCGCTACCTGGGGATCCAAATAGTCCATGACTGGAAAGGGATCCACAAATGGAACCTCACCAGCCTGACGGAGGAAGTTAAAAAGGACCTGCAAAAATGGAACACACTCCCGTTCTCCCTCGCGGGGAGAGTTCAGACGATCAAAATGAACGTACTGCCCAGGTTCCTCTTCCTGTTTAGATCCATTCCGATCTACATCCCCAAGGCCTTTTTCAAAGCGCTGGACAAACTCATCATGGCGTTCGTATGGGGGGTAAAAATGCTAGGATCCCAAAGAAGGTCTTACAAAAAACAAAAACCAGGGGAGGGTTAGCCCTCCCGAATCTACAATTCTACCACTGGGCAGCAACAGCCGAGCGAGTAAGGGGATGGATCCAGGAGCCAGAAGCTGAGTGGGTGCGTGCGGAGGAGGCCTCCTGCATGGGAACCTCCCTCCGGGCCCTCGCCACGGCAGCACTCCCATCCCCACCCAAAAAACACTCCAGCAGCCCAGTGGTGACAGCCACCCTCCAATCCTGGAACCAACTGCGGCAGCAACTTGGCCTGACCAAAATGTCGAACAGGGCTCCCATCTGCAACAACCATAGGTTCAAACCAGCACTGACTGACGCCACCTTCAAAAGGTGGAGGCAGGACGGGGGGACACTGACAGTCAGGGACCTATACACGGACGACAGGATCGCAACACTGGACGAACTGACAGAGAAATTTCAGCTAGCTGGGGGGAACGAGCTACGGTACCTGCAGCTCAAAAACTTCCTACGAAAGGAGACAAGGACGTACCCACAACCGCCACGACAGACACTACTGGAAGACCTACTGGACGCAAGTATCCTAGAGAAAGGGAACTGTAGTGACATGTATGACCGACTGGTAGATAGGGACGACACCGTACTGGACGCAACAAGGAGGAAATGGGAGGACGACCTGGGGATGGAGATCGGGTGGGGACTCTGGAGCGAAGCACTGCATAGGGTCAACTCCACCTCCACGTGCGCAAGGCTCAGCCTGACGCAACTAAAAGTGGTACATAGAGCCCACTTAACAAGAACCCGTATGAGTAGGTTCTTCCCGGAGGTGGAAGACAGATGTGAACGGTGCCAAAGAGGCCCGGCCAACCACGCCCACATGTTCTGGTCTTGCCCCAGACTCGTGGAGTACTGGACAGCCTTCTTCGAGGTTATGTCCAAAGTGGTGGGAGTGAGGGTGGAGCCATGCCCGATAGTGGCGGTCTTCGGGGTTTCAGAACAGCCAGATCTATTCCTGGGGAGGAGGGCGGACGCCCTTGCCTTTGCCTCCCTGATCGCCCGCCGTAGAATCCTGTTTGGCTGGCGGTCAGCAGCACCGCCCAGAGCTGCGGACTGGCTGTCCGACCTCTCGGAATCTCTCCAAATGGAGAAAATCAAATTTGCCATCCGAGGGTCGGACGACGGCTTCCACAGAACGTGGGAGCCATTCATGCAACTGTTCCGGGACCTATTTGTGGCCAATGTACAAGAGGAAGAATAGTCGGGGGAAGGTAGCGGGAGGGGGGGGGGGGCTACAGGTTCGTTACGGGGGTTCGATGGCTAGCTAAGGCCCAAAACCAAACTAAATAAACATGTTGAGGGGGGGGGGGGGGGGGCGCAGTTACTACTATGAAGATGCTTACCTGTAAATATGTATGTTAATTTTTGCGTGTTTGTTTTTTTTTTTTCTCTCTCTCCTAACAATTTGTAATTTGTTCAATATAAAATATGAAAACTGAATAAAAACATTTATAAAAAAAAAAAGGGTTAGAACATAGAACATTAGAACATAGAACATTACAGCGCAGTACGGGCCCTTCGGCCCTCGATGTTGCGCCGACCCGTGAAACCATCTGATCCTATCTGACCTACACTATTCCATTTTCATCCATATGTCTATCCAGTGACCACTTAAATGCCCTTAAATTTGGCGAGTCTACTACTGTTGTAGGCAGGGCGTTCCACACCCCTACTACTCTCTGAGTAAAGAAACTGCATCTGACATCTGTCTTATATCTACCACCCCTCAATTTAAAGCTATGTCCCCTCGTGTTGGTCATCGCCATCCGAGGGTTGACAAGGGTATTCCAGTGATCAGCCCAGGCACAAGACCCAGTGCCCTTTGAGCATGTGATGCCCCATCAGTTGTGAATCAGATATGTTGTCCAACTTTGATGAGGGCTTGTGTCACCTGGATTTGCAGCAACCTGTGACACTCCACCGAGGCCTACACTGACAAGGACACATCGCTCAGCCAGCGATGATGTTTTGACTTACAGAATGCAAGGAGGATCATATTTGGCCCCTCCAATGCAAACTAGAGAATTGGAGATTTGAAGATGACAGTAGGCTATTACTGATCAAGTTGCAAATGTGGAGTCTTACTTCTTGGAGAAAAGACATTCCTTGGACACTTAATAACATTTAAAGGGAGCACTGTTTTTGCAAAAAGAAAAAATAGTGTTTGGAAAACATTGTTACATTTGAAAATGAAAATACATTTGCTTACGTACACCCAACAAGACTAAAATGATTGTACATTAGCATGTTGCATCATAGTCATGAAAATAATGCCTGGCTTCTTGTGTTCTTTTACAAACCAAAAACTGCTTGCTCGGAAAGAATGGAAGGGGCTGTTTAGCACACTGGGCTAAATCGCTGGCTTTGAATGCAGACCAGGCAGGCCAGCAGCACGGTTCGATTCCCGTGACAGCCTCCCCGAACAGGCGCCAGAATGTGGCGACTAGGGGCTTTTCACAGTAACTTCATTTGAAGCCTATTCGTGACAATAAGCGATTTTCATTTCATTTCAAGATAGAGCGCTTCTTCTTTGTTAATGATCCCCATTTTGCTTTAACTATTTTCTTTCTCTTTTAGCTTCCTTGTACATACTTGTTGACTCTTGCCCAGATAGAGGATAGGTGCCTAATGTTCAATGACTGGCAGACTGTCTCATCTCTGTTTTTCATTCCCCTACCTGTAGTTCTTCAACTACTTCAACACCAACTTTGTAAGAATGGGCTTTTCACAAAGTATTGTGGCATAAGCACGCTTAAAATTGCCAATGAAGCAAGAGGTGAGATTAAAAAGAGAATAGTGCAAAGCTTGCTTTTGTCGCACTTTAACATAACAAACCATCCCATGGTGCTTTACAGTTGTCGCTGAGCAAAAACAGGAGTAAAAACAATGTTGGCATTCGATGGAAAGACCAAAAGATAAAGTAATGGACAGCTAAGATAGAGGAGAAAGAAAGATGGAAAGGCATACCAACGAAACAATAAAATTTGGTCCAAGATGAGATTAAAATATTTGGGTCTTTCCAAAGCCAAGAGCTTTCAGATCATCAGAAACCCAAAATACTGAGGTTTGTCTGTTAGTTGCAAAGTTCCGTCTCTGCTGATGGAATGCAGCCACATGTAAGGAGCCAGTACATATTCCAAATGAGACAGGCACACTTCATCTTATTCAATGTGTGTGCATGTCAGGACCTGGTAAAACAGAGTTGTTTCTTTTTTGAAAATTACAGCAAGTCCTAACTTTCCCAAAATGAGGAGCCAATGCTTTCTGAGACTAGATCAGAGCAAAAATATGTTGAAACCTTTCAAGGAACAAGTAGAGCCTTAACAAAGCTAGTCTGGGGGGTCTGGGCATTCAATCTTCAGAGCCTCAAGGATATCCAGGTGTTGAAGGAATTAAGTATTTTAAGAGTCTCAACAACCTAGAAGCATGTCTGATACAATCCATTAAAATTGCCAGGTCTTCCTGACAGGTAGTGTCAATGAATTGTTTATCAAAGCCACAAAGATAATGAGACGTTTCGAACACAAGGAGGGTATTCCCATCCTTGTCACTCGCCAGCTGTGGCCTGTAAACTGTGAAAAACAAGTTCTCACTAAAAAGATTGCCTTGTCCAGCCTCCTGGCACACTTCTGTGGGGATTTATTTGGCTTCTATTGTTGAATTGCAAAGGCAGTTGCATCTCATTGAAATAATAAATGTGGCTGCTGATTGCAGTCATGCAAGTTTCATGTGAAGATTTGCCACAACTACCCATTAAAAGGTGATGCTGTTAGAATTAAAAATGGTGATCGCCTCGATAATGAGCAAGGTTAGCTCGTTAACTGATTGATGTGCCAGTCATCGATAATTTAGTCATTGCTTACTGTGTCACACCTAATGCTGTTCAATTTCTGGAATAGTCTATGTTTCCCACTGCTGTGGCCGTGCCTTTCGTCTGACACTTGAATTTTCTTTAAAATTTCTAACACTGTACTTTCCCTCCTGTTCAATAGTCTTCGTAAAACTTAAATCTTCAGACATACTTTCTGGTATCTCTGCTTTTTTGTCTTTCAGTTTTTGTACCCTATTTTGAATGTATACTTTCTGAAAAGTGCTTTAAATACAACATGTCATAGATGTGCCTGTCTTTCTGCATGTTTGCATCTGTCTCTTTCTCTGTTTGTGGCGGCATTACTGTTTCTGTGTCTACTTCATGGAACACTAGAAGTTTACAGCAGAGAAAGAGGTCATTCATTCTGACATGTCAGCTCCAGCAATCCAAAATGAATCCCACTGCTCTGCATTCTCCCCAATCCTGTATCTCTATGGGGTTCAAATGTTTATAGTAAAAGGCGAAATGGCTTCTCAGGGTGTGATGTACCAGTCTCCTCCTCCATTTTCCATTTTCCAGCAGCACGTTATGTCGAGAGGTTTCTCTGGACCTCTCATTTTAACATTTGGCTAACAGCTATTTTGAATACCAAAGAAAATAGTCATTTCCAATAAATTCTATAAAAACCCTAAGGAATTTCAAAAAATTCTGTAATTTCTTTCCTGGCAGGGGCGGCACGGCAGCACAGTAGTCAGCACTGCTGCCTCACTGTGCCATAGACCTGGGTTCAATTTCAACCTCATTTGATTGTGTGGAGTTTGCTCTTTCTCCCGTGTCTGCATGGGTTTCCTCCGGGTGCTCCGGTTTCCTCCCACAGGTTAGGTGGGGTTTCAGGGATAGAGTGGGGGATGTGGGCCTGGGTGGAGAGCGCTTTCATGGGATTGGTGGGCCGATTGACTCAATGGGTTCCTCACAGTAGGGTTTCTACAAATTCTCATGTGTCTCCTCAATTGTATGGTTTTCCAACTGACTTTATTCTGATAGATCAAAGCTATACACACTATTGCTTTAATTTATTTCCTATAATAAGATGCTCAAACTGCACAGTCGTCTTAACTGTGACCCAACCAATGTTTTGCATTAATTCAAAATTATTAGTTTATGCTGCAGTTTATAAAACCCAAGATTCAATTGACTATTTTGATTGCTTTTCCTAGCTGCACTTTTAGAGAATTATGCATATGAATTTCTCAGCTTTTCATCAATCTACACTTTAATTTCTTGACTTAACCATTAAATATATGTTCCTATTCTTCCAAAAATATGATACTTCATATTTTGTATGCTTAAAGGTGTATGGTAAACTAGAATAATTCAAAAGTACTTTGTATTGGTGTCTATTAAGGAAGTGAATGCTAATAAAATATTGCTGGAAGCACAGCTGGTACAGTTAAATGATGCAGCGGGAATCGAACGGTAGGATGTTCTAGATGGTCTTGGCTGGAAGACGATAGAGTTTAATGTTCCCCAAGGTTCGGTGCTGGAAACACTCGTTTTATTTTCTTATATAAAAATGACTTGGAGGTTGAAGCAGAATATAATTTCACAATTTGTCAGTGATATCAAACCTGGAAGTGTGGCATTGGGAATAATACAAATTAACTGCAACATGACATAGACAGGCTAGCAGAATGGGCAGACAAGTGGCCGATGGAATTTAATAATTGTTGTCCATGTGCAGAGAGCCTTAAAATGTGACAGCACATGTTGAGAAAGTATCAAGCAAAGCATTTGGGATTTTGCGCTTCATAAATAGAGATATTGAGTACAAAAGCAGGAACGTTCTACTGAACCTTTATGTAGATCTGGTTAGACCTCAACTAGATTATTGCGTACAGTTCTGTTCACACTTTAGGAAGGTGCTTGACAGAATCATGAAGCAATATCCCAGAACTGTTTCAGGGAAGGGATGGAATTTTTTTGGAGGTGGGATGGGCCTCGGGAGCCAGCTGGAGAGTTGCCGAATGCCCACATCGTCTCTTTTCAGGAAAGCCTGCCACATCATGTTCCATTCAGGCACAGGCCAATGGCGGGCTTTCTCTGGGATCAAGGACGCCAGGAGGCAGAAGTTCCACATACTGGGAGTTGCCAGCCAATCCGATGCCAGCAGCTGTATTGAATGACAGCACCACCAGCGAGGTATTGGCTGCTGCCTATATGGCACAGACCTGAGAATGGGTGACACATACCTGCTCATTGCTGAATCACAGGCCAGATGTGAGTGATAATGGGAGGGGTATCAGTAGCATGTCCAGCAGGGTGACTCTCAGCAAAACTACCCCCCCCCCCTTTACGATGCTGGGCTCCTTGATGAGGCACTGAGTGACTTCAAATGAAGAATGCCCCCTCACCATGCACGGTTGCTGTTGTGCTCCTCATGATGAATTTGTGGCTTGCATTAACTGCTACTTAATAGCCCCAATTGGAGGTGGCGCAGGAAGACCATCCATGGGCCTTCCTTCCACAGACTTAATCGGGGCAGAGGCGGAAAGTTGACAAGGTCCCCAACCATCACACTCCTGCCTGATAAAATGCTCCTCATCATCAAATTCGCCACAGATGGGATGACGCGAGGTTCTGCCTGAGGAATTTAGCTATAAGGTTAGGTTGAAGAAGCAGTGTTGTTATCCTTGGAGTGTAGGAGATTGAGGGGAGATTCTTTTTAGAGGTGTAATAATAATAATCTTTATTAGTGTCACAAGTAGGCTTACATTAACACTGCAATGTATTAGATTATGACAGGTCTAGATTATGACAGGTTAAGATATTGTAGACAATTTGTAGACGTTGACATAGTCCAACTGTGTTGAAATTTGGGTCTTGTATGATAATACCACCTTGGTAGTCTGTCTGGGACAATGAGGAAAAGTGAACAACTCTTATTAATAAGGCCCAAAATCTTTACAAATAATGAATGAAAGGCCTATGGGATGTATGTCATTTGCACAAGGGATGTCTGTGTCTGCATAAAGTTGGGAAAGTATCAAGAGCCAACTTGTTTAATATTGTTCACTTCAATTCTATCAGGTAATTGAAACACCTCAAAACACTTCACATCATGAATTACTGTCAGATCAATGTGCCAGCAACATCCCACAAACCAAAATGAGATGAATGATTGGTTGAAGGAAGAATGTTTGACCAGGAGAGCTCCCTGTTCTCTTTCAATAGTGCACTGGAATTTCTAACATCTACTTTAAAGAGAACAGACAGATGCGGTCTGGGATTACTACCTCGCCCAAAGGTCAAGTTGTGCAATTAAAGATGCAGTAATTGCATCAACATATGCAGCAGTATATTATTCTGAAAATTAAATCTTGCATGAACATTAATTGGTTATATTTTGTACACCTACTGAGTTGCCACTTTTTCAACCCACCACATATCTAACATTCCACATCAGCCTCCTCTGTTGACAGATTGAAATTGGGGGGAAAAAGGAAGACTTGTATTTTTATTGTGCTTTTCACAACCACAGGATGATTCAGAGTTTACAGCGAATGAAGTACTGTTGCAATATAGTCACTGTTGTGATGTTCACACATCACTACCACTAACAGCAATGTGATAATGACCAGAAAACCTGATTTTTTTAATTTAGTAATGTTGATTGAGGAATAAGCATTGGGCAGGACGCAAGGGCTAACTCCCCTAATCATCTTCAAAATAAATCTATAGGCTGTTTTATGACCGTCTGAGAAAACAGACTGGATCTCGGCTTGATATTTCATCCAAAATATTGCACTTCCTGATGCACGGTCAATTGCACAAAGACGAGAGTTGAATACAACTGAGGCTTTGTTGCTCTAAGATGTGCGGCGTCCCACAGCAGCTGGCGAAATGACTGTTACACGGAGGACACACATATTTATACTCCGCCAACTGGGCGCAGCCAGCAGGCAGGGACTACCGTCATATCTGTAGTACAGGTCCTACCATACATCACCTAATGTAGGTACAACAGTGGTTTGCCACACTTCCAACAGTGCAGTACTCTCTTCGAAGTGCACTGGAATGTCATCCTAGATTTTTGCCATCACATCACTGGAGTCAGACTTGACCCCACAGAAAGCTACCAACTGGCTGGGGGAATTCATCATGGATTCTCTCCCCCCCCCCCCCCCCCCCCCACCCCCATCTCGTTCCATGAGCGTGTTGACTTCCAGTTAATAAAAATTTAGAATAAAGGTGGGGAGGTACACACTTCCTCATTCAATATTCTCATGCACTTTCCAGCAGGGCCACTGGACTATGATCAAGATCAAGGAGCCCATCTACAGCCCAGAGCAACAAGACCAATTCTAGCACCCCACACATCAGATCAGCTAACCCAGCACGATGGCATCACTTTGCTCGCAGGTCTCCTGTGTGGGGAGTTTACATATCCAGGTCTCCGAATGGCAGGCTGTGATTAAAAGCCATCTGCGATTTTTAGCTTTCAAATGCTGTCATTTAATTCCATTAATCTGCATGTCTATACAAATGCTGTTGAAAAGTCAGGAAACAATATGCTCCAGGTGAAGTTCTGGGTCCTTCACAGGAGGACATGCTGAAGCATGCCAGTAATAATGTGGAGACCTCCATGCATACGTCTGTTCTACCCATGAGTGAAAATAGAATATGAGGGTTTGATTTCAAAGTGGAGCAAACTGTTTGGATTTCAAAGACCAGTGGCAGGCCACAAAAAAAATGGATTTTCTCCATGAGACATGACCAAACTTGTTTGATGTAGTTCAAAGTTACAGTAAAATAATTTTGCATTGAGTATATTTGGAATCCTTGTCTACAGTATTGCATTGTTTTTAATACTTTAAATTATCTTGTGAAAGATGCTCAGCTGAATTGAAATTTAGACTCTTAAGTTCAACTCCCTGATACTGATTCAGTTTGTAAGATGTTGAATTGTCCTCAGCCATTCAGAGTAGAATTTCTGATTTTGATCACTATCCTTGAAGCAAGGTCACCTTTGTGGGATACCAGAGATTGGCTCACACCCCCTGCATTGTATCCCAGCGAGTAAGTAAGGAGAATCATGACAACGAAGGAAATTTAGTCCCGCCATATAAACATTGAAAGTCAGCACAAAGGAAACTTTACAATTAAGTTTTTTTTTAGATTTATCTTTGTTTCACTCTTTTCTGATTCTGCAATTCCACCACTTATAATAAGGAAGCAATAAAATCCTGAATAAAACGGTATTTTCTTGACAGGATGTAAATAAATAAAAAGAAACTTATCAGATGGGTTCGTTCAATTTTTCTTCTACAAACTTTTTGTATTAAAGGTGTATTCACCGAGTGAATGTTAAACCATCGGGGGTGGGGATTTAAGTGTTTACATACAGATTACCAAGTGTTTACTAAATCAGTATTAATCATATATGTCGCAGTGATCATGGGAAGCTGTCTTTCAGGATACTGGGTATGATTTGGTGGGGATTACTGAAACATGGATGCAGGAGGACCAGGACTGGGAGTTGAATGTCCAAGGGTACTCAATATTCAGACAGCACAGACAGGATGGAACAGGAGGTGGAGTTGCTTTATTGGTTCAAGGTGGCATCAAAGCTGTATATTGACACTAAGCGCCAAAATGTAGAATTGACCTGGGTGGAAATAAAAAAACAAGGGAAAAAACACCTTGGTAGGATAATTTACAGGCCCCTGAGCAATACTTCCAAAGTGGGGCTTTGTATGAACCAAGGAATAATGAGGGATTGTGAGAAGGGTAATCTTGGGTGACTTTAACCTGCATATTAACTGGATTAATCAAATTGGCAAGGGTAGCTTCAAGGGATATTTCATAGTGAATGAGGGATTGTTTCTTAGAGCAAAATGTATGAAGCCAACCACGGGGCAAGCTATTTTAGATTTAGTATTATGTAACGAAGAAGGGCTGATCAATACTCATGTCATTAAGGGTTCTCTTTGGAGTGATCACAGCATGCTAGAATTTCAATTTCAGATTGAGTGCCATCCTAGAGTTTTAGTTCTGGGCAGAGGTAATTATTATTATTTTTTTTTTTTAATTTAGATTAGCCAATTACTTTTTCCAATTAAGGGGCAATTTAGCGTGGCCAATCCACCTACTCTGCACATTTTTGGGTTGTGGGGGCGAAACCCACGCAGACACGGGGAGAACGTGCAAACTCCACACAGACAGTGACCCAGAGCCGGGATCGAACCTGGGACCTCAGCGCCGTGAGGCGGTTGTGCTAACCACTAGGCCACCGTGCTGCCCTTGCAGAGGTAATTATACAGGCCCAAGTTGACTGGGCACAGATAGCTTGGGGGCAGGACAGCTAAGGAACAACGGCGGACATTCAGGGAGATATTAAATACCACTTAATTAAAGTTTATTCTTGAGAGAAAGAGGAATTGTAAAAAGGAGAAAAATATCCAATTGCTAAAAAATGAAGACAAAGAGGACATGAAGGCAAAACTAGGGCGTACCAAACCGCAAAAGTTGCTGGTAAGCTGGAGGATTGGAAGAACTTTGAGCTTCAGCCAACGGCTACTAAAAATAAAATCAAAAGAGCTAAGATGATCTATGAAAGGAAACCAGCAGAAGACATGAACAGTGATACCAAAAGCTTCTATAAGTATATAAAGCGGAAGAGAAAAGCTAAAGTAAATATTGGCACTTTAGAGGAAGGTACTGGTGAAGTAATAATGGGGAACACAGAGATGGCGGAGGCACGGGAAGTGGGATCTGGGTGTCTTTGTTCATGAATCGCAGAAAGTCGGTATGCAAGTATAGCATGTAATAAAAAGGCAAATGTAATTTTAGTGTTTATTGCAAAGGACTGGAGTATAAAAGTAGAGAAGTGTTGTAATTGTACAGGGTGTTGGTGAGACTACACCTGGAGTATTGTAGTCAGTTTTGGCCTCCTTATTTGAGGAAGGATGTGGTGGCATTGGAGGCAGTTCAGAGGAGGTTCGCCAGATTGATTCCGGGGATGATGTATGAGGAGAGATCGAACAGTTTGAGTTTATACTCGCTGGGGTTAGGGCAGCATGGTGGCGCAGTGGGTTAGCCCTGCTGCCTCACGGAGCCGAGGTCCCAGGTTCGATCCCAGCTCTGGGTCACTGTCTGTGTGGAGTTTGCACATTCTTCCCCGTGTTTGCGTGGGTTTCATCCCCCACAACTCAAAGATGTGCAAAAGGGTAGGTGGATTGGCCATGCTAAATTGCCCCTTAATTGGAAAAAACTGAATTGGGTACTCTAAATTTATTTTAAAAAGTACTCGCTGGAGTTTAGAAGAATCCGAGGGGATCTGATCGCTGTATATAAAATACTAAGAGGGATTGATGAAGTAAACGTAGATCAAATGTTCCTCCTTGTGGGGCAATCTGGAACAAGATCACAGATATAGGTTGAGAGGTGGTAGATTTGAAACTGAGATGAGGAGAAACTACTTCTCGCAGAGGGTGGTGAATTTGTGGAACTCACTGCCAATAGTGTGGTGAAGTCTGAATCTTTAAATGTTTCAAGAAGGAGATAGATATATTTCTGATTTTTAAAAAAAGGGTTAAAATGAATTGGGGAACAGGCAGGGAGGTTGATTTCAGAACAGGAAGCGATCAACCATGGTCTGATTGAATGACGGCGCAGGCTCGAAGAGCTTAATTGAGCCTACTTCAGCTCCTAATTCCTTTATTCCTACGTTTCAGAAGCCTTTAAGATACACGGATAAATATTACAATTGGCCTAGTTCCCATCTAACTTCTTCACCCATTTGGACCAGATTCCTTTCCATATTGTTTTTACCTTGATACTAACCTGGGTCTTGATAGAATAGCACAAAGTAGGCCTGGGGTCTGAGAGCTGAGATTTCCTTGGTTGTGTGATACTCGGTCCTCTCCTTATAGACCTATGATGGTTGTCTGTTCTGCCCTGGGCTTGGAAGGGAGTTTCATTACTTTGTGGGTGTCAGTGTAATTCCCCCAATACTCTCGGGGTTTTTTTATTCCTCTATTATTTCTGTTCTAAAGCTGTGGGTAAGATGCAATCCTGTGTGAGACTTTTTCCCACTTGCTGCAAACGGATCTTCTATTCAAGGGAGGAACACATTTGGGGATTTTCTCCCCAACTCATCCCGCCTTATTTGTTCCTATGTTGGCATTGACTTCTGTCTTGTGCTGTACCTGTTTTACAATGATACCTGTGGCTATATTTTCCTTTTCCTTTGTTTTGATGATCCAGATACACAAGTCTAAATCCCAGGTGACAGCTGGAGAATTTGAGGGCTTGTGGTAAATTTGTTGCAACAGCCTGACAGAATTGCAAAGTGGTTAGCGCTGTTGCTTCACAGTGCCAGGGTCCCAGGTTCGATTCCCGGCTTGGGTCACTGTGCGGAGTCTACACGTTCTCCCCTGTCTGCGTGGGTTTCCTCTGGGTGCTCCGGTTTCCTCCCACAAGTCCCAAAAGATGTACTGTTAGGTAATTTGGACATTCTGAATTCTCCCTCCGTGTACCCGAACAGGCGCCGGAATGTGGCGACTGGGGGATTTTCACAGTAACTTCATTGCAGTGTTAATGTAAGCCTATTTGTGACAATAAAGATTATTATTATTATGATAATCCAAACTCTTCCATCACCATCCCTGGGTATGCACTATTCCACTAACTGGGCAGAGCCACCAGAAAATGTGACCCTGGAAGTCCTCAACATTGACTCTGGATCCCTTGAGTTCATGATAAACACTAAGGGCAGTAAAGTGTAGAGAATATATTCTGGATGGGGGACTTCAATGCATCACCAAGAGTAGCACCACAATTAACAGAGCAGGTAGAGTCATGAAGAACATTGCTGGGCAGCACACTGATGCAGTGGGTTAGCCCTGCTGCCTCACGGCGCTGAGGTCCCAGGTTCGATCCTGGCTCTGGCTCACTGTCCGTGTGGAGTTTGCACATTCTCCCCGTGTTTGCATGGGTTTCGCCCCCACAACCCAAAGATCTGCAGGCTAGGTGGATTAGCCAGGCTAATTTGCCCCTTAATTGGAAAAAAGGAATTGGGTACTCTAAATTTATATATTTTTTAAATTAAGAACATTGCTGTCATACTAGGCATGCAGCAGGTGGTGAAGGAACCAACTTGACTTCTTGAGGGAAATGTCTATTTGACCTCCTTCTCACTAGTCGACCTGTTGCCATCGATAGGAATGATGACTGCAAAGTCCTTGTAAAGACAAAGGTTTGTCCTCACTCCGAGCACACCCTCCATTGTGTTATGCGTCGTTATCATCAAGCTAACTGGGATAGACTAGGAACAGATCAAGCAGCTCAAAACTGGGCAACCATGAAGAACTGCAGGCCATCAACAGGAGCAGAATTATACTCCATCGCAATCAATAATCTCGTGCCCCTCACTGCAACATTACCATCAAACCAGGGGACCAACTCTGGTTAACTGAGTGTGGAAGAGCACCAGACACCTGTAGAAATGTGAAGCCAATCTGGTGAAGTCCCAACAGAGGATGAAATGCATGCTAATCAGTGGAAGTAGTGTGACAGAACTAAGCGACAACCAATGGATCATATCAAAGGACAGAAATCCTCCAGATTGAACAATTAATGGTGGTAGGACATTAAATAAATAATAGAGAAGGAGGCTTCATGAAGTAAAGCTGAAGCATTTGCAATCATCTTCAGCCAAAAGTGCTGAGGTCAGTTTCCTCCTGAAGTCCCCATCATCACAGGTGCCAGTCTTCAAATTCAATTCACTTTGCATGATGGTAACAAATGGCTGAGTTCACTGGATGCAGCAAAGTCCCAACAATCTCCTGGCTGTAGTACTTAAAACATCTGCTCAAGACGTAGCAAGGCCCCTGACCAAGCTGTTCCATGACAGATACAACACTGATATCTGCTTGACAATGTGGAAAACTATTCAGGCCTGTCCTGTCAAAAGAATAGCGAGCCAAATCTAATGCGACCAATTATTCTGCTATCGGCTTACTTTCAATTATCAGCAAAGTGATGCAAGGGTTCTCGTCAATGATATCAAGACACTCATCAATAACCATTCATGGGATGCAGGTTTGTGTGATGGACTGGGCTGTGTTCACGACTCTCTGAAGTTTTGTGCGGTCTTGGGCCGAGCAGTTGCCATACCAGGCTGTGATGCAGCCAGGTAAGATGCTTTCTATAGTGCACTTGTAAAAGTTGGTAAGAGTTAATGTGGACATGCCGAATTTCCTTAGTTTCCTGAGGAAGTATAGGTGCTGTTGTGCTTTCTTGGTGGTAGCGTCGATGTGGGTGGACCAGGACAGATTTTTGGAGATGTGTACCCCTAGGAATTTGAAACTGCTCACCATCTCCACCTCGGCCCCGTTGATGCTGACAGGGGTGTGTACAGCACTTTGCTTGGGGTTGGGGAGTGGGCCTAGGGTAAGGTGCTCTTTCAGAGGGTCGGTGTTGAATCGATGGGCCGAATGGCCTCCTTCTGCCCTGTAGGGATTCTATGGGATTCTAAGAAAGATTCTACACACGTCTCCTTCACATTCAACTGCATTACCATTGTTAAATCCTCACCATCAACATTCTGGAGGTCATCATTGGCCAGAAAATGAACTGGGTTAGCCACATCAATACAATGACTAAGAGCAGGTCAGAGGCTCAGTACTCGATGAGCGAGTCGTTCAACTTCTGACTCCCCGAAACCTTTCTACCATCTACGTAGCCCAAGATGTGGGCGTTATGGAATACTCTCCACTTGCCTGGATGAAGGCAGCTCTAACAACCTTCAAACGGCTCATCACTCTACCACCACCATTCAACACATTCACTCCCACCACCACTGCTTCTCTTGAAAGATCAGCATCTTCCAAACCCGCAATCTCTACCAGCTAGAATGGTAAGGCCAGCAAGCAGATGGTAAGACCACCCTCTGTAAGTTCTCCTTCAAGTCAGATACCATCCTGACTTTAAAATATATCTCCATTCCTTCATTGTCTCTGGGTCAAGGTCCTGGAGGTCCCACTCTATCAACACACTGGGTGTATTTTCATCATCTGGCCGGGAGTAATTCAAGGAAGTGGCTCAATACCTCAAGGGTAATTAGGGATAGTCAATGATGTTCACAATCTGTGAATGAAAAAAATCAATATAAAGTTACAGTTAGCATCAGCTTCTCCAGTTGCATTACTTTGTAATGAGTTGGATGATTTACACATTTCTCTGTTCTTTTAGGAACCATATTCATCACAAACAGCTCACTTTTGTGCCTCCCACCTTCACATCCTGTAATCAAGGAAACTCTATGCTCCAACCAGCTCTAACTTATCTGATTGCTGCACATTTATCATCTTTGGATTCTGCAAGTACAGAAGGAGGCCATTCAGCCTTTCATGCCTGTAATGGCTCTTTCAATCTCTGCCACAGTACCACAACCTCCACCATAGGCAGGGCAAGGAGGCAGCCAGAGAAGGGCTCGAACCCCACGCTTTTGGCACCACTCTGATCCACGCCAACTGAATCAACTGGCCTCCCAAGGAGCCCAAGTTGCTGTGGATCATGCACTTTTATATGCACGTTGCGCTTGGAGCTATGGATAGTGATGGTAGAAGCTCCAATTTATTTCCACCACTTGTCTGACAATTAACCTCTTGCTCTTCCTGCCTGCCATTGAAGTATGTTGGAAGGATTTGCAAGTTGATACCTACTTGGTTGTGTTGCTAATGCACCTTCCTTGACCATCAAAGTCCTGGGGCTGGATTCTCCGACCCCCTGCCGGGTCGGAGAATCGCCGGGGGCCGGCGTGAATCCTGCCCCCGCCGTCTCCCGAAGTCTCCGGCACCGGAGATTCGGCGGGGGCGGGAATCGTGCCACACCGGTCGGCGCCCCCCCCCCCCCCCCCCCCCCCGGGCGATTCTCCGGCCTGCGATGGGCCGAAGTCCCGCTGCTGTAATGCCGGTCCCGCTGGCATGAATCAAACCACCTCCCTTACCAGCAGCACTGGCGGCGCGGGCGGGCTCCGGTGTCCTGGGGGGGGGGCGCGGGGCGATCTGACCCAGGGGGTGCCCCCATGGTGGCCTGGCCCGCGATCGGGGCCCACCGATCCGCGGGCGGGTCTGTGCCGTGGGGGCACTCTTTCCTTCCGCGTCGGCCATAGACTACGCGATGGCCGACGTGGAAGTGACCCCCTCCCCAGCGCATGTGTGGGGATGATGTCAGCAGCCGTTGACGCTCCAGCTCATGCGTGGTCTTCCACCGGCCGGCGAAGTCCCTTCGGCCCCGGCTGGCGTGGTGCCAAAGGCCTTCCACGCCAGCCGGCGGGACGGGAACCACTCCGGCGCCGGCCAAGCCCCTCAAGGTGAGGGCTTAGCCCCTAAAGGGGCGGGGGATTCCGCACCTTTGAGGCGGCCTGCGCCGGAGTGGTTCACGCCACTCCATCCTGCCAGGCCCCTCTCCGGGCAGGGGAGAATCCAGCCCCTGGAGTGAAACTTGAACCAGAGCTTCTAGCTCAAAGGCAAGGACGCTCCCCACGGCGCGCAAGACTTCCTAGCTTTATCTGTATAGCTGTAAAAAGTCAAACAGTATATACAAATCAAGGCAGTATGTAAGAGTTTAAAATGTGGACTGAATTAAATCTGTGCACCTTGACCCTCTGCTGTCTAACTCCACTTCACCGATGACTACTCTTGGTTTTGACTTACTATGGACTATTGAGATTGATCAAGAAATTCATGCGCCATTTAATTAATATTTTACTGTGTGTTATTTTATTTTCTAGTATTCTCCATTGCTGAAGAAACTTTACTGTCAAATTGCAAAGACATGTCCAATCCAGGTGAAACTGACCTCGCCACCACCTCCGGGCAGTGTGGTGCGGGCAATGCCAGTCTACAAGAAGGCTGAACATGTGACTGAAGTGGTGAAACGCTGTCCCAATCATGAGCTTGGCAGAGACTTCAATGATGGTGAGTGGATGTTACCAAAATGCAATGTAATTCCTCTCTCTATGTATCTGCTCAGTACCCATAGACAGTGGGTGGCGGAGGGTTGAACTTTTGTTCCTGATGTAGCACGATGGGACACCATTCAGAAAATGTAGACTCTAATTTTTCTACCATTCATTTTTTTTTTGGTCCTGAAAGCACTGGCCCATTATTCCACATTGACACTTTGGCTCTGTTTCAGGCACAGTTACTGATCTATCTCTCCCAGTGGGGAGTCGGTCTCAAAGGGATTGCAAATTGGAAAGTCAACATTGCACGCTCATTCTCTGACAAGTGCTCCCTTCAAGCACAGCTCAGCATAAAACACAGAACTGCTGAATTTATCCTTCTGCCTTAGTGTTGTGCACTCATTCACCTGGTCATTAGACAAGCTATTTTCTTTCACTCAGTTATCTCCATTTGAAACATAAAAAGACTGAAAGACTACAAGGGGGGAAAGAACCATTGGTTGAATATCCCATTAAAGTGGTAGTTCAGTATGTGTCATCTGAAAGCTTCTAGGAATTTGGTTAACTAAATTTTGCACAGCTACCCCCAGGAACAGGCAACCCACAAAACCATAAAAAATAAGAAGAGGAACGGGCCATTCTGCCCCTTGAGCCAGTTCCGCCACTCAATGGGATTGTGGCTGATCCAACATTCCTCACATCCACTTTCCTGCCCTTTGCCCATAACCCTTGATTCCCTTTCTGTTCAAGAATCTACCTATCTCAGTCTTAAATATACACAACTCTATCCCCACAGCTCTCCTTGGCAAGGAGTTTCAAAGACTCTCAACCCTATGAGAGAAGAAATTCCTCCTTATCTCAGTCTTAAATTGGCATCCCATATTCTGAGTCTCTGCCCTCTAGTCCTAGACTCTTCCATGAGGAGAAACATCCTTTTACCCTGTCAAGCCCTTTAAAGAATCCAATATGTTTCAATGAGACAACCTCTCATTCTCCTAAATTCCAATGAGTAGAGTCACAACCTGTTTAACCTTTGCTCATAAGACAATCCTTTCATACCGGGGATAATCCTAGTGAGCCTTCTCTGAGCTGCCTCCAATTAAATAATATCTCTCCTTTAATAAGGGGACCAAAACTGCTCTCAGTACTCCAGATGTGGTCTCATCAGCACCTTGTACAGTTGCAGCAAGACTTCCCTACCCTTATACCCTCCATTTGCCAACATTTTGCCCACTTACTTAACCTATCAATATCTCTTTGCAAACTGTTTGTATCCTTCTCACAACTTGCCTTTCCACCTATTGTTGTGACGTCTGCAAATTTGGCTACAGTACTTTCACTTCCTTCCTCCAAGTCATTAATATATGTTGTAAACAGTTGTGGTCCCAGCACTGATCCCTGTGGAACCCCACTGGTTACAGGTCATCAACTTGAAAAAAATCCCGTTATCCCCACTCGCTCTTTCCTGCCCATTAGCCAATTCTCTATCCATGCCAATATACTACCTCCGCCACAAAGGGCTCTTATCTTATGACTTAACCTTTTGTGAGGTACCTTGAAGAAAGCCTTCTGGAAATCCAAATACAGCACATCTACTGGTTCCCCTCTATCCACTCTGGTTCAAACTTCCTTGAAAAATTCTAATAGATTAGTCAGACACGATTTCTCTTTCATGAAGCCATGCTGACTCTGCTTGATTAGGTTATGATTTTCCAATGTGCTTCTATTATTTCCCTAATACCAATTACTAAGAATCTATCTCCATATATTGGACTTGGTGCCGTCCTCTCTAGTGAGTTTCAGGCATGGCTTGTGCCAGGTTTTTGCAACTACTTTAGTTTCTGGCGAGAATTTTGTGGATATACTCTAGTTTCTCACACAATGTGAGGGTCTGAAGTCGCAAAAATGACTCACTGAAATAATGATGAAAAGAATGGTACTTGCCTCAGATTGAAGTTGGCTTGAGACCAGGACTGTCTTCTCTGAGGAACAGCAGCATCAATACCCTTGGAGAAAAACCAGCTAATTCATTTCTTAATTGGTTGTTTATTTTATCATGTGTTTTCCAGTCAAGAAGTCTGACTATGAGGATGGGCTGGATCCTGTAAGCCATTCCACCTACACGGTATTACTAATCACAAACCCTGCCACCGCCCCCACACCCCCACACCCTTCACCACATGTTTCAAATGACAATGTCCACACTGCAAAGATCCTTGTAGTCAAAACCCTCCCTTTTCTACTTGTGATATAATCCTCTCACCTAGCACTCTCCACCCCACCCAGACTATGATGTAAACCAAGTTTACCTTAACGATCCATACTTGTTGTTGGGCTGTATTTATTCAAATTTCGCGCAGAAAATAACGCAAACTTGGTGGCGGAGATGAGAATAAAAAATAATGCAGAAACGACAACAGAGGGATTTGGTATTTTTCTCCCCAGCATCTATTTTTTCATCATCATTCTCAGCTGAGAGGGCAGTCTCCCTCACCTGTTCCAAAAGCAACTGCTCAAGAGATTGGGGATGGCTCGTCCTCTGATTTCCCTTCCTTACCAGTTGGGAAATGACTGGATGTTTTTGCCAGCAGCTCACATCAGCAGAATCAGACAGTTAGCATAGATGGGGTTGAACCTCTGGTATTCAATGTGCCAAAGTGTCTTAATTGCCCTATCCCCCATCAGTGGATATGGTATAGTTGCCAGGTTTCCCGAGTTCAATTATGTTGGCACTCAGAGGCTTTTCAAATGTGCACCAGTGAACTGATAAAGTGTAAAAATTAGCCAGTCAGTATGTAAATGCTTGTCATCAGGCACAGTGCCAAACCTCACACTAAAATATAGGCAATTTGCCATCTGCAAACATGCTCTGTAGAGAAGTTTCAACCAGTTCTGTGTCTCCCAACTGAAGATTTATTGGGCCCCCCGTAACAACCACCTGTCAGTAAGGCCTTGTTACAATTACCATCGAGATTATTCCTGCCAGTTAGATTGTGCTGAGCTTAGTAAACATCTGGAGTCGAAATAAGTCATCTTATATTTGTACAGCAGTTGTTTACTCAACTCAGCAAGATCTTTTTGGCAGCGATGTTATTATAGAAATGATCTCCAATCTCCCAGCCTCCCCATGCTTTTCCTCACCAGACAGTGTAGTTATGATGCTCCCTCTCTGTTGCTTAATTCCGACACGCATTGAGATTTCCAAACATAAGTGAAAAATTAATTGTCCTGATATGATCCTCGTTTAGATAACAAACTACCTTGGAATCGCAAGTTAGCTTACAGCCTGGTGTGCAACTGATGAGGAAGATTTCAGGCTCAGTCTTCGGTCTGTGCTGATCTTAACCTACAGTTGACCTCTGCCTCCTGATTAGTGATGGGGAAAAGTTGGCCAGATTCCCCCAACCCTCCCGATCACCATTCACTAACTCCTGCTGGGGTGTGGACAGGGTGATGCTCAGGCTCAATTGTGCTGCATGTTAACAGCTGTTTAACTTACCAGCAATCTCTTATATATATATATATATATATATGATATATGTACAATCCGCTAGAGTGAGACGAATGAAGGCAGGATGACATTTATTGTTCAGTATCGCAACATGAGGAAAGAAGAGGAGAAATTTGGAAGTGAGGAATAAGGTGGTTAGCAAATTAAAGTCTGTAGTCCTGCCTCAGATGGCACACATCTGACTGGGCCTGGGTTATATTCCAGTCAGATCTACATCACTCTCATTCCATTTATTCAGGTCTCATTGCAGGTAAATAGCAGCATGGGGTAGGTTATACATGTGGGAAATGTTATCATTTTACTGTTGGGTCCATGTGCTTCTTTCTGGGGTGAATGCTTACTGCGCTGTAGTGTTCTATGTTCTATGGACCATCAATATTCAGCTTTGCCCTGATCGCACTTGACAGCATTTGTGACACTTGTCGTCCTTTCAGGCCAGTCTGCTCCAGCGAGTCACCTGATCAGAGTGGAAGGAAACAACCTTGCTCAGTACATTGATGACGCCGTCACTGGACGGCAGAGCGTCTTGGTGCCATTTGAGCCTCCACAGGTACATTGCATCCATACATCTTTAATTCTTGCTTTTGTCTCCGAGCAAGGTAGCAAGAGATTGAATCGTCCATTAATCCAGGCAGGATGTTTCTGTCCAGTGTCCATAAATAAAGTGGTCCGGCTTATCCCTGAGATCATTGCACTCTGAAATTTGTTCACAAGTGCAATGGACCCATGAATCAGAAGCACCACAGAGTTGATGTTTTTTAATACTTTGCAGAATAATTCAAATAGAAGACACACATGGATCGGGTTCATCAGTTAGTTATACTTTGCAGTTACTGTTCTGTTGCAGTTTAATAGTTGAACTGTAATGATCAACAATGTGTGAAAAACCATGCTGAGATATGGTATTGTAGAAATGACTATGTTTTAGATTAATAAAGTTAACATGAGCTGAATCCAAATCAATATTTTCTACAAATAAGTCCCTCAAATGGCACACTGCTGAGGTTATACTGACACCTAGTGTCAGACATGGACTGGTTATTGTTGGAAACTAGGGTAGAATTTTACAGCACCGTTGGGGCGGGGCCTGAAAATGCAGCAAGCGTTCAAAAGTTCATTGATTTTGGTGGGACCAGAAGATCAGCGTTGGGGGGGGGGGGGGGGGGGGGGGGGGGTGGTGGTAAAATCCCACCCTAAACATTTATTATTTTTGTCATTGCTTAATTTTAGAAAATGGTTATATAAGCAAATTTTGCTGGATAAAACAAGAATTTCAACTCTGAGACATTGCGATACTAGTTAAATTCCAACAGTTCGTTTAGTTGTGAGTAATATGTGTAGTGTATGTTGCGATGTTAAATCTTGCACATTATATACTGAGTCAAAGCTGCCAGTTTAGAGTGTGGAATTTTCCTATATTTTTTCCAGAGTGTCAGGGTCTGACTGAAAGCCGGCTTGTAACTCTCCAATTGCACAGCCAGGTTTTTAGTCCAGATCTTGAGCCGCAATGAAAAAAGATACGGAGATGTCGGCGTTGGACTGGGGTGAGCACTGTAAGAAGTCTTACAGCGCCAGGTTAAAGTCCAATGTTGGACCTGTTGGACTTTAACCTGGTGTTGTAAGACTTCTTACTATGAAAAAAGAGACAGTGAAATCCCCCCCCCCCCCCCCAACCAAACAAAAAATCAGATCCGGGAGACCCACAAACATTGGGGCTCTCCTCATCCACCCCGCCACAAGCATCAGGTCGGGGATCTTTTTCCCCCTCCACCCAACAAACGTAATGCAACCCCCCCCCCCCCCTCCAAATGGGGCTTCCCAAAGGGTCTTCCCTGGCATTGCCCCCTGCACAGGTTGGCATTGTGTGATGGAGAGCCCCGTCACCGGCCTTCTGCCGTGCTTTTAAAAACCCGCACACACTCGTATGCATGCAACACATACGCAAGGTCAGTCTTCACATGAATGCTGAACCAAGCTTTATCTATCAGCACGGTAGCATTGTGGATAGCACAATCGCTTCGCGGCTCCGGGGTCCCGGGTTCGATTCCTGCTTGGGTCGCTGTCTGTGCGGAGTCTGCATATCCTCCCCGTGTGTGCGTGGGTTTCCTCCGGGTGCTCCGGTTTCCTCCCACGGTCCAGGGATGTGCAGGTTAGGTGGATTGGCCATGCTAAATTGCCCTTAGTGTCCAAAATTGTCCTTAGTGTTGGGTAGGGTTACTGGGTTATGGGGATAGGGTGGAGGTGTTGACCTTGGGTAGGGTGCTCTTTCCAAGAGCCGGTGCAGACTCGATGGGCCGAATGGCCTCCTTCTGCACTGTAAATTCTATGAATCTATGAATCTATACACTGCACCTTACTGTTGCCACTAGTAAGTTTTGTTCGGTTTTTGTTTTCCGTCTTGTTGGTCCAAAAGCTGCACATGTGTCGTTCTCCGTGTTTGGGAGATCCCATGGTCGTTGGTATTTTAGAAAGTATTTTGTCAACTTATGGGGCCATTATATTCTGTGTTTGCTGTGTATCCTAAATCCGGATTGTTAATTTGCACATAATTATAATGGTATATGGTATTGAAACATTTATCATATATATATTTTTAAATATGTGTTGAACTCTTCCGTGTGTAGAGAGAGTGTTGTTCTGGTTGGTGAAAAAAAGCTGCTTTTACAGTTGGACCTGAGATAGTAGCTCGTACGTGTAAAGCCATACTGGCGAAGCGCTTGTTTTGTGTTTGATTAGTTGTGTTATTTTGGTCTGCCAAAATGTCTTCGTAATAATAATCCTTTATTGTCACAAGTATGAAGTTACTGTGAAAAGCGCCTAGTTGCCACATTATGGCGCCTGTTCGGGTAAGCTGGTACGGGAATTGAACCTGCGCTGCATTACAAACCAGCCCACTGAGCTAAACCGGCCCATGTCTTTCTGTGGTGTATCGTAAATTTTTTTGTACTGGTATTTGGAGTATATGTAAACACTTTTGCATGAAGGTGTCATTGCGTGCTTTGTCATCATCAATGTACATATAACTTTGAGCTCACCTTCAGGCCTACGTTATTCTCACCCAAGCCTGGGTTGTGACCTGCAGCCAATTTGGCACTGCTGAGCTGACAGTGCCAACCTGTGCTAGAGGCAGTGCCAGGGTACTTCCCAGCCATGACCCTCTCTATGACCCTCTCTCCCCTCCCCCCTCCCCTGGGGGATCCACTCGACAGATCCATGTTTTTAAATAGCTGATCAGATTTCAATATTCAGTGAGAGGGCGGGGGTGGGGCTTGTTAATGATATTTAAATGTATGTAAAAGTATTTAAATGAGGTTCTTGCCAAGAGGCGGGGAAAATCAGGAAATGAGATCTCACCGGTGAGAATCTCATTTCCCGATTCTCGAGATTTGGTGCCAGCGTCACAGTTCTCACTGATGGCGGACACGGGTGCAAAATAGCCCCCGCATATAGCCATAAGGATAGAAAACACATGTTGCATCAATGGTAGGTCAGCACCTGAAAGGAAGATAGATTTCAGCAGCATCCTTTCACTGTCACATTGAAAAACTCCGGGATTGGGCCATTGCGAAGTATATCTGTTTTTACGAGAAGATTGTAGGGTCACACCAAGCTTGTAGGAAATAGAAGGCAAGGAGTTTCACAACTTTGAGGTTGTTTGTAGAAAAGATTTTTAATGGGGATGTGAGATGAGTCTCATTTTCAATGTTACAATTAGGCCTTGAACTCACAGTGGTGTCTGACATATAGTTATACTGAAATGTGTATTGATTTGTTTGTTGGTTATTACTTTATTGATTTAATGATGATTCTTCTGCTTTGAACAGGTAGGAACAGAGTTCACTACAATCCTGTACAACTTCATGTGTAACAGTAGCTGTGTGGGTGGAATGAATCGACGGCCCATTCTCATCATCATCACATTGGAAACAAGAGAGTGAGTAACTGGCTAGAAGGATGTTAGATTACAATCACTGCTGCCTGAATCCAAGATACTGAGTCATTCAGAGAGGGCACAAGTGCGACAAAATGCCAATCAGAGTATCTGGGCTGGATTTTATCAGCTTTTGTAGGGGACAGGCTTGGAAGCAGGAAGGAGGGCAAAATGCCTCTCGCTGGGCCATTCTGTCAGTGATGGGGAAGGTAGCAAACAGGCTGCCTGCCTAGAACACTACTGAGGCATTTTAGTGTCTCATTAAGGGCCTCTTTCCACCTCTGCTGACATTTTATCAGTAGTTGAGGCTGCCCTCTCCTCGGGCAACAGCCCTCAGGAAGCCCCACCGACCTACCCTCTACAGGTCTAGCGTACTAGCTGCAGTGTCCCCAGACCCCTCAATGACTTTCGGGGCGCACAGCCCTCATTCTGCAGGTGTCGCCCCAGCAATGGCCACCCCAGCTGTGGCCCTGTTGAGCTGCTGGCCATTTGATTGGGCCACCTGCTCTTAGTGGTCTGCTGTCCTTAATAGGATGGTAGCCCCAGTGGTAGCCACTTAATTGGCTGCCGCTAACAAAGCCAGCCCCAGATCCTGTTGCCTGTCGAAGCAGGATAACACCCCCCCCCCCCCCCCCCCCCCCCCCCCCCCCCCCCCCATTTCTCAACATTTAGAATTTACTCTAATCTATCCTGCTCCGCTGATTGCATCAGTCTACATTCTCACTCCCATCCTTGCTGACTAGTATTGTTTCCTGTCCCACAAGGGATCACAGATAAAACTTTTACCTTTAAATTACTCCTGGGCCTGATCCACCACAACAACCTCTCTCGATTTATGTCCTTCAATCCTCCTTTTCCACGCCCCTCCACTCTCTGTCCTTCTGTGTGTTCCCTACTCCTAGGAACAACCTGGCAAAACATTTCAACGCTCTTCCCACATTTAAAAGCCTTCTCAAATACATCCTTCAACCAAAGTTTTTAGTCGCGTCTTCAAACCCTCCCACAAAGATACAACAACGTTGCCATTTTTCCTCCGTGATGTGCCCTGGGTTTTTCTACAGTAAAGGTGTGATGTAGATATTTGGGAGGGATTGGGTCTGATGGGTCCTGGTGATGCCCATGTAATTCCCTCACCAAATGAATGCCCTGGTCGTCTTCTTCAGCGGTCAGGTTCTTGGACGTCGGTCGTTTGAAGGTCGAATCTGCGCCTGCCCAGGAAGAGATCGAAAAGCAGATGAGGACCATTACCGTGAGCAGCAAGCTATCAACGAGAGCGCAGCAAAAAATGGAAATGGTAACAAACGCAGTAAGTTTTGCTGGTCTGACCATAGGCAAGGTGGGCGGGGTTAGGTGGTATGGCATTAGGCGGTATGGCATCTGCTGATGCTGCCATCTGCCCTCTGCGTCGGCCTTCCATTCCACATCTTTCAAAGACTAAGAGACCAACCTGGTTCTCACTGTGAAAATTCTCATTGTCCAGACCATCCGGACAGGTTTCTCTGTTTACTTGTCAGGTATAGCGCTAACAATTATACTCAAAGCCGAGAGACTAGTACAATAGAGGCTTTATTGTTGTACGATGTTGTCCCTCCATCTGCAACAGTAGACTAAGGGTCTGAGCAGCTCTCATACATTTATACATAAGCTCCCTATGGGCGGAGCTAGCCGGCAGGGGCTGACCGGAGGAACCTGTATTACAGGTACAGGCATACATCCCTCTACTGCAGTACACATAACTACAGTGGTTATCTCACCACATCAGGGTGCATAGCCTCTACACACAGGGATTAACTAGGGTCATAGCTCAGCAGAGATGGGAATTATATGGCTGTGATGCCTCAAGTTAGTGCACAAAGGCTGCACGTCACCAGTACATTATTTATTTTAACAAAATTTGAAATTACTGCAAAAAAAACATGTAAAATAATTTCAAACTGCTGTGTGATATAAACTCATTATAGGCCGTGTGCTGCACAATCTGGCCTGGAGTAATTTACAAGATTAGATATGCGATTTTTTTTTTTTTTAGGAAAACAAATCATGAGCGCACATGCATGAAAGGTGACTAGATGCCCTTGTCCTTTGTGTTTCAGCCTTCAAACAATCACCACAGGGAGTTCAGGGGCCTAATGCAGGCATCAAAAAGAGGAGGCATGGTGATGAGGAGTTCTTCTATGTACCTGTGAGTATTCCTGCCTTTCCTTAAGCCATCAAAGCATTCAGCATCATGTTGTCTTCTCCAAGGTATACGGATTTTCTATTTTTTTTCTCCCCTCCCCAATATTCTCCTCTCGAGAATGTTGTCCAGTGTCTACTATTGCCAATGACAGTATGCTCTCAAAGTTAAATAGTTAAATGGCATTTGCTGGGACAAGGCTCCACTTGCAGTGTAGATTAGGGTGGATAGGTTTTGACAAAGAGTTATCGGACTCGAAACGTTAGCTCTTTTCTCTGCCTACAGATGCTGCCAGACCTGCTGAGATTTTCCAGCATTTTCTCTTTCGTTTCAGATTCCACCATCCGCAGTAATTTGCTTTTATTAGGATAGGGTGGAAGCAGTTCCTCAGGTGCTTTGCCCAGGTGACCACTCTTCCTGTGTGACCCTAGGCAGGAACATTTGGCAGAACTCACCAACGTTCCTCAGACAGCACCTTCCCAGTCCACGAAGGGCGGCAGACAAATGTGAACACAACCACCTGGAAGTTCCCCTCCATCCTGACTTGGAAATATATCACTGTTTCTTCAATGTCGCTGGGTCAAAATCCTGGAACTCCCTCTCTAACAGCACGGTTGGTGGGCCTATACCTCAGGGCCTGCAGTGGTTCAAGAAGGCAGCTCACCACCATCTTCCCAAGCGAAGAAATGAATGAATTAAAAAAAAAAACTAATTAATACAATCCTGTTCTCGTCCACCATCTACATATGCACACTTTCTGGCAGTGATCACCAATAACGACAAGTCTGGCCAATTATTCCAACTCCCATTAGAACAGCACTGTGGTTAATGGTTGCTCCTCTAATCAGCCAGAACTTATTGAGGTGAATCTTTTACACTTTTGCTTGTCCATTTATTTGCACTGACCAACACCAGCTTGTATTTTTACAGCATCCTTAACGTAACAAAATAATTGAAGGCACTTCAAAAACTGGAGCAGAGAAATTGAATATTGGGCTAAGAGGAGAGAGATTCGAATCCCTAAAGTGCAAACTCCACAAAATCATCTGCGGTTGGAATCAAACCCGGGTCCCTGGATCTGTGAGGCAGCAGTGCTAACCACTGTGCCACCACTGAAATCTTAGCCAAAGAAATAGCTGCTAAAGGTGGTTGAAAGGGGGAGAATCAGTGCGGTATGGGGGTCCAGAGAGTAGAACGTAGCTCAATGCCCTGCTCCCAAAAATGGGTTGAACAGCAGTAAAGAAAAGGCACCCATTTTCACGATCAGCATTGTTGCTATTGGGCAATGGGACTGTTCGCTTTCTGCAACCCCGGACCCCAACATTAAAATGTATGTATTTTTAATGAACAGCTATGTTAACCAAAGTGAAAAATGTTAGTCAAAAGAAAGACTTGCATTTATAGAATGCTGTTCATCACCAAACACATCTCAATCAATGAAGTACTTTTGAAGAACTGTTGCGATGTAGGAAAATATTCAACTGATGAGCACACAGCAAGATCCCATACAGCAATGTGGATAATGGCCAGAAAATCTAATTTAGTGATGGTGGTAAAGGGATAAATATCAGCCCGGACAATCGGGGAAACTCCCTACGCTTTGTGTCTTAAGATCTTTTATATCCTCCCGTCAGGATAGATACAGCCTCAATTTAACAGCTCACCTGAACATTGAGACATCGACCTGTGCAATGCAGCACTCTGCTGGTACTGCATTGGGAACACCAGCCTTGATTTAATGCTCAAGCTCCCTTTATGGGACTTGAATCCATTACTGTGTGAGCCAGAGACAAGAATGTTGCTACCCACTGAGTAACAGCTGACACCCAAGTGTTGAGCAAAGGTACAATTTTTAATTTGTATGTCCAGAGTCAGCATCAAGCTTTCTCAAGTCAGGTATAGCTCAGATTTGTTGCAAAATAATCCTATTTGGACTCTGCTGCAACAACATGCCTCAAACATCAACCTCAGAAGAGCAGCCGAATCATATCAGTATAGTATTTCAATTTTGCACAGGTACCATCCTCGAGGCTTCACTGATTTGAGATTGGCTGTTAAGTGATAATTAGTGTGCCAGTACAAAAAGTATTTGTGCAATGAGCCCAGAACTGTTACTAGGGATGAGAGGTGTGACTTTGTCATGGAAAAGCATTCAGAGTAAATCACATGCCCACTGCCTTGGGAATGCCATAGTCCCATTGTGACTGTTTACTATGGTATGTTTCTGCTCTTGGAGCTGGATGGCAAAAATTCACATTCTATAACGTTGGGCCAGGACCAAAATCTTGTTCTTAGTATTTCAAACCACATTAAATTGAGTCAATATACAATAGATTCCAAAAACTGGCAGTTCTCCTGTCGCTTCTCTTCAATGGAATGAATTACACTAACCAGTTTCTTTAGCTCTTTTGATGAAACTAAACCAGAAAAGTTGCAGTTTCAATCCCTGAACTCTAGACTGAGTTAGTTGATGTTGCATTTAGCAGCAATTGGGATGCCACAATTTGCCCTGGGCTATAGAGGGTCAGCCAAAGTTCTCACTTCTTAACGTCCTATTTATTATTATCGTAAGAGGTACAATAGAAACGAATGTAATGGTTTCAATATTTCCCCGCAGGTACGAGGACGAGAGAATTTTGAAATCCTCATGAAGATCAAGGAGAGCCTGGAGCTGATGGAATTGGTACCTCAGCAGCTAATCGACTCCTACCGGCAGCAACAACAGCAACTACTACAGCGCCAGTCAGTATCTAGACGCCTAACATCCTCTTACTGTTGTTGCTTCTTTCTAAAATTCCCCAACAGCCCCCAACCTCCTTCATTTTTAAGTTCAAATACCTCATCACCCTACAGTCTCTTTCAATGAGGAATAAACATCAGCAAGAGACAGAATCCTGCCCAATTTCCAAGTCCAGGTGACAGAACCCATTCCTGTTGTGACGCAAGACTGCTAGTTATTTTTTTATTCTCACCCAGAACCAAAAAAAACACTGGATTGTGAAAAGCTTGATGGTGTTACTCGCAGGATAACTCTCCCACATTTCTGTCAATAATTGCACAATAGCCAAACCCAAACTGAACTATTGGAACAGTTAAGGATGAGAAAGGGCACGTTTAAGGTGGTGGTGGTTAGACTTGCTGCCTCAGTACGCCGAGGTCCCGGGTTCGATACCAGCTCTGGGATCCATGTGGACTTTGCACATTCTCTCCGTGTCTGTGCAGAGTAGGTGGATTGGCCACGTTAAATTGCCCCTTAATTGGAAAAAAAAGAATTGGATACTCTTTATTTAAAAAAAAAGAGAAAGGGCACGTTTACATGTTGCACATTGAACCAAGTTACACTAGCAACATGAGAGCAAATTACTGCCCATAATTTCCTCCTTTCATTCCAGGACTGGCTCTTTCTGAGTTGTTGTTCCAGAAGCGCACTCAGCCCTGTAGTATGTTGCCAGATTGCCCATTCTTCAACAGTGAGTGTTTGCAAGCTATTCGACTGTAGAGGGTGTTATAACCAAGCCCTAACCCTGGCCTCACCTGATATTTTCCCACACTTGCTTCCTATTGGGCACCATGGGTTGCCTTCAGAACTGGTAACTTTAGCAGGCTTTGTATCTCTCACTAGTTCTGGGTTGTTGAGAGTAAACTAGCTCAGCACAACCTGAAGAACTTAACCGTTAGCCTTCCCGTTCTGGGTAGCTCAGTACAGTACCATACCAGTTCCTTTTGTGTAGCTTTTCCAAGCATTCCTGTAATAAGTCAAGGGAAGTTTCTCTCTTTGTGTAACACGTAGGATGAATTTTCTTTCCAAATCTTTAAATGATTGACAATTATTTTGTGTTGTCGTTTTGAGCAGACAGCAAGCTTCATCTTCCTATGGGACCGTGGTACCGCCCACAAACAAGATACCCAACATGATGAACAAACTGCCCTCTGTCAACCAACTGGTGGGACAGCCTTCCCAGCACAGCCCGAGTACCTCAACCAACCTTGGACACATGGGTAATTAAGCACAGGCATTGTGGGTATCTGGATTTTTGCATCTCGTTTGTGCATGCTCACACTTGTCAACCTTGAGGATCAGCATTACTTGGGAATAGAATATCTTTCCTTTTCTCCTAGAGCTTGCCCTGTGTTACCCCGACAACAGGCTGCAATCCAACCTCTGCACATCAGACCCAGCTACATTGTCTAAAATGTATCTTTTTGCAATCACATTTTTGCTCATTGTATTGAGACACTGCCTCCTTTTGATGCTTTCATGCCCTGTTAAAAACACTCCCTCCCATATTCCCTCTGGTGTTCCCACTTTCATTCCTTCAGGTCCAAGGGAAGCAGACTAGAACTCAACTGATGCATGGGTAGCACAGTGAATAGCACTGTGGCTTCACAGCGCCAGGGTCGCAGGTTCGATTCCCCGCTGGGTCACTGTCTGTGCGGAGTCTGCACGTTCTCCTCATGTCTCCGTGGGTTTTCTCCGGGTGCTCCGGTTTCCTCCCACAGTCCAAAGACATGCAGGTTAGGTGCATTGGCTATGATAAATTGCCCTTAGTGACCAAACAAAAGGTTAGGAGGGGTTATTGGGTTACGGGGATAGGGTGGAAGTGAGGGCTTAAGTAGGTCGGTGCAGACTCGATGGGCTGAATGGCCTCCTGCATTGTATATTCTATGTTCAAACCGATTTAGCCATTCCTCACTGGATCTGGCTTGTATATCAAACACTATCATGCTGCTCGGCCAAAACTGCCTCTACTCCAGGATCATCTTGGAGAGGAGTGGTAACACCTGACCATTTTTTCTCTGCTCCTTCAGCCTCTAGCCCTACCCGTTCCACCCTCCCCATCAATAACAAATGCTAGGAATTCATGGAATTTTGTCATTAAGATTGAAAGACCACCCACTGCATTCCCTTGCCCACCAATCTATACCCTATTTTTAGGGAGGTTAAGTAACCAAGTAAACTAAATCAAACAAACTGAGGGACAAATTCAATGGACAGCCTCTTAAAGGGGTACTGTCTTAAACAAAAACAAATCACAAATTAAACTTAAGTGTGGCACGGTTGCGCAGTGGCTAGCACTGCTGCCTCACGGCGCTGAGCACCGGGGTTTGATCCCGGTCCCGGGTCACTGTCCATGTGGAGTTTGCACATTCTCCCCGTGTCTGCATGGGTTTTGCCCCCACAACCCAAAAGCTGTGCAGGGTAGTGGGTTGGCCACGCTAAATTGCCCCTTAATTTGGGGGGAAAAAAAGAATTGGTACTGTATAAAATTTATAAAAAAACAAATGAACCTGTGATTAATGGTATCAGTAGCTGCTGTAACGGTACCTTACCTTTAATAGATTGGCCCTTTCAGACCGGGCTTGGAACCCTGGGGGACTCCTCCTCTGGCTCCGCCCCCAGGAATCGGTATATAAGATGAGGCTCACTCAGGCAGCATGTGATGAGCACACTTCTCGGCTGCTGTTCAGTTCTCTGATGATTAAAGCCTTTGAATTACATATATTCTCTCCTGTGTCGTAATTGAGGGTATCTCAGAACCTTAAAGCTTCAAACCAAAATGTGATTAAGTGGGCCGAAAATGCACTAGTCCCCGTGGTGCCCACTGGGATGGAAGGTCTCGATGGTGAACTCCCATGTGTTCCCTCGTCAGGGATACCCGGCCGCACATGTAGCCACGGTAGAGGGGCAGGGGGCAGATAGTCGATTCGGATGACCCCCTCAATCACCTGCTGTCTGGACCTGTTGTTGGCAAGTTTGACCAGGCCCAGAAGTAGGTTCACGAGGAGGTTCTCCTGCTTCCCTGCCCCCTCTGACCAATCTGGCAGGCTCCTTACAGCCCTATCCCCAATCTCACTTCTTTCTTCCCTTCTATTGCCCTCGTGCACTCGTAACTTATTTGCTACTTGAGTTCACCTCTTACTCTCTTGACCCTGCCCAGAAACTACCTGATGACTTAACTTCCATTCCTGGTCCCTATGCTATCTGAGATTGCAAATGGTGCTATCTCGTCTGTTGCTGGAAAAGCTCAGCGATTATGGAGAGAAAGAGAATTGACGTTTCAGATCGAGATGACTTTTCATCAGATTTCCAGCATCCGTAGTATTTTGCTTTTGCGTTGTTGTAGAGTGATTCCTCAATCCGGTGCTTCCCATGTGGAAGAGCATTCAGGGAGAGCTCATGTCAGGAAATAGCAGTTCAATGCTCAGGAATCCCTGCGGTATGCTACCTGCAAACCTGGCTCTTCCTTCCTCTCTCATGGTCATAGAATCACCTCTAAACTTTACTCCTCAAGTATATTTGGGTATTTTTGTTAAATATGAGCAATATTTTCTACACCTATGTTCAGAATGGACAGCAAATTATTCCTGTAAGAAATAAACTTTTGCAACAACAAGTTGAAGCAAGCATGGCAAACATTTCATTAACCGCCAATAAACAGACTAAAGACTAGAGGAAATGAGCATCAAAACGGAGGGACATTGTCCTCACATTGTTAAAATTGTGTTTTCTCTTGCAGGCCCAACTATAATGAACAACCACCACCATCATCACCATCACCATATACCAACCAATGGCAATATGAATGGAGGAAATTCCTCACAGTCAGCAGGCATGGGGCCAACTTCACACTGTACACCACCCCCACCGTATACTGCAGACCCAGCACTGGTCAGGTAAGCTGGCTTCTCTTTTACACAACATATCCCTCCTTCGGAAGGTCAGCTTTGGGTGATTCTTTCCTAAATTGTGTATCATATAATTAATGTTGTGTAACTTCAAGTTACCTATCTCGATTAATGATGCAAATGTAACTTGCTATTCAATTTTTGACTTGGAAAGCTAGACATATCTTTGCTAATGGCGCGTCATGGTCAGCCAATGAATCGCTGAGCCGGTAAAGGCTCCATGGCACAATCCTCGATCTCTGCTTTTAGCTGATTCCAGCCACCTAGTAGTAGTAATGGGGTCACAGTTGACTTCGGTGCCTCTGGATCAGCAAAGCGAGATATTTATTCGGGCTCTCCCTCCTCCTCACAACTCAGCAACCCCTGCTGGAAAGTGAGCACTGCGGGTGGTGGGTGAGGACAGGATCAGTCTTGACTGCAATGCCTCTCACAGCCAAGCCTGCCAACATTCACTGTTAAGGTTCAAAAGTTAATCAGAATCATGTTGGAAGAGGGAGGCATCAGAAGATGGCTGGCAGCTGTGCCAATGTCCGAGTCAACTTTTTTTTTAAAAAGAAGGAAGAGGGGAGGTTAGGTTAGTGAAATTAACAAATGCACGTATTAGTTGGGTAGATGATGTTTTCCAAGTTGCCCCATCCATTTAGCTCAATAAACCTGTTACATTTTCTGGTCAGTCAACCTGTAATATTTTCTGGTCAGCCCAGAATGATGTTTTGTAGTCAGCCTCATTCGATGTATTTATTGAATTTTCTTTCATAGTTTTTTAACAGGTCTGGGTTGTCCTAACTGTCTGGAATATTTCACCTCACAAGGGCTGCAGACTATGTACCACTTGCAGAACCTTTCCTTGGAGGTACTGTTTACAAATACTTAGGTGGTTTATGAATGGAGGTAACGACAGCTGGCTCCCTTCTTTTCTGAAAAGTCGTACAGTACATGATGCGCAAGAGTGGCCCATGGGTTGGTGGGATACCAGTTTGAATCCAGAATTTCACATGCCTCAGAGTTCTTGATCCTACCCACACCAGTTTAGTGAAGCACTTAGGAGGTGGAGGATTCCCAACCCAGGGAAGGGGAGAGCCCTCAATAGGCGACACGTCTCTCCCTGGAACCGCTTCCTGGTAAGCCAGGCAAGGTCAGGAACCTGTCAATGTAACACCATGCAGACCCAGCTACACTGAAGAATGAGGTGCTGATCCTTTTATTAAAGACAAATGAGTATTTTGCAAGTGAAATACTTGCAAGTGAAAGCTTGTCCTCATTCCTTCATCCTATTAATCTAATCATTTTTCATTGCTCCTCTAAGTACACTTTTCCCCATCCCTCCTTCAATGGAGGTGCTGGTTTTTGCCTCATTTGTCCGAATTACATTTTTCGCTTCAGTCTAAACTGATCCAGTCCTTGCCTGATGCCAACGCAATCCAGCCGGGAGCACTGGATTGCGATCAGAAGCAGGAATGCCACCTGATGCTCTTTCCTCTCCAGGGCCTTCAGGCATTGAGGCCAATTCGAGCATCACAACTGCCAGCTAATAAAGCATGGATTGGCTTTCTGGTTTTTATTGCTCAATGACACAGTGTTCACTAACAAAACCATTGGAGAGTTCAAGAGAGATCAGAATAACTTCTGATGCCTCATCCTGTAAATGCTTCACTTTCTTTCCTTCCTAATGGATTCTTGTTTTTTTTTTAAATATATGTCCCAATTTCCCCCCTCCTTTCTGACTGTGTTGCCAGGGGCGGACGTATCATATGGGAATTTGGGAGATAACCTGGCTGCTCCTGTGAAAATTGCCTAATCATTGAATTACCACCCCAACCCCTTCCCTGGTGCTGCCTGTTCCATTAGTTCCGAGAAGAAACCCTTCTAGGGAAGCCAGTCCATCACTAGCAATGCCACTTACTAGGGTACAGGTCCATGGATGTCCTTGGGTGCCATCTACCTTCTGGTAGGTTGCTCAAGTGGCCATTCTTCATGCGTGGACTCAGACAGTGAATGCTGGGAGGCATCCAACCATGGGGGAATCACTAAGCCTGATCCAGTCCTGACCCAATATCCACTCTCAAGCACTTTCCAGCAGGAGTCACTATTTGCCTTGCTAGGTTACTCTCAGATGTATGAAAGCTTGTTACCACCTTCTTAGTATAATTAGGATGGGCAGTAAATGATGTCCACATCCCAAGAATGAATTTCAAAATAAAAAAGCTGGTGCACTCTGTTACTCAATCATTTATCATTGCCCTTCTCTTCCTCATTAGGATCTGGGAGCATTAAAGATTCCAGAACAGTACCGTCTTCTGATTTGGAGAGGGCTTCAGGAGTTCAAACAGGGGCATGACTATAGCTCGCAGCAACTGATCAGGTCAAACAACAACAACACCGGCACGATCAGTGGGGAGCTGCAGCGTCAGCGGGTGATGGAGGCTGTTCACTTCCGGGTCCGCCACACCATCACCATTCCCAACCGGGGGGACGATTGGGGAGACTTTGGTTTCGACGTACCCGACTGCAAGACGCGGAAACAGCCAATCAAAGAGGAGTTTACCGAGAGTGAGCTAAATTAAGGACAGAAAAGGGAAAAGCAGAAACCCTGCAGTTTTTCATCTTGCTGAAAGCACTGACTATTGTAAAATAAGCTGAGAGAGATTGGAGTTAATACTCTAACTGACCATACCTGCTGTAGTGCTACAAACATTGTCCCTGGTGGATTCATACCCAGGCACATTGAATACTTTCTTTGCAAAACAAAGGGGGTTGGATAGCAATCAAACCTGGGTCATGGGGACACCTCATCACCGGTTGTTGTAGCTAATCTGAATGCTATGGATTTTTCTTCTTTCCTTGCCCTATGCCTCCAAATCAGCATTTCCAATCAAGACGGTAGATCTCCAGAAGTGCCATGTTCCCCCCACTCCCCAGTCACCACCCCACACTTGCGGCAGACCATCAAGCCATGAATACGGGTCTATGGAGCTTCTTGCGCAATCAAAGCACAGCATCCATCACATTCCTCCAGCCTCCATTCTTATCTTCTGTCCATCTCTTGTGTGTGTCTCTCACTGACTTTCTGCTGGACTGGCAAAAATATTTCTGATCAATCAAGGTTTGTCAACTCACTGTAGAGACTGCAGGAGAGGGTGGGTTTGCGACTCATTTTATTTATATACTTGTAGACTTCCACAGTTGAGAATGTTTTTCCTCCTGATGTTAAAAGAAAATGTTTGATTATGTGAACAAAATGTGTATTGAAATATTCATCAGTGGGAACAGAAAGTGTTAGCCACAGTACAGTTCTCCCTTCCTCATTTGTTTTCTTTATGCATATGGACATTTTCTTGGAAATACCTTGGGGTGGTGCAGTAGGAGCAAGGATAGAAGTGGGAGGTGTGGGGAATAGCACATATTTACTGTTAAAACCAAGTGACGTCTGTGTCCCAAGAGGGGAGGGATAGGTTTGATGGCTCACTAGATTAGGGCAGTATCCTAACAACTTTGGGAATTAAAACAAAACTAGGAAAGATGAAATAAAACAGAAAATGTTGGATACATACAGCAGCACCAGTAGCATTGATTAAGAGAGAAGACAGATTAACGTTGTGGAATTAAAAATTGGAATATAAGACACCCCTTTAATTATGTTCCAAAGAGTTCAATATTTCTCAAGTATTTTCTGTGCTTCCTTTTGCCAAAATACACCTATTGGGGTGAATCTTGTGCCCTCCCTTATGACAAACTTGGTGGTGAGGGAGTATTTAATTGGGCAGGAGGGTGGTGGAGGGGACCAAGCTGCCTTCTCACCTCCACCCTTATGAGGTCCGTGGTGGGAAGGCCCATAGATGGCCTTCCCACTCCGTCGCTATTGGAGGTTTTTAAGTGTCCAATTTTACTGAAGGGCCTCATCCCTCTGTCGCTGGTACTAACCTGTGGGCAGGGGGCTGGCCATACAGGGAGCATGACAAGCGTGCCCTTATGTGCGGGTTCCCAGAGCCGTCCCTTGCTCAAAGGCACCCAGTGCCTGACTGGGAGATCCGGCAGTGGTGGTGGGGGGTGCTGAAAGTCATCCTATGCCCTTGCTGCTGACCTCCCTGCCCAGGAATGAGCTAAGCTGAACTCACCAAGTTAACTTTTGACTCAACCCACTGCTAAAAATGTAATTAGAATGGTAAATTGGGCAGACGGTAAGACAGGTGCTACGGCCCAAGAGGAATTTCTACTTCGCTGTTTTTTGTTGTACCCTGAACTCACCTTTAGGTTCTGCAACAGGACCTATTTCCCTCTGCGTGATGCAGCCTTTCCTTATGTTGCTTAACTCCTCATTCATGACAATCATCCCTTCACCGTTGGCTTTCCCAGGTCCCCTTCGAAAGCCAGCAAGCACCACCCTATACAAATTCCAGACCACCGCCATCTGCATTCTATCCCATGTTAAATCCTGATTATCTATGACCCTTGCTCTCAGCAAGCTAGTCAGCTTGTTATTCCCAAAAGCCTTACCCGTTAACCATTATGTCTCTGGACTTTGAAATTTCATCCAAAACCAGAATGCCTTTCCCTGAAATATGTTTCTTTGGACAGGTCTTCAGTTGCCTCCAGAACGCTTCTCTAATGCCCGGGCTCAGTGTTTAGTAAGGTCCTTCGGGATGCTCTATTACGTCATGTACTGGTATAAATATGTGTTGTTGCTTAGAGAGGAAGGTGAAGGTTGTCTTTTATAAGTCACCACAAGGGCTACCCAGTTTCAGTTTATATGTCGATTTAACTGGGAACTTCAGTGTGTACTGAAGAAACACAAACAGCAATGCTCCATCTTATCCTCAATTCTGATCACCCCTACACACACACTCTTATTCCATTACATCATTCACTGTTATATTTGCTATCATTTAGAATAAATGACAAAGGTTTTGTAACACCCCAAAGCATTCATTTGAATCCCCTGGATAATTAGCTATTCGTTGCATGGCTAAATCTTCTCCACCCTCAAAGTTTTCCTTTGATTGAAGGATATTGTAAGCTCAAAAGGACAGCACCCACTGAATGGCAAACGTGGGAGAGACAGTATCGATACCAGTTAATGATAGCTCTCTAGTGCACTCTATGGATAGACTGCATAGTTGCGTGATGTGTAAGGATGGCAGAGGGAATCACTGCCTGAAACTGACTTGGAAATACTGGGAATTGTAATTTTATACATACAAGAGGATACTGTGATTTGTAACGATGTAAGATAAAGGTGTATTTGGAGAATGGAATGGAAGGTTGCTTTGTCTAAATATTGCCATTGTAGAACAGAGAAAAAGACTCAGTGTTGTTTGACCGATTCCTAACCACCTACCAGCACCCGACTCTTTCCTTCCCCTCCATTCCAGCCCCATTTTCCTGGTCCTTTCATTTCCCGGTAATTTGATGCATGTTAGATCGTTTTTTTTAACTGCAATTCTTTAACTGCTGGCTCTTCAGTGAAACTTTACACAAGGTTCCTCTGAAAGCGAGGAGTTCCTTTTTTAACTGTGTATGTGTATTATGTACATTTTTTTTCCTTTTCTGATGTATTGTGCAGTGTGCACACCTTGCAGGCAAGGGAATTCTCTACCCCTTTGTTGTATTATCCAATGCGTAAAGTGGTCCTCTAACCATCTGTGTAAGATGCAGAATTGGGTTTTATAGTTTCAGGACTGCAGCATTCCAGCTAGAACCAGCAGCTATTGCTTTCGACCTGTTGTAGGAAAGTCTGAGCCCCCGGAAGAGTCTTCAGAAAGAAGATGAAACAAAGAACGAAGATTGGAATCTAAAAATATAACTGAAAGGTGCTGGAAGTGCACAGTTAGTCGATGTCTGAAAGGCGATGAACATCAATCAGTTTATCTTGCTTTTTCGGGAGCTAGGAAAGATCCCATGTATTTCCAAGCCCCCTCCATTTTCAGAATGGCGTAGCCCAAATAAATGCCCGAGAGGGAGGGAAGGAGAGGACAAATAGTGATTAGGACTAGCATCGTGGCTCAAATTCTGCTTTTTCCTACCATCTAAAATTCATTCAAAACCTTTTAATAGCTGATTGATGCTTCTGCATCATTGGACACAAGTGTAACGTATGGAGATGGAGACGAATTGGCTTACGTTTCTCAAATAAAAATTCAGACTGTTTGGCATTGGGTTTTACAACTTTTAAACGATATTTCCATGAAACCTGGGCAGTGCAGCCCACACAGGCGAACAGCAGGCCGGGGTCTGATTGGGTCAGAAGCTGTCCACTTGTGCTTGCAGGTCCCTGGGTTGGGTCAGTTATAACACATGAAAGCTAATGTGGAGTGCAGAGTATAATGTCTTCTACTATAATCAAGCTACTGGCACAGGACGTGGTTCATATTCTGGGCTTCTGTGAGCACTGGAGGCTAGAAATAGGATTATTGGCTTGACAACAGAGCACTAATCTTTGTCAAAGGTGGGGGTTACCAACTCTAGGTGAATGTACTCCTGGAGGTTTCAACACATCTCCAACTGCCCTGCCTGATGTTATAGGTGAATAATGTAAATATATATATATATCCCCCTTTCTCAAAAGAGTAAAAACATATAAGTGTTCAAAGAACATTTTTTAGAAACATTCTTTTTAATGCCCAATAATTTTAGGTTGCTCACAGCAGTGCCTGGGAGATACATTTTTAATTTTTGGATACTCTCAGGACAGTTCTGTACAGTTGGAAACCCTCTACCCCATCAGGCAGGGAAGGGTCTACAGCACTGGATTTAAAAAGAGAGAAGATGGACAACAATAATAGGGAATCCTTTTTCAAATAGAACATGCTTGCGATAGGTACCCAGAGAAGCTCTTTGTAAAGATTGTGCCTGGAATGTTACCCATGACTTAATGAGGTAAGACTGCGAGTTTGTTAAGGTGGCCGTGCATCAGAGAACGAGATGATTGGCTTTCCTTCTCTTTCCAAATTAAGGGACTTGTGTTCTCTTTCAGTACATCACCAGGTTCGTTTGATGTGCAACTCATATCGCTGTTGATGAGTTTAAATTCCTCTGTGCACTATTTTTGGCCCACTGGTAAATGGGGTCCAGTTAAATTTCTGCCCGTACTATTTGAACAGTTAGTAACCCATTTCTGTAAAAGTGTTGGCCATTGCACTACAACAGACTGAGCTAGTCAATCTGTCAGATGTTTGAGTTATGTTGAGAGAATTAAGAAGCCAGCATCTGCTACAGCATAAAGCAACAATTAGCACAGCAGAGATTCAGGAATTAACTCCCCCCGCCCCCCACTCCGTCCAAAACAAATCTCTCCAAAATGATGCCACATTCGGTGACATTTATTACATTGGAGGTCACAGATAAGCATTGTGGCATTCAGTGATTAAACACAGGTTCATGCCACTACTGACAATGGAAAGAATGTTTCTGTTCCAGCCCCTTCACCCTTCTGCTGACAGACGAGATCAGGTATTGCAGGACACCAGATTCACGTGCGTTGAATTGTGCTGAAATACAATGGGCATTCCACTCACCGTTCCGGATGTCCTTAGCCTGAACTCACCTGTGTTGGCCATAGGTGTTTCCCCAAAGGGTCATTCAGTCCCCTTTTGGAAATCTTCTAGCTGGCAATTTAGCATGTAACAAAATGGCTGAACTCTTCAATTCTAAATTGGGGAAAGATTCATAGCACAGGAATCAGAGAAATAGTGTTAACGGTAAGAAAGTAAATGTAAATTGTCTTTTGTAAATCAGTCAATTTCTTACCAATTTTTCTTCCCTCCTCTCCTGAAGGTGATGCCACTTGGGGCCCATGTTCTACTCACACTATTAAGTTCACGGGGAGACTCTTTATTTGTGAGATTAGATGTGTCAACAGTGTATTCAGCTGCAAGGCGTATCACAGCCGAGGCCAGTGTTGGTCTCAGCCAACCGTCACATACATGCATTTTCAAGCAGTGTGACTAAATGGACACTCCTGGCTCATCCCAGGGTGTAAAGACTACTTGTAGGGCTCCTACTCACACTAAGATCAGCTAACTCGCTAGATTTAGAATGAACTCTTGAGGTCAAGTGTAAGTTACTAGCAAGCTTTATTAAGGCCCTACAGGTATCCGTCTTTTTATGAATGTCCTTACAGAGAATAATATAATAAAAGCAAATTACTGCAGATGTTGGAATCTGAAACAAAAACAGAAAATGCTGGACAATCTCAGCAGGTCTGAATCTGTGGAGAAGGGAGCTAACGTTTCGAGTCTGGATGACTCTTTGTCAAAGCAATTATGAATTGAGTTAACCATTTATGAGGGCTCTGAAACAGAACAAAATACCCAATGAATATTTAAAATAATATCTTTTAAGTACTAGTAATATGCCTGTAATCAATGAGTTAATGGACAAAATCAACACATGAAAAGACCAGCTGGACATTCAACCTTTCTCTCACTGCCAGAGCATCATAACTAAACACCCCTCACTTTCCCTGAAGCCATGTAATTCCCTCAGAGAGGCAAACAAAAACAGGGTGAAAATTCCTCTCCGATCCCTTCAGGCTATCAAAACTGGCCCAGGAGATAATATAGACTGAGTGTTTTCTAGGAGTTCATTCTAAACTGACTGAGTTAGCTGATGTTAGGCAGTGTGTGCTGAGATCTCTGTCCCGGTCAAGAACTGGAGCAGCTCCTTCTTGAAGGTCCTGCCCAATCACACCCAACCCACTGAGCAAAAAGGCTATGCCATTGAGATTCGTTGAGTTCCCGCATGTTTATATTCTTTTCTAAACAGGTGCCTCATTTGGTGTTTTGGAATGAGGCTGCTAGTCACTCACTGTCTAACCTCACAGGAAGAATGGGTGAGGTACCAGGCACAATGGTAGCATGGAGCTGTGGTCCAACAAAGAATTGATGAATCAGTGGCTTGTGCAGAGGTTGCCATGGTCAACATTGCTAATTTATTTCTAGAATTTTCGAAACCGAGATTTCCACAGCACTCAGAACCCAGAAATAATTTAAGTCTGCAAGTTTTATATTGTGAACTCGCTGTTCTAGGAGCTCTTTCTCAATCGTAAACTGGTGCACAATGTAAAATTACATTTTTGGGCACTTGTGACCCTACGCCTCTGAATAGTAGCAATTTAAAGCACTTTATTGCTTTAAACATTTAAGATTAAAGAAAGGAAAAAAATTGTTTCAATGTCAACTAATGCTTTTTAAGCCAGTATTAATTGTTACCTTATACTCTAAACAAGTTGTAACTGTGTACTTTTTTATTATTTGTAATGTATCCTTTGAAATTATGTTTCAAAACGTTTTTGTAACACAATAAAGCACATGGATCCTGCATCTGTGTTGGTACCCAGTTTATTTTGCAGAATTTCTATTCAATTGCGTAAATTAAACAATTCTCCTAGGCAACTATCTCTCGGGTGAATAAGCCAGATTTCATTTTCAGTCCATAGAATTCAATGGATTTTCCTTAATTTTTAATCAAGAGATCAACAAATTTGTCCATGAAAATCAAAAAATCAGTGGACATGATCTGCAGATACAGCAGCTGTGCTTGTGTGTGCTGGATAGAATATGAAATGATACGGCTGATGTCATTCCAAGTCTTGGCTGTTGTGTGAAGCATTGTGAGGAGTTTCAAACTCTTTCAGTTAAATACACTTCTGCAGCAGCTTGATTTTCAAAACAAGAATTTTATTCTGCGCAACTTTATTTTATTTGCCATCCTAAAAGTGATGACCGATGTTGGGGTGCAGTTTAATTAATGGTTACTGCCTTTCTCTACCTCACCCCAATGGGTGCCCTTTATATTTACCCTAAGTAAATAGTATCGTTAGGTATTCTGCCCAACCTCTCTTTTGACTGTTTACAACAGATCAATGCAAGTACAGTACTAGCAATGTGACTCAATGTACTCACACACCATCAGCTAATTTAGCATAGATAAATCATGGATAAAATCCTCCCCATATGTGTGGCTCACGCACTATTTAAAAGTGTAGGGTGAGCTCTCCCCAATATTCCCAGCCAGTATTTGTCTTTCACTCACCATCACCAAAATACAGATTAGATAGTTATTATCACGTGGACCTTTATATGTCAAAAGTGGATGCTGCATTTCTTACAACAGTGACACAATTCAAAAGTGCTTAATTAGCACTTTAGGCTGTCTTGAGGTCATGAAAGGAACTAGATAAATGCAAGTTCCAATGCCCACTTGGAACTCAATCGGAACTGGCTAAAACTCCTTTCATGTAGAATCCTCAGCAGTTAGTAAATGGAGACTTTTGTATCTCCAGTTAAGACTGGATTTTAATCTAAATGTGATAATCAAAACTAACAGTTCAGAATGTTACCAGCCCAAATAATTTTATTTACAAGATTAATATTGTAAAAATTAAAGCAAAGAACAAATAGGAGGCAGTTGATCAGATTAGTAAAATCATGTACACCTGACTGTTAAACCACAGTTGAAGACGATTGGAAAATGTCAATGAATACATCTAAAAACAAAACACCAAGCTATCCTTCAGAGATCAGTGGCCAGCAAAAATCAAATCAGGACATCTCCAAAACATGTTGTTCAACAGTAAAAGTTATGTAGTTAATTTAATTCAAATACTGTTCTTCTACAGATAGTTTTGTGTAACAAAAATGTCATGTTTGAAAGATTTATTTTTAAAATTACAAATATAACACCTGATATAATAAAATAGCATCAATCAGAATAAAATTATAATATATACCAGATGTAGGATATTGTTGATCTTTTTTAAACCTTTATAAAATGGTGTATTATATTCAACAGGCAATTTTAATCCACTTAATTCTTTGATCCAATTTGTCTCTTCTTGATTGGTTTGGTTCACCACCAGTACTTGGCCAAGTGGTCATTCTTCAAGCACAATTAGTCAATGAATGTCAACAAGTTATTCAATCATATGAGCCAAGCCAGCCTATATCCTACCCTCACCTGAACACGAGAGTGATGGACAGTAAGGACTTTGGCCAAATTGCCCCCTCTTTAGCCCAATGATGCTGCTGTGGTTGATAAGTGCATCCTTGCCACTAGCTTATCTGGAATCAGCTAACTCAACGTAAATTGGAGGTTGAACACTAGGTCTAACCTAGTTTCAAAGCATTTTTATAAACATTACTGTTGTTTTCCAAAACTTTATTTCCATCCTCACATCATTTGATTAGGGCACCTACTTGTATACATTCACATCTCTTGGATCACTGCTCCTGTCCAGATCATTGTTAAATATTAGAAGCCCATAGTTGCTGTGGAGGGAAGGAAAGCAAACCATTCCTTTTGTAAACCCATCATCAGGTGAGTGAGTGGAGGAAACAGTCAAATATTTAGGGCATTAATCAGATGAGTACTACTAAAAAAAAACAAGTGCTCTTCAGCTTTAATACAAAATACTTGGAAACAATCCTCTTGCATTGTGGGATCTGCAGTGACAACCAGCCCACTGGTAGGTTAAAAGTCTTCACTTTCCATTAGCTGCAAGGGCTCCAAAATAAAATGTTTGTGTCCAATGGATACTTCATAAAATGGTTTCTAATAAAACATGTAATATGAGCTAGCTGTATAAGGTTCCTTTGAGTTTGTTGAAATAGGGCTTTGTTACTTTATTTTAAGCATCTTCCAGCTTGATAGACCAGGATTGATTATTTATGTCAGTGGTGTCATATCAAAAGGGCACTTGTGGTGCTGCCACATGCCTTCAATTCTAACTTTGCATTCACATGGGGGGGGGGGGGGGGGGGGGGGGGGGGGTTGCTTTGTTCAGATTGTATTTAATGCGCAGCCTATGCAGAACCTGGAAAATATTTGATGCTGATATTCGATGTTAAAGGCAGAAACGTCACAAAATTATTACAACACAAGGCCATTCGGCCCACAGCCGCAGTGGCTCTCCAAATGAGCAATTTGCCTCGTGCTATTTCCCTGGTAACCCTGCATGTTATTCCTTTTCAGAGAACAGTCCCATTCCCTTGGAGTGCCTCAACTGAACCTGCCTCCACCACACTCAGGGAGTGTATCCCAGACTGTAACCATTTGCTGCATGAAAAAGTTTTCCTCGTGGTGTTTTTCCATTTGCCAATTACTTATAATCTGCGAGCCCTCATTCTCAATCAATCTTACCATGAATGGGAACAATTTCTCCCCATTTACTCTGTGCAAACCCATGATTTTGAATACCTCTATCAAATTTCTTCAATCCTTTCTCCAAGTCCCAACTTCTCCAATCTATCTTCATAGTTCCTCGTCCTTGGAACCATTCTCGTGGAATCTTTCCTACACGCTCTCCAAAGCCTTCACACCTTTTCTAAATTGCAGCTGAGGTCAGAGTAGTCTCTTAGTCAAATTCATCATAACCTTCTTGTTCTTGTACTCTAGGCCTCTATTAAAGCCTGCCCTAGGATAATGTATGTTTTATAACTGCACCCCCCTTTAGAATTGTTGCCTTTATTTTATATTGTTTCTCCACACACTTCCTACCAAAATGAATCACCTCACATTTCTCTGGATTGAACTTCATCTGCCACTTGTTTGCCCATTCCACCAAATGTTCCATTGCCCAGTACTGATATCTGTTGGATTTCACCATTCATCAAACCAGAAAATTAAAAAAACACACAAAAGTTAGTGGCCAATAACAATAGTTCACATATGCAAAGTTCCAGATGGCTGCCGGTGATATGGGGGCAAGAAGAGTTGGAGAAAGGCCAGAGAAGCAAGCTGCCATGCTCATGTTAGCCTTTGCAGAATCTTGAGAAAAGTCATGATTGAAATTAAATCAGCTGAAACTTGTTCATGCCAATTAACCATGCAGCATGGTTCCTGTAACCAATTCTATTTTTCTTTCACAATATGTATCCAACTGTTTTTGCTGATATAAATGGGCAGACTCACCAATGAGAATCCAGTAGCAAATGTAGACTGCATCAATGATTTAGCTACAAGTGACTGAGAGTCTCAGCCATGGCTCAGTGGGTAGCACTCATTTCTGAGTCAGAAGGCTGTAGGTTCAAGTTCCACTCCAGAAACTTAATTACTAAAATTTAGGCCGACAGGTGTTGCCTTTTGGATAAGAGATTATACAGAGGTCCCTGTCTGCGCTATTGTATGGGCATGATTGGGCCAATATTGACTCTTTAATCAAAGATTATCAAGACATTATCTGGTTGATATTGTAGGACCTTGTTACAGTATTAGCACATTGGCTGCTGGGTTCACCAATATAACAAATGACAATGCTTCAAAGGAACTTTACTTGCTGAAAAACTGTTTGTGACACCCCAAAGTTGTGAAATGCAAGATCTTGATGTGAAATAATGACAAACTGCTACATGTAGGATTCCATCCGCAAGAGGTAAAAATGCGTTCTGGGGGCACAATGCCAACTCCAGGTCAAGGTTCGCTCATTCAAAAAGCTTTGGCAATTTTCTCAGTTGGAAATTCCTTCTCTCGAATCTGTTTCAGCAACATCTCTAGAGCACATAGCAGTTGACAGAGGGCCGCAGCGAGGGGAGCTGATATGTATTATTGAATGAATGGTTAGATAGAAACTATGACACAGTGCATGCTTAAAAGCAGCTAACTATCTCCCGACAATGTAAACTTTCTGACTAACTTGTTCCACACTATGCACAGCTATAAAATGTCCAGAAAAGAAAATGATTTCATTGATTGATGACCAACTTTTTGTGTGTGCTGGCCACACATCTTCTATGGTTAAAACAACGCACTAGCTATAGGATCTCAGTATCCAAAATAAATCAATAATTGTGGGACACAATTGACATGCTCATCAGTCACATAAATGTAACTCTGAGATTGTAAATTCATATTATATCTTATCATCTGAGAATTATAAATATTGTAATAGCTAGATTTCCTACTGCACAATAGCATTAGCATTTTAAGAATGAACAACATGGCCTTGGGTGGGCACTACACCAAACCATCTTAGACTATTTGAGCCAGTGCATCCCAAGCTTCATCTCCCCTGGAGCTGCTCACAAAACCCTCTATAGCCTGACTGCAGGAAAGCTTTGTAAAGGTCTCTTCACTTCCTGCAATATTTGAGTACACTAGACAATACAGTACTTGTAAGTGGATCTTAGCTGGGAGAGTAAAGCAGCTGAGGTGTTATATAACTGGGGGGGGGGGGGGGGGGGGGGGGGGGGGGAAGAGAGAGAATTCATGAGAGACTCACTATAGTTAGACAGCTTAAATTATTAACTAGGATCACACAGGAAGGTTAGCCACTGGAGCAAGTTATCAGAGGGCAGACAATACCTGTGCCACATTCCACCAGAAGCATCAGCATCTTAAGGATGAGAGTAATGGGCAGAAAAGTGGCTGGAATTCTTCAAACAATCAGCAACTGTTACCTTGTCTGTGCAACCTGCAGCATGCTCGGTCACTGCCAATAACGTATCTACAATCCAAGCACTAATAACTGCATCTTAGTTATACAGTGGCATTTCTTTAAAACAAAAGGTATACAAGTGCAGAAATCTATAAACCAAAGGAGCATTAAATGATTGTCTTTTGCTAAAACAATATTCTGTGAAAAGTAGAAGACACATCACTAGGCTTAGGCATCAGGAACAGAGCAGGATTAAGAGTTTGATCTGATTCGGACCAGACCAGCCAGACTGAGCCACAGAATAAAAAGTCAAACAGCCAAATAGCTAAAAGGAGATTTGTTAGAATTGTTTAAAATCATGGAAGGTTTAAATGGAACAAATAAAGAGAAAATGTTTCCAATAGATGAATGGTTATTAACCAGAGCGCACAGATTTAAAGTGATTTGCATAAAACACCCAGCAACGACATGAGGGGTGGTTAGGATGTGGAATGCACCGATAGGTTCAATTGCAGATTTCAAAAGGGAATTTGGTAAATAGTTGAAGGAGAAGATATGGGGAAAGAGGCATGGCGTGGAACTAATGGGATTGTTCTTCAAGAGGCAACACAGACTCAGTGAGCTGACTGACATCTTTCTGTCCTGTGCTCTCTGATTCTGTGGTTAGATATAGATGTAGATATTCAAAAACAACATTTTAGATGCCCGATTTAATCCGTAAAGGATCAGCAGGTTTATGCCACATTTCAGGAAATCTGCACAACTCAAGTTATGGAACCGATACCGAGACCCAGGACAATAATCAGTTGCTACAACCAACGTAAGGTGTGCTTAGGAGACCACTAGGCTCGCACATATAAAAGATACTTTTAAAGTATAAATAGAATTTACTATTTATGGGAATTACAATTTTTGGCTGCACTTTTTTTGTTGCAAATTGCATGTATTCTTAAAGCTAGCTCTGTAGCTTCCAAAATCAGTGTAACTTCCCACACAATACAGGGAGAGAACTGAGCTCTGTGACTGCAGTCCTCAGGAGCTGTTGCATACCCTACACTGGCCAGCTCAAAGCTTGGAGTAGAGTTAATCTTCCCTTCATCTCAATAGCTCCAGATCTAAACCTAACATCAGCTAATTTGTATTTACCAAATCTTCTTTTGCCACTTTCAATGTTGTTGCTTTTCTTTACAAGGGAATTGGAATCCACACTGTGGTTTCCCAGTGAAACGCCAGATTGCCCACCTCCTATTCCTTTGATCACAGGAGTTGTAAAAAATAAACCAGGGCAGCAGTCCTGCTCCAAACATTGAAATCCACTTAACGTGAGCTGTATGCACATCAGGAAGCTTTTGCCAGCTCAATGTCAGTCGGTAATTCTCTCAATACCATTTTGTAAAGCTGGCCTTCCTGCATATCTTAAAAACAAATGGACACCACAAGAACCTGTCCAAAGATGGCAACTGGGTCAGAGGTGTGAACGATCTGTCACCTTTCTCACAGCTTAAATTCAGGCCAAGAAGATGAAATCCCATAGTAAGCTAACTGAAAATGAAATGAAATGAAAATCGCTTATTGTCACAAGTAGGCTTCAAATGAAGTTACTGTGAAAAGCCCCTAGTCGCCACATTCCGGCGCCTATTCGGGGAGGCTGTTACGGGAATCGAACCGTGCTGCTGGCCTGCTTTCAAAGCCAGCGATTTAGCCCTATGCTAAACAGCCCCTAAACTGGAGTGTCAGCAAGCTCTTATATCAACTTTAGACATCTAACTGCATGAGGCAATATTACTCTTATGCAGAGCAGTGTTACGGAGTTGTTCTTCCAGAGTCTCTTTGCAAAAACAAACCCTTACCATCAGCTCCAGATTTCACCTTAAACATGTCATAAACGTTTTGTTGATTCTATTGTTCCATATACATTTATCATATTCAGTACATTGGAAAAAAAACAAGTTAATTCTGCAAATGCACGGTGTTCAGTTGAGACATACAGCGGCCTTCTGCTGCTTTTGATTCCTCTTTACCTGGACTTTTAAAGGTTAATTACTGGCATGGGCCCAGTATTTTTCAATTGGACAAATAGATCCCAGTTTGTCGCTGCACTGACTCTGGTCAGACAACAGGAGGGATCTCTCCCTCCCTTCTCCTGCCCAATTAATAGTTAGTGTAAATGGGGCAAAATTAACATTCATTGTATTCACAAAATGCATTTCATACAGAAAAGAAGAACATTCACTATATCTATTGCAAAATTTACATTTTTAAAATAAAAATTACCCATTCATCTCTATGCCTTTCGGTTAAAACAGAGGTTACTTTCTTTCCAATTGTCCAACCCCTAACCGTTGTTTCTGCACAAGTAAAAACAAGTCCAGCATGTGTAGCAATGTTTAGAAGCAATCCTAAACTGCCCAGTAATTACAAATATAAAAACACATATTTCTAAATAAATTACCCTTTTAACCTATAGTATACATTAGACCTAATTCTGTTAAATCAGTTAAGTTGCGGGATTGTAAAAATTCCAATATTGCATCTAAAGTAAAGCAAAAAAAAACATGCGCATACGGAGTTACATCAGCTATACATATACAGTACTTGTGTTAATCCACTTCCATCAAACCAGGAAATGGTGTGGAAATACGAGTCCGATTCATGGGCAGAAAACATTCTCATCACATCCCAAGGTCATCTGAAGAATAGATGTTTAACCTCGACCTCAAAATGCGATCACCGCGTTCCTGATGTACTTTTGGGAGGTGCTTCACCTACACAAAAGCACTGGAGTTCCATCTGTGCTGTTCTAAGTTTCAATACACTTATTGGTAGACAAAGGCTGTTGCTGAAAAGCAAGAGGAGTTTAATTCGAGGGGCGGGAAGACAGTGAGGAGACAATGTGTTTCTACTGATCCAACAGTTGATACTTACAAATGTTTCCATATGTTGGAAAGTACAACTTCTTCCTGTGCAACATCCATAATGCCAGACATTGCCAATTGCTGAGTGTTGGTACAGCAGCAAGTTCTTGGTGGGACATTACAGAATTAGTTGTGTACGGTGGGTTAACTCACTCCCCCACTTCACCCCCCTCCCTGGACTCTTGCAACCCCCTCCCTCCCCAAACCAGTTGGTCTATTGGCGACCATACTAACCCACTACTTAGAATAAAATTCTTCCTTTATAAGCATCCGTCCATAAGAGTGACAAACAGTTTACAGAATAGTTCTCGGTTCGCTATTTCTTCTCTGCTCCCCTGGCAAGTTACTGGCATGGATAGCGACTAAAGACGGGCCTCAATTTCCTGCCACGTGTTTCTTTTTTCAGGGTACTTCAGTTTTAATAACAGTGCCGTCAAGGGCTTCATTCCGCAGATCCACTGCTGAACCGTTCCTCCAAGACTGCTCCGCAGCTGCTGCAACCTGAATCGTCCACAAGAAGTTCTCCTTCGTGATAAATGGCTCTTCCTTCCCTGACAGAAGAGCAAACGATTACTCAAATAGAAATGCTTCTACAATAACCAACAAGCCAACAGTTATTAAACCGAGTTCCCGGTACTGCATAGTGCCATCGGCATAGCTCCTTTCTGCTTTCTCTCCTGAATGAGGCACAGTGGTTAGCACTGCTGCCTCATGGCACCAGGGACCCGGATTTATCCGACCTTGGATGACTGTGGAATTTGCATGTTCAACCTGTGTCTGTGTACGTTTCCTCCCACAGTTCAAAGATGTGCATGTTAGGTGGATTGGCTATGCTAAATTGCCCATAATGTCCAAAATGGTTAGGTGGGGTTACGGGGATAGATGGGAGGTAAGTGGGGTGCTCTTTCCAAGAGCCGGTGCAGACTCAATGGGCCGAATGGCCTCTTTCTGCATTGTAAATTCTATATCCCTGAAAGCTCAGACAGGATTAGTTTGCCAGGACACAGGAGAGGAAGAGCAGCTGTAGCAACAAGACACTATTGTTCATCACGTAGGAATGTGGGTGGCAATCCATGCTCGGATTGAAAAGACCAAATTCACAAAGAATTAAAATGAGGCTGGAAGATTTGTCTAGCTTGTGCGAGAAGAATCTGGGTTGAGATGGGAAACCATGAAATAAAATTCTGCAATTAATATTTCACAGATTGAGAAGGCAAAATAACAGAAGTAAACCCTAAAGAGTTTACCTTGGACTGATTCCAAGTGAATTAAATGCCGACTTAAATAAAGTATATCTGTGAAGTGTGTTTTTGGTAGTGCTAAAAGAAAATAGTGCTTTTAGTCTTCTGTCACTGTAAAAGTCTTAAAATGTGAAATCTTGTTGCCACACTTTCAACTATTAACTGGAAGTTTGAATTTCTTTTTAAAAGTCAACGGTCTCTACAGAGATTGTAACTATTTAAACTCAGGATTTCTCACTCTTTGGTTTCCCAATTTTAGCTGCTCCTTTAAAGCAGACTTTTGCTAAGAATCAACAGCCTTTACCACCTAGTACAATGTTCAGCAGTAAGAAATTCAAACTTCCAGTTAATAGTTCTCGATCTCACCCCAGAGATTCTTCCTCGCATAAGCTAGACAAATCTTCCAGCCTCATTTTAACTCTTTGTGAATTAGTCTTTTCAATCCGAGCATGTGGCGACTAGGGGCTTTTCACAGTAACTTCATTGAAGCCTACTTGTGACAATAAGCAATTTTCATTTCATTTCATTTCAAGACGCTGGAAGAATCCTTGCTCTTTTATGACAATACACCATGGTATTTTTATGTTTATCTGAACATTGAAGTCCCATACAAAAGGCAGCATGTCCTCGGGGGAACGAGGGTGAAATTGTGGTAATATCACTGGGCTAGAAATCCTGAGGTCTAAGCTAATGTCCTGGGATGGTTCAAATTTTGCCAGAGCAGTTGGTAGAATTTAAGTTCAATTAATAAAACCTGGAATTTAAAGCTAATCTTAGTAATGGTGACCATCCTGCAAAGATGGAACACACTCCCACTCTCCCTCGTGGGGAGAGTCCAGACGATCAAAATGAACGTACTGCCCAGGTTCCTCTTCCTGTTTAGATCCATTCCGATCTACATCCCCAAGGCCTTTTTCAAAGCGCTGGACAAACTCATCATGGCGTTCGTATGGGGGGGGTAAAAATGCTAGGATCCCAAAGAAGGTTCTACAAAAAACAAAATCCAGGGGGGAGCTAGCCCTCCCGAACCTACAATTCTACCACTGGGCGGCAACAGCCGAGCGAGTAAGGGGATGGATCCAGGAGCCAGAAGCCGAGTGGGTTCGTGCGGAGGAGGCCTCCTGCATGGGGACCTTCCTCCGGGCCCTCGCCACCCAAAAAACACTCCAGCAGCCCAGTGGTGACAGCCACCATCCAATCCTGGAACCAACTGCAGCAGCAATTTGGCCTGACCAAAATGTCGGACAAGGCTCCCATCTGCAACAACCATAGGTTCACACCAGCACTGACTGACGCCAGCGTCAAAAGGTGGAGGCAGGACGTGGGGACACTGACAGTCAGGGACCTATACACGGACGACAGGATCGCAATACTGGACGAACTGACAGAGAAATTTTGGCTAGCCAGGGGGAACGAGCTACGGTATCTGCAGCTCAAAAACTTCTTACGAAAGGAGACAAGGACGCACCCACAACTGCCACGACAGACACTACTGGAAGGCCTACTGGACGCAAGTATCCTAGAGAAAGGGAACTGTAGCGACATGTATGACCGACTGGTAGAAAGGGACGACACCGTACTGGACGCAACAAGAAAGAAATGGGAGGATGACCTGGGGATTGAGATAGGGTGGGGACTCTGGAGCGAAGCACTGCATAGGGTCAACTCCACCTCCACATGCGCAAGGCTCAGCCTGACGCAACTAAAAGTGATACATAGAGCCCACTTAACAAGAAACCGTATGAGTAGGTTCTTCCCGGAGGTGGAGGACAGATGTGAACGGTGCCAAAGAGGCCCGGCCAACCACGCCCACATGTTCTGGTCTTGCCCCAGACTTGTGGAGTACTGGACAGCCTTCTTCGAGGCTATGTCCAAAGTGGTGGGGGTGAGGGTGGAGTCATGCCCGATAGTGGCGGTCTTCGGGGTTTCAGACCAGCCAGATCTATTCCTGGGGAGGAGGGCGGACGCCCTTGCCTTTGCCTCCCTGATCGCCCGCCGTAGAATCCTGTTTGGCTGGCGGTCAGCAGCACCGCCCAGAGCTGCAGACTGGCTGTCCGACCTCTCGGAATCTCTCCAAATGGAGAAAATCAAATTCGCCATCCGAGGGTCAGACGACGGCTTCCACAGAACGTGGGAGCCATTCATGCAATTGTTCCGGGACCTGTTTGTGGCCAACGAACAAGAGGAAGAATAGTCGGGTGGCCAAGAATCAGGGGAAAATGGACGGGAATTGGGGGAAGGTAGCCAGGGGGGGGCTACGGGTTCGTTATGGGGGTTTGTTCGCACGGTTTTTACGCTTATTTATTTTTCTTGTTAATTTATTGTTTTTGTATTGGAGGGGAGGGGTTACTGTTTTTCTCTGTTGTGATAAAATTTGTTGTTGAAAACCTGAAAAAAAATTATTCCAAAAAAAAAAGTAATGGTGAGCATGAAACTATCGTCGATTGCATCAATGCCCTGACAGAAGGAAATCTGCCATCCTTACCTGTTCTGACCGACATGTGACACAAGATCCACTGCAAAGTGGTTGACTCTTAATTTCCCTTTGAATTTGATTAGATATGGGCACATCCCATGAAAATAATTTTTTTTTTTAATTCAGCACTCCCTCTTCAGTATCCGTGCATGAACTTTGCAGTGGGGTTTTATTTTTTTAATTAATTTACAGGACGCAGCTCAAACCCACAAGTCTTCTGACTTGAGATGAGAATGCTGCACATTGAAACCAAGCTGATGCTTAACCCAGCTTCTGCAAATGACAGACTAATCTACTGAGGCCCCAAATTTTCTGGAAGGCCACCCTTGCAACCAGTGAACAAACATATTCAGAAGTAATTTATTTTGCAGCCCAAATCAGAAATATAGAACCACCACATTATAATATTTCTGCCCCTTCGCTACCTTTCAGAGTCTTGAGGAAGTGTTTCAGTAAATCCCTATAAGCATCTTTGTATCGGTCATGATGCAAGTGGGAACACACAGGTCTTGGTGTGCCCTGCTCAGTTATTCCCAGTGCATTCCGGTTGTCCATCCTCAGAGTTCCTTCCGATCCGTGAACCTTGAAGGATTTAAAAACAAAAATGTGGATGTGTATGCCATTTAAAGATGTTGCACCTAGGTGTATACTTCACCAACAGTACCCCGCTCACCTAAACAGCCTGAAGCAGCACGAGTGAAAAATTTGTAATTGTTCCTACATTTAATGGTTACCCAGCAAACAACTCCGACACTTGCGCTAGATGTGTGCAGGACAAATAAAGAATTGACTGTTATGATATTCCTTCGCAAACAAATGTCCACCGGGGCATTATGGAAATTGTACCCTGGATAGAATCAGTACTCTCAGAAGTGAAAGTGTTGAAACAGCTTGTAGACAAAAAAGAGATTAAAGTAAAGGATAAAGAGAACAGCCAAAGACCAAGAAGAAAGTTTTGAGGGGATAGGCAAGACAAATATTTACTTATATATTAATGAGCTGGTGACTTACCTCCAACCTCTGGTCACTACTGCGTGTACAATGCTGGCTGACATCGAGTGTGACTATAGCACCACTGGCAAATTTCATGCTGACCGAGATGGTGTCAGCATCCTTCAGGGCTGCAATTTCTGTCAAGAGTTGAGAATGGGTTGGAGTTAACCTCTGCACACTTCACAACACTGCATTTACCCCAAAGACAGTTGTCTCTTTTCCTTTTTGAATCATTTTAACCTCTATGATTTGTTTCCTGGCAATGATTCACAGGTCTTTTTAAAGGATATATTTTTCGCGCTGGTTATTTTAATATCTTTTTGTTTGTCAGTTATAGATGTTGTGGCAAACACCACTCGATCATAGAACAGTACAACACAGAACAAGCCCTTCGGCCCTCGATGTTGTGCCGAGCATTGTCTGAAACCAAGATCAAGCTATCCCACTCCCTGTCATTGTGGTGTGCTCCACGTGCCTATACAATAACTGCTTGAAAGTTCCTAAAGTGTCCGACTCCACTATCATAGCAGGCAGTCCATTCCACACCCTAACCACACTCTGAATAAAGAACCTACCTCGGACATCCCTCCTATATCTCCCACCCTGAACCTTATAGTTATGACCCCTTGTAAAAGCTACATCCACCCGAGGAAATAGTCTCTGAACGTCCACGCTATCCATCCCTCTCATCATCTTATAAACCTCTATTAAGTCGCCTCCCATCATCCTCCGCTCCAAAGAGAAAAGCCCTAGCTCCCTCAACCTTTCCTCATAAGACCTATCCTGCAAACTAGGCAGCATCCTGGTAAATCTCCTTTGCACCCTTTCCAATGCTTCAATCGGGTGCTGCACACACAATGATATGCTCACTGAAGTTTAAAAACTGGCATAATCACTACAGGTTTAGCAAAATTTAAACTGCAAAAGATAAAGATGGGAGATAATAATATTTTAATACACTATGGTGTTCAGGACATTCAGAGAGACCATGCATTAAGCCCTTCACAAGAACTCAGCGCCAAAGTACTGTGCAGTAAATGTAATTTCACCCTCCTTTCACCCCACAATATATCCCACGGCCCTTCTAAAGGTGCTGACTCTCACTGGGGTCAACTAAGATCCAAAAAACTGCAAGCACCAGATGTTTTCTCATATACAGAATTTTTCCTGTACAAGGATACTCTAACATGAAGATCGTCTCCTGATGTCCACATATTTGCATCCCAGTGGGGACACTTGATAGTATTCCCCTCTTTAGTAAGAAGTAAAATCGTCGGCAATATAAATCTTTGCCGTGTTGGCTGTGGCGCAGTGGGTAATGCTCTTGCCGCCAAGTCAGAAGACTGTGGATTCAGGTTCCACTCCAGGTACGAGAACAACATCCAGATTGATGCTCCCAGTGCAGTACTGAGGGAGTGCTGCACTGCCAGCAGTACTGTCTTTTGGGTGAAATATTAAACTGAAAGCTCTATCTGCCCTCTCAGATGGAAGATTCCGTGGCACCAATTCAAAGAGCCAGGTCCCCCGGCCAATTATTAGCCCGAGACAAATGTCACCAAAACTGATCATTACCACATGGCTGTTTGTGTGTTCTTGCTGAACACAAAAAGAAGAGGTTTTCATTTATTACAATTGAAAAGAATTTTGGAACTTTCAGGTGACAAAAGGCACTAAATGAAAAGTTCTCTTTTTTACTGGTTTTAACAGTGAGAAGCAGTGCATGAAAGAGAACTGGGTCAGTCGATAAACAACATTGCTCTCTACATTGGGAATCAAATTACTTGTAATGGTTCTATTACCAAATGATATTTGAATATCCCTCTCAAATGACATTTCCACAAAGGATTTGAAGCCAACTTGTTCCAGTTTCATGTGTGATGGAACAGCCTGCTTCCTGTATTTCATTTTTATTTAACTTGTGCCTGGGATGTTGATATCTATCAAAGCAGTATTTACTGCCTTTTCGTAAGAGTTGAGCACATAATGTGGGACTGGTGTGATCTGTGGCCCAGAATGCAGGTGGAGGCAGCAGACTCTCTACCCAAGACAATTAGTGAACCAGTGGGGTATTTATAATGAACTTTATTTTGGGCCCCAGCTCACAAAGTGCCAAATTTATTGAACTGGTCATGGTACGAGTTAAACTCACAACCAGTGGGTTGATGGTTCAGTGGTACAGCCACTAGGTTTCTGTGAAACTCCTTTTCCCATGGGAGTTGACCATGGACAAAAATGTTATGAAAGATACCAGTGAAGTACCCTCTCCCAAACTGAGGGGACACGGAGGCCATCTGATACACAGTCGCAAGTCAAAAACTTTACCCTTCAAATTTCCATCCCTCTATGTTCAAGCTTCAATCAGAAGGCAGCTTGCTAGGTTCAAGCTCCTGAATCAGATTGAACTGTGAACTTGACAAAACTGATTTAAATCTACTATTCTGAAGATTCTTCCCCTCGCTATTTCCAGACAGGTTATTTGCCACAAGCACAGTCTTAGTATACGTTCAACTAGTTTCTACCTTGGCAGAAGGCATGACCCAATGAGAATATGGTATCTGGAGCGTTTTCCCCAAGTAGCCAGCAGACAGTATCTAAGTCATGTACAACACCATCGTAGAATATCCCACCTGTGGGAAAGAGAACAATTCAGATGGCTTTGTCAGAATGGAACAATAGATTAGGGGGCCACAATTATATTACAAAGCACAAAAGATTTCAGTCTGGAGCAGGTTTTGTGACAATAAGAGCTAAAACATCACAAGACACATAATTCTGAGCAGATGATCAGTCTTTTCTCAGCCTCAAGAAAGGAAAAGATAAGAATTGGGAGAGAGGTGTATTTTTAAATGGTGCGAATCCTGTTTAGATTGCAACTGTAGCTGCACTACTGCAGCTTGCCTGGTCAGTGGACTCTGCTGGGGTCTCAACATTCCCCTGTGAAGGCAGGCTATGACTTCAGAGTTTGACGAGTAGCATCATTATCTCACAATCAATTGTTGAATCAATTTCAAAATGAGAGGACGCCTGAAAATAGATTACCATGCCTTCACTGTCACTGAGGCAAACTGCTGGAGCTCCCTCATTAATGGAATTGTGGATGTACCTACACCACATAGACAGTTCAAGAAGGCAGCTCATCACCAACTTTCCAATGACAATTAGGTGGGCAAGAAATGCTAGCCTACCCAACATTGCCCACATCCCATGCATTAATTCTTAAAAGCTGGTCGATGAAGCTTTCCCTCACATTCATGACAGCCATAGCATGCGCGCACGCATGCGCACACACCAATCACCTAGGAGGGGCAAAACAAAACACACAGGATCAATAAAAAGGGGATGGGAATAACTTTAAAACACTTTTTGTCCCTTCAGGTGATTGCAAGCAGTACAGGAGATCATTATCTGATTATCCATTTGGCTTCTATACAATGTCATTTCTGCTGGCACCAAGAACTGCTCCAGCTCCCTCTTGAAGGCATAAAATATGTTGGTATGCCCATATTATACGACATAATATATAGATGATAATCCTCACTCCCCATTGCTCTACCATTCAGCTCGAACTATCTCAGTGGTAATTTACTATGTGATATAAATGCAAGAAACTTTGTGGTTTATTTCACTGAGGAACATGGAAGCTTGTATGCAATAATTTAACATTGTTTGAGATGAATAGCTTCGTACAAGCACATGCTCAATGAGATACTGTACTAATGAACCATTCTATACAACTGCTAGTGTGTTGAGACACAGACAATAGGAACATGCAAATCCTTGCCAATTTTCACTGGGTCCCAGATACACCAAATGTCAATCATAGAAACATAGAATTACTACAGTGCAGGAGGCCATTTGGCCCATCTAATAAGCACCAACCCTCTGAAAGAGCACCCCACCTAGGCCCAATCCCCCACCCTATCCCCATAACCCCAACTACGGGCAATTTAGCATGCCAATCCACTTAACCTGCACATCTTTGGACTGTGGGAGGAAAACAGTGCATCCGGAGTAAACCCATGCAGACAGGGGGAGAACGTGCAAACTCCACAATTCACCTGAGGTTGGAATTGAACCCAGGTTTCTGGCACTGTGAGGAAACAGTGCTAATCGCTGTTATGAAGAACAGTGTGATCATAGTCTCATAGAATGTTACGAAGGATAAATATAGGTAATGATTTGGGGAGACACCCTTCATCTCAATCCAGGTTTCCATCACAAGTGTTATCCCTTTTTAAATGTTGAGACCTATTGTACATTTCTAGCATTTTCTGTTTTATTTCATATTTTCAGCAGTTTTCTTTTTGCACCCGAACTCATTTCGCCAAGTCAACTTTTCTGAGAATTGAAAAGACACAGAACTCTTCCACATGCAATTTGCTTTTCCAAACCAGTACCTGTTTTTTTGATATAGCTGAGCGAGAGAGAAGGGTAGGTCCTACTGACACTGACTATTCGATGAATCCTCCCAAGAGCCTTATTGTGAACCTTCTTGTGCAAGAATTGCACGGCTGGATCAAAACGTCTGCACGGAGACAGAAAAAAGACATTAATGCCAAAGAGCAGAGTTTACCTGCTTTTTTTCAAAACATGAACGTCAATAACACACTGGTAGCAAAGGAAGTTTATTCTGGCAGAATAATGAATTATTGTTCAAACTTGGTTTTTGCAATGAACAAATCCATTCAGGCTTCCCAGGGTTTTGCTAGTATTCCAAAACTGGATTCAAGAGGTCATAATGGAGAAAATGTTGGGAACATCAACAAGGTCACATGTCTTAGCACATTTCAAAAAAGTAGATATAATACAGTACTAGGTGTCCCACTGCTACCTGATTTTTTAAAGCCGTTTTCTCCTCTCTTTCCTTGAAGCCTTTGCATGCAGTACAGTTGCATGGCTACCGGTCACTTCCAGTGTCTCGTCTGAACGTTCAGCAAGTGGAAGCCAAGTGAATGCCAGGAAGCTATCTGATCCCAGGAGGTGTTATAATTAAATCTGTCCACCTGGTGTACGACAGACACAAACAAAGACATGTACACTTTCTATCTGTGGACAGAGCCAGGATCCTGGCTGATTCTCCTTTACTCTTCCATTTTGGCCAACTGAGATCAGGGAGCAACACAGGGACTGGGAACAAATTGAGGGTGTTGATGCTCTGTACCACATGGGCAGTACATCCCCCAGAGAGAGTTGGCACCCACCTTTTGATAAGTTACCAATGCAATAACCTATGGATATGGGATTCCAGCATTAATCTTAGCTGGCAGACTTTACTCACTTATAGAGCCCACAGACCAGAGGTTGTCCACATCTTGCAGCTTCATCGAAGCACGACTCAGCCATTTGTTTGTCTAAACTCAATAACTTTTCACAGAATACCCCTTTACCTGAAACACAAAGAAAATAATTCAGTCATCTTCGAGTTCCGATACAAGAGATGTTACTGCGCTTAAAGTACATCGGAGGAGAGTTTCCACTTCGTGTATAGTTAGGAAGTTGGGCTGCTGAGGCAACAATTCCCATTTTCATTAAAAATCACTGGCACGATCACAAATATAAAATCTTCCATGAACCATGCTACAAAGGAGAAAAAGTTCATTTGTCAGACAACAATGATATCCCGTATCCTTTATAGGAGCGCGAGAAAGATGCTGGAAGGATCTTATCGGATATGGATGGGCTCTGGACATGAAGGGAAAAACTGTTCCAACATGCAAAAGGAAATCTAACTTCCTGGAGGAAATCTTGCAGGATGGTGCATGTGGATGTCAATGACTGATAGAATCACCCTTGGCAAATTCAATCAAATAACCTTCCACCAACAACAATCCAGGCTCACGCTTGAACAGTGGCTACTCAGAAGAGGTACTTCAGAGCTCTGAATCCTTCCAGCACAAGTTGGCTACCTTCAAGGACAGGAAGAGAAAAATTATGGGATTAAAGGCAACAACCCTGAGGGAGGCATTGTGAATTGCCAATGGCGCTGCCTACACCAAGTCAGAGGGCACACAGTTTTATCAGGAAAGAAACATTATACTCATTAAACTACACTGTATCATCCCATTACTAAAGGGTAGATAAGCCTTAAAGTATAGGCTCAAAGGATAACATTCTAACAAATGTTAATTGAAAAATTAATCACTAATCTATCTGGGGATGAGCGCCCCTAACTTTGTTTGTGTCAAGACAACTAAGAGGGCTGGGACGTTGTGCCTCTAGTATTCCCTGCATGTAAAGAGCTCTGAAAAGAACAGCTCGTGATTTTAACTAAGCTTTTTTCAAAATAGATGCAGAAATTTGCATTTGACAACTTGCAAATGTGGTGACAGGGAATACGTATTACTAAAAAGCTGTAAAAAAGACAGATGCATATCAATCAATTAAGTTTGTAACCTCACCACAGTTAAATAAATATAAACCATTTAAGCTTCACATTATTGATCATACAAGCATAAAACTTTGCAATCATTCAAGTATCCCATCTCTATTTCCTTCTTTGTTATCAGCCTATTTCCACTTGTGATTTTGTTCATCCCTCCTGTCCTCAGTGACAGTGCTGATCCATATTTATGGCAGTTACTTGGGTGACAGCAACTAGGCCAGGATCTAATCCAAGTGGTCACCATTTACACAGAAACCAAACTCACAAAACTATTTGAAAACATAGGACACCATAGCGAATCCTTACCCTTACCAAATGTCCAAACAAATGTATTTTCCAGCAGAAACCACTTGCATTCACGAATAGCATTGCTGACTGATCACTCCCCCGCCCTCCTCTCCAACTCCCCTCCTGCTCCAGGGATGCTGAGGCTGGTCATAGACCTTACCGGTATTTTCCAAAGCTGAAAGCAACTAATGTAGCACATGTTTGGAATCAAACTGAGGACTATCTGGTTGACTCAGGATCACAGCACACAATGTACACCCACTTAACCTTTATAGCAAACAGACAAGAGTTACCTCCTCAACATTATCCTTCCTAATCCCTCCAATTCCCATCTGCATTTACCCAAAACGCACACCATACCTGCGCGTAAAGCATCCAGGACTATTTCCGAGCCTTCTTCTGCCAGCGAGCAAATAATAATTCCTGAGACACTGCACAAACAACAGCACAGGAAACAATTAGGTGTCTGTGTAGATCAACTTGAAATCTATCTAAGATCTCAATTCATTTTTAAGAATACAACTAAAATGTTTTAATTCTAATTTGAAAAAAAAGAGCACTGAAGGAAAAAAATCAGTTGAACCAATGTGTGCCGGTTGCATTAATCACAAGGACTGATAAACAAATTGATCCTACACACACAGTTTCTGTTCACCTCCAGTCTATCCTCTGTCATATTACCTATTGTCCAAAACAGCCAGTAGAAAATGGTCATCCTTGTACAAGATAAAAAGAGAAATAACTGAAAATGTGGAAAATCTAAAATAAAACAAAGAAAGCTTCTCCACCTGGATCAATCATTAGAATTAATCTAAGCTCTCACAGACCCGCTGTCCATTGAGAATTCATGGTTTGATTTCCATAACAGATATTCTGTGCAAGCTTTTTATTGGCAATGCTCACTGATCCACAATGTTTAAAGGAACAACACTCCATAAATGAATGGCCAAAATGGTCAGGTGCCATTAGGGACAGATGCCAGCTAACATGGCATCCACTCATCTTGTCATGGAGTAACCGCCTGCACCTCGCCCATTACACTAAACTTAGGGTACCGAAGCTGAAGTTAAACACAACGCTGATGTTGCTCATCAAAGTACCTTGTATAGTTCAAGCATTGCATCTCGTTGAAGGTGGGGAAGCAGAAAACACAAAGGTTCCAATGATATCATAGAATAAAATAAGGAACAAATGGAACTTTCTGTTGTGAAGGTGGTTTAAAGTCAGTAGCCAAATGCGGAATCTGTTTCCACTCAACTAAGGGTGAGCAGCTGGTTAGTCCAATCCAAGCTCAATGAACCATTTTCAACCAGATCCATGGGGATGGGAACTATAAAGAGCTTTGTGGTCTACAAACTAGGTATGGTAATAGTTAGCAAAGGGCAAACAGCCTGAGATTCGACTCCTCTTTGCTCCTATCCAGCAAACTGCCATTAGGGGACATGAATATTGATTTCAGGTAAAAAAAAAATTAATTCCTTTAGTTGATATCCCTGATCTGGCAGAATCAGTGGCCTAGCAGGAGTGTCCACTTCAAGAGAGGTTTATTTAAAAAAACTAAAAGCATTATACAAGCATACAAAAGGTGAGAAAAGATCTTCAAGGCCAAACATGCTCATACTGTCCATTAATGATGCAAACTCATGCATCTCCCTCCTGCACTGCTGGAATGCCAAGCCAAGTAAGCCAAAGGAGAACAAATAACATGTGGTTAATTTCAGTGACTCTAGGAGAGTCCTCCTCAACTTCCTACGCCAACAAGCAAACCCATTGGCGCATCGAAACTATCCCAACTATTCTGTTGTCTCTATAAAAGGAACACACTGCTCCAAAATGTGCAAGTCTGTGTGTAATTAACACGCAGTTCATAACCATACCGTTGGTCATTGAGCACAATGTCAGCGTCCTGCCCCCGTAACACCCTGGTGCTTGCAAGAACGTCCGTGCTGAAAGAACATTCCAAATCCTGGATGCAGTCCTCCACAATGTACAGCAAGCTGCAGCCACTCTCCTCTTCAATGCTTTTAAACAAAGCTCTGTTTCCACTGCAAACGCCAAACAGTGCCAGTCCGATGCGGCTGCCCATTAAATCAGCATTTCCATATTGTCCGATTGTTGGGTTGGAAGCAACATTATTGGAAACTTCAGGAACAATGTGCCTTTGGCCACTGGATCTTGAAGAGTGTGAATGACCGAGGACTTGAAAGCCATTGAACAAAAGTGACGAGCCTGAGGGGGAGTTTGAGGTAGCCATGTCATGGCGGATAGTCACTGTGCTGGTAGTGGTGTTGGACCCACTGGTTCCGAATGAGATCATGTTCTGATGCGGAGACACTGGAGATGGAACATTGTTGCTGAAGCTGGTGGGACATGGGTTAGGTTGGAATACAAAAGACGAAGACTGTGGTAGAACAGATTGATCGAGCACAGACATACCAGCAGTAAAGTCCACAGGAGGAGACCTAGGAAAGATAATATAGCAACAAAACATTAGACAACTGAACAAAAATAAAAGCAGAAACTTAGATATCAATTAGTTTTCCCTGGTCACAATAGTTGAATTAATAAATGCACAGTAGTCATAATAACCACAACTAATCCAGGGTTGAATTAGCCAAAGTCAGCTGTTTGGAAGCATGGAGCTGTACTTGGCTTCAATATTAACCTACAGAGGAAGGTTGGGAGAGAGAGGAAAAAAGTGTTAAAGCCCTGATCACCATTCAATGACCCTTACTGGAAGCAGACACATTTGGGCGACAGGACAGACAAGAATTGAGCATCAGTGTGAGATGTTCTCCTCTCCCCACCAGATTGGAAAGCTTTTAAACACTCAATATTCAGGGTCATGTGTGAAACAAGTTAAAGTGAGGCACCAGATAGACACTACTGTCTGTCCATTAACCCAGTGGAGCTGTACCAAGGCAAATAAAAAGACTGTAGTTATACAGTGTCAGCGCCTTTCATGACATCAAGACTATGGGAATGCAGGGAGAAAACTAGGGAGCAAAATCAATTTGATGTTCAAATTCTATTTCAGCACATGGAGTTGGACCCTTGAAGTCACTAATATTTAAATCACAGCCAATTCTATGTTCAATTTTAAAGTCTTGCTGATTACCTTTAACTTTGAAAGTGTCTCCTTAATACTATAATTATTGAGAAAGGAAAACAAAAACAAAAATCACAGTTTGGGAAGTTCACAATTTTAGATCGCTTGTAGAAACAACATTGCAATGTTTCTAAGAGACATAGTGAAACACAACATGAATTCTTTCTCCTCATTTTTTTGTAACGTTGTCCTCAGGAACACTGATATGCAAGATTTTCTTCTTTACTAGTGAGAAGGCCATTTTTGAAGTTGTACAGTACAAATGACACTAGTAAATTGCCCAGTTGATCAAAATGAATTGTAACTCAAAACATACACCAGATTACAAGATTGCGAGGAAGACGCAAGAAACCTGTTCCACAAAGCCACATACTGGCCTGCAACAACCTTGTGAAGAACAGGAAATGTTGGCATAACAATTTTGAATTGTAATTTTAGAACCGTAATGTTGGCACAAAGTGTGATCACAAATCGTGGCAATGGGAAGTAAGGTGGGTGCACAGTGAGCGTGCGCATTACACTAGATGTTTTTGAAGCAATCTGATTTCCTACTGCACTCTCAACATATTTTACAAATTGCCTCCAATAGATGCTTCCAAGCTATGGAGAGCATTCAGACCAACTTTTTCTTATCAAATATTGCATGGGCCAATGACAATTCATCTGTTTCCTCAAGCCCCTTATGCATTCCAATCTTCATTGTTCCACCACAGACAACCCCGATTTCAGCCTCCTGGACACCAAGCTCGGAAATGGGGTGGGGTTATTGGGTTACGGGGATAGGGTAGAAGTGAGGGTTTAAGTGGTTTGGTGCAGACTTGATGGGCCGAATGGCCTTTTGCACTGTATGTTCTAAACACCAAGCTCAGTTCTCGCTTTGGCAACACAAATACTAAGATTGGAACGATACAGAGAAGATTAGACTAGACACCAAGCTCTGAAATTTCCTCCCTAAACTTCTCCAAATTTCTCTTGCTCTCTTTCTTCAAGGAGTTCCTTAAAACTAACTATCATGAAGCTTTTGATCACCTGTCCTAATTTATCTTATGTCAAATTCTGCCTGATAACGCACCTTGAAATGTTTTATGACATTAAATGTGCTATATAAATGTGAACCGACACGGTGCTGAGGTCCCAGCTTCAATCCCAGCTCTGGCTCACTGTCCGTGTGGAGTTTGCACATTCTCCCCGTGTTTGCGTGGGTTTCGCTCTCACAACCCAAAATATGTGCAGGCTAGGTGGATTGGCCACGCTAAATTGCCCCTTAATTAGAAAAAATGAATTGGGTACTCTAAACAAAAACTTTTTTTTTTAAAGTGTGAACCGTTGTTGTAAGGATAATGTTACTCTCATACCAGAGATGTGCGGGTCCAAAGATGTGCGGGTTAGGTGGATTGGCCATGCTAAATTGCCCGTAGTGTCCTTAAAAGTAAGGTTAAGGGGGGGTTGTTGGGTTACGGGTATAGGGTGGATACGTGGGTTTGAGTAGGGTGATCATTGCTTGGCACAACATCGAGGGCCGAAGGGCCTGTTCTGTGCTGTACTGTTCTATGTTCTATGTTCATACCAGAACCCAAAAAGCAGCAACGGTAGAACAATAACACATTCCTTCCAACCCAGATGATGGCGGGGTCACAAAGATATATAAAAAGGATGAAAGAATAGACAAAACAGCAGAACTGTGAAAAGTGAAGACTCCCTACATTTTGTTAGAATCTCAAATAGTCTTTCAAAAACTGCTAATACATTGGCTAAAGAAACGAAAGAGGCAGCCTGAGATGGGCGGCACGGTAGCACAGTGGTTAGCACAGTGGTTTCACAGCCCCAGGGTCCCAGGTTTGATTCCTGGCATGGGTCACTGTTTTTGCAGAGTCTGCACCTTCCTGTGTCTGTGAGGGTTTCCTCCGGGTGTTCCGGTTTCCTCTCACAAGTCCCAAAAGACATGCAGTTAGGTAATTTGGACTTTCTAAATTCTCCCTCTGTGTACCCGAACAGGCGCCGCCGGAATGTGGCGACTGGGGACTTTTCACAGTAACTTCATTGCAGTGTTAATGTAATCCTACTTGTAATAATGAAGATTATTATTATTATAGAGCTGTTCAGGAAATAAACTACAAAAGGAAAGCAACAAAAGAAAAAGTACTGATAAACAGGTACGTTCAATCCCACTTCCGCTGCCAGTATTATCAACTTCCCTAACTTTCCCACTCCTTGTCCACCTTTAGAACCATAGAATTCCCACAATGCAGGATGCCATTCGGACCTTCGAGTCTGCACCGACCCTCTGAAGCACTCTAACTAGGTCCACTGCCCCACCCTATCCCTCTAACCAGCACATCTTTGTACACCAAGGAGCAATTTATCATGGACAACCCGCCTAACCTGCACATCATTGGACTGTGGGAGGAAACCAGATCAGCCGGAAGAAACCCACGCAGACACGGGGAGAATTGTGAAATTGCCAGAGTCACCCAAGGCTGGAAAAGAACCCGGGGCCTGGCGTTGTGAGGCAGCAATACGAACCACTGTTCCGCCATTTCTTACTACTCTGTAAAGTACTTTTCTAGTTGTGAGCCCTCTGGAAATTTAAGGTGCAAAGAGAAACAGTGGAAACAGAAAGAGAATCTCCATAAAAATAAACAGAAGCAAACATAATTAAATGTATTAAGTTGTAAATGTTATATTGTAATTTGTGGATCAAGGTTTTTCTTCATAGAAATAAAGGAGGTGGAAAATTAGTGTGGCTGGTTTTATAGCATCCATCGAAGGTAAAGTTAGATAACTGGTACATGAAAAAAAAAGGATTTAATGATAGGGTGAGAGAAGTATGATGGGAAGGTTTGTGTGGAACATAAACACTTGCATGGACCTGTTGGGCCAAAGGGACTGTCTCTCTGTTATAACTCTGATGTAATTCATTTCCCGATAAAAGGACAATCAAGAACTCCAATTTGACCTTGAAGTCAATAAAGATAACTCCAGAGAATGTTATAATTTGATTTCCTCTCAAGCTGAGCTAATAGGTATTTATACCTACAACCGCTACTTCTAGTTGTGCCATCTCACTTCAAAATGCATTGATCAAGAACTTCATGGCCCTGCACAGTTAATGATCGACAGTTATCCCAGTGTCCAAGCATCACATCCTGCTTGCTCTTCCAACCAGCCCAGTAATTTTACAAGATTTTTTTTTTTAAAATCACAAGTAACTGTAGTGGACCGTAGGTTTCATTTATGCACTTTTTAAAACATTTGTCTCCCCTCCCTGGGGAGATACTTTTTTAAATGCAAGATTCTGTTAATTGGGGGATGTCCTCTGGCACTGCTCATGACCGTCAGACCGTACACTCTTACCAGGGTTCTGGAGCGGAGAAATGAGTGCAAAAAACAAGTGATAGAATCCCGACAGTGCAGGAGGGCATTCAGCCCATCGAGTCTGCACCAACCCTCTGAAATAACACTCCACCCAAGCCCACTTCTCCGCCCTATGCCAATAGCCAAATAACCTAACCTCCACATCCCTGGACACTAAGGGGCAATTTAGCATGACAATCCACCTAACCGGCACATCTTTGGACTGTGGAAGGAAACTGGAGCACCCGGAGGAAACCCACAGGGAGAACGTGCAAACTCCACACAGACCGTCACCCAAGGCCTGAATTGAACCCCGGTAACCGGACACTGTGAGGCAGCAGTGCTAACCATTGTGCCACCATGCCGCCCAGCTGAAATGGAATTATGAGGTGCAAACCAGAAGTGCTATACGACAAACAATAATTTTTTACATTTATAAATTTAAAGTACCGAATTCTAATTAAGGAGCAATTTAACGTGGTCAATCCACCTACCCTGCACATCTTTGGGTTGTGGGGGTGAGACCAACCAGACACGGGGAGAATATGCAAACTTCACACGGACAGTCACCCGGGGCCGGGATTGAACCCGGGTCCCCAGCGCCGTGAACGACAGACAATAATTACGGTAAACCAATGAATGTGTGTTCGTGGCAGAAATGTGGTATTATTGGTATTTATGCACACTGACAAAAAAGAGTAAATGATGTCTATGCCTTCAACGCCCAGAGCCACAGACAATGCAGGACGACTATCTTTATCTCCAAAAGGCCCAAAAGGGTCTTGCGCTATTAAAAAAGTGGTCATATGTCCTATACCTCACTCTATAAATAAAGCACCTATTTAGGTGTGAGGGCCAAATGTAATACTTCCAATTTGTGGATGACACAAAACTGGTAGAATGTGTTGTGAGGATGATGCATTGAGGCTTAAAGAGGATTTGGACAGGTTTAGTGAGTGGACAAGAATATGGCAGATTGAATAGGTACAGAGTATTAAGATGATGAGAGATTGGGAAGTGATGATGTCGAAAGAAAGACTTGTCTTGTTCTCTGAAAGACACTGAAAGCTAACATGCAGGTGCAGAAAGCAATCAGGAAGGCAAATGGCATATTGGCCTTTATCACAAGAGGATCTGAACACAGGAGCAAAGATGTCTTGCTTCAATTGTATGGAACATTGGTTAGACCGCATCTAGAGTATTATGGAGTTTTGGTCTCCTTACCCAAGGAAGGAAACACTTTCCAGAGAGGGAATGCAGCGAAGGTGCACCAGACGGATTCTTGGGATAGTGGGATTGTGCTATGAGGAGAGATTGAGGAGATTGGGCCTGCATTCACTCAAATTTAGAAGAGAGGTGATCAAGGGGCAGCAGGGTGGTGCAGTGGTTAGCAGTGCTACCTCACGGTGCCGGAGACCTGGGTTTGATCCCAGCCCCCTGTCCGTGTGGAGTTTGCACATTCTCCCCTTGTCTGTGTGGATCTCACCCCCACAACCCAAAGATGTACAGGGTAGGTGGATTGGCCATGCTAAATTGCTCCTTAATTGGAAAAATTTAAAAAAGTGGTGATCTAATTGAAACTTATAAAATTCTTAGTGCTAGAAAGGTTTGATGCAAAAATGTTTCTCCTGCTCGGGTGTCCAAAACCAGCAGACACGGTCTCAGAATAATGGACAAGCTATTTAGTGTTAATCGGCTGAACATGATGCTCGTCTGGGAAAGGAAGAAGCTGGAGCCAGTTTGTCTTCAACAAATGGTATACTGAGTTTTATGAAGAAACCCAAGTGCAGACCACTTTTTCCTTCCAGATCATTCCCCACATGGGTGGAAACGGATTCTTATTTACATGCGCTAACTTATCCCCAATTAGTATCAGTTGCGTTAATCACTGGAACATGGACTTAATTGTCACAGCATGTGCAATATTAACCGATTCCCTTACGAAAAAATCTTAGACTTCCAAGATTTACATCAAGAGGTGTCCTTCTAAGACTACCAATAACTTTTCACTGAAAGTGTTCCTTTCAGTAAAACAGGTCAGACAATTGGTTGCTTAAGTTTGAAGACTTCTTTTTCTTCCAACATTTGTATCAAACTCAGTATCAATTCTTAATCTTTCTCATTCACACATTTTGCATAGGGAACGGCAGTCTGTATAACATTCAATGGGTATTGCTATGAATTGGCAAAAATTAGGATTAAAAAATTAAATTAGGATAAAAATTTTAAAAAAGGGAATTAATAAGGGCTGCTGTCTGAAAGGATGTTTTGATATGCGAATTAGCATTCCAGTGAGAAAAACAATCGATTACCTAATAGGGGGAAAAGTGGATTGGGAATTGGTACACATCTGCTAAAAACCGGATCCACATGTTGGGTAACATCGAAGGGAAAGAATGACATATCCATAGCACAACTGGAGAAGGTTGGACAGTTGCTACCAGCAGAGCCACACCCAGCTGCAGAAAACAGTCTCCCTTGAAAACAAGTTATTATTAAATTCGATTGGATTGGTTTATTGTCACATGTACTAAGGTAGAGTCAATGACCAGCTCTTTAGTTTTGCTGACATGACCGTAGTGGATTGGATCTTGAACAATGAAGAGTCAGACTACAGGAGGGAGATAGAGAACCTATTGTTCTGCGTGCATCTCAAACCGATCATTTTGTACATGAAAGAAAAGACATAATAGGGCAAACATAAAATACACAATGTAAACATATCGACATAGGCATCGGGTGGAGATGTGTGAAGAGATCAAATCAGTCCATAAGTGGGCTGTTTAGGAGTCTGGTAATAGCAGGGAAGAAGCTGTTTTTAAATCTGTTGGTGCGTGTTCGCAGACTTTTGTATCTCCTGCCCGATGGAAGAAGTTGGAGGAGTGAGTAAGCCGGGTGGGAGGGGTCTTTGATTATGCTGCCCACTTTCCCAAAGCAGCGGGAGATGTAGATTGAGTCAATGGATGGGAGGCAGGTTCATGTGATGGACTGGGCAGTGTTCACGACTCTCTTTAGTTTCTTCCAGTCTTGGGTCGAGCAGTTGCCATACCAGGCTGTGATGCAGTCACATAGGATGTTTTCCATGGTGCACCTGCAAAAGTTGGTAAGTGTCATGTGGACATGCCAAATGTCCTTAGTTTCCTGAGGAAGTATTGGCGCTGTTGTGCTTTCTTGGTCAAAGCATCAACATGGGTGGACCAGGATAGATTGTTGGTGATGTGCACACCGAGGAATTTGAAGCTGTCAATCATCTCAACCTCGGCCACATTGATGCTGACAGGGGTGTGCACAGTGCTTTGCTTCCTGAAGTCAATGGCCAGCTCTTTAGTTTTGCTGACAGTGAGGGAGGTATTCTTGTTGTTATACCACTCCACTAGGTTCACTATCTCCCTCCTGTATTCGGACACATCGTTGTTCGCGATCCGACCCACTACGGTCATGTCGCCAGCAAATTGTAGATGGGGTTGGAGCCAAATTTTGCCACAGTCGTGTGTGTACAGGGTGTCTAATAGGGAGCTAAGTACGCAGCCTTGCGGGGCCCAGGTATTGAGGACTATCCTGGAGGAGGTGTTGTTGTTTATTCTTACTGATTGTGATCTATGGGTCAGGAAGTCGAGGATCCAATCGACAGCCAGTTAAAATCCAAAACTATCCGCTGGATTTAGCTCAGTTATATAACACTGGATGTTGCTTGGGGGCACCACAAAGTTCAGGAAACATAGGTAGTTGGGAACAAATGGGTAACCTCATGTAACACTGTGTGCATAGCCATCATTGTAGTTAACTGTACTGTTGAAGTATGTTGTAGTCCTTCTTGTCATGTGTTTTTCTTTTAAATTAAAAAAAAAATACTCGTTATTAATTGATCACAAAATTCCTCCCTGGTTTGCATATATTTTCTTCCAGTATACTAAATTGAAAATATACACCACAAAGAACTGGTGTTCAAAGTTACCCTTCTGGGTTTTGGGATAGCCTCACATTAAACATCAACAGTATGTTTCTTCAGCATTTCCTGGATAGAGAATTTCCCCAATATCTTTGATAAAAAGAATACCATGTCAACTGTTTCAACAAATGCAGGAGTTTCAGCAGCCAGAGTACTTTTTACTATTCTCCTTATTTTCTTGGCTTGCCAAGCTAAGCGCATCATTTTCCACTTTCTCCCATAACAACAATTGGAAAACTGGCTTGAAAACCCATCATAAAGGTTTGCATGAGCCATTACTAAAGATAATCAATTTTCTATTCCTGGGGTCACCCAAATTTGGAAATTTCAGCACACATTACTCCATGTTCAATTTTGTTAATGTTTTCTTTGCCCATAAAATGTCTTTAAGCTTTGGATGTTTCATTTCAGTATTTAGTTCTAAGATATTAAAACTTGCATCCAGCCTTCTCTGTGTGCACAGCAAATTCAATTGTCTAACTAGACTTCACAACTATCGACTTACATTTTAAGAAAACGTTGCTAAAACGGCCAATTATTCTTTTAAATTACGTTTCTCCCTGTGGGTGAGTCCATTCTGGCCTCTGTCTCCGAAGGATTGTTCAAAACCTCAGCCACGAACCTAGCTTTAGCCTCAAGTTCCATCCAGTAGGAAATCAATGAGATATCGGATCCTCTGATATACACCAAATATTCTCCACCTTTCCAATTCTTTCTGTTTAGTCTCCAGTATGACTTTATTTTCTAATTTGTTGGCAGCTTCAAAAAGGTTTTGGTTATGAGGACTTCTGCTTCTATTATTTTGTCGGGGTGGTGCTGCATTCTCCATTCCACTGTGTCTAGTCAGACTGTGACCATTACTTGCCTGAAGACACTGCAGAACTACTGTTTGATCCCTTATACATCCAATCTGAGCCTCTTTCCACCATCCGTGAATATTTCCTCAACCTGGACTCATTGCCGAACCCATTATTGGAACTGGAGCTCCGCTTTCTTATTTTCCATCCAAGCACACCATTTTACGGGAACACAGTCCACATTCCTGGTCCATCATCCTGGACATTAAACCAATTTTTGTATTTTCCACTAGATTTCTCTGCCTGTTGCATGCATCCAGTTAGTCAATTCTCATGAATGGTACATCATCTGTGTTAATTTGAACAATTGGCCTCTAGATAAAATTGCTCTTTCTCGTTCACCATGATCCATTTCTCTACCAGCATCTAACCCCTGATCTATCATATCTTATCCCTCTAGCCCAACCTTGCAAAATGTGTATGCAATGCACATCCTCTCGCACATTTTCGGTATCCAAAAATTGATAATTCATGCCAATGACCTCTGAGGAATGGACTTTTATTGTTTGATTCAAGTTGAATGAATCACTGTTTTCCCCTCACATCCTATAATCTCCAAGACTTTTCCACTTCCTAACTCCCACTCTTGTTGGAATAAAACAGATCACTGGAAACACATCCAACTGTAGCCCCCAGCATTAAAACAAAATCCCCTTAACAACTGACAGTGATCCACCCTTTAAAAAAGGAAATAAATGGCTGCCATCCTAGCTGGAACCGTTTGACCGACCCCCTAATGTTGTACTTGGCCTTCTCCAAAAGTAGGAACGACGCAAGATCACCCAACCAAGCCGAGGCACTGGGCAGAGTGGGAGACCTCAACCCAAGCAGAACCCTCCTCCGGGCTATCAACGAGACAAAGGTGAGGACATCCTCCTTCACCTCTGTCTGCAGTACCAGCGAGTCCAATACCCTGAAAATAGCCACCAACGGACACGGCTCCAGTTTGCCATTAAGAATCTCTGACATGGGTGTTAAAGAAGATGATCCAAAAACATAATAATTTAGAACATGGCCAGAACATATGGGTATGGTTAGCTGGCCTCCCCGAACACCGCTCACACTTGTCGTCTATCCCTGTGGGAAAACACATCCTCGCCTTGGTCAGATGAGCCCTCTGCACCACCTTGAACTGGATCAAACTAAGTCTAGTTCAGGAGGTCATTGGGGGGGGGGTTTAGAGATAATCTCTTATAGGGCACTTAAGGATAAAAGTAAAAGGTTGGAGAGGCAGAGGTTGGTGAATGCCTTCCTCGAGGTGGATCGCCAAAACTCACTTGCTCCGCGCCAGAGTTGTTGGCAAGCAGGAAGAAATTGCAGTTGGAATCTGGGCTGCTTTCGACGGGCAGGGCAGTGTGCCAGCTGTGATGCTTTTCATGAGCATGCGGAGAAGGCCAGTCGCCTGTTACTGCACCAGCTGAGGCGGCAAGCGGCCTCTCTGGAAATAATGCAGGTGAAAGACTTGAGTGGCAGGTTGGTCTCCAACCCAGGTAAGGTCATTGAATCTTTCAAGGCTTCTCATCATAGCTTTTTCTCAGTCGGAGCCTCTGGAGTAGGGGTTATCTAGGACGGAGTTTTTCGATGGCTTGTCTATCCCAGTTGTAGAACGAGGAAGAAGGGAGGAGTGGGAGTCCCCACTGAGCACAGTGGAGGTCATGAAATGCATGGGTTGGATGCAGTTGGGTAAGGCTCCAGACCCAGAAGGATTCCCAATCAAATTTTATAAGAAATTTGCGGGTCACCGGGGGTTATATCGGAGGAACAGACTGGCATTTTTAAGGTTAGGAGGCTCTTGTTATTCCGTCCCCTTCTCCAGTCCCTGAGCCAAGAGGTAATTATTTCATCGGATGCTGAAAAGACGTTTGAGAGGGTGGAGCGGAGGAACCGATTCAAGATCCTTGGAAGGTTGGGTTTTGGTCCTAGATTTATATCTTGGATTCAGCTTTTATATGGAACCCCCTCCGTGAACATTCATACGAATGCCTTGAGCTGATGAGAAGTACGAGGCAGGTTTGTCCATTGTCTCTGCTACTGTTTGCCTTGGCAATTGAGCCTTTGACCATAGCATTGAAGCCATTTATTAGGTGGAGGGGAATGGGGATGGGGAAGCATAGGATGTACACGGATGACTTACTGCTGTATGTCATGGATCTTCTCTCCAGTGTAGAGATGATGAAGCAGCTTAGGAGTGTTCACTCCTTCATGGGATATAAATTGAGTGTCGGCAAAAACAAATACTTTCCAGTGAATTTCCCAGGCAGGGGTGCCAATCTGGGGACGTTGCCTTTTCGCCTGGCCAGCTCCAGCTTTAGTTATCTGGGAATCCGGATGGCCCATGATTGGGCCTCACTCCATAAACTAAATTTTGCCAGTGTGCTAAATGGGGCGAGTCTGACTTGAAGAAGTGGGAAAACCTGCTTCTAGACGTTAGGGTCCAATTGATAAAGATGCATATCCTTCTACGGTTTCTATTTTGTTTCAGTGTCTCCCAGTTTTCCTTCCAAATCTTTCTTTGTGAAAGTTAATAAAATATCTTCTTTTATTTGGGCAGGCAAGACCCCATGGGTTTGTAGGGTGTTTTTGCGGAGGGTAAGGTATGTGGGCGGCCGAGCGTTGCTCAATCTGCTGTTTTATTATTGGGCGGCGAACATTGAAAAGGTGCGGGGATTAGGTCCATATGGGTACGGATAGAGAGGAGAGGCTGTAGAGGTACAAGACAGTGCCTTGGTTATGGGTCTGCCTCCACTTTTCCCTGCAAAGTGGACTTCGAGTCTGCCGGTGGCCAATCAGCGAATATGGAGACTGTTGAGGCAACATTTCAAGCTGGGTGCCAATCCGTTGTTAGCCCCAATCTGTGGAAACCATTGCTTCGTTCCAGCTATTTTAGACTGTCGTTTTGAGCATTGGGACGGGGGGTTGGAGAGGTTTGGGGGCATGTTTATAGAAGCAATGTTTGCTGGATCTGAGGAGTGGCTGAATTCCAGCTTCTGAGAACTAGTCTGCTAGGTATTATCAGGTGCATAACGTTTTGTGCAAGAAAATTCCTTCCTTCCCCCGGCACCTCTTTGATGGATCGGGTCCTTTCGGCGGATTAGCTAGGGGACGGAAGGATATTGGATATTTATGGTCAGATTGTGTCCATAGAGCATGCTCCATTGGATGAGGTAAAAAGTGGGAGATGGAGTTGGGTCAGGTTTTTCCCCAGATGAGTAACATGTCTAATTTTTCAGCAATACTCAGGTTCTGTACTACCAAAATGGACGTTCTCTCCAGGGCTGAACTCCACCTTTCCTGCGAGATAACGTTCTAAAATAGGGCGTCAAGGTGGAACGGTGGTTAGCACAGCGCCAGGGAGCCGGGTTCCATTTCAGCCTCGACTGAGTGGAGTTTGAACTTTTTCCCTGTGGGTTTCCTCCGGGTGCTCCGATTTCCTCCCACAGTGCTAAGTGATGGTTCTTTCAGAGGGTTGGTGTAGATTTAATGGGCTGAATGGCCTCCTTCTGCACTGTAAGAATTTTAATTCTAATGTATAGTTCCTCTGCACTTCACAATGACCCGCCTGTCCTTCTGGGGAATGAATGCAGCATACGGGTCTCACGCAGGAGCAATGAAATGTCGTCCTTCACTTTGTCCAAAGCTTTAGCTACATTAAAACACAACATCTGGCCTTCAGGTGTGTACACACGCTTCTTCTGCATTAAGTCCATTACCTGCTCACAAGATTTACATCAAATACGGGGGTGAAACTCAACAGGCCAATGGCATCATTTGAACCCCATGCCATGGACAAAATGCTTCTGACGGATGTTCATTAGGTGTGGTTAGCAAAGAATGTGGAGCTAAGGCAGGGAAAAATGGTGCTGTGGTTGCAGGTCAACCATGATTTAATTGAATAACAGAGCTGGCTCAGGAAACCAAATGGTCGCGTCCTATTCCTATGATTCCAACTGCTACTGATCCCAATATCAAAAGGCACCGCTGTGTGAGTTCAACCCTGAAACCAGAGTCAACTGAACAATTGAAGACACTGAAAGGAACACTTTGTACACCTCAAAACCAGACCAATGCCAAAATGAATCAATTAATGTAATCAAAGGAAACCGAATGCTCACAAATTGATTGTTGCCTTAAATAAAGTCGGCATAAATAAGTATGGAACGGGGAAAAGCAATGTACGCAGATCTTATCAGTGCAGCCCCAGAACCTGTTTTGCAGGACTCCGGGAACAGCTTCACTCTTGTATTTGTGATCAGTCATCACATCTCATATGTACTGGAACTGACTGCATTCAATGTCAATACTCGACTACATAAGATGGGTTCTTGTGACCACCAGGAGATTCACAAAGTGAAAAGTGGGTGTTTTCTTCCAATTGTCCTTCCGCTGGCGTCAGCTTCTATGGATATCTTTCCTCATGTGCCACCTTGACTTAGATCCAAGGAGCATTAACTTCAGTTTTTATACTGCCTGGTTAAAAATGTGTTTCATTTCGTGTTTTTGCTGTTTAAGAAAACGGGCAGGGGGAAACCTGGGCTCCAAACAACCCAGGCAAATGCATAGAAAATCAGTAAGCATGCCAAAATTCAAAGAAATTGAACAACAGGTACTTTCCAAAGATACAATCAAACTAAGTGAAAACTCTATAAATATGTACACAGTTCACCGACAACACTATTAATAGGTTCCATTAACCGTTGTTTTTTGTAAAATTGTGTATTGTTGTGGATGTTGCCACTTGCCAACCACTATGATGAAGCAAACTGAGATATTTTATTACGTTAATGGCGCTGAACACATCCGCAGTATTTTGCTCGTTTTAAATGATATTATCGTTGATGATTGGCTAGTATTAAACTTTGTTGCAGATTTTGCACAGGAAAACAGATACAATCTTGCTTTTAGTTTGTGACCTGAGTCAGCCTTTGATTGATGGCCTCAATCTTCAAAGGACCATCAGTTTGGTCACTACACACGTTCGTCAAAGCTATTCTTGCACCATATGCAACGAGGAATGAATATGGAACACATTTGTTTTTGTTTAACCAACTCAGTACACAAAAAGAATATCCACATATCTATCAATGGAAATTTCAATACTTGAACCCAGAACTTAGGGCTGACACTTGATGCCAGTACTGACTTGTCAAAAGTGCCGTCTTGTGGACGAGATGTCAACTGATGACCTGCTGGGTGCTTCACATGGACATTAAATAACAAACTACTGGAAGAAGTGTAAATGCTCTTTCGGTTCAACATTTTCCCTTCAAATCAGTGCTAGAAAAAAAACGATTAACCAGTTTTGATCAATCTTGTTTGAGAAATTTTGCTGCATGCAACACTGCCTTGTCTGTCTACATTTCAAATCAAGTTCACTGCATGAAATACTTTGAAATGTTTCTACGAGATTAAATAAAGCAAATCTTCTTCCCCGCCACAAGTGATTAACAAGTTACTCAACTATGGACAGCATCACATCTTGGCTCAATCCTTTTCTCAGGGGTTTACCCCCCTGCTTTTGAGAAGGAGCCACTGGAGACTGATTTGAACAGGAACCATTACTGCTTTACTTCCCATTCATGTCCCCTAAGCCTTCGATGCCCAAGATCAGCTAACTTAGCACAAACCAAGGGCAGCAGCGTTTGGCTTATGCAGCTCTGCAGCGCACCAGATGGTGCTTTTACGCTTTAGGCTATCCGATCTTCGGACTTCAAAGTTCTACCCAAAGTAGCTGCAATTGAAGGGGAGCTGGAAGGACAACATTCGGCTCCAGTGATCCAATGGGCTATGCTTGATTTCCAGGCTTTGAACTTATTTCACCCACTCGGTCATTCTTGATCACGTCCCACATAAGCTAGGCTGACACACTCCAGTGCAGAACTGAGGGAATGCTGTCCTATTTGATGTGGTACTAAACCAAGGCCTGGTCTGGTCTGCCCTCTCAGGTGGAAACAAATGATCCCAGGTCACCAATCAAAGATGAGAAGTGGAGTTTTCCCCAGCGTCCTGGGCCAATATTTATTCCTCAATCATTGTTACAAACAGAATATTTGGTCATTATCACATTGATGATTGTGGGAGCTTGCTATGTACAAAGTGGCTGCCATGTTTCCTACATCACAAAAATGCTGAATTGGCTGTAAAGCACTTGGGGTATGCCGACATTGGAAAAGTAGCTGTATCATTGTCTATAAGTCTATCTTCTATCGGTACAGTACAGGGTAACATGCCCCACACGGCCTAAATATTTACCCTTGTAAAATGTGGGTTGTTCATGACCATTCTATAGGTTTGACATTTTCTATAGGCCCCCGAAAAGTTCCAGAGATGTAGAGGAAAGGATTGCAAAGATGATTCTGGATAGGAGCGAAAATAACAGGGTAGTTGTTATGGGGGACTTTAACTTTCCAAATATTGACTGGAAACACTATAGTTCGAGTACTTTAGATGGATCCGTTTTTGTCCAATGTGTGCAGGAGGGTTTCCTGATGCAGTATGTAGATAGGCCAACAAGAGGCGAGGCCGTATTGGATTTGGTACTGGGTAATGAACCAGGACAGGTGTTACATTTGGAGGTAGGTGAGCATTTTGTGATAGTGACCACAATTCGATTACGTTTACTTTAGCGATGGAAAGGGATAGGTATAAACCGCAGGGCAAGAGTTATTGCTGGGGGAAAGGCAATTATGATTCGATGAGGCAAGACTTGGGATGCATCGCCTGGAGAGGAAAACTGCAGGGGATGGACACAATGGAAATGTGGAGCATGTTCAAGGAACAGCTACTGCATGTCCTTGATAAGTATGTACCTGTTAGGCAGGGAGGAAGTGGTCGAGTGAGGGAACCATGGGTTACTAAAGCAGTTGAATCACTTGTCAAGAGGAAGAAGGAGGCTTATGTGAAGATGAGACGTGATGGTTCAGTTGGGTCACTTGAGAGTTACAAGTTAGCTAGGAAGGCTCTAAAGAGAGAGCTAAGAAGAGCCAAGCGAGGACATGGGAAGTCTTTGGCAGGTAGGATCAAGGATAACCCTAAAGCTTTCTATAGGAATGTCAGGAATAAAAGAATGACTAAGGTAAGAGTAGGGCCAGTCAAGGACAGTAGTGGGAAGTTGTGCGTAGAGTCCGAGGAGATAGGAGAGGTGCTAAATGAGTATTTTTCGTCAGTATTCACACAGGAAAAAGACAAAGTTGTCGAGAAGAATACTGAGTTACAGGCTACTAGACTAGAAGGGATTGAGGTTCATAAGGAGGAGGTGTTAGCGATTCTGGAAAGTGTGAAAATAGATAAGTCCCCTGGGCCGGATGGGATTTATCCTAGGATTCTCTGGGAAGCTAGGGAGGAGATTGCTGAGCCTTTGGCTTTGATCTTTAAGTCATCTTTGTCTACAGGAATAGTGCCAGAGGACTGGAGGATAGCAAATGTTGTTCCCTTGTACAAGAAGGGGAGTAGAGATAACCCCGGTAACTATAGACCAGTGAGCCTTACTTCTGTTGTGGGAAAAGTCTTGGAAAGGTTTATAAGAGATAGGATGTATAATCATCTGGAAAGGAATAATTTGATTAGAGATAGTCAACATGGTTTTGTGAAGGGTAGGTCGTGCCTCACAAACCTCATTGAGTTCTTTGAGAAGGTGACCAAACAGGTGGATGAGGGTAAAGCAGTTGATGTGGTGTATATGGATTTCAGTAAAGTGTTTGATAAGGTTCCCCACGGTAGGCTATTGCAGAAAATACAGAGGCATGGGATTCAGGGTGATTTAGCAGTTTGGATCAGAAATTGGCTAGCTGATAGAAGACAAAGAGTGGTGGTTGATGGGAAATGCTCTGACTGGTGTCCAGTTACTAGTGGTGTGCCACAAGGATCTGTTTTGGGGCCGTTGCTGTTTGTCATTTTTATAAATGACCTGGAGGAGGGCGTAGAAGGATGGGTGAGTAAATTTGCAGATGACACTAAAGTCGGTGGAGTTGTGGACAGTGCAGAAGGATGTTACAAGTTACAGAGGGACATAGATAAGCTGCAGAGCTGGGCTGACAGGTGGCAAATGGAGTTTAATGCAGAAAAGTGTGAGGTGATTCATTTTGGAAGGAATAACAGGAAGGCAGAGTCCTGGGCTAATGGTAAGATTCTTGGTAGTGTGGACGAGCAGAGAGATCTCGGTGTCCATGTCCATAGATCCCTGAAAGTTGCCACCCAGGTTGAGAGGGTTGTTAAGAAGGCATACGGTGTGTTAGCTTTTATTGGTAGAGGAATTGAGTTTCGGAGCCATGAGGTCATGTTGCAGTTGTACAAAACTCTGGTGCGGCCGCATTTGGAGTATTGTGTGCAGTTCTGGTCGCCACATTATAGGAAGGATGTGGAAGCATTGGAAAGGGTACAGAGGAGATTTACAAGAATGTTGCCTGGTATGGAGGGAAGATCATATGAGGAAAGGCTGAAGGACTTGAGGCTGTTTTCGTTAGAGAGAAGAAGGTTAAGAGGGGACTTAATTGAGGCATACAAGATGATCAGAGGATTAGATAGGGTGAACATCGAGAGCCTTTTTCCTCGGATGGTGATGTTCAGCACAAGGGGACATAGCTTTAAATTGAGGGGAGATAGATATAGGACAGATGTCAGAGGTAGGTTCTTTGCTCAGAGAGTAGTAAGGGAGTGGAATGCCCTGCCTGCAACAGTAGTGGACTCGCCAACACTAAGGGCATTCAAATGGTCATGGGATAGGCATATGGACGATAAGGGAATAGTGTAGAGGGACTTTAGAAGGGTTTCACAGGACGGTGCAACATCGTGGGCCGAAGGGCCTGTACTGCGCTGCAATGTTCTATGTTCTATTCCCAACAGCTGGTCAACAAGAGAGATATTTGGAAGGGGAAGGAACCAGAAGCAAGAAAATGAGTCCCATGTCCCTAGCAATGTATCCCGTCATGCACAGCAACACAGAAAAGGACTTATCCATGATGTTCGTGACTCTACACAAGAGGAATAGAATCTGTGTATAGTGCTTGTCTAAGAATGCCTAGTATATACAATGTGGACAAGAAAGCTGTTCTTGCACCTGAAACAGGGCCAAGTAGAAAGCAAAACAGTTCATACTCTCCCTATCAGGTCGAATGAGACTGTTGTGTGTGTGTGTGAGGGAGAGAGAGAAAGAGAGAGAGAACCTCCTGTCTGTGGTAGGCTGTGTGCGTTTTTTAAAACTGAAAACGTGGACTGTAGGGGTGGGGTGATTTCAGACAATTCAGAATTTAAAAAATTTTGGGGGCTTTTTAGTTCTCTTTTCAAATGATGTTGTGGGATTTCCCATCTTTGTGTGGATGGTAGAAATGTGGGTTCCTTCACTTCCCTTATTTTGCTGTCCTTCACCCAATTCATAATTCGCAATTAATTACGTGAGGTTAGATGCTGATTGTGTGCTGGGTATTTAACCACAGGGAGGATCAAAGCAGTCTGATACAATACCTACCAAATGTACACTTATCAGTTTATTACCAAATTGTGATCAGGATCAAGAATCTCCCCTCCTAGTTCATTTTGTCTCTCTCACCTAGAGGCAAAGAAGCCAATTGAAAAGCTTTTCTCAGCTGACACTGGCCCACTCAGTTCAGATGAAGAATCAAACCCAAGACTTTATTTAACACAATACTGCTACTAACCCAATAGGCCATTTTTAAGAGCAATGTGTCACCAAAACAAAATATGCACCCTTGAAATTTTAATTATTTGCATCTTGCTGAGCTTCTGGAATATTCCTTAGACTGCATCAAAACAGCAGCAGGTTTGCTACCTGAAGTCTTTGTTTCTATACCAACACTTCCACAGCCACAGTCCAAACCTCATCTATTTTAACTTCATTGTTGCAGGGAAAGGGTGACAGGGTTAAAGGGCCCACCCCAAAACTGGTCACTCTAAGAGAGACGAAAAAGTGAACATCAGCAAACTATTAGACCATATGGAGTATCACAGCTGTCTACCAATCCTGTCCTCCACTAGACACCTACTCTTGCAGAGGGGGTCACGGCTTGACGATCAGCTCAAGGCAGATTGTAGCACTCCTACCACCACTCAGCTGAAATCAGTGAAATGAACACAGCGATCAAACTAGGACCTTGCCCTGTTCTCTATGCCATGGCCTGTTGATTGAGGCACTGGAGAATCCACTTGCAGATTTTTAAATAATTATTAGTTTAACAGGGCACACATTTCAAACCACCCTGGCTGTACCATCACACTTTGTTGCATTGCAGAGGTGCATGTGTATGACAGAGGGATAGGTTACTATTGTAAAGCAGTGACTCTCCACACAATTTCTCGAAACACTTTGTTTCACTTACATGAGTAACGTGGTTGCGTGAAGCCTGGCTGAGGTATGCTTCTCCAATCGTTTGTTGCGGTAGTGCCTGGCTGATGCCAAGTGTTCTAATATGCGGTCCCGCCGAGCGCTCATCGGGATTTCACAGGATTTACAGTATAAAATCTCCACCAAATCTCTCTCCCCTCCTTCCTTTTGTTCGACAATGTGTCTCTTCACTGACAGGTCGCAGAATTCAGCAGCGTAATCATGCAGAGACTTTTTCTTCCTCCCCATGCTGGAAGTAGTATTTTCCCTCTTCTAATTTCAGGTTCTTTACAAATTTCACTGTGGCCCTGTTCTCTAAGGATCCCAGTGACAATCTGCCTCTGAGCTGTGAATGTAATGAGTACAGTCTTCCTAACCTTCCCCTTTATTCCAACTATGTTCACTCCTCCCTTTCAATTTGTCTCCTGACTTGCTTTGTCCTACTTGCTCAGTGTCATGAGTCCTTTTTTTACCCCCTATGATTTCAGACTGTTACTTATTCCCCCTGGATTTCTGTGCATTTAAGTATTTTCAATTTAAATTTTCTTCTTCCTGATATGTTACACTCCTTCTCTCCACATGTTTATACTCTTCTCGTTTGGATTTCTGTATTTCATTGGATGTTTTATTTTAAATTCCTTCCATACTCCTATTGCATTCTGACAGTGTCTTTCCCCTCTATTTTCTCTCACTTGTATTGCCTTGCTTTAATCTATATATCCTCTTTGCCATCTGCTTCACCTCTGCAGTTCCAGTAATATCCTTTACATTTCACTTCTCCAGTATCTCTCCGAGCTCTTAGTACCTTTTTTCAAAATTGGTAAAATATCTTGTTTTCACCATGTGTCTGTTCTCCTTCCTGAAGTTTCCTTTCTCCCTGCAATTTCTCTATTCGGTTCTCTCTTCCCTTCTTTATTTGTTTGCAGATCCTACAATATCTCTCCTTACTATTCCCCCTGCCCAGTTTCTGTGATATTCCTCTTTATCCTGAAGTCTCTTTCCCCTCTCTTTCTGCACGGTTTCTATAATATTCCCTCTTCGAAATCGGCTTGCTCTCCTTTTGTTGCTCAGCAGTTTTCGCAATAATTTCCACTGTGTTTACCCCTTTCCTTCCTCTCTTTTCCTCTTATCCCCTGTATTTCTCTCTCCCTCCTTCCCTGATGTCTCTCCCACGCCTTTCAGCGTTTTCCTCTCCCTCTTTCCAGTCCGTCCCTTCTCGCCTGATATTGGTTTGTTTTCTCTACCTTGTCTCCTCTCTGCTGCTGCTTGCTCCTCTCCGTCCGGCTACTTTATTTTTCTCTCTCCCCTTCCTGCCTCTTTTCTCTTTCTCTCTGCAGTGCATTTATTTATTTTCCCAGCTCTGGTCCTGCCCCGGAATAGCTCCAATCGCCGAGTGCTCAGCCCCAGTCGCCGAGTGCTCAGCCCCAGTCCCGCTTCCAATTTTGGGCCGGGCCCCGCCGTGGACAAATGGACAGCAAAGCAGTGAAGGCCCCGGGTGATTCTAGTGCCGGCCGTCACTTTCTCACCCGAATGCGCGCATTGCCGATCTCTAAAAGCACATCAATCCCCTCACTCCGCTCCCGGATGTGGAATCCATCTACAGGAAACTAAACAGCTCCTCGCAGCTTCCATGGGGAGCAATGGGCGCAGCGCCGCCTGCCGCTCCGGAGGACTCATCCACCTGCTCCACTGGAGGAACAAAACAGCGCCGCCTGCCGCTCCGGAGGACTCATCCACCTGCTCCACTGGAGGAACAAAACAGCGCCGCCTGCCGCTCCGGAGGACTCATCCACCTGCTCCACTGGAGGAACAAAACAGCGCCGCCTGCCGCTCCGGAGGACTCATCCACCTGCTCCACTGGAGGAACAAAACAGCGCCGCCTGCCGCTCCGGAGGACTCATCCACCTGCTCCACTGGAGGAATAAAACAGCGCCGCCTGCCGCTCCGGAGGACTCATCCATCTGCTCCACTGGAGGAACAAAACAGCACCACCTGTAGCACAGGAGGACTCATCCACCCGCTACACTGGAGGAGCAAAACAGCGCCGCCCGCCGTTCAGGAGGACTGATCTACCCGCTACACTGGAGGAGCAAAACAGCGCCGCCTGCCGCTCAGGACGACTGAACTATTTGCTACACTGGAGGAGCAAAACAGCGCCGCCTGCCGCTCAGGATGACTGAACTATTTGCTACACTGGAGGAGCAAAACAGCGCCGCCTGCCGCTCAGGATGACTGAACTATTTGCTGCACTGGAGGAGCAAAACAACGCCGCCTGCCGCTCAGGACGACTGAACTATTTGTTACACTGGAGGAGCAAAACAACGCCGCCTGCCGCTCAGGAGGACTGACCTATCAAATACACTGGAGGAGCAAAACAGCGTCAACTGCTGGACAAGAGGACGGATCTATCAGCTACACTGGAGGAGCAAAAGAGCGCCTCCTGTCGGTCGAGAGGACTGATCTAGCAGCTAGACTGGCGGAGCAAAACAGCGCCTCCTGCCTGTTCATTTCCATGAGCCACGATGTGGAGATGCCGGCGGTGGACCGTTTCCATGAGAGCAGTATTACCCAATGACCGGGTGCTGATTCGCACTGTCGAGCAGTCCCCCACATGCAGGTTGAGTTGTATGTGCAAGACGCACCTGGATGATTTCCTGCAAATGTCAGGTATGCGTCAGTGTCATAGCTGCATTGGAATAGCTTGGCTAGCTCTGGTGCATCGGTTTTCGACACTCGAAGCCCCGCTGGTGGTTGGTTGAAAATTACGCTCATGGTGCATTTGGCGTGAAAGTGTAACTTTGCAGATCTCTTGCGATTCCCTCAGGGATTCTTCAAGGAGCATGGACCCCAGTTTGAAACCTCGTGCTTCAGATGAGAGTTGTATCTGTTGAAACAAGTGCAAAACTTAATGCAATGTCAATCTTCAAGAATGGACAGCGGGGTGACACTAGTAATAGTAGATCAATCAGTTTGGCATTGTGGAAAACACGCTGCAGACTCTTGTGAGAACAATAATTCAGGGTTGCATTTCAAGAATGCAGGCAGTAGATGAAAGGCAATATGAGCTCACAAAAAGTAATTCGTGCTGAGTAAATTTACTGGAACCTCTGGAGGATATAACTACGTCAACGGCCGGGGCAAGGGATTTAAGAATATTATATCTTGTCCAGAATGCGCTTCACAGGGTCTTTCAAAAAAGATTTAAAACCAACACGGAGGCTGGAGAGATTAAGAGGAGAGGTTGAAAATGGAACAGAATATTATTTCGGCACAGAAAGAAGACAATTATATGAACTGTCCAGCAGCATAGAGATCTGTCATGTCGTTCCTGCTCCTTGTCGCCTTCAGTCACTATGAGTGCCTGAGACAGAACAGAGTAAACCAGTGAATCTTCCTGTCTTTTTGTTTAAAAAGGCGAATTTCACGCCTGGGCAGACAAATCAGCGGCAGATTTATCCGATCAAGATATCAAACCTGTCGATTACACATTGCAATGTATCTGCTGTGCATTTTTATTTGAAAACTGGAATGTGATCTTTAAATCAGTGTTTTTCAAACTTTTTTCCAGGACCTACTTTTACCAACTAGCTAACCTTTGGGACCCACGCTGGCCGATCTTCACGACCCACACCAGCCGACGGTGGTGAATCACCATTATTTCTTACCTTTAATGCAACAGGTGACCTGCTTGATCCTCACAATATCTCTTGTTTTTTTAATCAATGTTACCTTTCTGCCAAAGACTCCAGCTGACTATTTAAGTTCTTGCTGCATCGTTTGAAAAAAAAATCAAGAGGTTTGTCTTCGAACTCACCATGCCTTTGAAGTTTTAAGGGCTTTAAACTTTCAATTACCAATAACTCCCTGCATACAACACACATGGACTTTACATCCTGATTTGCATTGGCACAATTAAGAAAGCCACACCTTAATAAATCATTTTTACAACTGCTTAGTTCCCAACTTCAGTTTTTTCCATGTTGGGTGTTCACCAGAAGTCCTGGAGCTCTGGATACAGCTCACACCAGCACTGCTTTGTCCTTCCCTGGCCTCATCTCTCCAGCAGTTTCAGTTGTGAAATCCTGGCCAGTTTATGTCACTGGCCCTCTCTTCCCGAGAACAAAGTGACCCATCTTTTTTTTAAATTTAGAGTACCCAATTATTTTTTTCCAATTAAGGGGCAATTTAGCATGGAAATTTAACCTAACTTGCACATTTTTTTTGAGTTGTGGGGTTGAAACCCACGCAGACACGGGGAGAATGTGCAAACTCCACATGGACAGTGACCCGGGGCCAGGATTGAACCTGACTCTCAGCGCCATGCCGCTCTTTCAAATTGACCCATCTTCAGTTCTTCATACAGTCCTTTGCTTGCTTGCTGGCAGCTACAAATTGAGGAATCCCTCCTCCACGATTTTGCGCCCAAAGCACAATGTACGTGTCACGCTCGTGACTTGCTCGCTGCCACCGCTTCTGGCGGGAAGACTCCATCGTTTGTACTTAAAGACCAATTGTGGCGGACTTCCGGTTGCGGCTATGCGGAGCTAAGCCGCACGTTCGGCAGCTCCCGCTTTAATAGGACTTGTGGGCTCTTTTAAGGGCCCCAAACGGCGCTGATTCGACGATTCCTGGTGGATAAAGGGGTCTGGAGAAAAACCCCCCGGGATTTATGGTGCGGACTCAGAGTGGGGCGAGGAGAAAAATGGCAGCAGCTCATCTGGAAAAGCGGGGGAAGGTGGACAAAATGGCGGCCGGTGGAGCCCCTGAGGAGTGGAGGCAGTGGGCGGAGGAGCAGCAGACGGCCCTTCTGCGCTATTTTACGGAGCTGAAAGGGGAGTTGTTGGAATCCCTGAAGGTAACGACTAGTAAGCTGCTGGAGACCCAGACAACCCAGGGTGCAGCGATACTTGAGTTGCAGCAGCAGGCCTCTGAGTGCGAGGATGAGGTTTTGGCCCTCATGGGTAAGGTGGAGATACACGAGGCGCTTCATAAAAAGTGGCAAGATCGGATCGGGGAGATGGAGTTTCGGTCACGGAGAAAGAACCTGCGGATCCTGGGCCTCAAGGAGGGGTCGGACCTGCCGGCCTATGTGGTCGTGATGCTGAACTCGCTGGTGGGGGCAGGATCCTTCCATCTGCCCCTGGAGCTGGAGGGGGCCACAGAGTACTGGCCAGGCGGCCTAAGGCGAATGACCCCCCGCGGGCGGTGCTGGTGCGGTTCCATCGGTTCAGTGAACGGGAGTGTGTTCTGCGATGGGCCAAGAAGGTGAGGAGTAGCAAATGGGAGAATTCGGTGGTGCGTATCTACCAGGACTGGAGTGCGGAGGTGGCTAAGCGGAGGGCCGGGTTCAACCAGACGAAGGCGGTGCTCCACGGAAAGCAGGTGAAGTTCGGCATGTTGCCGCCTGCGCGCCACCTACAAGGACCGGCATTACTATCTTGAGTCCCCGGAGGAGGCGTGGGCCTTTGTGCAGGCTGAAAACTTGGAATCGAACTAGAGATTGGGGGCTGTGGGAGCTTTTTCATTTCTGAATCACTGTTTATGCTGTTGCTGGTTATTCTGTTTGTTTCTGTTTTTCCTCTCGCTTTCGGATGATGTTGGTTATGGTTTTGTGTTTTAAGGGGGGTATTGGGGTTTGTGGTTGATCTGTTTTTTTGTTTGTACGGAGTTGGTGGATGGGTTGGGACTGCCGTTTGGGAGCGGCGTTGGGGGGGGGGGGGGGGGGGGGGGTGGGGTGGGGCAGTGTGAAAGCACGGGCTTTTCTCTGGTTTCCCAGGGGGGTGGAGCTGGTGGCAAGGGGCATGGCTATCAGATCCGTTTTCCCGCGCTGAAGCGGTGCCAAGGAGCTGATGCAGGGGAGGAGGGGTGACCTCATATCGGGAGGGGTCGGAGTTAGGGCGGGAGCTACCGGGGTCAGCAGAAGTCAGCTAGCTCACGGGAGTACTATGGAGGGAGCGTCGCGGCTCGGAGGGGTCCTAGCCTTGGGGGGTGGGGGTACCGGGTTGCTGCTGGATTGGCCAGGGAGGAGTTGGTGTGGGTCGGGGGTGTCGGGGTGAGGTTCTATCGCCGTGGGAAGCGGGCCGAATGGGTGCTGGCCAGGGGCGAGCTGTCGATGGGGTATGGCTAGTCGATGGGGGAAGGGGCGGGGTGCCCCCTGATCCGGCTGATTACGTGGAACGTGAAGGAGTTGAATGGGCCGGTTAAGCGGGCCCGGGTGTTTTTGCATCTGAAGGGGCTGAAGGTGGACGTGGCCATGCTCCAGGAGACCCACCTGAAGGTGGCGGACCAGGTCCGTCTGAGGAAGGGGTGGGTGGGGCAGGTTTTCCATTCAGGGCCCGACTCGAAGAACCGGGGGGTGGCGATCCTGGTGGGGAAGAGGGTGGCGTTTGAGGCGTCTGAGGTGGTGGCTGATAGTGGCGGCAGATATGTGATGGTGAGCGGTAAGCTGCAGGGGGAGAGGGTGGTGTTGGTAAATGTGTGGCCCCAAATTGGGATGATGCTGGTTTCATGAGGTGTATGTTGGGCCGCATTCCTGGCCTGGAGGTGGGGGGCTTGATCATGGGGGGGGACTTCAATACGGTGCTGGATCCCCTACTGGATCGTTCTAGTTCAAGGACAGGCAGGAGGCCGGCGGCGACCAAGGTGTTGAGGGGGTTTATGGACCAGATGGGAGGAGTGGATCCCTGGAGATTCGGGAGGCCGAGGGCTTGGGAGTACTCTTTTTTTCTCCCATGTGCACAGGGTTTATTCCCGCATTGATTTCTTTGTCCAGAGTAGGGGACTGGTCCCGCGGGTGGAGGAGGCCGAGTATTCGGCTAGTGCGATTTCGGGCCATGCTCCGCATTGGGTGGATCTGGAGATGGGGGAGGTGCGGGATCAGTGCCCGCTTTGGTGTCTGGACGTGGGGTTGTTGGCTGATGAGGAGGTGTGTAGGAGGGCCCGGGGATGTATCGAGAGGTACCTCAAGGTCAATGATACTGGGGAGGTCCAGGTGGGGATGGTATGGGAGGCTCTGAAGGCAGTGATTAGGGGGGAGCTGATCTCCATCCGAGCCCATAGGGAGAGGAGGGAGAGGGAGAGACTGGTGGGGGAGCTGTTGAGTGTAGATAGGAGTTACACGGAGGCCCCGGATGAGGGATTGCTGGGGGAGCGGCGTAGCTTGCAGGCCAAGTTTGATTTATTGACCACCAGAAAGGCGGAGACACAGTTGAGGAAGGCGCAGGGAGCGGTCTACGAGTATGGAGAGAAGGCGAGCAGGATGCTGGCGCATCAGCTTCGAAAGCGGGACGCGGCTAGGGAGATTGGTGGAGTGAAGGATAGGGGTGGGAATGTGGTGCGGCAGGGGGCAGAGGTCAATGAGGTCTTTAGACTTCTACAGGGAATTGTACCGGTCGGAGCCGCCGGTGGTGGGAGGGGGAATGGAGAGCTTTTTCGACAGGCTGCGATTTCCAAGGGTGCAGGAGGAGCAGGTGGAGGGACTGGGGGTGCCGATTGAGTTGGAGGAGCTGGTCACAGGGATTGGTCACATGCAGTCAGGGAAGGCGCCGGGACCGGATGGGTTCCCGGTTGAATTTTATAAGAAATACGCGGACCTGTTGGGCCCCCTGTTGGTTAGGACCTTTAACGAAGCGTGGTAGGGGGGTGTTTTGCCCCCGATGATGTCTCGGGCGCTGATTTCCCTGATCCTGAAGCATGATAAGGACCCCTTGCAGTGCGGATCATACAGGCCAATTTCACTGCTGAATGTGGACGCCAAGTGCTGGCGAAGATCTTGGCCACTAGAATAGAGGACTGGGTGCCGGGGGGTGGTACATGAAGATCAGACGGGTTTTGTGAAGGGGAGGCAGCTGAACACTAACGTGCGAAGGCTGCTAAATGTGATAATGATGCCGGCAGCAGAAGGAGAGGCGGAGATTGTGGTGGCATTGGATGCGGAGAAGGCCTTTGACAGGGTTGAGTGGGGGTACTTGTGGGAGGTGTTGGAGAGGTTCGGGTTTGGGGAGGGGTTTATTAAATGGGTGAGGTTGCTGTACGAGGCCCCGATGGCGAGTGTAGCGACAAATGGGAGGAGGTCCGAGTACTTCAGGCTCCACCATGGGACGAGGCAGGTGTCCCCCTTGCTTTTTGCGTTGGCAATTGAGCCTCTTGCCATGCTCTCAGGGAGTCGGGGAGGTGGAGGGGTTTGGTGCGAGGTGGAGAGGAGCACCGAGTGTCGCTTTATGCAGACGACTTGCTGCTGCTGTATGTAGCAGACCCGGTGGGGGGAATGCCGGAGGTGATGGAGATCCTTGCTGACTTTGGGTTGAACGTACACCCGGGAGATCAGGAGGAGGGGTTTGGTAGGCTCCCGCTAAAGAGGGCAGTGAGGAGTTTTAGGTACCTGGGGGTTCAGGTGGCTAGGAGCTGGGGGACTCTGCACAAGCTTAATTTTACTAGGTTGGTGGAGCAGATGGAGGAGGAATTTAAAAGGTGGGACATGCTGCCGTTGTTGGCGGGTAGAGTACAGTCCGTTACAATGATGGTGCTCCCGAGGTTTTTGTTTTTGTTTCAGTGCCTCCATATTTTCATTCCGAGGGCCTTTTGTAGGAGGGTGAACAGCAGCATTCTGGGATTTGTTTGGGCGCACGGGATTCCGAGGGTAAGGAGGGTCTTTTTGGAGTGGGGTAGGGATAGAGGGGGGCTGACGCTGCCCAACCTCTCTGGGTACTATTGGGCGTCTAACGTCTCGATGGTACGCAAGTGGGTAATGGATGGGGAGGGGGCAGCATGGAAACGGATGGAGATGGCGTCCTGTGGAGGCACGAGCCTGAAGGCACTGATAACGGCACCGTTGCCGCTCCCTCCAACGAGGTACACTACGAGCCCGGTGGTAGCGGCTACCCTCAAAATTTGGGGGCAGTGGAGGCGACACAGGGGGGAAGTGGGGGGCTCGATGGAGGCCCCGCTGCGGGGGAACCACCGGTTTGTCCCAGGGAACATGGATGGCGGGTTCCTGGGGTGGCACAGGGCGGGCATTAAGAAGTTGGGAGACCTGTTCATTGCCGGGAGGTTTGCGAGACTGGGTGAGCTGGAGGAGAAGTTTGAGCTCCCCCCGGGGAATATGTCCAGGTACCTTCAGGTCAAGGCGTTTGCTAGGTGTAGGGGTTTCCTTCGCTGCCCCCGCGGGGGGTAAGGGATAGGGTGCTTTCCAGGGTGTGGGTCGGGGATGGGAAGGTGTCTGACATCTACCAGGTGATGCAGGAGGTGGAGGAGGCATCGGTAGAGGAGCTGAAGGCTAAGTGGGAGGTGGAGCTGGGGCAGCAGACTGAGGAGGGGACATGGGCGGATGCCCTGGAGAGGGTGAACTCCTCCTCTTCATGTGCGAGGCTTAGTCTCATCCAGTTCAAGGTGCTGCACCGGGCCCACATGTCCGGGTCTAGATGAGTAGGTTCTTTGGGGGCAAAGACAGGTGTGTCAGGTATTCGGGGAGTCCAGCGAACCATGCCCATATGTTCTGGTCATGCCCGGCACTGGAGGAGCTCAGGAAGGGGGTGGCGAGGACAGTGTCGAGGGTGGTAGGATCCAGGGTCAAGCCAGGCTGGGGACTCGCGATATTTGGGGTTGGGGTGGGGCCGGGAGTGCAGGAGGTGAAAGAGGCTGATGTTTTGGCCTTTGCGTCCCTAGTAGCCCGGCGGAGGATCTTGCTGCAGTGGAAAGATGTGAGACCTCCGAGCGTGGAGACCTGGATTAATGACATGGCGGGATTCATTAAGCTGGAGAGGGTCAAATTCGCCCTGAGGGGGTCGGTACAAGGGTTCTTTAGGAGGTGGCAGCCTTTCCTCGACTTTCTGGCTCAACGATAAGGAACTAGGTCAGCAGCAGCAACCCGGGGGGGATGGGGGGGAAAGGGAAAGGGAAAGGGAAAGGGAAAGGGAAAGGGAAAGGGAAAGGGGGGGGGGTTTAGGGGGATAGTGTTTAAGTTAATTTGCTTATTGTTAATTTATTTTGTTGTTTATTGGTTTGGGGGTGGGGGGGGGGGGGTGGGGGGGTTTGTTATATGCACTGTTACGGGTGCCGGGGGGTGTTTATTATTGTTATTGTTCTGTTGATTTATATTTTTCAAAAAATTCCAATAAAAATTATTTTTAAAAAGACCAATTGTGGCCAGCATTCTTAAAAGCTGATCGCGGCCATTGGACGCTTTTCCCGCAATTGGGAATGCTGCGACTGATCGCTCCATGACCCTCTTGACACCCATGCGCGGGTCACGACCCTGAGTTTGAAAAAGTCTACTTTTAACTGCAACATATGAAACCGCTTCACATCAGATTTATTCTACTAGGATTGTGGGATATTTTCCCTTACGGTCTCCTTTTAAAGTTAACCTCTAACTCCAAAGGATTGTCACAGTTTGGGATATTGATAATATTACAAATGTGAATTCCAATTCCTAACTTTGGTCACCTTGCCCAGAACTATTTGAGAACTATTATCTGGGTTAGGTGGATTGGCTATGCTAAATTGCCCTTAGGTTCGGTGGGGTTACTGGGTTACGGGGATAGGGTAGAGGTGTGGGCTTAAGTGAGGTGCTCTTTCCAAGAGCCGGTGCAGACTCGACGGGCTGAATGGCCTCCTTCTGCACTGTAAATTCTATGATTCTATGAAGAGCGTCCAATTGTTCAGTAATTAATTAATCGGTTTAATAGAGTGAACCTTGCCTGCCCGCAACATTCATTTTATAAACTGAATATATTGCTGAAAAAAGACAGGTGTTGCCGAAGGTTTTCATCCTACATTCATCAGGACAGATACAAGAATGTCAAATTTCAAATAATAACAATATTTTCTACTATAGAAGACTAGGGCGCTAACCGGTTGGCAACTTGACTCTGATTGGCCGAGGTACTTCCATGGAGAAAGCAATGGGGTCTCTAGGCTCCCCAAGCTCTCAGGTAATTCAAAAGAGTGCAAGGCTTGAACATATTCATTTAGTTTATAGAACATGAGTCTCTGCATCTGCATGTTGCTTCTAGTGATTGTAAATGAGCTACGTTCGAGTTGACCTAAATTGGTTGTTAGTGTAGTTATTGTAGGGTGGCACGGTGGCGCAGTGGTTAGCATTGCTGCTTCAAGCACCAGAGATCCGGGTTCAATTCTGGTTTTGGGTTACTGTCTGTGGTGGAGTTTGCACTTTCTACTCGTGTCTGCTTGGGTTTCCTAAAGGTGCTCCTGTTACCTCTCACAGTCCAAAGATGTGCAGGTTAGGTGAACTGACCATGCCAAACTGTCCCTTAGTATCCAAAGATTGGGTTATAGGGGTACGGGGATAGGGAGGGGAAGTGGGCCGAGGAAGGGTGTTCTTTAAGAGGGTTGGCGTAGACTTGATGAGATGAATGGCCTCCTTCTACACCATAGGGATTCTATGAAATTAGTGCAAACAAAATATAAAATGGAAGCCCATTTTATACAAAGATCACATTTTAATTTCTATTGAGTTTCAAGCAAGTTAAAACACCCATTGATTAATCATATATATTTACATTTCCCAGGACTAGAGGGCAATATTATATATTTTACAAGTTGAAAGGGAATGCACCTCTTACAGAAATTGGAGATTACAGTGTCATATTGATGCACTGTTTAATAGTTAACACTATCCTTACTCTTCTGGATAAGTGTAAAGAGATAGTCCATGAAGATGTTTAAACATGAGGATGAGAACTATAAATAAAAGGGGCAGGCAACCCCAGCCAGAGGTTCCTATAAGACAGATGTCCTGGAATACTAGCTAGTAAGCGTGAATTTATTACTTCTGATTACTTTTGATGGACAAAGGAGTCAAGGGTTATGGAGGCCAGACAGAAAGGTGGAGTTCAGACCACAACTAGAACAGCCATGGTGTTATTAAATAGAGGAGCAGGCCTACCCTTGCTCTTAAACCTTATGCTCCAATGATTGTTTCCCACCAGCGAGTCTCCCACTAAGACAGAGAGCTGTTAGGCGGGCAGCATGGTGTCACAGTGGTTAGCACTGCTGCATCACGGCACCGAGGACCCAGGTTCGATCCCGGCTCTGGATCCATGTGGAGTTTGCACATTCTCCCCAGGTTTGCGTGGGTTTCGCCCCAACAACCCAAAGATGTGCAGGGTAGATGGATTGACCACGTTAAATTGGCCCTTAATTGGAAAAAATGAATTGGGTACTCTAAGTTTATTTTACAAAAGACAATTATTTCTGATGATGCATGGAGTCTTTAAAATCTAATTTTATTAGAAAATGTATGCTGAGAGATATCCCGACAGAGGTATATGCACTACAGCTGGTAATCTGTTCAGCAGTTCACAAGGAGACTGGTGTTCTGACTTGCGGCAGCGAGAAAGTGGTGAAACGGCATTTAGAGCATTACTCATGAAGCTTAGTGCGGACTAAAAAAAAACAATCTTGAAACAACTTGTTGGATTGATCTGAGCAGTTTAGTCTGCTGGCGAATACTTATTTTCATTATTAGTTAGCTCAAGCTTCTGTTGAATCTTTCATTTTAAAAATAAAAGCTACTTATTCTAATCAGTTATTAATAATTACTTGAATTAGGCTAGACTGAACTCATAGTCTGTCATTAACGTTGCTTTCTGTTGGTCAGAATATCAGCGCTGTAGGACAGTATCCTGTAGTATTTCCACTGCCCCTGAGGTTGGAAGACAATGGCACCAGTGACGCTACTTTTCACCTACTGCAATCCCTTGGTGACCACTTGAAAACACATACTCATATGTCAACATTGCTTTGCTTTATCTTAACACCACCTGTAGATTTCCCCACTGCTCTGATTTGTTACTAAAATAAAAGCAATGTTCAAGTCTGTTAACTCTGTTTCTCTCTCACAGGTGCTGCCAGACCTAATTCTTTCCAGCATTTTCTGTTTTTATCTCTGATTTCTCACATTGCTTGTTCAACATCCAATGCTGGATGAGCAAAAGTTTCCTCCAATTAAATATTGGCTAGACTGAAGCATTGTCTTTGTGGTCCTCACCAAAACCATTACCGAGGCAGCTACTCTGCCTCTCTCTCTCTCTGTGACAGCTGACTGAGGCCGAACAAAATTTTTTGCAACTTCAGTGTTGTATTTGACCTCGGGTTGAACCTCCAACCACATACCCACACCACCACCAAGTCTGCCTTGTTCCACCTCTGTAATATTGCCCGATACCAACCCTGTCCCAGCTCATCTGTTGCTGAATCCCTCATCCATGTCCTTGTTATCTCTAAATCTGACTATTGCAGTGCTCTCCCAGCTGGCCTCCCATTTTACACCATCTCTGCTATCCGTATCTTTACACAATGTTTTGCATCATATCTCTCGAAGGAGCTTTTGGAGAGATCAACGACTCAATCCTTAACCTCCAAAGTAATTATCGCAAAAATATAGTGGCTGTGTAAATGGACACAATATCACCCTGCGATCTATTTTTTAAAATAAATTTAGAATACCCCATTATTTTTTTCCAATTAAGGGGCAATTTAGCGTGGCCATTCCACATATCCCCACAACCCAAAGATGTGGAGGTTGAAACCCACGCAGACATGGGGAGAATATGCAAACTCCACAGACAGTGACCCGGCCCAGGATCGAACCCGAATCCTCAGCAGCAGTGCTAACCATTGTGCCACCACACCACCCTTGAATCTATTTCTAATACATTCCTGCTCAGGATGGTTTGCTATTTATCAAAATTCTTGACACCCTTTTAGGAATTTAACATAATTTCTTTGCGATTGGCTGTACAGTGGTTAGCACTGTTGTTACACAGCGCCAGGGACCTGGGTTCGATTGCTGGCTTGGATCATTGTCTGTGCGGAGTGTGCACGTTCTTCCTGTGTCTGCGTGGATTTCCTCCTGGTTCTCAGGTTTCCTCTCACAGTCCAAAGATGTGCAGGTTAGATGAATTGACCATGCTAAATTGCCTATAGTGTCCAAAAAGGTTAGGTGGGGTGACTGGGCTGTGAGGATAGGGTCACGACATGGGCTTAGGCAGGGTGCTGTTTCCAAGGGTCGGTGCAGACTTGATGGGCTGAATGGCCTCCTTCTGCACTGTAAATTCTATTCTATAGATGACTCAGGTTTACACTACAGGTGTCACTATCCTTACCTGCCACAGATTATAAGAAGTATTCATCCCTTTTATAACTATTTACCAGAGCTCAGTGACAGCACTGTTTGCCTCAGTCAGAAGATTGTGGCTTTAAGTTCCATTCCAGAGACATGAGCACAAAATCTCGGCTGACATTTCAGAGGGGTGCTTTACTGCCAAAGGTTCCGTCTTTTGTACGAGTCATTAAACTAATGTTTACCTGCCCTTGTGGTTCAATGTAAAAGATTCTATCGCAACATTTCAAACTTTATCTCAACTAATATTTATCCTTCAGCTAACATTGCTATCAATAGGTTTCCTGCCCTTTATCACCTTGCCTGGTTGAGTGATGTCGGCATGTGCTAAGTGATTTCAGAATTCCCTACATTAGTGTTTTTCAAAATTTTTTTTTGCCGGGAACCACTTTTCCCATCTGGCATCCTTCAGGATCCATGCCAGCCGACCTTCGTGACCCACGCTTGCTGACCTTCGCAATGTATGCTAGCTGACCTTCACGACTCACGTGACTGATCTTCATAACACACCATTTTCGCTTACCTTTAATGCAACAGGTGAGCCTGGTTGGTCCTCACAATCTCACTTGCTTTGTTATTCAATGTTGCATTTCTGCTAAGGATTTCAGCTGACAATTTAAGTTCTCGCTGCATCCTTTGAAAAAAATCAAGCTTGATTGTCCTCGAACTCGCTATGCTTAGTTTTCAAATGCCTTTGAGGGTTTTAAACTTTCGTTTGCCACATATAACACACATGGGCTTTGCATCCTGATTTGCATTGGCAAAATTAACAAAGCCATATCTCCAGAAATCAGCTTTATACTGCTTTGTTTCAGTTTCTTCCCAATGAGTTGTTCACCAGAGGCCCTGGAGCTCTGGATACAGCTCACATAAGCACTGCTTTGTCCTGCCCTGGACTCTCCTGTGAAGCTCTCTCCAACAGATTAAATTGTGAGATCCCGGCCTGCTTGCGTCTCTGGGCCCCCTCTTCCTTTTTACAAAATGGTCCATCTTCAGTTCTTCACACAGTCCTGTTGCTTGCTTGCTGGCAGCAACAAAATGGAGGAAACTCTCCTCCGTGATTTCGCGCCCAAAGGACGCACCTACAGGGCGCACAGGTGATGCCAGTGTATGTGCCGGACGCATGACCTTATCTCTGCCACCGCTTCTGGCGGGAAGACTCCAACGTTCGCATTTAAAGGCCGGTCGCAGACAGCACTCTCAACATTAAAAGTCGGTCGCAGCCGTTGGGTGCTTCTCCGGCGACCCTGAGTTTGAAAAGCCCCTGCCCTACACCACAACAGTGACTACACTTCATAAGTATTTTAACTGGCTGTGAAGTGCTGGAGGACGTCAGGAGGTTGTAAGAAAGGCGACTCTTTCTTTCTGTTGGGATAGGTGCCAACGTGATTGCTCTGCTGCCGCTGTTTACAGGTGTGTGGGTTTTGAGGTGGGGAGGGCGGCTAAGAGCTGGGACGGCCGAACCGATTGGCTAACAAAAAAATCACCCCTCGTCCTATTGGTCAGGGTGTTGTTTGTTCCCGATTGGCCGAGGTGGGGATGTCTCTTGGGATTGGCCGCGGGACGACAGGTATGCTGGCGCCGGCGTGCGATTGGTTGTTGGGCAGGGAGCGCGCGCGCTGCCCCGGGGTGGGATGGTGGGAATTGACGGTTAACCTGTAACCGCCATTTGTCCGGCCGCGAGCGAGCGGTGCGAGAGGGAGATTGTCCGCTCGATTCCCTGTGGAGGGCTTCCAGATCCATCGACGGCAATAACTTCGGGGGCGCGGGGGGGGATTATCCGCTGATGTTTCACATTAACTTTGAAAAGGAACAAAAATAAAAACAAATTTCTTCGAAAGGCTTTCATTTTAGATTTACTGCTGAAACTCGGTTTGTGTTTCTGACAGAGTTCAACCCTGTTTTTCTTTCTGCAATTAAAAAGAGCATCTTCTGAGGTGGCAGCGGCGAATTTCTCTGAAAGAAGGCAAAATTGGAATTTATGCGAGAGAGGGAGCGGGAGGCGCTCTCTCCTCGGTTCTTGTTCCAAAGTTTGCGCTGCTGGTTTACTTTGAAGTCGGCCGCTGGTGGAGTTTGGGCTGTGCCATGCCCACAAGGATGGATGACAACATGGAGTACGGGACAGGTGACTCGATCAAAGTGAAAGCTCACTACAATGGGTGAGTAAAATAACCTGACACCTTCCCAGCAGCAAGCTTTCCATCTCGCACAGGCAGTCACATCGCAGAAAATCCACTGTAAGGTGGAAGCTGTTTAAAAAGGGGGGAGGGGGGGGGAGAGAAAAAAAAAATCGTTTTATCACACTTTTTTCTTGGCACTTTATTTTTCCATAGAATACCTACAGTGCAGAAGGAGGCCATTCAGCCCATCAAGTCAGCGCTGAGACCTCGGGAAGTTCACCTGACCCAGGTCCACTCCGCCTGCCCCATACCATCCCCCAACCCCACCTAACGTACGCACCCCTGGATGCTCTGGGGCAATTGGTCGTGGCCGATCCACCTAACTTGCACATCTTTAGACTGCGGTTGGCAACTAAAACGGAGCACCTGGAGGAAACTCGAGCAGTCCACAGGGAGAACATACAAACTCCAGACAGACAAGTCACCCGAGGCCGGAATCAAATCCGGGTCCCTGGCACTGTGATGCAGCAATGGTAACCGCTGTGCCACAGTGCCACAAATGTCCTTTGGACATTTTTCTTCATTCTGTATTTTTTCCAATAGTACAAGTTTGGCTTGGATTGTAGTGAACATGTTGCTATCTAAAACACATTGCTTGTATAAGAATTTGAGGGATGACATTATTGCACATGTTAACTGAGTACTGCCTGTGTTTCCTGTAATTAAGTGCTGATGACACTGCATTTGTTTAGCTTCAGTCTGGACGTTGTTGTATTATCTTTTAGTATGAATGTTATTTGGGATCTGCTGTAAATATTATTAGTACAGTGTTCATAGTAAAATCTGTGTCTGAGAAAGCAAACATAACCTTGTCCTCCAGTTCCTTTTGTATGGGAATGATTTGTTTAATTTTGCAAGGTCATTGATTTGAGTATTGGCATCTGTCTACTTAATTTGAATCTTTAGATACTATAGTCTTCCGATGGCTTCTGGGAGTCTGATATTTTCTTTGATTGATTTGCCATAGTGTTGCTGTTAGGCTGTGACATTGTAAATAAGTGTCCAACCAGAACTAAATAGAATACCAAACTTTAGCTTTGATTTTGGGTTGCTCAATTCAAGAAAATTAGTCAGATTTTGGTTTGTGATTTTAGATTATTTTAAAAGGTGTACTTATAGCAACTTCTCTATTGTGCATTTATTGTAATTAAGCTTGCAATTTACCTCGGAGGACCATTATAAAACAAAGTATGATGTAAGGCTATATTAGGTTAGACTTGGTCAAAAAGTGTTACGTTTTAATAAGTATTTTAAAGGAGGAAAGAAAGGCATAGGGGTGCAGGGTGAGCTTGTCATAGCTGAAGGCATGGCCGCCAATGGTGGAGGAACTATAATTGGATTGGATTTTGTTTATTGTCATGTGTACCGAAGAACAGTGTTTTTCTGTGAGCAGTTCAATAGATCATTAAGTACATGAAAAGAAAATGAAAGAAGATAAAAGAATTAGAAATGCACAAGAGACCAGAGGTATCTGACAACAGATATCTCAAAGGTTTGTGGGATTGGCGGATGTTACAGAGGTGGGGAGGAGCAAGGCCATGGAGGGATTTGAAAACAGTAATGAGAATTTCAAAGTCAAGATCTTGCTTGACCGGGCCATTGTAGGTCAGAGAACACAGAGGTGCTCAATGGGACTTGCTGAGTTAACTTCGAGTTTATGGGAGAGTAACCAGTAATTAATTTGCGACTACGTGAGCCATTCTGAATTTCACAGATCAATCTACATGGAATTCAGTCGGAGAAGATACAGATTGGGCGGGATTCTCCAATCTCATCCTTGGCAAGACCTGTTGCAAGCAATAATAGAAAATGTGGCGTTCCAGCCAAAGCTCCATTCATCCTCAGCAGTACTGGGAAATCCCAGCAGTGAATGACAACAGACAATTTCAGCCATTGCCTTTCTGTAGGTATGTGGGAAGGGTGAAAATCATAAGGTTATACTTCAAATAGAGATTTGGGGCAGATTCTCCGGTCCCCCAACCACGTGTTTCTCAGTGGCTCGCTGGTGGCGGAAATCTCTTGTCAATGGGATTTCCCATTGAAGCCACCCCACACTGCCGGGGACCTGCAAGAAACCAGCGGGAAAAGAGAATCCCAACAACCGGAGAATTCTGGCCTTGATGTCTCAACGCAGAATTTAATGTGCATTTACCTATCCAGGTGTGAATTTGATATATACACTGTGTATTCCAGTAATAGCCTTTTTATGAACTTTGTAAAGAATGTGTCAGCTAAGTACAGCTGTCTCTTTGGCATGGATAACATTGACTGATTCAACAACCACGCCTCAGGCCAGTGACAATGAGCAATTCCCCTCACTCTGTGTAGCCAGGTGAACACTTAGGCAAAGTTATGAAAATTTCAGGAACTTGCAGGTAGGGCTGCCATCAATTTGTGCAGCAACAATAGATTTTTTTAGCTGTGTGCGTTAGGTAGACGTCCTGTCATTTTAGCCAGTCCTGCCTATTTGTCCCAGAAGATTACTTGGATTGCAGCTGTGTTAGATCAATAATATAAGCGAGCTTCATAGCCTCATATTCTTTCTTATCACTTGCTTTGCTTCATTTCTGGTCTTCTGGTCTTAGGTTTGCAAAAGGTATTTAGTTTAAAAGTAATATAAAGAAAATAAGTATTTAGTGAGTTTAGATTTCCCCTGCTTTTTCTTTGTCTCTTTTCTCCTCAAGTTTAATTCTACCTCCCAAAACCTCCTAAATGTGTTGTCCAATCACTGGTGGCTGTTTAGGTGGCTTGTTGGAGTAGGCCTGCATCTGTGGTGTTTCCACCTGACTGTGTTTACAGGCTTCGACGTACGGTTTGACAGTGGGATGTAGGTACAAAGCTGGGCCCACAGGGTATCAGTGAAGGGATCGGTCAGTGGTATGTTACAGTTTGCTTAGGCATAGTAGCTGCTGTGGCAACATGCATGTTGTAGTCGGGAGCTTTGAGGAGTGATTGTAAAAGACTTATGTTTCTTCCATCACAGGGCTGACCTTAAATCTCTCCAGTGGCTGCTATATGCCAATGGCATTTGTTGGAAAGATTTCCTGTACCATCCTTAAAGATCATGAGTTTTAAAAAAAAACAAGACAAATTTCGGCCACCCCTCCTCCTGTCTCTTTTTACCTGTTATCACTTAAAGAAAATGTTTTGTGATTTTTTTTTTTCAATGTTGAAAGACACTATGCTGTTTTTGCACCAGTGTCAGCGAGTGAAACAGCAGATAATTGAATTTTGCATTGTCTTAAACTTGTTTGTTAATTAATGCCAGAGGAATAACTTCAGCTATTGTTTGAAGAAATTACTGACCCGAGATTGAATCGCTTTTATCTTTCCTGAGTTGGGGTTAGTTTGTTTTCAATTTCCTCCATATCTTTGTGGCCTCCTACCTCTAATCTCTTTGAGGTGTAGAACTCACTGGAATATCTGCACTCCTCCAATTCTGGCATTTTGTGCATTCCTGAAATTGTCCTTGCTCCACCATCAATTCTTTTGGCCTTTAACTCTGGAATTCTCTCCATACACCTCTACATCTCGTACGTCCTTTGAGGCACTTCTTAAAATCTATCTCTTTGACCAAGGTTTTGGTCATCTGACCTAATATCGCCTCATGTGGCTCAGTATCATACTTTGTTTTACAATGTTCTTGTGAAGCACCATAGATGTTTTATTGTGATAAATGCAAGGCATTGTTGTGCAAATATATCTGCCCATTTTACCAGTATTTCTATAATATTCAGAACTCTGATCCTATGCTGTTTATTGGTTTTTCCATTTTCTAGTTTCATGCCACTTGTAAGCTTGAAATTATGCTCTGTTTCACTAAGCTGAGTTATTGTATTTCAAAACGTGCAGTGGTCCTAACACCAAGCCTTGGGGAACACCACTGTAAACATCATTTAGTAGCTGCTCTTTCTTTTAGCCCCAACAGCTCTTTTTTTTTTTGCTTGTAAGACTATTATATGGTTATTTGTCAAAGTCCATATACGCGTGATCAACCACACCCCCCTCAAGCATGTACTTCATCAAAGAACTTAATTGTTTTATTCAAACAAAATTTGTTGTTAACAAATCCGGGCTGACTTGACATTTATTTATCTCTAGTCATTTATTTGCGTCCTTGAATTGTGGACACTAAGTTTTCCTTATCACCAACATTAGATTGTCTAACTTTAATTACTGGGTTTATTCATCTCCATTACTTAATCATGGGTGTGACATTTCCAATACAAAAGTATTGGAGGATTTTGACAGGAAAATCTGTAATTTCCTCCCTTAATTCCTTTAGCAACCTATAGAACTACAAAATACTTGAGTTCACTTTGTGTTAAATGTTCATCTATTTTCATATGTCTCTGCTCATTTTGCAGTTTGTTTTCAATCCCCTGTGCACTCTATTTTTGGTTTGGTTCTCTCTTGTATTAACCTTATGTTTGTCATAAGTCTGCTTTCGGTGTGCCATTTTAACTTCAATATATTCGGTCATCCAGGGATCTCTCAAATTGGGCACCCTTTCTTTGTCTCAGGATTGCGACTACTCTATGCCAGGAATACCTGCTCTTTGTAGGCCCCTCGCTAGCTAATCATTATTGTGTTGACCAATCTTGGATTCAAATCCACCTGGACCAGATATCATTCCAACTGACAGAAAGATAACGGTTCTAAACTGGATGGCATTATGATCATTGGACCATTGTGTCCCTTGTTTCATGAAGGACTCCACCTGCTGCACTTCATTCACTGAACACAATCCAGGGCTGCTTCCTACTTTGTTGGGCTGCAGACACACTAAACTAGGAAGTTAATTTGTATACATTTCAAGAATGTTTTTACCATGTATCTTTTCCTACTCTTATTTTTCATCCAGGTTGATATTAGGAAAACCAAAGTTTTCTGTAACCACTAATACATTGTTCTACATTGCCCTGTAGGCTGCCTACATGTTGTCTGTTCTGGTTATTGGAGAGACAGTTTTGAAATAAGTCCAGCTCGTTATGCGTAGAATTACAGGAACAGCTAACCAGATTGTTACAAATTCCGCTTAGTTTGATAATGTTAACTGTCTCACATTTTTAATTATGATCTGATGGGTATGGGTTATTGCTGTTTACACTTCTGCTGATGTCACCAGATACAGGCACCATTAAGGAGGATCACTATCAAAATTACTTCTGGAACAGTTACTTGTGAAGTGCGCATGTAGGTTATGTTACTGTTCATTATTTCCAAGTTAACAGGAGACAGTAATAGCTAAAATATTGTGTTACAATCCCAGCTCATGTACTATTAACTCACCTGAAGAAGGAGCTCCAAAAGCTAGTGATTCCAAATAAACAGGTTGGACCTGGTGTTGTAAGACTTCTCACTGTGCCCACCCCAGTCCAACGCTGGCATCTCCACATCATGTGCTATTGGACAAGTCAGATCCCAGAGTGGAGCCCAGCTTGATCTTTTTGTCTTTTTCTTTCGATACAGGGAAGGTGATTACTGAACAGAGTTGCATGAGTCAGCTGATTAACTTTTAACAAAAGAATGAAACATTAATCAAACAAGGAAATGTGAAGTTGAATACATTACTCCTTCACCCCACTGTACTTTTACAGATATATACAAATTTGTAAGGATAGCACACATTACAAAATCTATCTTGTAGTCTAATGTTCACAGTAACGGCACAGTCCACGTAAACCAATAGGTAAATTGTGGTCAGTCAAGTGACAGATGCCACCCAAAATAACTTCTATGAATTTCTCAGCAATTCTCCCCAGACGTTTATCACACTGAGCCAACTGATCTTACCAGAACTCTTGTCTTTCATGTGACGGTTTCCAATCTCGAGGAGCATGCATGCAGTCTTCTCCCAAGCAATGCTTTCTCTCCGTTGTCTTCACCAAGGATCCATCTCCAGAATTTCAACCTCATTTTGATGGTCCTCTCCTGAATCACCATGTGCATTCAAGCTTCGTTTTCCACACACATTCCCAGAAACCCAGCTGTGACAATAAAACGCCACTGCTTCACAGGCCCAAAATAAGGAGTCACCAACCTTCTAATCACCTTGGATCTGTGGCTTCTCGCAAACCCACTTTGCTTTGCGTTTACTTTCTGCAGCCTTTGCCTTTTTACCTCTGTTCCTCACTTTTAACTTCACTGAGTAGAACTTATTCCCAGATTCCTCTTTCCTTTGACTAGAAGCTCTTTTTGGAACTTGCTTTTGTCCCTCTCCCTGGTTTCAGGACCTTTTGTTTTTTAGCTTGGGATCTTCTCTTGGCAATCTTACTTAATGTCTGGCTTCTTCTGTGCCTCTCTGGGTGATAGTGTTTTCTTTGGCGGCACGGTAGCCAAGTGGTTGCTTCACAGCTCCAGGGTCCCAGGTTCGATTCCTGGCTTGGGTCATTGTTTGTGCGGAGTCTGCACGTTCTCCCCGTGTCTGAATGGGTTTCCTCCCACAGTCCAAAGATGTCCACGTTAGGTGGATTGGCCATGCTAAATTGCCCTTAGTGTCCAAAAAGGTTAGATGGGGTTACTGGGTTACGGGGATAGGATGGATGTGTGGGCTTAAGTGGGGTGCTCTTTCCAAGGACCTGTGCAGACCCGATGGACCGAATGGCCTCCTGCTCTGTAAATTCTATGATTCTGAGTCACCTAACCTCCCATTCAGTGTTTCGCTTCTATTTTTGTTTGCCCTCTTACGCAGGGCTAGCTTTAAATTTAAAAAAATGAAAGAACAAACTGTGCACGTATGTCGGGCTGGTTCCTGACCTGGTAAAGTAAATATGCCCTAGGTAGCCATTCTTCTGCCGGCACATATTCCGAATCCAAAGATTGTAAAAAGAGCGATCTGCACGTGTGCCATTTTTGGGACCAGCGTATGTGCAGAAACCACTGAGACTCTATCTTTTTTTAATAGGCTAAGTATTCTTCTCTCTTGTGACTGTGACAACTGAAATAATTGCACATTGTTTAATAACTATTTTTGGCAGTTTATTGTCCAATTGGTGATCTGATAGAAAGTTTACACTAATGTTATTCATAATCCTAGAGGCCATTTGGATATAGACATGGCTGGCCATTATCTTGTTGTGTCTGTGGTTGATAATTGGTAGAGTTTTCCAATTAGACTCTCAACTCTCAAAGCATATGTGCCAGCAGAAGAATGGCTGCACATGCATAGTTGTGGAATATTTTCTTTGCCAGGTTTCATTTTAAATCCACCCCTGAGACCAACCAGGAATGCATTGGAGTAGTCGGGTGTGAGGTAACCATGGACGAGAGTTTGACGAACAGATGAGCTGAGACAAGTGAAGTTGAGCACTTTTACGGAGGTGGAAATAGGTGGTCTTAGTGATGGCGTAAACATGAAATCGGAAGCTCATCTTGGGATCAGGTGTTTTGCAAACAGACTGACTTGACCTCTGACTGGAGATCGTAGCTAAGGATTGAAGTGAGGACCGAAACCATGGCTTCCACCATCTCAAGAATAATTTGAAGGAAACTTCTGCTCATTCAGTACTGGATGTTGGATAAGCAGTCTGATAATTTAGCGACAGTGGAAAAATCAAGAGACGTGGTGATCAAAACTGGGTGTCGTCAGCATTAATGTGAAAATTAATGCCATATCTTTGGATGATGTCATAAGGGCAGCATGTAGAGAAGAAGTTGAAGGGGGCCAAGGATCGAGCCTCAGGAGATAAGATAACGGTGCAGGAGCTGGAGGATAAGCCATTGGAGGTGATTTTCTGGCTATGATTGGATAGAAAGGAATTGAACTCGGCAATAGCCATCCTATCCAGTTGGTTGACAGTGGATAGGCATTGGAGGAGGATGCGATGATCAACTGTATTAAAAGGGGTTTAAGAAGATTGCCTGCAGTAGAAAGAGCTGGGAATTTATCTTTGCAATCCAGAATGATCCTGGACTAGTGAACAGTTTTAGCATAGTGGTGTATTAAGTGGTCCAGCCAGATCTGGTGGTGGATGGCTAAACCAATCGTCGCTTTATCCTTTCAAGTATGGGTGCCTTGCATTTAATAGAGTGGAGATGAATGCCATCCCACATGGTGAGAGATGGTAATAGTTTTATTGGGGATTTGAACATCAAAGGTGGAGGTGAGGGAGAGGTTGGAGTATACCAGTTGCTCAAGGAATGTTCTGACAAGCAGAGAGCCAAAGGTGAGATTGTCGAGTTTTTGAAAGTGCGGTAATAGTATAGATGCAACCTGAATCCAGAGTTATGGTCCTATTTGACACAAGAGTATAGAGAAGTGTGATGTTCTTACTCTGCTTTGCTTTAGTCAGCTGGACTTTGGCACCTACTTTATATTCTGCATATTTAACTTGGATCTGAAGCTGCTTTGTAATAACAAAACGTTATGATTGCAACAAGACTTTGAAATTTATCATTGATGAAAATCTGTTGAGTACAGACACTAGTAATAGCTACATTTCTAACTCTGTCTCATTTTTCAGCTTGAAGATCAAAAATTTGATGAAGGAATGATAGGATAAATTGCTTTTCACTATGTATGACATATCAGTGCATCATACCTTGTCATAGAGTCATAGTCATAGATGCTTACAGCATGGAAACAGGCCCTTTGGCCCAGCTTGACCATGCCACCCAGTTTTTATCACTAAACTAATCCCACTTGCCTGCATTTGGCTCATATCCCTCTATACCCACCCTGCCCAAGTAACTGTCTAACTGCTTTTTTAAAAAAAAAAGGACAAAATTGTACCCACCTCTGGCACCCTCTGTGTGACCGGATTATTGAATTAACAAAAATCTATTTCCTTAACTTGCAAGCTATGCATTTATTTTGATAAAGGTGTGGTCCTATATAGTTGCTATTTGCTCGACAGGGTCAAAGCTTAAATAAAACGAGGTGTGTGAAAATTGGGTCGAGTGGGGAAATGTTTATTTTGCCATGTCAATGTTATTGTTTTTGTTATTGTTATTAAAGAATTGCAAATACCTTAATAAAAATATTTAAAAAAAATATAATTTCAATTTGGCTTCCATCTTTTAACAGTAAAAGTTTTGACTGTGTTTAAGAAACAAAACTGAATAGTAGTAAAAAAAGGTAATCAAAGATGTAGTTGGAGAGTTTTTGAGGAGCCATTGGCAAATGGTCAGGATGATTGAAGGCTATTGATTGAGTGGGATGAGGAATTTCAGAGGTCATATTCTGTGTGAGCATTGAGGAGGTTACAGAAGTAGGATGAACCAAATAAAATGCATTGGGTGTGAGGGAGGTGTAGGTTGGTGAGGATGGAAAAGAGACTGAGTGGAAGAATATTCAGGTAGTGGAATTTTGGACAAGTTGGAACTTGTATTCTGTGCTGCTTGGGATGGTGTACTGTTATGAATAGGTTTCTCAAGAAGGTGGGGATGGCTCATTCAATTTTTTTAGAAAAGTATCTGGATTCTTCCATGCATCTAATGCACAATTGTGTTCGGGAGTTTTCTTATTGGGGACAGTTGCCTGTTCCACAGCATGATAGACATAAAAAACGTTTTTAAAAAATTGGTATTCTTTAATCTCTTCATTGAAATGTAACTCTCTCAGAATTATTCTCTTCAAGTAATATACTATTCTATTTGCAGTCTAATCTGCTTAACCAAATATCTTCAGTGCAGATAATGTACAGCCCGTGTACATGTTATCTTGTGTGTTTTGGTGGAGCTTTGATTATAATGTAGAGTGAAAGTTCCCAAACTTTATTTTTGCTGAACCCATCCCCTTCGCCCCCCCCCCCCCCCCCAAAGAAACAGGGGGAGAGACACATTCTTATCAGTGGCAAAAAATGAGCAAAACAAAATCGGTACACTGTATCTTATTGAAAAAGAAAATCAAACATGGTGTACAGCGGACTACCAGTTAGGTATGTGCACCTTTTGCCCGAGTGGTAACACCAATTTCACCGCCTGATTTTTTTTCCCTCTGTTGCATAGAACAAGGTGTTATTTTCTTGGCCTACATAGTAAAATGCTCAAGATAAAACTAGATTAGTACAGTACCAGTATAGTACAATTGATCAAACATGAGCAAAAGGTAAAATTTTATTCAGTTTTGTACAGTTGGTCATCCTACCAACTGTCATCCCCCTCCATCTGGCCTGGACTTGCAAAATCCTACCAACTGTTCTCCATTCACCTGAGGAAGGAGCAGCGCTCCGAAAGCTCGTGTTTGAAACAAACCTCTACAAACCTGTTGGACTTTAACCTAGTGTTGTAAGACTTCTTACTGTGCTTACCCCAGTCCAACGCCGGCATCTCCACATCATTTCTGAATTTGCATATTCTTGTCAGAACTATCAGGAGCCAGCAATTCAACATTCTTGGTTACCTTAATCTGGGACGAGAAAAATCTTGTGGTTTATCTTTGAGGGCACAATTTCTGGTCTTCAAATTATGTTTTAATTTACTCGGTTTTATCCTTCTTCTGAGTAAAAACTTTGCAAGCAACACTATGTGCTGTTAGGTAATTTAGACATTCTGAATTCTCCCTCTGTGTACCTGAACAAGTGCCGGAATGTGGCGATTCTGGGCTTTTCACAGTAACTTCATTGCAGTGTTAATGTAAGCCTATTTGTGACATTACCGATTATTATTATTAATCATTTTCATCGGAACCAGCAAAGGTGAATCGCAAATAGGAAGGAAGGAATTTGCTTATTTTCTTTCACCCAGCTCTACATTTCTTACATGTGATCAGCATCCTCCATTTTATACCTCAAAAACAGTCTACTCCATCATAATTATTGAACACTAAGCTCACAATCAAGTTTAAATTCACATTTAAAAAAATATACTGCTGTAGCCTTAGACATTGTGGGATCATTGAATTTTTGCTGATTTTCTTAAAATGGAAGATGTTTTTTGTTTGCGACATTGAATGTGTGTTTTGCTGGCAAGACCAGCAATTATTATCCATCCCTAATTGCTCGTGAGCAGGTGGTAGTGTTACAAACCCAGTTGATAACTACTGGAACCTGCCTGTCCACTTTGTTAATACCTTTTATGTGCTTATCTACCTCAATTAGATCTCCTCTCATTCTTCGAAACTAGAGTGTATACGCCTAAACTGCTCAATCTCTCTTCACGAGGCAAACCCCTCATCTCTAGAATCAATCTAGTAAACCTCCTCTGAACTGTCTCTAATGGAACCACGTTCCTCCCCTAATAAGGGGACCAAAACTGTACACAGTCCTCCAGGTGCCTTGTACAATTGCAGCAATACTTTCCTACTGCTATACTTTATTCCTTTAGCTATAAAGGTCATCAACCTCAGGGTTGCTTCAGATATCTGACATCTCGCTAGCCAGCTTAATCAAGTCTGTATTTTCCAGCTCTCTCTAACTTCAATGATGGTCCCGGAATAGAACCCTGGCTCAAAAGACCATAACGTTTTGAATAATAATCTTTTATTGCCAAAAGTAGGCTTACATTAACACTGCTGGGAAGTTACTGTGAAAAGCCCAGAATCGCCACATCCGGCACCTGTTCGGGTACACAGAGGGAGAATTCAGATTTTCAAAATTACGTAACAGCACATCTTTCGGGACTTGTGGGAGGAAGCCAGAGCACCTGGAGGAAGCCCACGCAGACACGAAAGCATGGATGAACAGGGTCACAGGACTACTAATTGGCTTTTAACCACAGAAAAAAATGATTTATTAAATGCAACAGATTTAAGTATAATATCATACTCCTTCACTCTCTCTTGCCTTCACAAATGTACACACATTTGAAGTACAAGACTGGTCACAAAATGTATCTTGTGCTCTAATGTTCTCAGTAAATACACAGTCCCTGTGAACCAACAGGCCAATTGTGGTCATACCCACACCACTTAGAAACCAAGTGACAAATGCCACCCAATCAAACTTCTGTGGATTTCTACCCCCCAGGTGATTATCTCGCAAATGTTTCCAAACTTCATTTTCAAAAAAGACCCACCATAGAATCATCTTCCAAACAACTCATCCCCTCAGCTGTTTTCAGCAGGGATCCACTTCCAGGATTTTGAGTATTCCTCTGTATTGAATTGCCACACGCATTGAGATGTTCACACAATCTCTCAGGTACCAAGCTACCAATAGTATGCTACTGCTTCATAGGCTAAGGCCACCAACCTTTGGACTGCTTCAAATATTTGGCTTCTGTCTAGTCATCTTTACCAGGTCTGCATTTTTCCGTCTTTAACTTCAATGAACAGTGCCTTGTTCAAATTCCAGTTCACAACTTGTTCCTTTGACTTCAATCTTTTTGGAAATTCTCTTTATTCCCTGGTTTCTAGAACTAGCTGTTCTTAACTTTCTGGGACTTCTTCTCTTGACCATTACTCCATTGTTCTGCTTTTGCTTCCGGCAGAGCTGTGAGAGTTGCTGTCTCTCTCACAATCTATCTCCAATTGCCTTGGGTCCAGTTAAAGACTAAACTCAGTGGCTCCTGGTTTCTAAATAACAGCTCAGTCCTTCTCTAAGCTCTGTTAGCTTTTCACTTCGTAAACTCTCTAAACATAATACTGACACAGTTTGAAATGAAACCAAACTCCCATACATGCAAGCACCTTCGTTTAACATGAATCTAACGAGTTTTACCCTTTTCCTACACAGAAACACTAAATTAAACTTGCATCCATATCTTATTTCTAATATTCAAAAATACAAATAAAGATGACTTAAAACTACCTCTGCGTCCTGACCGTAGTGAGCTACTACAGTCTGTGTGGTGTAGGTGTACCCAAAGTGCTGATAGAGCTTTCCAGATTTTTGACTCGGCGATAGTGAAGAAAATGATCTCTAAGTCAGGCTGGTGAGAGATGTGGAAGGAAACTTGCAGATGTTGGTGTTTCCATGTCTCTGCTGCCCCTTTAACTAGTAGAAGTTGCAGATTTGGAAAGTGCTGTCAAATGAGCATTGTCAAGTTGAAGTGCACTGATGGTGGAGGAATGAATGCTGAAAGTGGTGGGATGGTGTGCCAATCAAGCAGACTGCTTTGTACCTGGATGGTAGAACCATAGAAAAGCTCTGGTGCAGAAAGAGGCCATTTAGCCAGTCGCGTCTGCGCCATCCAAAATATAACTAGCTGCTCATTTTAATCCCACTTTCCAGCACCTGATCCATAGTCTTGCAGGTCACAGCAATTCTGGTGCAGACCCAGGTACCTTTTTAAAATGAGTTTAAAAAAAAATTAAGAGTACCCAATTCATTTTTTCCAAGGGGCAATTTAGCGTGGCCATTCCACCTAGCCTGCACATCTTTGGATTGTGGGGGCGAAACCCAAGCAAACATGTGAGAATGTGCAAACTTCACACGGACAGTGACCCAGAGCTGGGATCGAACCTGGGACCTCGGCACCGTGAGGCAGCAGGGCTGACCCACTGCGCCACTGTGCTGCCCCTTTTAAAAAATGAGTTGAGTGTTTCAGCCTCAATCACCAATTTAAGAGGTGAATTCCAGATGCCCACCATCTCTGGGTGAAAAAGCTTTTCCTCCTGTCCCCTCTAATCCTACCCATTAAATCTATGCCCCCTGATAATTGAACCGTCAGCTAGGGGAAACAGGTCTTGTCTACCCTATCTCGGTCCCTAATAATTTTGTACACCTCAATGGGTCACCCCCGAGTCTCCTGTGTTCTAAGGAAAACAACCCTGGCATATTCAATCTCTCCTCATAGTTGCAATTTTCAAGCCCTGGCAACATTCATGTAAATCTCCTCGGCACTCACTCCAAGGCAATCTTGTCCTCTTGTAATGTGGTGAGCATAACTCTATGCAAAATTGCAGCTGTGGCCTACTCGGTGTTTTATATAGTACCTTCATTACATACCAGCATCAATACCGCGCCCAATAAAGGAAAGCATTCCATATGCTTTATTGTCCACCTGCCCTGCCACTTTCAAGGTCCTGTGGATGTGCACTCCAAATCTCTCCCTTCCTCAGCTTCTCTCAATATCTTCCTGCTTATTGAGTATTGAGTTGCTTTGTTTTCCCTCCCCCAAATGCAATCTCTCTCTCTTTTCTGGATTGAATTCCATTTGCCACTTCTCTGTCCACTTAACCAAACCATTGATGCCATCTGAGGTCGACTGCTAACCTCTTCACTATCAATCACACAGCCATTTTTTGTGTCATCTGCAAATGTCCCAATCATGCGCCTCATATTTAAGTAAATCATTTCACAAATACAACAAACAGCAAGGTCCCTAGGACTGATCCCTATGGAACACCACTGGAAACAGTTTTGAAAAACATCCATTGGCCATTAGATTTGGTTTCCTGTCACTGAGCCAATTTTGGATCCAACCTGCCACCTTCCCCTCTATCCCATAAGATCTCGATTTTCTGACCAGTTAGCCTTGTGGGACCTTCTCAAATGCCTTACTAGTGTCAAGCTTCTTGAGTGTTGTTGGCGCTGTGGTCATCGAGGCAAGTGGCGAGTAATCAATCGTGCCCCTTATTTAAGTGACATTAGTAGGAGAAAGCCATTTGGCCCTTGACATCTAATGTGGCATTCAATAAGATCCTGGCTGATCGTCCACCCAATTCAACCATTCCTTGAATTCCCCAATTGCCCAAACCATGATGGACCTTTCTCTGGGTTCTAGTCCCTACGTTTGAGTAAAATGTCAAAGCTGACTTCAGGTGGTGTGACATGAGGGTAAAACGCGCACAAAGTGGCTCTTGCTGGAAACCAAACTTTTTAACCTTTTCCCCCTGGTGTCTTTGAACTTCTTAGAAAAATCCTGGAACTTGGCTAAGTAAAATTCTCTCATCTCTGCGATGCCCAAGGGAGGCAAAGCCAAAAAAGAATTGACCCAAATACTGTCGACAGACTCTGAAGCCTCTGTGATCAACTGGAGGTAAGATGGCAGAGGCAGCTTCTCTTCCAACAACACCAGTAACGGCTGAAGCACTCCCAAAAATGTTGGCGATCGAGCTTCAAAAATATATTAATAATATAATAATAGCTTATTGTCACAAGTAGGCTTCAAATGAAGTTACTGTGAAAAGCCCCTAGTCGCCACATTCCGGCACCTGTTTGGGGAGGCCGGTACGGGAATTGAACCCGCGCTGCTGCCTTGTTCTGCATTACATGCCAGATATTTAGCCCAGTGTGCTAAACCAGCCCCTTCACTATCAATGTCAGCAAAGCTTGTCAGCAATACTCAATATCAGCAAAGCTTGTCAGCAGAGTTTAAAAGATCAATTGAGGAGGCCTTAGCCCCCATTTGTTTAGTTCTCAAGACCATCGTCCAGACCATCGCAGCTCATGGAGCCATAATCAAGGGCATGGAGACTGCATTATCTGACCACAGTGATGGGATCGCCTCCTTGGAATCCGACCTTGCTTCTTTAATCGAAGATGAGACAGAACAGTGATAGCTAAACTGAACGACCTGGAAAACAAACCAGATGTCAGAATGTTCAAATTGTGGGGTACCAGAGGGGTTTGAAGGCCGCACCCCTATTTCTGACCTGTTCCACAAGATGGTGGACATGGATGTACTTCCATCCATCCCCCCCACAATTAGACCGGGGCTACTATTGCTTTTACCTAATCCTCACTTGAGATCCTCCTCGTGACCGCAACATTTCACAGTTTTAAAGAGGTACTTCGATGGGCAAGAGAGCACTGGGAATTTACATGGGAAGGCCACTATATTGGGCTGTAGGTATCAAGCCATCTTAGCCTAAGCTCTGATGCTGATTTTTTTTTTTTGCTCATTTGCGTATTCAGGATCAGACCCAGCGATGTAACGGATGGATTGGGCAAGTTTTTCATTCTAGTTCAAGTAGTAGGACCAATGGCACGGCTATTTTAATTAATAAAAGAGATAAATTCTCCTCATTCCAGATTGTGGCTAAGAAAAGACCACATTAATAGAGTGAAATCCACTCTGTACAAGAGCGGAGTCAAGTTTGGGATGATTTATCCAACTCTCCTTCGAGTAACATTCCGAGAAAAATACTTTTTTTGACTCGCCGGTAGATGCTGACTCTTGGTGCTGTTTGATGTTAGGGTGCCACTGAATTTCTTAGTTATTGAGAGATTTCTGCTGTTCGTTCCTGACATTAACGTATTTTCCCTTTTCGGTATTATCATTTGGCGCAACTCTTAGTTGCCAGTGTGATGTTGAAAGTTAAATAAGCTTTTACTCTCCAGTTGGGAGTCTCCCTGCTAACAATTTAAGTTAGTTAATGGGAGTGGTATTAAAGGATCTTCTGCAGCTCATAATAGTTTTAAAAATGAACATGGAGTTTGTGTTTATTTTGGTTTCTTATTTGTAGGTTTTAGTTTAGGATATTGTTTACCATTGTTCCATTTGCTTTTGAGTGTGGTTGTGTGTGACTGTGATGGTGACCTTGGGTTGGGTGGGGGGGGGGGGGGGGGGGTAGGGGGGTAATGGGGTGGGATTTAGTGTTAGTTTGAGTTTGCTGATGGTGTCTGCTGGTCTCTCTTTGTCGAGTCATCTGACTTGACCTGATGGCCATATTGGGTGGATCATCTTGCTTTGTCTTAACTGTGCCCCTTGTTTAATATCTCTCCTTGGGAATTGCTGACTCAAGTTTGAGGGGTGGTGGGAGACCTCCAATCCAACTGATTACCTGGAACATTAGGGGTTTGAATGACCCTGAAAAAGTCGAGAGCATTTGCTCATCTTCAGAGCCTAAACTCTGATATGTTTTTTTTTAAGGAAACCCATTTACTAATCAAGGATCAGACCAGGCTATGCAAATGATGGGTTGTGCAAGTTTTTCATTCTAGTTTAAATAGTAGGGCCAGGGGAATGTCAATTTTACTTAATAAGAGTCCAATTTTCCTCATTGCAGATTGTGGCTGACCCCAATGGTCGATTTATATAATCGTTTGCAGCTCCCTGTCAAACACCTCAGCAGTTCTGGTCAATGTCTTTGCCCTTAACTGGGACATTATGAATTTCAATTATTGGCTTCCCTCCTTAATCTCGACTTACAATATCTTATTTTAGGAAGCGATCTGAACTGTCTTCTGGGCCTTAAATTGAATCGCTCTAATCCCAAATCTTTGGTCCCATTGGGGGTGGCCAGGGCCGTGACTTTTTTCATGGCCCAGATGGAGGATGGACCCCATGCGTTTTTTGCACCCGAATGATAGAGATTTCTCCTGTTTTTCCCCCCTCATGTTCACCATGTATACTCCTGCATTGACTACTTCATTTTAGATGGTGCTTTCCTCCTATCCATAGTGGTGGCTGAGTACTCAGCAATTGTAACTCTGACTTTGTTGATCTGTTAGGAGACCTCCACCTAAGCAGAACTCTTCTCTGGACTATTAACAAGGCAAAGGTGAGGACATCCATCTTCACCCCCGTCTGCAGCACCGGTGCAAGCCCAATACCCCCAAAACCCACAGGACATGACTCCAGATCAATATTAAGTATCTCCGACATGGTGCTTTAAAAAAAAAGGCCCAAAAGCTTGCTAACTTAAGACAAGACCAGAACATGTGAGTGTGGTTAGCCGCCTCTGAGAACCACACTCGCACCTGTCTTCCACCCCAGTAAAAAAGCTCATCCTTGTCTTGGTCAGATGAACCCTGTGCACCACCTTGAATAGGATCAGACTAAGCCAATCACAAGAGGGTGTGGAATTGACCTTGTGAAGAGCCTCTCTCCAACCTCCTCATTCAGACCTAGCTGAAGACAAATCCTCATCAACAGGGAGGAAGGTGGTGCCAAGGGGAAAGAGGGTAAAGCCTTGCGCAGAAAATCGTGAATCTGAAAGTATCTAAAAAGGGATTGGAGCAAGGGAGTTGAAATTTTTTCCAACAGTTCCTTAAAGCTGGCCAACCTTCCCTCCAAATCTCTCTAAACCCTTCCCCTCCCATGACCTAAACATGGAGTCCAAACCCACTGTCAAAAAGAGATGATTATTATAGATTGGGGCCAACAAGGACCTGGAACTGAGCTTAAAATTTTCTGAACTGCTTCCAGATTCACAGAGTGAACACCACTACCAGATTTGAGGAAAATTTTGTCGAGGAGAACGGTGGAAATGTGATTGCTAATGCACTAAGGCCAGAACCCTTGTAGGAACTCGCCTCCATTTGTCCCCATATGGAACTCGGTTCACTAAACCACCCCAGTACCGTCTCAATATTGGTTTCCCAATAATAAAACAATAAATTGGGTTAAGCCAAACCTCCTGATTGCCTATCTCTCTGAAGGAGCATCCTATGGATCCTTGGCATCTTACCCGCCCCAATAAAAGAGGACACTAATTTATTAATTTCGACAAAGAAGGACTTGGGGAGAAAAGTGGGGAGACATTGAAAAAGAAATAAAAATCTCAGGAGCACATTCATCTCAATAGTCTGGTCCCTGCCCGCCAAGGACATAAAATCATAAGGATTTACAGTGCAGCGGGAGGTTATCTCACTTCTGCAAGTCAGATTTGACCCCATTTACCAGACTAATTTCATTTAATTTATGAAGCGAGGCCCAATCTTGGTTCACCTGTATTCTCAGATAATGAAAGCTAGATCTGGCAAGGTGAAAAGGTAAAGAGCCAGATGGGCTCCCCTCCCTGTGTGGGTTAACTGGGAATAATTCACTTTTTAAATCCGAATTTTAAAAAAAAATTTAGAGTACACAATTCTTTTTTTTCCCCAATTAAGTGCAATTTAGCATGGTCAATACACCTACCCTGTACATCTTTGGATTATGGGTGTGGGAACCACGCAGACACTGGGAGAATATGTAAACTCCACACGACAGTGACCTGGAGCCAGTTTCAAACCCGAGTCCTTGGCTCCCTGAGGCAGCAGTGCTAACCACTGCGCTACCGTGCAGCCCAACCCTCCCAAGAATCTGGAAGAGATATTTCCACTCCACTCCATCAAACGCCTTATCAGTATCTAAGGAAACAATGATCTCCAGATTGGGCACTGTAGTGGGTGGGGGTGAAGAGAGAGAGAATGTGCGTGAGAGAGAGACCCCATTGACTGGTTTTCCGTGATTACCTCTGGGAGGCAGGGGTCCAACCACAGTGCCAGTACTTTTGCAGGTAACTTAGACTTTGCATTTAAAAGTGAAATAGGTTGGTATGACCCACATTCTGTACCTTGTCTTTCTTGGGGATCAGGGCAAAAGAGGCCTGCGTGATTATAATGGGCAATGAACCTTGGGACAAGGAGTCATTAAACATTTCTAAAATTAGAGGGACCAATTGTTCCGTAGACTTCTTATAAAACTAAATGGGGAAACCGTCAATGTCAAGAGCTTTGCAGTCTGCATCAACCTAATGCATTTCCTAATTTCCTCTCGGCCTAACAGGGATTCCAAATCTTCCTGCATCTCCCTCTCTACCACTGGGATGTATAAACAATCCAAAAATTCCTTCATGGCTATAAAGATCCTGATAAAATGTTTCAAATTGTCCAGAGGCAGAGTAGAAACCAGGTTGCCACTTGAGTACCGTACCTGCATGATAATCTCCTGGGAAGCCGCCTGCTGCATCAGCTGATTAGCAACAAGGCGACTGGCCTTCTCCCCGTGTTCATAAAATATACATTTATTTTTTTTATTTTTTTAAAATAAATTTAGTGTACCCAATCATTTTTCCAATTAAGGGGCAATTTAGCGTGGCCAATCCACCTAGCTTGCACGTTTTTTTTTGGGTTGTGGGGGCGAAACCCACGCAGACACGGGGAGAATGTGCAAACTCCACACAGACAGTGACCCAGAGCCGGGATCGAACCTGGGACCTCAGCGCCGTGAGGCGGTTGTGCTAACCACTAGGCCACCGTGCTGCCCTATAAAATATACATTTATAAACCTGCATTATATCAATTAATTAACTAACTAGGCAAATGAGAATATATATTGACTAATTTATCTAGCCAATGTTTTGATGTGAAAATATACATTGCCCCAAATTTCCTATTTTGGATACTCGACTCTACAGATAGTTGCTGATAGAGAACAAAAAAAATATATATAATTCTGTCCAGCCAGCAATTTTACTGCAGAATTCAACTTGAGCTGGGGATTTGATCATTGATCTTGGAACAATAATGTCCTCAACAAATTGTCAATCATACTTATTGTCTGTTGTTTTTAGCTTTGACTTCCTTGGTACTAGCTTCATGACTCTCAGCCTCTTTTATTTTTTCCCTCTTTAAAGTTGCTTTAAGTATTGTTTTACTTTTTAATTAGACTGTACGATCCAGTTTGTGAATGTGACATTGAAGAACTGTGCACAGTAATGGTTGGGAACAAAAAGAAGTTGCCTATTAAAATTTGCAGCTTCATCGAGCATGTTTTCAGAGAAGTGTTTTATTGAATGCTAATCTGAATATTTGATCATTCCAGTAATTCAGCAAAATAATTTCAATCATGCACGAGTGTGAATCGGAAAGGTGATAAATAAAAACTATTTTAAAATAGTGTGTACGTTATTACGATCCTTGGCCAGACCTTGGGATGTTGCGCGCGGGGTGGGGGGGGGGGGGGGGGGGGGGGGGGGAGTCCAGTTCCGGAGCAGTATTGTTTTGTTTAAAGGCTTTAAAATATGTAGTTGGAAGTTGAGATTGGAGCCTTATGGGTATCTGTGAAGATGCTAGCAAAGCCTGATGGTTAAAAAGGCTAACTGTGTCAGCATAAGAATTGTGGGAGCAGCATAAACTGCTGTGTTCTGCAACAATGAGCAGTAGGTGCAGCTATGGGGTGAAAAAGCGAGCTGATTGAGCAGTCAACTGATGAGACACATGGCTATTGCTATACCTTGGGGTGGACAGTGATTGATCACAGAGTGTAAATGCTCAGAAACACGACCTCCTGAGAGAAACACGACCTTTGGAGCATTCACGCCTAAAAGTAATTGATTAGTGCTTGCCCTATAAGGTCGTGACTGAGAGTCACAATCAGTGCCACATAAAAAGGAGCGAGTAAGAGACATCCGAAGCGGCAACCTCCAGAACCAACCACCGTGAAGCAGCATCCTGGGTCTAGTACTCCGAGAGGACATTGGAATCCACCAAGAGATCACCTTGCCTCTTAGGGATGGCATTTGGGTCCAAGCCCTGAGTTTTGATTCCTTTTGCAGAACAAAGTTTTGATACTTATAATAGATCTTTTGATACCTTTTATAGTGGAGTTTTGATACTTTGATGGTAACCTGGCAAGGTACAAGAAAGGAAATTGGTCTGTCCGATAATTTGAGAGTTCTGTCTGTAATGCTAGTTACGAGGTGCAGTAAGATTAAAGTCACCTGCTTTTGGAATAATTCCACAGGATTTGAACAAGCACAATAAACTTTACAGCCAAATTCACCCCATGGGGTTATTCCGCAGTGTGCACCCCTGCCTCACAGAGGAAATTGCGTCTCTCCTTCCATGACTGCAAAGAAACTGTCTTTCGAAAGCGTTGCAATTTCAGAGCATGCTCTGAACCTTCCACTGCAGTGGCGCTGGGTATTGTGCTTCAAAAAAATCAAGCCCGGCACTGCTAACTGATATGGCAACATTCTTCCTGAGTTCCTTAAACACCTTGGCCCGTGTGTCTGCTGCTAGTTGGTTCAATTCCTCAAGGGTTATCTGCAAAGGTAGACTGGATAAACCCAGACGCATGTCCAAAGTCACCGGCATTCCCAAACCAGGCAAAGACTGAAACGTGTCTTCAGGCTCTCTCTCCTTTCTGTGTGCTGCAAGGTCTTGGAGCGCTCTCATCTTACAACTGATAGAGCCAGAGGTGGAGAAAATTTTGAAAGCTGAAGAAGCTTGCTTTCCGCGAGGGTGATGCATATGTGACCAGATGCTTGCCCTACCCACCTTCACTGGTTGTCTTGTCAAAATCTCAAGAGTCTCCCCCTCTCGCCCCCACGCTCGCTCCCTCTCTCGCACGCTCTCTCATGCACTCGCACTCTCTCTCTCTCTTCCCCCACCACCCCATCCCCATGGATTAGTGATGCCATCGAACTATTACTCCAAGATAGATGGTTCAGGATGCACATGGGCGATGAGACAAGCGCCTGGATGAAACAGTCCCAGTGGGCTTCCCCAGGGATCTGTTCTAGCCCCAACTTGTTTCAATCTCTGCATCTCTGATTTGGTTTCAACCCTGTCTTGCACGTTCATCAATGCTGATGATATCATAGAATCTCTGCATTGCAGAAGGAGGCCATTCAGCCCATCAAGCTTGCACTGACCCTCCGAAAGAGCATCCTACCTCGGCCCACTCCATTGTCTTATCCCTGTAAACCCACCTAACCGTTGGACTCTAAGGGACAATTTAGTATGGCCAATCCAGCGAATCTGCACATCGTTGTACTGCAGAAGGAAACTGGAGCACCCAAAGGAAACACACATGTTGACACTGGGAGAACTCCACAGTCTCCCAAACCGAGAATTGAACTCGGGTCCCTTGTAGCAGTGCAGTGCTTCGTGGGTTTGGACATTTTCTAAACTAGAGGTGACACTAAATAACAATGTTGTGATGCTGGCTAACTACAGTATGACATAGAATCATAGAATGTACAGTGCAGAAAGAGGCCATTTGGCCCATCGTGCCTGCATAGGCCCTTGGAGAGGGCACCCTATTTAAACCGGCGCCTCCACCCTATCCCCGTAACCCAGTAATCCAACCTCACTTATTGGACAAGGGACAATTTAGCATGGCCAGTCCACCTAACCTGCACATCGTTGGACTGTGGGAAGAAACCAGAGCACCCGGAAGAAACCCATGCAGACATGGGGAGAACATGCAGACTCTGCACAGACAGTGACCCAAGCCGGGAATCAAACCCGGGCCCCTGGCGCTGTGAAGCAACAGTATGGCGCCTTCAGCCCGGCGACAACAAAACAAGTCTCATGTAATAATAATATATTCCACATTGCCTGCGTCAACAGGGAACTCGACATCTCTTGGATGAGACTGAATCAGGAATAACATCCTGTTTATTCTGGTGTTATGCTGACACATAAAACCACAACTGAGCAAAATAGCAGCATGATCAGAAGGTGAAACAAGCTCCTTTGGAAAACTTGCTGGCTCTTTATGGTGTGCAGAGGCTCAAATCTTAAGGATCTCAACTCTTGGCATTATTTACTTGACTGCAAAGTACTGCGCATCAGTATGGTGCAATCCATGCCACATAGTTTTTGTAGATACCCCATTCAACACAACAATGCATGCGTATCATTTTGGGTATGTTCCAATCATCTGAATTCTAATAGCTCCCAGTCCTGAACAACATTCCCAGCCCCTCACAGCGATGAAAATTGCAACAAGAAAACACTTGGAGAAGGTTGACATAATCGAAGCCTGCCGCTACACAAGGACCGTAACAATCCATTTGCAGCTCGCATCCTATCATGCCTGCCTGTATGGCTAAGACCACCTTGCCAAGGAATAACAACAGAGGCCCTTTGGCAGCAGAAATGGAACCAACGTGCCACCACTAAAAACCCCTCATTAAAAACCATTTCCTCATCACAGATCCCACAGCATGCCCGCCCACCTGGCTTCAACCTGCCACACCAACATTGGACATTCCTTCACCATTTCCTCAGATGGCTCACCTGATGAAGGAGCTATGCTCCGAAAGCTAGTGATTCCAAATAAACCTGTTGAACTTTAACTTGGTGTTGTAAGACTTCTTACTGATTTTCTCACTGGTCAAGGCTTTGTGCAGCAAATTGGCACAAGTTTGGCCTGCAGGGATGCCGACTGCAGCTGTGGTTCACCCTAATCAATGATTCTCATCATTGAAAACTACCCCCTGATAAAACTCTGCTGAAGGCGTGAGAGAGCTCCATTTCGTGCGGAAGCTGCTACCTGGTTTTGTGATTGCTGCGCTGGCTTAAAACAACTTAACTTGTCCCATTCCCATTGGATTCTAATTCTGCAGTTTCAAAGATCTGAATTCCCTCTTTGAAAAAATCGCTCTGATTCAGACTGCTGTAATGACTGCCCCCTTCCAGGGTTCTCGCCTGATGACTTCTCCTGAGCCCTGGCTGCCGAGAAAATTCTCACCGTAACACCTCTGCTGCCTAGAGCCTCTTCTCCCTGCTTCTAAACACATCCAGTCACTTAGGATTTCTTGAGCCTCAGCTGGTGGCTGCACAAAGCTGTCATTGGCTCCCAGGCTTCACTGTGCCTCCAACCCAGCTCCTCAGTTAACAGCGGCACATTTTTTTTAACTTTGTTCTCTTTTTTTTAAGCTTGCATAACGGGACCTATCCCTGTCCCTGCTTCTGTCATGAAATTTGCAGGCTGGCGTTCCAATAATGACTCTGCGTAAAATTGACTGACTCTTGAACTGCTCTTCACTGACCCTTCTTACTGGGCAACGGCCAATGTTACAGCATTGGAACATCCTGACCTTTAATAGTTACTTTGTCCGTAGACTTGCGAACACAGCACACATATAATGAACTGAATTCATAACATTAAAAATTAATTAATGCAAACTTTAAATATAGATCTATTGAATGTCCTTTGTAGAGGAACATTTTTGGTCACAGTTTGGATAGTTCAAGCTAGATCTGCCACCTCCAATTTATGATGAGTGAATACAGTTTGAAGTATCATCTATAAGCTTTACTACCTGGTCTGCTTGTTTATGTTTGGAGAGACATGGGTTAAAATGTTGTGTCTGTCAGCATGACATGGCTTAGAAGTGCTTTTTATAGCTGATTAAAGCCATTTTCTCCATGGGTTAGGCAGGGGTTGCACGATTTACAGCAAAAATACCCTGTCATGTAAGATTTAATATCCTGGCAACTGTATGTTCTAATTGGTGAATTGATTATAATCACTAATCATACAATAATGAAAGAAATATATTTTTAAAAAGTTTCTGATTCACAAGGCAGATTGAGTAATTGCTACATTGCAAACTTCCTCCAGTACTGAACAATCATTCAACCTTGTAGACAATGTAGCATTTGATTTTCAGACTGAATGCACACTCATGTGTGAAAGAACACAGTGTTGTGTGTGCAATTAGAAACAAAACCAAAAAGGGGAATTGCACAATGTGGAGATCATTGCAGAATTAACTACATGTAATAAATATGCACAGAAATGTTCAAAAGAGTCATGAGAAAAATATTCTGTTTCCTCCTGGATTGTGTCAAAATAACTTTCAAGTAAATGGCTAGTGTGTGGACATTGAGAAGGGGACAAATTGGTAGAGATATATTTGATCTGTTTGACATGCAGGTAGGGCAGTTATGATTATGGGCCCAATTTTGTTGTTGAAATAATGAGGCTAATGATGTTTGCTGTTATTTATGTACTATTAAATGATGACTGACAGATACACAATTAAATAGTCATAGATGTTTACAGTATGGAAACAGGCCCTTCAGCCCAGCTTAGCCATGCCGCCCACTTTCTATCACCAAGCTTGTTCCACTTGCCCGCATTTGGCCCATATTCCTCGATTCCCACCTTGCCCTTTTGACTGTCTAACTGCTTTTTAAAGGACAAAATTGTACCCGCCTCTACCGTGCCCCTGGCAGCCGTTCCAGGTGCTCACCACCCTCTGACCACCCTCTGTGTGAAGATATTTCCCCTCTGGTCTCTTTTGTATCTTTTCCCTCTCACTTTAAATTATACCTTCTAGTTCTAGACTCCTCGACCTTTGCTCCTCATTACTTTATAGACCTTTATAAGATCACCCCGAAGCCTCCTACACCAGGGAAAAAAGTTCCATCCTATCCAGCCTCTCCTTATAACTCAGACCATCAAGTCCTGGTAGCATCCTCGTGAATCTCTTCTGCACTTTTTCTAATTTAACAATATCTTTCTTATAATAGAGTGATCAGAGCTAAACACATCTTACCAATGTCTTGTGCAACTTCAACAAGACGTCCCAACTCCTGTATTCAATATTCTCTCCAATAAAACCTAGCATGCTGAATGCCTTTTTCACCACCCTGTCCACCTGCGACTCCACCTTCAAGGAGACATGAACCTGTGCTCCTAGATCTTTGTTCTGTAACTCTCCCCAACTCCCTATCATTAACTGAGTAGGTCTTGCCCTGATTTGATCTACCAAAATGCATCACCTCACATTTATCCAGTTTAAGCTCCCATCTGCCATTTATCGACCCACTGGCCCAATTGGTCAAGATCTTATATAGCCGCCTTCTTTATATAGCCTGAGTTGTGTCACTCCATTGATAGTTTTGTGAGAGTGACATTTTGCTGTCGTCTTACCATCAACATGCATTGAATTTAATGAGATTGGCTGTATGGGAGGTATGAATTAAACTTGCTGCATGTGCTTAAAATTAGTAATAACAAATCAATTTACCTTCAAAGCTGTACTAAATGTTAATCTGTGTCAACCAAACTGACTGAAATTGAAAAATGAACCATAAGTGTAGAGTCTCATTCCTACAGGTTGTGAATTGTTTAGGAAATTTCAAAAATGTAAAATTTTAACTTAAAACTTAAACTTTTATTTTCTGTTTTTCTTCACTTATTTTCTCTTTCATTTTCAGTCCAGATTTGATACTAATATGAATATTTAATCATTCCAGTAATTCAGCAAAATGATTTCAATCATGTACTGGTGCGAATTGGGATGGTGACAAGTAAAAACCATAAAAAAATATGTGCACAGATTAAAAATGAGTTCATACAAACTAACTGAATATCAATCATTGAATGTGCTTTGTAGAGAAGCAAGTCTGGTGTCAAACAATTTTGACCATTGTTGCACGTTTTACTATGGGCGTAAAACGCGTTTATTGGGGTGTATTAACTTCCAAGTGCTTAACACCGCTAGGCTCTGTTGTATGTATTTATTCAGCTTTAGGAGTCGCCAGTTGCCGTATAGACAACGTCACTAGTATTCCAAGGTCAAGTTCAAAGTAATAAAGACGATACACCGATTAGTAAGGTCCAAACGATAATATTTATTATACAGTAATAATAAATATTCATGCACACACTAAGAGACTAAGCTATGACTAAACTAAAGTAATCAGAATACTTATCTAACAGGAACAGGCAAGGTCAGGGAGCGAGGCCTTCGTCCTGGTCTTGGGGCTGCAACCTTCAGCAAGCGTTCTGGTCACTGGGGGTTCTAGCGGGCTTAGTTCGCGTAGCGAGCGTCGTACTGGCACTTACGGTTCGGCGGCTGGTGCTCAACGGCTGGAGTCAGTGGATCTTCAAAGTAGCGGTCAGAGCCGGAGCACGGAAAAACAGACCGGACAACACGAGGTCCCTATCTTTTATAGGGGTTCCATTGTCCTTCCCTCTTCTCGGGCGGGCTCTACCTATTGGATCAATTTCTTATCGATACTGGATTAATTCCCCAATGCGAGGGGGTCTCCGTGATGGAGGGGGCGTTTCTTATGTCCTTTTGTTTGGAGGTTTCTGGTGCCTCGATGTCTGGGCCTTGATTAGAATGTGTCCATTCAGAACCAAATGTATCTATTGTGTGGGTGTTCAAGTCTGATGGCCTCATTAGCATGCAAAGCGTTTTGCCATTTGCACCTAGCTAAGGTCTTCTCACCTGAGCCCAAACTGGTTTCTGCTGCTGCAGAATGCAAACTGCTCTTTGCAGACTGCTGTTCTGGCTAAACTGTCTGTTTCCCAGCAGTCTTAGCGGTTGACCTAATTTTGTAGCTCAGCATCCATTTTAGGTGGCTACACATTTGTTTGGATAACTAGATCTACCACTAGATGAGTGAATACTGTTTGAAGCATCATCTATGAGCTTTAGTACTTGTCCTATTTGTTTATGTTGGGAGAGACATTGTTTAAAATGCTGTTTCTCTCAGCATAAAGAGATCGCAAACAGCCCTTGGGTTGGGTCTAAAGATATTTCCTCCTTGGGTTAGGCAGGGATTGAAAGATTTACAGCCAGCCAAGTAGTCCAGTCATGTGTGATAAAATGGACTGGTAACTGCATGAAATATGTTGATCGAATTGGTGAATTGACTGTAACCACTAATCATACAAGAGTCATAATTCCTGAAACAAACATTGTTTATAAGTTTCAAATTCATGAGGCAAATTGAGTAATTGGTCCATTCAAACATCCTTCAGTACTAATACCAATAATTAGTCACTTACTAATTAATATGCTGATAATTACTGATTTACTAATAGTAAAAGGTCCCTCTTTAATTCAACAACAACTTATATTCATCCAGTACTTCGTCCTAAGGGTACTTCACAGGAGCATTGTAAAACAAAGTATGGCGCTGAGCCACATAATGAGATATTGTATCAAATAATCAAAAAGATAGAATTTTGGGTCTCACCTCCACAACCCAAAGTTGTGCAGGGTAGGTGAATTGCCCCTTAATTGGAAAAAAATGAATTGGGTACTTTAAATAAAAAAATTTGTTTTTTTATTTTTATGTGAGGTGCATTTTTAAGTGTGGTGCAGGGTCATATAGATTCTCCAAAATGCTCCTATTCCATAATTTAACTTTTTCTTCTCCTCCTAAATATTTGCTTATGAAATATTTTAAAATGATTGGATCACTGTAGCAAGTTGTGATAATTTCTTCTTCGTGCACCACTTGCTGTGTTTTTGTTGTGTGTCCGAAAAGCAGTTGCAAGCCTTCAATTGTGGAAACATATACTTGGAACAAAGAAAACCTAATTTGTTCAGAAAGAACTTGAGCAAAATTCAGAAAATGAGCCAGATTTGGCTGAAAGTTAATTTAAAACTGACCAGAACTGGGTGACTTTAGTCAATAGATACAGCCCTTTTGAGCAAGGAGCTGCATCCATGTGTTACGACATACTGGAAAATTAACCATTGTAAGATGCAAATAATTTGGTCAGTACAATTTATGACTAATATATGTAAAACGCTCACCATCTTTGGATTGGATTGGATCTCTTTATTGTCACGTGTACTGAGTTACAGTGAAAAATATTTTTCTGCGAGCAGCTCAAACAGATTATTTAATTCATGAAAATAAAAGAAAAAGAAAATACATAACAGGGCAATGCAAGGTCCAAAATATAAATAGACCGGCATTGGGTGAAGCATACACGAGTGTAGTATTAATCAGGTCAGTTCATAAGAAGGTCGTTTAGGCGCCTGGTAACAGCGGGGAAGAAATCGTTTTTGAATCTGTTTGTGCGTGTTCTCAGACTTTTGTATCTCCTGCCCGATGGAAGAAGTTGGTAGGATGAGTAAGCCGGGTGGGAGGGGTCTTTGATTATGCTGTCCGCTTTCCCAAGGCAGTGGGAGGTGTCGGTAGAGTCAAATATTTTTTCCAAATAATTAATGGATCACAGCAGCCATTCTTCACTGCTCACTGATTTGTGTCCTTCCCCTCTGGAGACTACTGGGAGCTTGCAAAAGATGGCCCGGGTTTGTTACTGTTTTTCTGCATCTCTTTTGTATCGGATTGTCTGGCATTTGCAACACTCTATTCTGAAAGGTATGTAGATTTTGGCTTAGCTACTTCTGTGAAGCTGATCGGTTTTTGCCAAAGCCTTCTATGAACTGCAGTGTTGCAAATCTTTCAGTTAAATTCTGCTTTTTCTTCAACATTAATAGTGAAATGGACCTTGCCTTGTGTGTACCACAATGGTTAGCACTGTTGCTTCACAGCGCCAGGGTCCCAGGTTCGATTTCAGGCTTGGTCACTGTTGCTGCAGAGTCTGCATGTTCTCCCTGTGTCTGCGTGGGTTTCCTCCGGGTGCTCCGTGGAGTTTCCTCCCACAAGTCCTGACAGACGTGCTGTTTGGTAATTTGGACATTCTGAATACTCCCTCAGTGTATCTGAACAGGCGCACAAATGTGGCAACTGGGGGCTTTTCACAGTAACCTCATTGCAGTGTTAATGTAGGCCTTCATGTGACACTAAGAAAAGATTAATTAATAAAAAAATTAATTTAAAAAAATAAAAACTAATTAGTGCATTTGCTAGAGTATCTAAAGCCTTTTTTCCATTGTTTGGTGTCGACTATGTTAAACATATATATGGGTGTGCCCATGTATATGGGGAACTACCCTTAATTCTCAGTTTTGGATCCTTTGCAGCTTCTTCATCTGTATCTGATTTGTCGTGGACTTAGGAAGTTGCCAGATTCCAGGTTTGCCTCATCATGCATGGCTGCACGAAAACCCAGGCTAGACCACTGGATACTGTTATGTGTAAAATCATTGAGTCCCTGGGTGCTAAATTGGTGGATGTAACATTTAAGGTACAGGATGTTCCAATGCTTGTTACATTGGTTCATGCCTCGGAACAAGGATGGGACAGCCTGGGAGTGTCTTGATAGGTCCCCAGATCAATTCAAGAGTAGGTTTCAGGAGAATCAAAAGCAGGGAGAAGAAGCTGCAGCAGCAAAAATGCTGCTATTAGCTCTGAGGAGCTGGGCAGTGGGTTCGGGGGAAGACCCGGCACAGGAAGAGTGCTTGTTGTAGGAGGGGTTGGGGGGTGGGGGGGGGAATGGAAGGGCGCTCGGTGGGAATGGAAGAGCGCTCGGTGAGGGGGTGGAGCGACAATGGAATAGGGCTCGGTCAGGGGAAGCGACAATGGAAGAGGGGTCAGGAGGAGCGACAATGGAAGACGGCTCGGTCGGGGGTGGGGGGCAACAATGGAAGAGGGCTCGGTGAGGGCGGCGGCAGCAACAGAAGAAGGCTTGGTGATGGAAGGCCAGCAATGGGAGAGGGCCTGGTGGGGGTGGGGGGGGGGGGGGCTGCAACGGAAGAGGGTTCAGGGGAAGGCCTGGCAATGGATGTAGGGTTGTACTGAAGTTGCTGTAGTTACTGAAGCCTACTTGTGACAATAAGCGATTTTCTTTTATTTTTCTTTTTTCATACTTGTGTTTGTGTGGGTTCTTGAAAAATCCATGGACTCTGTCTTGGTTGCACCTGCCATTTACTTTACCGCATGGAATGTTCAACCACAATTGGTCTGTTATTTCACATGTACCTCATATTTCCCCTTAAAGTTAGTGTGTGAAATGCATATTCTTTCTGAACTTGTAGAGTGAAGTTTTTTTTGTCTTTGTTCAAAACCCTAACCCTAATTTGGTGCCTTGAATCTTAATCTTTATCTGCTTTAAAAAAAAAAATGTTTTTGGTCTGTATCACATCGCCTCCCACATTGCAGGGTCTAGCCAAGGGTCATAACAGTATGTGCACCTAGGTGAAGATATATTGACCTTGGAAACCAAGCAGTAGTGATTTATCAGAATGCTTTCTTTGGTTAAATTGCTAGATTTTATAAACCACGCTTATATTCCTTGTATTTTAGAAGGTGAAGGGTTGATTTGTTTGAAGATTTTAGGATTTTGAAATATATCAGTAGGTTAGATGGAAACATTTTCTACTGGTGGGAGAGTTTAGGGCAAGGAGACATAGGTTTAAAATCAGAATTGGACCATTCAAGAGAAGTTACAGCAGATTAATTTAAATTTGCTGTCAGCAGATTTTTACTGGCCAAGGATATGGAAGCCAGGCGACCTAAGTGTAATTGGATGCAAATCATCCATGATCTCATTGAATAGTTTGAGGAGCTGTGTGACTCATTCATGTTTCTATGCCCAAGAAGCGATGTCATTGATCCTTTTCCTCATGAAGGATTTGCCCAAGAATTTCTGCATTTTTAGGTTTTAATTGGTTTTCACAGCAGGTCATGCTTCACATCTTGTTTCTTGTATTTCTTTTCTTTTGGAGAATAGTATGCATTGGATTTCAGTGGAATTTGTTATTGGCATGTTCATCCAGGGAACTCTGATGACACCTCTGAGTTCATGGAGGAATACCCAAATGAAAGTATCATCGGCAAACAATACACAACACCAACCCTTTATTCAAATCCTGGTGACTTTATTGACAGTGACCTTCTTAAGATGAGTGGTTTGATATAAATGAGTAGACCAGTACAGAAGGTGGATCATCGTTGCCACCTTAGGTACTAACACATCAGATCAGGAAAGGACCTCAAAATTTCCTGACATAAAGGACATTAGTAAACCATTTGGGTTTTTAACGACAATCCAGTATGTCATGGCCACGTTTCACCAGATTTTCAAAAATAATTCTCATGACGGGATTTTGAACTAAATACTTTGGGTTATTAGTTCAGGCCCCAGGATTACTAATTAAGAAAAATAACCTCTCTCTCTCTCTCTCTCTCTCTCTCTCTCTCTCTCTCTCTCAGTAGATGAAGAACAGAAATGAGCCCTTAGGAACTTGTGCCATTGGGCACAGCCATGTGGAACTTAGCCATTTTAATGACAGCTCCGAGTATGTGATCTGACAGAACTAGAAAATTATGACGTGTGTCTCCCTCTCCTGAAACTTGCTTGTGATGAGTTGAAATTCTTGCTTAAATTCAGTCACATCTGGAATTCAGCAGCAATAACTGGCTTGGTCAAGAGACTTATCAACTATTAGTTACAGCTGTTTGCATTTATTAGCTGTTGAGAATTGTTCAAGATTCCTTACTAATTGATGGAAAAAAGCTGTTCTTTCATTGCTGCAAATCCACTAATGAGGAGAAGCCTTTCTCAAATCTGCAAATAAAAAACACCTGAAGCTAAAAGGAGGATAAATAGACTGATGTGCAAAATTGCACAAATATCATTAAAATAGGACTTGTTTTGAGGAATTGCTATTGGAGCCTCAGGCCAGACTTGGCTATTTTCTGTGACGTTGGCTTGTATTTTCTGCTTTCAAGCTGTGTTTCAAAATGGTTCAATATCCAATACTTGACTGAGCCAATGGTATAGATAGACCAGCGTTTCCCACACTGTTTCGTTGGAGATGTCCAGAGATTCCATGGTAGGTCCAGTAGTTTTAAATTTGAAAAATGCCATCCTTCCTCCTTGTCCAATCAAAGGCAGTTTTCATACTGAGATGCCAAACTCTGGACGCGCTAGAAATAGTTGCAAAGTCAGTATTGAAAGTCCCAGGTGAAAGCGAGTGTGAGAGAGGAGAATGTGTGTGTGTGTAATATGGAAATCCAGCTCCAGCAGCACACCTAATAAATTAATTTAGAGCAAAATAAGCAGCATTGCTTTTCCCATTAAAAATGACAAATGAGGGCAGCACGGTGGCCTAGTGGTTAGCACAACCGCCTCACGGCGCTGAGGTCCCAGGTTCGATCCCGGCTCTGGGTCACTGTCCGTGTGGAGTTTGCACGTTCTCCCCGTGTCTGCGTGGGTTTTGCCCCCACAACCCAAAAAATGTGCAGAGTAGGTGGATTGGCCACGCTAAATTGCCCCTTAATTGGAAAAAATAATTGGCTAATCTAAATTTAAAAAAAAAAAATGACAAATAATTCTCCCAATTTACAATCATCTGAATTTGAATGTGGCCTCCAGTGAAATCGAATTGCACAATTTTTTAATAGGTTAATCGACCTCCATTCCAATTTAATTCGGACCAATATTTTAAACCAAAGGTGAATACATCTTGAATAAGGTGAGTCCATAGCCAGTGACACAGAAACATTCACATTGGCTAAGGAAAAAAAAAATTACGTTGTTCTTCAGGTGCCTTAACAAGCTATCACAGCAAAAGTTAACTTCCCAGAAGAAATAAGTTATCTTTCTCTTTCATGTGTTTTATCGTGACTGATATGTGACACTTTTTCAATCATGCTTGATGGACGTTTATGATATTTATCAACCCTCTCTGTTGGCTCATCAGAAATGTAATCAAATTTGTTAAACACTATTTGCCTTTAATACATCTGAAGTCACTTTCCCAATTGAACCACATTTGTCCAAGTGACTGCTAATATTTTCCCAGATTATCATTTCCCAACTAAATTAAACTACCTGGCCTGTTCTGCTGAGTTTACCCTTGCATCCATGTAAGAAGGAATGGAAGATGGATTGTCTACTATTTCTATTGTTTATCAGTATCTTGAGATGCATATTATTTGGTCCTGGTGGTTTATCTACTGCAAATACAGGCAGCCGTTCTAATACCACCTCTTTATCTGGTTTTAGCCCATCCAATCCTTCAACTATATTTTCTTTCACTGACTGAGGAGCACCTTCTTCCTTGTGAAGATCAATGCAAAGCATTCATTTATTCTCCCATCTCTCACTTCCATGCAAAGGTCCTATTTTTGGTCCCCCAATCAGTCCTACTCATCCTTGTACTATACGTGTCTGTAGAGGACTTTTGGATTCCTTTTTATGTTGACTGCCAGCCTCTTCCCATATTTTCCTTTGTTCATTTTCGAGGGGAAATGAGAAAGAACTTTGATTGTTTAGCCTTGTTTTCACTTGTATTATCAGCCTTGTATCTGCCATGAACACCCTTTCTCCACTACAACTTAGCCAATCTCTTTCTTCAACCAAGCATTTTGGCTTTGGTTGTTTGTCCTACTTTTCTGCCTCTACTTTACCCAAACCATCTCTTCTTTGAAGGCAGCCCATTGGCAAACAAAACTGTAACTGGATAATCTTTGATTCTAATTTGCCTAGGCCAGATTGGTTCTGACCCTATTAAAATTGACATCTCCCCTCCCTCCACTTAGTTCTCATTGCTCTCAATTTCCTCCTTGTTATTTTCCACAGATAACCACGACCTTATGATACAATGATCACTTTCTGCTAAGTGTTCCACTGCTGACACTTGATCTATTTGTCACATCTTATTCCCGAGAATTGGATCCAGCAATGAATCCTCACTGGACTAGGAGTATACGAGTGTGCAAAATTTTGAACATACACTCTAGGAACACTTCCACTCCATCCCACTGCCTCCTTGTAACAACATTTGTCCTTTATGCTATTAGTATTTCAGTCTATATTGGAATAATTAAAGTTCTCCATTGTAACTACCATATAACTATACGTCCCTGGACCGTGGGAGGAAACCGGAGCACCCGGAGGAAACCCACGCAGACACGGCGAGAACGTGCAGACTCCGCACTTAGTGACCCAGCAGTGAATCGAACCTGGGACCCTGGCGTTGTGAAGCCACAGTACTAATCACTTGTGCTACCGTGCTGCCCATGTTTAAAAACAAACAAGAATCTATTTTCTCGATCAAACACAGGTCAGAAAGAATAGTTAATTTTCCTTTGTCTCACAAAGTTACAGTTTGGTTCAAGTGAAAAGGAAACTTTTATATTAATAAAACGGGCAACTAATTCACTTTGATATTATGAAGGGTCGCTATAGTGTAATGAATATCCACTTATTTTGAAACTTAGAATGCTAACTTTTAAAAAAATAATTGAGGAGATGTGGGTGTTGTCGCTGGTTAGGTTAGCATATTGCCCATCCTTGTTGCCCTTCAGAAGGTAGTGGTAAGTTGGCTTCTTGAACCGCTGCAGTCCCTGGGCTGTCGGTACACCCACAGTGCTGTTAGGAACGTAGTTCCGTAGTTAAGGAACGGCTATATATCTCCAAGTTGGGTTGGTGAATAACTTGGAGGGGAACCTCCAAGTGGTGGGGTTCTGCTGCTCTTGCCCTTCTGGATGATAGTGGCCTTGGGTTTGGAAGGTGTTGCCTAAGGAACCTGGGTGAATTCCTGCAGTTTTTTCTACGTGCATTCTACCTTTTTTGTTATAAATTTAGAGTACACAATTAATTTTTTCCAATTAAGGGGCAATTTAGCGTGGCCAATCCACCTCCCCTGCACATCTTTGGGTTGTGGGGGCGAATCCCATGCAAACACAGAGAGAATGTGCAAAACTCCACAGGGACAGTGACCCAAAGCCGGGATCGAACCTGGGACCTTGGCGCCGTGAGGCAGCTGTGCTAACTACTGCGCCAGCGTGCTGTCCAACATTCTACCGTTGTAAGGCCTTTTCTACATTCACTCCTCCCTTTAAAGATTGAAGAGTTCACATTCCAGGAGCTGTGAGTCTCCCCACTGTTAATACTTTTCCACCTGAAGTATAATTCATTTCACTTGTTCTATTGCCAAAATATTTCACATTACATTGCATTAAAATACATCCACCTACCATTTCTGACTTTCCTGCATCTTCCTTTACTATTGCACTAGTTTCCCAAACCCACTCTATTCATTCTCTCATATAAGGGACGGTCAAAAAGAGCAAAACATTAAATTAGAAAAATCCACAATATAATTTCATCCACAAATCTAAATAATTGTTCATCTTGTTCTTCACCTTTTAAGCATGCCATGAAATATATTTTCCAAAGACATTCTGGTTAAACTGGAAATCCTGCTTTTGGATTTAAAAAAAGGCCAAGGGTGGGGGTGAGACAGGGGAAGGGAACAACCCTCATAACTGGCACTGCAAGTTTCTCATTTCTAGTTTCTGGCTGACTAGTCATATTCGGGAGGCAGTGGCGTAGTGGTATTGTCGCTGAGCTGGTAATTTGGGAATCCAGGTTCAAATCCCAACATTGCAGGTGGTGGAATTTAAACTTATCTGGAATTAAAAGTCTAATGATTATCATGAAACCCATCTGAATCACTAATGTCCTTTAGGGAAGGAAATCTGCCATCCTTAACTGGTCTGGCCTACGTGTGACTCTAGACCCACAGCAAAATGGTTGACTCTTATATGTCCCCTGAAATTGACTGGCAAGCCACTCCGTTGTATTCAATCGCTACAGTAACATGAAAAAGGAATGTACCCGGACGGATCACCCGGTATTGACTCAGGCGCCGGAAACGGCAATGGCGGTATTGATGAAAATGTTTCCAGGGTTGAGTAACTTCCCTTATAAATCTAGATTGGAGAACTTGAGACTATTTTTCTTTGGAGGAAAGAAAACTCAGAGGAGATTTGATAGAGGGATTCAAACACTTGAGGGATCTAGACAGAAAACTTTGCAGCATCCTTGAACATGGGTGAGGTACCGGAGGACTGGAGAATTGCTAATGTCCCCTTGTTTAAGAAGGGTAGCAGGGATAATCGAGATAATTATAGATCGGTGAGCCTGATGTCAGTGGTAGGGAAGCTGCTGGAGCAGATACTGAGGGATAGGATCTATTCCCATTTGGAAGAAAATGGGCTTATCAGTGATAGGCAACATGGTTTTGTGCAGGGAATGTCATGTCTTACCAACTTAATAGAATTCTTTGAGGAAGTGACAAAGTTGATTGATGAGGGAAGGGCTGTTGTTGTCATATACATGGACTTCAGTAAGGCATTTGATAAGGTTCCCCATGGTAGGCTAATGGAGAAAGTGAAGTCTCATGGGGTCCAGGGTGTACTAGCTAGATTGATAAAGAACTGGCTGGGCAACAGAAGACAGAGTAGTAGTGAAAGGGAGTTTCTCAAAATAGAGAACTGTGACCAGTGGTGTTCCACAGGGATCCGTGCTGGGACCACTGTTGTTTGTGATATACATAAATGATCTGGAGGAAGGTATAGGTGGGCTGATTAGCAAGTTTGCAGATGACACTAAGACTGGTGGAGTAGCAGATAGTGAAGGGGACTGTCAGAATACAGCAGAATATAGATAGATTGGAGAGTCGAGCGGAGAAATGGCAGATAGAGTTCAATCCGGGCAAATGCGAGGTGATGCATTTTGGAAGATCCAATTCAAGAGCAAACTATATGGTAATGAAAAACCCCTGGGGAAAATTGATGTACAGAGAGATCTGGGTGTTCAGGTCCATTGTACCCTGAAGGTGGCTGCGCAGATCGATAGAGTGGTCAAGATGGCATACGGCATGCTTTTCTTCATCGAAAGGGGTATCGAGTACAAGAGTTGGCAGGTCATGTTACAGTTGGAAAAGACTTTGGTTTGGCCACATTTGGAATACTGTGTACAGTTCTGGTCGCCACATTACCAAAAGGATGTGGATGCTTTGGAGAGGGTGCAGAGGAGGTTCACCAGCATGTTGCCTGGTATGGAGGGCGCTAGCTATGAAAAGAGGTTTAGTAGATTAGGATTATTTTCATTAGAAAGACGGAGGTTGAGGGGGGACCTCACTGAGGTCTACAAAATCATGAGAAGTATAGACAGGGTGGATAGCAAGAAGCTTTTTTTCAGAGTGGGGGACTCGATTACTAGGGGCCACGGGTTCAAGGTGAGAGGGGAAAAGTTTAAGGGCGATATGCGCGGAAAGTTCTTTACGCAGAGGGTGGTGGGTGCCTGAAACGAATTGCTGGCGGAAGTGGTAGAGCCGAGCATGATAGCGTCATTTAAGATGTATCTAGACAGATACATGAATGGGCAGGGAGCAGAAGGATATAGATCCTTAGAAAATAGGTGACAGTTTTAGATGGAGGATCTGGATCGGCGCAGGCTTGGAGGTCCAAAGGGCCTGTTCCTGTGCTGTAATTTTTCTTTGTTCTTTGGATAGAGTGGATAGAGTGACACTTATCCCACCTGTGAAAGGATTGAGCACGAGAGGTCACCGATTTAAAGTAATCGGCCAAGGAAGCAAAACGCAACATTGCAAAACGTTTTCATGTAGCGAGTGATTAAGGTTCAGAATGTACTCCTGAGTGTGGGGGAGGCAGGTTCAACTGAAGCATTGATAAGGGAATTAGACTGTTATCTGAAAAGGAAGAAAGCCCCTGTTTATGGGGAGATGGTGGGAAATTGACACCAAGTGAATTGGTCATGCAGAGAGCCACTATGGCCACGATCGGCCTAATGGCCCCATCTGAGATGTAACATGTGTTTAAAATCAAGGATGCTCAAGACATCAGAATTGATGGAGTGCAGATATTTGAGGGTTGTAAAAAGATTGCAAGGTGAGATGCTTGAAGAAGAAAAGTGGCAGATGAAGGGTGGCAGACCAGGATGTGATTTAGTGATGAGAGGCACACCACCACCATGATAGTTTGGATGGGTAAGTGGTGAAGGTTGCAGCTGGGCAGGGAGGCTTCAATTAAGGATGAGGTGTCATCGCCGCCCCACCAAAGCTTCCGTCAAGGTTGGCATGTTGATCCAGTCACCCACAGAGAGCATGTGGATGGCAAGGGCTTTGTATCTTTCTCCAGAATGTTCATTCACTTGTCAACAGGGAAAGGTTGATGTTTTTAAAAAGTAGTTGATCCGCTGTTGGGTAGTCCTCAGGGTCAACAATGGGATGGTGAGTTGGATAGTGGAGATTGGCAAGATTATCCTCCAATGGGCACACTGAGTGATAAGTTTAGTGACAGTAAGATGGGGCAGTTATGGTTGCTGCTTATAATAAAACATCAATGAGTGTTTTGGTTCCTTAAGAGGATGCCAAGAGAGACATAAAGGGATTCTGCAGACCTATCTAAAAGGGAGACCAAGTTCTGATGTGGCAGGAGAGTCCGAAGATGGGAGGGCAGAGTGTCTGAGTAGATAGCCAATGATAGAGGTGCACAGGAAACTCCCCTCGGTGACCACCTAGGAACCATCTTGAATTCAAGTAGATGGAATTTCTTGCTGCTGTATTTATTTGATTCTAGAAAATGCACATGTGTTAATACAAATTTGATGTCACTGTGTTAACAAGAGATTTGACGGATTGCTTTGGATCTATTTGGCTGGAATCTTGTTTGATATTAACTAGATAACTGCTTATTTGAAGAAAGTGAGTTACAAATGAGTTGAGTGCAAAAAATGTCGCTGACCCTGAAATATGTACTATTTCAGAAATAGAAGTGCATTTTAGCCTCTGGTAGAAAGTAATGTAGCCTTCTGGTTGCTTGGCAACACTTCATTGCTAAGTAACCTGGAATGTATTTTTGGGGATTGGCATTTTTCACCCATAATACTCTAGTTGCAGTAAAAAGAATGAAGTGGAACTGGAAGGTTGTGCCCAGAATATTAAAATTATTGTTCTGTGTTGTCGATAAGTCACTCGGGCTTTAATTATGATGCAGGCAAAAATTATCAAGTTATATTATCATGCATAATTTTGATGGAACAAAGTTCTTAAAACGTTAGATCCTCTGTTTATATATTGTGTGATGTGAAATTGGTTTGTAAGTGGAACTTATTAATTGCTTCCAAATTCTGTTTTTGAATAGGAACATTTAATCAATGCTAAACAAATTAGTTACCCTTGAATAAAATGTGAAAACAGATAGAAAATTTGTTTTTGGTTGTTACGAGTGGATTGGGAGGAGTGCATGAATTAAACTAGTCCCACTTCTTCACAAGTCATACCATTAGTTGGAAAGTTTGATTCAGTCATCAAACTGGCTAATTGTTTACATTCACTACTGTTAGTCAAAATAGAAAAGACTTTAACCAGGCTTCTTTCACTAAACAATAAAGTTAATGGTTTATTATAAAACAGGTCTTATCAAATAATGACAAAGCTTATTAAAATGCAGTATGAAATATGAAAGTATACAAATTACTATTTTGAGATACACTAAGCCATCCGTCCAAAAAAGAGGAATTCTGTCAATGGTTAAAAGTCAATGGTTGAAGAAAAGATGGTGGAGTCCTTGAAATGGCGTCCGGATTATGATGTTCTCTGCTGATCTGCATAAAAATCAACGACTCTTGCACTGCTTTTCAGACAGGCTGAAATTGCAGATACTCAATCGCAGCGCGTAGTTCAATTTGGGAGCCGCGTATACTCACTTGGGGCTGTGGACTGGCTCTGGACTGCAAAATAGCTGCTGCTTTTCACAAGCTGTTGGTGGTGGTCCTCCATGCTCAACTCAAAACCAACTTTTAAAGGCTTTTTCAGGCATTTTTTTTCAGAGCCATAAACTGCTTTGTGATGCCATATTTGTACTCTGTCCACCAGGATGAAGACCTTTCCAGCTTCTTTAAATGGCTTAATTATCTCTTCTTATAAAAGGATGTTTTCTGAGGAATCATTTTGTGAACATGTGTTCACGACATGGTTAAGATATATTTGCAGAATTGTGGATATTTGCAACTTCAATTGATAGAAAAGCAGGAGTTACCCTTTTAGAAATTGTATCAGGAGATTTTTCTGTTCCTTTGTATTTAATTGAATTTACATTTTAATTATGGGCAGTTTTTGAAAGGTGTGTGGCTTTTTTGTGAGAATCTAATCACCTAGGGGTGCTGGTAATGAGACCAAATGTAGTATTTGGATCAAACTGGGTTAGGGGAATTACAGGAAAACAGAACTTGGGGCAGCACGGTAGCATGGTGGTTAGCATAAATGCTTCACAGCTCCAGGGTCCCAGGTTCGATTCCCGGCTGGGTCACTGTCTGTGCGGAGTCTGCACGTCCTCCCCGTGTGTGCGTGGGTTTCCTCCGGGTGCTCCGGTTTCCTCCCACAGTCCAAAGATGTGCGGGTTAGGTGGATTGGCCATGCTAAATTGCCCGTAGTGTCCTAAAAAGTAAGGTTAAGGGGGGGGGGGGGGTTGTTGGGTTACGGTTATAGGGTGGATACGTGGGTTTGAGTAGGGTGATCATTGCTCGGCACAACATCGAGGGCCGAATGTTTATGAGGGAGGGGAAAAGGAAAGGGGAGGGAGGAGATACAACTCCCCAAGTCTGCATTTCCTCAGTGGAAAGTTTGAGGGGCTAATTGTGGCCCATGACCAAATTTCCTGCTTACTGGAAGAAACTGTTAGTGGACTGAGATTATCTTCTAAGGGAGTAATAAAGACTCTCTAATGTGTTTAATGTGTTTAAATCTTAACACTTAAGGAAGTTATTTATACATAAGGGTGGAGGCGGCTGAGTCATTATCTTGTAATGCATCCAAATGGTTACATTTGTATACATCAAGAATGCTGGAGCAAATTATGCAGATGCGGACACTATTGCTTCCAATAAATGTCAGAAATGTGAAGCTTCAACACAGTGGTGTTTTCAGTAATATCAATTGAGCCTCATTATGCATAATGGAGCACGTGAGGCTCAGTGGGCTGAATGACCTCTTTCCATGCAAATCTGAAGGCGAGAAAAGCAGTCCAACAGCAGAGTAGTCCTCCCAAGCCAGTTTGTCCAACATCAAGGATCACTCAAAACCGAACCTGTCATTCGTATGCCTGATACCTGACTCATGAACAAGTTCCTCTACTCGGAACTTAGTCACGGTAATAAGCCCCCCAGGTGGACAGCAGAAGGGCATCCCTGAAAAGGTCAAACATACTCAAACCCATGGGAGATCCTGCCTTGTGACTGATCAAAGTGGTGAAGGCTCATTCGGGAAATCATTGAGAGACTTTATTGGAAATGTGTAAAGTCACATTCAAGAATATGTTGTTTTCTGTGAAGCTGCGATCACTGCAGAATTTATGACCACATTATTTATATCGGAAATTCACAAAAAAAAATTGAAACTTCAGAAGTAACTGTTATTAAGTATTTGTTTATGCAGAATCTGAATGTGGCTGTTTGCAGACACATAACATGCCTCTGTCAGATGCACTCTGTTGTATAAATAATTCCAACTCCCTCAGCCGCCAAAGTATATCTGTAATTCTGCTATGGGATGAGGACCTTTTATTCATAACTGGGAGGTTTAAAGAGTTAAATCATACAGTTGCAAAACTTGGAGGTAGGTTTGTATTTCCTTGTGTTTAAAAGGTTGAAATGTGATCTAATCCAGATTTGTTAAGTGATCCGGAAAAGAATAGATTTAGAAATATGGGGCACAATTTACCAGCCTCGTTGCACCTGACTTGGTGTCGTGACGAGGCTATTGAATCTCAGCTTTGCGGAGTTGACCACCCCAAAACTCACGTTGCGTTAATACAATGCCGCTTTTGTCCAATCAAAGGCTGCCCACCTTCTTGCCAGCTTCGCTGAGAGATCCTGGTATATACGAATACCACTGCCTTCCCACCTCACTTCGCGATTCCGCTTCGCCCATCTCAACACCTTTTCCTTCACCTTGTAGCTGTGAAAGCAGACGATCACAGCTATTTTTTCAATAAATTCTAATTAAGGGGCAATTTAGCGTGACCAATCCACCTACCTTGCACATTTTTGGGCTGTGGGGGTGAGACCCACTGAGACGGTGGGGGGATGTGCAAACTCCACACAGACAGCAACCCGGGATCGGGATCGAGCTTGGATCCTCGGCACCGTGAGGCAGCAGTGCTAGCCACTGCACCACCATGCCACCCAACTATCTCAGCTCTTGGTGGTTCATTCATTTTTGGTTTCGGCCAGAACGACCGGGGCACCCTGTCCAGCTTGTAGAAGGGGAGGGATCCTCCTCATCGCCCAACAACTTGATGAACATCTCCGCAACGTACTCCCATCAGCTCCGACCATCCAGCCCCTCGGGCAGTCCCATGATCCTCCGATTCTGCTGTCGAAACCTGTTCTGCAGGTCCTCCACTTTGGCTCTCAGCCCTTTTTTACTCACCACCACCCTCCACAGCTCCTCACCCATTGAGGTGAACTGGTCGCTATTCTGCGACAATGCCTCTGCCCCCGTTAACACCTATCCTTGCTCTCGCATCTCCGTCGACATCTTTGCCAAAGCCTCCTTATCAGGCTACAGTCTCATCCACCCACACCTTGACCCGAGGCCATCATTTCCTTCCGATTCCTGTTGAAGTGCCATCAAACCCCAGACATTAGCCTGCATGTTAACATAAACAAATGACAAAATGGAATCTGGAATCACCCATAGTCACCATTAACACATACAGTCCCTCTCCCCCCCCCCTACCCCCTAATGTTCGATGTGATCCAATTCTCAAAAGTGCATAATGAATAACGCCCATGAATTGTAGAATCCCTCCATCCTTCCCCTCAGTTCAAATTTGACCTGTTCAAGCATCAAGAATTCCAACAGGTCCCCCCGCCATGCCAAGGCATGGGGTGCAGAGGTTGATCTCCACCCTAACAGGATCCACCTTCGGGCGATCAACGAGGCGAAGGCTACAATAGCTGCCTCCGCTCCCGTTTCCAACCCTGGCTAATCCGACACCCCGAATATGGCCTTCTGAGGGCCCGGTTCCAGTTTCACGTGCACCACTTTAGAGATTACCCTAAACACCTCCTTCCAGTAATCCTTCAGTTTTGGACAGGGCTTGTAAGGTGCGCTCTATACACCACCTTCAGCTTTATCAGCCCCAGCTTCGCACACGAGGTGGAGGCGTTCACCCTCCGGAGCTCCTCACACCAGAACCCCTTCTCCATACCCTCTCCCAACTCTTCCTCCCACTTTGCCTTGATCCCTTCCAGCGGTGCTTTCTCCTCCTCCAAAATAGCCCTGTAAACTGCTGATACTGCCCCCTTCTCCAGTCTCCCTGTCGTCAGCACCTCCTCCAGCAATGTGGAAGTGGCTCTACTGGGAAGCTCTATACCTCCTTTCTGGCAAAGTCCCGAACCTGCATGTATTTAAATATTTCCCCCTGCTCCAGCCCATACTTCGCTCCCAGCTCCTTCAATCCCACAAAACAGCCCTCAAGAAACAAATCTTTTAGTGTCTGAATTCCTTTCTCTTGCCATCTCTGAAAATTTTCATCCCACTTCCCTTGCTCAAATCTATGGTTTCCCCGAATCGGCATTTCCCTTGACCCTGCCCCCAACCCGAAGTGCTGTCGAAACTGCCTCCAAATTCTCAACGAAGCTATTACTACTGGACACCGAGTATCTCCCCGGCGCCGTTGGGAGCAGCTCTGTCGCTAGCGCCTTCAATCCCGACCCCCCTATCCAAACTCTCCTCCATTCTGACTCATTAGGAGTCAACCCCTCTGACCCAGCTCCGTACCTTCTCCACATTCGCCGCCCAGTAATAGTACATCTCGTTCAGAATACCCAAACCCCCTGCCTGCCTTCTTCTGTGTAGTAGCCTTTTTAATTCTGGCCACCTTCCCTCCCCATATGAACGAGGCAATCTCTCTAAAAAATGCCTTTGGCAGGAAAATCGGCAGGTATTGAAAAATAAACAGGAATCGCGGCAGCACATTCATTTTAACCGCCTGTACCCGACCCGTCAGTGACAGAGGGAGACCATCTCACCGTGCCAGATCAGTTTCACCCTCCCCACCAAACTAGAAATGTTGTAGCTAAGGAGCCCCCCCAATCGCGAGCAACCTGCACCCCCAGGTATCTAAAGTGATTCCCTGCCTTACAGAATGGCAGCCCCCCCCACCCCTGCCCCCACCCCTGGCCAAGTGTGCAGTAACCTTTTTAATGGAACCTTATTGAATACTTTTTGGAAATCTAAGTATACACATCTATTGGTTCCCCTTTGTTCAACCTGGATGTTTTCTCAAGAACTATTTGTCAAACATTATTTCCCTTTCACAAGACCCTGCCTGATGATTGAGTATGTATAGTAGAAGTCCTTTCCTAGCTTGCCCATGTTACTTTTCTTGATTTGTGAATTAGCACACTGAATGTTGGTAAGTTATTTGGTTTGGATTGAAGGAGGGCATGTACTTACTGAGTGGCTAGCGCGAATGCTCTCCAAGTAGGGATCATTGGCTAGAGGTTGGAAGTCAGAACAACGTCCATAATTTTCAGTATTATAGCACAAGGGTGCTGAGGCAAATGACCACCTCTTCTTGCCTGCTGTTGAAGTAGTTAGCCAACCAAATATAGACGGAACCTGCACCTTAATTTTTTTCACACCAATGATGAAAGAAATGTTTTTTTTTTTTCTCAAGGTGAAATTGTTGCAGACTTAAACCAGCAGATGAAAGATTTTCACCCGAACTTTTATTCAGGATTCAGTAGTTTAAAAAAAGATGTAATTGGGATGTTGACTCCATATTATTTCATGGCAGTTAGTAAACTGTACACAATGTTGTATCAAAGTTCACATTCTGTACCTTAATATTCCTGATTGATTTGTTGACAAATGTTCATACGAGAGGATAAAAGGTATCAATAAAGTTGACGTGGAGCAGATAATTCCTCTTGTGGTGCATTCTAGAACGAGAGATCATAGTCTCAGGATAAGAGGTAGCAAATTTAAAACTGAGTTGAGGAAAAACTACTTCTCCCAGTATGAATCTGTGGAATTCGCTACCCCAAAGTGAATTGGACAGTGAGTAAATTTAAGGAGGAGTTTGACAGATTTTTAATTGGTAATGAGTTGAAGGGCTATGAAGAGCAGGCAGGATGGTGGAGTTGAGGGTAGAATGAGATCACACGTGATCGAATGGTGGAACAGACGCTATGGGCCAAATGGCCTAATTCTGCTCCTACATTCTATATTTTGTGAGGTTAATAAATTAACAGTTTTTCGTGCATGTTTCACTTCAATGCACTTGAAGTATATTTTAAGATATAAAAATGTTGAGACCTTCATCAGAATAATAATACAGATTGTTGTACTTTTTGTTCTCAACAGGGACATCCTCATCACAGACCTTGATCCTGCAATCACTTATGATGGAATGTGTTCCGAGGTGAGGGAAATGTGCAGTTTACAACAGGATCAACCGATTACACTGAAGTGGATTGATAATGAAGGTAAGAAAACTCAATACTTATAAAGGGTGCCAATCGTGCTTTATGCAACTTAAGCATGGAGTTGCAGACTTGACAAATGAGAGGTAGAGGCAAGGGAGATAAAATTGATGCAAAAAGTGTTATTCTGAATTCTCCCTCTGTGTACCCGAACAGGTGCTGGAATGTGATGACTTGGGGGCTTTTTACAGTAACAGTGTTAATGTAAGCATACTTGTGACAATAAAGATTATTATAAGTTACGGCTGATGGTGAATACCGAACTGTCCAAGTCCCAAAGGGGAACTTGAAACAGCCGCCAAAATGGTTTTTGCTATCTGTATAGTATGAGGAGAGGTTCTGAAATCAGAAAATGATGACCCCACTACTTGATGATTTTGTAGCAGCATAAACATTTAAGAAAGTAAAGAGGAAAAAAAACCAAAATTATACTTAATGGCTTCATACATGAAACAATACTTTAATCAGTTCCAAAGGATCTTGATTTAAACTACTCTCTGAGCCAACCGTACACTTTTTGGTTTAGCAACTATCATTATAGATTTCAAAATTTACAGATTTTCAGTAACTTTTACCACACAATGCCATTTTTCCCTTGGGGTGACATGTGGCTGACAGCAACTGGTTCTCCAGGTCTGGTTCTCCTGGTTGTTCACACTGTCTTCTGGGAGTTCTGACCAGCTGTCCTGCTCCCTTCTGGGAGATCGAAGCAGCTACCCCCTCACACAGGCTTCAGTATTTTCCTGAAATGCCCTCTTTTTTTATCTCACCCATTATTTCAAACAGTCTCTTCAGAAATGCTTTCTTCCCAGAATTGTTTCAACGCAAGCTATGCTGGGTTCAAGCAGGAAACCAGCAATCCGCTGTTGAGAGCCCCAGCAGCCCCAGGCACACCCAAACCCACCGTCACAGCTTCCGAAGTCAGATCGGCCTTTCTAAAAGTGAACCCTTGGAAGGCAACGGGTCCAGACGGGGTCCCTGGTCATGCACTCAGAGCCTGCACGGACCAACTAGCAGATGTGTGCATAGACATCGTCAAACTGTCCCTACTCCACTCAGAGGTCCCCACCTGTTTCAAGAAGAGCACCATCAAACTGGTGCCAAAGAAGAACCAGGAAATGTGCCTCAATGACTACCGTCCGGTAGCCCTGACATCAATCGCAATGAAGTGCTTCGAGAGGTTGGCCATGAAGCACATCAATTCCATACTTCCAGGATGCCTAGATCGACTGCAATTCGCACACCGCCGCAACCAGTCCACAGCAGATACCATCTCCCTGGCCCTACACTCATCCCTGGAGCATCTTGACAACAAGTACTCCTACATCAGACACCTATTTATCGAACACCGCTCCGCCTTCAACACCATAATCCCAGCCAAGCTCGTATCAAAACTTCAAAATCTAGGACTTGGCTCATCACTCTGCAACTGGATCCTTGACTTTCTGACCCACTGACCATAATCAGTCAACATAAACAACAACACCTCCTCCACGACAGTCCTCAATACTGGGGCGCCGCAAGGCTGCGTACTTAGCCCCTACTGTACTATATCGGAGGCCATATTTGGGGAAATTCGGCATATCCACACTGACTCTTACCAATTTTTATAGATACGCCATAGAAAGCATCCTATCTGGCTGCATTACAGCCTGGTCAGGCAACTGCTCGGCCCAAGGCTGCAAGAAACATCAGAGAGTCGTAAACACAGCCTAGCCCATCACACAAACCCACCTCTCATCCATTGACTCTTATCTATGCCTCCCGCCGCCTTGGGAAAGTGTGCAGCATAATCAAAGACCCCTCCACCCGGCTTACTCACTCTTCCAACTTCTTCCATTGGGCAGGAGATACAAAAGTTTGAGAACACGCACAAACAGATTCAAAAACACCTTCTTCCCTGCTATTACCAGACTCCTAAACAGCCCTCTCATGGACTCTCTTCATTAATACTACCGTCCTGTATGCTTCACCCAATGCCGGTGTCTATGTATTTACATTGTGTACCTTGTGTTGCCCTATTATGTATTTCTTTTCGTGTGCTAAATGATCTGTTTGAGCTGCTCGCAGAAAAATAATCTTCTTTGTACCTTGGTACACATGACAATAAACAAATCCAATTTAGTTTTTTGCTTTAGCTCTTAGACTTTTAAAGAAATCGTACCTGATCTTTACCTTGTTTACTTGCACCTCTCACAGCCTGTATATTCCCTTTTGAACTAAAACTACTCCATTCAAAAGTACTTCTGTTATTGCCTTATGTAAAATCCTGATTGAGGTTACTTTTGGTTCATTAACATGCCAAAACACTACTTACGGTTGGTTTAAGATCTTGCCGTCACCCTGTCTCTTACTTCAGTCACCATGCTGACACCCCCAATAATCTGTTTCCAAATATAATGATGTTACCAAAAGAAAAATATTTCAATTCATTGTTTTCTTGACACAGGGAAAAAGCGATTGGAATGAATTACTGTTGCACATGAATACCTTGTAACAGTTGTGGAAAGTCAGAGATTTAGGTGTAGGTTGTGCGGCTGTCATTTTGACTGCAGATTGTGTGATAAAAAGAGACAGTCTTCAAATATAATCTTTTGATAGTTGGTTGGTAAATTTTACTGATGGCTATTTAAAGTTGCCTGGTTGTGTGAATGGTTAAATGGATATTCCAAAAAAAGTCACATTATGTTTAGATTTCAAGGGGCCTTCAGCAAAACCCATGTGTCCTTTTCGGGAAGTAAATCGGCCATCCATAGATGCCTGCCTCCAAATCCACAGGACTGTGGCTCTTAAATGCCCTCTGAAATGGCTTAACAAGCAGCTCAGTTGTATCAGGCCATTAAGAAATCTCAAAGCAATGAAACCGCACGGACCATCTGGCATTGATCAAAGCACAGGAAATGACAATGGCAAAATCAGCCCTGTCAACCCGCAAAGTTGAGAAGGCAGGCCTTCATGAATAACCTCAGCCAGTACGAGAATTGAACTTGTGCTGCTGGCCTTGTTCTCTCATGGAAACATAGATGTTGAACACCACTTGCATGAAGAAGCATCAAGGATTGAAAGGGCTCAGAATGTACTCTGGTTGGAAGACTTCAGTGTCCACCACCAAGAATGGCTCGGCAGCATCACTACTGACCCTAAGGGACACAGCTGCCAGACTGAGTCCGCGGGAGGTGGGGAGAGAAAACGAACAAGAGGGAAAAGCATATTTAACCTTATCCTCATCAATCTGCATGCTTCAGATGCATCAGTTCATGGCCAATATCAAGAGGAATGACCACTGCACAGCCTTTGTTGTGACCAAGTTCCATTTTCCCATTGAGGGTATCCTCCGTGTATAGTATTGTGGGGCACTCCCACTGTGTTAAATTATAAATTTCAAACCGATCCAGCAACTCAGGAGTGGGCATCCATGTGATGCTGTTGGCCATCAGCAGCAGAAGAATTGTACTCGACCACAACCTGCAACCTCATGGCCCGGCATATCCTTCACTCTAAGCCAGGGGCTCAACCCTGGTTCAAAAAAGAATGCAGGAGGGCATGCTCAGAGCAGCACTAGGTACAGTTGACACCAACAACACAGACTACTTGTGTACCAAAAAGCATATGTAGCAAGTAATAGACAGAGCTAAGCGATTCCACAACCAGTGGATCAGATCCAAGCTCTCTAGTCATAGAATCATAGCATCCGCACAGTGCAGAAGAAAGCCATTCGGCCCATTGACCCTCGGAAAGAACAGCCTACCCAGGCATACTCCCCCGCCCTATCCCTGTAATCGCACCTAACCTTTGGACACTGAGGAACAATTTAGAATGGCCAATCCACCTAACCTGCTCATCTTTGGATTGTGGGAGGAAACGGGAGCACCTGGAGAAAACCCACACAGACACGGAGAATGTGAAAACTCTGCCCAGTCACCCAAGGCCAGAATCGAACCTGGGTCCCTGATGCTGTGGGGCAGCAATGCTAACCACTGTTCCAACCCCTGCCACATGAACGGTGGTGGACAATTAAATAACTCACGGGAGGAGATGGTTCTACAAATATTCCTATTCCTCATGAACACAGGATGAACACAGCACAACAGTGCAAATGATAAGCCTGAAGCATTTGCTACAATCTCCAGCCATATTTGCCAGCTGGATGACCCATCTTGGCCTCCTCCGGATTTTCCCATCATCACAGGTGCCAGTCTTCAGCTAATTTGCAGCACTGCACATGATAAAAAGGAATCGCTGAAGACACTCTATACACAAAGGGTTATGGGCCCTGACAATAATCTGGCAACAGTGCTGATGACTTGTCCCCTTAGCCAATCTATTGCAATACAGCTCAACACTCTCACCTTCTCAGCAATGTTGAAAATTGCCACGGTATGTTTAGCACACAAAAAGCAGGACAAATTCAAGCCAGTTAATTACTGCCACATCAGCCTACTCTTGACCATCAGTAAAGTGAAGGATGGGGTCATGAACAGTGCTATCATGCAGCACTTGCTTAGCAGTAACATGTGGCTCACTGGCGCTCAGTTTGGACTCCACCAAGGGTCGCTCCTGCTCCTGACCTGATCCCAACCTTGGTTCAAACATGAAGAAAAGAGCTGAACTCGGTGAGGGGTGAGTGACTGCCCTTGACATCAAGGCAGCATTTGACGAAGTGTGAATCAAGGAGTCCTGGCAAAACCTGCCAATAGGAATCAAGAGGAAAGCTTTCCATTGATTGGAATCATATCTGGCCTAAAGGTATATGGTTGTGGTTGTTGGAGTGGTCATCTCGGTTCTCGGACATTACTGCTGGAATTACTCCGGTTAGTGACCTCAGCCCAACCATCTCAGCTGCTTCATCAGTGACCTTCCATTGGGCGGCACGGTGGCGCAGTGGTTAGCACTACTAAATCACGGCGCTGAAGACTTGGGTTCGATCCCAGCCCTGGGTTACTGTCCGTGTGGAGTTTGCACATTCTCCCCGAAAGATGTGTAGAGCAGGTGGTTTGGCCATGCTAAATTGCCCCTTAATTGGAGAAAAATAATTGGGTACTTCTAAATTTATTTAAAAATATCAATGACCTTCCATCATAAGATCAGAAGTGGTGATGATGATTGCACAATGTTCAGCACCATTTACGACTCAGATCCTGAAGTCACCCATGTCAAATGCAGCAAGATCTGGACAATATCCAGGCTTGGGCCCACAAGTGGAAGTAACATTTTTTCCACATGAGTGCCTGGCAATGACCATCCCCAACAAGAGAGAATCATCGCCCCATGACAATTCAGAGCCATCAATTCATTTGGGGGGGGGGGGGGGGGGTGTGGAGGAGTGGGGCAGGTGTTGCCAATGAACAAAACCTCGACTGGAGTAGCCAAATCAATACTGTGCCTATAAGAGGAGGTCACAGGCTTGGAAATCCTGGGGTGAATAGCTCCTCACCTGACTCTTCAAAGCCTGTGCACAATCTACAAGGCACCGCTCAGGAATATGATTGAATATTCTTTTCTTGCCTGGATGAGGACAGCTCCATAACACTCGGGAAGCTTGACACCATCGTGGACAAAGCAGTCACCTTGATTGATGCCCCATTCAAAGACATTCACTCCCTCCACTACCGACTCCTCGTAGCTGCAGTGTGTACTGCATCAACAATATCATCAACAATATGTTCTGCACGAACTCTCCAAGGCTCCATAGACAGCACCTTCCAAACCCACAACCTATCTACAAGGATAGCAGGTACGTGGGAATATCACCATCACTTGAGCGTTCCCTTCTGAACCACACACATCCTGACTTGGAAATATATCACCGCTCCTCTTTCGCTGGGTCAAAATCCTGAAACTCCCTCCATCATAGCACTGTGGGTGTACCTAAACCCCAAGGACTGTAACGGCTCTAGAAGGCATCTCACCACCACCTTCTCGAGGGCAGTTGATGAGAAATGCAGGCCTAGCTAGCAAAGCTCACACCCCTTGAAGGAATGAAAGAAAAATAAGTTCAGAGTCTTATCTCTGATATATTGTGTAATACATCACACAGAGAATTCAAATTGAAAAGAACTTTGGGTGCAATGTCATGAATTTTTGGAAAAGACGATTACATTTAAAAAGACACCATCTCCAGTAATTGCAGTTTAAATCGTCCTCAACCCCACTGGAATTTCAAGGCTGCCATGAAATATCTGCCTCCGCCATGAACACCAGCAAAGGACTCAAACGGATAACTTGGAATGCTGCAAGTGTGTGGTGTGATTTACATGTTTACCTGGGTGGATTTTTAACACAATAAGCACTAACCGCTTTGTGTTTAAATTTAAGAAAGTATTTAGTTTAAGCTGTTTGCAATCGCATGTAAATGGTTAAGTGCAGAGACTGAATTAATACTTCTTCTAAAGTCCAAAAGATCCTGTATTTCAAAGAGTGGGAAGGAAAGGCCGAATCCTGACACTCGTCCTCACTGGTCGCATCAATATATGTTGCATCAAATGGTTTTAATGTTTTTGTGTCTCATTTCCTGCAATGGTTTATCTTTACCAACCCTGCTTGTCATCTCTGGAGTAATCAAGATTTCATTTTTGACTGAATCAAATCAAACATTCTCGCTCCTGTCATCATTGACAGACATGGGATTGACTTCCACATATAAGCAGATGACACTTATCGTTACCTCCTCTTCTTCTTGACATTTCCCCTGTTTCTGCTGTCAGATTATTTTTTTCTGCTGTTTAGTCTTGAATGAAGCAAAATAACCTCCTTCCAAATACTAGAAAGAACAAAGTCATCGATTTTGGCCATGTCAAAACTTTTCGGCTTGTACTTATTTGGGCAATTGCAAAAATACGAATGTTCGGGAAAACGCAACTTGATACTACATGAGAAGAGACTGCTGACTGGTTGGAAAGTGGACACTGATTGGTAGAGGCGTCACCATGGACAGTGCATCAGTTAATGGTGACTGACAGTTAACTGCCAAGCATTGTTTGAAAATTTTAATCTAGCAGCTTGACTCTGGTCAAGACATTGTGCTGAGGAATGAACCAGCGAATGGCTATCAATTATTTTGTTTAGCTATAGCAAATACAATGTGTATACATTATTTCTATCTGCAAAGAACATGACACTGTCTATGAATATATGTAACTTCCAATACACACACATGTATCATTCCACTCTGTGAGCCAGATTGGTAATTTAAATTGGTTCGCAGCAAAGGTTTTTGCACATTGAGGATTGTTTAGCAAATTATTTGAATTTTTGAAGCATGTGTTGGGTGGGTGTTATAACCTGTCTGATTACCATTGGAAGACTCGTGCTGGATTCTTCGTGGCCCTCACAAAAGTGGGCACTATCTGTACCTTGCCTGTTGCGAACAGTAGAAGGGATTTGCTGCTCGTGATCTGCATTTGTTGTTAGATGAAAGAATAGAGCTCTGTAAATTGCCGAATGGGTGGCATTGAAATTGACAGGAGAGGGGGACTTCCGGTGACGGCTATGAAGGAGTAAGTCGCACATTTGGTGGTTCCCGCTCTGGTCGGACTTTTGGACCTTTCTGCTGATTTTCTAGGACTTGAATTGTAAAACTGATGACAAAGGCAATTGTGTACAGAATTCCCACATCGGTGCATGGAGAGAACGACTAGAAGTGCTCGTAAAGGCAGAAACAGAAAGACAGAGAAGGCTTGGGCTGAAGCTGCAGCGGGAGACAGCATGGCGGAGGACCGAACCTCTGGTTTGTCGACCCAGCGGTCAACGGAGCTGCTGAGGCAAGTTATTTAGGAAGGCTTTGCAAAGCAGAAACTGGACTGCTTGGACCCGATAAAAGAGTCAATTGAGCGGCTGGAGCTTGGATTGGACGCCCAAGATCAGGCGATCCAGAAGGTAGAGAAGGCGCTGGTTGAGCAGGAGGAACATCAAACTGCAGTGGAGTTAGGGGTGGAAGAAGCTCCTGGAGAAGGTGGAGGATCTAGAGAATAGGTCCCGCCAGCAGAACTTGAGAACCGTTGGGCTCCCAGAGGGGTCCGAAGGAGCGGACGCTGGGGCACACATCGCGGACATGTTTGAGAAGCTGCTGGGGGATGGGGCATTCTCCCGGCCCTTGGAGGTGGACAGGGCTCACGGAGCACTCGCGAGGAAGCCGCAAATGGGAGAACCCCCCCCCCCCCCCCCCCCCCCCCCCCCCCCCCCCGAGGGCAATGGTGGTGAGATTCCACAGGTACTTGGATAAGGAGCACAGTCTATAGTGGGCCAAGCAGACATGGAGCTGGAAGTGGGACAACAGTATCCTGCGGTTTTACCAAGATCTGAGTGTGGAGGTGGCCAGGAGAAGAGCAGGCTTCAACCAGATTAGGTCAATTCTTTTTAAGAAAAAGGTGAAGATCGAACTGTTGTATCCGGCCCGTCTCTGGGTCACACACGAGGAACAGCAGTTTTATTTAGAGTTGCCTGAGGACGCGCTGGACTTCGCGCAAAAGGAAAGGGCTGGTGGTGGACTGAGAACTTTTGAACTTTGCTGCAATGTTTTGATTTTTTTTTTTTTTGTTTTCTGTTCTTTTTTATAAAAAATAAGTTTCTTGTTTTACGTTTTGTGCAAGCTGTTTGTAATGCCTTTTGCATTGATTTGGGACCAGCGGTAGAGCTGAGCAAGTTAAAGTTTTCATTTGCACCGTTGGGGGATAGAGGTGTGTAGATCTTGGTGTTTTTCTGTCGGGCAATTGTGTGGGGATTGTTTGATGTTGGAGTATGTTTGTATGACCGGGGGGTGGTGGGGAGGGAACAACAGGTGGGAGACTATCCGGCGCCAGGGATGGGGGCCGCCAAGCTAGCTGGGCGGGCTAGCTCACGGAAGCGCAGTGGGGTATGTGCATATGTTCAGTTTATTAAAGGGGTTAGGTTACAGTGTGTTGTTATTAGGGGTGGGAGGGGGTGGTAAATTTTCTGCTGACCAGGGAGGGACTTGGGCTAAGGGACAGAGAGGAGGTTGTGGGGCGGAGGCTGCCTGGGGGTGGAGGCGCAGAGCATGGGCTGGATGCGGGCCCGAAAAAGGGGATGGCTGATCGACGAAGGGGGTGGTGGGCAATGAGCCCCCCAACTAGGCTGATCACCTGGCATGTTCGAGGGTTAAATGGGCTGGTCAAGAGGGCATGTGTGTTCGCGCATCTTGGGGGACTAAAGGCGGACGTGGTAATGTTGCAGGCGAAGCACCTTAGAGTAACCGACCAGATTAGTTTGAGGAAAGGCTGGGTCAGTCAGGTCTTTCACTTGGGACTAGACTCTAAGACTAGAGGGGTCGCGATCCTGATCAATAAGTGGGTGATCAATAAGCGGGTGGTGTTTGAGGCGGATAGAATAGTCTCGGATGTGGGAGGTCGGTACATTATGGTCAGTGGGAAACTGGAGGGGGTACAGGTGGTATTACTAAATGTGTATGCGCCAAATTGGGATGATGTGGAGTTTATAAAGAGGATGCTGGGGAAGATACTGGACCTGGACAGGTTTGTCATGGGAGGGGACTTCAACATAGTTAGTGACCCTGGCTTGGACTGGTCAAGCTCGAAAACGGGTAGGGTGCCAGCAAGGGTTGGATCCATGGAAATTTGGGCAGCCGAGGGTGAAGGAGTTCTCCTTCTACTCACACGTGCATAAAGTGTACTCCCGGATTGATTTCTTTATTTTGATCAGGGTCTTACTGGCAGGGGTGGTGGACACTGGGTACTCGGCGATCACAATCTCAGACCATGCTCCGCACTGGGTTGACCTGCACGTTAGTAAGGACAGTAACCAGCGCCCGCACTGGAGGTTAGATGTGGGACTTTTGGCTGACGAAGGGGTGCGCGAGCGGCTGAGGAAATGTATTCAGAACTACCTGCAGGTCAATGACACGGGGTGAATTTCAGCAGCGGTGGTCTGGGAAGCACGGAAGGCAATGGTCAGAGGGGAGCTGATCTTGATACGGGCCCATAGGGAGAAGGTGGACAGGGCAGAGATGGACCCACTGGTAAAGGAGATACTACAAATCGATATGAGGTATGCGGAGACCCCAGAGGCAGGCCCTTTAAGGGAACGGCGGAGGCTACAGGCGGAGTTTGGCTTTTTTTTTAAATATAATTTTTATTGGAATTTTTTACAGAAAATATAAAACATAACGACAAACAATGAAATGCAACAAAATAACCCATAATAACCGTACCACCCCCAGACCGTATCGACGCATGTATCCCATCCCCCACCCCCCCAACCCCAATGAACAACAAAAGAACTTCAAAATAAATTTAAATTAAATAGACAAACATAGTCATCGTCCGCCCCCCCCCACCTTTTCCCTCTCCCCCCCCCCCCCCCCCCCGGGTTGCTGCTGCTACTGTCCCCGTACCCTATCGTTGAGCCAGAAAGTCGAGAAAAGGTTGCCACCGCCTAAAGAACCCTTGTACCGACCCTCTCAGGGCGAATTTGACCTTCTCTAGCGTAATGAAACCCGCCATGTCATTGATCCAGGTCTCCACGCTTGGGGGCCTCGCATCCTTCCATTGTAGCAAGATCCTTCGCCGGGCTACTAGGGACGCAAAGGCCAGCACACCGGCCTCTTTCGCCTCCTGCACTCCCGGCTCCACCCCAACCCCAAAAATCGCGAGTCCCCATCCTGGCTTAACCCTGGATCCCACCACCCTCGACACTGTCCTCGCCACCCCCTTCCAGAACTCCTCCAGCGCCGGGCATGCCCAGAACATATGGGCATGGTTCGCTGGACTCCCCGAGCACGGGACACACCTGTCTTCACCCCCAAAGAACCTACTCATCCTTGTCCCAGTCATGTGGGCCCGGTGCAGCACCTTGAATTGGATGAGGCTAAGCCGTGCACACGAGGAGGAAGAATTAACCCTCTCCAGGGCATCAGCCCATGTCCCGTCTTCGATCTGTTCCCCCAGTTCCCCCTCCCACTTAACTTTCAGCTCCTCTACTGATGCCTCCTCCGCCTCCTGCATAACCTTGTAGATATCAGATATCTTCCCCTCTCCGACCCAGACCCCCGAAAGCACCCTGTCGCTCACCCCCCTCGCGGGAAGCGAAGGGAATCCCTCCACCTGCCGCCTAGCAAATGCCTTTACCTGCAGATACCTGAACATGTTCCCCGGGGGGAGCCCAAATTTCTCCTCCAACTCCCCCAGACTCGCAAACCTCCCATCAATAAACAGGCCCCTCAGCTGTCTGATGCCCGCTCTGTACCAACCCTGAAATCCCCCATCAATGTTCCCGGGGACGAACCTATGGTTCCCCCTCAACGGAGCCTCCATCGAGCCCCCCACTTCTCCCCTATGTCGCCTCCACTGCCCCCAAATCTTGAGGGTAGCCGCCACCACCGGACTCGTGGTATACCTCGTAGGAGGGAGCGGCCACGGCGCCGTTACCAGGGCCCCCAGGCTTGTATCTCCACAGGATGCCCTCTCCATCCGTTTCCATGCTGCCCCCTCCCCCTCCATTACCCACTTGAGCACCATCGCATATTGGCCGCCCAATAATACCCCGAGAGATTGGGTAACGCCAGCCCCCCTCCATCTCTACCCCGCTCCAAGAAGACCCTCTTCACCCTCGGGGTCCCATGCGCCTAAACAAAGTTCATGATGCTGCTCGTAACCCTTCTAAAAAAGGCCCTAGGGATAAAGATGGGCAAACACTGAAAAAGGAACAAGAACCTCGGGAGAACCGTCATTTTGACGGACTGCACCCTACCCGCCAGCGATAGTGGCACCATGTCCCACCGTTTAAATTCCTCTTCCATCTGCTCCACCAGCCTGGTAAAATTAAGCTTATGGACAGTCCCCCAACTCCTGGCCACCTGCACCCCCAGGTATCTGAAACTCTTCACTGCCCTCTTAAATGGGAGTCTCCCAATTCCCTCCTCCTGATCACCCGGGTGTACTACAAATACCTCACTCTTGCCTAAATTTAACTTATAGCCCGAGAAGCCCCCAAATTCAGCTAACAGCTCCATCACCCCCGGCATTCCCCCTTCTGGATCAGCCACATACAACAGCAGGTCGTCCGCATACAGCGATACACGATGTTCCTCCCCACCCCGCACCAGACCCCTCCATCTCCCTGACTCCCTCAACGCCATAGCCAAAGGTTCAATCGCCAGTGCAAAGAGCAAGGGGGACAGGTGGCACCCCTGCCTGGTCCCACGGTAGAGCCTAAAGTACTCCGATCTCCTTCCATTTGTAACTACACTCTCCATCGGAGCCGCGTAGAGCAGCCTCACCCATTTGATGAATCCCTCCCCAAATCCGAACCGCTCCAGCACCTCCCACAGGTACCCCCACTCAACTCTATCAAACGCTTTCTCCGCATCCAGCGCCACCACTATCTCCGCCTCCCCCTCCACTGCCGGCATCATAATAACATTTAGCAGTCTCCGCACATTCGTGTTGAGCTGCCGTCCCTTGACAAATCCTGTCTGATCCTCGTGTATCACCCCTGGCACACAGTCCTCTATCCTGGTGGCCAGGATCTTCGCCAGCAACTTAGCGTCAACATTGAGGAGCGAGATGGGCCTGTATGATCCACACTGCAAGGGGTCCTTATCCCGCTTTAGGATCAGAGAGATCAGTGCCCGCGACATCGTCGGGGGCAAAGCCCCCCCCTCCCATGCCTCATTGAAAGCTCGCACCAACAGGGGGCCCACCAGATCCGCATACTTTTTATAAAATTCCACCGGGAACCCGTCCGGCCCCGGCGCCTTACCTGACTGCATTTGTCCAATCCCCCTGACTAGCTCCTCCAACTCTATCGGCGCCCCCAGCCCCTCTACCAGCTCCTCTTGAACCCTTGGGAACCGTAGCTTGTTCATGAAGCTCTCCATCCCCCCTCTCCCCATCGGAGGTTCTGACCGGTACAGTTCCTCGTAGAAGTCCCTAAAGACCCCATTTACTTCTGTCCCCTTCTGCACTACATTCCCACCCCTATCCGTCACTCCACCAATTTCCCTAGCCGCATCTCGCCTGCGGAGCTGATGCGCCAACATCCTGCTCGCCTTCTCCCCGTACTCATATACCGTGCCCTGCGACCTCCTCCACTGTGTCTCCGCCTTTCTGGTGGTCAACAAGTCGAATTTGGCCTGCAAACTGCGCCGTTCCCACAGCAACCCCTCCTCCAGTGCCTCCGCGTATCTCCTGTCCATATCCAGGAGCTCCCCCACCAGCCTCTCCCTCTCCTTCCTCTCCCTCCTTTCCCTATGGGCCCGGATGGAGATCAGCTCCCCCCGGATCACTGCTTTCAGAGCCTCCCAGACCATCCCCACCCGGACCTCCCCCGTATCATTGGTATCAAGATACCCCTCAATACTTCCCCGGACCCTCCTACACACCTCCTCATCAGCCAGCAGCCCCACATCCAGGCGCCAGAGCGGGCGCTGGTCCCGCGCCGCCCCCATCTCCAGATCAACCCAGTGCGGAGCATGGTCTGAAATCGCTATGGCCGAATACTCTGCATCCTGCACCTTCGGGATCAATCCCCTGCTCAGGATGAAAAAATCTATTCGGGAATAGACCCTATGGACATGGGAGAAAAAGGAATACTCCCGCGCTCTCGGCCTCCCAAACCTCCAGGGATCCACCCCTCCCATCTGGTCCATAAACCCCCTCAGCACTCTGGCCGCCGCCGGTCTCCTACCCGTCCTTGAACTGGACCGGTCCAGTGGGGGATCCAGCACTGTGTTAAAGTCTCCCCCCATGATCAGGCCCCCTGCCTCCAGGTCCGGAATGCGCCCCAACAAGCGCCTCATGAAGCCGGTATCATCCCAATTCGGGGCATATACATTAACCAGCACCACCTTCTCTCCCTGCAGCCTACCCTTCACCATAATATATCTGCCCTCCTTGTCCGACACCACCTCAACCGCCTCGTACGCCACCCTCTTCCCCACCAGGATCGCCACCCCCCGGTTCTTTGCGTCCAATCCTGAGTGAAAAACCTGCCCCACCCACCCCTTCCTCAGACGAACCTGGTCCGCCACCTTCAAGTGGGTCTCCTGGAGCATAGCCACGTCCGCCTTCAGATGAGAAAATACCCTGGTTCTCTTAACCGGCCTATTCAGCCCCCTCGCGTTCCAGGTAATCAGCCGAATCAGAGAGCAACCTGCCCCTCTCCCCTGCCGGCTAGCCATAGCTTATCGTCTGCTCGCCCCAGGCCAGCTCGCCCCGCCTGACCCGTTCCCCATGGCGATAACGCCTCTCCTCTACCCCCCCGGCCCACGCCAGCTCCTTCCTGGCCATTCCAGCAGCAACCCGGTATCCCCCCCCACCCCCCCAGGCTAGGACCCCACCTAGCCGCGACGCACCCTCCATGGTACTTCCGTGAGTCAGCTGACTTCTGCTGACCCGGCAGCTCCTGCCAAAACCCATCTCCTCCCGGCATGGGGTCATCCCCCTCTTGCCACACCTCCTTGGCACCGCTTCAGCGTGGGGAAAAAAAACCAGTAGAGGCCACGCCCCCACCTCCAGCTCCGCCCCCCCTGCCCCGCAGCGCGGACAACCAGAGGAAAGCCCGCGCTTTCACACTGCCACACCCCACCCTTCCGACGCAACTCCTCAAAATCCAGTTTCACCCCAACCCCCGGCCCCGTACAGAAGAGAACATATAAAGCACATACCCCCAACGTTCCCCACATACCCCACACCCATACCCAACAGACAACCCCACCCGGAAACAGAGCAAAAAGAAAAGCAGCATAAAAAAACACGTGTCAAAATTGAAGAACAGCAACAGCGAAAACAGCAACGGCCATATTGTGTCCCCGGATCCTAGTTAGAGTCCAGTTTCTCCGCCTGTACAAAGGCACATGCCTCCTCCGGGCACCGCCCGCAGGGGTTCATTTGCCTTAGGCCTCCTGGCCAGCACTCTGTGAGCTCCCTCAAGCTCCAGGGGAAAATGGAAGGACCCCGCTCCCATCAACGAGCTCAACATCGTGGTCACGTACCACGGGAGATCCGACCCCTCCAGCCCCTCCGCCAGGCCCAGGATCCTCAAATTCTTTCGCCTCGTGCGAACGTCCAGCTCCTCCAAGTGGTCTTGCCACTTTTTGTGAAGTGCCTCGTGCAACTCCACTTTCCCCACGAGGACCACGGCCGCCTCCTCCCGCTCAGCGGCCTGCTGCTGCAACTCCCGGATAGACACCTCCTGGGCCGCCTGAGCTCCAAGCAGCTTGTTGGTAGTCGCATTCAGTGAGTCCAGCAACTCAGCCTTCAGCTCCGCAAAACAGCGCAGAAGAGCAGCTTGCTGCTCCTGCGCCCACTTCCACCAGTCCTCAGGTGTTCCGCCGGCCGCCATTTTGTCCTTCTTCCCCCGCTTTTCTTGTGGAGCTGCTGCAGCCTTTTCCTTTGCCCCACTCCGGGTGAGCACCATAAATTATGGGGAATGCTCCTCTAGACACCTTCCCCCACCGGGATTCGTCGAGACAGCGCCGTTTGGGGCCCTCAAATCGGCCCAAAAGTCCTTAAGTAGCGGGAGCTGCGGTGCGGCTACAAAGCTGATTTTCTGACCGCTCCACTCCTAGTCCAGGCCATCCACCGGTGGAGAATCTGAGAAGGAGTGTTCCCACACGGGGAAAATTCCAAACAGCACCACTACGAGCCCTTAAAAGAGCGCCAAAGTCCGAAAATAGTGGGAGCCACTGAACGTGCGGCTTAGCTCCGCATCACCGCTACCGGAAGTCCGTCTCCGCTTCTTCAATGGCCTTGGTGAGATCTTTTCACAGTTCTTCCCTCTGCTGCTAGAATTCAGCTTTCATAAAGGCCCTCAGGTCAGCTTGAGACCTATAAGCTGGCCCTCCCCCCACTAGCATGCTTGCAGAGGCTTTTGTTTGTTGCTGCTCAGACAAATCTTGCACTGTTTCTGAGGGTCTGATAACCAAGAAACATCCTATTCCTGGGGGGAAATACTCCTTGAACATTCACCCACGCCTTTTCATCGAAATTCCAACCCGTGCTGCCCAAAAAAGAGCTCTTTTCTGCAACCTTAGGCAGGAGCTGCCTTGTGTGCTCACTCACTTCATGATGCACACCGGAAGTCCCAGTTTGGCTTGTTAACCACAGGGAGGGCGGTGGAGCAGCTGAGAAAGGCGAGGGGGACGAGGGAGGGTGGTGGAGCAGCTGAGAAAGGCGAGGGGGGCGATCTATGAGCATGGAGAGAAGGCCAGCAAAATACTTGCACAGCAGCTTAGAAAGAGGGAGGCAGCCAGGGAGATGGGGAAAGTAAATGACGGAGATGGGAACCTGGCTGGAGATTCAGCAGGGGTGAATAAGGCGTTTAGGGATTTCTACAGTAGGCTGTACAGGTCGGAACCCCCTACGGGGCCGGAGGGGATGAGGCACTTCTTGGAGGGGCTGAATTTTCCAAAGGTGGACGGGGAGCTAGTAGAAGGGCTGGGGGCCCCCATTGGGTTGGAAGAGATAGTGGATGGTTTGAAGGCCATGCAGTCGGGTAAAGCCCCGGGGCTGGACGGGTGCCCAGTGGAGTTTTATAATAAGTTCTCTGGGATATTGGGGCCGGTGTTGATGAGGATGTTCAATGAGGCAAGTGAAAGAGGAGTGCTGCCCCTGACGATGTCATGGGCCACGGGAATGGGACCGGGTGGATAAATTAAATCTGGCCCGACTGGTAGACCAAATGAAGGATGATTTTCGGAGATGGGACGTGCTTCCGTTGTCACTGGCTGTGAGGGTGTAGACAATGAAGATGACGGTCCTCCCGAGATTACTGTTTGTATTTCAGTGTCTCCCCATCTTTATCACTGGTAGCCCGGAGACGGATTCTATTGGCATGGAGGGACTCAAAGCCCCCAAAGTCGGAGACCTGTCTCTCGGATCTGGCTAGCTTTCTCTGTTTGGAGAAAATCAAGTTCGCCTTGAGAGGGTCACTGTTAGGGTTCACCCGGAGGTGGCAACCGTTCGTCGACTTTGTCGCGGAAAATTAATCGTCAGCAGAAGGGGTGGGGTTAATAAAGGTGGGACCTGTAAGGAAGGGAGATAGCTTTTACACTGTTTATAGTTTCATGTACATTGTTTATTTTGTTGTTGTTACAATACCAAAAATACCTCAAAAAATGTTTATTAAAAAAAAAGAAATTGATAGGAGAAATGTTCATTTTAAAATGGAGTTTAAGTTAAAACTGACAATGGAGCGCAGTGATCAGTTATAGAATCATAGAACATGGAGGGAAGCTATTCAGATTGTTACAACAAGGCTAGTAGCACTCCCCCACTTTACCCATGTAGCCACCTGGGGTGGCCACGTCCCGAATCCAAAATGGACACTCGCAAAGTGTGCAGGGAAAAATGGACAGCACTAGAAAAACAAGCAGGTACAAGGTTTGGAACTTGCAGAGCCCAGACAGAACTGAAACTACAAACCATTGGCATGGTAATGAGCTATCTCCGGGGACAAAAGAGAAACATTTAAAACAATCGGTACCAGGGCAGACTCCCCGGCGCCAGTGGAGACTTAAAACAAAGGCAGGTCAACGACCCCGTTATTGGAGAGAATCGATACAAACGATTGGGACATGGTCCAATTAATTGGGACCAAGTCCAGGGTCTGCCCAGAAGGGCGCGAAACCCTGTAGACTGTAGAGAAGAGGCCCCAAGGTCAGTCCGCTCTCTTACTCTTCTTCACCTTCACCTTTGGCTCTCAGCGACGAGAGGCCCGCCAAGCACCAGCCAAGTAAGTCTAAGGTCAATGCACGCTACGAGATAGGCGCTCCTAGCTACTATTCTATACCAGTTCGAAGCCAGCAGTATCAGAACCGGACAACGGCCATTGTTCGTCTGACTGAGTGGGCGCCCGAAGCTAAGTATAGGCTTTTAGTAGTAGTTGTAGTTTAGTGAGTAGAGTTTGTGCATAAGTAATAATTGACTGTGTGTGTGTAAATAAATGTGCATTGATTTCAAACTTACTAACTGATGTATCGAGTCATTGATCAGTATTTGGTTTTGAACCTTGTGGTGGTATCAGAAAGATACCTGGCGACTCTTGAGCAAAGGTAAATAAAAACAGAGCAAATTAAGGAAAGCATAACGAGCAACACCCAGTCTTGCAGATTTTTTCCATTGAGGTAGATGTTTTTGCTTTCCTTTTGTTTTAGCTGACAGCCTCTTGTATTGTCTCTCTTCTCTTATTTCTTTTTAATTTCTGCTCTGCACATTGCATGTTCTGCCTGCTCACTTGTGTTATCAACCTGAGTTTTGTCACTCAAATCTTTTCTCTGCTTCAGCTTACTTCCTATCTTCTTTGCCATTCAGCGAGCTCTGGCTTGGGTTTCCTGACCTCTCACTCGCACAAAAGGGAGTCCTGCTCACATGCATGCACGAGAAACTCAATTTAGATCACACAGCATTCCCTCCGGTACTGATCCCATCCAGTACCTTAATAATTCTTATTCTAGGGCTATCTGCCCCACCAAACTCTTTGTAGATCTTGTTTGTTCTGTCTAATGTACCTTGGTTCCCATTCCATTGCCAACTTGGTATAAACCCCCCCATACCTTACTTTTGGTAACCAGAGTAGGACAAAAGCTAGGAATCCTGCAGCTCACCGCCTGACTCCCTGAAGCCTGTCTACCATTTACAAAGCGTAAATAAGCAGTGTTTTATTGAGGTATTTCTTTGGCATTTCAACAACAAATCAACAATATACATAACAAGAAAACATATATAAACATAGTGCAAATTCCACCTCCCTCTCCCACAGGTCTTGCCATTACTTACCCCCCTAACCTATGCTAACCTAACCCCCCCACCCCCTTCCGCTGACGATTAGTTCTCTGCGAGGAAGTCGTTGAATGGTTGCCACCTCTGGGCGAACCCCAGCAGAGACCCCCTCATGTCAAACTTAATTTTCTCCAGGCAGAGGAAGCCAGCCATGTCTGAAAGCCAGGTCTCCGATTTCGGGGTCTTTGAGTCCCTCCATGCCAGCAATATACGCCTCTGGGCCACCAGGAAAGCAAAGGCCAAAACATCTGCCTCTCTTCCCGGATCCTGCGACTTCCAAAAAATCGTCACCTCCGGACTCATTGCCACCCTCATATTTAATACTGTGGACATGACTTTCGGTTGCGGCTATGCGGAGCTAAGTTGCACTTTCGGCAGCTCCCGCTAGGAACGGACTTTTGGGCTCTTTTTATGGCCCCCAACGGAACTTTTTCGACGTCTCCCGGTGTGGGAAGGAGTCAGCAACATTTCCCCAGCGATGTATGGCCTGGACCAGAAGTGGGGCGAGTAAAAAAAAGTGGTAGCAAAGCAGAAGCGAGGGAAGAAGCACATGATGGTGGCCGGCGGAGACCAGGCGGCATGGATGCAGTGGCCGCAGGAGTAGCAGGAGGCTCTTCAGCGCTGCTTCAGGGAGCTTAAAACGGAGCTGCTGGAGTTGATGAAGGCTTTAATTGGTAAGCTGCTGGAAACTCAGACGGCCCAGGGGGTGGCGATCCGAGAGGTCCGACAAAAGGTCTCCGGAAACGAGGACGAGATCTTAGACCTCGCGGTGAAGGTGGAGGCGCGCGAGGTGCTTCATAAAAAACGGCAGGAGCGGTTCGAGGAGATGGAGAACTGTTCGAGGCGGAAAAGCCTGCGGATCCTGGGCCTCCCGGAGGGGCCAGAGGGGTCGGACGTGGGGGCCTATGTGGTCACCATGTTAAATTGGCTGGTGGGAGCTGGGTCCTTCCAGGGGTCCCTGGAGCTGGAGGGGGCCCACAGAGTACTGGCGAGAAGGCCCAAGCTTAATGAGCCGCCGCGGGAGGTGCTGGTGCGGTTCCACCGGTTTGCTGACCGGGAGTGTGTGCTCAGGTGGGCCAAGAAGGAGTGGAGCAGCAGGTGGGAGAACGTGGAGGTACGGATCTACCAGGACTGGAGTGTGGCGGTGGCAAAGAAGAGGGCCGGGTACAACCGGACGAAGGCGGTGCTACACAGCAAGGGAGTGAAGTTCGGCATGCTGCAGCCGGCGTGTCTGTGGGTCACCTACAAGGACCGACACTTTTACTTTGAGTCCCCGGAGGAGGCGTGGGCCTTCGTACAGGCCGAAAAATTGGACTCAAACTGAGGGTTGGGTACGGGGGTTTGCATGTAGCTGTGTTACATTTTGGGGGGGGGGGTTCTTTGTTTATTGTTTGTTGTTTGTTGCTTTTCTGGTGGGTGGGGCACTGTTTTTGCTTGGCTCGGTCGGATGGGCTCGGGGAGGGTGGCGGACCTGCAATGTGGGTTTCTTTGCTTGGATCTTGAACTCTTGCTTTGGTTTTTCTTCTGATGTTTTTTCCCCCTTTGCCAACTTCCCTTAGTTATTGTTATTGTGGTTATTCATGGTTATTTATGGTTATTTATATTGTTTGGTAGAGGGCGACAGTTAAGTACATTGTTATTTGTTATCTATCTGTTATTTATAATGTTAAGTTGGGGAGGCGGGACGGGGGGGGGAGCAGATCGGGGATATGGGCTCCTAGGGGGGGTTCTTTACAGGCATGGATGGGGACGGGGGTGGAACTGAAGATGGCGGGGTGGGGTGTGGCAGGGCGAAAGCGCGGGCTTTCCTCTGTTTTCCCGCGCGCGGGGCAGAGGAGGGGGGAGGGGAGGAGCGCGGGGCGTGGCTAGCAATGGCGACCTTTCCCGCGCTGGAGCGGGGCCAGGGAGGAGTGGCAAGGGGGGGGGGGGAGAGGAGTCGGAGTGTGGCAGGAGCAGCCGGGTCAGCGTAAACCAGCTGACTTACGGGAGTACGATGGAGGGTACATCGCGGCTAGGAGGGGTCCTAGCCTGGGGGGGCGGGGGTGGGGAGGGGTGTTAGGGAGGGACACCGGGTTGCTGCTGGAAAGACCAGGAACGGGAAGTGGAGGACTGGAGGGGTGGGGGGAGGGGGCCATCGCCATGGGGAGCGGGTCAGAAGGGGAGGGTCGACCCGGGGCGAGCAGGGAACAGGACATGGCTAATCGGCAGGGGAAGGGGGCGGGTCGTCCCGCGACCCGGCTGATCACTTGGAACGTGAGGGGGCTGAATGGGCCGGTCAAGAGATCAAGGGTATTCTCACACCTGAAGGGACTGAAGGCTGATGTAGCAATGTTACAGGAGACCCATTTGAAGGTGGTGGACCAGGTTCGCCTGACAAGGGGGTGGGTGGGACAGGTGTTCCACTCTGGATTGGACGCAAAGAACCGGGGGGGTGGCGATTCTGGTGGGAAAGAGGGTGTCGTTCGTGGCGGAGGAGGTGGTGGCGGATAAGGAGGGTAGGTATGTGATGGTGAAGGGTAAGCTGCAGGGGGAGAAAGTGGTGATGGTCAACGTATATGCCCCGAACTGGGATGACGCGGGTTTTATGAGGCGCCTATTGGGCCTCATTCCGGGACTGGAGGCAGGGGGCTTGATCATGGGGGGGGACTTTAACACAGTGCTGGACCCCGGGCTAGACAGATCGAGCTCAAGGACCAATAGGAGGCCGGCAGCGGCAGAAGTGCTGAGGGGGTACATGGAGCAGATGGGAGGAGTAGACCCATGGAGGTTTGGCAGGCCGAGGGCGAGGGAGTATTCCTTTTTCTCCCACGTCCATAGAGTGTACTCCAGAATCGATTTCTTCGTGTTGAGCAGGGGGCTGATCCCGAGGGTACGGGAAGCTGAGTACTCGGCCATTGCGATCTCTGATCATGCACCACATTGGGTGGATGTGGAAATGGGGGAGGCGCGGGACCAGCGCCCGCTGTGGCGGCTGGATGTGGGGCTGTTAGCGGACGACGAGGTGTGTAAAAGGGTCCGGAAGAGCATTGAGAGCTATCTGGACTTGAATGACACGGGTGAGGTGCAGGTGGGGATGGTCTGGGAGGCCCTGAAGGCAGTGATCAGGGGTGAGCTGATCTCCATAAGGGCACACAGAGAAAGAAAGGAGAGGCAGGAGAGGGAGAGGCTGGTGGGGGAGCTATTGGAAGTGGATAGGAGATATGCGGAGGCACCAGAGGAGGGGCTGCTGGGAGAACGGCGCAGCCTGCAGGCCAAGTTCGACCTGCTGACCACCAGGAAGGCAGAGACGCAGTGGAGAAGGGCGCAGGGCGCGGTCTATGAGTATGGGGAAAAGGCGAGCAGGATGCTGGCACACTAGCTTCGCAAACGAGATGCGGCTAGGGAGATTGGGGGAGTGAAGGAGAGGGGCGGGAAGGTAGTGCAGAAGGGGCAAGAAGTGAACGGGGTCTTCAGGGATTTTTACAAGGAGTTGTATCGGTCTGAGCCGCCGACGAGGAGAGGGGGAATGGAGGACTTCCTAAACAAATTGAGATTCCCAAGGGTCCAGGAGGGGCTGGTAGAAGGGCTGGGGGCGCCAATAGGGCTAGAGGAGCTAGTCAAGGGAATAGGTCAGATGCAGGCGGGGAAGGCGCCGGGACCAGATGGGTTCCCGGTGGAATTCTATAAGAAAAATGTGGACTTGGTGGGACCGGTACTGGTACGAGCATTTAATGAGGCGCGAGAGGGGGGGGTTCTGCCCCCGACAATGTCGCAGGCTCTGATCTCCCTGATATTGAAGCGGGATAAAGACCCCGTGCAGTGCGGGTCCTACAGGCCTATCTCGCTTCTAAACGTGGATGCCAAGTTGCTGGCAAAGATCATGGCAGCTAGAATAGAGGATTGTGTGCCAGGGGTAATCCATGAGGACCAGACGGGGTTCGTGAAGGGGCGGCAGCTCAACACGAACGTGCGGAGATTGCTGAATGTAATTATGATGCCGGCAGTGGAGGGGGAGGCTGAGATAGTGGTGGCGCTGGACGCGGAGAAGGCATTCGATAGGGTGGAGTGGGAGTACCTGTGGGAGACGTTGGAACGGTTTGGGTTTGGGGAAGGGTTTATTAAGTGGGTGAAGTTGCTCTACTCGGCCCCGACGGCGAGTGTAGTGACAAACGGGAGGAGGTCGGAGTATTTCGGGCTCCACCGAGGGACCAGGCAGGGATGTCCCCTATCCCCCTTACTTTTCGCACTGGCGATTGAACCGTTGGCGATGGCACTGAGGGGTTCAGGCGGGTGGAGAGGACTGACTAGGGGAGGGGAGGAACATCGGGTATCGCTGTATGCGGATGATCTACTGCTGTACGTGGCAGACCCAGAAGGGGGAATGCCGGAGATAATGGAACTATTAGCAGAGTTTGGGGACTTTTCGGGGTACAAACTAAATTTGGGCAAAAGCGAGGTTTTTGTGATACACCCGGGGGACCAGGGAGAGGGAATTGGGAGACTCCCCTTCAAGCGAGCAGGAAAGAGCTTTAGGTACTTAGGGGTGCAGGTGGCAAGGAACTGGGGGACCCTCCACAAGTTGAACTTTTCCAGGCTGGTGGAACAGATGGAGGAGGAATTTAAGAGGTGGGACATGGTACCGCTGTCGCTGGCGGGGAGGGTGCAGTCAATCAAAATGACGGTCCTCCCAAGGTTCTTGTTTTTATTTCAGTGCTTGCCCATCTTCCTCCCTAGGGCCTTCTTCAAAAAGGTGACGAGTAGCATCATGAGCTACGTGTGGGCGCACGGCACCCCAAGGGTGAGGAGGGTCTTTTTGGAGCGGAGTAGGGGCAGTGGAGGGCTGGCACTACCCAATCTCTCGGGGTATTACTGGGCGGCAAATGTGTCGGTGGTGCGCAAGTGGATGATGGAAGGGGAGGGGGCAGCTTGGAAACGAATGGAGAGGGCGTCCTGTGGCAGCACAAGCCTGGGGGCCCTAGTAACGGCACCATGGCCGCTCCCCCCCACGAGGTACACCACGAGCCCGGTGGTGGCGGCCACCCTCAAGATATGGGGGCAGTGGAGGCGATACAGGGGGGAAATGGGAGGTCTGTTGGCGGCGCCAATAAGAGGGAACCATAGATTCATCCCGGGGAACATCGACGGGGGATTTCAGAGCTGGCACAGGGTGGGCATCCGGCAGCTGAAGGACCTGTTTATAGAGGGGAGGTTTGCGAGCTTGGGAGGGCTGGAGGAGAAGTTTGAGCTCCCCCCGGGAAACATGTTCAGATATTTACAAGTGAAGGCATTTGCTAGGCGGCAGGTGGAGGGATTCCCCCTGCTCCCCAGTAAGGGGGCGAGTGATAGGGTGCTCTCGGGGGTCTGGGTCGGAGGGGGGAGGATATCGGACATCTACAAGATAATGCAGGAGGCGGAAGAAGCATCAGGGGAGGAGCTGAAAGCCAAGTGGGAAGGGGAGCTGGGAGAGCAGATAGAAGACGGGACGTGGGCGGATGCACTGGAGAAGGTCAATTCTTCCTCCTCGTGTGCGAGGCTGAGCCTCATTCAATTTAAGGTGCTGCATAGAGCTCACATGACGGGGACAAGGATGAGCCGGTTCTTTGGGGGTGAGGACAGGTGTGCCAGATGTCTGGGAAGCCCAGCGAACCATGTGCATATGTTCTGGGCATGTCCGGTGCTGGAAGGGTTCTGGAAGGGGGTGGCAAGGACGGTGTCGAAGGTGGTGGGGTCCAGGGTCAAACCAGGATGGGGGCTTGCGATCTTTGGGGTCGGGGTAGAACCGGGGGTACAGGAGGCTAGGGAGGCTGGAATACTGGCCTTTGCGTCCCTAGTGGCTCGACGAAGGATATTAATTCAATGGAAGGACGCGAGGCCTCCAAGCGTTGAAACTTGGATTAACGATATGGCTAGCTATATTCAGCTAGAAAGGATCAAATTTGCCCTGAGAGGGTCGGTACAGGGATTCTCCAGGCGGTGGCAACCTTTCCTTGACTTTTTAGATCAGAGATAGGCGTTCGGGGTCGTGGCAGCAGCAACCGGGGGGGGGGGGGGGGGGGGCAGCAATGGTCGTGGGGGGACATGCACGACTGTAACGCGGGCAAGTCTGCTCGCTGCTCATGTCTGAAACTGTAGGCTGCCTTGTTTGTTAAGTTGTTGCTTGGGGGGGGGGGGGGTGGGGGGGAGGAATGGTGCGCGCGAGAGGGCGGGCGAGGGAGGGATATTTGCCTAGAGGGATTGTGTTGTAAATAATTTAAAAATAAGTGGGGGTAAATGTCTGTATGGAAAAACTCTTTCAATAAAAATTATTTTTAAAAAACGAGCCTGGAGGCGCTGGTGACGGCGCCATTGCCGCTCCCTCCAACGAGGTATACCACGAGCCCGGTAGTGGCGGCTACCCTCAAGATTTGGGGGCAGTAGAGGCGGCACTGGGGAGGTGGGGGCTTCGGTGAGGTCCCTGATACGGGGGAACCACCGGTTTGTCCCGGGGCGAATTGACGGCGGGTTCCTGAGTTGGCACAGGGCAGGTATTATGAAGATGGGGGACCTGTTTGTGGACGGGAAGTTCGCGAGCCTGGGTGAGTTGGAGGAGAAGTTCGGGCTCCCCCCGGGGAATGCGTTCAGATATATGCAGGTAAGGGCGTTTGTCAGGCGGCAAGTTCCCACTGCTGCCGCCGCGCGGGGTCCAGGACAGGGTGCTCTCGGGGATGTGGGTTGGAGAGGGGAGGATCTCGGCAACGTACCAAGTGATGCAGGAGGAGGACGAGGCCTCGGTGGAGGAGCTGAAGGGTAAATGGGAGGAGGAGCTGGGGGAGGAGATCGAGGAAGGGACATGGGCGGACACCCTGGGGAGGGTGAACTCCTCCTCTTCTTGCGTGAGGTTCAGCCTCATACAGTTTAAGGTGCTGCATAGGGCTCACATGACCGGGACAAGGATGAGCCGGATTTTTGGGAGTGAGGACAGGTGTGTTAGGTGCTCAGGGAACCCAGCAAACCATGCCCATATGTTCTGGGCATGCCCAGCGCTGGAAGAATTTTGGAAGGGCGTAGCAAGGACGGCGTCGAGGGTGGTAGGATCCATGGTCAAACCGGGTTGGGGGCTCGCAATATTTGGGGTTGCAGGGAGTGCAGGAGGCGAAAGAGGCCGGTATTCTGGCCTTTGCATCCCTGGTAGCCCGGCGGAGGATTCTTCTTCAGTGGAAGGATGCGGCCCCCGGGCGTGGAGGCCTGGATCAATGATATGGCGGGGTTCATTAAATTGGAGAGGGTGAAATTTGCCCTCAGGGGATCGGTGCAGGGGTTTATCAGGAGGTGGCAACCATTCCTAGATTTCCTGGCAGAGCGGTAGAAAAAAGGCCAACAGCAGAAGCAGCCCGGGGGGGGGGGTTTCGTCTCTGAAGGGATGTGTATATTTGTTCAGTGTTCATGACGGGTGTTAATTTATTTATTTTGTATATATGGTGGGTGGGGGGGGGGTGGGGGGGGGGGGGGGGGTTTGTTTACTCTTTTCTTTTTGTATTTTATTATTGAAAATTTGAATAAAAATTATTTTTTTAAAAAATAAAAAAATACTGCGGACATGGCGTCAGCAAACCCCTCCCCTCAGTTTTGGACGTGCCCAGAACGTATGGACATGATTCGCTGGCCCCCCCGCGCATTTCGCACACCTGTCCTCCACTCAAAGAATCTGTTCATCCGGGACACTGTCATGTGAGCCCGGTGAACAACCTTAAATTGGATAAGACAGCCTGGCACATGTTGCTGGAGTATTGACCCTTCCTAACGAGTCCGCCCAGAGGCCCTCCTCTATCTCTCCCCCCAACTCCTCCTCCCACTTTTGCTTCAGCTCCTCGGTTTGCGTCTCCTCTGATCCCATAAGCTCTTTATATATACCCGAGACGCTCCCCTCCCCTATCCATCCTCTAGAGACCATCCTATCCTGAATCCCCGTTAGTGGCAGGAGTGGGAAGGTTGGTACCTGCTTCCACAAAAAGTCCCGTACCTGTAAATATCGGAACTTGTTTCCCCCAGCCAATGCAAATTTCTCCTCCGGCGCCCTCATACTCAGGAAGCTACCTTCCAAGAACAAGTCCCCCGTCCTCTCAATCCCCGCTCTCCGCCAAATTCGGAACCCCCCATCTATCCTCCCCGGGGCAAACCGATGGTTGTCGCAAATTGGGGATCACACCAATGGCCAGACTCTCAGGGCTGCCACCACCACAGGACTGGTGGAGAACCGCGCCGACGGGAACGGCAGGGGCGCCAATGCCCCTAAACTTGTGCCCTTAGTCGAGTCCGCCGCCATGCACACCCAAGCCGGCTCACCCCCCACCAGCCACCTCCTAACCATGGCTATGTTAACCACCCAGAGTAATTACTGAAATTCGGCAGCGCCGGCCGACCATTACGCCGGCTCCGCTTGAGCATTGCCCTCTTCACCCGTTGTGGCTTGCCCCCCCACACACAGCCCACGATAATCTTATTGATCCGCTTAAAAAAGGACCGCAGGATGAAGGTGGGGAGGCACTGGAAAACGAAATGGAACCTTGGGAGGACCCTCATTTTTACCGACTGCACCCTACCTGCCAGAGACAACAAGAGCGCAACCCATCTCTGGAAATCCTCCTTCATCTGGTCCACCAACGGGGCCAGGTTCAATTTGTGTAGCCTGACCCAATCCCTCGCCACCCGACCAACCCCTTCCAGCCCCTTGAGGCCCTCTGAACAATTGCTCACGGCTCTATCGCCAGCGCAAACAGCAGTGGGGAGAGAGGACGTCCCTAGCTCGTCCCCCAGTGTAGCCCAAAATATTCCGAAGTCGTCCTGTTTGTCTGTACATTAGCTACCGGAGCCCGGTACAGCAACCTAACCCAGTCAACAAAGCCCCTTCCAAACCCGAACCGCTCCAGCACCTCCCATAAGTAACCCCATTCGACCCGGTCGAAGGTTTTTTCCGCGTCCATCGCAACCACCACTTCAACTTCCCTACCTTACGGGGGCATCATGATCACGTTTAGCAATCTTCTTTCATTGGCCCCCAGCTGCCCACCCTTAACGAACCGTGTCTGGTCCTCCCCTATAACGTCAAGTACACAGTCCTCAATCCTAGAGGCCAGAATTTTGGCCAGAAGTTTGGCATCCAAGTTCAGCAAGGATATCGGCCGATAAGAACCACACAGCTCCGGGTCCTTGCCCCTTTTCAGAATGAGCGAGATCATGGCCTGTGATATCGTCTGGGGTAAAACTCCTCTTTCCTTAGCCTTGTTAAAGACCTTCAACAGTACCGGCCCCAATATTCCAGAAAACTTTTTCTAGAACTCGACTGTGTACCCATCCAATCCCGGGGCCTTACCCGACTGCATGGCCGTCAAACTGTCCATTATCTCCTCCAGCCCGAACGGGGCCCATAGATAGCCCTTCTGCCAGCTCCCCATCCACCTTCGGGAAAGTCAACCCATCCAAAAAGTTCTTCATCCCCTCCGGCCCCACAGGGGTTCGGACCCGTACAACCTACTATAAAAGTCCCGAAAGGTATTGCGCACCCCCGCCGAGTCCCCAACTAACTTCCCATCCCCGTCAACAACTTTCCCTATTTCCCTAGCAGCCTCCCTCTTTCTGAGCTGTTGTGCAAGCATCTTACTGGCCTACTCCCCGTGCTCGTAAATCGACCCCTTTGCCTTTCAGAGCTGCTCCACTGCCCTTCCTGTGGTTAACAAACCAAATTCCGCCTGCAGCCTCGGGCGTTCCCCTAACAGCCTTGCCTCTGGAGCCTCGGCATACCTCCTGTCGTAGAATCTCTTTTACCAGTCGGTCCATTTCTGCCCTTTCCGGCCTGGATCGAGATCAGCTCTCCTCTCACCACTGCCTTCAGCGCTTCCCAGACCACCACTGCTGAGACCTCCCCCGTGTCGTTTACCTGCAGGTAGTTCAGCATGCACTTCCTCAACCTCTCGCACACCGCTTTGTCCACCAGCAGTCCCACATCCAACCACCATTGCGGGCGCTGCTTGCTATCCATACTGACCGGCAGGTCCACCCAGTGTGGAGCATCGTCCGAAATCGTAATCACCGAATAACCGATGTCCACCACCCCCGCCAACAGGGCCCTGCCCACAACAAAGATATTTATCTAGGAATATACCTTGTGCACGTGGGAGCAAAAAGAAAATTCCTTGGCCTTCAGCTGCCTAAATATCCATGGATCCACCCACCCTATCTGCTCCATGAACCCTTTCAGCTCCTTTGCCATTGCTGGCACCTTGCCCGTTCTCGAGCATGACCGGTCCAGGCCTGGATCAATAACCGTGTTGAAATCCCCACCCATAATCAGCCTGTGCGAATCCAGGTCCGGAATCCTCCCCAGCACCCTCTTTCTAAAATCCCCATCGTCCCAATTTGGCGCATATACGTTGACCAGCACTACCTTCATCCCCTGCAGCTTGCCACTAACCATGATATATCGACCTCCCACAGCCGAGACTATCCTCCCTACCTCAAATGCCACCCGCTTGTTAATCAGAATCGCAGCCCCTCTTGTCTTTGAATCCAGCCCCGAGTGGAAAACCTGACTAACCCAACCTTTCCTCAACCTGACCTGATCCACTACTTTAGGATGTGTCTCCTGCAGCATCACCACGTCCACCTTCAGTCTCCTCGGGTGCGCAAACACAAGTGCTCTCTTTACGGGCCCATTTACCCCCCCCCCCCCGGCAACACTACTCTAAATCCCAACCCAGCTAAATAAACTAAGCATATACACCCCCCCGCACTGTGCTTCCGTGAGCTAGCTCACGCAGCTAGCTTGGTGACCCCAACCTCTGGCACCAAGAGGTCTCCCACCCATTGTTCCCTCGCTCCCCTCACCCCGCTCCTGTAAACAAGTTCCCTCATCCAACAATCCCCAAACAAGCACCCCGCAGCAAGAAAACACAAAGGGCGACTCAAAATAATGATGTTGGTCTTCATGCGTAACCCACAGACGCGCTGGGTACAGCAGACCAAACTTCACCTGCTTCTTAAAGAAAATGATCTTGATTTGGTTAAAGCCTGCCCTTTTCCTCGCCACCTCCACGCTCAGGTCCTGGTACACCCGCAGGATGCTGTTATCCCACTTGCAACTCTGCGTGCGCTTGGCCCAATGCAAAATACACTCCTTGTCCAGGAACCTGTGGAATCTCACCACCATCGCCCTCGGAGGGTCCCCCGCCTGCGGCTTCCTGGGAAGCGCCCGGTACGCCCTGTCCACCTCCAGCGGTCGGGGAATGCCCCCTCCCCCAGCAGCTTTTCGAACATACCCACCACGTATGCCCCAGCATCTGCTCCCTCAGCTCCCTCCAGGAGCCTGACAATTCTCAGATTTTGCTGGCGGGACCGGTTCTCAAGGTCCTCCACCTTCTCCAAGAGCCTTTTCTGCTGTTCCCGAAGCATCCCCACCTCCAGCTCCAATGCTGTTTGGTGCTCCTCTTGTTCCAGGAGCGCCATCTCCACCTTCTGAATCGCCTGGTCCTGGGCGTCCAGTCTGCTCTCTAGGCGATCAATTGATTCTTTGATCGGGTCCAGGCAGTCCCGCTTCTGTCTGGCGAAAGCATCCTGAATGGCCTGCATCACTGGGTCCGTTGATCGCTGCGCTGCCACCCCAGGGGTCCGTCCCTCGGCCGTACTATCTCCCGTTGCAGCTTCAACACAGCTCGCTATTAACTTCTTGTTTCTGCCCTTTCGCACACTTCTGATCCTTTTTCCATGAACCAATGCAAGGAAACAGTGACCAGCTGCCTCAACCTACAAATTTTCCGTTTAAAAGTCTGGGAGAAAGGTCCAAAAGTTCGACCAGAGCAGGAGCCACCAAATGTGCGACTTACTCCTCCATAGTCGCCACCGGAAGTCATAAATCAGCAGTGTTAAGGAATACTCTCCATTTGCAGCTCCGGTAACATTCAAGAAGCTTGACACCACCATCAAGGACAAAGCAGCCCTCTTAATTATGGTCCTTTTCACAAACATTCAATCTCTCCTCCTCCGCTAACAAGATGCACTGCAGAAACTCATGGCTCCTGAGGCCCATCTTCCAGACCCATGACTACTACCATCTGGAGGGACTGGAGCAGCAGATACCTGGGAATACCACCATCTCTGGTTCCCCACCAAGTTACTCACTATCCCGACTTGGACAACGTTAACAATTACATCTGCTAGAAGAATGGCACCATCATTATAGTTGATAGAAATGCTAAATAAAAGTTAGGAATTTAACCAAGATTATCGCAAAATTGTTTTGTGACAGAAAATATTGTGCCGGAGCTATTTGGTAAACAGTAAAAAATTCTTCATTAAACATTAAAAAATTTTTTTTAAGAGTACTCAATTATTTTTTCTAATTAAGGGGCAATTTAGCGTGGCCAATCCACCTACCCTGCACATCTTTGGGTTGTGGGGATGAAACCCACGCAGACACGGGGAGAATGTGCAAACTCCACACGGACAGTGACCCAGGGTCGGGATTCGAGCCCAGGTCCTCAGCGCCGTAGGCAGCAATGCTAACCACTGTGCCAACGTTCATTATACATTTCTTGATGTTTGCCATTAGAATCTCTTACTCAGCATATAGAGCAGAAATTAAAAAGAGCTTTGCATCCTTGTTAAACATAAACATTTATTTGTGAGGGAAACACTTCATCTAGCACGGTAGCATAGTGGTTAGCAGGAAGCACGGTAGCATAGTGGTTAGCATCAATGCTTCACAGCTCCAGGGTCCCAGGTTCGGTTCCCGGCTGGGTCACTGTCTGTGCGGAGTCTGCACGTCCTCCCCGTGTGTGCGTGGGTTTCCTCCGGGTGCTCCGGTTTCCTCCCACAGTCCAAAGATGTGCGGGCTAGGTGGATTGGCCATGCTAAATTGCCCGTAGTGTCCTAAAAAGTAAGGTTAAGGGGGAGTTGTTGGGTTACGGGTATAGGGTGGATACGTGAGTTTGAGTGGGGTGATCATTGCTCGGCACAACATCGAGGGCTGAAGGGCCTGTTCTGTGCTGTACTGTTCTAAATTCTAAATTCTAAATCTAGCATATGCAGAGGGTGAAGAAAATGCTATTTTCCAAGCACCAAATCAGAAAACACCTACATTTACTCTGAGTAGATTCAAAATCTTTCCAGTGATTATTTGAACCACTTCTCATGTAATATTGGCATAGTGGCTAGCACTGCTGCCTCACAGCACCACGCACCTGGGTTCAATTCCGGCCTTGGGTGACTGGGAATTTGCACATTCTCCCATTGGATTCTCTGCATGGATTTTCTCTGGGTGCTCAAGTTTCCTCCTACAGTTGAAATATGTGAAGGTTAGGTGGATTAGCCATGCTAAATTGCCCATGTCCAAATATGCCCATTGGTATCCAAAGATTTATAGGTTAGTAGAGGTTACGGGGATAAGATGGGGTTGCGGGCCAAGGTAGGGTACTCTTTCAGAGGATCGGTGCAGGCTCGATGGGCCAAATGGCCGCCTCCTTCACTGTAGCGATTCAATGGAACATCATAACTTCTTCTTGGAATAATTTTGTGGAAGTCTGCTGGCTTTATATAAACTATTGTTCATTATTACTCAGTCATCCAAGTGGCTACCTTGAGGAAAGATATACTTAGTTATTTACTTCACAATCCCATTATTGAGCTGCCATGTTGAGTGGGGAGGCCCGAGAACGAGATTCTGTGGCTGGGTCCCCTCCACCAGTGACCCCCTAAATAAGGATACCCCTGGAGACCCCCCACAATGATGCCATAAATAAACAGAATCTTCCCCCCAGAAAGGCCATAAATAAAGAGACCCGCACGCATTGGCCTGCATGCACGTGCCCAGATGCATGTCGGGAAGCCCCTGTGAAGAGAGACCCAGATCTGGAAGCTAGAGAGCAGTCCAGACAGGCAGTAAAAGAAAAAGTCACTGCTTCAACACTCGTCTCGGCCATACACCTGCTTGCTCAGGCAGAGGCAGCAACACCTGTCAATTCCTGGAAAGAGAAAACTATTCAGCTGGTTTAACCCCCCCCCCTCCCCCAAACACCATCTTTGATGTGCAAGTCATTCTCTTTGAAATTGATTTTTATTGGGCTGAGATTGACACACATTCCGAGTTGTCAACATTGTTGCATTCATCTTACTTCATGGTTCGTAACTTGGAAGTGGTCTAACTGCACTGTTTATAAACATTAAGCTTTGATTGACGGCTCATGCTTCAAACAGAGTTAGGTGCTGTCAGTTTCTAGCTGACCACTTTAAATCACTCAACCGTGATGGGTCTCTGTGGGGGGGGGTTCTCATTTAGGGGGTCTCTGGGTGCGGTCGCTTTATTTAGGGGATTTCTGTTGGAGGGGGGGTCTGGTGTGGTGGGCAGGTCTTGCATTGTGGAGTTGGGGAGTGGCTATTCGATGGACTTTGGGGGCAACTCCCTTACCTCTTTGGTCCACTGCGTCAAATACACGCTTGTCAGGACCTTACCAATTCTCACCCACATGGTTTCTGGCTCAGGGGACTGGAGAATATGGTGCCTGGCCCAGTATTGGATGCAGTTGGTATTTATGACCCATTTGCATCTTATGCTGGTGCAGAGTGCGAACCTCATTCCTGATGGCAGAGGGGGGTCAGCGCATCAGAAATTAATTGGTGCCATTTTCTCCCTGACGTTGGATTCGCTGCTGCATCGGGAACTCTGCTACTGACAACGAGAGGCGGAGAATCCAGCCCGATGCTTCCTCTTGTGGGGTAATCTAGATAAAGGGGAGCACATTTAAAACAGAGATGAGGAGAAATTGCTTCTCTCAAAGGTTCATGAATCTGCAAAATTTACAACCCCAGATTGTGGTGGGTGCCAGGACATTGAGAAAATTTAAGGAGGAAATGGACAGATTTTTAATTAGCAATGGGATGAAGGGTTATAGAAAACAGGCAAGAAAGTGGCGTTGAGGCTGAAGTGAGATCAGCCATGATCGTCTTGAATGGCGGAGTAGGCGGAATCACCTACTCCTGGTCCTATAATAATAATGTTATTATTGTCAGAAGTAGGCTTACATTAATACTACAATGAGTTCCTGTGAAAATCCTCCAGTCATCACATTCCGACGCCTCTACAAGTATACTGAAGGAGAATTCAGAATGTCCAATTCACCTAGCAAGCACATCTTTTGGGACTTGTGGGAGGAAACTAGTACACCTTGAGGAAAACCACGCAGACACTGGGAGAACGTGCAGACTCCGCACAGACAGTGACCCAAGCCGGGAATCGAACCCAGGTCCCTGGCGCTGTGAAGCAACCGTGCTAACCACTGTGCTGCCTTGCACCCCCCCAAAAAAAACTGTTCATCTCTTCGGAGAGGAGGAGGGAAGGATGGAAACACTGACATCCACATACATGCCACCACTGGAAGTCTCCCGCAGAGCTTAGATTTAATGCGTTCGTTGTGGAATCGCTTAGCTCTGTCTATTACTTGTTGCTTATGCTGTTTGGCACACAAGTAGCCCCGTGTTGTAGCTTCACCAGGTTGACATCTCATTTTTCGGTATGCCTGATGTTGCGCCTAGCATCCTCTCTTGCACTCTTTATTGAACCAGGGTTGATCCCCATGAGATTGCAGATTATGGTTGAATACAATTCTGAAGCTGCTGATGGCCCACAGTGCCTCATGGATGTCCAGTCTTGAGTTTCTAGATCTGTTCGAAGTCTATCCCATTTAGCATGGTGGTAGTGCCACACAACACAATGGAGGGTATCGTCAATATGAAGATAGGACTTTGTTATGTTCTGTGTTCTTAGTACTGTCTGTAGTATTTTATTTGTGTGGCTGGGTTCCTGAGAGATTGTGCAACACTTGAATGCACGTGACGGTTCAAGGCAGTGGAATACGGAAAGGAGAATTGAAAACCCTCGAAGCAGATACTTGCTGAAAACAGCTGAGAAACACTTTGCAAACAACGCCTATTGTTTTGAGTGTTCAATTTGGGGAAACACTGATGTCGAAGCCAGAGTCCAGTGAGGCTAATTGGCTCACAGTGTAACAATTACCTGGGGGATTTGAAATGAAATGAATATCGCTTATTGTCACAAGTAGGCTTCAAATGAAGTTACTGTGAAAAGCCCCCAGTCGCCACATTCCGGCGCTGGTATGGGAATTGAACCGTGCTGCTGGCCTGCCTGGGCTTGCTTTCAAAGCCAGCGATTTAGCCCTGTGCTAAACCAGCCCCAGTTTGAGAATTTGAGGAGTAAGCCATGGAAGTTTGATTGGGAGACATCTGCCACTTGGTTTAAGAGTGGGGTGTGTCTGACCACAGTTGACCGAATGGTTTACAGGGACTGCATTTATTGCGAACATTATGGCAAAAGATATATTTTGTAACCTATGTTATCCTTAAAATCTGTGTACATCAGTGGGAATTAAGGAGGTATCATACGCAAACTTTTTAATATTTTTTTTCTGTTGCTAAATGATTATTGGCAGCTCTGTGACTGTTCATCCATGGGTTCTGAAAAGAAAATTACCGGTTTTTGAGCCAGTATTCCATTCTGGGACCTTCCATCCAGTAGTAACATCAACTGGAGTTGTTACAATATGAATGAATGTGTTTTGCATTCAGTATGAACAAATAAAAAGGCAGTTGCTGTAACCATTTAGACTAGTATGCTGCAATATGTGTATTATAAATGTGATATTATTTGAAGTTTTATTTGTCATATGTCACCTGTTTTAATCAATCTCCTGAAAACAGCAACATTTTTTTTTTAGTACGAAATCTTACAACACCAGGTTAAAGTCCAATAGGTTTGTTTTAAACACTAGCTTTCGGAGCACTGTTCCTTCCTCAGGTGAATGACCTTACCTTAGGGTAAGAAAAGTTATGTTTCTTTCTATGCTTTGCTCAAACTAACTTAAATTGCTTTTACTGCTCCAAAAAAATTACTTTGTGGGTTTTCATTCTCTAATGTTCCATTGTCACAGGGATGGTGAAAATGGCAAGCTTTACCATTAAGGGCAGCACGGTAGCATGGTGGTTAGCATAAATGCTTCACAGCTCCAGGGTCCCAGGTTCGATTCCCAGCTGGGTCACTGTCTGTGCGGAGTCTACACGTCCTCCCCGTGTGTGCATGGGTTTCCTCCGGGTGCTCCGGTTTCCTCCCACAGTCCAAAGATGTGCGGGTTAGGTGGATTGGCCATGCTAAATTGCCCGTAGTGTCCTAAAAAGTAAGGTTAAGGGGGAGCGTTGTTGGGTTACGGGTATAGGGTGGATACGTGGGTTTGAGTAGGGTGATCATGGCTCGGCACAACATCGAGGGCCGAAGGGCCTGTTCTGTGCTGTACTGTTCTATGTTCTAAAGTAAGTTCTGGCACACAGTCCAGCTAGTTCTTCTACCAATTCCTACCCGCCCCCTCCCCCGTCCCAAAACCCTGAATTTGTAGGGACGGATGCATGCTGATTGGTGTGGCTGATGGGTGGATCTGGGAACCGTGAGCTCAAGGCAGTGGAAACCATTGTGAAGGTTTTTAAAGACGCAATAGCATTATTTAGAGAAATTGAATAATTGTAAGTTCTGTTTTTTGTACGTTGTTATGGATCTCTTTTCTAGTGGTAAGTACTGAGGTTCAGTGGTAAAGGAATAGATTTTTAAATTAGTAGATTTTGTTGAAATGTTTTGTAAATCTAGTTGCTTTCCTTGCACTTTGATGTGCATTTCTTGTATCTCTTCAGTTTGTGCTTTATACCTATTCTATGCATATAAAATTTGGACTAATCAGTTGCGGGAACCCAAGTGCAGAAACCCCATAGTGTAACGCAGCAATGTGAATTAGGGTTAGGAACGAAATAGGTGCTAGAGGCAATCTTCATATACAGCAAGAATGAAATTTGAGAGAATGAATGAGTATTTTGAATGTGCCGTCATCAAAATTTAATGTACTGTTTTGGCTGTGATTTGGTATTTGATAAGTGCAAATTTAGTCTATTACAAATTTTTAACTGTAGTTACAAAGAACCATGAGCAAATATTCAACTTTTAATTTGTTAAATGCTTATTTCTTAATATTTTATTTTCTGTGTCTGCATTATTAATTCAAAACCTTTTATAGTTTATGCGAAGGCTGTTATGAATATTTTTATTGAAGTAGTTTTGACTGTTGAAAGTTAATTGCTGTATACCATAATTTAATTGCACTCTGGAATGATCATTTTATGCTCAAGATTAAAGAAACGATACTGCATGTAAAGCTTTATTTGAAATAAAATCCTTCAAATGTTTTAGCTTTGAATAACCCAGCATTTATATCCCTTGCTTTTATTTGGAAATTTAACACCAGTCTCCTGAATCGACTAGCTCCTCCATTGTAACAACTCTGTTTGTTTTAATCAGTGCTATAAATAGAATCTCCTTCCCTACTGTCTAGTTCAGCTCAAGGCTCCCAGGTGAAATATTAACCTATTTTTAGATAACTAAAGATGTGCTGTTCATTTGCAGCATTTTGTTTAATTTTGGATTTTAATCCTTGCAGTTTTTCTTTGAATTGAAAGTTGAATTAAGTTGCAAAAATGTGTTAATGGTTCACTCAAGTGAAATGATGCCCAGATGCACTGCAGCTGCTATAGGCAGTTATTGAGTAGTATGATATGGGCTCCTCATCTTAACGATGCCACTGATGGGATTGGTGAACACACAAATCTATTGGAGGGGAAATATGGCACCTGGCCTCTCTTGAGCTTCGCAGAGTTGACAATGCAGCAACAATTACGGAAGCCTGGGAGCAGGTCATATTTATTTTGCTGGAGAAACTACAAGAAACACATTATTTGATGGGAAAAGGAAATACTAAGTATTAAGTCAACAATACCAGAACAAGGATATAATTTAAACTGCAGCCCTCCTTCCTTATCCACATTTATGATGTTTGTTTGCGATGAAAGGCTATTATAAAATTATTGTACAGAAAGCTATTCCATTCAGTGAAATTCCGAGCTGTCGGGAAAATATGGAAAATACAGTACTCATCAGCTCTGTGTCAGACTGCTGTTTTTCCCTACTCTTCGGATTTTGCACATTGAATGGTAGTTCAGTTTTTGGGGTTGGGGTCTGGGGCACTGCAATGGTTTGACACATCAATAAGTTGAACCAGATTCCAGGCAAGGGCAACAGGTTTTAGACACAGGATATGGGGGAGTATAAAAATAGAGTTGCGATTTTAACAATACAGTTAACAGTTGCTTGGTTCTGCTGCTTGAAGGTTCACTATGGGGTTTCTAAGCTCCAGAATAAGGGAAACGAAGAGGCATCACTGAGATGCAACTGAAGGATTTAATTAATTGGTGTCCAGATGCCACGAAAATATTGGAGTTATTGTCAAAAGGGATCATTTTTCTTAACTGAAATGGAAGTCCCTTGATCTTAACAGATCTATCAGAGAAAGACCAACTAGATCTGTGCAGTTTCCTTGTCCACCATGCATTTGAAAACATGTCCAATTACCCTGTGGTTTCCCCATATTTCTATAAATTTCTCTTCTGCGGGTGTTTAACTAGTCTTCCCTTCTTAGGTTCAACTATTCACCATGGCAAGGCAATGCATATTTCACTTAGAACAGTACAGCACAGAACAGGCTCTTCGGCCCTCGATATTGTGCCGAGCAATGATCACCCTACTCAAACCCACGTATCCACCCTATACCCGTAACCCAACAACACCCCCCTTAACCTTACTTTTTAGTACACTACGGGCAATTTAGCATGGCCAATCCACCTAACCTGCACATCTTTGGACTGTGGGAGGAAACCGGAGCACCTGGAGGAAACCCACGCACACACGGGGAGGACGTGCAGACTCCGCACAGACAGTGACCCAGCCGGGAATCGAACCTGGGACCCTGGAGCTGTGAAGCATTTATGCTAACCACCATGCTACCGTGCTGCCCGTTTCTGCCATATTCTTAACACTGAGTAAAGAAGATTTTCGCTTTCATCGCCTTACTTTGATCGCAACCAATTTTAAATGTGTGACTTTAATCACTTTCTCTCACGAGACCAGTTTTGCCTAACACATTAGCAACTAGCCACATGTGGCGAATTGGGAATACAGCAGTAACTAATGCATTTCTGATAAATAAAAACTGATTAATAGAGAGCATAATTGGGCCTGCGATTGATATCTTAAATCCTTCCACATCATGAGTACTAAATTTAGCCTTTGTATTAAAAGCATGAAAAGCAGAATGCACAATTGTCTTTGACTTCTGCAAATGCGTGACTAAATTTGTCATTGATCATAGTGGTTTCTGAAGTAAATCAGAAAGTACATAACCTGTATAGTGTATGTTGAGGAGTCTTCTCCTAAAATTAAGTGAATGCCGCTAAAACAGTGTCACCTGAGTCACATCTCGAGTAAATCAGTAATTTCTTTTAGTCAACAAGAGGAAATGGTCTTTCCTTTTCAACCAATCAAAACTTCATTTTAGGAACGTGGTAAATTATGTTGCTTTTCTGCTCCAGTAGAAGTAGTTTAAAAATTAAATCCAGGGTGGTTTGACAAACCCATTCAATGGCGAACACTTTGGGGTTAAGGTGTGATGTAGGTTCCTTGGATTGTTAATGTAGTAAATAAAGTATTTCTCTGACAAACCAATGTTTTTAAATTCTTGGCTAGCAGGAGTTCCACTGATTGGTTTTGTTCTTGTTTATAGGGGACCCATGCACTGTTTCATCCCACATGGAACTGGAGGAAGCCTTTCGTCTGTATAACCAGAATGGAGAATCGGGCCTCAATTTACATGGTTGGTAGTCTATTACAGTATTGATTAATGATCTCTTAAAAACCTCTGAAACTTAAATGATGTACCTGGCAAAATGGGACAAACGGTGTTCCTCAGCAGCTTGTACTGGGGCTATAGTTTTCCATGATAAGTAATCAATATGTAATGAATGGAGGACTATAATGTTCTACATCCAGGCTTAAGAACATAAGAACGTAAGAACTAGGAGCAGGAGTAGGCCATCTGGCCCCTCGAGCCTGCTCCACCATTCAATGAGATCATGGCTAATCTTTTGTGGACTCAGCTCCACTTTCCGGCCGGAGCACCATAACCCTTAATCTCTTTATTCTTCAAAAACCTATCTATCTTTATCTTAAAAACATTCAATGAAGGATCCTCTACTGCTTCACTGGGCAAGGAATTCCATAGATTCACAACCCTTTGGGTGAAGAAGTTCCTCCTAAACTCAGTCCTAAATCTACTTCCCCTTATTTTGAGGCTATGCCCCTTGGTTCTGCTTTCACCCGCCAGTGGAAACAACCTGCCCGCATCTATCCTATCTATTCCCTTTATAATTTTATATGTTTCTGTAAGATTCCCCCCTCATCCTTCTAAATTCCAAAGAGTACAGTCCCAGTCTACTCAACCTCTCCTCGTAATCCAACCCTTTCAGCTTTGGGATTAACCTAGTGAATCTCCTCTGCACACCCTCCAGTGCCAATACGTCCTTTGTCAAGTAAGGAGACCAAAACTGAGTACAATACTCCAGGTGTGGCCTCACTAACACTGTATACAATTGCAGCATAACCTCCCTCGTCTTAAACTCCACCCCTCTAGCAATGAAGGACAAAATTCCATTCGCCGCCTTTTAAAAAAAAAAATAATTTTTATTCAGATTTTTACAAAATATCAATGCCAGAAAATATTAACAACGGAGAAAAACAAAAAAGAGCAAACCCCCCCCCCCCCCCCCCCCCCCCCACCCCGGGCTGCTGCTGCTGGCCTTTTCCCCTACCGTTCTGCCAGGAAATCTAGGAAAGGCTGCCACCGCCTGAAAAACCCCTGTACTGATCCCCTCAGGGCAAATTTCACCCTCTCCAATTTGATAAACCCCGCCATATCAATGATCCAGGCCTCCACGCTTGGGGGCCTCGCATCCTTCCACTGAAGTAGAATCCTCCGCCGGGCTACTAGGGACGCAAAGGCCAGAACACCGGCCTCTTTCGCCTCCTGCACTCCCGGCTCCACTGCAACCCCAAATATTGCGAGTCCCCAGCCTGGATTGACCCTGGATCCTACCACCCTCGACACCGTGCTTGCTACCTCCTTCCAAAATTCCCCCAGTGCTGGGCATGCCCAGAACATATGGGCATGGTTCGCTGGGCTCCCCGAGCACCTAGCACACCTGTCCTCGCCCCCAAAGAACCTACTCATCCTCGTCCCGGTCATATGAGCCCTATGTAGCACCTTGAACTGTATGAGGCTTAGCCTCGCACAAAAAGAGGAGGAGTTTACTCTTTCCAGAGCATCTGCCCATGTCCCCTCCTCAATCTCCTCACCCAACTCCTCTTCCCATTTACCCTTCAGCTCCTCCACCGAGGCCTCCTCTACCTCCTGCATCACTTGGTACAAGTCCGAAATCCTCCCCGCTCCAACCCACACCCCCGAGAGCACCCTGTCCTGGACCCCACGCGGGGGCAACAGAGGTAACTCCGCCACCTGCCGTCTGGCAAACGCCCTTACCTGCATGTACCTAAAGATGTTTCCTGGGGGAGCCCGAACTTCCCCTCTAACTCACCCAGGGTCGCAAACTTCTCGTCTAGAAACAGGTCCCTCAACCTCCTAACACCTGCCCTGTGCCAACTCAGGAACCCGCCATCAATTCTCCCTGGAACAAACCGGTGGTTCCCCCGTATCGGGGACCCCATCGAGACCCCCACCTCCCCCCTGTGCCGTCTCCATTGCCTCCAAATTCTGAGGGTAGCCGCCACTACCGGGCTTGTGGTATACCTCATTGGAGAGAGCGGCAGCGGCGCCGTTGCCAGCGCCTCCTGGCTCGTGCCCACACAGGACACCATCTCCATCCTCTTCCATGCTGATCCTTCCCCGTCCATTACCCACTTACGCACCATCGCTGTACACAGGACACCATCTCCATCCTCTTCCATGCTGATCCTTCCCCGTCCATTACCCACTTACGCACCATCGCTGCGTTAGCAGCCCAATAGTACCCACAGAGGTTGGACAGCGCCAGCCCCCCCCTATCCCTGCCCCGCTCAAAAAACGGTGCTATGTCTTTTCGTCCGACGTCACTTCGTCCAACGACACTTCGTCCACGTCTTTTGGTCCAACGTCTTTTTGTCCGCCCGTCTTTTGGTCCAACGTCTTTTTGTCCGATGATTTTTTTCGTCAAAGACTTTTTGTGACTTGACTTTTTGTAACTTGCTTAGTAGCACTCCACTCCACTCCCCACAATAACTTTTTGTAAATAGAAATCTTCTCTAATGCACATAGCAAGGTATAATATGCAATAAAGGATTTTTATTTTTAAAGGTCTCTTTCCTTTAACGAGCCTCGTTAAAGGATAGTTATTATCGTTCTCTTTCCTTTAACGAGCCTCGTTAAAGGATAGATATTACCGTTCTCTTTCTTAATTCGCAAATAACAAATAATGCTGCTGAGGGGTTTCATTCTGCGATAAAGCGTTCGGCGGGTGGAGCTCATTTGAATATCCGGAGGTTAATCAAATCTCTGAAGGAAGAGGAAGGGTCCATAATAGGCAAAAAGGCTCAAATTCTTTGGGGAGATCAGTCGACTTCATGTACGCGATATAAGAAAATAACTGAACGCCTCAAAAGATTGGTCGTTCAATATGATTCTGCAACAAAAATTGATTTCTTGAGGAATGTTGCTTACAATTTACATCAATTTTAAGTAATTTTGGGAATTTTAAGTAATTAGTAAACTTTTAGATTTTTTAACTGCATTTTTAGATTTTTTAACTGCATTTTTCAACTTGCATTTTACTTGCATTTTATCAATTACTTGCATTTTAGCAATTAAATTCACTTGCTGTATTGTACTTGCATTTTATCAATTAAATGGTTTTATACGGAGTTAATTTGTAATTGGATAATTGGACGAAGTGACGTTGGGCCAAAAGACGGGCGGACAAAAAGACGTTGGACCAAAAGACGTGGACGAAGTGTCGTTGGACGAAGTGACGTCGGACGAAAAGACGCGACACGCAAAAAACACCCTTCTCACCCTCAGGGTCCCATGCGCCCACACAAACCCCGCAATGCTCCTGTTGACCCTCCTAAAAACGGCCAACGGGATAAGGATGGGGAGGCACTGGAGCAGGAACAAAAACCTCGGGGGCACCGCCGTCTTGACTGACTTGCACCCTGCCCGCCAGCGACAGCGGCAACATGTCCCATCTTTTAAACTCCTCCTCCATTTGCTCCACCAGCCTGGTAAGGTTAAATTTGTGTAGGGCCCCCCAGCTCCTGGCCACCTGGACTCCCAGGTATCTAAAGCTCCTCTCCGCCCTTTTTAGCGGGAGCCTACCAATCCCCCCTCCTGATCCCCCGGTTGCACGACGAACAGCTTGCTCTTCCCCAGGTTGAGCTTGTACCCTGAGAAGTCCCCAAATTCCCTGAGAATCTTCATCACCTCCGGCATTCCCCCCACTGGGTCCGCCACATATAACAATAAGTAATCTGCATAAAGCGACACTCGGTGCTCCTCCCCACCCCGCACCAGTCCCCTCCAGTTCCTCGACTCCCTCAACGCCATGGCCAGGGGTTTGATTGCCAACACTAAGAGCAGGGGAGACAAGGGACACCCCTGTCTCGACCCTTGCTATAACCGGTAGTACTCCGATTTCCTCCTATTCGTGGCCACGCTCGCCATCGGGGCCTCGTATAACAACCTCACCCATCTGACACCCCTCCCCAAACCCAAACCTTTCCAGCATCTGCCAGCAGCCCCACCTCCAAGCGCCAGAGCGGGCACTGGTGTCTCTCCTCCCAGCTCGAGGTCCACCCAGTGCGGGGCATGATCCGAAATGGCTATCGCCGAATATTCGGCATCCTCCACCCTCGAAATCAGCCCCCTGCTCATAATTTTAAAAATCGATCCGGGAATAGGCCTTATGCACATGGGAGAAGTATGAAAACTCCCTGGCCCTCGGCCTCGCAAACCTCCAAGGATCCACCCCTCCCATCTGGTCCATGAACCCCCTCAACACCTTAGCCGCCGCTGACCTCCTACCCGTCTTGGACCTGGATCGATCCAGTGGCGGATCCAGCACTGTATTGAAGTCCCCCCCCATTATCAGGCCCCCGTCTCCAGATCTAGAATGCGGCCCAGTTCGGGGCGTATACGTTAACCAGCACCACCCGCTCCCCCTGCAGCTTGCCGCTCACCATCACATACCCCCCGCCGCTGTCCGCCACCACATTCAACGCCTCAAACGGCACCCTCTTTGCCACCAGGATCGCCACCCCCCCCCCCCCCCCCCCCCCCCCCCGATTTTTTGCATCCAGCCCTGAATGAAACACTTGGCCTACCTATCCCTTCTTCAATCTAACCTGGTCCGCCACCTTCAGGTGCGTCTCCTTAAGCTTGGCCACGTCCGCCTTCAGCCCCTTCAGGTGCGTAAACACGCAGGCCCGTTTGACTGGCCCATTCAGTCCCCTCACATTCCAGGTTATCAGCCGGATCAGGGGGCTCTCTGCCCCCCTCCCCCGCCGACTAGCCATAACACTTCCTCTGCCCGCCACTTGCCCGCGCCCCCCCGCTCGGCCCGTTCCGCATGGCGGCAAACCCCCATCTCGACTCCCCCCTGCATACTCCAGCTCCTTCCTGGCCATTCCAACAGCAACCTGGTACACCCCCCCCCCCACCCCCCCAAAAGCTAGGACACCACCTAGCCGCGTTACTCCCTCCATAGTACTCCCGTAAGCCTGCTGACTCCTGCTGATCCCGGCAACTCCCGCCTCTCCTCCAACCCCTCCCAGCGTGGGGCTACCCTTCCTCCCCAGTGCCCACCAGCGGGCTCTCCTCCTCCCCCTCCCGCTCTCATGCGGGGAAAAGCCCACGCTTCCCAGCTCCGACCCAGCCCCCCATCAACCCTCAGCGTGGGAAAAAGCCCGCGCTTTCCACCTGCCCGACCCCGCCTCCTCTAAAGCAGCTCGCGGGGCCCCAGCCCCCCTTCCCACCATCAGCTCCCCACACTGCAAGTCTACCCCTCTCCTCGAGCCCATCCACCGAACCCACGCAAAAAGACAGTGTCCCACCGGCCCTGAAAACGACACAGAACCAGCATTAAACAGAAAACACCCCCTCAGAAAATAATACAGTTACACACAGATTCCCGCACCCAACCCTCAGTTTGAGTCCAACCTCTTGGCCTGCACAAAGGCCCACGCCTCCTCCGGGGACTCGAAGTAAAAGTTTCGGTCCTTGTAGGTGACCCACAAACGCGCCGAACTTCACTTCTTTTCTGTGCAGCACCGCCTTCGTCCGGTTGTACCCGGCCCTCCGCTTAGCCACCTCCGCACTCCAGTCCTGGTAGACCCGTACCACCGTGTTCTCCCACCTGCTACTCCGCTCCTTCTTGGCCCATCTGAGCACACACTCCCGGTCAGCGAACCGGTGGAACCGCACCAGCACCGCCTGTGGCGGCTCATTCGGCTTGGGCCTTCTTGCCAGTATTCTGTGGGCCCCCTCCAGCTCCTGGGGCCCCTGGAAGGACCCAGCTCCCACCAGCAAATTCAGCAGGACGACCACGTAGGCCCCCATGTCTGACCCCTCCAGCCCCTCCGGAAGGCACAGGATCCGCACATTTTTCCGCCTCGACCGGTTCTCCATCTCCTCGAACCGCTCCTGCCATTTTTCATGGGGAGCCTCATTCATCTCCACCTTTACCGCGAGGGCTGAGGCCTCATCCTCTCTTTCAGAGGCCTGCTGTCGGATCTCCCGGATTGCCACCCCGTGGGCTGTCTGAGTCTCCAGCAGCTTGTCGATGGAAGCCTTCAACGGCTCTAGCAGCTCCGCTTTGAGCTCCCGGAAGCAGCGCTGGAGAGCTTCCTGCTGCTCCTGCGCCCACTGCCTCCATGCCTCTTGGTCTCCGCCGGCCGCCATCTTGTGCTTCTTCCCTCACTTTTACTTTGGCGCTGCCACCGCTATCTTGCTCGCCCCACTCCTGGTCCAGGCCATATACTGCTGGGGAAATGCTGCTGACTCCTTCCCACGCCGGGAACCGTCGAACAAGTACCGCCGGGGGCACTAAAAAGAGCCCAAAAGTCGGTTCCTGGCGGGAGCTGCTGAACGTGCGGCCTAGCTCCGCATAGCCGCAACCGGAAGTTCCCTTCGCTGCCTTAATCACCTGTTGCACCTGTAAACCAACTTTTTGCGACTCATGCACTAGCACACCCAGGTCTCTCTGCACAGCAGAATGCTTTAATATTTTATCATTTAAATAATAATCCCTTTTGCTGTTGTTCCTACCAAAATGGATAACCTCACATTTGTCAACATTGTATTTCATCTGCCAGACCCTAGCCCATTCACTTAACCTATCCAAATCCCTCCGCAGACGTCCAGTATCCTTTGCACTTTTTGCTTTACCACTCATCTTAGTGTCATCTGCAAACTTGGACACATTGCCCTTGGTCCCCAACTCCAAATCATCTATGTAAATTGTGAACAATTGTGGGCCCAACACGGATCCCTGAGGGACACCACTAGCTACTGATTGCCAACCAGAGAAATACCCATTAATCCCCACTCTTTGCTTTCTATTAATTAACCAATCCTCTATCCATGCTACTACTTTACCCTTAATGCCATGCATCTTTGTCTTATGCAGCAGGGCAGCACGGTGGCTCAGTGGGTTAGCACTGCAGCCTCACGGCGCCGAGGTCCCAGGTTCGATCCCGGCTCTGGGTCACTGTCCGTGTGGAGTTTGCACATTCTCCCCGTGTTTGCGTGGGTTTCGTCCCCACAACCCAAAAAATGTGCAAGCTAGGTGGATTGAACATGCTAAATTGCCCCTTAATTGGAAAAATGAATTGTGTACTCTAAATTAATTTTTAAAAATCTTATGCAGCAACCTTTTGTGTGGCATCTTGTCAAAGGCTTTCTGGAAATCCAGATATACCACATCCATTGGCTCCCTGTTATCTACCGCACTGGTAATGTCCTCAAAAAATTCCACCAAATTAATTAGGCACGATCTGCCCTTTATGAGCCCATGCTGCGCATGCCCAATGGAACAATTTCTATCCAGATGCCTCGCTATTTCTTCCTTGATGATAGATTCCAGCATCTTCCCTACTACTGAAGTTAAGCTCACTGGCCTATAATTACCCCCTCACTGCCTACCTCCTTTTTTAAACAGTGGTGTCACGTTTGCTAATTTCCAATCCACCGGGACCACCCCAGAGGCTAGTGAATTTTAGTAAATTATCACTAGTGCATTTGCAATTTCCCTAGTAATCTCTTTTAGCACTCTGGGATGCATTCCATCAGGGCCAGGAGACCTGTCTACCTTTAGCCCCATTAGCTTGCCCATCACTCCCTCCTTAGTGATAACAATCCTCTCAAGGTCCTCACCTGTCATAGCCTTACTTGTGTCTTCCACTGTGAAGACCGACCCAAAAAACCTGTTCAGTTCCTCAGCCATTTCCTCATCTCCCATTATTAAAACTCCCTTCTCATCTTCTAAAGGACCAATATTTACCTTAGCCACTCTTTTTTGTTTTATATATTTGTAGAAACTTTTACTATCTCATTTTATACTTTGAGCAAGTTTACTCTCATAATCTATCTTACTCTTCTTTATAGCTTTTTTAGTAGCTTTCTGTTGACCCCTAAAGATTTCCCAGTCCTCCAGTCTCCCACCAATCTTTGCCACTTTATATGCTTTTTCTTCAATTTGATACTCTCCCTTATTTCCTTAGATATCTACGGTCGATTTTCCTTCTTTCTACCGTCCTTCCTTTTTGTTGGTATGAACCTTTGCTGAGCACTGTGAAAAATCGCTTGGAAGGTTCTCCACTGTTCCTCAACTGTTCCACCATAAAGTCTTTGCTCCCAGTCTACCATAGCTAGTTCTTCTCTCATCCCATTGTAATCTCTTTTGTTTAAGCAAAAAACACTAGTATTTGATTTTACCTTCTCACCCTCCATCTGAATTTTAAATTCCACCATATTGTGATCGCTCCTTCTGAGAGCATCCCTAACTATGAGATCATGAATCAATCCTGTCTCACAGGACAGGATCTAGGACCGCTTGTTCCCTCGTAGGTTCCATTACATACTGTTCTAGGAACTAGGAAGCTTCTTGGGAATACTAACAAATTATGCAGATGAGAGCAGGAGGTTAGATAACACAAGTGGGTAACATTGTGTCTCCTAATATTATAAGTATAAATGGTGCTAAGACAGTTGAGAACGCTGTGAGGACTTGTAATTTTTCCCCCCTCACTCTTTGATTGATCGTAACGGTTTTCTTTTTGTAATTTATAAGGATGAAAGTATTAATGCATTGTCTGTGCTTTACCATTTATGTGCTGATTGCTAAGATGTCAAGTCAGACAGGGCTTCTTGAGTTTGCACACAAAGTGGTTAGTTTTTATTGAGCTAAAAACCCACCCAGGTCAGATGTAATGTTCGCAACACATGCATGTACATGTATAGACTCAAAATTACATGCTGTACAGCAGGATGTTACTTTTTTTGGCCAAATAGAAGATTCAATGATTAAAAAAATGTTCAATGTTTTTAAAACGCAAGTCCACTGTTTGAGATCTTCGCTGGTGTTCGTGTTGTGGCAGATTTTTTCCCATGGTGGTTTCGAAATTCCAATGGGGTTGAGGCTGATGTAAACTGCAATTACTGGAGACAGTCTCTTTTTAAACTTAATCCGTCTTTTCCAAAATTCTATGATATTGCACCTGATGTTCCTTTTGATTGAAATTCTCTATCACTGTGATGTATTCCACAATGTACCAGAGATGGGGCTCCGAACATGAAAGCGGAGTAGAGGGAGATATAGTGTTCCTGCTCCATTGGCTGGTTTCTTCTGGACTGCTTTTAGCAGCTTTGTAATAATAAATATTTCAAAATTGTTATTCTTGCAAGATTACTCTTCTCATGATGAGCTGGGTATTCCACAGAAGGCAATTGGTTCGCACATGGCTCAACAGACCTTGGCTAATGTGTGGTGGTGATTAGTTTATTACATATCCCAGCCATTACCTTTGAATAGACCATCCTTTCCTATGATGAGCTAGGAAGAACATATCAACGTTTATGTAGCCATTGTCCCGGTAGACTTTTTGTCTCTACATTGAAAGGCAGTTTTATAGACATGTAAATAGTGAAAAACAGTTACAGTTTCAGTTATCTTTGAAGTAATTCTTGATATTAGCAGGTGTGAAATTTACTAGGAGGTTGCCATAAGCATTTCCCAATTGTAATTCATGTGGAAACTTTCAGAAACTGTCCAGTTTGTAATACCAGATATGTCAGGTGACCGGTGGAAGTCATCCTAAGTCCGTGTTTGCTTGCTTTAAAAAAACTTTTAAAAAGAAGTTCAATACTTATTCGATAATCGATGAAATTAAAGATTAATATTACACATGTCACATTATCATCACAATGACATTGAACTAAAATTTTAATTTTATTCAACTTGGTAATTTAGCAAAAATATCAATGCCCCTGGCATGAGTGTAGCAGTTGTGGGGCTATAATTAACCCCACAATCTCATTTCCATTTATTAAATCAGTTAAGCTGCAGGCATTGGCAGGGTTGACAACGTTTTCTTGTGGGGCCTGGAGGAGCACTTAAATAAGAAAGTAACTTGCTTGGCCTCTCATTCATCTGACCTGATGCCAGCTTTTTCTGGCGGTCATTCAGTGACAGTCAAGTGTCCTGAGATAATTGGATCTGAAATCACAATATTACAATATTAAATTTTGATTTTTTTTTTTGTAATTAATATTAAAGCTGCAGATACATTTTTAAAAATGATTATGTTTATGTTTAATTCTGCTTTGTTGTGATTAGTGACCAAATCGAATCTCACATCCTGAAGTGTTTGACTGCAGTGTTGAGTATGAGAAGGAGCTTAGAAAAGAGAAATTGATCGAGTTAGGGGCTTGATTTAAAAAGAAAAATATTCTTTCAGCTTTGAGTACTTCATTCTTTCTGAGATTTCCTGCACTAAAATCAAGCCAAACGGCGATATAGTTTAGTCACTGATGATGTGTTTCACTGTGTCCCAGGATTTAATGTCTTGGCCCAGGAGAATGGGAAGATACAAAGACTACAATAGTTTCAAATGTGACATAATGGGTTTCTTTCTCTCAACTGGACAAATTAAGTTGGATAATTTCTTTGGTGAAATGTGCCATTTGTAAATTACGGTTTGTGTTATGGTATACTTTTTAAAAAATAATTTTTATTGAAAAATTTGTATTTATACAACAACAACGAACCGTAATAAAATACCAATAATAACAATAATCATAGCAATCATAAACATTCACCCATCCTCAATGAACAACAAAACATATTAACAACTTAATTTAACACAATGTTAAGTTGCATAACCATGAAAAAAATAGAAACAATAATAAGGAACCACCCCCCCCCCGGTTGCTGCTGCTATTGACCAAGATACCTCCGCCGGGCTACTAGGGACGCAAAGGCCAGGACACCGGCCTCTTTCGCCTCCTGCACTCCCGGCTCCACCGTAACTCCAAAAATCGTGAGTCCCCACCCTGGTTTGACCCTGGATCCAACCACCCTCGACACTGTCCCCGCCACCCCCTTCTGCTTTGTTCTTTGGATCTTTATCCTTCTTCAGCAGCAAAGCTTTCGAGGCATGCCACAATGTCTGTGGCAGCAGCCCCTTCCCTATCGCCACCTCGAACATTCCCACCATCGGCGGCACCAACCTTTCCCTAGATTTCTTGTACACCAATGGGAACCCAACCGGCCCTGCCGCCTTCCCCCGACTGCATCCTCCCAATTGCCTCCTTTATTTCCTGTTCCCCTATCAACCCCTCCAATGTGGCCCTACCCTCCTCCCCCAAACCAGGAATTTCTGCATCTTCCGGCCCACCCCCGTTGGCTCCTACCTGTACAAATTCTCATAAAACTCCTCAAACACCCTATCGTTCGGGTCCGGGGTCGTCACCAATGTTCCCATCCTATCCCGCATCTGCACAATTTCCCTCGTCGCCGCCTCCCTTGGACGTTGGCCCCACAACATGCACCTGCATTCTCCCTGTACTCACCAGGCTCCAATGTCCGCAGCCCCTCCCCCCACCACACCTCCATTCACTAGCTAACTTAGCTTGCTAGTGCGAGGGCCCCTGCCCAGGCCCCCTCCCCCGATCTTGGCGGCTCATTCGCCTTCGGTTTAGGCCTCAACGACCGATGAGCCCGCTACAGTTCATACCGAGAGAGCATCTTGGTAAAGTACTCTGTCGGCCTCGGGCCCTCCACCCCCTCGGGCAGACCCAGTATCCTCAAATTTTGCCACTTTATTCTTACTTTTCGACATCATTCTCCTTCCTTATGCTTTCCTACACTTGTTCATCAAAAGATTGCCCCTGGGATTGGACATTAAACTCCAAAAAACAAGCCTCGAGCAGGAGCCACCCAACGTGTGACTTCCCCTACTTGCCACCACCGGAAGTCCAGGTGAACCAACATGTAACAAATAAACCAATTAATTTTTGCAGTGTGGAATCCACAGGGTTAAAGCTTTAGACATGAAAGGTATACTAATGCGTATGTATTTTCCTCCTGCATCCTTCCTGACTACATTGATAGATTTTTCCACCTTGTTCTTTCAGTTCCATTATATAGCCATCATGTTAATTTTCTGATTTCAACAGATGCAGACAGACTTGCGGTGTGTCCCCACTATTTTTAGTTTGGTTTTACTGTTTACTTGGAAACATGCATTGTTTTCTGAGTTGTATCAGATGTCTATACAGATACTTCATCCATTTAAGGTTTTAAATGAATATGTAGCTTCTCTATCACATTGCATTTGCCAACAGTTCTCAAATGGTTTTGATGATATACACCTGACAGTATGCAGATATTTGATAAAATAATGCATTTCAGTTTCACCTGGTTTGCGTAATGGACAGTGCAAGTTCAGGAATTGATTGCAGCCATAAAATCAATCCATAGAATATTACAAACTTAATTGCCATTAATATGAGGGCAAATTTCCAATTATAGGCAAAACTAAATGAGAAAGCGAACAATAGTTTTATTTTTACAAAATGCGCTGCAGTTGATTTGTTTTCTTTATGCTTATTTTTAAAATTTGTTATTTTCTCATTTACGCAGTATTTCCCAGCATTCCTGAAAAACCAGGCATGCCCTGCCCTGGAGAGAATAGTAAGTATATTTTTGAAAATATGTTTCATTGGAAAATTAGTGAAATATGGTGACCTTTTAAAATAAATACTCTCTGCGGCTGTGGTTGGCACAGCCAGGATTTATTGCCCTTGCGAAGGTAGTGGTGGACCACTTGTTGAACCTCTGCAATTCTTTGTAACTGTTTGATATAATTTATTGGCTTGCTCGGCCACCTTGGAGGGCAATTAAGAGTTGAACATGTGGTGTTGGATGGGAGTCAGAGGCCAAACTGGACAAAGTAGTTCAAGGACAATAGCGAACCAGTTGTTTTTTTTTACAACATCCAACAGCTTTGTTTTTGATGGTGTCCAGATTTTAAAGAAGATTTAGTGACTTGTACTCGTGTCATCTGGATTGCAAGTCTACTATACTATTTTGCACCTCATAGAGCTTGATGTTTGCCTGTTCACAAAATATACATTTAAGCATAAGAGCTCAAAGTAATGATATTTGTCCTATGTTGAATAAAAGTGCATGATGTAGCTGATTTATCTTGCTGTGGCAACCAGTACAAAATTGCATTGTGCTTGATTGGCCGACAGTCTAAATAATGTGTAAAGAAATCTGGAAGCCGATGTGACCTCGTGTATGTCACCCATTTGTTTAATCTTTGGGAGATTGGTTCAAATTTGTCGTAAAAACTGTGGGGTTAAACATACCCTTCTAACTGTAAACTAAGTTGAATTGATTTGAGTCACCTTTCTCCAGTTTATGCATGCAAGAATACAGTGCAAATCTTTGTGTAACTTTGCCCTCATTGATACTTAGTGGGATTTCATGGACAGATCATTGACAGGCAGAAAATATCATGCCGATGCAGTTGGAAGTGATGTTCTGACACTATGAATGACTAACTCTAATTAAGTTAATTACTCTAATTGGATGGCACAGTAGCACAGTGGTTAGCACTGTTGCTTCACAGCTCAAGGATCCCAGGTTCGATTCCCGGCTTGGGTCACAGTCTGTGCGGAGTCTGCACGTTCTCCCTGTGTTTGTGTGGTTTGCGCTCCGGTTTCCTCCCACAAGTCCCGAAAGATGTGCTTGTTATGTAATTTGGACAGTCTGAATTTTCCCTCTGTGCACCCGAACAGGCGCCGGAATGTGGCGACTAGGGGATTTTCACAGTAACTTCATTGCAGTGTTAATGCAAGCCTACTTGTGACAATAAAGATTATTAATAAAGATTATTAAGTTATTGCTGTGTACAAAAATAGTGTGTTTGAGATGCTGTTCACAGGGCTTCCGAATAAAATGCGACAATGACAGCCGGAGTAGGAAAGCTTTTTCAATGCATCAATCTTGAGTACGTGGGTCTTTCTTTATTGGCCATGGACAGTCTTAAGTGGATGATTAATTTTTCCCTTTTCAAATCATCATCAAATATTAATCTCAAGTATTGCTCTCCTGTGTGTTCTCAAACCTGATTACAAATTCCCAGCTCCTTGCTTTAGACCTGCCATGATAGTCCTGTCAGTCTGATACATGCTTCTTCACTTCTGCCTTCAATACTTTATTCGTAGCAAATGTGTCCCATCTATGTCATTGCCCTGGTATAGCCCAGATTTTGATCCTTTTAACTATGATGGATATCATCGCCTCCTAGAAACTTTGTTCCCTTGCGATTGCCTGTGCCACTTCAGCCAGCCTTGTTCTTGATTTGAACTAAACTATTTGTTAGCTTAAAGTACTTTTACCTCCACCTGTTTTAAACCCTGCATCCTGGCCATCAGCAAAGCATTATCACTAAATTATTGCTGTGTGTTCTTTCCCCCCCCCCCCACAACCTTTAACTGAGTTCCTCCATTCTGCTGCTCAAACCCTTATCTGCTGTTTTCATATCCAGATGACTCCCAACATTGCCGTTGCTGGCCCCCCATCCATAAACTTCCATGTTCTCCAGAGCTCTTGTGCATGTGTAGTGTCCTGCACAATGTGCTGCTCATTCATTACCCACATCCTTGCTGATTTACTGTGGCACGCTATTCAGTTCTAAATTTCAAATCATCAAGTATAAATCGGTGTGGTTTTGTCCGAACTATCTTTGTAATCCATTCAGTCCTATAGTTCCCTGTAAATACTCCGTTCTTCTGTGGATCCTCATGCCTTCTCATGTTTGGGAGCAGAGCTCTCTTCCTAAACTTCTGGCCTCTCAAAGATTTTTGGAAACTACCTCAAAATCCACCTCCGATTAAACTTTCTTTCTCTCATTTTAACTTTATGGCTGTTTTCCAAGTCCTAATTGGGAACGGTTTGATCCTGATTTGAAAAGGCATATGGGCTTAATGTTATTCAAGGAATAAATATAATTTCATTGACATTTGCCTCTTATAATTTCAATGGCATGGTGGCACAGTGGTTAGCACTGCTGCCTCAGCGCCAGGGGCCCAGGTTCAATTCTGGCCTCAGGTGACTGTGTGGAGTTTTCTCCTTAAGTCTGCGTGGGTTTCCTCCTGCTGCACCGGTTTCCTCCCATAGTCCAAAGATGTGCAGGTTTGGTTGATTGGCCGTGTTAAAATTGCCCCTTAGTGTCCAAAAGATATGCAGGTTGGGTGGGGTTATGGGGCTGGGGTGGGCCTAGATAGGGGTCTCTTTCAGAGGGTCAGTGCAGACCTGATGGGCCGAATGGCCTCTTTCTGCACTGTAGGGATTCTATGATCTATCATCCAGGTAAACAACTTCCTAACCACCAATCTTACCCTATGACAAAGTCCTTTTTCCGGATTGTTCGGATTTTTCATGTTGCATAGCATTATAATTGCTCCTACCTTGAGCCAATGTTTGTGCGGTTGCATGAGCATTGGAGTTAGAGTTAGCCAGTGTACAAACTCTGGAGTGTACATACTTTTATCATCATTATCCATAAAATTGGTGCTGATAGACGGTGTACAAACTTTGGAGGGTATAGACTTTTCTCATCTTTGTTGATAAAGTTGGTGCTGATGTATTCTTTTAATATACTTGCCAGCTTTTCTAAAACCTTTTCATTCAAATATAGTGAATCCTCAATATTAGCGCAAAGGATAGCATTTGAATAGTTTGTATCAAAATGTTATACTGCCATTTTGCCCTACTTGATCAATTCCACCATCTCATCCACTCTTTCCATCCCATGCCATTCTATCCTTCCGATGCTCTCCCTCTAATGTCATCCCTATCCATCAAAATCCCATCCCTCGCAAAAACAGTCTCTCCAGCCAAGGTAACTTCAGCTGTTTTTGTTCTCCACCAAATAACTCACCCCACCATCGTCGCTAACCATTGCAGTTGCAAGTGCATCGTAAGCTCCAGTCTTCTGTGCACCTGAAGTATCCCGTTATGTCTCCGGCATCATCCACCAAATTAACCCACCAAACAATGTGTCCCTTACTAACCAGTGAAAACTGTTGGGACAGACAAGACTGAGTAATATTGAAGTATTGAGAATTTGGGAAATTACCAAGGTTAACAGTGGACTTGAAAACAAAATAACGGACAAATTACAAGATTAGCAGTCGCCGAGAGAAATAATGAGATGCAATTTGGCATGTAACAAGAATAGCAGGCTTCAAGAGCCATTGAAATGCAAATGACCAAACCTGAAACTTTATCAGAGATCAATGGGACTATAAAAATGATAACTTCTAAAGGCAAGGAATTTGAGAGATGTCGACAGCCGAATCCACAGGATGGGATATCAAAGAAACTGAACAGTATAACTGCTAGCCCCCTCAAGGGGAAGCAGGCTACTTCTCTGTCCAACAGTCATAGACAGACCAGCTCCATCATGATCCGAGCCACGGAGGTCTGTTCTATATAACATTTAGGGCCACAGCTGATTGCAGATATTCTCCTTCAAAAGACACAGTTTTGTGCCTTTGCTGAGCCAGGAAGAGATGTTTTTCCAGACTTGATCATTGAAGCTCTTTTGTGGTAGCAATTATCTGGATTTGACTGATAGTTACTAAATTTGGATGTTGCTTGGGAAAAGGGGTGTCACTTGAGTTCAGGGAATGTGGGTATATTTTGGGAACAAGAGTTAACTTCAGATAACACGGTATGTTTAGTTATTAATATGCCACAGTGTATATTAGTCTTTTGTATTTTCTTTCTTAAATAAATATTCCCTTTTAATTGTTCACACAATTGGTCTGGTTCCTCACTGGGTTGTACGTTATTCTTTGCATTATTCCAAACAAATATACACTGCTAAGAACCAGTGTCAAAGTAGGCCCTGGTGGCGCACCGGTTAGTACTGCTGCCTCATGCCACCGGACCAGGGGTCGACCCCGGCCCTGGGTCACTATCCATGTGGAGTTTGCACATTCTCCCTGTGTCTGTGTGGTCTCACTCCACTGAAAGGGCAGCACGTGGGTTAGCCCTGCTGCCTCACGGCGCCGAGGTCCCAGGTTGGATCCCGGCTCTGGGTCACTGTCCGTGTGGAGTTTGCTCATTCTTCCCGTGTTTGCGTGGGTTTCGCCCCCACGACCCAAAGATGTGCACGCTAGGTGGATTGTCCACGCTAAATTGCCCCTTAATAGGAAAAAATGAATTGGGTACTCTAAATTTTAAAAAAAAAAGAACCCCACTGATGTTACTTGCGAGTGTCTCAAAACCCCGAAGGGTAGCTTGAGACAATGGTTCTTTTTTTTTTATTAAGAGGCAATTTAGCCACCTACCCTGCACATCTTTGGGTTATTGGACTCTGGTCAGGTTGGACTTGAATACTGTGCACCGTTCAGGCCTCCATGCAATAAGAAAGCTACAGATTTAATGGAGAATCAGTATATTAAAAAAATTACAAAGGTGTTATTAGGACAGAAAAATTACAGCTCCGTAGAATGATTTGAACATGGCACTTTTTTATTTAGAAACAAGAAGATTTGGAGTTTACTTTATGGGGGTCTTCAAAATTATGACTGGATTAGACAAAGTAGATGTCTAAATTTAAACTACCCAATTCTTTTTTTCCAATTTAACGTGGCGCACCTACCCTGCACATCTTTTGGGTTGTGGGGGTGCGACCCATGTAGACACGGGAAGAATGTGCAAACTCCACACGGACAGTGACCCAGGGCTGGGATCGAACCCGTGTCCTCGACGCTGTGAGGCAGCAGTGCTAGCCACCGTGCCGCCCGATGTGAATAAAATATTAACCTAGCCACTGGTGCAGGGGAAATAAAACGTGTATCAGTGCTGTTACCAAGAAATGGATAAATGGGGTGAGTGGGGGCACCCAGCTCTATGACCACCCACTAAATCCAAATGATGGTTGACATAAATAAAAATAGCACTCATGGTCCAGACAGCAAAGACAAATAGAAGTTATGACAAACACCATGGAAGACTGATGAAACTTAGTGGCAGATTTGAATAGGAAAAATAGCAAACCATATTCATGAGAAATCATCAGGGAGGAGAAGGGCTGGAAAATAAACTTGGTGGTGGAATGAAAACGCAGTACTGTAAAGAAAAGGAATTTTTGAAGAAGTATAAACAAGAAGGGCTCAAAGAACGTAAAGAACAGTACAAAAAGGAAAATGAAGAAAGTATTTGCCAGAGAAAGATCCCTGGGAATGGAAGAAATATTTGAAAGTCTGGATGCTAAAAAGGTAGATTCAGAATAGCCGCCCCTAAAGATAGGCGTATATTATTGTCTACGATCAGCACGTTTTTGAAGTGTTGGCTAGTGTAGACTTGAGAGATGAACAGACACTTCCAACACTGATGAAGGTTCAACTCAATTGTATTAACTATTTCTAACTAACTAACACACGATGATTGTGGGTCTAAATGATGCTAACTTAAACTGGAGACCTAAGCCTTGTCTGAACCAGTTGATTCGCTCAGCATGTGTTGTGAGTCTGTGCTGGGCTGGATGAGTTCTTGTTACACTCAGAGGCAGCACACAGAATGAGCAGGAACCGTGGTGCCCTCTGCCTTTATAGTGTGTGTATTCTAACTGGTGATTGGCTGCGGTGTTTGTACGTGTTGATTGGTCTCTGTGTGTGTCCATCAGTGTGTGTCTGCACCATGATATACTGGTGTATATTATGACATCCCCCCTTTTATAAAAAAAATGTTGATATAGGCATGTGATAATAAATAGTGTGGGTGTGTGGAGAATGTACCTAGCTACGTGTGAGGTGCGAAGACATATGTACAAAGCTATATACAGGGAGCAAGACTATTTACAGAGGAAGGTGCCTGGTGCAGATGACTACCATGAACTGGAACAACCAACGAATCTATTTACAAATCACTGGATAACGAATGTAACAATAAAGGATATAGGAAAAAGAACATTTCAGAGAGTCCACATGTGTACATAGTTCATAAGTTCAGTCTCTGAGGTGGGTGATGAACTCTGGTTGACCGCCTCAAGGGTGGGGCAATGGCTGGCACCTCAGGAGCCGGGAGGGCTGCAGCACCATCAGGGACAGGCAGAGTGACCGGAAGCACCACACAGTCCACGGCGGGATCAGTAGAAGAGCTGGTCGGAGGATCCCGTGACGACCCTGGAACCAGGCGAAGAGCACGCCTGTTGCGGCGCCGAATGGATCCATCCGGTAAGCAGACCAGGAAGGAGCGGGGGCCACCTGCCTTAGAACGACCACAGGCGCAGACCAGCCACCGTCCGGGAGGTGGATGCGAACCTTGTCGCGTGGATGGATGTCGGGCAGGTCAGTAGCCCGTGAGTCGGAAGTTTTCTGCTGCAGTTGAGACATGTGCATGAGGTGAAGCACGGGGACATAATCGAGGTTGGGAGTAAGAATTGATGGCACTGTCGTTCTGAAGGTGCGGTTGATTAGTAGCTGAGCAGGCGACAGGCCGGTGGAGAGCGGGGTGGAGCGATAGGCTAGCAGGGCAAGATGGAAATCTGAGCCGGCGTCGGCGGCCTTGCTGAGGAGACGCTTAATGAAGTGGACCCCCTTTTCCGCCTTCCCATTGGATTGGGGGTATAGGGGACGGGACATAACGTGCTCGAAGTTGTAGTGTCGGGCGAAGCCGGCCCATTCCTGGCTCGCAAAACAGGGGCCATTGTCTGACATGACTGTCAGCGGAATGCCATGTCGGGCAAATGACTCCTTACACGCCCTGATCACAGCCGAGGATGTGAGATCGTGCAGCCTGATGACCTCCGGGTAACTGGAGAAGTGGTCGATGATGATGATTTAGTCCCTGCCCAATGCATGGAACAAGTCGATGCCCACTTTGGTCTAAGGCAATGTGACGAGCTCATAGGGCATCAGGTTCTCCTGTGGTTGGGCGGGCTGAAAACACTGGCAGATAGAGCAGTTGAGCACCACATTGGCGGTGTCATCATTGATGCCCGGCCAGTAGACGGCTTCTCTGGCCCTGCGGCGGCATTTCTCGATTCCTAAATGGCCTTCATGGATTTGCGCCAGGTCATCGCGGACGTTGTAAAATTGCGGGCATTGGTCCTTGAGCCACCCGTCTGACATTAGGCGCATCACCCGCTGCAGAAGTGGATCAGCCGCTGTCTTGTGGCAAATTTGCATCAGTTGTGCATCCGAAGCTGGCAAATGGGAGGCTGCAAGCTGAACTTGAGCATCTATTTGGCAAATAAAGCCGTCATGGTCACACGGAGTTGTGATCGACCTTGAGAGGGCAACGGCAAGGTCCTTGCCAGGGGTATAGATTAGTTGAAAGCCATACCTGCGCAGCTTGAGTAGGATACGCTGGAGGCGAGGCGTCATGTCATTCAGGTCCTTTTTGATAATATTTACAAGGGGACGGTGGTCGGTTTCAACTGTGAACTGCGGAAGTCCATAGACGTAGTCGTGGAACTTCACGACTCCAGTGAGAAGGCCGAGACATTTTTTCTCAATTTGCGTATAGCGCTGCTCTGAGTGAGTCATCGCCCGCGACGCATACGCAACGGGGGCCCATGACGAGGCCTTGTCTCGTTGCAGGAGCACGGCACCAATCCCCGACTGACTGGCATCAGTAGAGATTTTGGTCTCTTTGGTTGGGTCGAAAAAGGCCAACACTGGTGCCGTGGAAAGCTTGGCCTTCAACTCCTGCCATTCACACTCGTGAGCAGGGAGCCATCGGAAATCTGTGGTTTTGCGAATCAGGTCTCTGAGGGCCGTGGTGTGTGAGGCAAGATTCGGAATGAACATCCCGAGGAAATTCACCATACCCAGGAACCAGAGGACCGCTTTCTTGTCCTCTGGCGTCTTCATGGACGTGATTGCTGCAATATTGTCCTCGTCCGGACGCACCCCCTGGTGGGAGATGTGATCCCCAGAAACTTGATACTCGACTGGCCGAAGGAGCATTTGGCCCTATTGAGGCAGAGGCCGTGTTCGTGGATGAGCCTGAAAACACGCTTAAGGCGGGCAATGTGTTCCTGCGGGGTAGTTGACCAGAAAATAATGTCGTCGACATATACCTGGACGCCTTCGATCCCCTCCATCATCTGCTCCATGATCCGGTGGAAAACTTTGGACGCAGAAGTGATGCGGAATGGCATCCGGTTGTAGCAGGACCTGCCAAAGGGTGTGTTGAACGTACACAGCTTCCTGCTTGACTCATCTAGTTGGATCTGCCAGAAACCCTTCGAGGCATCCAGTTTTGAGATTGTTTGGCGTGGGCCATCTCGGACTTGAGCTCCTCACGTTTCGGAATCGGGTAGTGCTCCCGCATGATATTCTGATTTAGGTCTTTAGGATCAATACAGATCTGCAGCTCGCCGGACGGCTTCTTGACGCAGACCATGGAGCTTACCCAGTCTGTGGGTTCCGTGACCCTAGAAATGACTCCTTGGTCCTGGAGATCCTGGAGCTGTTGTTGAGGCAGTCCCTGAGGGGCACTGGGACTCTGCCAGGTGCCTGAACGACAGGCGTGGCGTTGGGCTTGAGTAAGATTTTATACGTGTCCGGGAGCGTGCCCATGCCTTCGCAAACATCATGGTATAGCTGGATGATGGAGTCGAGTTGCGCCCTGAAGTCTGTCAGAGGATGCAGACACATCGCTTGAAGAGAGAGAGTGTACTCTCTGCACTAAGTGGAGCAGCTTGCATGCCTGCGCACCAAGCAAGTAGGCTTTTGAGGCAGCAACAATCTAGAATGGGAGAATGACTGCGTGAGCATGATATATCACCTCAAGGTGGCAGGAGCCACTGGTGGCGATGGCATTGCCATTGTAGTCCAGCAATTTGCAGGCAGATGGCAGGACAGCAGGTTGTACGCAGAGCTTGCGAAAATCAGATGACGCGATGAGATTGGCGGAAGCGCCGGTGTCCAGGCGGAACCTGATAGGGGAGCAGTTGACCATAAGGGTGGCACACCACTCATCATCCTGGCTGATGCTGTGGACGTGTTCAGTGCCACGCTTGGGGGACATCCTGTTCGTAGTAATGACGCCGATTTGGAGCGGGACCTGTGGGTCATTGCAGGCACAGTCGGAATCAAGGTCTAGAGTAGGTTCATTGATCGCAGGCTGGATAGCCCTGACGTCTCTATGGGGCTAGGTGGACCTCCTAAAAACAGCAGGCATGGAAGATCTGCACATTGCAGCGTAGTGGCCTTGTTTTCCACACTGCAGGCAGCGTCGGGACTTCGCTGGACATTGCCGCTTTAAGTGGGCGGAGCCGCAGTTGCCGCACGCCAGAGCGTCGGGACGTTTGTCGCACCTCCGAGCATGCGTGGGGCGATCCAGCATAGCGCGCACCTGCGCGAAGCGGTCGGTGACATCAGCACGCTCGCTGCGTGTAAGCGTGGGACTCCGCAAAATGGCCGCCATCGTTCAGACCCAGAGCCTGAAAAGATTTAATCATTTGGACCCGTTCTGCCTTGTAAGGGGCTTGCCGCGCCGTTTCAGCAGCCTGGATGCAGGAGTAGCGCGTGGAGGCATGTTCATGAAGTACACAGGTTTTAATGGCAGTAGAGAGAGTGAGCTGCTTTACTTTTAGTAGCTGCTGGCGCAAACAATCTGGTCACTGAGCATGGAGTCAGAGGTGGACCCGTAGTTGCAGGACTGCGCAAGGACGCGGAGGTGGATAATAGAGGACTGGAAAGGCTCGTCCTTACCCTGAATTCGCTGCTGAAACATGTATCTCTCGAAGCTCTCGTTGACCTCGACTGCGCAGTGGCTGTCGAACTTCAGAATTATGGTCTTGAACTTCGATTTGTCCTCCCCCTCATCGAAGGTGAGCGAGTTGTAAATGTGCAGAGCGTGGTCACCGGCTGTGAAGAGGAAGCGAGCAATCTTCCGTGCGTCCGAGGCAGCTTCCAGGTCCCTGGCTTCGAGGTACAGCTGGAAGCGCTGTTTGAAAAGTTTCCAGTTCGAGCCCGGATTCCCTGCAATGTGGAGAGGCGGCGGCGGGCAAACGGAGTCCATTCTGTAGGATGGCGCGAGACTGGTGGAAGGCAGATCACTGAAAGGTAGGTCTCAGAAGTGCGAGCATCCCTCAACTCCTGGTACTATGAAGTGTTGGCTAGTGTAGACTTGAGAGATGAACAGACACTTCCAACACTGATGAAGGTTCAACTCAATTTTATTAACCATTTCTAACTAACTAACACACGATGACTGTGGGTCTAAATGATGCTAACTTAAGCTAGAGACCTAAGCCTTGTCTGAACCAGTTGATTCCCTCAGCATGTGTTGTGAGTCTGTGCTGGGCTGGATGAGTTCTTGTTACACTCAGAGGCAGCACCCAGAATGAGCAGGAACCGTGGTGCCCTCTGCCTTTATAGTGTGTGTATTCTAACTGGTGATTGGCTGCAGTGTTTGTACATGTTGATTCGTCCCTGTGTGCGTCCATCAGTGTGTGTCTGCACCATGATATACTGGTGTATATTATGACAGTTTTAATGTCAGAGTCCATGTGTATTTCCTTCCCCACAGAGTAGTTGTCCCAATTTAAGTAATTCCAGCAACAAGCTTTTCTGAATTAGAAAAAATTTATTATTTATTGCCACACACTTGTCCTGGAGGTTTTGATGTGATGCCTTTTTCACACTACCACACACAAATTGGAGACGGACTAAGAAGAAAATCATACAATTATAAATTGTTTATTTCATTCTCTTTTGTCGCAGGCCATTAGTTTCTTAGTTGAATTGATCCTTTGTTGGAGATCCTGAAATGGAGAGTAATCTCCGTTAATTGCAGTGCACTTCTTGTAATTTAGTTTCCAGGAGGCTGGTTCTCATGTGCACTTGAAGTCTGAGCAAGTTAGTTGCTTTACCTTGGCTGTGTTGTCTTGCAGCTTATTTGATGGCTTTTCAGATGATTCTGAATATTGCGATCTGAACAGTTTCTGTTGTAATTTAGAAAAACCTAGTAACAAGCATGGCTGCCTTAAATCATACGACCAATTGCAAGTTCACGGTCTTCTACAAGAGAGGAAGTGGGTTGTCTTTCTTCACATTCTGTGTTGTTAGATTTTTACACGTTGAGAAATTTGGGAGGGCCCTGACCTACTCAATACCAATTACCCTTTGTCTTATTTATTAAAGGCATTCAATGTGTTATGATAATGGCACTGTGGCCCAGGTTGATGAGTCACCTGATATGTGATGGTCTTGTTCTGTTCACAGTTCATCTGTAAAATGATTTGTGAGTCTCATAAATGGCTGGGATTGTTTGTATTTTAATTAGGTATTTGCTTGAGTTTCAGTTCTGTCAAGTCATATGATGCGTTGTCAATCATCTTAAAAACTCTTGTGCCCATTTACAAAATATATCATTTTAAAATGTGTAATGAATTTCTTCTTGGCTGTATCGGGCATGACAATATGCATGATCAAAGATGTAGATGGAGTAAACTCCGTGAAAGAGGATATAACAGAGGTGTGGCCAAGATGGATGGTGAATGAAGAACACCAAAAAACGTAGAAGTAGCAGTTGCAAATCAAGGAATGACAAAACATTAATCTGGAAAAAATCTGAACAGCATTGAAAGGAATGAAAAAAGGTGAAGCGCATGACTGGTTGAGATACCTGCTGAGGTGGGGCAGCATGGTGGCGCAGTGGTTAGCACTGTTGCCTCATGGCGCCGTGGTCCCAGGTTCGATCACGGCTCTGGTCACTGTCCGTGTGGAATTTGCACATTCTCCCTGTATTTACGTGGGTTTTGCCCCCTCAACCCAAAGATGCTCATGATAGATTGCCCGTTAATTGGAAAAAAATGAAATGGGTACTCTAAATTTATTTTTTAAAAAGAGGTACGTGCTGAGGTGCATATTGGGTCTGGGTTCCTGACCAATTTACTCAACTGTGTTATGATGAGAGAGAAAATCACAAGGACGTGGAGACAACACCTTTGGTAGCAATATTCAACGTAATGGGAGATATTCAAGATTGCAAAAGCTACAAATTCCTTCAAGCTATGGGAGACAGTTATTGGCCAGAGATTGAGGAAATAGTGGAAATCCATGGAGGTAATTTGGAATTCATGCTGGGAAGTCGCGCCACTGATGCCATTTATTTTGAGACCCGTGATGGAGAAATATGGGAAAGCTCATGCAAAGTGAAGATTGTCTTAATCAATTTAGGGAAGGCTTATGACAGGGAACCGAGGGAAGTAATCTGGAGATGTTCTAGAGTTTCTTGGAGTTCTTGAGAAGTACACATTACAGGACGTGTACAAGGAGTGCCAGACTAGAGTAAGATGCATTGTGGGGGAGTATGAGTTTCAAAGCCAAACTTGGGTTATACCAATGATTGGCAATGAGCCCCTTAGTGATCACCATGGATGTTGTAACTGAGCAAGTGAGACGGGAAGTGTCCTGGTCAATGATGTTTAGAGATATCATTGAGCTATGTGGTTGGAATGCTGAGAATTACTTTATATCTGGAGAACTGGAGAAAAGCACTGAAAGACAGGGTATGAAGATCAGTAGACCAAAGTCCCTATTTATGCTCTCTCAATTTGAAGAGAATCAATGTGAGGTTTAATGAATTTGGGTGAAGACTTGGAGAAAGTGAATAGTTTGAAGTACCTGGTGATAGAAATGGAAGTAAAGAAACAGAAATTAAACAATGGTTTAGCTCTGGTTGAAGTAATTGGAATGTAGTGTTTTGTGATAGAAAAGAATCGCTGAAACTGAATGGGAGAATCTACAAGATAGTTGTGAGATTGGTCTTGTATAGTGCAGAAACATCATGATGGGAGGAACAATGACTGGATGCGAATGAGATGCGGATGCTGTGATGGATGTGAGGAGTAACGAGAAGACAAAATCAGGAACCAGCTCATTAAGGGCTCAGAGAAGATCGTGGGAGCATTGAGGAAAGTAGAGGTGGTGTGGTCATCTGTTAAAATGATATGTGATGAAATGAGTAATGAAGAGGGGCCTACCAGCAAATAGAAGAGGAAAGCCTGGGCCTAAAACCAGTTGGAATTGTGATGGTGAGAGACTTAAACATAGCAAGATAGGAAGAGGAATGGGTGACTGACAAGAGGAGATGCAGATGGGTTATCGACCAGCATGAGCCAACCCCAAATAAAATGGGAGAAGCAGATAGAAGAAGTGGAGAGTGTTTCCACTTGTGGAAAAACTTAAAACCTGGGTCCACAAATACAAGGTTGTTTACTCAAGAGTTTTAAAATGTGGAACTTGGTGCTACGAAAAGTGGTTGCGGCTAGCTTGGATGCTTTCAAAAGGAAACTGGCTGAGTACATCGGAGGAAAAGGAGTGGGCATGAAGCATACAGTAGACTAGTTGGGCCAAGTAGCCTGTTTTTGTGCTGTATATTCTGTGTAACTTTATAATATTCAAACTGTGCTGCAGTGCGTACCTGTAGCTGCATAAGATGCACAATTGTGATGATGGCTCAGCAGATTTACACAAGCTGAGGCATGTGTATCATGAAGGTCTCCCATTCAATATTGGACTGACTTTGGCTTGGGTGGTATTGATATAATGCAGTTGATCTCATTTAGACAGGAAATTAGGTACATGGGTGCCATTCTGTGATTGCTGCTCAAACATACATATATGTAATATGTTATATACGGAGGTTGTGGGCATGCAGAATGCGAATTAAATGATATCTCTGCCTTTGAATAATGGCCACTTCGGCAAGTATGGATGTAGATTAGCACCTGTGAAACTATAATCTAATCAATCCTGTTGGGTTGGAGAAAGGTGACAAGAAAAATATGTTCTCATCAATGAACAAATGGTTTAGTTTTCCCTCTAAAGTGGCATGGTTATTAAAAATGAATATGCCAGGGAATGATGAGTACTTTGGATGGAAAAGCTGAAAATTGGCAAGGTAATGGAGAATTTAAAAAGGACATATCCCTGCATTACTTACTGCTTTCTTAATACTTCCCTGCCTCAATTTAGCCAGATAATCAAAATGAAGCTACTGACATCACAAATCTCAACTCTGATTTTCTGATTTTAAAGCCACTGTGAACCTGAGCAAAACATAATTGTATTAACATTTTTTTTAACCAATGCTGATCAGTAATTTAGCTGATTATATGAGTGATTCAGGTTATGCAGCCACATACAAGTGTTCCATGACTTTGCACATTGGAGTTCCAATTTAGAATCATCAAGGAATTTTTCTTATGGATACCCTGTATTTCCAATTTTTACAGTTCCCTTAAATTAATGTCAGTTAAATTGTGTAGATTCTTTTCATAATTAACAAAACTTGGTCCTGATTTGAGGATGTCACTCCAATTTGAAGTTGTATAACAATTTTCAAAGCAAATCAATGTAATAGTTGTGGCTAGTAGAAATATTTTCAATTTGGAGCAATTGTGTGTAATTTTAGCATTTAGTCACTTAAGATCAGAGAACAATATCAAAGTTCAAGGCATGGCACAAAATGATAATGGACCCTGGGCAACTAAAAGCATCGGAACACTGTTGAACAATTGAAGGTTCAGAGTTCCCTTGGACAGACAAAATGTACATGATAAATAAACCAGTGGAATGCCCCAAGGCTTAGTGCCTAAACGAGGACTTGTCACAAATTGAACAATACTGCAAAACCTGGCAACTCGAGCCAAGCCCTGCAAAACAGTATCCAGCTATATTCCATCTTTACAATACAAAAGGCAATAAAGAGCTTAACATCCAAATGAATAGGGCGACATGGTGGCGCAGTGGTTAGCACTGCTGCCTCATGGCGCTGAGGATCAGGGTTCGATCCCAACCCCAGATCACTGTCTGTGTGGAGTTTGTACGTTCTCCCCGTGTCTGTGTGGGCCTCACCCCAACAACCAAAAAGAAATGCAGAGAAGGTGAATTGGCCATGCTAAATTGCCCCTTAATTGGAAAAAAAAGAATTGGGTACTCTAAATTTATTTTTACAAATATCCAAAGTTAAAACACTACCCAACTCCAACATGCTTCGAAGTGATCTTAGATAGGACACTGACCACTGCAGCCAAGGTCAAGTCCAGAAACAGCTTGATTGTCAAACTAGCAGCCTCAATATGGGGTGCTGCTACCACCACCATCCGAACCTCAGGACTTGCACACTCATAGTCAGTAGCAGAATACTGTGCTCTGTTTGGTCAAGATTATCACAGAGGTACAAAGTTGACACCCAGCTGAATGCTACCATGTGTATCATTACTGAAACACTACGCTCAACATCGCTCTCCTATCCTCTACATATCTGGCGACTTGCAATAACCCACAAAATGATACCCTCCCACACAAGACTTTGTTGTGTTCTATTACTTCCTTGATGATGAAGATACACATAGAACACAAAAATGTAGTTGCTATAAGTATTTATTCTTCGTGGTAACCATGCATTACTATGTACAGATGATTCTGTCTCCATTACTGATGTCTGTTGTCTTGTCCATCCTGCTACCGAGTGTCTAGCTCTCGTCCATTCTCTAATGTATATACATCTGCCCAGTCTGGTTCCACTTGCTGGCAGGAGGTTATAGCTGTCCCGACATGTGTTGGTCACTGTCTATATACAGTAGCCCTATTATATACAAATAAATACATTGATAAAACCATGTACAATTATAGATGGGTATGCCTGTATGCATATCACCACAAACTACCTTCCTATGGAGAAATGTTTTAAATACCCTTATTTACAGTCACAGGTTTAGTCTATCAGACTTCTGCCGCACTCTGGATGACCCCCTGAGTATCATCTGGGCTGGTGAGCATGCCTCATCTGCCTCACTCACTGCTCCTTCCCCTGGCACCAACACGGAGGCATCACTTGCCCCAGGGTGCGCCGGATCTTCTGCACCATTTCGTTCTTGGGATTGTACTCCAACCCATCAGCCGGGTTGATAACAATGGGTCATTGTACCTTGAGTAGAGTCTTTCGATTTGGGAGCAGAAATGAGCCATCTTCAGTGAGCACTCTGTTTGAGTGTGGACCTGAGTGCTGGACAACCGTTGCTAGCCTCATCCACCCTCCGCCATTGGGATTCTCAACTCACTCACGTATTTGCAGAGGCTGGAGTGCAGATTTGTCATATATATGCATCCTTTTGTTTGTGCTTCTGTGAGATGAGCTTCGACTGGAGGTTTCGATCTACTATGGGACTGCCATTGAGGGCAAGGTTGTCGGCAGCTGACTGTTCAGCAACAGCTGTGCTGGTGACAGGCCATTTACCAGTGGGGTTGATCGGTAGCTGAGCAGGGCAAGGTACATGTCCTCCCCGTTGTCTAATGCTTTCATGAGCAGCTGTTTGACTATGTGAACGCTCTTCTCCACCTTCCCATTTGACTGTGGATACAGCAGGTTCGATGTTACGTACTTGAAGTCATACTGGCGAACAAATGCAGTCATTGCTAAAACAGGGACCATTGTCTGACATGACAATTGAAAATGAAATGAAATTCGCTTATTGTCACGAATAGGCTTCAATGAAGTTATTGTGAAAAGCCCCTAGTCGCCACATGCCGGCGCCTGTTCGGGGAGGCTGTTATGGGAATCGAACCGTGCTGCTGGCCTGCCTTGGTCTGCTTTCAAAGCCAGCGATTTAGCCCATTGTGCTAAACAGCCCCTTGATATTTGATAATTGATATGCCATGCGGGCGAAGATCGACTTTACATGTTGGATCACACAACTTGCTGTGGCATTGGACAACAGCGCCACCTCGGGGTAGTTGGAAAAGTAATCCATGACTACTTGGTAGTCTCTCCCTCGAAAATGGAACAGGTCCACCCCAACATTGCACCATTGGCTGGCAACAACTTCTGCGACCTACATGGGCTCCTTGTTTTGCCTGCAGTGGAATTTCTGGCAGGTGTCACACTGTTCCACCATGCCAGCTATGTCCTAGGTGACACCAGGCCAGGATACCGTCTCCTGGGCCCTGCGCTTGCATTTCTCGATGCCTAAATACCCTTTGTGCAGTTTCTTGAGCATGAGCGGCCGTAGTGAGTGGGGGATGACAATTCTGTGCTGTCTTAGAAGCAGGCCATCCATATCACTGACTTCAGCACAAATGTTGTAGTAGGCGGGGCAGGAGCCATTTGTCCAGCCACCCTTCAGACACCCGATCACCTTTCGGAGCACCGGATCCTTGGCCTTTTCTGCTTTGAGCATTGATTTCTCATCCGATACCGGTACTGATGGTCACCATATTGGCATGTATTTGAACTTAACCCCCCCCCCCCCCCCCCCCCCCCCACCTCTTGACATAGGGGCGTAGCTCTTGAGAGTGTCAGCGACAGCCAGAAATATGCCAGGGTTGTAGATCAATTTAAAATCATATCGCTGATGCTTCATCATGGGACATTGTATCTGTGGGGACATCTGGCACAGGTTCTTTTGGACTATTGAGACCAATGGCCTGTGATCCGTCTCAACCAAGAATGTGGGGAGCCCATACAAGTAATCGTGGAACGTTTCCAGTCCTATGACCAGTCCCAAGCATTCTTTTTCAATTTGTGCATAATGACGCTCTGTGTCCGTCATGGCCCTTGAGGCATATGCTACCGGCAACCAGTCTCCATTTACACTGCTCCAATACCATCTTGAAAGGTGTCCGTGGAGATTTTTGTCTCCCTAGCCATGTCGAACAAGGCCAGCACGGGCATCGTTGTCAAGGAGACACCGAGCGCTCTCCATTCCTGCTAGGGTTCTGGCGACTACTGGAAGATCACATCCTTTTTAATGAGCTGGGATGGTTTTGAGGTGAGATTTGGAATTCAATTTTCCAACGAAGTTGATCGTGCCCAGAATTCGCAAGACTCCCTTTTTATCTGTGGGCCTCGGGATGATGATAATGGCCTTGATCCTATCATTGTTCCTTTGGTGATAACTGTCGCCCAAAAACGTGATGGCATCCACACCTACCTGGTATTTCACCCGATTAAGTTTGAGGCCATTTTTTTGATCCTTTGGAGCACTTGCAATGGCCGAACATCATGTTCCTCCCACGAGTATCCCCAGATAACGATGTCATCCACATATAGGCGCACACCCGGCAGCCCTTACACTATATGATCCATGGTCCGAAGAAATATTTCCAAAGCAGAAATGATTCCGAAAGGCATCCGCTGAAAACAGTATCGGCTAAAGGGCGAATTGAAAATGCACAGTCTTGTATTTGCCTCATCAAACTTGAGCTTCCAGAAACTTTGCAATGCATTCAGCTTGCTGAAGGACATTGCCCCAGCCATCTCACACGCAATTTCCTCTCCTTTTATGATGGGATAGTGCTCCCTTTTGATGCTCGCATTGAGGTCTTTGGGGTCCATGCAGATTCTCAGGTCCCTGTCTGTTTTTCTTTACACATACCATCGAGTTCACCCAGTCCGTGGGCTGTTCAATGCGTCTGATGACACCTAGGTTTGTCATTTGCTGCCCCTCGGCCCTGAGTCTCCCTCAGCGGGGCAGGAACCCGTCTGGGCGCATGCACCACTGGTCTCATGTCTTCCTTCAGTTGTATACTACAGGTGAACGGTAGGGTGCCAAACCCTGAAATACCTCTGGATGTGCCTCGGATATGGCCTCCACTGAGGTGTGTTGGGAAGACTCAATGCAATCTGCACCGAATACCCTTTTGACTCGCCTGTGGTGCTCTCTGGCCTGCACGCCAATGAGTGATTCACGCTCTGCCTTTATTACGGAGAACTGTAACTTGTGGGTTACCTTCTTATGGTGACATCCAGCTCACATTCTCCTATAGTCGCAATCTAGCACCATTATAGTCTTTGATAATGCCCGCCAGATAAATGTGGGGTACTGTCTTAAGCTGCTGCATCACCGAATGCGGAATAAGGTTGGCCCTCGCTCCTGCATCAAGCTTACACGTGATGGCTGTTCCATTTAGCATTACTGGGATCGTCCACCTGTCCATTTAGTATTACCGGGATCGTCCACCTGTCCTAGTTGGTCCCCACCTGCAACTCACTGTGGCTGCAGACGGTGTGTGTCGCTTCTCGGCCGAAGCGGGTCAAAAGCTCGAGTCATGTCTTGAAACCATGTTCACAGCAGGCCGGTGATCAACTCATTTGTCCTGTTTCGGGTTCCTCTGTACTGCCCGATCATCTGTGCAACAGCGAGCAAAGTGCCCCTGCTTGCCACACCACTAACAGTTCTTGTGAAACGCTGTACATCTTTTCAGCGAGTGTCCGTTATGGTTCCACCTGCTGGTGGGAGGTTATAGCTGTCACTACATGTGTTGGTCATTGTCTGCATACAGTGGCACAGTTATATACAAATATATACATTGATAAAACTATGGTCAATTATGGGTACATATGCTGGTTTAGCTCACTGGGCTAAATCGCTGGCTTTTAAAGCAGACCAAGCAGGCCAGCAGCACGGTTCGATTCCTGTAACAGCCTCCCCGAACAGGTGCCGGAATGTGGCGACTAGGGGCTTTTCACAGTAACTTCATTTCAAGCCTACTCGTGACAATAAGCGATTTTCATTTCATTTCATATGCCTGTATGCATATCACCACAGACTTCAGCACAAATTCACCCAGACAAATGAATGGGAATTATTGGACATAACAAGCACGTACCTGATCTCAAACCCAACCCAACAGCTGCCTGGTTTCAACCTTCTAAGGAAAGAGTGGTCCACCCTTAACAGGTTCATGACTGGTCGCGGCTCCTGTTTCGCCAACCTCCACAGACGCGGCAATAGTGTCAACCCCCTATGTGCCAAATCATAGAAGAATGTCCAATCCACAGACTGAGCAGAGGCATATCCGCGACCAACACAGCGGATCATAAGAAAGTGTTTGACTTAGGGACTTTGCATTTGTTGAATATTGCTTCTAGGAGCAGTTAAGTGTGCTCTGGAGCTCTCTAGTGACAGTAATCCGGCATTACATTACTAAGCACCTTCATTTTCCACTGGTCTGTGAATTGCACAATATGATTTATGTCTGGATGGAGTGGTTCTTGAATCTAGTGTTATGTTTAACGAGAGTGTAGTTGATAAGAGTAACATTTTAATTAGAACATAGAACATAGAACAGTACAGCACAGAACAGGCCCTTCGGCCCTCGATGTTGTGCCGAGCAATGATCACCCTACTTAAACCCACGTAACCCGTATACCCGTAACCCAACAATCCCCCCATTAACCTTACACTACGGGTAATTTAGCATGGCCAATCCACCTAACCCGCACATCTTTGGACTGTGGGAGGAAACCGGAGCACCCGGAGGAAACCCACGCACACACGGGGAGGACGTGCAGACTCCACACAGACAGTGACCCAGCCGGGAATCGAACCTGGGACCCTGGAGCTGTGAAGCATTGATGCTAACCACCATGCTACCATGAGGCCCCTAGAATTAGAATGTGATTATTTAATATTTTAAAAGTTAACATGTTTGAATCATAAATACAGAGAGTATTTGCTGAGAAATATGCCTGAGTATGTTTAATCATTAAGTGCCCAGTCAAAAGATGAGGTGCTGTTCGTTGAGTTTACATTGAGCTTCCCTGTCTCTATTTCTGGAACAGGCCACTAATCAATATTCACCAAAAACACAATGACTCCCACTGTTGCTCTTGGACCAGAATCCTGCGGAAACAACAGTTTCTTCAGGATGCTGAAAGGGGAGGAGGGAAAAATGTCACCACCAAAGACATTATTATTAAAGGGTGATCTCTTTGATATAGGGGCTGGATGATGTGGAAGGTGCAAACAAGGGAACTCAACCCTGCTTCTGGGAGTGAAGTGAAGGAATGAGATCAAAAATGTTGAATGGACATGGTTGAGAGCTCTGCAACCAAAATGGGGTGGATAATCCTCGATTAAGGAAAAAGGAAGTCACAGCTGGTATGTTAGGGTGAATCATTGAAACAGATGCAATGGAGCTGAAGAAACTGGGAGATTGGAATAGAGTTATTACAGGAAGCAGGATGTGAGGAAATGTCGCCAACTCTTTCCTCAGGCCTGTACATTTATCTCTGCCCAACGCTAAAACAATTATGGCACTCTGTCTTCTCTCGCTCAATCTGAATTTGAAATTCTAGCATGCTGTGAACACTCCTTCCAAGAGGATCCTTAATGACAAGACTATTTATCAAACCTTCTTCGTTAGTTAATACTCAGTCTAATACTCAAGCCTGCTGTCAGCTCAGTGAACTTATTGGGAATACTGCATACATTTAGGTGCAAGGTTTTTAAAATGTCCTACTGATTTGTCTTTCCCTTGCAGAATTTTCTTGTGCACTATGCTTTTCAGACATTCTGACCTCCTTTATTAATGTCTGATGACACTCAGCCTAAACCCCAACTTTCACTCTCACAGTCTCCTCACATTTGACTTTTTATGTTCCCTTTCCCCTCGGTCATTAGACTGACACTACCTGTTCATCCAATTAACTTCTACGTTCCCTCGCATGCTGAACTGCTTTGGTTCCTATTAATCAGTATACTTCTTGTTGCTTTATCCTTTTGTACCACATGTGCTACTGAAGTCAGGCATATTTAGGACCCAGTGCTGGAATCCAGAACATGCCTTGTTATTTGGAGGAAGTGAGTGGAGTTAAAGGAAAAGTTATAAAATGTGAGCACCAGTTTAGCCATGCAGGAGAAAGGCGGTGATGGATCGGATCGGGACTGAATGGACTTCTGTTAATGGGGAGCTCTCAAACCATTCTGGTGGTGGATGGAGGTGTAGAGAGATCAGATGTCCATGATGTTGGGCCTGGAAGCTATTAAAGTGATGGAACGCATTGGAAGAGTTTTGGATGTCAGATGGGAATATGCTGGACTGGACTGTCCGCTAGTGTTACAACCAAAACCCGTTGGAACTGACATGATGGACAAGAAAGTTAGTACACAATAACACTGTTCCTATTCACTGGAAAAAAATAGCTAAATTTCTCTACAGCAGAAGCTGCAATGTAGCAAGCTATACCATATATTGAAATGTGTTACAAATGGAAAGAATAACTAAAACAAAATAAATACCTAGTCATTAACTAATAGAAAATACTTGAAACGCTGACGTGTATTTTCTTCGTGCAAAAAGATGATAATGTCGAGGGAAAAATCCACAGTAAAACCACTTTCTCAGTAATATTTAACTGGATTGTTAGGGCAAATAAGGTAGGCAGTTTTATTCCAACCCATAATTTATGGAAAAGCAGTTTCTTTTTTAAAGCATGCAGTATTTATGCAGGCTCGTGAGAGCTGCTTTTATCTTATTTCTTTAAAACATTTTTAAAATGAAATGAAATGAAAATCACTTATTGTCACAAGTAGGCTTCAAATGAAGTTACTGTGAAAAGCCCCAAGTCGCCACATTCCAGCGCCTGTTCGGGGAGGCTGGTACGGGAATTGAACTATGCTATTGGCCTGCTTTAAAAGCCAGCTCTTTAGCCCTGTGCTAAACCAGCCCCTGTTGTCCTTGCATATGCACAGCAATTGAGTTATTTGCATTGTAGTGAAGAATGCATGTTTCTCCTCTCTCCCCATTGAACCCTGGGTTTGGTTACATGGCCATCACTCTTTTTCCTCTGGTGGCTATTTTCATGGTAAATATGACGAGCTGCTTTTTTTCTTCTATTCTTAACCTACAGTGGGGATATTAACATTTACATAGATTAGATTAAGTCTTTCTTTGAGGTATTTATTCATCTCGCATCTGCCTAATTTCCATTTTTATCTTTTTCTCGTGTCTACTATAGTGACCTATCAAACCATACAACTTTTGTCGGGAAGCTGAAATGCCCAAGGTCTTTTGTCAGTGCTCCAGTTGGTTGAATAAGTGTAGTGGAATATTATTGCATTCCCTCTGCAAAAGGCTCCAAATCATTGTTCTGTGCATTATATTGTGGTGTGCTGAGGCAGGGGTTATTGAGTGAGTCTGTATCTTACGATACTAGTGCAGAACACTGTCATTTAAATATACTATATGATCAGGTCACATTGTTTTGTTTTAATTTGCCTTTTCTTTGAAACACATCATTTCAGGTTTGAGCTGCAGTTTAAAAAAAATTTGTTTATGGGATGTGGCTGCCACTGGCTTGGCCTGCATTATTTCCCATTTGTAGTTGCCCTTGAGAAGGTGATGGTGAGCTGATGCCTTGAACCGCTGCAGTCCCTGAGGTGTAAGTACATCCACAGTGCTGTTAGGGATGGAAGTCCAGGATTTTGACTCAGCGACAGAACAACTATATATTTCCAAGTCAGGATGGTGAGTGACTTAAATGGGAACCTCCAGGTGGTGGTGTTCCCAGGTATATGCTGCTCTTGTCCTTCTATGTGGGAGTGATGTTGTGTTTGGAATGTGCTGCCTTAGGACCTTGGTGAATTCCAGCAGTGAATCTTGTAGATTGTACATATGGCTGCTACTATTGGTCGGTGGTGGAGGGAGTGAACCTTTGTGGAAAAGGTACCAATCAAGCGGGCTGCTTTATCTTGGTTGATATTGAATTTCTTCAGAGTTGTAGCAGCTGGACTCATCCACGTAAGTGGAGAGTATTCCATTACATTCCTCACTTGTGCCTTGTAGATGGTGGACAGGTTTTGGGGAATCAGGAGGCGAGTTACTCACCACAAAACTCCTAGCCTTTGACCTCCTCTTGTAGCCACAGTATTTATATGGCTAGCCCAGTTCTGTCTCTATTCAATGGTAATGCCTAGGATCTTAATAGTGGGGGAATTCAGTGATGGTAATGACATTGAATATCATGGGGCAAGTGGCGTACCAATGCAGCCTGTTGATAAATCAACACTATCGCACAGTGACAAGATTTGCGTTTATTTCCATGATTTTTAACTACTCTTGAAGTTCTAGGCAAGGAGGGACTAGAACGTGATTCTTTTTCTTTATAAATTTAGAGTATCCAATTAATTTTTTCCAATTAAGCGGCAATTTAGCATGGCCAATCCACCTACCCTGCACATCCTTGGATTGTGGGGGCGAAACCCACGCAAACACGGTGAGAATGTGCAAACTCCACACGGACATTGACCCAGAGCCGGGTTCAAACCTGGGACCTCGGCGCCGTGAGGCAGCAGTGCTAGCTACTGCACCACCATGCTGCCTAGAATGTGATTCTGGGTATTGCTAAGTGTTATAGGCCAGGGTTTAGAGAACACCAAAGTATATCATGGAGTTCACCTGACCCACAACTGTTTATAGATTTTGGTTATGAGGAGCACAAGGACCTAGTCTTCAGGTGTTATGCAACACAGGCCTTAAGCACTTTAAATCAAAAACAAAGTTTATTCTACAAATTCAGTTAACATTTTCTAAACATACACAATAAGCAATTTTATCAACTACTAACATACATCCCCACACAGCTATTGTACTCTATATTTAACCCTTAACAACTTCCCTTTTACTGATTCACTCAAGTAACAACATTCATAAGTCAGACAATCCCTTTTTCCACAAAACGGTAAGTTTGAATTCTTTACAGAAAACAGGTATCACTTTTAAATTATCAAGTGATCTGGACACCTTTAAACACATAGAGAGAGAGAGACCAATATAAACCTTCTTTGTCTGAATGTAGCTCCCAACTGTCTAAACCAAAAGTAAAACACAGCGGCACAAACAGTTCCCAGCTCAAAACTAAAGTAAAAGCCAGAATCACTGCCCAGTTCCACCCACACAATAACATAACTGATGCTATTTGATAAACACACATTTCTTAAAGGGACATTCCCATGACATAAGCAATTTGCAATGAAGTCTCTGAATTAGGAAGTCACTATGGGCTGCTTCATGGTTACAAAGGAACAGGCATTTGTAAAACAGTGTGGAACGTTCTTCAATGTTAAAGGTAGTATATAAATGCAAGCTGTTGTATTAGAAGTTACTTGGAAACTTGGGATGGCATGCTGGTCCAGTGGTTAGCACTGATGCCTCACGGCACCAAGGACATGGGTTCAATCCTGGCCCCGGGTCATTCTCCTTTTGCACATTCTCCCTATGTCTGCGTGGGTCTCACCCCCACAACCCAGGTGGATTTGCCACCCTATATTGCCCCTTAGTTAGAATTTTTTTTTAAGGAAACACTTGCTTGCACCCACCTGTTCATTCTCTTCTTGATTGGGGAATAGTGTAAGGTATGTGAGGCGGATCCCAGAAGAATGTTGTTGGAATCCCCATTGGGACCAAAAGCTTTTAAAAAGAGCAGTGAATTTCCCAGCAACCGCTAAAAAGAAACACAGAACAAGATTTTATCTTTTAAAACTTTTACTGCAACAAATGAGCTCAAATTAACATAGACAAAATATTATTTGACATGCAACTAATACACTAAAATTAATTCCCCATTTACTATCACAATGGACATATTTTATGACACATTGTTACTTTGCGTCGCTCCCAGCAAATAGTTAGCCTTGAAACTGAATTCTGAACTCCTGGCTTTTCCTAAACCTCACTGCTACACTAGGTGAGTCTTCTAGTGTTCTTTGAAAGTTGTTCTGTTCAACCTTCTGAGTACCTCTGATCGAATTCCAGCAGGAATGTGCACTCTGGTGATACCTTGGCCTTTAAATCTCCAAGCCCCATCTCTATGAACAGAGAACAAAATCTCATCAGCACCAACCTGCTTGATGGTTAACATAAAGTTTTCTTCTGCTTCTTACACCAACAGCTATTTTTGTTTACCTGTCTATCTGTCCAGAAAACCAGCAGTCCTTCTACTTAAGATGTGAAAACTGGTACTTGATTTTCTTTTTTTGATATACAATAAGAGTGCTCATTTTTGTTTCCAATTAAGGTACAATTTAACATGGCCAATTCACCTGCTCTGCACACCTTTTTGGATTGTGGGGGTGAGACCCACCCAGACACGGGGAGAAACTGCAAACTCCATTCCTCGGCACCATGTGGCAGCAGTGCTAACCACTGCACCACCCTGCTGGCCCAACTTGATTTTCTAAAGGTTTCGGTTAGCAATCACATGGGCCTGGTTCCATGCATAGTTTAGTGTGATCATCGGCCCAATTTCATGGCACTCTACTTCAATACGTTAAAGGAAACAGTTTAAAACATAACCATCCTATAAAGTTATCCATTTGTAACAGTGGCGTAAAGTAGCAGATAACGGAATATTTTCTTTTCATTCATTTATTTATTTATTTACTTTTTAATAAATTTAGAGCACTTGATTATTTTCTTCCAAGTAAGGGGCAATTTAGCGTGGCCAATCCACCTACCCTGCACATCTTTGGGTTGTGGGGGTGAGACCCTCTCAGACACGGGGAGAATGTACAAACTCCACATGGACAGTGACCGGGGCCGGGATCGAACCCGGGTCCTTGACGCCGTGAGACAGCAGTGCTTATCACTGTGCCACCATGCTGCCTTAAGGGACCTTAAGCTGGAGAGCATTAAATTAAAATCTTTAATTTTGGTTTACGTAACACATCAATTGGATTTTGAATGCTGCATGCATTTAGAGTGTTCAGTAATTTAAGGGTTAAAATAAACATTTGAGTATATTTTTCATTTTGTCACCTTTTTAAAAATGCTAATTTAATATATGCTGGTTAACATATTTGTTGTGTGAAAAGTGCATCAAAGAACCAAGCAACTGCATTAATGTTTAATGTTTAATTTAAATGCAACGAGTATCACTAAATCAAGCCAACTCAGTCAATTCTTGATTTCAATGATTGGGGTCAGTCGTGGCAGTGTGACTATGGTACTGCATGGTGCTTAGTAAGTCGCATGTTCCTTCGGCACAGTGTGTGTACTATTTTTAAATGTTGCTTGACAGTATAATAAAAAGTGCAAGTCCCTTTACTTCCATGTAAAAAGTGTCCAGCCTCTGTCCAGGTACCAGAAGATGCAATTTAGCAGGCTGTTGGATAATGCTCTTATCATTTTGTGAGCCTGGCAGAAGATGTGCCATGTAAGCTTCTCTTGCTACTGATTTTAGCAGGTAATAAATTGTCTATTTTCTCTTTCCTGTGACTGAGACACCGGGTTCACTGTCTGATTAAAAATTACAAGACTTGTGTTGCAATGATACTGATAGCAAAGAAAATGTTGGAAAAAAGAGAGACTGCTCCATTCTAGCCTCATGAGACTGGCTGATGATTAATGTGCAAGCTAGGCCTCTGGTTTGCTATTTACAGTAAGAAGCTGGGAAAGGTAGTATGATTTTTAAAAATGTATAATTTCTGATTTCATGGGAGATAGTTAATAGTTAATATTGATGTAATCTTTGAAAAGACAAATGCATGAAATTGTTGATGTACTAAATTTGGGAGACATGGTTTACAAATGATGCAGTCACTAACAAATAGCTGTTTTTCAATAATTTGTTGCAAATTGGCACTTGAGGTTCTATTTTTGCTGTCAGTTTGCTTTTTTGAATGGCATTTAATGCCATGTTTTAAAAAAATAAAATTTTAATTGTTATCAAACCAGACTGGTCTACAGGGTTAATTTATTAGGGGTTCAGCCTTAATTTTTGAAATCTGTCACTTACTGTTAAGTCAGTATAAAATATTCTAATTCAGAAGTTTTTTTATTCTAAGCATTCCTAGAACAAGAGCATTGTTTTAAAATCATTCTTATGTTAACATTTTACTTTTTATGCAGAAACACAATCTTTGCATAAACAAAAATATCCTATATAGTTCTAGACTCTGGGATTTAATGGATGTATCAAAAACTGATACCTGACTTGTTTTTTGAATTGTTCTAAAATTAACACCAGCAAGCATGTGTCAGATTATGAAAATAGAATCAAGGTTTCATACTTTCAAATTATATTTGTCTCTTAGTGAAAGCTACTTTGCTGTAGATTTCAATTTGTTAAATTTAGGTTTTGCTTGTGGCTCTGATGTACAATAATTAAATTAAAATAAAGATGAGCAAAAAATTTTGGGTCGATTAGTGTGTTCCACTTCCATCTCGACTCTGTTTATGAGATATAGCTGTGGTGGAATCTGATGCTTGGAGAGAAAAATCCAGTTTGTCACATGTTTTGCTGTGTGTGAGATAAATTAACTGATAGAATGAATTCTATGTATCTAATAATGCTTGGAGATTTTTTTGGGGAAGGAGAAGTTTTAAAAAATATGTTAATATTGAATTGAATTAAATTTTTTGCCATTTTCCTTTCACCTCCATGCCAGGTTTTCATTCTGTCTCAGAAATTGCCCAGAGACTCTCAGGGGAGAGCAACACCCAGTGCCTGGTTACATGAAGCTAGATGATAGGAAAGCCAGTGTTCCATTAAATATTTGTTCTTAATGTTCATGTCGGTTCCTCCTTTTGTCCTTGGTGTCTATCAGTATTCAGTGGCAGTGATAGCAAGAAGAGAGGAGAATGGTATTTTCAGACACTCTGCATCATACTGCGAGTAGGATGATGTGCTGAAGAGCTGCAGGGATCCTGGTGGGTTTTATAGCTATCTATCTGCACAGATTTGATTTTTCTTTCCTTTATGTGTCAGTGACAGGATTTAGTAACATGTAATATACTAGCAGTTCAGTGCAAGGGGAAAAAATGGAGTGCTGCCTCCAGTAGTTTGGAGCTGATTTGATAGTCATCTAGGCTGTGTCTGTGTTGTATTTATTTTTATCTCTGCACCTATTGTGCTAGCTGTGCATGTGAAATATTCACAGTGGAAGCTGGTGCTTTGAAAAGGAAAATATACTGAAGTACGTCTGGAGAAGCATACAAAAATTAACATTGGTTACAACTGCCAGTGATTCTGAAGTGAAATGCATCCTGAAAAGACCGAGGGTATGTGTGATGTTTCTTTTTATTGCAAGGTGAATGATAAAAGCTTTTTTATGCTCGGGTCACCTTAACAGCAGTCATGATTGTTGCTCTGGTGATTGTCATTGAATTTTGGACATTGTTAATTATACTAGCAAGGCTGTGTCTTCGGTGGCCTATTTTTCTCAGAGATGGTATCCTTTGTTGTGATCTTTCAGTGGATAATGGTACTCTGTCAGCCAAAACTCTTAAATGAAATATTTTCAAGTAGACTTTTGCACAATTAATAGGGACAGATTTTGTGTCGATGTGACTCAAAGACATCAGTTAATTTTAGTTAATTAATGTTGACACTTGCATTTTCTTTTGTTTAGAATTTCTGGTTGCTGTGCTTGGATTTAGAGAGTAATGCAATGAAAAATATGAGGGGCATGAGGCATATACTGCGTAAAAGATGATGCTGATATATGTAATACACACATATCATTGGGAACTGCATTGGATCTTGTGTGGGAGGTGAACATAATTTCTAAGGATGCTTGATCTACTTAGACAAATGTATAGTGGCTCATTTTTTTTCTTATTCTTGCATGGAATGTGGGTGTTGCTGGCAAGGCTAGCATTTGTTGCAAGGAGTCAACCGCAATATCTAGGCCAGGCCAGGTAAGGATGGCAGATTTCCTTTTCTCAAGGACATTGGTGAACCACATAGATCTCTACAATGGTTTTGTTGTTTTCATTACTGAGACTAGCTTTCAAATCCAGATTTTAGTAAATAAATTGAAATTTCACCAGCTGCCATGGTGGGGCCCTGAGCATTAGCCTGGGCCCCTGAATTACATTATCGCATGCCATCATCTTCCCTTATGTTGATGTTTTTGCTGTAATTCTACAATATTTCATGGTTTGGTATAAAATACATTAATTGCTACAGACAAGCCACACATGATCAGATGTTATCAGCTTTTCCCAATATATACTGGGATATATTTCAAGTGGAGTTGATTATTAGTTGAAAATCATTACCCTAACCTTGCCAAGATCATTGGTACAACTATATGTGAAATATTCTCTACAGTACTCAGTATTCTGTATCTTGATACTGATTCAGAAAATAATATAATTTTAAGATTGGAGTTTCACTTTTGCATTGAATCAAAGCTGTTTGGTTATGCATCTAAGGGAACTATCTCATTAGCTTGAGGTCATACAAAATGCCGTGTAACTGCAAACTAACATGACGAGATTGATCAAATTTATTGTTTTCATTGGTGAGAAAAAGATAGAGGAGACATTATCCAGATTTTTAAAACATTTAAGGGGCTTTACAACAGTAACAACATGCATTGTTGTTGTGGAGCTGTTATAAAAGTGAAGCAAAAAGTCAAAACTGAATATATGTTCTTTTGATGGTTATCTAAACTAGTTTGATCTTGATTGAGATGGAGTGAAATATTTTATTTGTGAATATAGATTAGCAGAACAAAAATTGGGCAGTCTGCATTGTTGCAATTGAGAAAACAAGTCTTTGCAAAGTTGTACTGTTGTAAAACTACTGCAGTATAATCATTTTAAATTGGAATAAAATACAGCCTCAGAACAGGTGTGATAAGTGAATTATATTACAGCCTCATACCTAAATAATTCAACCGTAATTGTAGACTGGTGAAGACTGCAGCTTATTGTTGATCACTCATTAAAAAAAAGTTAAGTATGAATTGATTACATTGAATTATGTAGCCTTTTTTCTTGTGTTATAACATTTAACTGGGGTTATAATTCCATGTCTAAACCAAAACAAGGGTCGATGTGCATTTTTGTCATGTGTGCTTCTGGTGTATTCTGGGAGAAAAGAGGCAGACATTTTATCTCCTTGCTTTTTATAAAGATGCTGTTTCTTGTTGCTGATGGTGCTAAATTTTCAGAGCTTGCAGGGATGTTAGTCTCCATCCTTTATTGATTGTCAGAAGTCTTGACTGCAATGACACAAGGTGACAGAAATGCTGTCTATTGGTAAAGTAACATCCTTGTCAGAACCGAGGGTCGCACTCATGGTTTTTCACTTGGATGAAGTTATTGGTTATAATAAGAGGGTTTATTTTTCATGTGAATGCATTACTATAGGTTGGTTTAGCTAGTGTTTCTTGATTTATTTTCCACTCGTATGTTTGAACTAAATTACGTTTTGAAGTTTCTGATTGACTTGTTTCATGCGAGATGAAATAGTTAAATGCAAGTTAAGTGAATTATTTTTAAATGTTTTGTTTTACATAGTAATGTCATAGGGGCTGGTTTAGTACAGTGGGCTAAACCGCTGGCTTGTAATGCAGAACAATGCCAGCAGCGCGGGTTCAATTCCCGTACCAGCTGAGAATTCTGAATTCTCCCTCTGTGTACGCGAACAGGCGCCGGAATGTGGCGACTAGGGGCTTGTCACAGTAACTTCATTGAAGCCTACTTGTGACAATAAGTGATTATTACTATTATTATTATTATGATGATGCTGTGAAACATTGTTACAATTATGCCATGATGCACAACTAATTAGCACCGAATGTCCTCTGCAGTTTCAGTCATTTTACACCAGAGGTTTTAAGAAATTATGGCCAGTCATACCGTCACACTTCACGGAAAGCCAAAAGACTTTTGGACCACTATGCCAATACCCATGGTGAAGCTCTGCAAAGATGATTATAATACCTCCACAACACAGTTAAGTCAATGGCGATTCAAAATTTTCTGTGTTTAGGCCAGTTTTCCTGCCATAGCCACTTGGGCAGAAAATGATGAGGCTGAACATAAATTCATGAGTTCAAATTAATCTGCTCTTTGAAAACCCAACAAATCACTTTTTCTTTATTAATACAAAAACAAAATACTGCAGATGCTGGAAATTTTGCATGAAAACAATGCCGGAAGTCCTCAGTATTTCGAGCATTTTCTGTGTTTATTTTCTTGATCATTATTTGTTAGGTTTAATGTATATTGTGTGAATGGTACATGACTGAAATACATGTGCATGCCATTGATGAAAATAAAAATGGCAGAGGAATTTGTTTACATTTGTTGATTGGCCGAAAATGATCCATGCAGTGCCGGCATGCAACAGACCCTGGAGTCCTGAGGCTGGTTTGAAACTGGGCCTCATGTGAATAATTTCAGTGCGTGTTTGCTCTCCGAAGACAGCTCCCTGGTTTCCTCTGGACCAATTTGAGCCAGCTTTGATGTCAGCAACAGCCCCTGTGTATGTTCTGGGAAATGGGACAGGATGTGGGCAAGGGCAGCCCAGCAGTGACCTACTCTTAAGTCAGGAACATTCCTGCTCCTCCTGTCTCTACGTTAAATGAATAAGAAAACGCAGCGGTGGGACTGCAGGATACCATCAGCGCAAAGATACTTTTGTTCACTTGCTGCTAAGTTTTTAATATCCCAGCTGTCTAACCATTGGCCCTCCATTCAGCACAACATTTTTCCAGCTAGCAATCTGCTCAACTGCAATGTCTCCCTTGCTTTGATGAACTCTTACCCATATCAAACATTACACTCTTTCATACTGATATGCCCTCCCCATCTCTGCTCCCTGAAGCCAAGGGATACAGATTTGAATGAATAGGGCAAAGAACTGGTTTAGCCATTGCGATCAGAACCCCCATATAAAGTGCCAATGTTGAGCTCTATCTTGCTGCAACCTCTTTCGTCTTTTTCATTGCCTCTAAATTCAGACCACCTTTCCGACATTCAATCCTGGATGTGCAGAAATGTTCTCTAACTAAAATATTGGTCCGGTGACTAAAGCCGTTGTTTCTAATCTCTAACACAAATTCTGTTCTCTAGCCCCTTTCCCTGGAAATTGTCTTAGGCTGAGCCAGGCTGTTAACAACCTTTGTTTTATATTTGATCCCAAAATAAACTTCTGACCTCTCATCTGCACCATGACTAAGGTGTCCTATTTCTGACTCCATATCATTACCCTACTCCACTGCTGCCTTTTCTGCTGCTGTAACCCTCATCCATTCCTTTGTTACTCTAAACTCGACGATTCTAATACACTCCTCCACTGTGCGGAGTCTGCACATCCTCCCCGTGTGTCTGTGGGTTTCCTCCGGGTGCTCCGGTTTCCTCCCACGGTCCAAAGATGTGCAGGTTAGGCGGATTGACCATGATAAATTGCCCTTAGTGTCCAAAATTGCCCTTAGTGTTGGGTAGGGTTACTAGGTTATGGGGATAGGGTGGAGATGTTGACCTTGGGTAGGGTGCTCTTTCCAAGAGCCAGTGCAGACTTGATGGGCCGAATAGCCTCCTTCTGCACTGTAAATTCTATGTTGATCGACATTGATTCTCAGTTAAATAACACCTCAGTTTTGCCGATGTGGCCTGCTACATCTCTATAATATTTTCCAGCTCCACAATTAATGTCTCCTCTAAACTGTATTGGCATATGGCTGCTCAGCAGTCCAGTGCATGCAGGGGACAAAAGAGGATGTGCGTAGCAAAGAAAAATGAGAGAGTATTGCCCATAATCCACTGATATCTGTGCTCCTCAAATTGTAATTTTTTGATCCCTGAATTTAATCATTCCACCATTGAAGGCTGTTCCTTCAGCTTTGAAGGCCCCAAGATCAGAAATTCCCTCCCTAAATTTCTCTGCCTCTCTGTCTCCCGTTGCTTCTTAGAGATGCTTTTTAAATATTTCCTCCTTAGCCAATCTTTTGATCATCTGTCTCAATATCTCCCTATGTGACTCAATGTCAGATTTTGTTTGGCAACGTTCCTGTGAAGCATCTTGGAACATGTTAATAGTAATCTTTTTAGTATCACAAGTAGATTTACATTAACACTGCAATGACATTACTGTGAAAAGCCCCCAGTCACCACATTCCGGCGCCTGTTCAGGTACGCAGAGGGGGAATTCAGAATTCTCAGGTGGACGGGAATTGACCCTGCGCTGCTGGTCTTGTTCTGCATTACAAACCAGCTGTCTAGCCCACTGAGCTAAACCAGCTCCTGTTGCTGGCTGAGCTGAAGAAGGAAGCAGAAAAACTGAGTGGAACATGCCACTGTGCTCCAGTCAATTTCTGACCAATTTCAGGAAGAGGTCCTTAAATGGAATGTTTGACTTCTTATTAGGATATACAAGAGACTTGGCACCACTTCAAGTTGATGGCCAGAAATGCCTGAACATAGCCTGAGCCAAAATGGACATTGTTCCCTATATCTTTGTCCCCGTTTTATGCTTAAGTAATGGATGGATTTTTGTTGAACCCTTTTGAATGAGTTTTGTTCGGCATCTTAAATTCCAGATGTAATCCTTGAAATAAGTAGTTTAAAAATAAGTCTTCAGTTAGAATGTTCCTGGAAATGGGATACAAGAACTGAGTGTGTCAATAACTCCAATCAAGTTCCACATTGTGAAAGGATTTGAGGTTCTGAATTTTGTGACTCAGATCTTGTCAATATTGATCTATTCAATTTGTGCTGATGGACCAAGCCATTGGCGCTGCCATTTTAAAAGTATTTAGCGATAATGCTGGTTGCAACATATTCAAATCACTTTTCCAGGAAGTTTTGGGAATAAGCTCACAAAGGGAAGTATAAGAACATAATAACTAGGAGCAGGAGTAGGCCATCTGGCCCTTCGAGCCTGCTCCGCCATTCATGGCTGATATTTTGTCGACTCAGCTCCACTTTCCCGCCCGAACACCATAACCCTTTATTCCTTTATTCTTCAAAAAACTATCTATCTTTATCTTGAAAAGGGACACAACAGCATAATTTATGCTCTTTATGCATAATTTATGGCCAAAGTCATTTTGTGTTGATCCCGGAACTTCTGGGCCATTATCACTGTACAGTTATTATTTGTTCCTAATTTAATGATTTCAATTGGTTTAAAAAAAATTCCAGGCTAAATTGATGCAAATGTTCATTTTTTATTCTCTTGGTCCCTACTTGAGTCTATTATTGATGCAAGTATGTTTTGCTCCTTTGAACCTTGTTATTTCTCTTGATTTTCTGTTTTTATATGTATGCATGCCTGTAGACACATCTGTACATATAGATTTATACAAACGCATAGTACAACAGAACAAGTTTAAGAAATTGAATGGAATTTTCCTCCATTTGAGGAAACGTTTGCTTTCTCCTTGATCTTTGACCATCAACAAGCATATGAGCCTATCTGGCATGCCCTTGGGAAGAGTTGGCTGATTTTTAATATTTTTGGATGTTTTTGTTATTCATTTACAGGCTGTGGGCATCACTGGCTAAACAAGCATCTAATTCCATCCCTAATTGCCCCTGAGAAGGTGGTGGTGAGCTCCCTTCTTGAATCACTGCACTCTGATATATCAGTGAACCACAAGTCTCTATCCAAACAGTTTTGGTCCATAACGACACAGATATAGAACAAACTAGGAGAAATTCTAATCTAGAGTTACTTTCTCATTGACTCTTGGAGCCTTTTTCCAGGTTTGAAATGTTTCTTAAGATTCAAAAGATAATTGCAGTAAAGGCACGTTAAGCCGATAGACGAGGGCAGCACGGTGCCGCAGTGGATGGCACTGGGACTGCGGTGCTGAGGACCCAGAATCCCGGCCCTAGGTCACTGTCCGCTTGGAGTTTGCACATTCCCCCCCCCCCCCCCCCCCCCCCCCCGTGTCTGCAAGGGGTTTTCACCCCCACAACCCAAAGATGCGCAGGTTAGGTGGATTAGCCATGCTAAATTGCCCCTTAATTGGGGGAAAAAAATAATTGGGTACTCTAAATTTATAAAAAAGAAAAAAAAAGTCGATAGACTAGTTACTTTTTGTTAACAACTGTTTTGACAGTAGCAAATGCTTAACTCACTGTTACCACAATGTAAACTCTCATATTAAATAATGCCAATGAGGTGGTTACATTAATCGATGATCATGTCCTTTGGCTTTTAGGTGAACAGTGAGAGATGCAAGATGGTATTTTAAAACATCTTGCCAGTTAAAACAATAGTGTTGATTACAGGAGAAACTCATGTGGAACTTCTGCTTTAAGTTGAAGATTTCAGCATTTTGCAACATATTAAATTATTTGCCTTAACAAAAACTGAATGATGTAGAGATATTTTTTTTCCCGGTAGAATGCATACTGCATTTTTAGTTAAGCACTTCCCATTCTCGGTTCCTATGGCTTCAATTTTTAATTGTTTACTTATCAGTAAACATAAACATATATAAGTTGAAACATGACTAAGTGGCATTTTGGACAGGAAAAGTGGTGAGATTCCCGCTGGCAACCTGGTGCAATTTCTATCGCAATTCACCCACACTTGATTTTTTTTTGGAGCTTGGGGAGGTTTCACTGAATTCAACCACATTGGAATTTTTTTCTGGAGTGGGGAGCGAAAGACACTTGCAAGACAAGCTCCTCCAAAGTTAAGTTGGAGGTCCCCTCACACCCCGCACCCCCCAATAAATGTCTGTTTCAACACTCCCACACCACACAAACATGAAAGCAACACCCCCAAGTGAGCGATAACCCGCTAAGGGATTGCCAAGGCCCCACCCACTTTAAGACCCTTTACCCGCTTCCCCCCCCCCCCCTTTCAAGCCCACCCCCTCAATTCTCTCTCTTTCCCACACCCCACTTTTTTGGCCATGACCCCTCTCTGTCTCTGCCCCTTGGCAGCAACCTGCTCCTTGGCAGGGCCCTGGACTTGCGGGCACCAATGGCCTCTTAAATCCCCCTGAGTGGCCATCACGCCTGGTTTACGTTTTTGGAAACCAGTATTGATTTGGGCCGGCCTTGCACTGCGTAGATGAAGGCATTGAAACCTGGAAACCCGGAGATCCAGGCCTTGAATGGGCTGAGTATATATTTTTATCAATAATTTTACAGTACCCAATTCTTTTTTTTCCAATTAAAGGGCAATTTAGCATGGCCAATCTACCTACGCTGCACATCTTTGTGTTGTGGGGGTGAGACCCATATCGACATGGGGGAAATTGTGCAAACTCCACATGCACAATGACCTGGGGCCTGGATCGAACCCTGGTCCCCAGCGGTGTGAGGCAGAACTGCTAACCACTGCGCCACCGTGCCGCCCTTGGGCTGAGCCTGTTTAAATGAGTTTCAAAAAGTCATTTAAATATGCGAGGTTGCTTCATGCGCAGTGAACCCAGCACAAAACCCTGCTATTCTTCTATTCAATGCCAATTAAATCTTTAATTCAAAAACTCTTTCAGAGAGAAAGATTGTCAGTAAAATTTGTGATTACAAATGCAGTAGCCCATACGGGGGGCCTACGGGGTGGGAATGATTATCTTCCCTGTGGTCCTTGCGGAGTTTGAGCTTCCCTGCTAGGGGCGGGGGGCCCGATCTCTCTTACCTCTGTATAAGAGGCCGACTAGAAAGACACCGACGAGTGAGGAATCCAGTCGGGATCTACCGGGCTATGTATATATAGTGTTGTAATTAAAACTTTGTTTCTTTATTTTACGCGGTGTGGACTCCTAATGTCCTTATTAAAACAAAGTTCAGGAAATGTTTCTGGTCTCCATTTTTTATTTGTTGTAATTTCCACTGGGAAGAAAATTAGTAATAAAAGGTTATGGGTTCCTCAGGGTGAAGCACTGTAGTTTAAATAATAGTTTCATCATGCACGTTTTTTTATTTAACTTCTCATATTTTTGATTGCTTTGACTCTTGCATTGTCTAAACAAATGAAGTGTGGAAAGATTGAGGATTTTTCAACAAGGGCCTGCATTTTATAGCCAGTGGGGAATGAATGATGCTTGCCATTCATTGCACATACATGTCCCTGCAGACTTCTATGTAGTCTTTTAAACATTTATTTGTGGTAATTAGAAAGTTGAAACAGTGCAGCACTCTTTGAAGGGGATTTGCGACACGTATGCATAGGACAAGCATTTGTGTATTTCCTCAACGAATCAGACTTATGTGGTCAGCAGTTGTTGAGTCCATGGAGCAGTAGGTAAACCAGGCAGCAGCTGAAACGCAGCAAATCCCATTGGAAGAGGTGGAGTATTTAAATTCAGTACAATGTGGCGACTAGGGGCTTTTCACAGAAACCTCATACTTGTGACAATAAAAGATTATTATTGTTATTATTATTATAAAACCCGGAACCAAGTGACCCAGAGTGCAACGTAAATGAGTCAGGTAACCAGGTCTGCTGAATAAGAGTAGGACAAGACGTTGCGGTGCAGTTGTAAAGGAAGACCAAGAAGGCTGGATGTGAAAGCAGAACTGAGGAAGATCTGGAAAATGATGTACCTGTGGAATTTGGGTGGAGTAAAACTGCTTTTGGAAGATAATTGAGTTGGAATTTTACTTGAGGATGTTCAGAGCTTCCAAGGACTTTGTGGCTGGAATTAGTGACATATATGCCAAGTGGACTGCCTGGACAATCTAGGAAAAATATATTTGTATCTGTTATTTCATGCGTTGTTTATATTGATCACAATTTGCATTTTAATTCAGGTTTAATTTATGTTGATTTTGGATTTGATTGTGTTGTGAAACTTATAAAAGTGAAATCTTGTCCATTGATTTTGTTTGGTGGGTCAGTTGGTAAATTTGGTTCTTCGTTTGTTGGTCTCGCAGGACTCAGATTGAAGAATCCGTACTGAGACATGCAGAGCTTGATATTGAAAAGAAAGATGGCAGGCAGGGACCCCAAAAGAATGGGTTTCCCTTAGGTCATGCTGCATTTAATTCTCCTCACTCAGAAGCAGTGCCAGAAAAGCACTTAGCTGTTCAGTGAAAGAGTCCTTGCTTTCCTTTAGCAGCCAACATTCCAGACACGGGTGCAAGCCAGCCAACCTGCAATAGGTTAGAACAGTGTAAAAAGTCTGAGATGTGTCGTCTCAATAAAATATTAATAAATAAGCAATGTGCATAATCTGAGTGATGGTCACCCTGCCCCCTACTCCTACCTCTCTGAAAAATAAAATTGTATTGGTTTGAGGCAGCTTGGGATTGAGAGTTTTCTATTTTTGCGTCCTGTCTTAAACCTTCCCATTTTGGAAGGTTAAAATGCCAACTCATAAACTCTCCCAGGAAATGTAAATTAGAATATTTAGTTGAATGTGAAATAATGTACAGAAAGCAAAATAGAGAGAAAAAGAAAAAAAAAGTTTTTAAATCTCCCACAATAATTAGTATCTGAAGAAATGAAACACCACTCCTTTGAATGTAACATTAAAGTGACAGAGTTATTGATTGGCAGCAGTTTAAACTTGGCACAAATTAAAAATTAATTTGCCCTTTTAACGATGCCTTTGGTGGGTAAATACCCCAACTTCGCCATAAATGGCGAGTATCTCTTGAGGTACCAGTGTACAGGATAACTAACTGAAACTTTTTGATTTCCGCAATTAACTGATAGTTGCTCTCTAGTTTTCTCCTTAATAATGAGCGCTGATAGTCCTACCGTTGTTCTCACTGCAAAGTGCAGGTCAAAATGTGACATAAGTATCAGCACTTTTTGTGTATTAAGTTGTTAAACGAATCAGTAACACAATTATTAGCATATGGTTAGCATAAATGCTTCACAGCTCCAGGGTCCCAGGTTCGATTCCCGGCTGGGTCACTGTCTGTGTGGAGTCTGCACGTCCTCCCCCTGTGTGCGTGGGTTTCCTCCGGGTGCTCCGGTTTCCTCCCACAGTCCAAAGATGTGCAGGTTAGGTGGATTGGCCATGCTAAATTGCCCGTAGTGTCCTAATAAAAGTAAGGTTAAGGGGGGATTGTTGGGTTACGGGTATAGGGTGGATACGTAGGTTTGAGTAGGGTGATCATGGCTCGGCACAACATTGAGGGCCGAAGGGCCTGTTCTGTGCTGTACTGTTCTATGTTCTATGTTCTATATTTCAATGTTAAATGGTCGTGACACCTTTTTCATACTATTATTTAACTCTTTTTATTTCCTGAAAATTTTTAGTGTCAATTTCTTCAAATGTGCAGCACATCTGTGATCAACTGTACAACTCCCAAGCCTAAATGGTTTTGAAATATTCACTGGCTCAATTGGGTGAGATGCAAGAGATTGGTGATTCCGGTCGTACTGCAAGAGTCCTTTCTGTTTATTTTTTTTCACCAATTAATTTTATTATTTTGGTCCGTGGACCCATATTCGGAATGTGCCTTTAAACAGAGGACTCTAGCTGAAGCAAACAGCTTGTCAGGGCATTGTGTACCTTGGTTTTGTATTTTGGAGAGGAGAAACAAATAGCCAGTGTCGAATGAATCTTGGGGACCAGTTTTGGAGGAAACCGGTTTAGTTGGATGGCGACATTCCTGAAAATACAGAGAAAGTAGACAACTGTGCCAGAGAAAACCATCTAAAGCTTGGAAGGAAGAAGCACCAAACCAAGGTTTGAACCCCAGAAAGAATTAACTGGAAGCCTTTCGAGTGCATCAAAGATCTTTTATGCTTTGCATATTTTCTTTGTTCTCAATCACCCTTTCCCCCTCTGTTGTTTTTGTGTACGCGCAAGCAGGGGAGGGTTGAGAAAGTTCCATTTTTTTGTCAGTTTAATTTTAATACTGTAGATAATAAAAGGTTATTTGTGTTAAAGTTACAAACCTGGTGAGTTCAGTTTACTCGGCTCAGACAAGGACCATTGGTATTTTAAAATTACATCTAATTGCACTTGTGTTGCTACTCCGGGAGGTCAAGTGGAGCTGGGAATGACCGCACACTAGCCCAGGGTGTTGCGACAGTACTGTAAGACCCTCTATTACTGTTAGGAGGGATGGAAAATAATTTTAAAAATATAATAATTTGGAGTGCCCAATTCATTTTTCTCAATTAAGGGGAATTTAGCTTGGCCAATCCATCTAACTGTGCAAAAAGTGGGTGATAAGAGGGGAGTGGGTCCTATTCGAGACAAAGAAATGATGCATGCTTGGAGGTGTAGAGGAAGGCGAGAATACTTAATGATTACTTTACATAGCTGTTTGTTAAGGAAGAAGAAGCTGACAAGATATAAATGGAGGTAATAGATGTGGTGAAAGCTGAGGCAAGTGGTACTAGAAAGGTTGGCTATGCTTACATTTAATTATGTTTCTGATTGAGGCAGCGGTGCTAACCACTGTGCCACATTGGTAAGGTTAGCTGTGCCTACTTTTTGTGGGGTATGTGGAACATTCGTTATTTTAGTCCTAATCTCCCACCTGATACACTGATGATTGTATCGGGTCACCCCCTGCTGTCAACGTGAACTAGAAAATTTAACTGACTTTGTTCAAAATTCCCATCCTTCCCTCGCTTTCACCTGGTCTATCACTCTTTTCCTTTTCTCCCTCAAATTTTCCATTTCCATTGTCTGCATTTCTGCAGGGAGACTATCAACTATTCATCATAAATCCACAGCCTCCCACAGCTACCTTGACCATACTTCTCACATCCTGCTTGTTGCAGTTTCTCCACCTCTGTCACATCTGTTCTGATTTCCGCCACGTCCAATCCATTTCTCACATTTCTGCTTTCACTCCTCTCCCTCCTGGAACCATGATAGCGTTCCTTACATCCTCACCTTCCACCACATCAGCCTCTGTATTCAGTGAACCATCCTCTCTCATTTTCGGCAGCTCCAGCATGATGCTAACACTAACCATGTCTTCCCTTGCCCTCTCCATTCAGCATTTCAAAAGGACTGTTCACTCTGAGATACCTGTCCTCGGTCAGCCCTAATAACCCCATCCTTCCTTACTGCAACTTTTTGTGCGAACACTGAAGTTTCAGCACTTCTCCTTTCACCTCCTCCCTTCTCACCAAGGCCCAAACATTCCTTCCAAGTGGAAACAGTGATTTTGGTGTACTTTTTTCATTTAATATTTAGTGTTTACAGTTCACAGTGTAGTCTAGGAAGACCAAAAACAGACGAGGTGCTTTGTAGAACACCTCTGCTCCGTTTATATGCATGACCCTGAGCTTCCTACTACCTGTCATTCCAATTTATTACCTTGCTCCCACTCAACCTCTTTGCGACAATGTTCCAATGAAACTTAACATACATAAACTAGAGGATTATTGCACCATCTTTTGTCTCAGCATCGTACCCTTCTGGAATAAATATTGAGTACAACAAGTTTAGATAGGAACTACCTCCATCTTGTTCTGTTTTTCTGCTGAATTGTTGCTTTATCCTTTCATGTTGGATTCCGATGTCTGCTATATTCACACATCATCCGAACACAACTTTTGTTTTTGTTTACTGTACCCATTACCACATTATGCTTTTTGCATCATGAAATCTTTATCTCTTCTGCCCTACCTATCAGAAATGTTCCCTTTTGTTCTTCCTGCCTCTCCCCCTTCTACTGTCTTAAAAATTTACACATTTCGATCTTTGTTCTGTTCTGATGAAAGGTCTTTCACCTGTATTATTAACTCTATTTGTCTCTCTCTGACCTGCTGAGTATATCCAGCGTTCTTTTTGGATTTCCAGCATCTGCAATATTTTGCTTTCGTCTCCAAAGTTTTCTGTTTATCGAATCTAAATTGCAACTGATTCTGATTAGCTTTTCCAGAAAGGTGAATGGTCTTAATTGTAGCATCATCCAGTATTTTGTTAGATGCTGCCACCCTTCCAAAATACATTACCTCACATTTCAGATTATACTCCCAATGTCATTGCTCAGGCTATTGAGGCACCAATCCAGGGTCGTCATGTTATCACATTTGTATCTAAGGACAAAGAATTAGAAATCCAGAGTTAGGTCTTTCATATTTGTGATGTGGAGATGCCGGCGTTGGACTGGGGTGAGCACAGTAAGAAGTCTTACAACACCAGGTTAAAGTCCAACAGGTTTGTTCAAACACGAGCTTTCGGAGCACGGCTCCTTCACCTGAAGAAGGAGCCGTGCTCCGAAAGCTCGTGTTTGAAACAAACCTGTTGGACTTTAACCTGGTGTTGTAAGACTTCTTTCATATTTGTGACATTTTCCAACTTTTGTTTTCGTAATTTCTTCAAAGAACAAAGCAAAGTACAGCACAGGAACAGGCCATTCGGTCCTTGAAGCCTGCACCGACCATGTTGCCCGTCTAAACTAAAATCTTCTACACTTCCGGGGTCCGTATCCCTCTGTTCCCATCCTATTTATGTATTTATCAAGATGCCCCTTAAACGTCACTATCGTCCCTGCTTCCACCACCTCCTCCGGCAGCGAATTCCAGGCACCCACTACCCTCTGTAAAAACAAAAAAACAAAACTTGCCTCGTACATCTCCTCTAAACCTTGCCCCTCGACCTTAAACCTATGCCCCTACTAATTGACCCCTCTACCCTGGGGAAAAGCCTCTGACTATCCACTCTGTCTGTGCCCCTCATAATTTTGTAGACCTCTATCAGATCGCCCCTCAACCTCCGTCGTTCCAGTGAGAACAAACCAAATTTATTCAACCTCTCCTCATAGCTAATGCCTCCATACCAGGCAACATCCTAGTAAATCTCTTCTGCACCTGCTTCAAAGCCTCCACATCCTTCTGGTAGGGTGGTGACCAGAATTGACCACTATGCTCCAAATGTGGCCTAACAAAGGTTCTATACAGCTGCAACATGACTTGCCAATTTTTATACTCAATGCCCCGGCCAATGAAGACAAGCATGCCATCTTGACTACCTTCTCCACCTGTTGCCCCTTTCAGTGACCTGTGGACCTCTACACCTAGATCTCTCTGGCTATCACTACTCTTGAGGGTTCTACCATTCACTGTATATTCCCTACCTGTATTAGCCCTTCCAAAATGCATTATCTCACATTTCAGGTTATACTCCCAATGTCATTGCTCAGGCTATTGGAGCACCAATCCAGAGTCGTCATATTATCACATTTATTGTGGTTCTGAATGTTCAGTGGAGTCTAAAAATCATGTTCTGAACTGAGAAAATTTATTCCATTGAGCGATTATTGAAATGACGTAGTTTTAGTTGATCTTAACTCAATCTTACATTTTAACTTCAATAATAATTACTTGGTTCATGAAAGTAGCTTGTTTGTACAATGTTGTTATTTTTATATCAGTTGGTTTCAAAGTTCAGTGTAGTGAATGGATTTTTTTAAGTGGCTCTCTCCTGATAGCTCTTTCAGGTAAGTGCTTCGCATGTGAGACGATTAACTACAACGGTTCCACTTTCAGTTCTTGCTTTGTAATGAGCTAAGTTGATATCAGCTGGAATTGCTCTACAGATGCTAGAACTGTCCTTTAGTGAGGAAAGTTAAGATTGGTCAACAAATCTGCACTTGATCACCATCCAATGATCCCAAATAGAAAATTAGGTATGTGAGGTCAGTTGTGATGTCCTACTTGTAAATACCCTGCCAATTTTTTGTTCTTGCTTATATATTGAGAGTGGTTGCCAAGGTGTGAAGTACCAATGAAACGGGGCTTTTGCAGCACCGGTGGCATGATTGTCAGGCACTTGACTAGTTTAAAATATTTCTCGAAAACCAAGCAAATTGCTGATTTCGAAATTATAACACCAGCTTTTGAAGATGAATAATTTGGTTAACTTGCATTCATCAAAGTATTAAAGTTGTACTCTCATCAAAATTCTTGTAAATAATCAGTGCACTAATTCTTAATTCCATGACAAAATGCTGGGGTTGCAGTATTGTAGCTCCGATTTTTCCACAATGAACAGTTAAGCTATTGGAAGAAGAGATAAAAAGGAAAAAGTGTTCTCTCATAGAGGGAGCAAATACTATAAGGTAACCCATTAGTGCTCATCTTATATTCTTCAAAATGAGTGCCTGGTGTAGCATTGACAGAAGGCTAGAAGTTGATTTTTCTGCCTTGCTATTTGATTTAGGAAAGTATGTGTCACATGAGAAATGTAATGAAAATGGGAAGTAAAAAGTTTATGGGCTATTTATTGTTATATGTACATGGATGCATTTACTTTTGGCATTTCTAAGTGGGTTGTTCTCCATGGTTTACCGACGGGCTGAAATTTGAGAAGCAACAAGTGTATCTTGAAAGTAAAAATTTTTATGTTTTAATTCAGGAAAAATACCAAAGTTATTTAACATCTTTGAGATCTATTTTCCCCCAAAAAATTACTGCTTTGTCCCCTTGTGTTGACTTGCAATTCTGCTGACCTGTAATTTTGTTTTGTGGTTTAGTTTGTGTGAAGTTTTATACTCTACTTCAAGCTGCAAACCAATCTCATATTTAGAAAATTACAATTTCTAATGCCTTTTTCCCGAGATCCGAAGTTGAAACAACACTTGGTATAGATGTCAATCAGTACCTTAAGATACTACACAACCAGTGATGGACAGAGTCACCCATGGCCAGAATTGAACCCAGATCGCTGACACTGTGAGGCATCAGTGCCCACCAGTGTGTATTAGGCTACAGTGTCCCAAGTTCCTCTCACATAGGAATTCACCCGTAATTTATCTTAGGGTTGAATTTCAATAACCATGTGACAAACGTTTATACTTACCAATTTCCTCTTATCAATTATTGGAACTTTTTATTGCTGTGCTTTTAAAATCAATCAGTGACTCATAACCCGATTCACCCATCTGACATTATGATTTTTTAAAAAATGGTTTTCAGATAAGATTCGTATGAGAACCATAGATTTATTTCCGAAACTGTGAATTTCCTGATGATGCCCATTGTTATGCATCATTCTCTTGCTGGGATGGGCAGATGAGATGCAAACAGTTTAGGCTTGCAAAATAGATGCTAAAGTGCCATGTTTTCAAGTCTAGACATGCAGCCCTTCACTTCCGTAATAATAATTATAATCTTTATTATTGTCACAAATAGGCTTACATTAACACTGCAGTGAAGTTACTGTGAAAATCCCTTAGTCACCACACTCTGGCACCTGTTCGGTTACACTGTAAAACTGAGACTAATTTCCCATTGTACCAGCCCTGGTTCATTATCTGTGTCCTGTCAAAACTTCTGTAAATGCTTGTCCTAGGACTTGCTGCTGTTGTCAATGATGACACTGATGGAATGTCATAAGTCGAACAATTATGTTTGCATGTGTGTAGTGCAAATTGAATGAATAAATGAAATGAAAATGAAATGAATGAATTAAATGAAAATCGCTTATTGTCACGAGTAGGCTTCAATGAAGTTACTGTGAAAAGCCCCTAGTCGCCACATTCCGGCGCCTGTCCGGAAAGGCTGGTACGGGAATCGAACCGTGCTGCTGGCCTGCTTGGTCTGCTTTAAAAGCCAGCGATTTAGCCCAGTGAGCTAAACCAGCCCCAGCCTGATCTGAAGAGTTGAATTTCACTGAGAAGAAAGTCTTAATACCAAGGTAGATGAGTGGGAAATTGCATTTAATGAGGAGAAATGAGTTTTAAAGCAAATTGGTGCTAAACTAACCAATATTCTTGCAACATAAGAGGCACTTAATTCAAATAGCATGAAACGTGCAAACCCTTTGGGTATGTTGATTCAACAAGCATCAAGGTATTGTTGCTTCAAAGCAAATAGAATAATAAAATAAAACGGAAAAACAGCAGATGAGTCTTTTCTCTGAAGAGAAAAGACAGATTGGGTGTGAAGTTATCATCAGAGTTCTGATGAAGAGTCCATGCAAGTACGGTGTCATAATCTATTTTTCCACTTTAGGGAGGCTGACTGACATGTTGTAGGATTTCTAACATTTTCCATTTTTATTAAATGCCTGTAGAAGTTGGATATAAACCTGACCTAATTTAGCTCAGTTGGCTGGACAGGTGGTTCATAACGCAGAGCAAGCCAACAGTGATAAATAACAATGAAACAGAACACCCAGAGGCCTTATTCATCATGGTCGGGCACTTCAGCCAGGCCAACCTCGAGTGTCCTGCTAAAATTCCACCAGGGGTGCCAAAGCTCTCGACTACTGCTACACAAAAATCAAGGGCGCCTACCGATCCACTCCCCTACTGCATTTTGGAAAATCAGATCATAAGACAGTGCTCATTCTCCTGTTATACAAGCAGAAACTTAAGCAGGAGAATCCAGCTAAGAAGGTCATGCAGTGCTGGTCCAAGGAGTCAGTCCAAGGAGGCCTTATTCATGTTTGGAGTCAGTGCACTCAATATTGAAGAACTCAGTGACCAACCTAAACGAGTGTACCCCCACCGTCACAGACTTTATCAGCAAGTGTGTAGAAGACTGCGTGCCAAAGAAGGTAGTACGTATGTTCCACAACCAGAAACCATGGTTTAATCGGGAGATTGACACCCTACTGAAGGCCAGGTCTGAGGCATTCAAGACAGCCGACCCTGACCTACACAGGAAATCTAGGTATGATCTCCGCAAAGTCATCAGGGATGCCAAGAGACAATATCAGTCTAAGCTAAAGTCACAGGCTAACGTCACGGACTTTCATCAGTTGTGGCAAGGCTTAAACAGCATAACAGGCTACAAAACAAAGCCGAGTAGAATCTCCGGCAGCACCGAACCGCTCCCCAATGAACTCAATGCATTCTATGGTTGGTTTGAGAAGGAAAGCATCAAACCATTGTCAACTGCCCCAGCAGCCTCGGACACATATCTACTGTCACAGTTTCCAAAGTCAGATCAACCTTCCTGAAAGTGAACCCTTGGAAAGTGACGGGTCCTGATGGTGTCCCTGGTTGTGCACACCGATCCTGCGCAGACCAGCTGGCGGATGTGTTTGCGGACATCTTCAACCTCTCCCTACTCCAAGAAGACCGCCATCATATCGGTGCGAAAGAAGAACCAGGCAACGTTCCTCCACCACTACCATCCGGTAGCCTTGACATCGATCATTATTAAGTGCTTCGAGAGGTTGGTCATGAGACACAACAGTTCCCTACTCCCAGAATGCCTAGAGCCACTGCAATTCGCTTACCGCCACAACTGGTCCACAGCAAACGCCATCCCCCTGGCCCAAGAACTCATTCCGGGAGCATCTCGACAACAACAACTCCTAAGTCAGATTCTTACTCATTGACTACAGCTCTGCCTTCCACACCATAATCCCAGCCAAGCTCCTATCAAAGCTCCAAAACCTAGGACTTGGTTCCTCCCTCTGCAACTGGATCCTCGACTTCCTGACCCATAGACGGCAATCAGTAAGGATAAACAACAACACCTTCTCCACTACAGTCCTCAATACCAGGGGCCCGCAAGGCTGAGTTCTTAGCCCCCTACTGTATTCCCTATATACACACATCTGTGTGGCAAAATGTGGCTCCAACTCCATCTACAGATTTGTGGGACACAATTGTAATGGGCTGAATCTCAAACAACGATGAGTCAGAGTACTGGAGGGAGATGGAGAACCTAGTGGAATGGTGTAATGACAATAATCTCTCCCTCAATGTCAGCAAAACTAAAGAGCTGGTCATTGACTTCAGGAAACAAAGTATTGTACACATCCCTGTCTGAATCAATGGTGCCGAGGTGGAGATAGAATCATAGAATTTACAGTGCAGAAGGAGGCCATACAGCCCATCGAGTCTGCATCAGCCCTTAAAACCATCCTATCACTGTAATCCAGTAATCCCACCTAACCTTTTTTGGACACTAAGGGTAATTTAGCATGGCCAATCGACCAAACGTGCCCATCTTTGGACAGTGGTAAGAAACCGGAACACCCGGAGGAAACCCACGCAGACACAGGGAGAATGTGCAGACACCACACAGACAGTAACTCAATCCGGGACGCGAACCTAGGACCCTGGAGCTGTGAAGCAACTGTGCCAACCATTGTGTTACCGTAGTTGACAGCTTCAAATTCACTAACAATCTGTCCTGGTCCACCCACATCGATGCTACGACCAAGAAAGCACAACAGCGCCTATACTTTCTCAGGAAACTAAGGAAATTTGGTATGTCCACATTGGTTCTTACCAACTTTTACAAATGCACCATAGCATCCTATCTGGCTGCATCACAGTCTGGTGTGGCAAATGCTTGGCCGAACACCGTAAGAAACTACAGAGTCGTGAACACAGCCCTGTACATCATGCAAACCTGCCTCCCATCCATTGACTCTGTCTACACCTCCCACTACCTTGGGAAAGACCCCTCCCACCCGGCTTACTCACTCTTCCAACTTCTTCCATCAGGCAGGAGATACAAAAGTCTGAGAACACGTACAAACAGATTCAAAAATAGCTTCTTCCCTGCTGTTACCAGACTCATAAATGACCCTCTTATGGACTGATCTGATCTCTTCACACACCTTCTCTCCTGAGTAGTACTGCACTCCTGTAAGCTACACTTGATGCCCGTGTCTATGTATTTACATTGTGTATTTATGTATGCCCTGTTTTTTTTTCATGTATAGAATGATCTGCTGATCTGCTTGGACTGTACGCAGTACAATCCTGTCACTGTATCTCGGTAAACATGACAATGAACAAATCCAACCCAATCCATTTCCCATACTGGCGAAGGTTGATCATGAAGGCCCACCTTCTCAACCTTGCCCCTCGCCTGAGAAAGAGAAAGCAGCCTATGGTCATCTGGGTCAATGGCGACTTTACTTACATTATTTGTAAATGTGTTTTGCCATGGGAGGAAAGTAAAATGTTGCTCAAGTAGAATTAATTTTGTTAAGCTAATGTAGTGATAGAAAACGTACATTATTGGGAGAGGAAAGATTAATTGGGAAGGGTTCAGGCTTGGATGAAAAAGTTAAGTCATTCAAATTGGGATATAACACTCGATAATCAAGAAACTAAAGATAAAATTTAATCTTAAATGCCATGCAGCAATACAATAGTTTCATTGTAATGGCTCTGAATAGAATTGACAAAAAGAAAGGGACGGTGGCACTGGATATAGAGGAAGAAAAATTAAACCGGGAAGAATTGGTGTACTGTGGAGAGCTCTGAATCATATACAAGCTGATACAGGATGTTGTAACGAAAGAGAGTACAATAATGTATCTATCCATTGAGATGTTGGATGCAGAACAATGCAAGATGGCATAAGTGGAAAACAAAGCACATTGGTTGTTTTTTTTTTTGTATGAGATGTGATTTTATAAGTAAAACCTATTGCCTGCACATAGCATGAGTGATTAATTTCCCCCCGCTGAGCTGAATATCATTTAATCTTTGAATACTGATACTTTTATAGGATATCGGCATACTTAAATACGGCTCAGTATTCACAGTTTAAGGATGGATAACTTACTGACGCAAAGTGTTCAAAGAAAAAAAATCCAATTTACTTTAATAGATTTTATTCGCTGTAATTCTTTCATTAAAAAAAACACCCAAACTCCCAACTACTTCCTGCTTTCTACTTTACACAGAGCATATTAGAGAATAATTAATAAAGATTGTTTAAGATTGATATTTCGACTTGGCAATTTAAGCTGAAACGAGACCATAAAACAAAACTGTGGGATAAATTTCACAGGTGCAAATTGGGTCGGCTTTGCGAACATAAATTACCGTGTGATGATGTCAGGCAGGCAAAATGACGTCATCATGTCTGACTTGGATATTAAGAAGGCGGGCGGGTGCTGAAATCTGAATCCCAGCCACCATTTTGAGATAATCAATTAACAAGCTATTGGGCTCTTGTTAAATTTTATGTCTGTTGCATTTTTTGAGTGTTGGATGCAAACACGTTTGAGTGTGCTTTATGGTAGGTATGATGAGGTGGCACAATGATGGATGAAAGGGCCTATCTCTGGGACCATGATTGCATTTATCAGCAGATTCTGCTGATGAAAGTGGCAGAGTCTGTATGTATTTTGACTGCATTAACTGTTCGCAACCTCACCCAATTTTTTTTAAAAAAGGGATTAAGAGCAGGTGGCCTTTAAATGAACCCTTCTGCCACATGAAATCCTGGTCTAAACTCCGGCTGGGTTGTAGAACGGCCCTTCATTCTGATAATTAACCAATTTCCGGTTGGATAGCTAATTGGTCATACATGCTTGATCCAATTGAATGGTGGAGCAGAAGCAAGCAGACCACTCGCTTTCCGATCCGCGTCCTTCATCCTGCCGACAACCATAGAATGCAGCCCCATATCTGACTTGTGACATTGCCACCTAGAATAATAGACTATTACATCATTCACTTGTGCATACTCTCGAACGCAAGTCTACAGTTGTGCTTTTTTTGTAATCACATTAGGCATTTTGCAGTGTTTGTTCATTTACGGGATACAGGTTTCATTGGCTCGACCAACATTTACTGCCCATCCCGAGTTGCCCTTCAGGTGGTGGTGATCTGCCTTCTTGAACCGTGGAAGTCCCCAAGGTGTAGGTGCACACAGTGCTGTTAGGGAGAGAATTCCAGGATTTTGTCCCTGCAACAGTGAAGGAACGGTGGTATATTTCCCAGTCCAGATGGTGAGTGACTTGGAGAAAAACCTCCAAGTTGTGGGGTTCCCAGGTATCTGCTGCTCTTGTGCTTCTAGATGATAGTGGTCCTGGGTTTGGAAGATGCTTCCTAAGGATTGTTGGCGAATTCCGCAGTGCATCTTGTAAATGGTTCACACGGTTGCCACTGTTTGTTAGTGGTGGAAGGATTGAATGTTTGTGCAAGGGGTAGTAATCAAGTCGGCTACTTTGTCCTAGATGGTGTCAAGTTTGCCGAGTGTTGTTGGAGCTGCAATCATCCAGGCATGTGCAGAGTATTTCATTACACTCCTGATTTGCACCTTGTAGATAGTGGACAGGTTTTGGGGAGTTAGCAGGTGAGTTACTCACCGCAGGATTCCTGGCCTTTGACCTGCCCTAATAGCCACAGTATTAATATGGCTGGTCCAGTTCAATAATAACCCCCAGGATGTCGATAGTGGGGGATTCAGCGATGGTACGGCTCGGTAGCACAGTGGTTAGCACAGGTGCTTCACAGCTCCAGGGTCTCATTCGATTCCCTGCTTGGATCATTGTCTGCATGGAGTCAGCACGTTCTCCCCGTGTCTTTGTGGGTTTCCTCCGGGTGCTCTAGTTTCCTCCCAAAGTCCAAAGATGTGCAGGTTAGGTGGATTGGTCATGCTAAATTGCCCTTAGTGTCCAAAATGGTTAGGTGGGGTTACGGGGATTGGGTGGAGATGTGGGCTTAAGTGGGCTCTTTCCATGGGCCAGTGCAGGCCCGATGGGCCGAATGGCCTCCTTCTACACTGTAAATTCTATGTAAATCTATGTAATGCCAGCACAAGCCTGGATATTCAGGTCTTGCTGTATTTCGATATGGAATGCCTCAGTATCTGAGGAGTCGAATGGTTCTGAACATTATGCAATCATCAGTGAAAATCCCCACTTCTGACCTTATGGAAAGAAGGTTTGAGGAAGCTGCAGATGGTTGGACCTAGAACACTACCTGAGAAACTCCTAAAGTGATGTCCTAGGACTGAGATGACGGACTTCCCAACAACAACATCAATCTTCCTTTGGGCCAAGTATGGCCTGTTATAGAGTGTTATTATTATGCATCTTTTTATTTGAACCCATCGCTGATGTCATCAGTAGGTGCGGTGATGTCATGAGTTGTTGATGTTACCTGTGTATATTTGTATATAACTACTGTTAAGCCTGATTCATTTCCATTACTGTTATCCCGAAGTTCAGCTGGGTGCTCCTGTTTTTGAGTCCATACTGTACATAGAGCATAGAACAGTACAGCACAGAACAGGCCCTTCGGCCCTCTATGTTGTGCCGAACATTGTCCGAAACCAAGATCAAGCTATCCAACTCTCTATCATTCTGGTGTGCTCCATGTGCCTATCCAATAACCACTTGAATGTTCCTAATGGTCCGACTCCACTATCACAGCAGGCAGTCCATTCCACACCCTAACCACTCTCTGAGAAAATAACCTACCTTGGACATCCCTCCTATATCTCCCACCCTGAACCTTATAGTTATGCCCCCTTGTAACAGTTACATCCACCCGAGGAAATACTCTCTGAACGTCCACTCTATCTATCCCCCTCATCATCTTATAAACCTCTATTAAGTCGCCTCTCATCCTCCTCCGCTCCAAAGAGAAAAGCCCTAGCTCCCTCAACCTTTCCTCATAAGACCGATCCTGCAAACCAGGCAGCATCCTGGTAAATCTCCTTTGCACCCTTTCCAATGCTTCCACATCCCTCCGAGAATAAGGTGACCAGAACTGCACACAATACTCCAAATGTGGTCTCACCAGGGTCATGAATAGTTGCAGCATAACCCCGCGGCTCTTAAACTCAAGCCCCCGTTAATAAACGCTAATACACTATAAGCCTTCTTCACGGCTCTATCCACTTGAGTGGAAACCTTCAGAGATCTGTGGACATGAACCCCAAGATCTCTCTGTTCCTCCACATTCCTCAGAACTCTGCCGTTGACCCTGTAATCCGCATTCAAATTTTTTCTACCAAAATGAATCACCTCGCACTTATCAGGGTTAAACTCCATCTGCCATTTTTTGGCCCAGCTCTGCATCCTATCAATGTCTCTTTGCAGCCTCCAACAGCCCTCCACCTCATCCACTACTCCACCAATCTTGGTGTCATCAGCAAATTTACTGACCCACCCTTCAGCCCACTCCTCCAAGTCATTGATAAAAATCACAAATAACAGAGGACCCAGCACTGATCCCTGTGGTACACCGCTGGTAACTGGTCTCCAGTGTGAAAATTTTCCATCCACCACCACCCTCTGTCTTCTATGTGATAGCCAGTTGCTTATTCAATTGGCCAAATTTCCCTCTATCCCACACCTCCTTACTTTCTTCATGAGCCGACCATGGGGAACCTCATCAAACCGTACTAAAATCCATGTATACGACACCAACTGCTCTACCTTCATCTACACACTTAGTTACCTCCTCAAAGAATTCAATCAAATTTGTGAGGCAAGACTTGCCTTTCACAATTCCATGTTGACTATCCTGGATTAAGCTGCATCTTTCCAAATGGTCATACATCCTATTCTTCAGCACCTTTTCCATTAACTTACCGACCACCGAAGTAAGACTAACTGGCCTATAATAACCAGGGTCATTCCTATCCTTTCTTGAACAGAGGAACAACATTTGCCACTCTCCAGTCCTCTGGCACTATCCCTGTCTCAATCTCTCTCACTCTCTTAATCACTCTCACTCACTCACACACACAATCTCTCACTCTCTCTCACTCAATCTCTCACTTTCATTATCACTCACTCTCTCTCAATCTCTCACTCTCTCGCTCACACTCACTTTCTCTCTCAATCACTCTCTCAATCTCTCTCACTCTCTCTCTCACTCACTCTCTTTCACTCTCTCAATCACTCTCTCACACACGTATGTAACTCCCTTGGATCTGGAGTTTCCATGTATTTTCTTTTGATTTTGTAAGGGTAGGCATGTCAAATCTGCTTTGGGCTTCTACACGAGTGCTAATGTGTCTAGTAACCAGAAAGAGGTGTCTTTGGTGGCCTGTTGGAGTTTTTGGCACTGCTGGAGTCAAGGGGATGTACGTTGGTGCACACCCAATCATGGAGCAAAATGTTTTTCCTGATTTCTTGTATTGTTTGCAAATGTGTGCAGTATGGGCGGGTGTTTAGCCATTTTGTTAGATTGTCATAATCCTATTCTGTTTCGCCTCCAGTCTCTGGTGGAGCTGTACGAGTTTCTAGTTCTGTCTAATGATTGTATTGAGCCAGTTGTAGTATCGTTCTATACTCATGTGGGTTCAGCTGTTTTTGTATTTCTTTCCCTGCTTATGGCATTGTATTATTTTGTAACTTTGTTGTGTTATCCTCTAAAATATAAAATCTCAAAAAAAAGACTGAACAAAATAAACTATAAAATGTCATTAATTGTATGTGTATAAATTATGCTTAGTGTTTGGAAAGGTTATAAACTGTGGTTAAAGTCCGACTCAATCGGCCAGTTTAGATGGGTTATGTTTAATATATACCAATTCCTTATGTCATTGCATCATTTGTGCGAATTCAGTTTGAATTCTAGTGGAGGATTGGCTTAGAAACCCATTTTTCTTCCACGCATGCATTTTAAATAATGGCCACTCAATAGCACTCAGGCATGGAATTGGTGACTTTTTTTCTTCATGTGCTGAAGCTCATCACCGCACCTCTGTTACTGCTTTCTCATAGATCAGTTAATTCAACACAAATAGAAACAGGGACTGTTAGCATTTCGGCTCAGTTCCAGACTGGGACATGCCGCTCTCAAGTGAGCCTCGTCAGTCCACTTAATACCTGCTCCCTTTTGAAGAAATATTTCAAGCTGTATCTTAAAATTTGAATTTGTGGATTCCCTATGGCATTGCTTATCTATGTCTTAATTTTTTTTTTACAGTTTCTCCTAACTTCCCTTGCGTTATTTGGTGGTGATCCTGAGTTTATATTCAATTATGGATTTGCGAGGATTGAAACTACTTTTCCCCTGCTTATTTTATTAAAATTCTTAATAATGAACATCTCTATCAGATATTCTCTCAACCATTCTGACTGAAAAGAGCATTGATTCCTTGAACCTTTTCTCATAACTGAAGTCATTAATTTTTGGATCATAGTGATTTGCTACTGTGGCACTACTTTGTTCAGATCACATTAATGATTTACATTAATGTGTCTTGATTTTCAATTCATTCTATAAGATTAATCTCTGAATTTTAAGCAATAGTCCAGTTTTGGGATTCAAGTGATGGACATAAGCACTGACCTGACAGAGAGTGTAACCGTTACTGGCCCAAGAATTGGATGTGAAATTTGCCCTGGTTGTAGGAAGCAGATTCTAAGTTTAGAAATCATAGGAACTCTCAAAACAGATAAGGCAGTGATGATCTGAACCGTCCAGGAGAGGGAGTGTTGATTCACTGCAGGCAGGGCCAGGGAGAGAAATCATGGGCTCTGATACTTCTGCTGTTTCTGGGCTCACTGATCACATTGTGTAACAATTCTACATGATTGAATTTAAATAAGTTTGACAATTCTGTTCTGAAATTTCAATTTCTCTGCTCACAATACCAATTGTAATAGAAGTGAATATGCTATGTTAAACTATACAGATGAATTAAATGGCAACAATTGAACAATCCGTTCTTCTAAAAACACTGTGCCATATTCATTTTCATCCTCTACAAGTCTTTCTGGAAATCATTTGATCTTTCATTTCATATCCCCTGATTCAGAGGACAGTGAATGGCAGTTCATCTGCCATTTGTAATATTTAATTGTTGTAATTTGGAGTCATGGACCATCCTCCCACAGAGCCAAACACCAGAATCTATCAAGTGGATAGAATAGTATAGCACAGAAGGAGGCCATCTGACCCATCGAGTCTGGACAGGCTCTCTCAAAGAGCAGTCCAGTTAGTCCAACTTTTCCTCATGTTCCTGTAAAATGTCTTCTCCTTCCAAATAAATTGAAATGAAATGAAAATCGCTTATTGTCACAAGTAGGCTTCGAATGAAGTTACTGTGAAAAGCCCCGAGTCGCCACATTCTGGCGCCTGTTCGGGGAGGCTGGGACGGGAATTGAACCATGCTGCTGGCCTGCCCTGGTCTGCTTTTAAAGCCAGCGATTTAGCCCTGTGCTAAACCAGCACCTTGGCAATTGGATACTTAATTGTAATTGGATACTTATCCAATTACATTTTAAAAACTTATATTGAACCTTTTTCCACCACCTTGTAAGGCAGATCATTCCAATTATTCATTGCAAAAAATGTATCGTCTTTGTTCTTCAGTGAATTGTGTTAAATTTAAATTTCTGACCCCATGTTCTCGATGCTTCAGCTATTCGAAACAGTTTCTCTTTATTTTCTCTATCAAAACCCTTAATAACTTTAAATACATTTACCAAATTTTCCTTTAGCCTTTTCTGCTCCAAGGAGAATAACTTCAGCTTTGTGGCAGTAATCCCTCAGCCCTGGAACCATTCTAGGCCATCTCTACAACAGCCTCTCTAAAATCTTCACGTCCTTCCTAAAGTGTGGTGCCCAGAATTGAACACAATCCTCCAGATGAGGTGAACTTAGAATAGCCTTCTGCCGTTTGCACCCTGTTCACCCATACCTACTAAACTGCCAATTACCCAACTTCCTTTCTTGGTCCTCCTTCTAGCTGGTGGCACAGAAAGTTAACTATCCTCGGGTACTATTTGTTTGACGTTAAAAACTTCTCCCCTAAAAAAATGACTCAATCCTTGCCCTCGAATGTCCTTTTCCTCTGAACATGGTGTCTCCAGGCTCATCCTTTCTGCAAATCCATTATGAATATCTCCCATCAGGCTTCCACCACTGGCACAGCACTGAAACAATTCCGAGCCAAGTGGCAAAGACATTCTCTGACTGCAACTGAAATGAATATGTGGCCTTGATTTTCTTGCAGCTTTTGACGTCTCGCATATACACCCTTTCTCTGATTCGTTTTTGCTGCCCTCCAGCTCAGTGAGATTTCCCTCAATTGATCCTAGTCTTACATATTTGGTCATAGCCAGAACTTCTCCAACAGTGGCTTTTCTTCCCATCCTTTCATCAGCTTTCACACAAATGTTGATCTGAGTTCACCCAGCTCTACTCTCTCTAGTAACCCTCACTACACCGCCAACTCCTCTGTATTGCCAGGCTCCTCATCTGAGATTCTGTCTTAAATGAACTGCAACATCCTCCAAGCATATTAAAACAGCACCATTCCATCTGACTCCCTATTCGCTATCGCGAGCTGAACCAATTGCAATCTATGTCCTATTCAACCCTGAGCTAGGCTTTCCGTTGCAAGTGCCTAATTGGATAAATTAACGTTATAGATTTCTGACTAACTGTAACAACTTCAAAAGGGAATGTAGTGTACTTTTATTCATTAAACAATCTCTAGGTTCAGCTGCTTGGGTTCTATAACATGCTTTCATAGCACAAACCATCTGCATGTATAGACGAAGAGTAGCGATCAGTTATTTGCTTTCCAACAGGGCTGTTTTTACTTAACTTTGGAAATGACCCCGTGAGGGCTTTCATTGTTGCAGGTTTTTAATTAAAGTCCATACAATCATAATCAGTGGTGACCCTCGAGAGTTGGGTGCACAGGATCATTTAAAATGCACTCTACAGTGTTGTCCAATTGATATTTCAATTACTTGGAATATGCTGCAAGAATGTAAAAGCAAATTACATTATATAGGCCGAAGAAGGTGAGGACTTTGAGGAAAAATATCCATTATCTCTTTTTAAATTCCACAGTCTGCTTGAATTCCTGGCATACACAAAGAAGTTAATTTAAAGTCCAAAAGAACTAACCAGATTTTGTAGTCTCATGGTTATATTTTGCTTCGCAGCGCCTCGTGTTGTGTATTCAGTGTTTTGACACTTGCACCTGCCACGCACATATGAATAACTGCTTCAGCCAATCCTGCACGAGTCTTTGAGTGATGCACAGTGCCAAGTACCAATGGAAAACTGAATCAACACATCAATCAAGTGTAGCCCCATGCCTGTGCGGTGCTTGATCACTGCTGGAAGAAATACGAGTTCACTTCGGAATGGTGACATTTCATATAGGAAATGAGGACATGAGCCCGGGCCCTGGTGTTTAGCATCGTCTGCAACCCCCAGCTTTCTCCCCGGTCCTCACTGCAGAAGTAGGATCCTAGTAAATAGCTTCAGATGAAGCAGCAACGTTAAGTGTGATGCAAAAAAAATGGCTAGAACTGAGAATGGGGAAATAGAGGAAGAACATATAGAGTTTGAACAACAATAATTGAAAAAAAAATTTAGAGTACCCAATTATATATTTTTTCCAATTAAGGGGCAATTTAACATTCCCAATCCACCTGCCCTGCACATTTTTGGGCTGTGAAATTGAGACCCACGCAGACACGGGGAGAATGTGCAAACTCCACATAGACAGTGACCTGGAACCAGGATCGAACCCGGGTCTTCGATGAACAACAATAATAATATTTCATGCCGTCACATTTCTGGTAATATTTAATTTTAATTGCATTGACAGATGATCTTTGGGAAATGTAACACAAATAATCATTGTTTTCCTTTCCAAATCTACACTGAAAAGAATACATGTATAAAATGCATTAAACACTTGCACGCATAGGCTTCTGTCATCCATTTCCATTAAATTTTTAAGACCACATTTATATCTGGAAATTACCTACGTAAACTCTTAAGTGTGCAAAGTCCCTTCTTCCCTCGAAGCCTACTTCTCTGCTGACCAAACTGACAAGTAGGTTTATTATCAAATTCACATATTATTTAAAAATAAGAATGTATGACTTCAACACTATAGCTATTCTAATGATTCCTATCCTCTAATCCCCTTTGTCTCGAGACTTGGTTGCGACTCCATATGCAATGCTAACAGAGAGCAAGTAGTGGAAGTAAAACGGAATAAACTTTATTTGCTTTAATTGTCAAATTTTAAAACCTCTTGGATTTTTGTTCAGTTTTGATAAATCAGAATATGGCACAAAATGTTCGGAACGCTTTAAAAAAAGAAGTCCTCTGCAATTGCAGTTTAAAGCTTATAATTAAATAATAAATATAGCCAAATTTATCGGTCTCCTAATCAACGTGAGACCGGGACGTACTGCTGCAGACGCAAGTTGGGACCCTGTGGCAGCCCTGACGTTTGTACGTTTGTGGTAATTACCTGGGAAGTTTCAACTTCTTATGGCAAAGCCCCAGGACTCTCTGCAAATGTCTCCCACTCTGAGTTAGAGTTGGAGACTTGGGGCAGTTCTGTGGCACTTAGTGAATAGTTACCCAGGAAATGTTGGACAGAAAAAGATCTGCTTAGCATCTGCGTAACTTCACAACTGATCCTACTGCCATCTCTCTCTCTCTCTCTCTCTCTCTCTTCCCCCCACCTCCAATCCATTTACCAACCTGAACTGGCCACCGACCCAACCCATCTCAACCTGTTAATACATGATTTTACAGTTGTTGACAAAAAAAATGAACAAATCCAGAAAATATTCTCCTATTGTTTCAGAAGTCGTAATGGCTGCACTTCTGTGCTCTTGGCAATTTGTGAGTAGTTCAATTTAATGAGCTATATTTTTGAAGTTGTTGCAGCTTTTCAAAATTGTCAGACTTGGGTTGAATTTTCACCATCAGGGCAAGAAATAGGAGCTGAGTTTGTTTTTTGGGTCAGGAACCTGCCTTCGTGGGAAATTAATTTAAAATTATATCTTCACAGCATTAAACCCTTAATTGATGGGGAAAGAAATTCCCTGTCAAATTATGTGGACGAGCATGGTGGTGGATCAGATGACTTGTGGATTGATTTAGATTCCCCACAGTACCAATCACAGAAGCTACTGTTTTTGTCCTGAGGGAGAGCTCGGTTGCTTGGTGCTATGGAAGGCTTTGGCACAGGTAAGTCAGATGTCAGAAGAGTTGGAGGCCTGGTACTGGGGCAGAGCTGCCGTTTGCTTCATTGATGCCAACCTGGATCTAATGTTTGAGGCAATGAGGGAAAGGAGGGAGATCCCAGTGGATGGCAGGAGGAGGCCACCAGGTCAGGTGGAGCACTGAGTTAGTCACGGGGTCTGCCCTTACTCTCTCGCAGTTATACTCTTTATTGCCAGTGGGCCCAAAATCTGACAGTGGTATCCCCATTGCCAGCTCTGGTATCACCTTGAACACAAGTGGACGCCCATTTTGGCAGCAGTGCCCCTGCTTTTCTGCCCCCCAAGATGTGACAATCCCGGTACAGCGTCTGAGTGCTGAGTTCGCACTTGTGCAATGCCAAAAGCACCACCTATCCCTTTGCCCACTGACAATCTCATGGGGCTGGATAATTCCCTGGGGCAGCCATGACTGACTGGCTCCCCACTCTCTATCCACCATTTTTCAGCTGATCTGCAATGGACAGCTCATGAATTCCGAGCACTACCTTCATACTTCCAACTTTAACAGGCCCATAATTAGATTTGTGAATATTTCACTTGGCCTCAATGGAGTTATGAACAGGATCACTGTCCAGTCCTCCTGCCCTCCCCCCATACAACTTTGAGTCTCATTTGGAATCGGCAAGTAGGTTTTAGAGGAGAACAACAAATGTGTCTCCATATAATTTATCGCAAAAAATAGGTAAATAAATAATGGAATCATATTGTTAAATAAAATTTTGTGCTTCCATACACTTAGCATGTGCTCAGTTTAATGACCAGAGCTTAGTTACTTCGGAATGAATAATCCATGCCCAGTTATTAAAACCAGAAACACGTGGGTATGGGTTTTCATAGAAAGTTTAACTACTGTATCTTGGGGAGGTTGTCAGCAGCAATCCGATACATTTCTCTAAGTTATGTGTACCTCTCGGTGGATGCATAACACAATGTATATAGCCCCTTCCCCATATCGTTCTTCATATAGATTTATTGTAACATCTTTTAATAGTGCAGAAGAATCCTAAAAGTATAGCGGAAGAAAGGAGCTTTTGAAAAGCTGTGTACAATTTCATCAATTGTGTCTTCTTTCATTGGAATATCCAAGAATAATTGCTGGAAATGTATGTGCTTGCTTAGTATTGCCCCTGCAGAACCACCAGTGTATTCTCTGACTAAGTTGTAACGGTTCTTCACATTGTCAGTTGTCACTTTATTGTGTTCTATAAATTGTGCTCTTTTCCTTAACTCATAGCAGTATTGTTCCTGATGCTTATGTTACAAGATTTTTTTTTGTTTGAAAATTGTAGTTTTTAAATGTAGGATAGATGCAAGAAAGATTAATTTTTCAGATAGGCCTTGCAATGCAGGTAAAAAGGAAGGCCTTATTTTGTTGCTGGAATGGTGATGAGAAATATTTAAAGCTAGAATTGTAGTGGCCTCTGAGGAGACAATGTTTGTAGGCATCTTGGGAGAATGTTTGAAGTTATGTGAAACTAGAGTGGTTTAAATTATTTTACTCAGAACATAACTAGGAACAGGAATAAGCAATACAGCCTCTCGAGCCCGCTCCGCAATTCAATACGATAGTGGCTGGCCTTTCGGCCTCAACTCCACTCTCCTGCCCGTTCTCCAAATCCTTCAACCCATTAAAAACCTGTCTGTCTCCTCAAATTTACTCACTATCCCTGCACCCACCACGCTCTGGGGTAGTAAATTCCACAGATTTGCGACCTTTTGAGAGAAGCAATTTCTCTTTATTTCATTTTAAATCTGCTACCCCTTACCCTAACACTATGACCTCTCGTTCTAGTTTGCCCACAAGAGAAGCATCCCCTCTACTTTGTTAATGCCCGTAATCATCTTTATATACCTCAATTAGATCTCCTCTCATTCTTCTAAACCCAAGAGAGTATGGGCTTAAACTGTTCAATCTCTCTTCATAAGACAAACTCCTTACCTCTGGAATCAATCGAGTTAATCTCTTCTGAACTGCTTCTAATGCAACTCCATCCCTCCTCAAATAAGGGGACCAAAACTGTACACAGTACCGTAGGTGTGGTCTCACTTAATGCCTTGTACAGTTGCAGCAACACTTCCCTACTTTGATACTCTATTCTTTTAGCTTTGAAGACCAAATTCCATCTGCGTTCCTTATTACCTGCTGTACCTGCATACTACTTTTCTGCGATTCTTGCACAAAGATACATGGCTCTCCTCTGCACCGAGGCATTCTGAAGTTTCTCTCCATTGAGATAACCAGTTTCCTTTCCATTTTTGGGGAGGAAGCCCTGCCTCAAGAGCTGCAGGCCAATTAAATGACTGAGTGGCGGCCACTATGGGGACTACAGCCAGTCTCTGAGAGAAGCGGGTTGCACCAGAACTGGATTTTGAGAGAAAGCTGAGGCCTTGCTTGGTCCAGGCTGGCAGGCTCTGGCAATAGGATGGGAATACTTGGGAGAGGGGGGTCTCTGATTGGCATGGGCTCAAAATGAATCACCCAGCCACAGCCTCCCTGGTTTACTTAAAATCACAGCGATGGGTTGGGAGGTGGGGGGGACCCTTAGTTGGCTACTTAAGGGATTAATTAGCCCAAGGCCTCCTGACACCTCGCCCACCGTTGTTAAAATAATAGTTGGGAGGAGGGAGATAGGTCCCGGTAATACAAATTTGATGGTCATTGATGGATCTCTGTGTCTATTCGGAACCCTGGATATATGTTATCCCTTCTTAGTTCCCAAATAACAGAGATTCCAGACTGCGATATTGGTAAAGTTATTTGAAACTTTTTTCGTCAGCTTTAGTGTCTACTGGTAAAGTCAGTTTTCAAAACATAATTCAGGAAGTTCCAACTAGCCCTGCAACATAGTCAGATCGATTGTTTTTAACAAATATAGTGGTTGAGTTCTAAAATACAACTCGGTAAGTCTTCAAATCATGATACACACTATTAAATGACGGAGAGTGATTTAAACAGAAGAATAATGCCGATTTAGTAGAAGCAAGCAGAGAATAGGTTTCAGAAAGTGATAGATTGAGTCCGGAATGAATTTCTTCATCCCGACAAGGGATTTTTAAAAAGATCCTTATGTTAAAGTTTCGCCGCCTTAACAGCTGTGATTGGGTTCAACTAATTTATAATTCACTCAATTCGACCAAACTGTCTGTCTGCCAATTTAAGAGATAAATATCTTTGTGTGATTTTGTATTTTTCTATAACCTGGTTTGCCAATTATGCCTCTCCCATTAATTGGATTAACACAGTTTTCGAAAAGTCATTATGACCCTGACTGACTGTTGCCATGGAAACTGATTTGTCCAGGCCTGGGAAGGCATGCGAGTCTTTTGTCACTGGCCTTGAATTGTCTAGCTGTTTCAATCAACTTGCAAAATGTGAGAATGGAGAGTCTTATCTGATCAGTTCCCAGCTAGTCAGCTTTTCCTCACTCTCATGGTTAATATATTGATTTAGTTAATTACTCTTAAGGAGTTAAGGATTTTTCTAAACAGGATTTCTTCATTAAACCTTTTATCTATCTTATCTATAGCTAACCAGAAAATCTGATTTCTATCAGCCATCTTGGCTCCAGGGGATTGCAGAGTTCAGCCCCAGAGATAAAATTGGGGCTATTATTATCTTTTTGGCTCAGTACTGTTATAGTCATCACAATTATTCACTTGGCTATTGGGAGAAAGCTTTGACACTGTCTAAATGATCAATTTCCGTTTTCTACAACTTCTGACTTGACCTATTGATTAATGCTTGGAGCTCTGTAAGAGTGCAGACAATGGTGTGAGAAACAGAAATAGCTTTAATATATTTTGAGTTTTTTAATAATGCTAAAATACATTTGCCCCTGCACTGAGAAGTTAAGAATAGATCCTGTTACAGTTTGAAGTGATGTTTATAGATCTTCCGTTCTTAGTAATGTTTTGAATATTTTTTGGAACGATTTCCACAGACGAGTTTATCAACTTAATCACAATTGACCTAAACATTTTTGTGTTGTAATGTAATACATTTAGTCATTTTTTTCAAATTCAGAAATGTTGGGTCTTTTGATTAGATTATTGCTTTTTGAATGTTCTGTATTATTTATAAGAAGTTTGGATTGTTCGAGGAAACAAATAATAGTCCACATTGTTATGGGAAATAAATAGCACAGAACGATCACAGAACAGTAATCCAATCAAGGAAGCTGGAATGATATTGTGACAAGCAAGAGAGTAGTTCAAGAGGTTGATCATACTATAACTCCAAAAAAGAGATAACACTCTTGAAATTGCGCTTTTTTTTCTCTCTAACGATGTAAATAATATGTCCTGCCAGCAATGGCAGCAGTGTTCATGCCTATGCCGCTGTTGATGACATTGATGTGTGGGATTGTTTTTGGTTTTTTTATATAATTTTTATTGGAATTTTTTTACAGAAAATATAAAACATAACGACAAACAATGAAATGCAACATAATAACTGTAACACCCCCCAGACCGTATCAACGCATGTATCACATTCCCCCCACCCCCGCAACCCCAATGAACAACAAAAGAACTTAAAAATAAATTAAAATTAAATAAACAAACATAGTCATCGTCCCGACTCTCCCCCCCCCTTTTCCCTCCCCCGGGTTGCTGCTGCTACTGTCCCCGTACCCTATCGTTGAGCCAGCAAGTCGGGGCAAGGTTGCCACCGGCTAAAGAACCCTTGTACCGACTCTCTCAGGGCGAATTTGACCTTCTCTAGCTTAATGAAACCCGCCATGTCATTGATCCAGGTCTCCACACTTGGGGGCCTCGCATCCTTCCATTGTAGCAAGATCCTTCGCCGGGCTACTAGGGACGCAAAGGCCAGCACAAGGCTTCTTTCGCCTCCTGCACTCCCGGCTCCACCCCAACCCCAAAAATCGCGAGTCCCCATCCTGGCTTGATCCTGGATCCCACCACCCTCGACACCGTCCTTGCCACCCCCTTCCAGAACTCCTCCAGTGCCGGGCATACCCAGAACATATGGGCATGGTTCGCTGGACTCCCCGAGCACCTAACACACCTGTCTTCACCCCCAAAGAACCTACTCATCCTCGTCCCAGTCATGTGGGCCTGGTGCAGAACCTTGAATTGGATGAGGCTAAGCTGCGCACACGAGGAGGAAGAATTAACCCTCTCCAGGGCATCAGCCCATGTCCCGTCTTCGATCTGTTCCCCCAGTTCCCCCTCCCACTTAGCTTTCAGCTCCTCTACTGACGCCTCCTCCGCCTCCTGCATAACCTTGTAGATATCAGATATCTTCCCCTCTACGACCCAGACCCCCGAAAGCACCCTGTCGCTCACCCCCCTCGCGGGAAGTGAAGGGAATCCCTCCACCTGCCGCCTAGCAAATACCTTTACCTGCAGATACCTGAACATGTTCCCCGGGGAGCCTAAATTTCTCCTCCAACTCCCCCAGGCTCGCAAACCTACCATCAATAAACAGGTCCCTCAGCTGTCTGATGCCCGCTCTGTGCCAACCCTGAAATCCCCCATCAATGTTCCCCGGGACGAACCTATGGTTCCCCCTTAACGGAGCCTCCATCGAGCCCCCCACTTCTCCCCTATGTCGCCTCCACTGCCCCCAAATCTTGAGGGTAGCTGCCACCACCGGACTCGTGGTATACCTCGTAGGAGGGGGCGGCCACGGAGCCGTTACCAGGGCCCCCAGACTTGTATCTCCACAGGACTCCCTCTCCATCCGTTTCCATGCTGCCCCCTCCCCCTCCATTACCCACTTGCGCACCATCGACACATTGGCCGCCCGATAATACCCCGAGAGATTGGGTAACGCCAGCCCCCCCCCCCATCTCTACCCAGCTCCAAGAAGACCCTCTTCACCCTCGGGGTCCCATGCGCCCAAACAAAGCTCATGATGCTGCTAGTCACCCTTCTAAAAAAGGCCCTAGGGATAAAGATGGGCAAACACTTGAAAAGGAACAAGAACCTCGGGAGAACCGTCATTTTGACGGACTGCACTCTACCCGCCAACGATAGCGGCACCATGTCCCACCTTTTAAATTCCTCCTCCATCTGCTCCACCAGCCTGGTAAAATTAAGCTTATGGAGAGTCCCCTAACTCCTTATCACTGTCGGTTGTTAGGGATAGAGGTTAAGTTATTTGCTTTTTCATTATTTTGTGTGTATTATTGGGAAAATGTTCCTCCCATATTTGCAATAATTATTCCAAACTGTACCGGTTCTGCATTGAAAATGTGTTTGTTGTGTTATTTGTAACAAATTAAAACAGAATAAAAACATTTTTAAAATAAATATAATTGATAGGAATAAAAAAAAGGGTGAAATGAAATATTGATTCATCTTTTTTAAAAAGTTGACTTTTTATGTTCTTCTGGCAAACATCCTAATTTGAAATATAAATTTGCTGAAAAAGATATAATCTCAAAATATTCCTTTTGTAAATGTGATATTTAACTTAATGCAGATATGAATCAAATTATGTTGGACAAAGATATGTCACAGCAAATATCACTGTGATGAAAATAGCAGGCATCTTTTTTCTAGTTACACAGCTAATGCATGTAATCAATTTGTCTGTGCTGATAGTACTTTGAATAATTCATTCAAAGACCAATTCTTGAATAGCATATTTAAAGTGAGTATAAAATACATGCTGAGTTGACCTCGAGGTGAATCTTGCTTGAACAACACAGTTTGAATTCTATCAATTTTTCAGAATCCTGGGTGTGTCCTGTGTGGCATTGGTACAAACACAAAGTGTTGACACATTTTATACTTCAGATGCTGCAAACAATGCAGCTGGAAATGTCCGATGGTACTTTTGTTTGAGGTACTGTATTTTTTTTTAAAGGTATTGATACGAAGTATCAAATCAGTTCATGAAAGCTGAAAAATCTTCTCAAAATTGGAGCCTTCTGCGGGATTTAACTTCATGTTCCATTTGACATGTATGCTGACGTTATGCAATTCAACCTCACCATCAACTTCCTTGATCCCTTCATTATCTTTGACTTGTCATGCTGCTTGTTGAACATCCATACTAGAGATTTCTTTCAACTAAATATTGTTGAAAGACTGATCCATTGTATTTGGCAAACTCTGTTCCCTTGTTGCTTGCTTTGTCCTCTCACCTTGTATGTTTTGAGGCTGAACCAGACCTTGGTGTCATATTAGCTGCTTCAAACACATATCCAACCATCACCAAAACTACCTATTTCCACCTCCATAACATTGTCATATTCTGTCCCTGCCTCAGCTCATTCCACTGCTGAAATGGTCTTTCATTTATTTTTTTGCCGCCAGTCTTGAATATTCCAATGTTACTCTCATCGGTCTCCACCTTCACCCTACACCCACATGAGCTTAAAGAAAACTGCTGTTCATATCCTAACTCTCATCAAGTCATGTTTACCTATCCCCTTTCTTGCTGACCTACACGCTCCCTTTCTGGTAATGACTTAATTTTTATAATTCTGATCCTTGATATCATATCCCTCTTATGGCCTCGCTCCCCCCAATCTCTAACTTCCTGCAACCCTACAACTTTCTGAAATGTCTGTATTTCTTCAATTTCAACCTTTTTAACCCTAATTTTTCTTGCTCCATTATTGGCAGTCATGCCGTCAGCTGTTTAGACTTTTAAGCTAGAGGTTCTGGTCTTAACCTTTCCTTCTGTATGCATCTTTTTTTCTCGCTCCCCTTAAGATACCCCCACTCAAAAAACAAAAATACTGGACAATCCCAGCAGGGCTGACAGCATCTCTGGAGAGAGAAGAAAGCTAACATTTTGAGTTTGGATGATTCTTTGTCAAATTCATCCAGGCTTGAAACATTAATGGGTGGCACGGTAGCACAGTGGTTAGCACTGTTGCATCATCACAACGCCAGGGACCAGGGTTCGATTCCTGGCTTGGGTCACTGTCTTTGTGGAGTCTGCACGTTCTCCACGTGTCTGCGTGGGTATCCTCCAGGTGTTCCAGTTTCCTCCCACCACAAGTCCTGAAAGATGTGCTTGTTGGGTGAGCTGAACATCCTGAATTCTCCCTCAGTATACCTGAACAAGCGCTGGAGTGTGGCGACTAGGGGCTTGTCACAGTAACTTCATTGCAGTGTTAATGTAAGCCTACTCATGACACTAATAAAGATTATTCAGATTATTATTATTTTATAACACCATTTTAACTGCAGATAGTTCACTGGATAGGTGGCAAGACGATGTAGGTATATGTGTTGTTATGCACAAAGCTTTTTATGAGGTCTTGATCTATTTGAATCATAGAACAGTTATAGCACAAAAGGAGTCCATTCGGCCTTTTGCACTTTTGCCAAGTCTCTGCCTGGTGCCACCCCCTGCCTTTACTCCATAGCCCTGCAAGTTTTCCTGTTCAGATATTGATCCAGTTTTCTTTTAAAATCCATGATTCAATCTGCTTGCACCACACTCAGGCAATGCATTCCAGATCCTAACCACATACTGTGTAAAAATGTTTTATCCTCATGTCGCTATTACTACTTTCATTAATCCAGTTAAATTTTCGACTTTGGAAGGGTTATTCTTCTTTATTCCGTTTATTCCCCCTTTATTTTACTTTTGCCGTTACATTTTTGATACATGGATGATTAATGGAGATGTGTCCAAGCAGCCTGTATCCTTAATTTAAACAGAATAATCCAGAAGGCTGTGCTGGTTTAACCTGAGTTGCAGACTGATCGGCACCAGTGAGAGAGATGGGTTGGCACTCAATTTGATTGATTTGGCTGGTGGGCACTGAATTGGCCCAAAAGGGTGTGCTTTGCCCGAAAACAGCTGGTGATTGGATCTTAAAAGTCCCAAGATTTCAGTTTGACTCCTGGCAGCAGAAAGACAAGACCCTTTCACTTTTTCTCCAGAATGACTGTGTTTATGAACTGGCAGAGAGCCTGGATGGATCTATTTACAGGAAAGCCATTACAGGCTGTGCAAGCGAAGTCCAGACCTTTATTTATCCAGAAGACCTGTGACTACTGCATTTTTAAGCTACAGAGAACCTGAATGAATTAATCTACAGTGAAGATCATTACAGGCTGCAAACCAAAGACTTGAATCTGCATACTTGCTCTGAAGGAAAGTGTGCGAAGAACAATAATTTGAAACAAAGACTTTCTTCCTTTTACTTATGATTTTTATCCCTTCCCACCCCTCTATCTTTGTCTTGTGTTGTGTACAGAAGGTGGGGGCAGGTTATAGTGGGGATTAGGAATAACTGCACATTTCATAATCTTTTTATAAATAAAAAGTAATTGTTTACATTTACAAACCTGGTGGCTGTAATTATTGGGCAACCAAGGGCCAATGACTTTGGTATTTTTATAAGAATTATTGGTTAATTCACTTGTGTTGTGGGCAGCACGGTAGCCTAGTGGTTAGCACAGCTGCTTCACGGCACTGAGGTCCCAGGTTCAATCCCGGCTCTGGGTCACTGCCCGTGTGTAGTTTGCACATTCTCCCCGTGTCTGCGTGGGTTTCGCCCCCACAACCCAAAAATGTGCAGATAGCTGGATTAGCCACGCTAAATTGCCCCTTAAATGGAAAAAAATAATTGGGTAATCTAAATTTTAAAAAGAAAAAAAAAAGTTTTAAAAAAAATTCACTTGTGTTGTGACTCCGGGGCATGTGGGGCTGGAATTGACCACGCACTAGCCCAGGGTGTCGTAACAATTTGCATAACCTAAGACCTAATAGCTATTGTGTCATAGCGACATATTAAGTTTAAAAAAAAATTATATTCCAGTGGTCCTCTTGTGATTTAGTACCACAAAGTTAATCTTCGGCATCCCTGTAATATAGGTTATTTTTACATTTGCGATATCTGACAGGATGCTGTTCCCACTTCAATGAAATAGATTTTTTGTACACCCGTATGGCTATTCTTTTCCTGAGAAATGTACCGCCTTTTAAAAAAAAATTAACATGGATTTATATCCTTTTTTCTTTCAAGGGGTGTTCATATCGCTCGAAAAGCAAACATTTGTTACCTATCCCTAATTGCCCCCGAGAAGGTGGTGGTGAATAGTCGTCTTAAATCACTGTAGTCCATTTGGCGTAGATCCAGGAAATCCAAGAAGGGAGTTCCAGATTTTTGATCCACTGCCGATGTAGGAATGGCAATATAGTTAGAGTTAAAATGGTCTGTGACTTGAAGGGGTCTTTGCAAGTGGTGGTGTTCCTATGTGTCTGCTGCCCTTGTCCTTCCACGTCATAGGGTCTCGGGTTTGGAAGGTGCTTTCGAAGGAGGCTTGGTGAGATGCTTCACCGCATCCTGTGTTAAGGAAACGACTGATGATAAATACCGAGGTGTTCAAATCCCAGAAGGGAAACTTGAAACAGCTTCCCTCACATTTGTGTTGCCAATTTGTATCGTATGTGGAGAGGTTTTGAAATCCAGAAATGATGCTCCAGACTACTTACGATAATTTTATAGTAAAATAAATGTTTATGAAGAAATAGGGAAAAAATAAAAAAGAATTACAGATAAAGAAGATAATGGCTTCACACAGTACCAATACTTTAAAACAGTTCCAAACCATCTTCATTTAACTACCTGCAATGTTAACTTTCCCCATCTGCTCAGCAACACCGTATAGAAACCCATGCAGACACTGGGAGGATGTGAAAACTCCATACAGACAGTGACCCTGGGCCGGAATTCAAACCTGGGTCCTCGGTGCCGTTGTCATAGTGCTAACCATTGCGACACGTGCCGCCATCTGTATCTCTTTCAGTACATTCTTCTCCATAGAATTCCTACCGTGCAGAGAAGGCCATTCAGCCCATTGATTCTACACCGGCCCTCTGAAAGGGCACCCTACCTAGATCCACTCTCCTGTCCTATCCCTGGAATCCCACCGAACCACATCTTTGAACACTATGAGGCAATTTGTTTAGCATGGCCAATCCACCTAACCTGCACGTCTTTGGACTGTGGGAGTAAACTGGAGCACCTGGAGGAAACCCTGCAGACATGGGGATAATGTGGTAAATACTTGGCGCGTTTTAGCACGCAGTATGCTGATATTAGTATGTTAGATCATGTTCCAAAAGAGTAATGTTCAGAATAATCTTGTTTTTACAATTCAGCTTCAGTGTTTTTACATAGACTCATTCCAAATTGCTGAAAGATGTGAGTACAAGGATGCTCTCAAATGATAACACATGACTGGTCATCATGAACTTTCTAATATTTGCAACTAAATAATGTTGGGGGTTTGTGGGCTGTTGGGAGGGGCAATTCATTTCCCTCATTGTCTTGCTTTTTTATAACTACAGTTCCTACAACTGCTCTGTAGCTAAAACCTGTTGCTTTGGAAATAATTAAAAATGCTTCATCAGCGAGAGGACTAAACATCTTTTAAAATATTGGCAAATCAAAATGCATGGTATTGTCATACAGCTTAGGAAGCGTCAGATTTGATCCCTGGCCTACTCCAGATAACTGCTGTTAGACTGGGAACTATGGGTGGAGAAGGAATGGGAGGAAACTTTTCTGTAGTCTGCCTCGGCCTCCCTCAAGTGTGACGGGAGAGGTGTGGTGGAGGGTAATCAAGCAGCATTCCGATTTCTAAGTGTGTTCAGAAACCCTTGTTCGAAACACTATGTATATGGGTGCCTGCTAAAGACATGAATGGGCCTGGTCAGCTAAGATGTAAAAATAATTTCTCACTATTGCACAATAAGAATGAATGACATAATCTTAAAATTAAGGCTGACCATTTTGAAGGGAAACTGGGGTGCACTTTTGGAATCGGTATTTACTCCCCCAAAAGCTATGGATGCTGAGACAGTTGGAACTTGCACGGCAAAGATTGACTACATTTTTGTTCGCAAAGGATATGGAATGCCAGATAAATGAAGTTGAAGTGCAGGTCAAGCATGATCTGAGGAATTGTAGAGAAGGCTTGGGGGGTGCACTGAATGGTTTCCTGTTCTTGTGATGCCCTCCTCCACTGTTTAATAATTTAATATTTCTATGAAGTCACTAAAAATGACATTGAAAAATGGCACTTAGGTGGCATATTGGAGAGTTATTCTTATTAATGGAACAAGAAGCTAGGAAGAATAAAAAGATGTGTATTAAGTTACTTTCTGTAGTTTTATATTTTTAGTTCTTGCCTGTATATGAGAAAAACTTATTTGAAGAATAAGTGTGGAACACTGCAACATTTAAAACTGTGCATTTCTTTATGCCTTGGCAATACTGCTTATCCCATGAGATTATTTTACAAACCAATTTCCATTCGATATTTTGGGTAGAAGAATATGCTGAATATTTAAACACTGAACAGCTGTTTCTTCCCTCACCCACAGATTGGAGAAATTCCCTTTCTGAACAACAAACATGCTGCAAAAACATGCTGTCATCAATGAGCAGAAGACCCAAAATTACCAATTAAAACAGGCTCTGCAGTCATAGTCAACAAGGACAGAACCATATTTATGTAAAGGTCGTAACTTCAATGTTGTAGCAGGTCATATCACCTTACGAACCTGTCTCCCATCCATTGACACTATCTACACCTCCCGCTGCCTGGGAAAAGCAGGCAGCATAATCAAAGACCCCTCCCACCCGGTTTACTCACTCTTCCAACTTCTTCCATTGGCAGGAGATACAAAAGTCTGAGAACACGCACAGATTCAAAAACCGCTTCTTCCCCACTGTTACCAGACTCTTAAACGACCCTCCAATGGACTGACCTGATTAATACTACACTCCTGTATGCTTCACCCAATGCCAGAGTCAATGTATTTACACTGTGTACCTTGTGTTGCCTGTTATGTATTTTCTTTTTATTTTATTTTATTTTTCATGTAATAAATGATTTGTTTGAGCTGCTCGCAGAAATATACTTTTCACTGTAACTCGGTACATGTGACAATAAACAAATCTAATTCAGTTGTGGTAACTCATTCAACTATTCCGAATACAATGCATATGACATTTTATCCCTTAGCTCATTGCAGGCAAGTGACTGGACTGTGCATTTTTTTATGGCCACAGATAAATAAACTTATCCAGTAAGCAGTGGATAAGTAAAAATGTACCAAACTGACCTCGTTAAGTTGATGAAAAGTGTGTCTTTAGATTTTTCTTTTCAATGACCCGATATTAAATGACTGTTAGTTTAACAAAAGATGATGCTGCTGTGCTTCACATCCAATGAATTACTCTACAGTATGGTCATGGTAATACAAACTAAAGTGGCAACCAATGTTGTGTGTTGCAATCCTACAAAAATTTAATTAATTAAATGATTTATTCGCTTGAGGTTTTGGTTGAGGGAGGAATGTTAGCCAGGAAACCCAGGAGAACACACTGTTCTTGAACAGTGATATGGGATCTTTTACTTTCAGGTGAAAATCTAGGCCTTTATTTAATCTTTTACATGAAAGATTGTATTTTCAACAAAAATGCAATTTTGGTACTGCTGATATATCAGACTAGATTGTGGGCTAAATCCTGAAGTGGGGCATGAACCTGCACAATTTTTAAAAATACTCTTTTGTGGGATACCAGTATTGGTTACTCATTACTAATTGCCCTTAAAAGGGTGGTGTTGAACTGCTGCAGGGCAGCTGGTGTGGGTACATGTTCAGTGCACATAGGAAGGGAGTCCCAGGGTTTTGTCACAGAAACAGTGAAAGAATTGTTGTGGCTGGATGCCAATGAAATGGAGATATACCAGGAGTCACACTCCTGACTTGTGCCTTGTAGATTGTGGACAGGCTTTGGGGGGTCAGGTGAGTGACTATCTGCAGAATTCCCAGCCTCTGACCTGCACTTATAGTCACAGTATTCATATGGCTAGTCCCAGTGGCGGACTGGCCAGGGTGTCAGCTTGCCCGATGGCAAGTGGGCCCCTGATGAAGTGGGCCCCCTATATCAAATAAAAATGCAATAAAAAAACAAACACAGACAACTGTTTTAGTAATAAAAAGGAATAAGAAAGAAAAGAGAACAGGACACAAATAAGCAGTGCATGAAAAGGAACGAAGCAGGGGAGGTAGTGGAAGGATGTGGAATGGGGGGCCCAGGTCGGGCATAATTAAGGAAATTCCATGTTTTCAGCAAGAGTGTGTGAATTTAAAGATAAAGTTACAATTCGTGATTTGAGATGGTCTGCAATTACAAAGGATATCAAGCAGTAGTCTTGGTTCAGCCGGTACATCGGTCCGGGGCCCGGAGAGCCAAGAAGGGGCCCGTGAATCTCTGAAGGGCCCTTAAAAATGATAATTAAGTAGATCAATAAATCTCCAACTTCTTTCCTGAGATTTGTATTCTAACTTAATAAAATATAATTGTTTTTAAAAAGAGCAATACCAAATAAAAATGCAATAAAGAAACAAACAAATAATCACTCAGTGTATGAAGGAACGAAGCAGTGTTAAACGGATGTGAAAAGGAGTGGGGGGGGGGGGGGGGGGGGGGGGTGCTGGTTCACCCGGGTCGGACATAGTTGGAAATCCATGTTTGCAGCAAGAGTGTGTGAATTTAAAGATAAAGTTACAGTTCGTGATTTAAGATGGTCGGCAACTTGAAAGGATATCAAGCAGTACATTGGGTCATGAGGTCACCGAAAGGAGAAGCAATACCTTTGACCATGAATCATGAGGTCAAAGATATTGAAGTGATAAGCCATGATCGGTAAACTCAAAGGGTTGCGACTTGTAACACTACACTGGTATCAAACTGGACATGTTAACTTTGGTCGTGGGACCATTCTTAATGTCTTACTATAGTCGGACCAAACTTCTAAGTTTCAACAGTTGTCTCAGTTGCTTGCTGGTGTGAACACTGGACAGTGGATTGTCTCCTCTTCTGAAGCTGCATAGGCCACAGTAGTATTGACTAATGAACATAGCCTATTGAAGTGTAAGTAAGTTATTTTATATTTTTTATCAAGTAGGGGTTTATCTGGCGTTCCTTCAAGTTATTCTTGCAATCATCAATATTCATTTTTCCCAATGTGGGCTATTTTTAATTAAGTTTTTATTTCAGGAATATTACCCCTACCAGCATGGAAATGAAAAAGCATAAATATGGGTCACTAAAACGCAAAGAACAAAAAGAAGCAGAAAGGAAGGAATCAGCCAAGCGATGCAGGCCTATTACAGAGTTTATAATACCACAAGCACAATCCACATCAATATCCAGTTCTGCAACAAATAATCAAGAAGCAAGAAACAATGCTCATGGTGATGATGCAATGACATGCGAATTACAAGAACAGAGAAGAGCTATTTTGAATGTAGAGACAAATACAAGTGCATCCATTACTAATCAACCCAGGCCCAATATTTCTTCTGGCTTCCTTGTTCCGGTATCTGTACTGCCTGTAGTTGCAACATCTGAACACATAGCTTCACCTAGTGACAGGGAATCAGATATTCCTTCAAGCATAAATGACTTGGTTTCTGAAGCACATCCTGTAAATGAACCTATGCAAGAAAATGAAAGATCAATTACTGGAATCTTCCAATATCCATCACGAGCAAAGCTAAAACAGTTTTTTGCTGAACATCCACTTCAGCCACTTGATGATCTGCCATTTTATGCTCGTTTGTATGAGAGGAAAATTATGAATGACTCAGTCCCAAGAAAATGGCTAACATATAACAAAGAAAATAAATGCTTATATTGTTCATACTGCTTAGCCTTTGAGTTTCCCAACACTTGTAATCCATCACCCTTTGTACGTGGCTTTAGTGACTACAGGTGTATTAGCCAGAGCTTGACTTTACATGAATCGACAACAACACATGTCAGAAATGCTCAGCAATATATCAGTGTGGTTAATGATGGCACCTTAGATAAATGTTTTGCAGCATCACTAATTAAAAGGAAAGAAGAAGTATTGAAGCAGAGAAGTATTGTCATGAGGATTATAGGCATCATAAAGATGTTAGGCAAGCAAGCACTTCCTTTTCGAGGTCACAGAAATGAATCGGCCTACACTCTAGATAATGAGGTTCTGAATCATGGCCATTTTTTAGCTACAGTGCAGTTGATGGCAAAATATGACCCCATTATGGCAGCTCACGTTTCTGCAGTGCAAAACAAGTCTAAACAAAGAATCAAACGATTAGAGCAACAAGGAAAGGCTCAAAGTAAAGGCCGTGGTGGACTTGTTACATACCTGAGTAAAACAACTATAAACATGTTAATCAAAATTATGAAGAATATGATACAAGAAAGAATTAGTCATGAAGTTTCTCAAGCAAAATATTATTCTATTCAGGTTGATTCAACACAAGATAATTCATCCATCGATCAGTTTAGCATTATTATTCAGTATGTGCTTAAAGGTATTATCTGTGAGCGACTACTTTCAGTTGTGCCAAGTAATGATGGTACAGGACAGGGACTTTTTGATCTATTGATTGAAACATTACAGCATCTTAAAATTGACCCCCAAAAATATTTATCTCGTAGCACAGATGGCGCTGCAAGCTACCATGGCCAGTATAATGGTTTACAAAGTAAAATTGCTGATGTGGCTGATCAACATGTTCATATATGGCGCTATGCCCATGTCTTGAATTTGGTGATAACTGAAAGAACAAAATGTTGTGTGCCTGCAGTTTCTTTTTTCAATTTGCTCCAGAATATAGCAACTTTTGTGAAAGCACCATACAAGAGAATGGCTGTATGGATAGAAGTTGTTGGAAAACATCTAGGACAAGAAAAAATGAAACGATTAAAGCTAATTGGTGAGACCAGATGGTCAGGAAAATCCAATGCAGCAACAACTATATTTGGACGTTTTGACGATGCCGCTGCCAGTGCTTTAGTAAATCTATTGACATGCTTATTAATGATACAAGATTCAGAAAAGTTTGATGTAAAAACAAAACATGAAGCAAATGTTTTACTTCAAAGTCTTCTAAAGTTTGAAACCATATTGACAGCATTTACTTACTTGTATATATTTGAAACTACAACCCCGTTATCAAGTTATCTACAGACGAGTGGTTTAGATATGTTTACTGCATGGAGTTTGGTAGATTCAGCTACAACAAAGTTGAAGGAACTGACAAGAACATTTGATAACGTTCACAGCAAGGCTTTGGAAATTGTAAATAAATAGAATATAGAACAGTACAGCACAGAACAAGCCCTTCGGCCCTCGATGTTATGCCGAGCAATGATCACCCTACTCAAACCCACGTATCCACCCTATACCCGTAACCCAACAACCCCCCCCCCCCCCCCAACCTTACTTTTTTTTTTAGGACATTAAGGGCAATTTAGCATGGCCAATCCACCTAACCCGCACATCTTTGGACTGTGGGAGGAAACCGGAGCACCCGGAGGAAACCCACGCACACACGGGGAGGACGTGCAGACTCCACACAGACAGTGACCCAGCCGGGAATCGAACCTGGGACCCTGGAGCTGTGAAGCATTTATGCTAACCTACCATACTACCGTAATGACAGGATTTCACAGATGAATATGGATGAAAATCAAACATTGGAAATTGATGCGTTGGACACAGCATTGCCAGTTAAGAGGCAGAGGAAGAAGAAAAGAATGGCAGATGAGCTTATTGATGATGAAAGAAATTCCTCAGATTCTCTAGCTGATTTCCGAGTAAATGTGTTTAACCTAATAATGGATCGCATTGTCCAGTCACTAGAATCACGCTTTGTACAACACAAACAGTTGTATAAAGATTTGTCCTGCTTGGACCCAGCAAAGTTTAAAACTAATGCCGAGAAGGGCCTTGAAGATGAAGCATTGGAAGGTATTATTAAGCTGTTTCCACAAATCAGCAAAGATCAAGTAATATTGGAATTGTTTTCTTTTGCTTCAAACTTTGATGTATTAAAGCTATTGCTTAATGATGGTGAGAATATGGATTCCAGTTACAACAATTGTAAAATTTGCAACACTTGCCCATCGTGTGTACTAAATATTCTGGCATCCAACAGACTTCATGACAAGGCATATGATAACCTTTATGAACTTTATAAAGTCATCTGCACACTATCAGTTACTCAAGTCCAATGTGAGAGGACATTTTCAAAGCTAAAGATCATAAAGACAAGGTTAAGAAATTCGCTGTCTGAGGAGAATTTGGAATCATACATGTTGCTATCCATTGAAAAGGAATTGTTAGATGAATTGGATGCAGAAGCAATTATTGGCAGATTCGCACAATCATCTAGCGAACACAAACGATTGCTCTTAATATAGTGGATTGCATGCAATGCTCTATTGTGCTTTTGAACTATCTGTTAATGTGTAAATTGTGCAGTAAACTATTTAAAAATATCAACCAATTACTTAAAATTAAAAAAAAATTTTTTAAATTCAATTATAACATTCTGTATTTACATTTGGTATCTACTGCCAGTAATATGTACAGTACATGTACACTGTAATTACTAAGAAATACACATTTTTTCCACAAAAGTTTTAATTGTACCCTTTTTTCCATATGTATTTTTTGAAAATGTTATTTATTCGTTATGAAAATTAAATGATAGCATTGTAGTTGTGGGTGGGCCCCCTTTGTCTCCTGGCAACCAATATTTTTAGACCCAGTCCGCCACTGGCTAGTCCATCCTATATTTCAGCCTTGGTTAAGTGTGCTGCCAACTGAACCAGGTTACAGTTAATTCATTCTATTGTTTTTCTAATGTAAAAATGCAGATGAAATGGTACGGTGAAGGTGAGGTAGGATAATGAGAATGTCAGGTTAGACATGGGCAGTATTTTATAACTAATGCATAAAAATGTGGTTTCAATTTGAGGTTGCTATTGAAGGAATATCGCTGCCGTGGCTGCTGTTACGAACCCAGCTGATAATACTGGACAGGTCAGAGCCCAGCGTGAAATCAGGCTTGTTTTTTTGTTCAGAAACTATGGAGGAAAGTTATTGAACAGGAGTTTACGAATGAACTTTTAGCATAAAGATTAAAACAAGGGGAAAAAATGAACTATATTACACCAGACAAAAAGATTGGAAGGATCTCTGTATAAATGCAAGAGAATGGATCAAACTCGCAGCATTCCTTCTGTCCGAGAAATATACTGACAAACAGACACACCTAGTGAAGATTTACCACTATGTTAACACCAAAGCTTCTTGATTCGGCTGGCTCGATTGCAAGCTGTTTTCTGTGAGCAGTTTATGAGCATTCACTGGGCTTTTTCCCCGTATTGTATGTATTCCTGAGACACCTGAAATTACACTCTGAACTCTCAATTACTTCAACTGCAGAGCAAGCATGAGTCCCCTGATCTCAGTCCTCAGTAGTCTTGCAGTATTTCTCATCCGAGAACTTAATACTCCTTCCTGCCTTCACTCTCTGACATACACACTCTGAACTCCTTTTTTCTGTCTTTCCCTATGGCTGTGTGTCATTGGAACTTATTTAATATGCAACAGCGCAGTTTCTCCCCACTTTTTTTCCCCCCAAATCGCTAAACTACTAACCCCTTTAACTCATCTCTTCACTTCAAAGGTGATAAAATCTCATTAAGAAACACATCCAGAAAACACAACCCTCCAAACATCCCAGCACCAAGCTAAAAGAATTGAATGGAACTGAAATCATATTCCACCTTGCTTGACACAAGTATTATTAATATAAATTAAACTTCAAGTTATACATTGTTCCTAATATGTGTCACTACTACTTTTATCTCAATAATGCTCCTTGTTTCTTATGAGTGTGAGCATGTGAACTGAAAATAAGACTGGTGGGGCTGGGAAAATAGGAATTTATGAAATGGGCAGATCCAGCCCATAGAACATATTTGTTTGAGTTATCTGTTTGATAAAAACCATATCCCCTCTATGTATTTTTTTTCCTGGTAAATTATTTTACACTAGTAAAAAGATTTATTACTTAAAAAAAAGAAAATTAAGACGAGTGTGGACTCTGGTTCTGTCCTTAGTCTGTGCTAAGCTACCTGATCATTACCGAGATAGTAGTACAAAATAGACCTCACCAACCTTGACTTACAATCAACCTGCTCTTAATTGCTGTTCAATATCTCCTTTTGGGGGCTATATGTGCTGGATGAGGACAGGATTGTACATGAGCATGATTCCCCTTGTGATGGAATGCCTGCAAATATTTGACTGTTGAAGTTCATATATGAATTAAAATAATGAACATTTGAGTGCAGTTGCCTGAGGCAAGGCCACATGGAGAGTGCTTTGCTTTCGCTTAATTCCACATGTAATGGCCTGGCTGACTGGGCATATATGTGTTTGAAGTTTAATGACGCCTCATAGTTGACTCAAAATCATTGTACTCTTCATGATTTTAAAGTTGTTGTACTGCATCTTTGTTCAACATCACTGGTTGCTCAAGTAAGAGGGCCTTCTGTTCCCATTAATCTGGAGTGCACCTTTTTCTACCTAATATCCACATACAAAATAATAAAACCCTATCTCTAAAAATAGCAAATCTTTATTCCATGCACCAAATACAGGGAATCCCTTGTTTAACATGCCTAACATGTTCCCAAAAACAGTGTGCTAAATATCAATATGCTAAACAAAAATGGTTTCCCAGAGGATAATATTAAATAAGGGTGATTATGTTTCTGATCTTTAATTTTTAGATTAATCGGTAGGTTATTTTGGGTGTTGATTAGCTGGCTTCCAGGCTGCTCCTACAGTCCGTTCACTCGCCAGTGGAGAATGGGAAATGGTGAATACATTACTGGATCTCAGCCTCTCCCTCAACCCTGGGAACGTGTTGATGGCTGGTGTCAACATGGAGTTGGAGAAGATGAATGAACACCAGGCGAAGAATCTGGGACAACACTGACCAATAGGTGTCTTTTAAGTTAAAACAAACTTTAATTTAATCACAGAATTAACCACCTTAGCAACAAAGGAATAGCTTTGTAGTTAAGTTACAACAGTGCTCAAGTAAAAGAGAAAACCGTAACTTACTTCCTAAACCCACCACTATATTCCACTTGAGTAAACCAATATATATCAAATATCACACATGAATAATGTTTTTTAAAAAAAAAAATTTAGAGTACCCAATTCATTTTTTCCAATTAAGGGGCAATTTAGCGTGGCCAATCCGCCTACCATGAACATTTTTAGGTTGTGGGGGCGAAATCCACGCCAACACGGGGAGAATGTGCAAACTCCACACGGACAGTGACCCAGAGCCGGGATCGAACCTGGGACCACGGCGCCGTGAGGCAGCAGTGCTACTCACTGTCCCACCATGAATAATGTTAACAACCATGTTTCTAATTGCATTTCTCTGTGCAGAATCTTTGGAGAGAGAACCTTTCAGAACCATATTGAAATACCTCTGTTCAGATGAGAGTTCTAGGACCAACTACCTTGAACGACCTGGCTCCTTCACTACATAAGGCATTCTTTTATCTCTTATTACAAGATGTTCCTTGACTTGTTTAGCCTGGACCAAACACCATACCCCTCAAAGTATCTACACCCAGGGGTCCATTAAGCATGAATAATATTCCATTAGCTAGCTATCTGCAAACAAGTAAATGGTTCTCAAGATCTAGCAGCAAAACACTTGTCCTGCAAATCAATGATCCCCTCATTTTCATGACACCTTAATCACAGCTCTAGCAGCCATACTGTCTGTATGCATCTTTTTTTTTAATTTAAAAAAAAAGTTTGTTTTCCAATTAAGGGCCAATTTTAGTGTGGTATTGCTAGGTGTTGCTTTTACTTAATTTGCTCTGTTTTAATAACCTTTGCTCTAGAGTTGCCAGGTATCTTTCTGATACCACCATGAGGTCCAAAGCCAAGTGCTGATCAATAACTCAATACACCAGTTAGTAAGTTTCAAATCAAAACACATTTATTACACACAGTCAATCACTACTCATGCATAAAACTCTATTTACTAGACTATCACTACAACTAAAGGCCTATACTTTCAAATGGCCCACCAGGTCAGAGGAACAATGGCCTTTGTCCGGTTCTGAGTCTGCAGGCTTCAAGCTGGTATGGAATAGTAGCTAGGAGCGCCTATCTCGTAGCGTGCGTTGACTGGAGACTTACTTGGTTGGTGCAGCTGCTAGTCAGGTCTCTCCTTGTTGAGACTCACGGTCAAGAGTTCTTTGAGAGCTGCTAAGAGAGCGAACTGAACTTGGGGACTCTACTTTATAGTCCCCAGAGGTTTTGCGCCCTTTTGGTCCCAATTAATTGGACCATGTCCCAATCGGTTCTATCGATTTCTCCAATACTGGAGCTTTTCCCTGATAGCTGGGCGGTTCCTATGTGTCCATTGGCCTTCCTTTGTCCTGGCTCCCGCTGGCGCCGGGGAGTCTGGTTTGGCCCTGATTGCTTCAATGTTTCTAATTGTTTCTGGGGATTGCTCATTAGTATGTAGATGGCTACTGGTTTCGGTTCTGTCTGGGTTCTGCAAGTCTTAATACACAGGAAACCTTGCGCTGCTTGTTTGTCCTGTGGCTGGCCGGTTTTCCCTGCATTCTTTGCGGGCATCCATTTTGGAATCGGGAAGTGGCCACCCCAGGTGGCTACACTGGCCAATCCATCTACCCTGCACATCTTTGGGTTGTGGGGGTGAGACCCACGCAGACACGGGGAGAATGTGCAAACTCCACACGGACAGTGATCCAGGGCCAGGATCGAACTCGTGTCCTAGGCACCGTGATGCAGCAGTGCTAACCACTTGCCGCCATGCCACCCTCTGTCTCTGCAACTTAACCCAGATTTTAATAAGTTACTGCAAAAAAGTATGACCATTTCTTGCATTCATCACACCTTATAAGCGCATGTGAACTGTCCTTTGGATGCTAACTATATTTAACACTTGAATCCCAACCTAAAAGTTATATTTCTGAAGCACATTAACTAGTAAATTGGAAATTTTCAGAACAGAAGACAGCTGAAGCTTCTATTTAAATAAAATGTGTTTCCACAATAAGAATTTGAAATTCCAACTTAATAAGCACAGGTTCTGCAACACCCAAAATGGTTTTAAATTATTCATAATATTTTTAACATTGTGAACTAATTAATGTTCCAAATTGCTACCACTAAGACTCGTCCCAAGTTGTTCATTTACTGGAAAAAATGTTTAAAACAGAGATGCAATAACACTGCAAGGTTTTTAAAAAATCGGGTGAAGGCAACTTAAAATTCATTTTCTCCACAATGCTGCTCAAATTTTAAGTACACTTAAAAGGGGATGCATAGATTGTAAAAGCAGGGATGTCATGTTGGAGCTGTATCGAACTCTGTTGAAGCCACAGCTGGTGTACTGCGTGCAGTTCTGGTTGCCACATTATAGGAAAGATGTGATTGAACTGGAGGGGGTGCAGGGGAGATTCACCAGGATGTTGCCTGGGATGGAACATTTAAGTTATGAAGAGAGGTTGGATAAGTGTGGGTTGTTTTGGTGCAGAGAAGACTGAGGGGCGACCTGATCGAGGTATACAAGATTAGAGGGTCGTGGACAGAGAGGATAGGAGCATCTTTCCCCTTAGTTATGTTGCTCGTTCTGTGTGAGTGTGGTTAACACTCAATTTGGCTCTGTTTCTTTACTTAGCTCTAGAGTTGCCAGGTATCGTAAGATACCGCCACAAGTTTCAAGGTGAAGTTCAAAGCAATAAAACCATACACCAATTAGTAAGTTCAAACAACTGAGATTATTATAATACATTTATAAAACTACCCATGCACACGCTAAAAGGATTAAACTATTCCTACTGCTAAATAAACTAATACTTATCTCGAAGGAACTGTCGGATCAGGGAACAAGGCCTCTTGCTCTGCTCTGGTCTGCAGACTTCAGGTTGGTATAGGTTAAAAGGGGTCAGGAGTGTCTATCTCTGGTAGCGATCGTTGAGACACTTACTTGCTGGCAGCTGCTGTCCCAAACCTCTCCTCTCTCTCCTTCAATGTCTTCTTTGGCAAAAGCTGGTCGAGGTGCTGGTCCACAAGGGAGGGCTGGTCAAGGAGCTGGTCAAGGAGAGAGGAGGGCTGGACAAGAAGAACAAACTATGTGTGGGACCTGTCTTTTATAGGTCCCAGGAATCCGAGCCCCTTTGGGCGGACCCCTTTACCTGCTCTGAATCGATTGGGTCTCTTCCCAATCGATATGTTTGAATCCCCCCAATACTGAGGCTGTTCCTTGGCTACTGGGCGGGCTTTCAGGTTCTTTGTCTTCGAACCCCGCTGGTGCCGGGGTGTCTGGTATCCTATACAATGTAGCAGTTACTTCCCCATTTGTGTCCATTGTCTCTGGGATCGTTCCATTACTATGCTAACTGCCTCGGAGATTGCCTCATTAGTATGAGGAATGTTCATTTCGGTGCTGTCTGCTCTCTTAGCAGACAAAATCCACATTTGCTTGGTGCAGCCTGCTGGTGCTGCAAACATTGTCCATTTTAACCTGTATGCTTTGCGTTCCTCCATTTTGTATTTAGGGAATGGCCAACTTCGGTGGCTACAGTTAAAGGGTCAGTCACACAGGTTCAAGATGAGGAGCAGCAGGTTTAGGGGGAAATGTGAGAAAAAAACCTTGTTACACAGAGGGTTGTGACAGTCTGGAATGCACTGCCTGGGAGGGTGTTAGAGGTGGGTTACCTCGCATCATTCAAAAAATACCTGGATGAGCACTTGGCATGTTATAACATTCAAGACTATGGGCCAAGTGCCGGAAAATGGGATTAGGTAGGTAAATCTGGTGTTTTTCATGTGTCGGTGCAGATGTGATGTGCCGAAGGGCATCCACTATTTTCTGTGATTCTGTAATGCTAGTCCTGGATAACTATACAACTGCCTCCCCACCCCCTATCGTTCACACCTGCCTGACCCAGCCTTCCACCCTACCTACATGAATGCAAGAAATAGGAACATGAATCGACCGTTTGCTGCTAAACCGGCTCCACCAATCAACTTAATGTTGGCTGACGTTGAGCTTCACCTCCACTTTCCTTTCTGCTCCCCAGATTCCTGAAATCCTGAGATACCAAAAATCTGTCCGTCCTATCCGTAAATGCATTCAACGATGAGGCATTCACACACCCCTGAGGCAGAGAATTCCAATGATTCTCAACCCTTTGAGTGAAATAATTTACCCTCATCTCAGTCGTAAGTGATCAGCCCCTTATCCTGAGACTGTGCCCCATCCTTGACCAATGGAAACAATCTCTTTGCATATACCCTATTAAGCCTCTTCAGAATTTGCATGTTTCAATGAGATCGCCTCTCATTCTTCCTAATTCCAGAGTCCAATTTACTTGGCGCTTCATCCCGGAAAACAATCAAGTGAACTTTCACTGTTCCACCTCCAATGAAAACATATCCCTTCTTAAATGTGGAGACCAAACCTACACTCAGTATTCCAGATGTGATCTTGCTAAAACCTTGTGTGATTACAGTAAGACTTGTTTATTCCTGATCTCCAATCTCCTTGCAATAAAAAACAACATGCCATTTGCTTTCTTGATTGCTTACTGTACCTGCGTGCTAACTTTGTGTTTCTTGTCTGATCATGCCAAGTCTCTTTAAAAATCGTAAGAAGTCTTACAACACCAGGTTAAAGTCCAACAGGTTTGTTTCAAACACGAGCTTTCGGAGCACGGCTCCTTCTTCACCTGAAGAAGGAGCCGTGCTCCGAAAGCTCGTGTTTGAAACAAACCTGTTGGACTTTAACCTGGTGTTGTAAGACTTCTTACTGTGCTCACCCCAGTCCAACGCCGGCATCTCCACATCATCTTTAAAAATCAACATTTACAAGTTTCACACATTTTTTAAATATTCTGCTTTTCTATTCTTATGACCCAAGTGAATAACTTCACACTTCCCTACATTATACTCCATCTGCCATCTTGTTGCCCACTCATTTAACCTGTCTATTGCTCTTTGTAGCCTCTCTCTCTCATTTCTCCCACAGCTCTCCTTTCCACTCAGCTTGGTATCACTAGAAAATTTACATTTACTCTCTGTCTTTTCATTGAAAAATCATAGCCAGTGCATCCACTATCACTGCCACTATCTGCTTTAAAGCCCCAGGGTGTAGTTCACCAGGCCTCGGGGATTGTCTGATTTTAGTCACTTAAGTGTCACAATATGTGCATATTGTAAGGAACATAAAGGGTTAATGTAATGTTACAACTTTAGTCACTAAATGGTAGAGCAACCATATAAATATCACATGTCTCCTTGACTTCTGGGAGAGAGACAGTAGAGAGTGGAAGGGAGCCAGACTGAATAGATGTGAGATAATTTAGCTGATAGTATAGTTTAGTATTATAAAAGTGCGGTGTATTCTTTACTTATCTAATCCTTAGCAAATGTTCAAATCTAATTAAGTGTAGTGTAATAAATTAGCTTTGTTTGTTCAACACTGCTTGCTGTTCTTTGTCAACACTACAACTGTCACCATCCAGAAGAATACAAAGAACCCAACATTACGTTTCTCCAATATTTTTGCTCTACCATTAATTTCCTTCCTGTTCTCTCACTGTTTAACTCTTAGGTTATTGTCTATTCTGACATGAAACTTGTGTAGTCAACTGCGAAGATGGACACAAAGTATTTGTTCCATGCCTCTGCCATTTCCTTATTGCTCACAATAGTTTCTCCTGTCTCTGCCTCGAAGTGACCAGCATTCACGTTATTCCCTTGTTTTCTTTTTATATACTGAGAAAACCTCCTTCAGTCTGTTATTATGTTTCTGGTTAATTTATTCTCATCTGGGGGTAGCACGGTGGCGCACTGGTTAGCATGCTGCCTGTGGCGCTGGGGACCCGGGGTTCGATCCCTGACCTGGGTCACTGCCTGTGTGGAGTTCGCACATTCTCCCCGTGTCTGCGTGGGTTTCACCCCCACATCCCAAAGATGTACCATTTAGGTGGATTGACCACGCTAAATTGCCCCTTAATTGGAAAAAAAAAGAATTGGGTACTCTAAAAAATTTTTAAAGAAGTAAAAAGGGAAAACAAAAGTTTACTGTCATTCTACTTTCCTTTAAATCAACATTTTGATGGCCCTTTCCTGGTTTCTAAATCATTCCCATCCTCAGACATGCTCTGGTTTTGCAATATTGTGAACCGCTTCTTTTAATCTAATACTATCTTTTACTGCCCAATTGAGTTAAAGATGAGTCTTTTTTGCTGAGTTTTTGTTTTTCACTGGGATGTATTTATGTTGAACATTTTGAGTTGTTTCTTTAAAGGTTTACCACTGTATATTTAACTCCCAAACGTTTTTGTCTGTTTACCCAATTAACCTTGGCCTCTTGCATAGGTATGAGAGAAGAACTGGCTGGGTTTATTTTAACACTCTTTTTTGTGATTGGAGTATATCACTTTCACTTGTCATGGAATTCAATAGTATTATGGTGATTATTTTCCAGTGGATATTTTGCTATGACACGAACTAACCTGCTTGATTACACAATTTAGACCTAGGATCTCTATCCCTAGTTGGTATCACAATGTATTAACCAAAGAAATTGTCACAGAAGCATTCTACAAACTCACCTTCGAGACCCCTCTTGCCTATTTGATTTTCCCTGTCTATATGAAGATTGAAGTCTCCCACAGTTATTACATTGCCTTTGTTACAAGCTCCAACAATTTCTTCTTTAATACTTTGACTAATATTAAAAATTACTCTCACCAGTATTTTCTGACTCCTCCTATTCCTAGTTTCTATCCATACTGATTCAACTTCATAATCCTCTGAGGCCAGATCCTTTCTCACTGATGTCCCTACGTTATCCTTTAATGAAATGAAAATCGCTTATTGTCACGAGTAGGCTTCAATGAAGTTACTGTGAAAAGCCCCTAGTCGCCACATTCCGGCGCCTGTCCGGGGAGGCTGGTACGGGAAGCGAACCGTGCTGCTGGCCTGCTTGGTCTGCTTTAAAAGCCAGCGATTTAGCCGAGTGAGCTAAACCAGCCCCTATATGAGGACTATTCTTCCAACTCTGTCTTGCTGAAATATTGTGCACCCTGGAATATTTATTTTCCAACCTTGATCACCTCGTAACCATTTATCTGTAATAGCGATTAGATCTCCATCATTTCCCTTTATTTGGGCTATTGGTTCATATATCTTATTACAGCTGCTTTGTGTATTTAGATAAAGAATCTTTAATTTCATTTTTATAATTAAAATTTTTTTTTAAAAAAATAAATCTAGATTACCCAATTATTTTTTCCAATTAAGGGGCAATTTAGCGTGGCCAATCCACCTACTCTGCACATTTTTTGGGTTGTGGGGGCGAAACCCACACAGACACGGGGAGAATATGCAAACTCCACACCGACAGTGACCCAGAGCCGGGATCGAACCTGGGACCTCAGCGCCGTGAGGCGGTTGTGCTAACCACTAGGCCACCGCGCTGCCTTTAATTTCATTTTTAATAACTTTTATTCCCTGCAATGACCTTATTTACCACTGTACAACTTTTGTTCAACTCTATCCCTTCCTGTCCCAGTCATCTTTTCCTCCCCCACATTGCGATACTGTTTCGGTGCCTTGAGGATCTGGAATAGAAGCAGAGGACACAGAGTCTCGCTCTATGTGGATGACCTGCTCCTCTACATCTCGGACCCACAAAACAGCATGGAAGGAATCATGGCGCTCTTGAAAGAGTTTGGAGCCTTCTCGGGCTACAAACTCAACCTGGGCAAAAGTGAGATCTTCCCGGTTAACCTGCAAAGGGGAGGGGCAGAGCTGGAGGGAATGCCATTTAAACAGGCCCGACACAAATTCCACTACCTGGGGATCCAAATCGCTCATGACTGGATAGGGATCCAAAAATGGAACCTGATGGAGGAAGTAAAAAAGGACCTGCAGAGATTGAACACAATCCCACTCTCCTGGCAGGGAGAGTGTAGATGATCAAGATGGACGTATTGCCCAGGCTCCTCTTCCTGTTCAGATCCATTCCGATCTACATCCCCAAGGCCGCCTTCTATTGACTAGAAAAACTAATCATGGCATTTGTGAGGGGGGGGGGGGGGGGGGGGGGGGGGCGCTGACTGTTGGGAACTTCTACACTGACAACAGATTGACAACACTCGAGGAACTAACAGAGAAATTCCAGCTAACAGGGAGGAACAAACTAAAATACTTCTGACGTTGGGAAACAAGGACATACCCATGACCACCGCAACAATCGTTGTGAGAGGACCTACTGGATGCGGACATCCTAGGGAAGGGGAACTGTGGTGACGTGTGGGCGACTACTGTGGAGGGCTAACTCACAACTGGAAGAAACAAGAAAAATGTGGGAGGAGGACTTGGGGTTTGAAATAGGGTGGGGGATCTGGAGTGGAGCACTGCATTGGATCAACTCCATTTGCACAAGGCTAAGCCTAATGCAGCTGAAAGTGGTGCACAGAGCCCACTTAACGATTTGCTGTCAAATAGGCGCCTGCCGCAATTTTGGCATCAGAAGCTATTTTCCGCCCAATCGCATTTCCTGTTTTGGGCGTGACTAAAGAGAATCACACTCATGGATGCAGTGTTGAGCTGGAACAGTGGTCGAGCCAATGTGGATCCTTCAAAATAACTTGTGGCGTTGACTTAGTATTTTATGGCATTGTTAATTAAGTGGGTAGTGAAACCAGCTATCTGGGAGATCTCTGTTGCTGTCTGTCTTAGGCAAAATCCAAGAATTAATCCTGGTCTTACAAGCGAGCTGGAATGGCTTGTTTTAATTTCAATTTTTAACATTTATTCTATCATTATATGTAGGTGTTGCTGATGATGTCAATATTTGTTACCAAACGTATTGCCTTTGAACTCATTGGCTTGCAAGACCATTTCAGAAGGCATTTAAGAGTCAGCCACATTACTATGGGTTTGGAGGCAGGCTGGGTTTGGATGCAGATTTCCTCCCTAAGGGTGTTAGTGAACCAGATGGGTTTTTATAACCATCTAAGATAATTTCATGGTCACTATCGGTAATGCTGCTTTCAATTACAGATTTTAGAAATTGGATTTAAATTCCACCAGCTGCCATGGTGGAATTTGAACCGATGTCTCCAGAGCATTTGTCTGACCCTCTGAACTTCTAGATATAACAATGTAAATAGAAAAGTGTGTGGGATTTTTAAATACGTTTTACACCTTTCTTTCTTTAAATTAATTTAATTGCCTTTTTTGCAATTAAGGGGCAATTTAGTGTGGTCAATCAACCTACCTGCACATCTTTGGGTTGTGGGGGTGAAACCCATGCAGAAACGGGGAGAATATGCAAACTCCACACAGACAGTGACCCGGGGCCGGGATAGAACCCAGGTCTTCAGCGCCATAGGCAGCAGTGCTAACCACTGCACCACCGTGCTACGCAAAGACACTTCACACCTTCGCACAAGAACAGTCCTTTTGATTTGTGCATGTTCCTTTTGATGTACCGGGTTCTGGTTGTTGACAAAGAATAAATTATTAGCTCAAATTTTCTGAGATATATACATTGATGCAACCATTATCGATTAATATAAAGGGACCCTTGATCAAAAGGTTAAAGCGATGGCCCGATAAACTCTGTGCTCTCCATGAGTGCGTTTGAATCCCATCCTTGTTGTTGTGTTAAACTTTTGTATGCAAGGTTCCCTGTCATTTGAATGATTTTTAAAAAATGTTTGTGCACTTTCAAAAAACCTTTTGATAACGTACCATATATTAGGCTTTTTCACAAAATTTAACTGATGGGTTCAAAGAGGCAGCAACAGAATGGATACAAAATTAGTTAATGAATAGAAAAATAAGATTTCTGTTGAATGTCTTTTTTCAGACTGTAGGGATGTAAATAGTGATATTCCATGAAATTCAGTACAAGTACCACAGCTGTGCAGATGTAAAGACCTGAATCTTCCGGTCAATGGGACTGCTGCATGCATTGCTGATGCCCACAAAGATTTTCCTGACCGATGCTCCTGCGCATTTCTTTCAATCTTCCAATCCCAGCTCTCAAAGAAATGTGGTCCGCGCATCTACTAAGGACTTCCATCAGTCTTGCAAAAATCCCACAGGATTGAAAAATTGCCAAAACTGAGGGAGACAAAAACAGGTAACTGTGGGCCAGTTAGCTTAACATCTGACATTGGGAAAATGTTGTCTCCATTATAAAGGATGTAATAGGAGAGAATTTAGAAATACGTAATATAATCAAGCAGAGTTGACATGGCTTTGTGGAAATCAATGGAGAAATCATGCCTGACAAATTTATTGACATTCTGTGAGGTTGTGGATCAGGATAGATGAATACATAGAAAATAGAAACAGAAGGAGGTCATTCACCCCTTTGAGGCTGCTCCGCCATTCATTGTGATCATGGCTGATCATTAAGTTCAATACCCTGATCCTGCCTTCCCTCCCCATATCTCTTGATCCCTTTAGTCCCAAGAGCTACAATTAATTCCTTCTTGAAATTACACAATGTTTTGGCCTGAGCTACGTTTTGTGGTAGTGAATTCCACAGATCCACCAATTTCTGGGTGAAGACATTTCTCCTCACCTCAGTCCCATTATACTCAAATTATGACCCCCTCGTTCTGGACTCCCCCACCATTGGGACATTCTTTCAGAATCTACCCGGTCTCATCCCCTTTCACTCTTCTAAACACCGATGAATATAATCCTAACCGATTTAGCCTCTCCTCATATGACAGTCCTGCCATCCCAGGAATCAGCCTGGTAAACCTTCACTGCACTCCCTCGATAGCAAGAACATCCTTCTTCAGATAAGGACATCAAAACTGCACACAGTGCGCCAGGTGTGGCCTCGCCACATTAATGTACTTGGATTTCCAAAAACCTTTGATAAGGTACCGCACAAAAGGCTATTTAATAAGATGAGCCCATGGTGTTGGGGGTAGTATATTTGCAGATAGAGGATTGGATAACCAATAGAAGACAGTTGGGAGAAGAGGGGCATTTTCAGGATGGCAGCCTGTAAATAGTGGAGTGCAGCAGATATCTGTTCTGGGCCACAATTATTTACAATGTATGTTAATAACTTTGACAAGGGATGTAAATGTACTATTGTCAAGTTAGTGGATTACACAAAAATGGTTCGGAAGACAAGTGGTGAGGATGACACAGTCTACAGAAGGATATAGTCAGGTTAAGTGAGTTGGCAAAAGTTTGGCAAATGGAACATAATGAAGGAAAATGTGAAATTATGCACTTTAGGAAGAATAAAGGAGCCATGCATTTAAATGGAGAAAGACTGCAGAAAGCACAGAGGGATTTGGGGACCTCATTGCAAATTCAGCACGTAACACGTAATGGTGTATAAAAATAGGGAAATCTTTCTAAAATTACACAAGGCACTAGTTAGACCACACCTAGAGCAGTTTTGATCTCCCTATCGAAGGAAAGATAAACTGGCATTGGAAGCAGTCCAGAGAACGTTCACTAGGTTGATCCCGAGTATATAAGAGTTTCTTATGAGGAGAGGTTGAGTAGGTTCGGCCTGTACACATTGGTGTTTAGAAGAATGAGAGGTAACCTTATTGAGACAAATAGGATACACGTTGGGGGGGGGGGGGGGGGCCTTGACAGGTTAGATGCTGAAAGGTTATTCAAAGTTTTAGCATCAAATGCTTTGTGTGGTAATGAATTCCACAGGCTCACCACTCTTTGTGTGAAGAAATATCTCCTTATCTCTGTCCGAAATGGTTTACCCTGAATCCTCAGATTGTGACCCCTGGTACTGGACCCTCCCATTATTGGTAACATCTTCCCTGCATCTACCCTGTCTAATCCTGTTAGAATTTTATAAGTCGTTATGAGATCCCCCCTCATTCCTCTGAACGCCAGCGAGAACAATCCAAACCTAGTCAATCTCTCCTCATATGACTGTCCCGCCATCGCTGCAATCAGTCTGGTAAACCTTCGCTGCACTCCCTCGAGAGCAAGAACGTCCTTTCTCTGAGAAGAAGACCAAAACTGCACACAATAGTCCAAGTGTGGCCTCACCAAGGCCCTGTACAATTGCAGCCACACATCCCTGCTTCTGTACTCGAAACCTCTTGCAATGAAGGCCAACATACCATTAGCCTTCTTTACCGCCTGCTGCACCTGCATGTTTACCTTCAGCAAATGGTGCACAAGGACACCCAGCTGCACACTCTCCCCTCTCCCAATTTACAACCATTCAGGTAGTAATCTGCCTTCCTGTTTTTGCTTCCGAAGTGAATAACCTCACACTTATCCAAATTATACTGTATTTGCCATTGATTTGCCCACCCGCCCAACCTGTCCATATCTTGCTGTAGGATCCCTGCATCCTCGTCACAATTCATCCTCCCACCTAATTTGGTATCATCTGCAAACTTTGAGATGTTACATTTTGTTCCCTCATCCAAATCATTAATATATATTGTGAATACCTGGGGTCCCAGCACCGATCTCTGTTGTACCCACTAGTTTCTGCCTGCCAATTTGAAAAGGACCCATTAATCCCTACTCTTTGTTTCCTGTCTGCCAACCATTTTTCTATCCACCTCAATACATTTCCCCCAATCCCGTGCGCTTTAATTTTGCACAATAATCTCTTATGTGGGACTTTGTCAAACGCCTTCTGAAAGTCCAAATATACCACATCGACTGACTCCCCCTTGTCAACTGTACTGGTTACCTCTTCAAAAGAATTCCAACAGATTTGTCAAGCATGATTTTTCCCTTCATAAATCCATGCTGACTCTGACTGATCCTGCCACTGCTTTCTAAATGTTCCGCTATAAAGTCCTTGATAATGGATTCAAGCATTTTCCCCACTACCGATGTTAGGCTTACTGGTCTATAATTCTCTGCTTTCTCTCCACCTCCCTTTATGAATATCGGAGTGATGTGAGCAACCCTCCAATCTGCAGGGACAGTTCCAGAGTCTATAGAATCCTGGAAGATGACCACCAATGCATCCACTATTTCCAGAGCTGCCTCCTTAAGCACACTGGGATGCAGATTCTCAGGCCCTGGGGATTTATCCACCTTCAATCCCATCAATTTTCCCAGCACTATTTCTCTACTAATATTGATCTCCCTCAGTTCTTCCCTCTCACTAAACCTTTCATTCTCCAACATTTCTGGCATCTGATTTGTGTCCTCATTTGTGAAGACAGAAGCAAAGTATGTATTCAATTGCTCAGCCATTTCTTTGTCCCTTATTATGCATTCCCAGGTTTCTCTCTGTAGGGGCCCTACATTTCTCTTTACCAATCTCTTTCTCTTCACATATCTGTAGAAACTCTTATTGCCAGTCTTTATGTTCCCTGCAAGCTTCCTTTCGTATTGTACTTTTCTCTTCTTAATCAATCCCTTTGTCCTTTGCTGAATTCTAAACAGCCCCCAATCCTCAGACCTATTATTTTTCTTGGCCAATCTGTATGCTTCTTCCATGTATCGGATACTATTTCTAATTTCCTTTGTCAGCCATGGATTGACCCTCTTACCCCCTTTACTTTTGTACCAGAAGGAATGAACAGTTGCTGTAGTTCCCCCATGCGTTCCTTGAATGTTTTCCACTGCTTATCCACTGTCATCCCTTTAAGTAACTCTCCCCAATCTATCAAGGCCAAATCACGCCTCATATCCTCATAGTTCCCTTTATTAAGATTCAGCACCCTCGTCTCCAAATCAAGTACTTCACTCTCCATCTTGATAAAAAATTCTATCATGTTATGGTTGCTCATCCCCAAGGGGTCTTGTACAGCCAGATTGGAAGTGATTCCCTTCTCATTACACAGTATCCAGTCTAAGATGGCCTGCTCTCTAGTTGGTTCTTCCATATATTGGTCAAGATGTCCATCCCGTATACACTCCAGGAATTCCTCCTCCATGGCATTGTGGCTAATTTGATTTGCCCAATCTATGTGAAGATTAAAATCGTCCATGGTCACCGATATTGCCTTGTTATATGCGTCTCTAATTTCTTGTTTAATGCCATTCCCAACCTCAACTCCACTTTCAGCCTTATACCCAGAACCCTTCTTGATTCCTTTGCTGATTAAAAAAATCTGTCTCGCTCAGCCATGAACACATTTAATGACTCTGCCTCTATAGCCCTCTGACGTAAACAATTCTACAGATTCACTACCCTCCAACCTGCAGTTGAATTTTTTTCTTGGTTTCAATTTAGAAGTTCAATTAGGTGACCTATTGTTTTGCTTTATATAGTCTGGTCACCCATGCTAAGTAATTGACCCTGCAATTTTATTTGACTTGATTTATATTCATTACATTTAATGAGCAGGTTTGGACATCAGAACATAATATAAAAATGTTTAAATATTCCTGTGGGACTGAGCTAAGCCTTTTTTTAAGGGAGCATGGCCGTTGAATCCAAGTAACAATCGTCACTCAAACCCTTCAAGGATCCAATTTCAGATTTTGAAATATTTCCTGGAATGCTGTTAATCTGAAATATGTATACACTCTACAAGTTTTCAAATCGTCAGGTGTTCTACATGTCTGATTTTATATCACCAAAAATACTGTTTTTTTTCTTTGTTCCTCCTTCTGCTTTCTGTTTCAAAGGTGCATTACCCTATTCTATTATCCCTAGCTTACCCATCCCATATGATGAGAAACAAGAAGTTGATATTTACAGCACACGTGAAATGTTTGTTAACTTGTGTTTCTTCCAGAGCTACTGACTAAACTACTGTGTGTTTCTAGTATTTTCTGTTCTGTCTCCAATTTCCAGTGATTGAAAAACAAAACGAATATTCTTTTATCCTTTATCTAGTTAGCTCAGTTGGCTGGACAGCTGGTTGCATGCAGAGCAAGACCAACAGCGCCGGTTCAATTCCTGTACTGGCTGAGGTTATTTGTGAAGGCCCACCTTCTCAATCTTGCCCCTTGCCTGAGGTGTGGTGATCCTCGGGTTAAATCGCCACCAGTCAGCTCTCCCCCTCAAAGGAGAAAGCAGCCAATGTTCATCTTGGATTATGGCAACTTTACTTTGCTTCTAAACATTCAATTTGTTTCCCATGCTCGTTCTTTAGATGTATTTAACTTTCATTTTATTTTGCAATTCAGTGATGCTGCTTTTGCTCCGAGAAACAACAATGTATTTCTCTCGACCGATTAACATAATGAAATGTCTCATCGCACTTTACTTGAGCAAAGTATGACACTGGGCCACATAAGGAGACATTAGGTCAGCTGACCAAAAGATTGGTTATATTTTAAGAACTGTCTTAAAGGATCAAAGTGAGGCGCAGATTTTTGGCATGAGCTGTAACAATATTTGTGCAAATGACTTTCAGTCAATCATTAATATCCGCTTCCTTGGGTGCAGTTATTTTTTTCTTTATGCATACAATGATCAGAAAATCCATTCTGCACAGCAAAGTAATGGTAGGAAGTGAGATGTAACTATTAGAATAATTATAAACAAGGTTTCGTTTTATTCCATATATGCTTTCATCTTTATTAAGTCAGTATATAAGCACATACATTGTGCTTAATTCTAGTCCTGGGAATGTGTGTACATGCATCCATAGCTATTGGAAGAGCAGTTTGGGTGTGTTGTGACATTAGTCACTAGACTAGACTACTTTCCATGCTTTCTGTAGGTGTGTTCCTCCACTGTAGGATTGCCTGGTACACATTAATGCTGGATCTACCCAATTTTCTGATGATCCCTTTGGCAATTTTCACTGCTATCTCGGTCTTTACATTTGACATGGGGTAGTGTGGAGATGTATAATGCTGAATTAATGAAGGACCTGAATTCTTCTCTCATGAACTGAGGGCAATTGTTGCTGATCATAATTCTGGAATGCAGTGACAACTGAAGTGTGCTTTCGGGCATTCTACAATCCCAATTAGTTCTTGACATCAGTTGGTTACAATTCCTCATAGTCTGAATAGTAGCCAGCTGTGATGCAATAATCAGTTTCACTGAGAATGAAGAGATCTATCCCAAGCCTCATCATGGTCTCTCGATGTTATGAGACATGATCGGCTCTTTAGCTTGGATATTCATTACAAGCGCTGCACTGTTTGCTGCTGTCCTTGATCTCATTGTTCTTGTTTGGCCAGTACAGCACTTCTCTTGCCTTCCTCAGACGAGACTCAATTCCTTGTTGGCTTGGCATGGATATGCTTTAGCGTCTCATTTCTCATTTCCTTTGGGATAAAGACTAGTTTGTTTGTTTAAGATGCCATCTTGGGAAATCACTGCATGTTTGCACGCTCAATACTCATAACCACAGGGGTGTCCTTGATGGTTTTATGCCATCATGTCATCACTAAGTCCTGCAGAACTTGGAGAGTTGCATCTTGTTGCGTAGTTTGCTTGATTGAGCAAGATGCTTGTCTGCCTGATTCAATGTCTCTGCTGGGTTGACGACTTCCAGAACATCTTGTGCTGTTGCTCCTTGAAAGATTTTAAAGATTTTATACACTGCGCTAGCATAATCAGCATTCTTAAAAGGGAGTGCAGTTCTTGAGAGCACATCAGCAAAGTGCATCTGTTTCTGCTTGTACTTCAGGTTCAAATTTAACATCCTTTTCAGATGCTTTGAAGCAGACACACGGTTTGAGAAAGATGCTTTGATGTGGCTTGTGGTCAGACTCTACCATCATGTTATCTGTTCTCTCTCTCTCCCCCCCCAAAATCAGATACTGATTAAAATCCTCAAGCAAAAACCAGGGACACTCGATCTATGCATAGCATTGTTTATTTTGCTTTAAGTCCTGGATGCAAACACAACTTGGTTGTTCTTGCTACAAGATGATTGTTCTTACGACAAGAGGGTTGCTCTAAGTCCTGTCTAGATGGCATCGCATTGTATGATAACATCATCGTTGACATCATAATGCCTCAGCACTGTCATGAGATAGCTGCGAGTGAAAGATGCTTCTTTTTTCTGTGCACCTATATACTGAACATTCTTTGCAAGGGTCATGATCTGATGTCAGCTTGAGCAAGAACTTTGCTGGCCAGTTCACAATTCCAACTAATCTCACTGAGCCCACTTCGCATTTCTGCTACAACTCATCTTATCAGGGCAAACTCCTTTCATTGTCAGTACATGACCAATGTACTTGACTTCTGTCATCTTCAGTTGCAGTCTTATCTTCAGTTTCAGGTTAATCTCCCTTCCAATTTCACTAGATTCTGATCGTGGGCTGCAGTGGCTTCTTTTATCATATCTCCACATCCATAAACTAGTGGATCATTCACGATTGCTTTCACTCCTGGAATATCATTGACTTTATTATGCTGTTAGCATTGACACTCTTCTGGAGCAGTAGAAATGCCAATGTGCAGCCACCTGTACTTCCCAAATGATGTTCATAAACTAGTCAGGACATTGCCGCTTCCATTCAAACTCACTGGTTAGTATCCATCCTTCACATCTAGGGTAATAAAAAGCTTTGCCTTGGCAAGTCACGGCAAACTTTCTTCAGTGGTTGGAATGCGATAGTAAGAGCTTGTCAGCTTGATTGAGGTCCTTTGGATCTATTCGCAGTCTCTGCGTTTCAGGTTTTTTCACGACTCCCATGTCGCTAATCCAGTCTGCAGGAGTTGTCACTTTCTTGATTATTCCCATCTTTTCAAGTACCCTCTATCTTGTCTTTCAGGCTGGACTTGAGGGCAGATGAACTCTTCTCAGAAGATGCTAAGTTGATCTCGCACTACTTCAACGTGATATTCACCAAGAAGACATCCAAGATCTGTGAAAATATCTTGGTAATTTTTTAGGATGTGTTCTGCAGTTGCACTATGTAAAACACTTAAAACCTCTTCTGCTACATGGAGGGTTACCAGTCCAAGCTATTGACTTGTTTCAGCTGAGTTGATTGGATTTTGCTTAGTATCTACTATTTAGAACCAGAAATTTTCTTTGTACCCATTGCATTGGGCTTAGTTTGCCAACATTTATGAGCATTGTTCCTTCATATGGCTCAACGTTACCTTCAGCATCATTTTTGGGTCACCATCTTGAGCAACATCACACAGATCTGTGAAGTTCTTGGTGTTGCTTGTAGCACCAATGCCTGCTCGGCACTGCATTTTAACTTCATGCTCTCCTTCTGCAGTCATCCTTCCAATAATCACAAATCATTTGCTATTTTGAGACTTGATGGCCTCAGCCTGTTTGTTCTAGGGTGTATAGTGATTTGTTGGAATCATCGACTGATTTCTCCAACAACTGTCTTTATTGGCTTACTTTTGTTATTTGCAACAAAAAGCTTGTGTGCAAAATGATTCAGTGCCTTGTGGTTAGAGCACTGCTTTCCCCATGTTAGACATGTTTCTTTTTCTTTCACATGTTGTCCTCTGCAATATTTACATCCTGTACACGAGTGTGATCTTTCTGCTTTCTCTTCATTAAATATTTCTTCCTTTTCTCCATTGCCGTAGGCCTTTGTGACCTGGACTGCCTTTCACCATGGTGCAAAACCTCAAGTTCACACTTTAATATTCTCCAGCTTTTGTCTAGCATTTGTATTATTACTCCGCCGGTACTGATAAGAGTTAACTCTCTTAATTTGTTCAGGTGCATTGTTTAACTAAGTGGCAATTTCATAGTTCTTCCATTGAGACTGAAAGCATTTCTAATTCATTCTTAAATTTCCTTCATTTCTACAATACAGGTACTGGAATATTCAACGCTAAACTGACTCACCAGCTGTCAATGTCCAGTACAATGTTACAGACTGAAGTTTTAATGATTCTCTGCTGTTTTTTACAGTGGCTGACTCTCTTGCAGCTATCACAATCCACTTAATTTCAGCTGCACATTCCTGACACCATGTTCGAAGTATAGATCGAATGGCTTCTGCTTTGAAGTCGTTATACACATGATGTCAGTGGTCACATGATCATGGCAAGCCACAGCGCATAAACTTACTCTATTGGTAATTTATATTTCTCTCTTCCTTTTTAAACTTATTGAAATTTTGAAATGCCCTGTATGTAAACCTGTTTACCTTTTCAGTGCATTTCTACTAGAGGCTGAACTCTTAAACTCTCTCACAGGTATTTTTGAGACCCCTGTGTTACTAATGTTGAGTGATTTTGATTATTTTAGTTATCAAAGCTTATAGGTGGAACTGCACTTTCCCTTGGTTTGAATTAGAAGCTGGCGAAACAAAGATATGGGGTGGAATTTTCCCAAAGTTTCACAGACTGCTGGATCAGGCGAGAAAAGCTGCATGAAACCTGCGAGCTTCACAGATGTCTTTTCTTGCCTGATTAAACAGCACTCTGCAATTTCAGAGTGCTGGCAAAGATCGCACAGCCACTGGGGCGGAGGGTGGGGGCTTAATATTCAGGCAAAGTTGGAATTCTGAGATGGGGGCATTCTTTTTAAAGGGCACGCTGATCTGAAAGTTGCAATAAACGCACACCCTCGCCTTCCCCCACCAACTCCACACAAAGACCGGGGTACAACCATCGGAGTAAACTGACCCTCCCTGTCACTGGCGCTTTCCCACCCTCCTCCACAGTCTCCGGATCCCCGCCATGCATTCAGAAGGGGAACCCACACAACCTGGCATTACCCAGCCATGTCCCTCACCACCTGGGGCGTTTACTCATCTCCACGCCCCAGCGTGTTCATCACAACATGTTCTTGTCCTTGAAAACCAATAATGATACCTGTTGGCATGATGTCTTGCCGCCAGTGAGGGAGGATCTAGCATGGGCGAGCGTTGTGACATAAAGCCGTTTAAGAACGTTCAAATTGTTAACATTAACGGTAATCAGAAAGGGTGTGAACTTGATTACAACACGGGGTGGTGGTGGATAGGAAAGAGATCTCAAGCCGAGATCTTGCCAGCGCAAATTGCGTTATGGTCCTTGTGAGATTTAGCAGCCATAATGGATTTGCCCCCCACGGCGAACAAGACCTCTGAATTCCGTCCATATTTTCTATCAGTCCCTTCAAAGTATTTGCCAGCAGAGGGGGCTCATGGTCAGCTCGACAAGTCTCCTATTTCTTTTAATATTAGTGCAGCTTAGTTGTGTGGGTTTTGCAGGCTGGCTAATCTGTTGTAACAATTTGGAATGATGTCCACAATTCCTGCTCTGATTTTTATTCAGACTAGTGCCCTCAAGACTAGTGCCTACTGAAACCCGACTCCGAATGCCTGGTTTCCACTAAAAATTTGATTGTTAGAGTAGAAGAGAAATTACAGTGAAACTCATTGCCACATGGGGATTGGCTGAAGTGATTGCAGTGACATGTTTCAGGGGAAACTAGATTAGGAAAAAGAGAGGAATAAATAGATATTGTAGAATGAGATTAAGTAAATGGAGTGGGATGAGGCTCATTTTGGGTTGAACAGTGGCATATAATGAAATAAAAATAAGAAATGCTGGAAATGCTTGGGTCTGGTAGCATCTATACAGAGCGAAACAGAGGTAACTTTTCAGATTGTGACCTTTCCTTAGGTTTCTGACATCCACAATACTTTGGTTTTGGTGTAGCATATACTGGTTAATAATAATCTTTATTATTGTCAGAAGTAGGCTTACATTAACACTGCAATGAAGTTACTGTGAAAAGTCTCGAGTCGTCACACTCCACCGCCTGTCCGGGTACACAGAGGGAGAATTCAGAATGTCCAATTCACCTAACAAGCACGTCTTTCGGGACTTGTGGGAGGAAACCGGAGACGCATGCAGATGCGGGCAGAAGATGCAGACTCCGCGCAGACAGTGACCCAAGCGGGAATCGAACCTGGGACATTTGTGCTGTAAAGCAACAGTGTTAACCACTGTGCTAGTGTACCGCTCATAATAAGTTAGATAATAAGGTTAGTGCAGGAAAAATTACCAAAGAGATATGGCTTTGTCATAGGAGGAGGTCACAGCATATGGAATCACAGGTGTGCAAATGACACCACACTCCTCGCCAAAACAACGGAAGTGTGAAACAGGCTTAGTCAAAAGACATGGACTGAACGTAAATGAGGCAAAAGGCCACGTTATGGCTCTACATGGCAATGCAAAAATAAGTTTGGAAGCACTGATATAGAGGCAGTGGACAAATTCAAGTACCTTGGCTTGATGATAACACCAGCATTACATCCAATAATGAGATCCAGATTAGATTTCTCACCTCAAAGGCATGACCATTGATTTAAATCGCATCTGGAAGTTCAAAATCGGTGTGAAACTTAATAAATGTCTTGCACATTCACCACTCTGTGTGTATGCAGGAAGACTTGAAGAAAGCGAATGAGGGGAGGGTAGCATCTTTTGGAAAAAATGAAATAAAATTAAAATGGGGAAAGGTGGAGAATGCTCAATCAGCTAGATGGATAGGGAGTTAAATGAGTGGGTGAGATTAAGAGTAGGAGCTAGGGAATCAAAACAGTCATATTTAGACAGGCAATGATCCAGAAGTTGGAATCAGAACAGGTGAAGGCGTGACCACCAGTTGTGGAGCAATTAAATGTTTTTTTATTATAAATTTAGAGAACCCAATTATTTTTTTCCAATTAAGGGGTAATTTAGCGTGGCCAACCCACCTAGCCAGCACATCTTTGGGTTGTGGGGGTGAAACCCACGCAAACACGGGGAGAATGTGCAAACTTCACACGAACAGTGACCCAGAGCCGGGATCGAACCTGGGACCTCGGCACGGTGAGGCAGCAGGGCTAACCACTGCGCCGCCGAGCTACCCATCGAGCAATTAAATTTGAGGCCAGAATTAACAGCATTAAGATACCACTGAGGGCTGCCTCCTGCAGTGGCTGAGCATAGGCAAAGAAGATACCTTACGGCTATGGGGCTGAAGGAAATGCTGATGGTAGGGAGGGCAAGGTCATAGAAGGGTTTGAAAAGTACACAAGAATTTTAAATTTGAGGTGCTGATTAACCGGGAGTAGATGTAGAATAATAGGTACAGGGTAATTGGTGATATCTTCCTGGGCTGCCATTTGTCCTGGATTTCTCCAGGTGGCGATTGGGGAGACTGCTGCTATCTGAGTATATTTGCATAGTGCTGATGTACACATGCAGTCAATTCAGCCCGCTCAGCAGTGAGGGACACTGGACAAGGATCTGTCTTAAGGTTGTTCAGCAGGCGGCTGGTTGGGGAATTGAGGGGAGGCTCCCCCAGGTGCAGGGAAGCAGGGTCCAGCAGGCCAGTGTTTTTTTGTTTTTGCACAACACAATTTGGCATCCTTGACCCTGTCAATGCTGTGCATGATGTCTGCCATTCCCCCCTCCACTCCCCTGCCCCCGGTCAGCTGTCTCATCTGCACCCGCTCTACATCAGGTGGTTGTGAAAGATACTACGTAAATCCAAGTCTTTCTTCCCTTGTAGAATCTAGAAGAACCATTCATTTCCGTAGAAAATACAGCACAGTCGAGGGCCATGCAACTCAGCATGCCCGTGCCAGCACTTTTGGGACATATTCAAGTAGCATTATCTTTCCCTGCCCTTTCTCCATAGTTCTACAATTTTACTCCCAAGTCGGGTGGCATGGAAGCACAGTTGTTAGCACTGCTGCTTCACAGCGCCAGGGTCCCAGATTCGATTCCCGCTTGGGTCACTGTCTGTGTGGAGTCTGCATGTTCTACCCGTGTCTGCGTGGGTTTCCTCCAGGTGCTCCGGTTTCTATAGAATAGAATTTATAGTGCAGAAGGAGACCATTCGGCCCATCGAGTTTGCACTGACCCTTAGAAAGAGCACCCTACTTAAGCCCACGCCTTGACCCTATCCCCATAACCGAGTAACCCAGCCTAACCTTTTTGGACACTAAGGCCTCCCACAAGTCCCGAAAGCCATGCTTGTTAGGTGAATTGGACATTCTGAATTCTCCCTCTGTGTACCCGAACAGGCGCTGGAGAGTGGGCACTATGGAATTTTCAAAGTAACTTCATTGCAGTGTTAATGTAAGCCTACTTGTGACAATAATAAAGATTATTATTATTACTTGCACAATTCATTTTTAAAGCTGTTATTGAATCTGCTTCAATTATCCTTTCAAGATCACCAAAACTGGCGATGCAGAAAAGACCCGTCATCTCATCTACAGTTCTTTTACCAATGACCTTACATCTGTGTCTTCTGGTTACTTTCCTGCAAGTGGAATGCTTTTTCATTATCTGCTCATTGACTAATTATGCATGATTTTTCACTCATTAATTAAATCTCCCTTGAACCGTACCTGCACAAAGCAGAATAGCCCTAGCTTCTCTAACCTCTCCACATAATAGAAGTCTCAAATCCCTGTCAAACCTTGTAGATTTCTGTAGGATATTCTTACGAGCAACAAAGGTCAGAATGTTATATAGCCTTTTTTCATTAGAATCAGATTCTCCCATCTGGGAGACGCAAAATGAGAAATACAGGAATCAAAGGCTCTACCAAAAAAACCTTTCCAGTTCTCTGCCCACACCTTACAAATAGGATTGAATCTTGACATAGGCCCATGGGCAATATGTATAGTCACCCTTGACTACCTGGCACTTTAGGCACATAAAGTAGGATCAATCATGTCCAAGAGTAGGCATAGTATGAATGCGGTGTAGTATCTAGAACTGGGTCTCCTGCATTTTATTCCAAACTGAAACTTGACCGACATAGTCCAGTATGTTACCCTATGCCTCCTCATAGATGTTGATTGCTAAGTCTTTTTAGCATGCCTGCAAGACACTATGTGGTAATGAAGGTTCTGGAATTCAAAACATCACAAGAACTTGCTGATCAATTGTTTGGGCAACTCCGAATTCAGGATTTTTTTCCAAGGTGGGGGGATTGAGGAATCGACGCAGGGAAGTCCTGTTAAAGACAAAGTTTCTCAGCTTCAAGTACTTAAAAAAGGATTGGGATGCCAAATTGCTGACATTGCTGCTCAAAAAATGATAAGGAAGCATCTCTGAACATGCCTCCCAGCCTACAATGCCTCTATCTCTCTCGGGGCCCCAGGTTCGATTCCCAGCTTGAGCCACTGTCTGTGCAGAGTCTGCACGTTCTCCGTGTGTGCGTGTGTTTCCCCGGGTGCTCCGGTTTCCTCCCACCGTCCATGGATGTGCAGGTTAGGTGGATTGGCGATTATAAATTACCCTTAGTGTCCAAAAAGGTTACGTGGGGTTACTGGGTTACGGGGTTAGGGTGGAGGTGTGGCTTAAGTAAGGTGCTCTTTCCAAGGGCCGGTGCAGACTTGATGGGCCGAATGGCCTCCATCTGCAATGTAAATTCTATGACTATGAGAGAGTAAGTCAATTATGATCTCCCTTCTAGTTAGCGGACCAACCTCCATATTCTTAAGAGTATTAATACTAAGATTATCACAAGAGTATTAATAATAATATTATCACACTTAACAGAGCCTGCCTTAATGTCACCGTGAAACAATAAGACTAGAGGGAAAACCGTCTGCCCTGCTTCAATATCGAGCTATATGGATGCTGGGTCCATCCCAATCTATTCTCTGATTAATCTTATATGAGAGTTAGGTTGAGAGAACCCAATATTCAGAGCCCCCTAACCACCAGCTTCTGGTAACTGGAGCTTATTAAACTTAAGGCGAGGTTTATTTTTGTTCCAAATAAATGTACTAATTATTCCATTAATTTTCAAATTTTGATAAGATTCCACCCTCATGTTTTTTTTTAAATAGACTTCTCAACTTGTCCTGCTGATGCAAATAGAGCACTTAATTCTTCAGTCAAAGTTGAGTTGCTTTTAATGTGCTAAATCCATTTTAGTATGGCTCACATTTTCATTGAAAATGTCCCAACTCTTCTCATTTTTTGAAATGTAGGTGCCTTTGTGATGGCACATTGTAGCTTATAACGGTTTAGGATAGTTCTTTGTTCAATACTCTCATTCAGATGATCTTTCAGTGTTTTAATTATTTTTATTCTCAAATGATCAATATGGATAAAAAAAAATGTAAGTTCTATTATTTCAGATGCTTTATTGCATCAATTACCTGTTTGCATTTGATGTTACAAAGCCAATCTTTGATCTACTGCCTTCAGTTCCGTTAAAAAGAAAAAGGCCAGTTATTTGTGTTCATCTCAGTCAAAATGAAATATTCTATTGTCTTTGAAATGGAATAAGAACTGGTTTTAAAAAAAAGCTGAGCAATCATTATAATCAGTAAAAATAGGTAAATCGGGTAATACAATTTAATTTATTAGTCAGATGAATTGGATAAAGATATAACAATTGAGTGAGCACAAGTTAAATGTTTACTTCATTTTTAAAGAGATATTTTGTATAATGTTCATATTAGTATAGAACTGCTCTACACATTTGGGTAATTTTATTACAGGAATATTGATTATTTCTTAAAAGTCACACTGTATGGTATGAAAACCTAAAAAACAAACTCGTCTCGGGAGACCATAGTTTCTCTAGATTTACAGTAATCTAATATTTTGTTGCTTCTGTGCTTTTTTTGAGGATGAATTGCAATTTTAAAGAGTAAATTAAAACCTATTGTTATTATCCCCATGAAGGCCAATAGCTTAAAAGAACTACCATCCCAAAGTTTAAGGGAGATGTGCGTGGAACGTTTTTTACGCAGAGGGTGGTGGGTGCCTGGAACGCTTTACCAGCGGAGGTGGTAGAGGCGGGCACGATAGCATCATTTAAGAGGCATCTAGACAGGTATATGAACGGGCGGAAACAGAGGGAAGTAGACCTTGGAAAATAGGAGACAGGTTTAGATAAAGGATCTGATGCAGGCTGGGAGGGCTGAAGGGCCTGTTCCTGTGCTGTAATTTTCTTTGTTCTTTGTTCAAACAACCCCAATGGAAAAAACCTATGAACAAGATTTCACTTTTTATAACTTCAGCTTTAACAATCTGACCAGAATCAGTATAAATCAAACAAATTAGCAGGCACATTATGTTCAATAAAAACTATATATTAAACTTTCAATAACTGTTACAACAAAGGTGAGTCTCACAGACTTAATGGTCGTCAGCTTAGCACATATGTGGCACCATGTGCAGTCCCTATATCCTTCGCAACTGTCTTCCTCCAGTAGAGCTTGCACGCAGGATTTGATCCTCGAGTCATTCTGACAACTGATTTATGCCAACTGAGTTATACGGATAAAATTGTCACCAAAAAAAGTTCACTTCTTAGGTCGGCTCTGATGTGTTGGGTAAGCTGGGTCTGCGAGGACTGCGTTTACTGCAGTAGTGAGAGAGACAGGCTTCCAAAACTTGAAGAAATGCAACTCGATTTTATTGAACTCTTAACTATCATACATACTTTAACTATGGGTTGACACTATGCTGACTTGACTGGAGACCTGAGGCTAGCCTGACCAGACTAATTGACTACCACATGGTGTATGTTCTAGTTTCTGCTCACGAGCTCTGACTGTCTCAGAGGCTGGATCTCGAGAGAGCGGGAAAACTAGTGCCCTCTGGCTTTATAGTGGTCGTGTCCTCTCTGGTGATTGGCTGCTGTGTTCTGTGTGTTCACTGGTCATCCTGTGTGTCAATCACTGCCTGTCTGTACACCATCATATACCTGTGTGTATATTATGACAGGCTCATGACAGTCCTGATGGTGTAGGTTCCTCATGCCACCTTCATCTGACCCGTCAATAACGCTCCCAATACATATCATAGCCGTCTCCAGTAAAATCTGAAGCAGTGACAATAACTTTATTTCATTATCTCAAACCCAGGCTTCAGTTTTTTGTTCTTTCCTAGCTGTTTCAATTGCAGCCTCACAGCTTGCCCATGCTGTTCCTGCCGGAAACTGACCCGTGAGCTTTTATTCCACAAATCCGATCCCATTTCCCCAGCATCCTGGAGGCTCCAGGCTGATATCACAGCCAAGAGTCCCAGTTTAGAATTATCATTCTCTCTCTCTCTCTCTCTCTCTCTCTCTCGAAAATACAGGGATTGAAAGAAGAATAACACCTCATGCCCTGTGAGTTTCATAACACTAATATTCACAAATATGATGCAACAACCAATAGTATACTTAGTCGATGGTCTGGTCCAGCAAATCACTCTGCCCTAAATTTCCTGAAGTACTTACCTTTTATAAGGGGTGATGTTCACTCGAACAAGAAACAGGTCTAGCTCTTCCTCGAACAAGGTCGGTGAGTTGGGATCCACTGCACAAGAGAACAATCTGTTCCAAAAAGCCACTGTATTCTGAGAAAAGTATAATCTCCTGAAATCCAATTTAGAACTTCATGCTTAATTAAAAATTGTGACCCCCCAATTCTCTGACCTATTTCACTGAAACAAACCATCAACTGGAACACAATCTGTTCCCTTCATTATCTTGTGAACCTCAATCCAATCACTACCACGCCTATGTTTCTTTGAAGTGTTAAGTAGTTATCTTAGAAGCACAGAATCCCACAGAAGGAGGCCATTCGGCCCATCGAGTCTGCACCGACCTTCTAAATAGCACCCCACCTCGGCCCACTCCCTCACCCAATCCCCGCAACCTAACCTGCACATCTCTGGATACTAAGGGGTAATTTAGCACGGCCAATCCATCTAACTGTCACATCTTTGGACTGTGGGAGGAAACTGGCGCATCCGGAGGAAACCCACGCAGACACTGGGAGAAAGTGCAAACTCCACACAGACAGTCACCCAAGCCGGCAATTGAACCCGGGTCCTTGGTGCTGTGAGGCAGCAGTGCTAGCCATTGTGCCGTCGTGCCACCCTTAATAATCTTGATAAGGTGTTTTATACTGGAAGTGAATTCCCCTGCACCCTGCCTTTCCCCTGCACCCATTCCAAAACGTCATCTGCCAAGTGAGAAGACCAAAACTGGACTCTGATCCAATGAGATGTGACCAAGATCCCATGTAAGGACAAAATTGTATGCCATGTCTTCTGCTTAACTTGTCCTCTGTATCCCAGCACCCTATTTACTCCAGCTGTCACTTCATGCTATTACTCCTGTACTACCAGAAATGTGTGCACCAGAATTCTCAAATCCCTTTTGCCACCTTGAATGCTTTTCCCTGAATCGTGTATGTAGATTGAGCATTTGCCCTGTCCACATGCATTAAATTGCACTTACCTAAGTTAAGCATCGTTTGCCAGTCATTGATGCGATCAGCTCATCATTTAGCAGGTGAGCATAATAATAATCATCATCATCATCATCTGCAATCTGAACACTGTCACAGATCTTGATATCATCTGCGTTTTTGCAGACTATGTTCCTAACATCTGCATCCAGATCATTAATAAAAATAAAGAGCAATGATCCAAATACTGATCCTTGTCTATCACCTGAAATCAATCCAAATCCTATGTCCTCTGACCCAGTTCTCAATCAGGCTCAATATTTTACCAGTAATACTCAAGGCTTCAATCTGAAAGAAAAATCTCTTGTGTGGTACTTAATCAAAAGCTTTTTGGAAAAGTAAACAGTGTCTAATGGACTTCCCTTAACCACAAACTTCGTAACTTCTCTTAAAAAAAAAAAATAGTTTAGTACGACACGACTTTGCTATGTTGGGTGCTATGTTTTTAGGAACTAAACAATTATATTTTCTATCTATCCATAATCGCGTATATTTTTCATGTTTGCCACTGTCTCATTTCTTCATTGCCTTGCCAACCTCCCTCTCTTGTCTTGTCTCTTCCTTTCTCCCTTATTCCTCTACTCATTCTTTGATATGAGGGACCAAATCTGACCCCTGTATCTGTGGAATTATATATCACTCCAACTTACTACTCATTTAAAAAGATTGCACTAAACAAATGAGCAAGATGTGTTAACAATAAACTTTGTTATCCCTATATGAATTGATCAAATTTTATGTAGTATACACTCGAACATTTCATAATATGCTGGAAATCATTATAAGAGCCAATCATGCTTGTGCAATCCATGTCCTTGAGCATATTTTTCCACCTCTGATATTTGGAATATTTGTCGGATTCATCAGACCAGACAATTTGCTTCCTGTTCCAGATAATTGAAAATGTGCATGCAATCATGTGGATGTTATTCAACATTCGGCACAGTTTTGTTCATGTCAGTAAATAAGATGTGTATCTTCTTTCCCAAATTTCAAAATGTTTCTTTTCATCAGGTACAATTCATCTGTGCATGTGTATCAGGAAATTGTGTTCTCAATTTGAGTAGTAACATTTATAATGCAACTGATAATATTATCAGGAACTGAAGAGTAATATTTTTCATATCTTAAATTCATTCAAAAGTGCATCTTTGTAAAGATTTATATTATTGTTACTGTAAAGTGTGAAACTAATATTCTTATTACACATTGTATGACAATTTGTGGATGACACAAAACGGGGGAAGGCATAATTAGACTGACTGGGCGGGTAAATGGCAAATTAAATTAAATATAGCAGATGAGAGGGTGATTCATTTTTGTGGGAGGAATGAAGTAGCGACTTTTTCCTTGGAGGTAGGAAACTAAATGAGGTGGAGTAACAAAGCGATCTGGAAACACATACGTAGATGGCTAAAAGTAGCAATGCATGAGGAGTGAAAGAAATGCACAAGGTGTCTAGAGAAATAGAATAAAGGGAGGCAATATTAAAGTTCTGAAAGAAGTTGGTTTAACCGGACTCGGAGCACTTTGTAAAATTCTCGTCTGACTAGTACAAAAATCAAATGGAGAAAGTGCAGAAAAGATTTACAAGAATGCTACCAGAATTGAAACAATACTACTAGCAACAAAAATTGGACAGCGTGGACTGTTTTCTCTGGACCTAAAAATTACCAGTGTTAGATAGGGGTGGTCATGGAGAAATTGTTTCTACTTGTTGGTGCATTGGTGAGTCCAGTCAAAAGGCTGTAAAGGTAAGATGATCACTCAGGTCAAACAAAGAATGTGGGAGAAACTACTTTACATCGGAAATGGTGAGAAAGTGGAACTTGCTGCCAATTGGAGTGGTTGAAGCAGAGAGCATGAATGCATTGAAGAGGAGGCTTGATTCATATATGAGAGTGAAAGAGGGAAATGGTACTGAATGGGAAGCGTAATTACATTGGAAGAAGGCTGATGTGAAATAAAAGACCAGTTGCACCACATGGCATGTTTCTGTGTTGTTGATTCTATTTGCAATGTGAAAACGGACAACACATTTCCGTAGTTACTTTTTCCTTACTTGAATGATTGTTTCCAGACTAACCTGTGTATAATACTGAAAACAGTGTTCTTGAAATGTTAGCTATTTTGGTATTTTACTGCACTAACACTGCTGTATAAATGCAAACTGATATTGTTGTCCTGCAATGTGTCCAGAAGTGCAGCTCATGATAATAACGGGAGTATTTTTTTGATGGAAGATTTCTTCATGATGTAACTGACTGATACATCAATAGAGTGGGCTTCTAGACTGCAATTATATATTTAAAACTTGTATTTTTAATGTTCAGGCTGATAACTGTATTTATGCAGAAGGGAGAAAATGTGTTTTTGGGTTATCATTGCCTTGTTTTGGGCGGATTTGCTTTTCAACATACGTTTCCAACTTGACTATACTTTGAAAGTTCTTTGTGAATTCTTCCAGTGCTCCAGAATGTGAAGCCTTTTTCTTAAAGGCACTCAAAATCAAAGTAATTTTTATCAAAATGTTGAAAAAAAACATCAGGCTAGAGTATTGAGGGCCATACCAAAGTAAGGATTGCTTTGTTGACAGAATATATTTCAGATTTGCATCCACTTGAGGATTGGTTTGGGAAATTTGATGGTAGTAGAGGATGGTTAGGTGGCAGAGGATGGTTAGGTAGCAGAGGATGGTTAACACCAATCTGAGGAGGTTGGAAACCGAATAAGGGATTTGTGTCTCGTCTGACAAATGTACTGCCTCCCGCAACCTCTGGTATGAACTGGCTGAGACCCAATTCAAATGCTCCAGCTTTGATTATCCAGCGGTTTGTTTCAAGGCTGAACCATATGAGCAATGGAAAATTAGGTGGAAATGTGGACTCGGTTTACCTTGTTATCAAGAGGAAGCAAGACTTTGACACTGCCAGAGAAAAGATGAGAAGTAAAATATTTTCAGAGTTGGATGTGGGTGACTTGGATACTGAATAGGAACTTGAATGTATGGATGGGGTTCACAAGCAAGACCTGTTGGAAGTCTACGAAGCATGATAAACATCGGATATATTTGAGAAAACAATCAGTCCATGGAATGTATACTATGAATTTTGATTGGTTGTATTAGAAATTTGACCGAGATCCCTGCATCTGTGCTTGCGTTCACGTTACTGGATTGTGCTCAAATCTTGCATGTCAACAGTTGTCTGGTACTAACAGGGGTTCAAATTCATGAAGGTGGTTCTCTTTCCGAACAATGGCGGACATCCCCAAAAAAAATCCGAAAAAAGAGGCTGGTTTAGCACAGTGGGCTAAATAGCTGGCTTGCAATGCAGAACAATGCCAGCAGCGCGGGTTCAATTCCCGTACTGGCGACAAGGGGCTTTTCACAGTAACTTCATTGAAGCCTACTTGTGACAATAAGCAATTATTATTAAATGGGATAGTAATTATTTCAGGCTGCTATCAGGTCAGAAACGAGCTGCTCTGCAGTGATGCAAAGAACGGAGGACTCCATAGTTGCTGAGTTTTGAGGCCGCCTGGATAATAAATGCAGGCAATAGTATAAGGACAGAGTTGCTGAAGGTGATCTGAGGACGGTTGCAGTTTTAGCCAATTTGTGGATCGAGACCGGACTGAAGGCAACGGGAAACGCATGAACCCTACAAATACATGGGGAATGATTAAGCGGTGTTTTCATAGTGATTCCAAATACCATTATGCAACCCATTTTTCGAAGCTCAAAAATCTGATGCATGATACGGAAGGTTCTGACACGGAATCCGAAGTTACCTTCTTTAATGTCTGATAATCCCTTGCCTTAGAAGGAATTACCTTTAGTTCTACTGATTGCTTGAATGCATTACTTTCAGGAGAACATTATCGAGGCCGAAGTTCCAGCAAGAATTTGTAGACCATCTGAGGTAGACTTTATTTCCAGTGATCTGTTTTATCACAACAGAGGGGGGAATAGGGAGTGGAAAAGTCTAGGGAAGGTTATAGGATGTGAGGGGAAAACAGTGATTCAACCAACTTGAATCAAACAATAAAAGTCCATTCCTCAGAGGGTATTGGGAAAACATTTCAATTTTTGCATTCTGAAAATGTGCTAGAGGATGACTAAGCACCTTTTTCATTGCATACTCACTTTGCAAGATAGGGTCAGATGGATAAGATATGATAGATCAGGGGTTAGATGCTGGTAGAGTAACAGATCGTGATGAACGAGAAAGAACATTTTATCGAGAGATCAATTGTCGAAATTATGTTCTCAGGTGACGTACCACTCATGAGAATTGAGTAACTGGAGGTATGCAACAGGCAGAGAAATCTAGTGGAAAATACAAACATTGGTTGAATGTCCAGGATGATGGACAAGGAATGTGGGCTGTGTCCCTGGAAAATGGTGTTCTGAAATGGAAAATAAGAAAGCATAGCTCCAGCTCCAGTAATGGGTTCGGCAATGATTCTGGGTTAAGGAAACGTTCAAGGACGTTGTGCAAGGGTTCTAAAAGTAGTGTCCTGCAGAGACTTCAGGCAAGAAGTGGTCACAGTCTGACTAGACACATTGGAATGGAGAATGCAGCACCATCCCAACAAAATAATAGAAGCAGAAGTCCTCACAACCAAAACCTTTTTGAAGCTACCAACAAATTATATACTAGTTATACCGGAGACTAAACAGGAAGAATTGGAAAGATGGAGTGCGTTTTGTGTGTATCAGAGGATCCAAATAGGGATCATCCAGCATTATGGCATGGATTTGCTCAGAAAAAGGCCTATCAGATGTAACAAGGTTGAAGCTAGGTTAGTAGCTGAGATTTTGAAGAATCCTTCAAAAATTCCTTTTGAAGCACCCTAGCGACCTACTGCTCCCTGGACCTGGAATACCTGATCGTGAAGTGCCACCCATGCTATCTTTCACTTTAGCCATTATTACAGCGGTCTACATCCCACCCCAGGCAGAAGTGAGGAAGGCACTGGACAAACTATACACAGTTATAAACAACTACGAAACAGAACATCCGGAGGCCTTGTTCATTGTGGCCGGAGACTTCAACAAGGCCAACCTCAAGAGTGTACTGCCAAAATTCCACCAGCACATCTCCTGTACCACCAGGGGCGACAACATTCTTGACCACTGCTACTCAAAAATCAAGGGCGCCTACCATTCCATCCCCCGACCGCGCTTTGGGAAATCAGACCGTAAGCCGGTACTCCTTCTCCCGGCATACAAGCAGAAACTCAAGCGGGAGAATCCTGCTAAGAAGGTCGTGCAGTGCTGGTCTGAGGAAACGGAAGAGCTAATGCGTGACTGCTTAGAGACAGTGGACTGGTCCATATTTAAGAACTCAGCAACCAGCTTAAATGAGTATGCCACCACCGTCACAGACTTCATCAGCAAATGTGTGGACGACTGTGTGCCAAAGAAAGCAGTACGTATGTTCCCTAACCGGAAACCATGCTCAATCGTGAGATTGACTCCCTACTGAAAGACAGATGAGGCGTTCAAGTCAGACGACCCTGACCTATACAAGAAATCCAGGTACGACCTCCGCAAAGCCATCCGAGATGCCAAGAGAGTATATCAAACCAAGCTAGAGGCAAGCACACCCCTCCCTGGGGAGGGTTTAAACTAATGTGGCAGGGGGATGGGAACCGATGCAGGAAGTTGGAAGGTAGTAAAACAGGGACAGAAGCAAAAGGAAGTAAGGGGAAAAGTGCAAGGCAGAGAAGACAGTCAAAAATCTAAAAGGGCGACAGTACAAGGTACACTGACTGAGGGGAGCTCAGTGAATAGGCCCAGTAATAACAAAAGGAATAAAACTGGAGATGTTAAGATTCAAAACAGAGGTAAAAAAACCAACATAAGTGTACTTTACCTGAATGCTTGTAGTATTCGGAATAAAGTAAATGAGTTGATGGCACAAATCATCGTAAATGACTATGATTTAGTGGCCATTACTGAAACATGGTTAAAGGATGGTCACGGCTGGGAGTTAAATATCCGAGGGTATCAAACTATTCGGAAGGACAGAGTGGATGGTAAGGGAAGTGGTGTTGCTCTGTTATTTAAGGATGACATCCGGGCAATAGTAAGGGATGACATTGGTGCTATGGAGGATAAGGTTGAATCAATTTGGGTGGAAATCAGGAATAGTAAGGTGAAAAAGTCACTGATGGGAGTAGTCTATCGGCCACCAAATAGTAACGATATGGTGGGGCAGGCAATAAACAACGAAATAACTGATGCATGTAGAAATGGTACAGCAGTTATCATGGGGGATTTTAATCTACATGTCGATTGGTTTAACCAGGTCGGTCAAGGCAACCTTGAGGAGGAGTTTATAGAATGTATCCGCGATAGTTTCCTAGAACAGTATGTAATGGAACCTACGAGGGAACAAGCGGTCCTAGATCTTGTCCTGTGTAATGAGACAGGATTGATTCATGATCTCATAGTGAGGGTTCCTCTCGGAAGGAGCGATCACAATATGGTGGAATTTAAAATACAGATGGAGGGTGAGAAAGTAAAATCAAATATTAGTGTTTTGTGTTTAAACAAAGGAGATGACAAGGGGATGAGAGAAGAACTAGCTAAGGTAGACTGGGAGCTAAGACTTTATGGTGGAACAGTTGAGGAACAGTGGAGAACCTTCCAAGCGATTTTTCACAGTGCTCAGCAAAGGTTTATACCAACAAAAAGGAAGGACGGAAGAAAGAGGGAAAATCGACCGTGGATATCTAAGGAAATAAGGGAGAGTATCAAATTGAAGGAAAAAGCATATAAAGTGGCAAAGAGTGCTGGGAGATTAGAGGACTGGGAAATCTTTAGGAGCAACAAAAAGCTACTAAAAAAGCTATAAAGAAGAGTAAGATAGAGTATGAGAGTAAACTTGCTCAGAATATAAAAACAGACAGTAAAAGTTTTTACAAATATATAAAACAAAAAAGTGTGGCTAAGGTAAATATTGGTCCTTTAGAGGATGAGAAGGGAGTTTTAATAATGGGAAATGAGGAAATGGCTGAGGAACTGAACAGGTTTTTTGGGTCGGTCTTCACAGTGGAAGACACAAATAACATGCCAGCGACTGATAGAAATGAGGCTATGACAGGTGAGAACCTTGAGAGGATTGTTATCACTAAGGAGGGAGTGATGGGCAAGCTAATGGGGCTAAAGGTAGACAGGTCTCCTGGCCCTGATGGAATGCACCCCAGAGTGCTAAAAGAGATGGCTAGGGAAATTGCAGATGCACTAGTGATAATTTACTGAAATTCACTAGACTCTGGGGTGGTCCCGGTGGATTGGAAATTAGCAAACGTGACACCACTGTTTTAAAAAAAGGAGGTAGGCAGAAAGCAGGAAATTATAGGCCAGTGAGCTTAACTTCGGTAGTAGGGAAGATGCTGGAATCTATCATCAAGGAAGAAATAGCGAGGCATCTGGATAGAAATTGTCCCATTGGGCAGATACAGCATGGGTTCATAAAGGGCAGGTCATGCCTAACTAATTTAGTGGAATTTTTTGAGGACATTACCAGTGCTGTAGATAACGGGGAGCCGATGGATGTGTTATATATGGATTTCCAGAAAGCCTTTGACAAGGTGCCACACAAAAGGTTGCTGCATAAGATAAAGATACATGGCATTAAGGGTAAAGTAGTAGCATGGATAGAGGATTGGTTAATTAATAGAAAGCAAAGAGTGGGGATTAATGGGTATTTCTCTGGTTGGCAATCAGTAGCTAGTGGTGTCCCTCAGGGATCTGTGTTGGGCCCACAATTGTTCACAATTTACATAGATGATTTGGAGTTGGGGACGAAGGGCAATGTGTCCAAGTTTGCAGATGACACTAAGATGAGTGGTAAAGCGAAAAGTGCAGAGGATACTGGAAGTCTGCAGAGGGATTTGGATAGGTTAAGTGAATGGGCTAGGGTCTGGCAGATGGAATACAATGTTGACAAATGTGAGGTTATCCATTTTGGTAGGAATAACAGCAAACGGGATTATTATTTAAACGATAAAATATTAAAGCATGCCGCTGTTCAGAGAGACTTGGGTGTGCTAGTGCATGAGTCACAGAAGGTTGGTTTACAGGTGCAACAGGTGATTAAGAAGGCAAATGGAATTTTGTCCTTCATTGCTAGAGGGATGGAGTTTAAGACTAGGGAGGTTATGTTGCAATTGTATAAGGTGTTAGTGAGGCCACACCTGGAGTATTGTGTTCAATTTTGGTCTCCTTACTTGAGAAAGGACGTACTGGCACTGGAGGGTGTGCAGAGGAGATTCACTAGGTTAATCCCAGAGCTGAAGGGGTTGGATTATAAGGAGAGGTTGAGTAGACTGGGACTGTACTCATTGGAATTTAGAAGGATGAGGGGGGATCTTATAGAAACATTTAAAATTATGAAGGGAATAGATAGGATAGATGCGGGCAGGTTGTTTCCACTGGCGGGTGAAAGCAGAACTAGGGGACATAGCCTCAAAATAAGGGGAAGTAGATTTAGGACTGAGTTTAGGAGGAACCTCTTCACCCAAAGGGTTGTGAATCTATGGAATTCCATGCCCAGTGAAGCAGTTGAGGCTCCTTCATTACATGTTTTTAAGGTAAAGATAGATAGTTTTTTGAAGAATAAAGGGATTAAGGGTTATGGTGTTCGGGCTGGAAAGTGGAGCTGAGTCCACAAAAGATCAGCCATGATCTCATTGAATGGCGGAGCAGGCTCGAGGGGCCAGATGGCCTACTCCTGCTCCTAGTTCTTATGTTCTTATGTTCCCCGATGAACTCAATGCATTCTATGCTCGATTCGAGCAGGTAACCAATGATCCGCTGTCGAGTGCCCCAGCAGCCCATAACTCGCCCATACCCACCATCATAGCTTCGGAAGTCAGATCGGCCTTCCTGAAAGTGAACCCTCGGAAGGTGACGGACCTGGACGGGATCCCTGGTCGTGCACTTGGAGCTTGTGCGAACCAGCTGGCAGAGGTGTTCGCGGATATCTTTAACCTGCTCCTACTCCACTTCGAGGTCCCCACCTGCTTCAAGAAGACCGCCATCATACCGGTGCCAAAGATGAACTAGGCAACATGCCTCAATGACTACCATCCGGTGGCCCTGACTTCAGTCGTAATGAAGTGCTTCGAGAGGTTGATCATGAAGCGCATAACCTCCATACTCCCAGAACCCCTTGATCCACTGCAATTCGCATACCGTCGCAACCGGTCCACAGCAGACGCCATTTCCCTGGCCCTGCACTTATCCCTAGAGCATCTCGACAACACGGACTCCTGCATCAGACTTGTATTTCTTGACTACAGCTCCGCCTTCAACACCATAATCTCAGCCAAGCTCATATCAAAGCTCCAAAACCTAGAACTTGGCTCCCCACTCTGCAACTGGATCCTCGATTTTCTGACAGACCACAAGCAGTAAGAATGAACAACAACACCTCCTCCACAATAGTCCTCTGTACCGGGGCTCCGCAAGGCTGCGTACTTAGCCCCCTACTCTACTCCCTGTACACACATGACTGCGTGGCAAAATTTGGTTCCAATTCCATCTACAGGTTTGCTGAGGAAATGAAGAGAATAGCAAAAAGTACTCTGGCTGCTGAAACTCCTGCATTTAGGAAAAATTCCTGTCAAGGAGATGCTGAAGAAACATACTGTTGATGTTTAATGTGAGGCTATCCTGAAACCCAGAAGGGTAACTTGGAACACCAGTTCTTAGTGGTGTTTCTATTCAATTTAGTATACAGGAAGAGAATATATGCAAACCAGGGAGGAATAGTCCAGTCATTTTGTGATCAATTAATAACGAGTATTTGTTAACTTAAAAGAACACATGACAAGAAGGACTGTAGCATACTACAACAGTACACTTAAGTACAGTGATGGCTATGCACACCATATTACATGAGGTTACCCCTTTGTTTCCAAATACCTACGTTTCCTGAACTCTGCAATGTCCCCATGCAACATCCAACAATATATACCGGGAAGTTAAATCCAGCAGTTAGTTTTGGATTTTAACTGGCTGTCATTTTAGCAATAACTTGTTTTAAGGGGAGACTGTTTTCTGCAACTGGGTGGGGCTGTGATGGTAGCTACTGCTACAGGTGTCCCCTTCTCTGGTGTTTTATGAATATGTAATTCTTTCCTCACCCTGTGGTTCAGGTTTTTGGCATATATGTGCCTATTCCCTTATCTCTCCACTTTTCAAGGTTAATCACAGAAATCATTGAATTTAAGTGCAGAAGGAGGCCATTCAGCAGTGCAGTTTAAAAAAAAAAATTAAATATTTTTATCCAACTTTTTCAATTTTATGCATAAACATTGAAACAATAACAAAAACCTCTGGAACTCACCCTATCTGCTGCTGTGGCAGGCCTGATACCCCAAATATGGCCCCCAAGGGACAGGGCTTCAGTTACCATTGTGGAATTGCTGACATAGTGTCAAAGAGGAGACTCAGATTCCCACGTGTTTAGGATATGACGGAAACATGTGCACGTGGTTATCCACACCCCTTCAACATTGCTCATACTTATCCTCCACTTACACAAACAGCCTTCTCATCCTGAATTTGATCAAATGGGCCCTCTGTATTCCCTTCAACCTTATAAACCCTCACCTCGCACAGGATAATGTTGCATTCACGCTACACAGCCTCACACCATACACCGTCCTCCAGGTCCAACCCCAACTCCTCCTCCCACTTAGTTTTAATTTCCTCCACCGACACTGCATCTTCCACCATAATCCTACCCTAAATCTCCAACCTGCTCTCCTCTTCCATCCCTGCCAGTGACAACACCCTCTCCAACACCAAGGACAGCAGCACCACCCAGAATGCCAGATAGACCATTTTCGCGAAATTGCGAACTTGTAAGTACCTAAAAGTATCTGCCTATGAAAACTGACATTTCTCTGACAACTCCTCTCAGCAAATAACCCCTTCAAAAACAAGTCCCTCCTCCCTTCCACCCCCTTCTCCATGCCCTAAACCTAGCATTGAACCTTGCCGGCTCAAACACGTGGTTTGTATAGATCGGGGTCAGCTTCGATATACCCCCAATTTATAGTGCTGCCAAAACTGTCTCCATCTCCTCTGTGCGGAGATCGCTGACTACTTCCTCAGGGAAAAGGCCGCGAGGTTGTCACTAACACCATTAGCCCTGATCCCTGAATCCATCTGTACCCATACAGCCTCAGGATCTCCCCGCCACCCCGACATCTTTGCATTTTCCGCCCTGACTAATATGTCAAGCTCAGCAACGTCAAGCCCCTTGACTGCCGGTCCTTCTGAAGGACTGTCTTCCAAATCCTAACCACTTTGCTCGCCCAAATAAAGGACAAAATCAATTTTTCCCTTCACACCAAAAAAGGATTTTGGCAGAAAAACCAGCAAACACTGGAAATGAAAGAGAAACCAGGGCAACACGTTCATCTTTACCGACTGAATTCTACCTGCCAAGGATAAAGGGAGACTATCCCACTTCTGCAGCCTTAACCCTGCTCACCAAACTTTTAAAATTAATCTTCTGAACCCGGACCCAATCCCGAGCCACTTGCACCCCCCAGATATTTAAAATGGAACCGTAACACCCACCCTGATCAGCTCGCCTCCCCGACAGAATGACCGGAAAAAACTCACTTCCCTCCCAATTCAATTTATACCCTGAAAAAGCCCCAAAACGCTTAAGCGATGCCATGATATCACTCATAGTGGGGATCGGATCCACCACACACAAAAAAAGATCATTAGCATACAAGGACACCCTGTGTTCCAGGTGCTGAAAGTAGTAATTAGGAGAGAAATGATATCTTTCAAGGCCCATGTAGATGCGGAGGTAAGAAGGGAGCGCTTAAAAACTGGCAGACGATATTATAGCGGTTTATTGCAGGTCTATGAACAATCCATCTCCAGAGCTAATAGCGGAAAGAAAAAAAACTGCAAACGCAGGCCGATTTGAACTCTACGGCTGGGGTGGTGAGACAGTTAAAGCAAACTAAAAGGGAAATCTACAAGTATGGGGAGAAGGAAATTCACCTCCTGGCATATCAATTGATGAAATTGGAGGCAGTGAGGGAGATTGTCCATATTAGGGCACGGGATGGGGAGCTTGTTCCGGAGATCATAATTTCACTTGATGCGGATAAACCATTTGACCAGGTGGAGTGGGACTATCTGTTTGCGATACTAGAGATATTTAGGTTTGGACCGGGCTTCGTAGCGTGGGTGTGGCTATTGTATGCGGCCCCATTTGGCAGTGTTTGCATTAAGGGTGACTTCTATACAGGGGCACCAGGCAGGGATGTACGATGTCCCCCTTGTTGTTCATGTTGTTGCCACGGCGCTGAGGACTTCAAAAGCTTGTGAAGAAATAGTTAGAGGAGGGGCGGAACATAGGGTCTCGCTATATGCTAACGATTTGCTGTTATATGTTGGGGAAACAGGGGGATTTTGTAGCTCTGTTCAGCTGAAAGTGTTCCGAACTTGTGTTATTTGTACGGACACTGGCCTTGGGTGCCTTGTATAACAACCAAGCCTACGACACAAATTTAGACCCTATACCAGAACACTACAACACCGCAAACAAACACCTCCATTATACTCTATCAAAGGCCTTCTCTGCATCCAATGCAACATTAACGTCCTACTCTCTTCCTTCTGCCAAGAACAATATCACGTTCAAAAGCCACCTCAAGTTAGAAGATAGCCACTGACCATTCATGAACCCTGTCTGATACTCTCCGAAAACCTGAATACTTGGTTAGGGCACCAGGGTGCAGTGGGGCATTGGGTGGGTTGCTGTTCCGGCTAGCAGTAAGTCATTTTTGGGTATTTGGGGGTCCAGATAGCAAGGACTGGGGAAAACGGAAGTTGAAATACACAAGTCTGGTAGGGAAGGTTATAATAATGATCTTTATTAGTGTCATACTTCGGCTTACATTACACTGCAATTAAGTTACTGTGAAAATCCCCTAGTTACCACACTCCGGCGCCTGTTCAGAATTAACTGAGGGGGAATTCGGAATGTCCAATTCACCTAACAAGCAGTTCTCGTCCTGTGCGAGGCTGAGTCTCATCAAGTTAAAGGTAGTGTTTCGAGCGCATCACACGATTGCTAGAATGAATAGGATTTTTGATGGGATGGAAGACAGTGGTGATCGGTGTTCATGGGGACAGCGCACCATGTACACATATTCTGGTCATGCTCAAAGCTTGTGCATTTCTGGAGGTCCTTTTTTTGATCCCATGTTGGCAATCTTGAGCATTGAATTGGAGCCTTGACCACTGGTGGCAATATTTGGGGTTTTGGATGTGTTGGACCTCCGGCTGGGTGCGAGTGCAGACATCCTGGCCTTTGTCTTGCTTGCAGCAAGGTGGCGGATCCTCTTGGGCTGGAGGTCGACTACACCAAGCGGCTCGGTGTAGCTGGATGGCTAGGAGTTTTTGCACCTCGAGAACAAAGAACAAAGAAAAGTACAGCACAGGAACAGGCCCTTCGGCCCTCCAAGTCCGTGCCGACCATGCTGCCGACTAAACTACAATCTTCTACACTTCCTGGGTCCATATCCCTCTATTCCCATCCTATTCATGTATTTGTCAAGCTGCCCCTTAAATGTCACTATCGTCCCTGCTTCCACCACCTCCTCCGGCAGCGAGTTCCAGGCACCCACTACCCTCTGTGTAAAAAAAAACTTGCCTCGTACATCTACTCTAAACCTTGCCCCTCGCACCTTAAACCTATGCCCCCTAGTAATTGACCCCTCTACCCTGGGGAAAAGCCTCTGACTATCCACTATGACTATGCCCCTCATAATTTTGTAGACCTCTATCAGGTCACCCCTCAACCTCCGTTGTTCCAGTGAGAAAAAAAACCAAATTTATTCAACTGCTCCTCATAGCTAATGCCCTCCGTACCAGGCAACATCCTGGTAAATCTCTTCAGCACCCTCTCTAACGCCTCCACATCGTTCTGGTAGTGTGGCGACCAGAATTGAACACTATACTCCAAGTGTAGCCTAACTAAGGTTCCATACAGCTAAAACATGACTTGCCAATTCTTATACTCAATGCCCCGGCCAATGAAGTCAAGCATGCCGTATGCATGAAGGTCAGGTTTACCATGAGAAGGTCGGTGGAATGATTTTACTGTAGATGGCGGCCATTTATAATGTACTTTAAAGAGTTGGTCACTGTTGGCTGTTTGGGGGGGAGGTCAGGGTGGGTAGGGGTGTTCAGTGGTGAGGTTATAGTGTTGTAAGGAGAAGTGAGGGGGTTCTTACTGTTTGGTTGTTGTTCCGTGTTATTTTATGCTTTGCATAAAAATTGTTAAAAATTATAATAAAAACATTTCCCAAAAAAGAACTCCCTATGTTCCATTCACCTCATGATCCGTTTCCACTCAGCCGAAGCCCTCAGGACAATGGCCAAAGGCTGAATTGCCAACATAAACAAGAGGGGTGACATAGGGCACCCCTGCCTTGTTCCCCTGTTCAGCTGATTGCGGGCAACCCCACAATCCTGAGGTTCTGCCGCCTCGGCGTATTCTCCAGGTCCTTGACCAAAGCTCTCAGGCCCTATTTCCTTGCCTCCACCCTCCACAGCTCAGCATCCAGCGAGGGCAACTGATCGCTGTGTCGCTACAGTGTTTCCTCCTTTCAACACCTCACCATTTGTTGGCACTGTCTCCGAGGTCTTACCCAATGGCAATTTATTGGGACCAATGCGTCATCCACAGACATTTTGAGGATCTCCAGTTGCTTCCCTTGCTTCTCAAAATGTTTGCCAAACTTCCTTGCAGATTCGACAGGCATTACCTGCGTCAGCGTGTCCACTGTAATAGGTGCAACCCCACCCGACAAGCTGGCCTCTGCCATTTTCTATCCCGCAGGACTCCGTTCCCTACTAATTTCCTCAGACAGGAAAACGTGCACATCATTCTTTCCAATAGGACGGATCTGTTCACCAGGGTTAAAAGGCCCCAAAATCCAAGAGGGAACTATCTTGCGTCCGACCTCCTTCTAGAGGTTGCCATCGAAAGTCCCAGTTTAAAAAAAAATAAATGGGTATTTATTACCTGTTTGGAGCTAACTGTTGCAGAGTCTAAAATGGCTGACAAAATCGCTAGATATGCAGCCTCTATTTTAATGGTGTACTTCAATGAGACAGCAAGGATAGTGGAAAATGCAGTACAGCATCCAATTTTGCACAAAAAGGATCATTAGGGAATGTCAGGAGATGAGGATTCTCTAGAATTAAGTAGAAAACTTGGTGTCCTTATTACACATGAGAACAATACTCGCTTCAAATCTGTTGTTTTAAATATTTTTATTCTCCTTTTTCACATTTTCTCCGAAATTTAAACCCACCAGCAATAAACAATAATCAGTAACAAATATGTCAATCCCCATATCAATAACAACGATCCCATCCTCCCACCAAACCCCAATCATTAGCCCGCATGTTCACACAAACAAATGACAAAAAGGAATTAGGGATCACCCATAGTCGCCATTAACACACACAACCCATCCCTCCCACCCACACGCCCCAACTAATGTTTGATGTTATCCAGTTCTTGAAAGTGCACAATGAATAATGCCCATGAATTGTAGAACCCCTCCATCCTTCCCCTCAGTTCAAACTTAACCTTCTCAAGAGTCAAGAATTCCAACAGGTCCCCCGTCATGCCAGGGCACAGGGTGGAGAGGTTGGTCTCCAACCTATCAGGATCCGCCTTCGGGCGATCAACGAAGCGAAGGCTACAACATCTACCTCTGCACCCCTTTCCAACCCTGGCTTGTCCGACACACCAAATATGGCCTCCCGGGGGCCCGAGTCCAGTTTCACGTGCACCACTTTAGAAATTACCCTAAAAACTTCCTGCCAATAATCCTCTAACTTTGGACAGGACCAAAACATATGAACGTGATTAGCCCCCCCCCACCCCGCAATGTTCACACACGTCTTCTGCTCCTTCAAAGAATTGTCTCATCCTCGCCCTCGTGAGGTGTGCTCTATATACCACCTTCAGCTGTATCAGCCCCAACCTCGCGCACGAGGTGGAGGTGTTCACTCTCCGGTGCACCTCACAGCAGAACCCCTCCTCCATGTCCTCACCCAACTCGTCCTCCCACTTTCTTTGATCCCTTCCAGTGGTGTGCCTTCTCCTCTTCCAAAATAACTCTGTAAACCTTTGACACTACCCCCTTCTCTAGTCCCCCTGTCGTCAGCACCTCCTCCAGTAATGCGGAGGCCGGCTCCACCGGGAAGCTCTGTATCTCCTTTCTGGCAAAATCCCGAACCTGCATGTATCTGAACATTTCCCCCTGCTCCAGACCATACTTTGCTTCCAGCTCCTTCAATCCTGCAAACCGACCGCCAAGAAACAAATCTTCTGGTGTCTTAATCCCCTTCTTCCATTTCCGAAAAATTCCATCCCACCTCCATGGCTCAAATCTGTGGTTCCCCCGAATCGGCATTTCCCATGACCCTGCCCCCAACCCGAAGTGTTGGCGAAACTGCCTCCAAATTCTCAATGAAGCTATTCATTTCATTATTACCGGACTCCCCGAGTAGTTCCCCGGGGCCGTCGGGAGCGGTGCTGTTGCTAGCCCCTTCAATCCCGACCCCCTGCACAAACTCTCCTCCATTCTGACCCACTGGGAATCAACCCCTCTGACCTAGCTCCGCACCTTCTCCACATTCGCCGCCCAGTACATCAGCTTTGGAAGACCCAAACCCCCTGCCTGCCTTCCCGTCTGTAGCAGCACCTTTCTAACTCTGGCCACCTCCCCATCCCATATAAATGACGTACTCCCCTCAATCTCTCTGAAAAAAGCCTTTGCCAGGAAAATCGTCAGGCATTGAAAAATAAACAGAAATCGCGGCAACACGTTCATTTTAACCGCATGTATCCGACCCGCCAGTGACAGAGGGAGACCATCCCACCTTGCCAGATCAGCTTTCACTCTCCCCACCAAACATGAAATGTTGTACCTGCGGAGACCCCCCCCCCCCCTCCCACTCCTGGGCAACATGCACCCCCAGGTACCTAAAGTGAATCCCAGCCCTACAGAATGGCAGCCCGCCCCCACCCCCGACTGAGACACCACAAAATACTCACTCTTGTCTAGAGTTTGTTTGTAACCCAAGAAAGACCCAAACACCTGAAGGAGCTCCAATATTCCCCCTATCGACACACTCACTTCCGACATGTATAACAGCAAGTCATCGGTTATAAGGACACCCTATGCTCTATCTATGCTCCATCTCCCCCCCCCCCCGCACTATTCCTTTCCATACCCCCGAACCTCTTAATGCAATGCGCAACGGCTCAATCGCGAGTGCAAACAGCAGGGGGGACATAGGACATCCCTGCCTAGTCCCACGGTGGAGAGAAAAGTATCTTGAGCTGATGTTTTTGTGCGGATACTCGCCCTCCTCTCCTTATATAGTAGCTTTACCCAGTTCACAAATCTTGGTCCAATCCTAAACCACTCCAGAACTGCCATCAAGTACCCCCATTCTACCCGGTCAAACGCCTTCTCAGCGTCCAATGCCACAACCACCTTTGTTTCCCTCTGCCAGTGGCATAATGACGTTCAATACCCTTCTAAGGTTTGAAAAGAGCTGCCTCCCTCTCAGGGGATCGGGTACGTTTTGGCGCTGGCCTTTTGGCACCGATCATTTGACACCGCCATTTTGGCGCTAAATTGATTTGGCGCTCATTATTTTGGCGCCCAGCTGTTTTGGCGCCATTGGTGTGTATTGAATATATTGCCAGGAATGTCATGATAGGTTAATAATAATAATAGATAAAAACATGACATTTATTTCTAACACCTAATAACAGGTAAAATGAGTATAAAAGTTTAATGCATTTCATAGTTAATAATAATAATAATAATGGATAAAAACACGACATTTATTTCTAACACCAAATATTAAGTAAAATGAGTATAAAAGTTTAATGCAGTTCATAGTTGTGGGCCAAACCACGTAAATATTCAAGTGGTGCCCGTGAATCAAACTGTTGTGCGATGTTTAAGATACGCTCATCGGCCTTAATGTATTTCAGAAGTTTTTGATTTGGAGCATTCCCGGCAATCAACTGCTCGTAGTAAGCATCACGCCCTTTTTGAATTTTCCTTATACCATCGATGAACTTCCATATAACGGGATGGTTCATTCCTAATTCTGCATATATTTTTCTGTGTGCTGCTTCAGCATGATTGTTTGTTCGGTCCTCACCAGCTATTGTTCGCCTGTACTGATTCCACATTTCTGTAGGAAAAAGTGGCGGATGCCGCCCATTGCCTCGTCTCATAGTCCTACCAACGTAATTATCTTCGAGCCAATTCAGCAATGGTTGAAGTTCATCAGGTAAGTCCTCCGATAAAGCATCGATGTAGACATCCATGTGGGACTCGGGTACAAAACATAATGCTACGATCATTTTCGCTTTTAAGGCAAAGTCAGGATCATTATTGTACAAATGCTGGAGCCCAAGGTGTTTCAAATGCTTATGTATATTATGGGCTAAGTGGAAGAAGCAGACTTTCAGCTCCAATTCCGGAAAACATTATTTCATTGCAGAAAAGGCAGCGTGTTCATAGTCACAGTATATTCCTTTTGGCTGTAAATCTGGTAGCAAATCATTAATCATCCGGAACATTCTAACGTATGTTACTCGACGCTTATTCGGCAATAGAGCATACAACACAGGGAAAACCCCACCATGCCTTCTTGCCATAATGACATAAACCTGGTAAAATAACGGAGGAGACATCTTAAATGTCCCATCTCCATACCACACTTCTGAATCACGTAAAAAAACTACCCAGCTCTGTCTCCCAAAAATTAAAATTCTCTCATCTTCTTGACCACCATCACCAATTAAAAAGTTCTCACTTTGACCATTGCTCGTCACATAGCATTTGTACTCGTCAGGGATCACCAACTCTCTTGAATTTGCAGGGTTTGGAGGAGCAGACTTTAGTAGATTTCGTTTTCTTCATACGATTTTTTTCATAGCCTCTGAGTTTGGAAGTGATGCTTGTGCAGCTTGAGAACTATTTTCAAGACATCCGTTTATAATTTTTGACGGCACTTCAAGAGTTTCTTCAGCTTTACGCTTCAAACTTGTTTTGATGGTAGCAACTTCCACACCCACTGCTGAAGCACCATGAGAATGTCCGTTCACTTCCTTCACTACTTCATTGTTTTTAGTGTGAATGCGACCTTTACACTCGTTTTTTAATTTGCATCTCCAAAACATTAACAATGGGTCGCTTTTGCTACATTTATCAAACACGTATAAATATTCATCGTGTGTTAATTTTGGTTTGTCTCTCTTGCTTAGAATTTTTTCAGCCATTTCTGGTATGGGGTGTATGGGCAATTTCTAGCTTCTAGCTACTTCTAGCTTTCTAGTGAAAAGAGAACAGGCTTATGTAGCACCAAGGCTGTAGATTGCCAATTCAGAAATTGGCGCCAAAACAGATGAGCGCCCAAAAGGCCAGCGCCAAAACAGATGAGCGCCAAAAGGTCGGCGCCAAATAGTCCCATTCCCCTCTCACGAACCCCATCTGATCTTCACCTGTCACCTTCGGGAGGCACTCCTCCAGCCTACCCGCCAGTACCTTCGCCAATAGTTTTGCGCCCACATTCAGAAGTGATATGGCCTATACGACCCACACTCCGTCGGATCCTTCTCTTTTCTTAGAAACAGGGAAATCGATGCCTGCCCCAAGGTTTGTGGCAACACCCCCTTCAAGCATCCCACCAACAGGGATGCCAGCTTATCCTTGAATTTTTTATAATATTCCACCGGAAACCCATCTGGCTCTGCCACCTTCCCTGACTGCATCCTCCCAATCGCATCCTTTATCTCCTGCTCCACTATTGCTCCTTCTAATGTCGCCCTGTCCCCCTCCCCTAACCTCGGGTACCCCAACCCATCTAGAATTTCCTGCATCTCACGGTTTCCCCAGGTGGCTCTGACCTGTACAACCTCTCATAAAATTCCTCAAAAACCTTGCTAATCAGATCCGGCGCAACCACCAACCTCCCTGCCCTATCCCTCACCTGAACAATTTCTCTTACCACTGTCCCTCCGGAGCTGACCTGCCTTATCTCCATGTTTGTAAACTGCACCCCTTCCTTGTCTCAGTTGGCACACCGCCTTCCTGGTAGATAGTCGGTCAAACTCACCTGTCGTTCCTTCCTCTTTTCCAGCTTCGCTGGGTCCCCATCTTCTGCATAACTCCTATCTACCTCCAACATATCATCTATTACCCTCTGCCGCTCCAACCTCTCCTCTTTGTCATCTTTGCAAACCCTGGCCTTAAACAAAATCGCCTCACCCCTCACCACTGCCTTTAGAGCTACCCAAACAACTGCCTTCGCCACCTTACCCGTACAGTTGAAACCTACATATTTATCAATTACCTTTCTCCCCCCCACTATCAGTTCGTGTGTGTCCAAGTCGGGGATGGCCCTAAACATCTATGCGAATCCCACATCATCCCAATTGGGACCGTATACACTTAATAGCGCCACTTACCTCCCCTCCAGCGCCCCTGTCACAATCACATCTGATCTGCCACCACCTTCTCCATCTGGAAGCGTACTCTTTTGCTGACCATTACCCAATCCCTTGAGCCCTTTCGTCAAATCCTGAGTGAAACACTTGACTAACCCAGCCCTTTGTAAGTCTCACCTTGTCCTTCACCCTCAAGTGAGTCTCATGCAGCATTGCCACATCGACTTTCAAACTTTTAAGATGCGCAAGCACTCTTGACCGAACCCCCTCATGGTCCACGTGACTATCCTAAACTGGGGGTCATCCCCCCACCACCCTTCTTATCCACCATCATCTTACCGCCGGGTCCTGCCCCATCCCTATCCATTATTAACATTGAAACCCCCCCCCACCTCTCCTTGTAGGCCCATCAAAACCTGCTAACTAGGCTCTAATGTCCGCAGCCCTCCTTTCACCTCATTTCCATTCACTCACCAACTTTAGTTAGCTAGCGCAGGTGGCTCCCCCTGCCAAGGTATACCGTCCCCTCCCACCTAGTCCCAGAGAAAGAAAAAACAAATGCAACAATCCAACCCATACAATTCACTAAAATAAGATCTAACCGTTGCAACACTGAATGCTAATCAACCCAACCAATAACTTGAACTCTGTAACAATATGAAGAGCAGTAAATTACAATACACGTCAGTAAAAAAGAAAGTTACAGCACTGATACATTTTCCAGCTCCCCAATCACAGTCCACAGTCTCTCTTCCAGCTCCGTTCCTCACGTCTGTCCCAAGCCTTCTTTTCAAATCTGTTGTAATAGTGCAGTTTTCGTTAATTGCTGTATTGCTTGTTCATAGTTTATGCTGAGATTGTTTTAAAGATCTTGTAAAGCATTCGTAGGTTCTGTAACAATACTGATTCTGATGTGGGTAAATGCCCTAAATGCAAAAAGAAATCTGTATTCTGGATACAGTTGGATCCATCTCCATGGACATCATTCAGCTGTCTCCCTTGTTCCAGCAATCTGTTGACATTGTAGGTAGCAGCAAACTGCTAGCTTTCTCAGTGACTTGACTGTTGTTGTTTGCTAAACTGTTATAGTTGAAGAGTCATGGTCTGAGTTTGCACTTCTCATTTTACTTATTTTTACTGTGTGGAGAGAAGAGTTAACATTCCATACAATGGCAGGAAGCTCTTGTTATGGACATCTGCTATTGTTTAGAGGAGAAGTTAATAGATTTTCGGTGCAGAATATTTTATAGTAAGTATATAAAATGTACAAAAACTGAACCTGTCCTTTTTAAGTGAAAGCAACTATTGAACACTATAGTGATGATGATTTGAGTATGGTCCTATGAATGGTTGTCCTTGTTGAATAATATGGCTAAAGGTTTTTTGTAAAGCATTTAATTTTCACGATTTCTAGCATTGAGATTGAAGTGTTCAGTCTTAACTGTGACTTTTTGTTGACTGTATTTGTAAAGGTTCGAGATGAGCAAATTTGCCTTAGAGTATGTTAGTTTAATAGTTAATTGTTTGAAGAGTATGTACAGTTTATAACATCGGATTGAAGTTGATTTAATCATCATTTAAAACTCAAGTTTCTTTATCACTAATCTGTTTTCATTATACCCAGCAAAGACCACTGAGCAAATCAAAATGTGTTATTTTTAAGCTTGAAACAATTGGTAAATGATGGAAATGTTTCTCTCATAATGTCTTCTGCATTTATTCATGTGAGCCTAGATGGGCTACGTTAACAGAATATTCAGTCCTTGGCACCATACAATTCTGCCCCCACCTAACTTTTTCTCTCTCTCTTCACCCTCCTCTCCCATGTTTGAACAATTCTAACCTTGCCATTACTCCTGCTGAGATCGACTAATTATCACGTCCATTTTATTTGGTCACATTTGGGAAAGCCGTCTCAATCTTCTCTGGTCGCATTTCAGATCTTAACTGGCTGCCTGTTCAGTAATAACTAGTTTTCGGGTGATTGTTTCTGCAGCTGCATGTTACTGTGATGGTAGCAGCCACTGTGTTTTTCTCTCGTTATTGTGCTTTGGATATATCATTCTTTCCCTTTGATGTTACCCGTCCTGTGGATCCGGTTTTTAGCATATACGTGTCAATGACCTTATCTCTCCACTTTGAAGTTATCTCTTCTATACCCTATGGTTTCCCCTAGTCACAACCCTAGTCACAAAGGTGAACACTTGCTTTTCTCACTGATGTGCTAATTTGCATATCAAAATCTCTCCAGCGTGCTGTCCTTATCAACTCCCTTTTTATTTTATCAGAATTTAGTTTTTTAATCTTAACATTCGCAAGTCTTAGCAATGGATGGAAATTGTTGCCCACTTGTTCTGTATAGCTTAGTTCCATACATGGTGTATTTATCTGAAGCTGTCTAGGGAAACAGACCTAAATTTCTCAGCAACTAAACATTTTATAATTTCTCATGCTGTGAAGGCATGAAGTAAAAGAAAAGTTTAAAAACTGTTTTTCTTCCAAATTCTCTTGTTTAAATTCTGTTTTTTAAAAAATGGACAAAAGCTAACTCATCAACCTCCTGGAATCTGACACCCCTGGACCGAATGACATTCGCGGAAGTATGTTGTAAACCTACTTATGACCTCCCTAATAATCTTTATTATTGTCACAAGAAGCTTACATTAACACTGCAATGAAATTACTGTGAAAATCCCCATTGCTTGGAATTAACATTGCTTGGAAGTTTGCGTTTAGAAACAAAACTTTGCTGTATTGCATTCTCCTCGATTTACTAACCTTACAAAATGCTCAGCAGGTAAAGGAAGGAATTTGAATAATTTATAATAATCTTTATTAGTGTCACGAGTAGGCTTATGAAGCAATGATGTTACTGTGAAAAGTCGTCACACTCTGGTGCCTGTTCGAGTACACAGAGGGAGAATTCAGAATGTCCAAATTACCTAACAGCATATCTTTCGGGACTTGTGGGAGGAAAACGGAGAACTCGGAGGAAATCCACGTAGACACTGGGAGAACGTGCAGACTCTGCACAAACAGTGACCCAAGTTGGGAATCAAACCCGGGACCCTGGTGCTGTGAAGCATCAGTGATAACCACTGGGCTACTGTACCTGTGCGGGTTCCAGCGGCCTCCCTTGATTCTTTGGCCTCCGCAGGGAGGCTGCAGCCGTGCGCGATCAGTGCTGATCCAACAAAACGTGGACCAGGCAAAACGGCATTCAGGGGGACTCCAGGCACCTTGGCACTGCCACCCTGGCACTGCCAAGTCAGCAGGAGTGCTACCACGGTGACAGTGCAAGGTGCCCAAGTGGCAGGGTGGCAGTGCCAAGGGGGGGGGCATGCCCATAAAATGAGGATGGAGGGGATGTTTGGTGGGGGAGTGCAAGGCAGGTAAGTAGGGGCCTCTGGGAGGTTGGGTGGGGGTCCCAGAAGGAAGGGGTGCTGTAAGGGACTTGGGGGGCTGAAGAGGGGGGACCCACATAGTGGGGTGTCATCACTTAGAGGGGACCCCCAGGTACCTATAGTGGGATTTCCTCACTTGGGGGGGTGTGGGCTAGTGTCCATGTGTGTGTGTGGGGGGGGGGGGGGGGGGGGGGGGGGTGATATTGCCCATGGGTGAATATGTGGGGGATCCACAAGCTCACAGCTTTTCAAAATGGCGGCCCGATGTCCGAGTTCAGCTCCCAAGTGCTGAAAATTGGAAACTCCCTGAAAAACCCGCCACAAATTAACCTAGAAATCTTTTGGGAGAATCGGGCCGTACATTACTTCATAGGGGTGTTCTGGGGCGGTTCTCATATACTGCAGTCTCCATTGCAGTCATGATTTGGCAAAACATTCACTTTTGCATTTGGTTTTGCTGTGAAATCTTTAGTTTTGCTGTAAAAATCCTTACACTTCATTCAACAGAATGCGACTTTTGTAACTAGGTTTTTAATGGCATAGTAAGTTGATAAATACTGCTGAACACTTGATTGGTCCTGAAAAACTAATATATTTATGGAATAAGATCCTGTTGGGGCCCATTAGTGTTTAAAGAAGATGTTCACAACCCCAGCAATTAACGCACAGAATACGCCACATGATTTCACATGTTTTTACCAAAAAAACTCAGCTTTATTGTGTATATGAAGAGAAATTAAACTAAGCAAACACCACTAATTGAACACAATAACTTTAACGACTTAGGCTATAAACTCAGTTCGAAGTTTTACTTCCCTCGTCCCTTTCCCAAGAGTTTCCATAACTTAAAAAATCTTGAAGTTAATTCACTTTTCTTGGGACCAACCCAGAAGGTATACCACAACTCTCTAGAATGTACTTTAATTACAAATTACATGGTGATCCTTCCACTGGCTTTTGGCTGAGCGATCCTCCACTTTTATTGAAAGGCTTCATGACTTTGGACTCTGAACTCCTTGTCCTGGCCAGCGACATACATAGACTGTTTGTTTCCGCAGTCCACTTCCACTGCTCCTATATAGTTCTTTCCAAACAAACTTTTCAAGCTGACTGCCTTCTGTCACAAGGCTCTGTGAGGACTACTGTCAATTTCTTACATTAGCTGCAAGCTAGAGCAAATATTCCAGCTTTTCTTCACAAACCCAAACTGAACTGCCAACTTCTGTCAACAAAAGCACTTGGATAAATTAAACAAAATAACTTTCTAATCCAGGCTCCACCCTGACTCTCACCATGCCAATTTGACATGCTTTGGGATGATTCAAACTGAAATGCAAATTAAATATTTTACCTTCTACATAAATCTTTGATCCTCTAATCCATACAAATAAATTAAATTTCTATTAAAGTTTTATGATGCCCTCTCTCAGATTTGCTGGCCCTGAAGGAATTCTCTTGTTTGCAACCTGGCTTTGCCTTACTTTTCTCTGAGAACCTTCTCATTATATTATATTATAACTAAAAGTTATATTTTATATATAAATTATGAACAACATATTTGCAAAAAAAAGTCGACAAAATGATAAAATCTATGCATTTTGAGCAAGAGTTTTACTTTATTTCACTGTTTACTTTAGTTCCTAAATACAGTTATATTTACTTTGTTATTTGAAACATTAAATTGTAAGTGAAGGATTTCACATGTTTTAACTTCCTGGCTTGCTTTTCGTATGATTTACAATGATTGGTTGCCTACCTGTTTGCTGAATGACTACTGTTGCATGCCAAGACACCACTTAATTGGTGCCAGATTTGAACTTCCATTGAGGAAGGGGAAAGTCCTGCCATAAAGATTGCTACATTTTGAGGCCAGGGAAGATCCCGATGGATTGGAAACAAGCTAATGTAACACTCCCATTCAAAAAGGGAGAGAGGCAAAAAGTAGGAAACTATAGACTGGTTAGCTTGACCTCTGTGGTGGGGAAGTTGCTGGAATCATTCATTAAGACGGAGATGACTGAACATTTGGAAAGACAAAGCTCAATCCATCATTGTCGGCATCCATGGTTTCATGAAGAGTAAGTCATGCTTGACAGGGGTGGCACAGTGGCTAGCACCGCTGCCTCATGGCGCCGAGGATCCGGGTTCGATCCCGTCCCCGGGTCACTGTCCGTGTGGAGTTTGTCCATTCTCCCTGTGTTTGCGTGGGTCTCACTCCCACAACCCAAAGATGTGCAAGGTAGGTGGATTGGCCATGCTAAATTGCCTCTTAATTGGAAAAAAGGGGCCATAACTATAAGGTTCGGGGTGGGAGATATAGGAGGGATGTCCAAGGTAGGTTCTTTACACAGAGAATGGTTAGGGTGTAGAATGGACTGCCTGCTGTGATAGTGGAGTTGGACACTTTAGGAACTTTCAAGCGGTTATTGCATAGGCACATGGAGCACACCAGAATGACAGGGAGTGGCATAGCTTGGTCTTAGTTTCGGACAAAGTTCGGCGCACCATCAAGGTCCGAAGGGCCTGTTCTGTGCTGTACTGTTTTATGTTCTATGTACTCTTCCTTTGCCACTAACCGCAAAACGAAGACAAAAGATCTTTATAATTATCGAATCATAGAATTTACTGCAGAAGGAGGCCATTTCAGGGAGTTAGGAGTTAAACTAAAAAGTAGGACCTCAAAGGTAGTAATCTCAGGATTGCTACCAGTGCCACGAGCTAGTCAGAGTAGGAATGTCAGGATAGATAGGATGAATGCGTGGCTCGAGAGATGGTGCAAGAGGGAGGGATTCAAATTCCTGGGGCATTGGGACCGGTTCTGGGGGAGGTGGGACCAGTACAAACCGGACGGTCTGCACTTGGGCAGGACTGGAACCGATGTCCTAGGGGGGGTGTTTGCTAGAGCTGTTGGGGAGGGTTTAAACTAATGTGGCAGGGGGATGGGAACCAATGCTGGAAGTTGGAAGGTAGTAAAACATGGACAGAAACAAAAGGAAGTAAGGGGAAAAGTGCAAGGCAGAGAAGACATAGTCAGAAATCCATAAGGGCGACAGTACAAGGTACAGTGACTGAGGGGAGCACAGTGAATAGGCCCAGTAATAACAAAAGGAATAAAACTGGAGATGTTAAGATTCAAAACAGAGGTAAAAAAACCAACATAAGTGTACTTTACCTGAATGCTCGTAGTATTCGGAATAAAGTAAATGAGTTGGTGGCACAAATCATCGTAAATGACTATGATTTAGTGGCCATTACTGAAACATGGTTAAAGGATGGTCACGACTGGGAGTTAAATATCCGAGGGTATCAAACTATTCGGAAGGACAGAGTGGATGGTAAGGGAGGTGGTGTTGCTCTGTTATTTAAGGATGACATCCGGGCAATAGTAAGGGATGACATCGGTGCTATGGAGGATAAGGTTGAATCCATTTGGGTGGAAATCAGGAATAGTAAGGCGAAAAAGTCACTGATAGGAGTAGTCTATCGGCCACCAAATAGTAACGAGATGGTGGGGCAGGCAATAAACAAAGAAATAACTGATGCATGTAGAAATGGTACAGCAGTTATCATGGGGGATTTTAATCTACATGTCGATTGGTTTAACCAGGTCGGTCAAGGCAACCGTGAGGAGGAGTTTATAGAATGTATCCGCGATAGTTTCCTAGAACAGTATGTAATGGAACCTACGAGGGAACAAGCGGTCCTAGATCTTGTCCTGTGTAATGAGACAGGATTGATTCATGATCTCATAGTTAGGGATCCTCTCGGAAGGAGCGATCACAATATGGTGGAATTTAAAATACAGATGGAGGGTGAGAAAGTAAAATCAAATACTAGTGTTTTGTGTTTAAACAAAGGAGATTACAAGGGGATGAGAGAAGAACTAGCTAAGGTAGACTGGGAGCTAAGACTTTATGGTGGAACAGTTGAGGAACAGTGGAGAACCTTCCAAGCGATTTTTCACAGTGCTCAGCAAAGGTTTATACCAACAAAAAGGAAGGACGGAAGAAAGAGGGAAAATCGACCGTGGATATCTAAGGAAATAAGGGAGAGTATCAAATTGAAGGAAAAAGCATATAAAGTGGCAAAGAGTGCTGGGAGATTAGAGGACTGGGAAATCTTTAGGGGGCAACAGAAAGCTACTAAAAAAGCTATAAAGAAGAGTAAGATAGAGTATGAGAGTAAACTTGCTCAGAATATAAAAACAGACAGTAAAAGTTTTTACAAATATATAAGACAAAAAAGAGTGGCTAAGGTAAATATTGGTCCTTTAGAGGATGAGAAGGGAGTTTTAATAATGGGAAATGAGGAAATGGCTGAGGAACTGAACAGGTTTTTTGGGTCGGTCTTCACAGTGGAAGACACAAATAACATGCCAGCGACTGATAGAAATGAGGCTATGACAGGTGAGGACCTTGAGAGGATTGTTATCACTAAGGAGGGAGTGATGGGCAAGCTAATGGGGCTAAAGGTAGACAAGTCTCCTGGCCCTGATGGAATGCATCCCAGAGTGCTAAAAGAGATGGCTAGGGAAATTGCAGATGCACTAGTGATAATTTACCGAAATTCACTAGACTCTGGGGTGGTCCCGGTGGATTGGAAATTAGCAAACGTGACTCCACTGTTTAAAAAAGGAGGTAGGCAGAAAGCAGGAAATTATAGGCCAGTGAGTTTAACTTCGGTAATAGGGAAGATGCTGGAATCTATCATCAAGGAAGAAATTGCGAGGCATCTGGATAGAAATTGTCCCATTGGGCAGACGCAGCATGGGTTCGTTAAAGGCAGGTCATGCCTAACTAATTTAGTGGAATTTTTTGAGGACATTACCAGTGCAGTAGATAACGGGGAGCCGATGGATGTGGTATATCTGGATTTCCAGAAAGCCTTTGACAAGGTGCCACACAAAAGGTTGCTGCATAAGATAAAGATGCATGGCATTAAGGGTAAAGTAGTAGCATGGATAGAGGATTGGTTAATTAATAGAAAGCAAAGAGTTGGGATAAATGGGTGTTTCTCTGGTTGGCAATCAGTAGCTAGTGGTGTCCCTCAGGGATCCGTGTTGGGCCCACAATTGTTCACAATTTACATTGATGATTTGGAGTTGGGGACCAAGGGCAATGTGTCCAAGTTTGCAGATGACACTAAGATGAGTGGTAAAGCGAAAAGTGCAGAGGATACTGGAAGTCTGCAGAGGGATTTGGATAGGTTAAGTGAATGGGCTCGGGTCTGGCAGATGGAATACAATGTTGACAAATGTGAGGTTATCCATTTTGGTAGGAATAACAGCAAACGGGATTATTATTTAAACGATAAAATATTAAAGCATGCCGCTGTTGAGAGAGACTTGGGTGTGCTAGTGCATGAGTCACAGAAGGTTGGTTTACAAGTGCAACAGGTGATTAAGAAGGCAAATGGAATTTTGTCCTTCATTGCTAGAGGGATGGAGTTTAAGACTAGGGAGGTTATGTTGCAATTGTATAAGGTGTTAGTGCGGCCACACCTGGAGTATTGTGTTCAGTTTTGGTCTCCTTACTTGAGAAAGGACGTACTGGCGCTGGAGGGTGTGCAGAGGAGATTCACTAGGTTAATCCCAGAGCTGAAGGGGTTGGATTATGAGGAGAGGTTGAGTAGACTGGGACTGTACTCGTTGGAATTTAGAAGGATGAGGGGGGATCTTATAGAAACATTTAAAATTATGAAGGGAATAGATAGGATAGATGCGGGCAGGTTGTTTCCACTGGCGGGTGACAGCAGAACTAGGGGGCATAGCCTCAAAATAAGGGGAAGTAGATTTAGGACTGAGTTTAGGAGGAACTTCTTCACCCAAAGGGTTGTGAATCTATGGAATTCCTTGCCCAGTGAAGCAGTTGAGGCTCCTTCATTACATGTTTTTAAGGTAAAGATAGATAGTTTTTTGAAGAATAAAGGGATTAAGGGTTATGGTGTTCGGGCCGGAAAGTGGAGCTGAGTCCACAAAAGATCAGCCATGATCTAATTGAATGGCGGAGCAGGCTCGAGGGGCCAGATGGCCTACTCCTGCTCCTAGTTCTTATGTTCTTATTTCGAGTACTTTAGATGGGTCAGTTTTTGTCCAGTGTGTGCAGGAGGGTTTCCTGACACAGTATGGAGTATGGCCAACAAGAGGCGAGGCCACATTGGATTTGGTACTGGGTAATGAACCAGGCCAGGTGTTAGATTTGGAGGTAGGTGAGCACTTTGGTGATAGTGACCACAATTCGGTTACGTTTACTTTAGCGATGGAAAGGGATAGGTATATACCACAGGCCAAGAGTTATAGCTGAGGGAAAGGCGATTATCATGTGATTCGGCAAGACTTAGGATGCATAGGATGGGGAAGGAAACTGCAAGGGATGGGCACTATTGAAATGTGGAGCTTGTTCAAGGAACAGTTACTGCGTGTACTTGATAAGTATGTACCTGTCGGGCAGGGAGGAAGTGGTCGAGCGAGGGAATCGTGGTTTACTAAAGTAGTTGAATCATAGAACATAGAACAGTACAGCACAGAACAGGCCCTTCGTCCCTCAATGTTGTGCCGAGCCATGATCACCCTACTCAAACCCATGTATCCACCCTATACCCGTAACCCAACAACCCCCCCATTAACCTTACTTTTTTTAGGACACTACGGGCAATCCACCTAACTCGCACATCTTTGGACTGTGGGAGGAAACCGGAGCACCCGGAGGAAACCCACGCACACAGGGGGAGGACGTGCAGACTCCACACAGACAGTGACCCAGCCGGGAATCGAACCTGGGACCCTGGAGCTGTGAAGCATTTATGCTAACCACCATGCTACCCTGCTGCCCCTTGTCAAGGTACTGGGTACCTTGTCAAGGTACTTGACAATCACTTGTCAAGAGGAAGAAGGAGGCTTATATTGTAAAGATGAGACGTGAAGGTTCATTTAGGGTGCTTGAGAGTTACAAATTAGCCAGGGAGGACCTAAAGAGAAGGCTAAGAAGGGGCATGAGAAGTCTTTGGCAGGTAGGATCAAGGAAAACCCTAATGCTTTCTATAGGTATGTCAGGAATAAAAGAATGACAAGGTAAGAGTAGGGCCAGTCAAGGACAGTTGTGGGAAGTTGTGCGTGGAGTCTGAGGAGATAGGAGAGGCGCTAAGTGAATACTTTTAGTCAGTATTCACACAGGAAAAAGACAATGTTGTCGAGGAGAATACTGAGATACAAGCTACTAGATTAGACGGGTTTGAGGTTCATAAGGAGGAGGTGTTAACAATTCTGGAAAGTGTGAAAATAGATAAGTCACCTGGGCCGGATGGGATTTATCCTATGATTCTCTGGGAAGCTAGGGAGGAGATTACAGAGCCTTTGGCTTTGATCTTTATGTCGTCATTATCTACAGGAATAGTGCCAGAAGACTGGAGGAAAGCAAATGTCCCCTTGTTCAAGAAGGGGAGTAGAGACAACCCCGGTAACTATAGACCAGTGAGCCTTGCTTCTGTTGTGGGCAAAGTCTTGGAAAGGATTATAAGAGATGGGATTTATAATCATCTAGAAAGGAATAATTTGATTAGGCATAGTCAGCATGGTTTTGTGAAGAGTAGGTCATGACTCACAAACCTTATTGAGTTCTTTGAGAAGGTGACCAAACAGGTGGACAAGAGTAAAGCAGTTGATGTGGTGTATTTGGATTTGAGTAAAGCGTTTGATAAGGTCCCCACAGTAGGCTATTGCAGAAAATACGGAAGCATGGGATTGATGGTGTTGTAGCAGTTTGGATCAGAAATTGACTAGCTGTATGAAGACAGAGGGTGACGGTTGATGGGAAATGTTCAGCCTGGAGTTCAGTTACTAGTGGTGTACCACAAGGATCTGTTTTGGGGCCACTACTGTTTGTCATTTTTATAAATGACCTGGTGGAGGGTGTAGAAGGATGGGTGAGTAAATTTGCAGATGACACTAAAGTCGGTGGAGTTGTGAAATTAAAAATGAAAATCGCTTATTGTCACGAGTAGGCTTCAATGAAGTTACTGTGAAAAGCCCCTAGTCGCCACATTCCAGCGCCTGTTCGGGTGGGCTGTTACGGGAATCGAACCGTGCTGCTGGCCTCCCTTGGTCTGGGCTGAGAGGTGGCAAATGGAGTTTAATGCAGAAAATTGTGAGGTGATTCATTTTGGAAGGAGTAACAGGAATACAGAGTACTGGGCTAATGGTAAGATTCTTGGTAGTGTGGATGAGCAGAGATCTAACGGTGTCCATGTACATAGATCCCTGAAAGTTGCCACCCAGGTTGATAGCGTTGGTAACAAGGCGTACGGTGTGTTAGCTTTTATTGGTAGAGGGATTGAATTTCTGAGCCATGAGGTCATGTTGCAGCTGTACAAAACTGGTGCGGCCGCATTTGGAGTATTGCGTGCAGTTCTGGTCGCTGCATTATAGGAAGGATGTGGAAGCATTGGAAAGGGTGCAGAGGAGATTTACCAGGATGTTGCCTGGTATGGTGGGAAGATCTTATGAGGAAAGGCTGAGGGACTTGAGGCTGTTTTCGTCAAAGAGAAGGTTAAGAGGTGACTTAATAGAGGCATACAAGATGATCAGAGGATTCGATAGGGTGGACAGTGAGAGCCTTTTTCCTCGGATGGTGATGGCTAGCACAAGGGGACATAACTTTAAATTGAGGGGAGATAGATATAGGACAGATGTCAGAGGTAGGTGCTTTACTCAGAGAGTAGTAAGGGCGTGGAATGCCCTGCCTGCAACAGTAGTGCACTCGCCAACATTAAGGGCATTTAAATGGTCATTGGATAAACATATGGATGATAATGGAGTAGTGTAGATGGGCTTTAGATTGGTATCACAAGTTGGCGCGACATCGAGGGTCGAAGGGCCTGGACTGCGCTGTAATGTTCTATTCAGCCCATTGAGTCTGCACCGGCCCTTGGAAAAAGCACCCGATTTAAGCCCATGCTTCCACCCTATCCCCTCAACCCCACCTGACCCTTTGGCCACGACAGGGCAGTTTACCATGGCCAATCCACCTAACTTGCACATTTTTGGACTGTGGGAGGAAACTAGAGCACCCGGAGACACGGGGATAAAGTGCAAACTCCACACAGTCAGTAACCCGTGGCCAGAATTGAACCTTTTTTTTTTAAGGTTAATGGGGGGGGGCTGTTGGGTTACTTACTGGTATAGGGTGGATACGTTGACTTGAGTAGGGTGATCATTGCTCGGCACAACGTCGAGGGCCGAAGGGCCTGTTCTGTGCTGTACTGTTCTATGTTCTATATGAGGCGCCCAGATTCATAACTGGGTGAAGTAATTATTTTACTTAATATACTATGCGGCCCTTTGAAATTGTGAATTTCTGAATGTGGCCCTTGCACGGAAAAGTTTGCCCACCCCTGCTTTAAAGAAACGTGTTTGAACTCCAACTAAAGGAAAGGCATCCTGAAGATCTCTGAAAGACACTTTCAGGAAAAATAAGGTCTAGGATAGTGGCACAGAACTACAGAATGGCACAAAGCATCCAATGTGTCAGAAAGACTGATGACATTAAAAGACAGGAATTGATAAATATACTGATATCACGATACTTTTGAATTGCGCCTTGTGTTTTCTTTGATCTTACAAAATAAAATCACAAACACTATGGAGTACTGATACCAGTTCCTCAAATGCACTTTGACATTGAATATTTGCACTTCCTATTTAGTCAAGATACTTGAAAATAACCTGCATTTACAGAAAACTCTGTTTACAATATGCACAAGCAAAATACTGCAGATGTTGGAAAAGGATTTGGAGTGAAATGGAATTAACATTTCAAGGTCATCTCCACAGATGCTGCCAAATCTGAGTGTTTCCAACATGTTTTTTATCCCTATTAAAATATGTTCTGCGCAGTGACACTTGTATTCCTAACCCCTCATACTCTGCCCCAGTAATTGATCAATCTTAGTCACCTTTTCATGAATGCAGGATCTCCAGTTTGAAAGCATTGTGTTGCCCATAGATTCTTAGTCATTGTGGCACAAAAGGAAGCCATTCGGCCCATTGAATCCATGTCAGCAACATGGAGTTTTTCTACTGTGAATTAAGTGGAAAATAACTAGCTGTCAAATAGTAGTAAGTTGGGAGTAGGAAAGAAAGTTGGGAGGAACTTTTGAACCTGACGAAAGTAAATCTGTATAATAAATTTCAGGGAAGTTTGTTAGGTTGAAGAGACAATTTTGTCTCGGGAAAGAAGGACAACCAATGCAATGGGAAGCCAAGCAGATTGTGTTGATTTCTGAGAAAGGGATGGACTTGTTGGATCTTACAAACTTTTTCTGTTCATAAACTTTGCACAGCTTTACAGCATAAAAGGATATTAATCTTTATTAGTGTCACAAGTAGGCTTACATTAACACTACAATGATGTTACTGTGAAAATCACCTAGTCGCCACACTCCAGCGCCTGTTTGGGTACACTGAGGGCGAATTCAGAATGTCCAATTCACCTAACAAGCGCGTCTTTCGGGACTGGTAGGAGGAAACCCACAGAGACCCGGGGAGAGCATGCAGACACAGTGACCCAGCCGGGAATTGACCCCTGGTCCCTGGCGTGTGAAGCAACAAGCTAACCACTGTGCTACCGTGCACCATTTGGCTCGTGTGTGGGCCAGCTCTTTGCTTGAGCAACCTAAAATGAGTTCACTCACTTGCTGTCTCCCCATCACCCTGTAAGTTTTTTTGCGTCAAATATTTTACTCTTGTTCCTTTGAAAGGTGAAATTGTCTCTACCTCAGTTACGCTCTGTGGCAAATCTTCCCATTTTCCAATAAATTGTTACATAAAGGGATTTATATGTTATTTATTATTTAACAACATGATTACATTTTTCATTTTAGGTTACATTTAATTTTTCAAAATATGCAGCAACATATTGATAAGGGAACAATGAAAAGCTCTGATGCATGGTCTGGAATAAAAATATGCATTAGAATTCAATGAACAGTTAATTGGACAGCAGGCAGATGGAGCCTACTTTTAAAATGTTCTTATAATGGCTACATCCTGGATTTATTAAAATTTGAAATCTGCAAATAGAGATTCTGTTAGAATTATGCACTTCTCTTGTTATCAGTTACTTAAGCTAAATACAGGTCTGGCTTTGTTAAGTATTTCTCCAAAGATCAGTAGTGTAATATTAAAGCAGATTTCAATTGCAATAATTTTGGTATAGTGCTTTCTGATTTAGTCATTTGAATTATTATTGTGCAAGTTTCCACCCTTGTTTGCACCAGTTTCACAAGTTCCGCAACTTTGCAGAGTTTCATATATTTATGGATGTGTTGAATATGACAGGTACACAGCATTTGCGTCATTCCAGTGTCAACAGGAAAAAGTACAATTTGATAGCTGTGCTAGTTAAATCCGTGAAATTGAAGTGATTTGAAAAGCACTGGAAATTCACCATTATGGATATTGTGGTCTCCACCATCTCATTACTCTGCTGCCATTTGGTGCGTGAGCATGTTGCACTGCAGCCTCTTCTGTTTAATTAGTATTCTTGTTAATAAAATCCAGATTTTCTTCTAGTTAATGCAAGAAAGTCAATGAGTAAGGTTTCACAGATTAGTGTTGTGTAAATTTGTGGGCTCTGATTTAATTTCCATCATTCTCAATAAACATTGGCAAATTACATTTTTATGGAGGCATTATGGAGCTACAACAGCAAAGAAAGAGGCCATTCAGCACATCGATTAATACATAAATATCTCTGAAGATGGTTCAAATGAATTATCGCCATGTACCAATTTTTTGAATCACTTTAGTGTTCCAAGGAGAAAAAACAAAGTCTGTTAAGCTTTTTTGTAGTAGGATATCATTTAAGACATGAAATTGAGCAAGAAGGTCTTTGGTGGTGTACTTTCAAATATTGTGGTTATATGACAGTATCATATGCAATCACCAATAGTTAACCATTGTACTCTGCATAAATGACCATTCCGATGGAATGATTTGTCCTATGACCTTGCTATCTTCAGAACTATTCTATACAATAACGCTATTGCAATGAATGTAGAAATTGTTATATATTTTATATCTGTTGCAGTAATGTTTATAGAAGCCTGGGTTTAGGTATATATTTGTTACAGTAATATCATTAAAGAACCTAGGTCATGATGCCCAAACTGTGTGTCTGCTAAAGCTGTAATTAAGGAGCTGTAAAGGAGTGAGGTAATTATTGATTTTAACCACTTAGTTACAGATACAGGGCTAATGGAATTGTGTTTCGATTGATGGAAATTCCGTGTAGATAACTTATTGGGAGAGTGGTATTTGGTCCTAGCTAAGGAGGTTATGGAGATTTGTTTGAACTGTAAGATTGTGATTAATGGGATAAGCCAGGTCTGTCTGTAGCTTTGCAGTTTGCCATTGGATTTCAATCTGACAAGATAGAGGCCTACCGGATCTGCTCTTGAAAGGAGCATTCTCCAAAAGTCATACAGCTCAGCAAGTTAACCTGTTTTATTAACTTTATTTTTAAGTGGCATTTCAACTGTATAGGGTTACTAATTGGAATTCGTAGCAGGTTTGATATTACATTTGAGTTTTTCCTGGTGTTTAAGAATGGTTTAACTGATAATTGTAGAACTATTTGTTTGATGTTAATGTGGTTAATTCTGTGCTTAAATTAAAGTTGGATTTAATATTAGAAGATACCTATTGCTCAAGAGTCTGTTTGAGCTAGCACTTTGTTTTTAGATCCTTTGCAGCTTTGAAAAATGTCTATGACTGCCTGAATTTGTGTAGCTCCATCTGCAGAATCTAGAATATTTTGAAACTTCTTGCCCATCTGTCCTCAATTATTTGTGATACTAGTCAAAACGTTCATAAATTGGCAGAGACCGCAAGGTTGTAGGTTAATTTTAAAATATCATAGATTTGCGGGCTATAATGTAAGGATGTGTGATACTGAAATTTAAAGTGTGAACTTTTTAAAATCTTATGCCTGAGAGCTGTTTGAACTGTAAGATTTTGTTTTAAAGGCCAGTGGTTCCACTATGTCTACATTAGACCTTTGCTTGCACTGTGGGGCATAGGAGTAACTGCTTAAAAATGCACTACAATCTGTAAGAATGAACAACAACACCTCCTCCACAATAGTGTTCAATACCGGGGCCCCGCAAGGCTGCGTGTTTAGCCCTCTATATACATCCTGTACACACACGACTGCATGGCAAAATTTGGTTCCAACTCCATCTACAAGTTTGCTGACGATACGACCATAGTGGGCCGGATCTCGAATAACGACGAGTTAGAATACAGGAGGGAGATTGAGAACCTTGTGGAGTGGTGCAGCGACAACCATCTATCCCTCAATGCCAGGAAAACTAAAGAGCTGGTCATTGACTTCAGAAAGCAAAGTACTGTACACACACCTGTCAGCATCAACCAGGCCGAGGTGGAGATGGTTAGCAGTTTCAAATTCCATGGGGTACACATCTCCAAAAATCTGTCTTGGTCCACCCACGTCGACGCTATCACCAAGAAAGCACAACAGCGCCTATACTTCCTCGGGAAACTAAGGAAATTCGGCATGTCCACATTAACTCTTACCAACTTTTCCAGATGCACCATAGAAAGCATCCGATCTGGCTGCATCACTCACTGATATGCAACTGCTCGGCCTAAGACATCAAGAAACTTCAGAGAGTTGTGAACACAGCCCAGTCCATCACACAAATTTGCCTCCCATCCATTGACTCCATCTACACCTCCCGTTGCCTGGGGAAAGCGGGCAGCATAATCAAAGACCCCTCCCACCCGGCTTACTCACTCTTCCAACTTCTTCCATCGCGCAGGAAATACAAAAGTCTGAGAACACGCACAGACAGTGACCCAAGCCAGTCAAAAAATTAGCAGATGGAAGTGTAATGTGGGAAAACGTGAACTTATTTACATTGACAGGGAGAATAGAAAAGTAGTATATACAATGAAGAAAGATGAGAGTGCAACTCGGTCGTACAGAGGGGCCTAGGTTTTTTGGTACATGAATCACAAAAGGTTAAGATAATTGTGGAATGTGTATTAAGATAAAATAAAAGATTAAAAGATGAGTTGAGCCAGAGCTCGTGAAAAGAAGCCACTTCAGTGCTCACATCGTATGACCCACCAGATAGATTTTTGATAGACAAGTGAGTCAGAGATTATGGAGGACAGAGAGGAAAGTGGTGTTGAGACTCCAACCAGATCAGCTAATGGCAAAGCAGGCTCGAATGATCTGCTCCCAAGTCCTATATTCCTGCGTATATGAATGGAATACAGCAGCATAAGCTGTGTCTGACTTGTTTCTGATATCTGTTCTCAGCTGGATTATAGAGAGATCAGAAAAAATAAATGGTTTTGACTTCTATCTACGTTGTACATATTATGGTACAAGGTCATTCAAGGGGAAGCGCCCAGCGAGCATTCCCATTGAATACTTGCAGTAATCATGAGAAATCAGTTTTATTTGTTATTAAAATAAATACTTAAAACAAATGTGAATGTATGTATGTTTTATGATGCACTTGACAGCAAAAGAAATCAGCCTTGGAATTTGACCCTTGGAGCCTGCTCAACCATTCAACAGATAATGGCTGATTTTCTTCCTTGACTGCGCCTTTCTTGTGCTGTGCTCACATCCCTTAATTCCCAGAGTACCCAAAACTGTATTGATCTCTTTCACTGACAGAAGTTCACAGTTCTCTGGGGTAGAGAATTCTAAATATTCACAACCGTTTGAGTGAAGGAATTTCTCTTTATCACAGTCCTAAATGACTCCTAGTCCTGGACTGCCAGGGAAACATTTTCTCGGTGTCTACCCTTAGAATGTTATTTGTTTCAATTTGATCAATTTCGTTCATCTAAACTCCAGGGAAAATAGGCCTGATCTGCTCAATTTCTCTTCATGAGGTAATTGCCTCATCCCTTGACTAGTCTAGTGAACCTTCATAGCACTCCGTCTCGGGCAAATGCGATCTTCCTTGGGTAAGGAGCCAAAAACAGCCTTCATGGTGGAGCTAAGAAGCTGCCAGCTTTTAATTGACCAGAAGCTCTCAGCAGGTGAAAATTCCTGCTCCCCCTCTCAGGTCCTGATTACTGCAAGAGCCTGCTAATTACCTGATTGGCCTATAATTCAGTGGACCTTCCCCAAAGGAGGCAACTTGGGTTTCTCACCAGCTCTCCAGCCTTCAGTTGAGACTCGTTTCACCTCCATAAAATTCTCCCTTGAGGTCCAGAAAGCCCCTCCTTTAGAATCATAGAATTTACTTGCAGAAGGAGGCCATTCAGCCCATTGAGTCTGAACTGGCCTTTGGAAAGAGCACTCTACTTAAACCCACATCTCAACCCTATCCCTGTAACCCAGTAACTCCACCTCAGGTTTTTGGACACTCAGGGCAATTTAGCATGGCCAATCCACCTAACCTGCACATCTTTGGACTGTGGGAGGAAACCGGAGCACCCGGAGCAAACCCGCGAAAGCACGGAGAGAAAACCCACGAAAGCATGGGGGGAGCTTGCAGACTCTGCACAGACAGTGACCGAAGCTGGGAAACGAACCTGGGACCCTGGAGCTGTGAAGCAATTGTGCGACCGAGCCACCCACAAAGCTGCAATTGTAAAACTATTTGCATTCAAACACAATAATATAAAATTTAAGGAGTGCAAACAAGTCTTTTAAGTTTGTGGCACATTCACTATCATGCAGATCACTATCAAGTACACCATCCTATATTAAATAAGATATTTGGAACAATTCATAGTTGACGCTTTTAATTGCATTTCTATAAAATTGCTACTGATTTATGATTTTTTTCGTATGGCTCGGGATATAATTCAATGCTGAGGTTAACCATTTGTTCAACGGCTTCAGCTGATGCAGTGTGAATGGCTGTGATGACACCAGTGATGGATTTCTCAGGGGAGATGTTCAGTCTATGTACAATGGCTTGACTTGGATGGCAGTTCACTATGTTCCACTTGTGGTGCAGTTGGCCACCTCTTATATGGTATGCCATCAAGTGGTTGGGGATTGTCCGGATTTTCTGTGGAGAGTTCCAACCTGGGATTTCACTACTTGGTTCAGTTATCAGCTTGTAATTGTAATGTTTGTGGTTAACCAGGAGAGGCACCATTTTGAGGTTGGGACTGCCATCAATTTCCAAGAATCCCGACAGTGCAAAAGGAGGCCATTCGGGCCATCGAGTCTGCATCGACCCTCTGAAAGAGAATCCTACTCTCCTGCCTTATCCCTGTAACCCTGTGTACTGGTCCTGGCTAATACACCTAACTTGCACATCTTTGGACTATGGTAGGAAACCGGAGCACCCGGAGGAAGCCCATGCAACCACGGGGAGAACATGCAAACTCCACGCAGTCTCCTAAGCCAAGAATTGAACCCGGGTCCCTGGCAATGTGAGGCAGCAGTGCTAATTACTGTGCTGCCTGTTTGTAGTGTGCAGTGTGTTCCAGTAGGAACTACAGAATTTTAGACAGTTGCATAGTTTTTTTTAGACTGAGCATGTTTTTCTTAATGTGGGTGGGGAGCAATTACCCCGCCTCATTAGTAAAGTGATGGAGGAATCTTCAACATCGCTATTAATCAGCTATAACCTGCTCATGGGTGCTCAGTTTGGGTTCCGCCAGGGTCACTCGGCTTCTGACCTCATTACAGCCTTGGTTTAAACATGGCAAAGAGCTGAACTTGTGATGTGTATTCATTGTGTTTTCAGTTTTCCTCACAAGCAGCCTGCAGCTGAACAGAGGAACTTTAAGAGAATGATTGTATAGTGCCTTTGGCTGTTTGCGCAGGCAAGCGGGCAGTCTTTACATTGCAGCCTGTAGTGTTAACACCTTCTAAATAAAGCTCTTATGTTTTGGTTGAACCTCCAAGACTAGCAGACTCAATCTTGAATCCATCACACAAGTTTTTTTTAAATAAATTTTGTGGGATGTGGGCTTCACTGGCTAAGCCAGCAATGTTGCTCATCCCTAATTGCCGTTGAGAAGATGGTGGTGAGCTTCCTTCTTGAACCACTGCTGTTCGTAAGGTAAGGTGCACCCACAGTGCTGTTAGAGACGGGATTCCAGGATTTTGTCTCAGCGACAGGGAACGAATGGCGATAAATTTCCAAGTTAGGATGATGAGTGCTTAGAGATAAACTTCCAGGTGGTGGTTTTCCAAGGTATCTGCTGCCCTTGTCCTACGAGATTATAATAGTCATGGGTTTGGAAGGTGCTGCCTAAGGAACCTTGGTGAATTCTTGCAGTGCATCTTGTACATAGAACACAATGGCACTACTATCTGTTAGTCGTGGAGGAAGTGAATGTTTTGGGAAGGATGCCAATCAAGCGGGCTGCTTTGTACTGGATTGTGTCGAGCCTCTTAGGAGTGTTGTTGGAGCTGCACTCATCCAGGCAAGTGGGAAGTATTCCATTACACTCTTGATTTGTGCCTTGCAGATTGTGGGCAGGCTTTGTTTGGGGAGTCAGGTGGTGAGAATGACTGCCTTTGACATTAAGGCAGGATTTGAATCAAGTATGGCATCAAGGAGCCCTGGCAAAATTGGAGTCAATGGGAAACAGAACGCAAATCTTCCCCTGGCTGAAGTCATACCCGGCACAAAGGAAGATGGTTATGGTCATTGGAGTTAAATTATCTCAGCTCCAGTACATCCCACTGTAGGAGCTCTTCAGGGTAGTGTCTTCGGCCCAACCATCTTCAGCTGCTTCCTGACCTTCCATCCATCATGTTCGTTGATGACTGCAGAATGATCAGTGGCAGTTGCAATTCCTCAGATACTGAAGCAGTTCAGTTTGAAATACAGCAAGATCTAGACAACAGCCTGGCAGGTAGCAAGTAAAATTTGCGTCACACATGCGCTTAGGCAATGACCATCTCCAACAAGAGAGAATCAAACCATCGCCCCTTGACATTCAACGACATTGCCGTCACTGAACATCCCACTATCAACACACTAGGGTTACCATTGTCAAGAATGAACTGAACTGGACAATAAATATTGTGGCTACAAGAGCAGGTCAGAGGCTAGGAATCCTGTGGTGAGTAATTCTCCTCTTGACTCCCTAGACTTGTCCACCACCTACAAGGCACAAGTCAGGAGTGTGATGGAACACTCTCCAAATGCCAGGATGAGTGCAGCTCCAACAACACTAAAGAAGTTTGACATCACCCAGGCCAGACAGTCCACTTGATTGCTACCCCTTCCACAAACATTCAATCCCTCCACTACCAAAGAACAATGGCAGCCGTGTGAACCATCTACAAGATGCACTGCAGGAACTTACTAAGGTTCCTTTGACAGCACTGTCCCAAACCCATGACCCCTACCATCTAGAAGGCCAAGAGCAGGAAAACCCTGGGCATACCACACTTGGGAGGTCCCCCTCCAAGTCATTCACCACCCTGACGTCTTCACTGTTGCTCCGTCAAAATTCTGGAATTCCCTCCCTACCAGCACGATGAGTGTACATACAGCTCAGGAATTGCAGCTCATCACCACCTTCCGAAGGGCAACGAGCCAGCGACGCCCACATCCCTTTTGGGATAATTCTGCCCAATGTTTATATGTCCTGCCCCAATTATTCCCCAAATCCTTACTCCTGCTCTTGAAGATTATACTTGCGCATAACTATATATGCAAAATCTTTTGAAGGCTGCATTTACTTGTCTAATTAATTCCTGGTAGCTGCTGTTCACAAAATCCAATTGCATCGTTTGAGGTCACATTGGTCTGAATTTATTTTTGTTGATATTTAATGCGGTATGAAATATGATATTTTTAATGCCAATAGCTGGTTGTGGGCATAGTTGAGACATCTTGAGGTTCAACAGCAATAATAATAGCAAACATATTCCAGATAAGTATATTAAGTGGAATACGTCAGTTCTTAAGGTTGTATGGTGGCATGACAAAGCCAAGACAATATTCAAGTTTTTCAAGAAATGCACACAATTGTACCAGTTTTAATATGTTTCCTGTGACATTGTTCATGGTGAAGCACAGATTTTATAATGAATAAATGAATTGTGTCATGTAATATTACTCAGGAGCACTGACGTATCAGCATTGGAGTGGGATGGAGTGGATGCAATGGCCTGGCATTCCTGGGATGAGGAAATGATTTGGTGAGATATTTGGGAATATTGACAGGCATGGTGTTGTGGTCCCATAGCAATATGGGTGTTTCGGGGATCAAGGAAGTTGATGTAATTTATGATACTAAGGTACTTGGGATCTACAATCTCAGGTACTTGGGATCTACAATCTGCAAGGGCACATTTGAGGGAGGGAAACTAGGAATATTGGATTTCCAGAGTGCACAGCAATAATGATTACTTGGATTGTGCAGTGTGGCTAACAATAATCTCATGCTTATCAGTCTCCTCCTCTTTTAGAAGTGCCTGCAGCAGATTTTTGCACACTCATGTATCACTCCTCCACCACATCACTTTCCCCAGTATTAGTTGGCTGCAGTCATTGCTTTACTTTTCTGTTCATTGTTTATGCATTTTCTGCACTCTTCGATGACTTCTGTATGCCTCAAAAATAGGTGAGGAGAGAATTGTTTTAGTCAAGCTAAAAAAGTGAGAAAAAAAGACAATCTTATTACAAATTATCAATAAATAAGTTGCACATTTTTGTACAGCAGTTCATAAGAGCATAGGAAAATGGAATCGGTAGTAGGTTGTATGACCCTTCGAGCCTTTCCTGCCTTTCTATAAGATAATGACGAGCTCCAACCTCCATTGCACTTCCCTGCCCAATTCTCGTATCCCTTAATTCCACTGGTCAGAAATCTATCAATCGACTTCCGGTGGCACTCGCGAGCGGAGTGGCTGCGTCGGGAAGAGGCTCCTGCCCGTCCGCGATTTTTCGGGGGTTTCCCCGTGTTTCTCTCTTCCCGGGTTTCTTCGGCCATTGGGGCCTGAGGGACGGGCGTCGGGTCGATCCGGTTTGGAGCCGGTGAAGAGCCCCGCGGGAGTGTCCAGCGGCCGGAGCGGGAGGCACGACCCAGAGGTTGGATGCGTGGGCAGAGCTTGACATGAGGCTGGGCAATCGAGGTGGCAGGCCTGAGTCCAGAACGCGATGTAGAGGGGGACGAGAGCACACTGGGTGGCTCCCACTCAGAATGGATCTTTGAGGAGTTTGAAGTCCGGTCCCCGGGGGAAGAGATTTCTTGACTTTGGAATTTTTGGGAAAAAATTTGTGAAAATAATTATTTAGTTATTTTCGGATTGAAGAAAGAGAGAAGAAATAATAAGTCGTTAGAGGATTTGAAAAGCAGCTAGGAAGAAGGAAGAAAACCCGGGTTCGCCGTTGAATGAGAAGACCAGCAAAAGCGCTGACAAGATGGCGGATGCCTGACCGCATGGTGGGGCCGCACTACATCCGGTGGAAAAGATGACTGAGGTGATGGCAGTGGAGCTGGAAAAGCAGTTTGTGAGGCATATGGAGGCTTTGAGGAAGGAGACGACGGTCGCATTGAAATCATTGGTGGAGGAGGCAATCGCCCCGGTGAGGGTAGCTGTGGCAAAGACATCGGCCGAGGTGAGAGAGCAGGGTGAGAAGATGAAGGAAGTGGAGGAAGCCGTGTTGCAGCACAGCGACCAGCTCACCTCGATGGGGGAACGAGCTGCGGAGAATGGTGGAGGTCAACAGAGGACTCCGAACAAAGCTTGAGGACTTGGAGAACCGCTCGAGATGGCACAATCTGAGGATTGTGGGCTTGCCCGAAGAGACAGAGGGCACAAGGCCAACAGAGTACTTCGTTAAGAAGTTGGCGGAGCTGATGGGGGAGGGTGACAACTCCTCCCAGTTAATGGTTGGGTTGATTGGCGTTCTTTGTTGCGACGGTTAAATCTTATGTTAGTGAATTGTATGGGTTGGATTGTTGGTTTTGTTTTTTTCTTTCTCTGGGACTGGGTGGAAGGGGACGATATATCGTGGCGGGGGGAGCCACCCGCGCTAGCGAACTAAAGTCAGCTAGTGAACAGAGGTGAGGTGTGAGGAGGGCTGCGGACATTGGAGCCTGGATAGCAGGCTTCAATGGGCCTATGAGCTGGACCGAACTCATCGGTCATTGAGGCCGAAGCCCAAGGTGAATGAGCTGCCAAGAGCCGTAATTATCTGCTTCCCTAAGTACTGCATGAAGGAGAAGGTGTTAAGCTGGGCGAAGCAGAAGCGCGAGATGCAGTGAGACGGTGCTGGAGTTCAGATCTATCAGGATTTGACGGTTGAGTCGGCAAAGAGACGAGCGGCGTTCGGGCGGGTGAAGGCGGCACTGTACAAGGGGTGCGATTTGGTATGGTATACCTGGCGAAGCTGAGGGTAACGTATAACGGGAGAGACTTTTATTTTGAGACTGCGGAGGCGGCTGAGATGCTCGTGAGGGCAGAAAGCTTGGGACAGACATGAGGAGCGGAACTGCAAGAGAGACTGTGGACTATGTTTGGGCAGCTGGAAAATGTATAAATGCTACAACTTTCTTTTTACTGATGTGTATTGCAATCTACTTCTCTTTGCATTGTAACGGAGTTCAAGTTAATGGTTGGGTTGATTGCCGTTCTGTGTTGTGTGGGTTAAATCTTGTATTAGTGAATTGTATGTGTTGGATTGTTGATTTTATTTTTTCTTTCTCTGGGACTGGGTGGAAGGGGACGATATATCTTGGCAGGGGGAGCCACCCGCGCTAGCGAACTAAAGTCAACTAGTGAACGGAGGTGAGGTGAGAGGAGGGCTGCGGACGTTGGAGCCTGGATAGCAAGCTTCAATGGGCCAACGAGGCAGGGAAGGGATTGATGCTGGGAGATGTTTTTTCAAGAGGAAATGTAGGGGGGTTCTTGGGAGGTAGGGGGAAGGGGTTCGATGTTAACAATGGACAGGGGCGGGTCAGGCTTATGGGGCAGGACCTGGTGGTATGATGATGGTGGATAAGAAGGTTGGAGGGGGGTGAGAGACCCCTAGTCAGGATAGTCATGTGGAACGTGAGAGGGCTAGGAGGTCCGGTCAAGGGTGCTTGCGCATCTTAAGAGTTTGAAAGCCGATGTGGCAATGCTGCAGGAGACTTACCTTGAGGGTGAAGGACCAGGTGAAAAGGATAGAGAAGGTGGTGGCAGATCAGGGGGGTAGATATGTGATTGTGACGGGGCGCTGGAGGGGAGATTAGTGGCGCTGTTAAGTGTATACGGTCCCAATTGGGATGATCTGGGATTCGCGAAGAAGGTGTTTGGGGCCATCCCCGACTTGGACACACACAAACTGATTGGGGGGGGGGGGAGGCGGCGCTCGCTGGCCCCATCGGGGGGGGGGGGGGGGGGGGGGGGAGGCGCTGCCTTGGCTAATGGTGGAAATGGGAGGGGTGAACCCTTGGAGGTTCCTGCACCCAAGGGAAAGGGACTACTCGTTTTTCTCAGCAGTCCATAAGGTATACTCGCGGATCGACTTCTTTGTGGTGGTGAAGGCTTTGCTGGCTGGGGTTAAGGGGTCGGAATACTCTGCAATTGCAGTGTCAGATCATGCTCCACATTGGGTGGATATGGTACTGGAGAAGGGAGCAGCACAGAGGCCGTGGTAGAAACTGGATGTGGGGCTTTTGGTGAACCAAGTGTTCTGTGAGAAAGTTGAAACGGTAATTAAGGAACATGTAGATTTCAACTGTACGGGTGAGGTGTCGAAGGCAATTGTCTGGGAGGCTCTAAAGGCAGTGGTGAGGGGTGAGGTAAGTTCGTTTAAGGCCAGGGTGGACAAAGAGGAGAGGTTGGAGCGGCAGAGGGTAATAGATGAGATGTTGGAGGTAGATAGGAGTTATGCAGAAGATGGGGACACAGCGAAGCTGGAAAAGAGGAAGGAACTACAAGCGAGCTTCGACCGACTGACTACCAGGAAGGCAGTGCGCTAACTGAGACGAACAAGGGGTGCAGTTTATGAACATGGAGATAAGGCAGTATGTGAGCAGGTGAGCTCCGGAGGGAAGAAGTGGCAAGGAAAATTCTTCAGGTGAGGGATAGGGCAAGGAAGTTGGTGGTGGCTCCGGAGCTGATTAACAAGGTTTTAGAGGAGTTTTATGACAGGTTGCACATGTCAGAGCCATTCGGGGGAGACCGTGAGATGCAGGAATTTCTAGATGGGTTGGAGTAACCGAGGCTAGGGGAGGGGGACAGGGCTACATGAGAAGGAGCAATAGTGGAGCAGGAGATAAAGGATGTGATTGGGAGGATGCAGTCGGGGAAGGTGGCAGGGCCAGTTGGGTTTCCGGTGGAATATTATAAAAAATTCAAGGATAAGTTGGCACCCCCGATGGTGGGGATGTTTGAAGAGGCGATAGGGAAGTGGGTATTGTCACAAACCTTGGGGCAGGCATCGATTTCATCGTTGCTAAAAAAAGATAAGGATCCGACGGAGTGTGGGTCGTGTAGGCCCATATCACTTCTGAATGTGGACGCAAAAGTATTGGTGAAGATACTGGTGGATAGGCTGCAGGAGTGCCTACCGAAGATGATAGGTGAAGATCAGACGGGGTTCGTGAAAGGGAGGCAGCTTTTTTCGAACATTAGGAGGGTTTTGAGCGTCGTTATGCCACCGGCGGAAGGGAAGGAAACAGAGGTGGTTGTGGCATTGGACGGCGAGAAGGCGTTTGACCGGGTAGAATGGGGGTACTTGATGGCAGTTCTTGAGCGGTTTGGGATTGGACCAAGATTTGTGAACTGGGTAAAACTACTATATAAGGAGCTGAAGGCGAGTGTCCGCACAACCAACATCAGCTCGAGATACTTTTCCCTTCACCGTGGGACGAGGCAGGGATGTCTTATTTCCTTCTTGCTTTTGCACTTGCGATTGAGCCTTTGGCCATTGCATTAAGACGTTCGGGAGCATGGAAAGGAATAGTGCGGGGGGGGGGAATAGAGCATAGGGTGTCCTTGTATGCTGACGACTTGCTGTTATATGTGTCCGAATCGAGTGTGTCGATGGGGGGAATATTGGAGCTACTGCGGGTATTTGGGTCTTTCCCGGGGTACAAGCTGAACCTAGACAAGAGTGAGTATTTTGTGGTGTCTCGGGCCGGTGTGGGGGGGGGGGCGGCTGTCATTCGGTAGGGCAGGGACTCACTTTAGGTATCTGGGGGTGCAGGTTGCCCAGGAGTGGGGGAGGCTTCGCAGGTACAACATCTCTAGTTTGGTGGGGAGAGTGAAAGCCGATCTGGCAAGGTGGGATGGTCTCCCTCTGTCACTGGCGGGTCGGATACAGGCGGCGAAAATGAATGTGATGCCGCGATTTCTGTTTATTTTTCAATGCCTACCGATTTTCTGGCCAAAGGCTTTTTTCAGAGAGATTGAGGGAAGGATTACCTCGTTCATATGGGGAGGGAAGGTGGCCAGAGTGAGAAAGGGGCTGCTACAGAGGGGAAGGCAGGCAGGGGGTTTGGGTCTTCCGAACCTGATGTACTACTACTGGGCGGCGAATGTGGAGAAGGTGCAGAGCTGGGTCAGAGGGGTTGATTCCCAGTGGGTCAGAATGGAGGAGAGTTTGTACAGGGGGTTGGGGCTTAAAGCACTAGCAACAGCATCGCTCCCGATAGCTCCGGGGAAATACTCAGGGTGTCCGGTAATAATAGCTTCATTGAAAATCTGGAGGCAGTTTCGCCAACACTTCGGGTTGGGGGCAGGGTCAAGGGAAATGCCGATTCGGAGGAACCACAGATTTGAGCCAGGGAGGTGGGATGGAAATTTCCGGAAATGGGAAGAGAAGGGGATTAAGACGTTAAAAGATTTGTTTTATCGGTGTCGGTTTGCAGGATTGAGGGAGCTGGAAGCGAAGTATGGGCTGGAGCTGGGAGAAATGTTTAGATACATGCAGGTTCGTGATTTTGCCAGAAAGGAGATGCAGAGCTTCCAGGAGAAACCGGCCTCCACGTTGTTGGAGGAGGTGCTGACGACACGGGGACTAGAGAAGGGGTAGTATCAGCGGTGTACGGAGCTATTTTGGAAGAGGATAAGGCACCACTGGAAGGGATCAAAGCGAAGTGGGAGGAAGAGTTGGGAGAGGTTTCGAGGAGGGGGTCTGGTGTGAGGTGCTCCGGAGGAGAGTAAATGCCTCCACCTCATGTGTGAGGTTGGGACTTGTACAGCTGAAGGTGTTATACAGAGCACACCTCATGAGGGCGGGGATGAGCCGATTCTTTGAAGGAGTAGAAGATGTGTGTGAGCGTTGCTGGGGGGCTCCGCTAATCACATTAATATGTTTTTTCTTGGTTGGCAGATAAATGCTGAAATTATAATTGGCAGGTTTCAAGGCTATCATGTTTATTTGTTCAATAATACAAAGTTCAACAGATGTATAACTCCCTTTCTATTCAGGAGAAAATAATTCTCAATTAGGCTTTCAAACTGTGAGGACAGTGCAGAACTTCAGAAAGACATAGACCTGTTGGTGCAGTGGGAAGACGAAATTCAGTGCAAAAAATGTGAGGTGTTGCATTTTAGTAGGAAGAATATAAAATAAGGGATAAAATTCTTAAGAGGGTGCAGGAGGAGAGGGACCTGGGTGTATTTGTGTGTAAGTCATTCAAGGTGCCAGGACAAATTGAGAGAGCGGTTAATAAAGCTGACTGTACCATGGGCTTAGGGGCATAGAGAGCAAGAGGCTATGCTAAACTGCTAAACTTTCATAAAGGTTAGCTGGAGTATTGCGTGCCGTTCTGGGTGTCACACTGTGGAAAGGATGTGAACGCATTGGAGAGAGTGTAGAAGACGTTTACAAAAATGGTAGATGAGAAATTTCAGTTATGAGGGGAGATTGAGATTGTTCTCCTTGAGAGAGGAAGGCGAAGAGGAGTTTTGATGGAGATGTTCAAAACCATGAGGAGGCTGGCCAGAGTAGATCGGGCGAAACTGTTTACGTTCGTAAAAGGGTTAAGAACGAGAGAGCACAGATTTAAAGTGATTTGCTAAAGAATCAATTGTGACACGAGAAACACTTTTTTCACACAACGAATGGTTGGGGCCCAGAATGCACTGCCTGAAAGTGTGATTGAAGCAGGTTCAATCAAGGCATTCAAGAGGGTAATAGATGAAAACACGGGAACACCATTATGTAGCTTTTTCCAGAGTGACAAGTGTTTCTGTCAAAGTCTTTAGTGAAAAAATAACTAGAAATGTTTAGTGAAAGAATAACTAGAAATTGTGTATTTGAAGAAGTTTTAGTAAAGATACTAATTTGACTGCCAACGTTTTGTGGCTCTCTGCTGGCATTGGAGGAAGGGCAGGGGTAGAATAGAATATATTGGAAAAGAGATGGCTCATGAGATGCAAGCGATTATATGGGAAGAATGTAATTGGGCTGGCTCATGAGAGAGGGGATGACATCAGAGAGATGGCATGGAAATGATGGAATGGCTTAAGATGAGGACTGAAGGGGAGTAGTGGCACATGAAGGATGGAATGCAGAAGGCATGTTTGGGAGAAAATGGCTTAGGAAGGATGGAATGAGATGGCTAGGGATGGCATGGAGCGAGTGGATGTGAGGAAATGACATCTGAGGGGCAACATGGGAAGGATGTAATGACGGAGTGCAATGGGTATGACATGTGAGGGCATGGAATGGTGAGGTGGCCTCCGAAGGATGGGAAGGCAGGGGAGAAAGGGAATGGGATGGGTGGAATTGCTTGGGAATAGGATGGCATGGGCTAGAGATGGCATTGGAGTGGCAACATTGAACGAATTGAATGGAAAGGCAGGGAGAAGTTAACTTGGGATGGCATGGGATAGGGAACTTGGGAGGGAGGGGATTATTGGAACGGGGATGACATTGCCTGGGTGACATTAGAAGGATTAAATGGTGTGGGAGGAAGAGGATGTCATTGTAATTGCATAGGATAGATTACATCCGGATGGAATGGCTTGTGGTGGGGTGGCTTTGGGGAGGGGTTGGTATTGTGTAGGAGGATGGAATGGCATGGGAGGGGCGCATGAGATTGTGGAATTGGTTAACTGCATTCCTTGACCACAAATGTTTTTTGATTCTCTGCTAGTACTTTGCTCAATTTGGTTTTGGCCTTTTCTGCTCCAGTACTTATAATTCCAGCACCTCTAATGTCACTTGAATATAATTTTACATCCTTCACATTTACAGTGATGACTGAACTCTACATGTTCTTTATGACTATAATATCTTGTCTCTAATTGGGTGCTTAATATTGCACATAGTACTCTATATGTAGCCCAACAAGTATATTGGTGATTTTATTGTTCTAGTACTTGAAGCTCTTATTTATAAAAGCAAAACTGTTATTCGTCCTTTTTACTACTTTATCGGCACGCACTTGTGCTTTCAAGGAATCATGCATTTGAACCTTCTGTTCATAATATCCTTCACTGCCTTTCCATTAAATGTATACTCCTTTTCTTTATTTTTTTCCCCAAAATATAATGCATCACGTTTACCAAACCATGCTCTGCTAGTTACTCTTTAAAGGGCAGCACGGTAGCATTGTGGATAGCACAATGGCTTCACAGCTCCAGGGTCCCAGGTTCGATTCCGGCTTGAGTCACTGTCTGTGCGGAGTCTGCACATTCTCCCCGTGTGTGCGTGGGTTTCCTCCGGGTGCTCCGGTTTCCTCCCACAGTCCAAAGATGTGCGGGTTAGGTGGACTGGCCATGATAAATTGCCCTTAGTGTCCAAAATTGCCCTTAGTGTTGGGTGGAGTTATTGGGATAGGGTGGAGGTGTTGAACTTGGGTAGGGTGCTCTTTCCAAGAGCCGGTGCAGACTCGATGGGCCGAATGGCCTCCTTCTGCACTGTAAATTCTATGATCTTACCCATGTAAAATCCACCTTCCACCTACCTGCCATGTGCGTACTGAACTACACTGGCTCCTGGTTAAGCAATTCTTTAATTTTAATATTCTCACCTTTGTTTTCATGTGCCTCCGTATCTCTGAACATCTTCCAACCCAGTGAGATCTTGGTCCTTCTCCAATTTTGGTCTTTTGTTCATCTCTGAATTTCAGCTCTCCACCATTGGTGGCCATGCAATGAGTTATACAGATACTAAGAATTCTCTCCTTAAATCACTGCGTCTCCTCTTCCTCCTCCTTTAAGACGTTCTTGTAAACATTTCACTTTCACCTATTCTAATATCGTTTGTATGGTTTGGTATGAAATTTTGTATGATGATACTCTTGTAAGGCACTGAAGGATTTTTTGCTGCATTAAAAGTGTAATGCAAATGCAAGTGTTGGTCATTCAGCTAACCAGTTGATGTCTGTTTTTTTTTAATTTAGAGTACCCAATTGTTTTTCCAATTAAGGGGCAATACAGTGTGGCCAATCCACCTACCCTGCACATCATTGGATTGTGGGGTTGAGACCCACACAGACACTGGGAGAATGTGCAAAGTCCACATGGACAGTGACCCGGGGCCGCACTGCACCACCGTGCTGCCCAGTTGATGTCTGTCTTAAGTTTTTGACAGTCACCTACTTGTTGAAAAGTTGACATGCAGGAATAGAGTTTGCCATTATAAATGTTAAAAGTCCAGCATAGAATGTGTGCTTCAAAATCTTAGGACAATCAAATATTTGGATGGAAGCTGTGTGCCATGATGCATGGATAGATTCTTCAGGTGTGACTTTGTGTTTCACGTAAGGTGCGATATCGGAGGGGGAAAATATGGTAAGACAGACAGATTGCTTACTTCACGGGATGGATTTCTGGCTTAGTTTAAAGCTACATATTGAGGGTGGCATGGTAGCACAGTGGTTAACACTATTGCTTCACAGCTCCAGGGTCCCAGACTTGATTCATGGCTTGGGTCACTGTCTGTGTGGAGTCTCACGCTCTCCCCATACCTGCTTGGTTTCCTCTGGGCGCTCCCGAAGCAATTGTTAAAGGAGCAGATGTAATCACCCGATGCCTATTTCCCAGACACAGATACACCATTCCTCCCATACGTTAGGTGAATTGGACATTCTGAATTTTCCCTCTGTGTACCCGAACAGATGCTGGAGTGTGGCAACTAGGGGATTTTCACCATAACTCCATTGCAGTGTTAATGTAAGCTTACTTGTGACACTAATAAAGATTTTTTTTTTTTAAATTACGATTATAATCTTGACTTTGTTGTGGTTTCGGACATCACCTGACTTTACCTTGCTTTGTTTGGCTGCAAAGCAACTCACTAACCTTCAAAGCAAATTAATTGGCTGTGAAACACTTTGGGACGCTGTCACAATGGGAAAGGCACTCAATAAATATGCACTCATTTATACTTTAATTGCTCTGTGGTATCCATAATGCTGTATTTATTTCATGTTCAGTATCGTAATCAAGAGCACGTGTCCTTTTCACAATGATTTCGAAGTATAATCTGCGGCTTAATCACTTTTATTGTACTATAAACTAAAGGGGCAACTTCTTTGAGGCAGGATTTGATCACAATGCAATTTTACTTCTAACAATCGGCTAAAGAACAGTTAAAAAAATTTCCTGCCCTTTTTAAACAAATGTTTGCGAACGGTAGAGGGTTTCCCACATGAACGATGAGAAAGGTGGCTGCTCTTACCCAATTAACCAGGCAATTGTTAAAGGAGCTGATGTAATCACCCGATGCCTATTTCCCAGATACACTATTGACCTCGGTGAGGTGGGGTTGCTTTCAAATTGGTAATGTGTGTGTTGGAGGATTGCTGTAGTGTGATATGGCATCACTGCTGGGATGAAAGGTAATTTCCTTTTCTGTTTTCAGAGATCAGACTCCGCTGAGGAGCTTTTCGTGGGGATGTGTGAGGCTATTCACTTTGGATCTGACAGCTTTACTTTTTATTATCTCTGCAAAGAATTCTATCAGATAGTTGGATTTTCACAAAAACCCTGCAGTATGGTACAACATGATTGGCTCATGACAAAGATGAGGACATGTGGAGTCAGGGGACAAATAGCTAAATGGCTAGCAAATTGATTTAAAATCAGACAGCAAAGCATCGGGGTAAATTGAAGTTACTCATAAGAAAATGGAGCAGGCCATTCCAGTCCTTGATCTTTCTCTGCGGGTCTAGGACAACTCATCGCCGCCGACTCATCGCCAGCCCAACTCATCGCCAGCCCAACTCATCGCCAGCCAACTCATCGCCAGCCCAACTCATCGCCAGCCCAACTCATCGCCAGCCCAATAAAAACAGTACAGTCAACAGACTTCTTAACAGCGCTCTGGAGTGAATGGAATCTATTTAAACCAACAGACTCCTTAACAGCGCTCTGGAGTGAATGGAATCTATTTAAACAATTTAAACCTATAGAAAACAAAGGACATTTTAACATATTTTTCAGTAAATTGACTCTATTTAAAAAGTGCCCAATATAAAAACGATTGTATTTAACCAGAGACGGACGGAAAAATGCATCTAAACTGCATTTTACCACTGGTCGGCTGAGACAGACACTCCAATACAAATCAGATACAATGAGAAATTTCTGGTTTGAGAGGTAGAATTTAATAAAGATTTCTGTCACACTGCAAGGTTTGGCGAAATACTCACGGTGCTTTGTAGAAAAAAGCTTGTCCTTACTTATGTCCATTACACAACATAATTATATGTATATTCGCACCTGCCACATATAATTTTGTGCTTTTCGTCTGAATAGCTGAAATTGACAAACACCAGGGTTATGGAACATGCGAGCGACAAATGTGAAATTGATTAGGTTCAGATTTGGTCAGTTGACTGTTTACTGTAGGGCTCTATTGAAATAGACGCTGTTAATTGTAAGTTACTGTTTTTTGTATTGTGTTTTCCGTCCGTCTCTGATTAAATACAATCGTTTTTATATTTGGCACTTTTTAAATAGAGTCAATTTACTGAAAAATATACAGTAAACAGTCAACTGACCAAATCTGAACCTAATCAATTTCACATTTGTCGCTCGCATGTTCCATAACCCTGGTGTTTGTCAATTTCAGCTATTCAGACAAAAAGCACAAAATTATATGTGGCAGGTGCGAATATACATTGAGCAACTTTGTGAGTTGCAAAGTGCACTCTGGTACAAGTCAGCTGATATATGCCACTGGTTTCATTTTAATAAGTTTCTTTGAGATGCCACGATTGATAACCCTATGCAGGTGTGTGTGTGTGGATGCGTTTGCGTGGATAGATGTGGGAGGATTATCATGTTAATAAATATATATGCAATATATATAGAGTCAATTTACTGAAAAATATGTTAAAATGTCCTTTGTTTTCTATAGGTTTAAATTGTTTAAATGGATTCCATTCACTCCAGAGCGCTGTTAAGAAGTCTGTTGGTTTAAATAGATTCCATTCACTTCAGAGCGCTGTTAAGAAGTCTGTTGACTGTACTGTTTTTATTGGGCTGGCGATGAGTTGGGATGGCGATGAGTTGGGCTGGTGATGAGTCGGCGGCGATGAGTCGGCGGCGATGAGTTGTCCCATTCCCTTCTCTGCTATCTACTCCAGCTGGTTGAATATAATTACATTATTTGCAGCAGAGTGCCTGAGTGCGGCGGCATTGGCTCGAGAGGCTTTGGCGAGTGGCTTCTCAGCAGAGTACATTTAATCTTGGATGATGTTCTCTTTACTTTCCTCTTTAGTCTTGGTGCAACTGGGATGGCAATGAGGGCAGTGATATCCTCCTCCTGTAGGATGTGGGAGCTCAAGGAGCATTCCGTGGTCCATGATGACTACACCTGTGGGAAGTGTACCCGGCTGCAGTTCCTGGGAGACAGACTTAGGGAGCTAGAGTTGGATGCACTCGGGATCATCCGGAATGCTGAGAATTTTATAGATAAGAGTTTGAGTGAGGCGGTCACACCTAAGGTGCAGGTAGTGAGTAGCTAGGTGACCACTAGGAAAGGCAAAGTGAGCAGGCAGACACCTAAAGTGCAGGTAGTGAGTAGCTAGGTGACCACTAGGAAAGGCAAAGTGAGCAGGCAGACACCTAAGGTGCAGGTAGTGAGTAACTAGGTGACCACTAGGAAAGGCAAAGTGAGCAGGCAGACAGTGCAGGAATCCCCTGTGGCCATTCCCTTCGTAAGCAAGTATACCGGTTTGGATACTGTTGGGTGGGGATGACCTTCAGGTAAAAGCAGCAGTAGCCAGATCTGTGACACTATGACTGGCTCTGGGGCACAATGGGAAAGGATAACTGTAAACCAGACCGTAGTGATAGGAGACTCAATAGTTAGGGGGACCAACCGGCGATTCTGTGGGTGCAAATGGGGGTCCAGTATGGTGTGTTGCCTCCTGGGTGTCAGGGTCAAAGATATCTTGGAGCGGCTGCAGAACATTTTCAAGGGGGAGGGGGAGCAGCCAGAAATAATTGTTCATGTTGGCACAAATTATGTAAATAGAAATAGGGATAAGGTCCTGAGGAGTGATTACAGTGAGCTAGGAAAAAGGTTAAGAAGCAGGACATCAAGGGTGGATTACTTCAAGTGCCACATGCTACTGAGGGTAAGAACTGGAGAATATGGCAGATGAATGCGTAGCTAAAGAATTGGTACACGGGGCAGGGATTCAGATTCTTAAATCATTGGAATCTTTACAAGGGCAGAGATGACCTGTTTAAGAGGGACAGGTTGCATCTGAACTCGAGGGGGACTAATATCCTGGTGGGTAGATTTGCTAGTGCTGCAAGGGAGGGTTCAAATTACATTGGCAGGGGGCTGGAATCCTCAGCAGCAGGGAAGCAAATGAGGGGATGAAAGGAGATGCAGTACTCTGCAACGGCAAGCTGAATAGACATGATAGGCAGGAACATGGCAAGGAGCAGGGAAAACCTGCTGGATTGAATTGCGTCTATTTCAGTGCAAGAGCTGACTGGTATGGCTGATGAACTCAGGTCATGGATTGATACACGGGACTGAGATATTATAGCCATAACTTAAACTTGGCTAAGGGAGGGACAGGACTGGCAGCTTAATGTTCCAGGGTACAGGTGCTTTCGGTGGGACAGAAATGGAGGAAAGAGAGGAGGAGGAGATGCATTTTTGATTAAGGGGAGCATCAAGTCCGAGGTGAAACAATCATCCAGCGAGACTTTGTGGGTGGAACTAAAAAATAAGAAGGGGATGGTGAACTTAATGGAGTTGTACTATAGGCCCCCGAATAGTCAATGAGGTTTATAAGAACAATTATGCAGGGAGAGTGGGGAGACTTGCAGGAGTAATCGGGTTGTCATAGTCAGGGAGTTTAATTTTCCTAACATAGACTGGGACTGTCATAGTATTAATGGCTTAGATGGGATGGAATTTATTCAGTGTGTTCAGGAAATTTCCTCAGGCAGTATGTGGAGGGTCCTACTCGGGATAGGGCAAAACTTGACCTAGTCTTGAGGAATACCGCAGGACAAGTGACTGAGGTGACAGTGGGGAAACCACTTTGGGACCAGTGACCGTAGTTCTATTAATTTTAAAATAGCTATGGGAAGGGACATAACTGGTCCACAGGTACAAGTTCACATAGAATCATAGAATTTACATTGCAGAAGGAGGCCATCTAGCCCATCGAGTCTGCACCCTTGGAAAGAGCACCCCAGAAGCCCATGCCTCCACCCTACCCTCGTAACCCAGTAACCCCACCTAACCTATTGGACACTCGGGCAATTTAGCATGGCCAGTCCACCTCACCTGCAAACTTTGGACTAAATTGGGGCAAGGTGAATTTTGATGAAATTAGACAGGAATTTGCAAGGGTTGATTGGAGTAGCTTGTTTGAGGACAAAGGGACCTCCGGCAAGCGGGAGGTCTTTAAAAGTGAAATAGCTAGAGTTCAGGGTCTATATTTTCCTGTTAGAGTGAAGGGCAAAGCTGGCAGTAGGAACCCTGGATGACAAAATATATTGAGGTTTTGGCCAGTAAAAAGGAGGCATGGCTGAGGTACAAGTAGCCGGAATCAAGGGATTCCCTGGAAGTGTACAGGAAATACAGGAGTATACTTGAAGGTAATTAGGAGGGCAAAAGGGGGGCTTGAGTTAGCTTTGGCTGAGAGGATTAAGGTGAATGAATAACTAGAGAGTGAATAGGGCCTCTCAAGGACCAAAGTGGGCACATATGTGTAGAACCGCAAGGTTCTCAATGAACATTTCTCCCGCGTTTACCGTGGAGAAAGACATGAAGACTTGGGAACCTGGGAAGTTTAGTGGTGATATATTGGAGACAGTTGGCATTACAGAAGAGGAAGTCATGAACATATTAAAAGGTGCGAAGGTGGATAATCTCCTGGCCCTGACCAGGTATATCCAAGAACACTGCGTGAGGTTAGAGAAGAAACTGTGGGAGCCCTGGCTGAGATATTTGCATCATCATTAGATACAGGTGAGGTACCAGAAGACTGGAAGGTAGCAAATGCTGTGCCCTTATTTAAGAAGGGTTGCAAAGAAAAACCTGGGAATTATAGTCCGGTAAGCCTAACATCTGTGGTGGGTAAGTTACTAGAGAGGATTCTGAGGGATAAGATATACAGGCATTTGGAAAGACAGGTTGGTTAGTAATTAGCACGATTTTGTGCATGGAAGATCGTGCCTTATAAATTTGTTTGATTTTTTTGATGAAGTGGCCAAGAACATTGATGCGGGCAGGGTACAGACATAGTCTGAATGGACTTCATTAAGGCTTTTGATAAAGTTCCACATGGTAGGCTGTTCTGGAACGTTAGATCACATGGAATCCAGGGAGAGCTGGCAAATTAGGTATACAATTGGCTTGATGGTAGGAAGCAGAGGGTAATGATGAAAGGATGATTGTCGGCCTGGAGGCCTGTGACGATTGGTGTGCCTCAGTGGCCAGTGCTAGGCCCATTGCTGTTTGTTATCTATATCAACGATTTGGATGAGAATGTACAAGGCATGATCAGTAAATTTGCAGATGACACTAAAATAGGTGGTATTGTAAACAGTGAGGAAGGTTATCAAAAAGCAGCAGAATCTTGATCAGCTGAGGAAGTGGGCCGAGAAATGGCAAATGGAGGTCAATACAGATAAGTATAAGGTGTTGCATTTTGGAATGTCAAATCAAGGTAGAACTTTTACGGTGAATGGTAGGACCTTTGGGACTATTGTGGAATAGAGGGACCCTGGAGTTTAGGTGCACAGTTCTCTAAAGGTGTAGTCACAGGTAGATAGGGCAGTGAAGAAGGCTTTAGACATGCTGACCTTCATAGAAGCATAGAAGTTGGGAAGTTAAATTCAGTTGTACAGGACATTGGTGAGGACACACCTGGAGTATTGTGTTCAGTTGTGGTTGCCATGCTGTAGGAAAGATGTTATTAAACTGGAGAGAGTGTAGAAGACCAAGGCTCATAGAAGGAGGAAACCCTGGATGACTCAGGATATTGAGGCCATGGTCAAAAGGAAGAAGGCGGAATATGACATGCATCGGCAGCTGGTATCAAATGGATCCCTTGAAGAGTATAGAGAGAAATCAGGAGGGCAAAAAGGGGACATGAGATTGTCTTGGCAGATAAGGCAAGGGAAAATCCAAAGTGCTTTTAAAGATACATAAAGGGTAAAAAGATGACTCGGTGGAGGGGAGGGCCTCTTAAGGATAAATAAGGTCATCTATGTACAGATCCGCAAGGGATGGGAGAGGTCCTAAATGAATATTTCCCGTCAGTATTTATTTTGAGAAAGGCATGAATGTTAGGGAAATTTAGGAAATAAAAAGTGATGTCTTGAGGAGTGTACATAATAAAAAGTATTGCAGAGAAGGAGGTGCTGAAGGTATTTACTGTTGAGAAAGGCACAAATGTTAGGGAAATTGGGGAAATAAAAAGTGATGTTTTGAGGTGTGTACATAATAATAAAAAATATTACAGAGAAGGAGGTTGTGGAGGTATTAAACGCCAGGACTCGTGCTTGCTTATCAAAACCTCTCCTGTAATATTAACGTATGGTATCTGAAAAGTGCGCATGTGCGAGCATTATGTACAGTTACCTCAGCAACCACTGCCGGCTCGCTCATCAGTCAGGGTTGCAATGGAACTGATCTGGGAAAGTAGGCGTTCCCTCGTTTTCTCTCTCTCTCTCTCTCTCACCTCTCTCCCCTTCCCCTCCATCTCTTCTCCCGTTCCATTATGGAGTGAATCTGAAATCCTGTTTCGCTTTGTGTGATAGCACTGCCATGTGTTTAATTTGTTCATTTTCCTGAATTTTAATTAGATGATCAAGCCATCAGCTAAGAAACGACTGCTTACGATGGCAGGAGGCAGTTTGTGGGGGGGGGAGGATCAATATAGAAATGTCATGGGCTTGGAGTGGCACAAGGGAGGTAATGACACAAGAGGGGTGGCAGGATAATGATTAAATGTTATTGGATGGTGTTGGTAGGGTGGGAGGGGTGGCACGGGAAAGATGGAATGGCAGAGGATGACATTGAAAGAATAAAATGGTGTGATATGGCATAGGGATTGTACAATAGGGATGGAATGGAAGGGTGGAAAGATAAGGATGGAATGTCATAGAATGGAAATTGAATGGCTTGGAATGTGAATGGAATGGGAGGGAGAGGATGACTTTGGAGGGATGGAATTTTAAAAGGAGATAGGTGAATAGGTTGTTTTGGAATGGGTGTCAATGGATTTTAAACCTAAGTAAGTAAATGGAGTTAAGGTGCAGATCTCTTATTGCCAGATTGAATGGAGGGATAGGCTTGAGAGGCCGAATGACTGGCTTTAAAAATATATATTTTCTGGTACCTTTCACAACCCCTGGGCAGCTCAAAACACTTTACAGCCAATGAAATACTTTCAAAGTGCAGTCACGATGGTTGTAAAGGATACGTGGCTGCCAATTGGCACATACCAAGATGCGATAAACAACAAATGCGATCATGGCAGATCTTTTTTCAATGATGTTGCTTGAGGGTTAAGCCTCGGCCAGAACATTGGGATGACTTCCACTGCTCTTATTCAAACAGCTTTTGTGGGATCTTATCCATTGTCTATGGCAACAAATAGGATACTGCCTGCTGGTCACTCAGTGAGACCGGAAACTGCCTGATGGTCACTCCGTACTAGGGGCTGGTTTAGCATAGTGGGCTAAACAGCTGGCTTGTAATGCAGAACAAGGCAGCAGCGTGGGTTCAATTCCCGTACCGGCCTCCCTGAACAGGTGCCGGAATGTGGCGACTAGGGGCTTTTCACAGTAACTTCATTGAAGCCTACTTGTGACAATAAGCGATTATTGCTATTATTATTATTATTATCAGTTTAACGTCTCATCCAAAAGTTGGCATCTTCAACAGTATGACACTCTGTGCATCATGGAAGTGTCAGGCCTACATGTTATGCTCAAGACTCCAGTAATTAGCATACTTAGAAACATACTGGAAAATAAACAAGAAAATATGCAAAATGTAAAGGGGTGGAAAAGGGACATCAATGCTGTGTGCTCAACCACAGCTGAATCTTATGTTCCTGTCTGGTCAAAGTTGCTCTCATGCATGCTTCCTCAAAGCTGTTGGAGAATAGGACAGCAAGGTTAATTTTCTGTACCGACCCTGTCGTCTCAACCTTGCCCCTCGCTGGAGGTGTGACGATCCTCGGGTTAAATCAACACAGTCAGCTCTCCCTCTCAAAGGGGAAAGCAGCCTATGGTCATCTGGGACATTGGTTACTTTAAAGTCCAAAGTTGTGCAGGTTAAGGTGGATTGGCCTGTCCAAATTGTCCCTTAGCGTCCAAAAATTAAGTAGGGTATAGGATTACAGGGATATGGAAGGGAAGTGGGCTTTCTGAGGTGGTGGAGATTTGATGGGTCGCATGGCCTCCTTCTGCACTGTAGAGATTCTATTATTCTAACAGTATTACGAGAAGCCTTGAAGGCAGACCCTCTGGTCCTTCCGGGTGTGAACCATGCCCAACAAAATTGAAGCTCTCAGCTAATTGCCTCAATTTTGACCCGTTTCCTTATCCAATTATGTGATTAACTTAATTTAGTTGCAGTCCTCCTGAATAACTGAAATCCATTTGTGTTGTCTAGCAAAATATAGACCACTCTGTGTTTGCATTTGTCCACAACATAGGACTTAGCGACAGGAGTAGGCCATTCAGCCCTTTGAGCCAGTCAATAAGATCATGGCTGATCTGGTTGCGACTCAAATCCACTTTGATGTCCGCCTCACCGTAACCTTTGGCTCCCTTGTCGATCAAAACCTGTCTCACTCTGCCTTGAATAAATTGAATGACCCAGCCTCTGCTGCTTTCTGGGGAAGATAATTCCACATGTGAACTACCCTTTGAGAGAAAGAATTTCCCTTTTAGACCTCTTATTCTTAAACTATGTCCCCCTGGTTCTTGCCCACAAGTGGAAACGTACTCCCAGTATCTACGCTATCAAATCCCCTCGGGGTTTTATATGTGCTTTAAAGGCCCAACTTGTTGACCTTTCTTCATAAGATAAGCCCCTCATCCCAGGAATGAGTCCAGTGAACCTTCCCAGAACTGCTTCTGATGTAATTATCTCTTTTTTTCAAATAGAGACCAAAACTGTACATTGTGCACCAAGGCTTGTACAGCTGCAGTAAAGCTTCCCTCCTTTTGTATTCCATTCCTCTCGCAATAAATACCAACATAACATTTGCATTCCTTTTTTTAATAAATGTTTTTTATTGGTTTTTTGAATAAAGTATATTTACCGTTATGTACACAAAATCGAGTACATATATATATATATTATATATATATATATATATACATAGAAGAGAAGGGAACACGCACAAAAAAACAAAACAAACAACAACAAAAAGTTAGAATAAAATAATTTGTATTATGTGCTAGCTCAACAACAGCAGCTCTGTACAATTGGCAGTATTGTTTTTAGCACATAAGTAGGCACCTGTTTGTGGCAGGGGGGTGGGGGGGGGGTGGGGGGGGAGAGAGAGAGAGAACTGGGGTGGGTACAAATACATTTGGGTGCCGGGGAAACAAATACAGAACTATTACAGAGGGCAATACACGAATGGATCTGGTGTTGGTGTTGTCACTTGCCTCTCCCGGACGGTTTTCACTGCCGTTGACGTCTCGCAATCACCTCCGCTTCAGCTGTTCATCCTGTCTTTCACCCGGAGTTTCCTTGTTCTTTGCTCCTGTAGATGCCAAGTTTGTTATTGTTTCCCGTGCCCTCCTTCCAGCTGTCATTCCCTTGCCTCCAGCCCACCTCACTGGTTCCCCTCTATTGTTCCCTGTCTCCTTCCTCGTCCATCCCCCCTCCCCTTCTGCTGTGGTTCGCCTTTCTTTTCTCTTAGGTTTAGCTGCTATCCCCCCCCCCCCCCCCCCCTCTCCCACACCCCATCTACCCATCCCTCCCCCGCCTCGGCTACTTTCCCCTGATTCTTGGCTCTCTGGCTATTCTTCTGCTTGTCCGTTGGCCACAAACAGGTCCTGGAACAATTGGGTGAATGGCTCCGAGTTCTGTGGAAGCTGTCATCTGACCCTCAAATGGCAAATTTGATTTTTTCCATTTGGAGAGATTCTGAGAGTTCGGAGAGCCAGTCTGCAGCTTTGGGTGGTGCTGCTGACCGCCAGCCGAACAGGATTCTACGGCGGGCAATCAGGGAGGCAAAGGCAAGGGCATCCGCCCTCCTCCCCAGGAATAGATCTGGCTGGTCTGATACCCCGAAGACCGCCACTTTTGGGCATGGCTCCACCCTCATCCCCACCACTTTGGACATTGCCTCAAAGAAGGCTGTCCAGTACCCCGCAAGTCTGGGGCAAGACGAGAACATGTGGGCATGGTTGGCCGGGCCACCTTGGCACTGTTCATATCTGTCCTCCACCTCCGGGAAGAACCTATTCATCAGAGTTCTTGTTAAGTGGGCTTGTATCACTTTTAGTTGCGTCAGGCTGAGCCTTCCGCACGTGGAGGTGGAGTTGACCCTATGCAGTGCTTCGCTCCAGAGTCCCCACCCTATTTCAATCCCCAGGTCCTCCTCCCATTTCTTTCTTGTTGCGCCCAGTTCGGTGTCGGCCCTTTCTACCAGTCGGTCATACATGTCGAAAAAGTTCCCTTTATCTAGGATGCTTGCGTCCAGTAACTCTTCCAGTAATATCTGTCGTGGCGGTTGTAGATACGCCCTTGTCTCCTTTCGTAGGAAGTTTTTGAGTTGCAGTTACTTTAGCTCATTCCCCCTGGCTAGCTGGAATTTCTCTGTCAGTTCGTCCATTGTTGCGACCCTGCCGTCCGTGTATAGGTCTCTGACTGTCAGTGTTCCTCCGACGGAGGTAGAGGGGCGACCTGATAGACGTCTACAAAATTATGACGGGCATAGACAGAGTGGATAGTCAGAGGCTTTGCCCCAGGGTAGAGGGGTCAATTACTAGCGGGAAAAGTTTTTAGGTGCGAAGGGGCAAAGTTTAGAGGGGATGTACGAGGCAAGTTTTTTTTACACAGAGGGTAGTAGGTGCCTGGAACTCGCTGCCGGAGGAGGCGGTGGAAGCAGGGATGATAGTGACATTTAAGGGGCATCTTGACAAATACCTGAATAGGATGGGAATAGAGGGATACGGACCCAGGAAGTGTAGAAGATTTTAGTTTAGACAGGCAGCATGGTTGGCACAGGCTTGGAGGGCCGAAGGGCCTGTTCCTGTGCTGTACTTTTCTTCTTTATCCTGTCCCCACTTTTTAAAGGTGGCGTCAGTCAGCGCTGGTGTGAACCTATGGTTGCAGATGGGAGCTTTGTCCGACATTTTGGTCAGGCCAAATTACTAGCGTAGTTGGTTCCCGGACTGGAGAATGGCTATCACCACCGTGCTGCCAGAGTGTTTTCTGTGTGAGTACGGGAGTGCCGCCCTGGCGAGGGCCCAGAGGGAGGTCCACTTGCAGGGGGCCTCTTCTGTGCGCACTCACTTGACTTCTGGCTCCTTGATCCATCCCCCTATTTGCTCGGCCCTCACCGCCCAGTGGTAGAATTGTAGGTTTGGGAGGGCTAGCCCCCCCCCCCCCCCCCCCCCCCCCCCCCCGGATTTTGTTTCTTGAAAAGGGCCTTGGGGATGTAGATCGGGATGGATCAAAGTAGGAAGAGCTATCTGGGCAGCACGTTCATTTTGATTGTCTGGACTCTCTCCGCGAGGGAGAGTGGGAGTGTGTTCCATTTTTGCGGGTTCTTTTTTACTACTTCTGTCAGACTGATGAGGTTCCATTTGTGGACCTCTTTCCAGTCATGGGCTATTTGGATCCCCAGGTAGCGGGATTTGTGTTGGACTTGTTTAAACGGCAATCCCGTTAGTGCTGCCCCCTCTCCTTGTGGGTGTACCGGGAAGATCTTGCTTTTGCTCATGTTGAGTTTGTAGCCCGAGAAGGTACCAGACACTTTCAGGAGAGCGATGATTCTGTCCATGCTGCTTTGTAGGTCCGAAATGTAGAGGAGCAGGTCATCTGCATAGAGTGAGACTCTGTGCTCTCTGCCGCCCCTTTGGATCCCCCTCCAGCTTTTTGCTACTCTGAGAGCAATTGCTAATGGTTCGATCGCTAGAGCGAACAGCAGCGGGGTAGTGGCCATCCTTGTCTGGTGCCCCTGTGCAGCTGGAAGTATCGGGAGTTGTAGCTGGTCCGTACGCTCGCCATGGGAGCGTTGGAAAGGAGTTTTACCCTGGAGGTGAACCCTATTCCAAGCCCGAACCGCTCCAGTACCTCTATGAGGTATTTCCATTCGACCCCGTCAAAGGCCTTTTCTGCACCTAGGGAGATGATCACCTCTGGTGTTCTGTCCCCGTCATTATCACGTTCAGCAGGCGCCTGATGTTCGAGGTTAGCTGCCTACCTTTGACAAAACCCGTCTGGTCCTCTGCGACCACTTCTGTTACGCAGCCTTCTAGCCTTTTGGCTAGGATTTTGGCCAGTATTTTGGCATCTGCGTTATCAGTGAGATGGGTCTGCATGACCCACATTCCGTTGGATCTTTATCTTTCTTAGGTATAAGTGAGATTGAGGCCTGTGCTAGCGTAGGTGGCAGTGTGCCCCTCGCTAGCGAGTCTGTGAACATCTCCCGCAGGTGCACGGCCAGTGTTGTCGCAAATTTTATGTAGAAGTCCACTGGGAACTCGTGTGGTCCAGGCGCCTTCCCTGCCTGCATGGAGCTAATGCTGGCCATGATCTCTCCCAGTGCTAGTGGTGCTTCCAGGCCCCCGTTTCTTCCCTCCCCCACGACTGGTATGTCCAGTCCACCAAGGAACCGTTTCATCCCAGACTCCCACATTGGGGGCTCTGAGGTACACAGCCCTTGGTAGAAGGCCTTGAAGGTTTTGTTAATCTTTTCCGGTTCTGTTTCTAATGTGCCCCTGGTATCCCTGATTTGTGCAATTTCTCTGATGGCTGCCTGCTTTCTCAGCTGATGTGCCAACAGGCGGCTGGCTTTGTCTCAGTGTTCGTATAGGGTCCCACGTGCCTGGAGTGCTAAGGTCGGGGCTTCGGAGTATTTACAGTCTACCTCCAGTATGGAGACGACCGGCTGCTGCCTAGCTGCCCTTTCTGCCCTATCTCTTCGAGCTTTGAAAGCGATAATTTCCCCTATTTCTACGGCCTTTAGCGCTTCCCAGAATTTGGAGGGTGAGACCTCCCCATTTTGGTTGTTCTCCGTGTATTCTGCTATGGCCTGTGATATCTTTTCGTTGAAGTCCTTGTCTGCTAGTAGGGCAATGTCCAACTGCCATGTGGGGCGTTGGGCCCTGCCCGTCTCCAGCCTGACAGCCATGTAGTGTGGAGCGTGGACGGATATCACAATTGCGGAGTATTCCACTTTGTCTATCTCAAGCAGCACCGTTTTCCCCACCACAAAGAAGTCATTTCTGGTGTATATGTTGTGCACTGGGGAGAAGAAGAACTCCTTCTCCTCTTGGTGGGTGAACCTCCAGGGGTCCACCGCTCCCATCTATTCCATAAAGTGACCGAGTTCCCTTGCCATGCTTGAAGTTTTTCCTGTTTTGGAGCTTGATCTGTCAGTCATTGGGTCCTGTACACAGTTATAGCCCCCCCCCCCCGGCCAAGTGATTAGTCGGTGCGCCGCTGTGTCGGGGATTTCTGCCATGGTCTTTTTGATGAAGCTCGTGTCGTCCCAGTTGGGTGCATACACGTTACCTAGTACTACCGGTGCCCCATCCAGGCCCCCGCTGACCATGACATACTGCCCCCCTGGGTCCGTAACCGTCTTCGTCACCCTGAACATCGTCTTCTTGCCGATCAGTATTGCAACCCCCTGGCCCTCGTCCCAAAGCAGGAATGGTAGGTCTGCCCCACCCAGCGCTTTCTAAGCCGCAGTCGGCCCTGCTCTCTCAGGTGTGTCACTTGGAGGAAGACTATGTCTTCGGTGTGTGAGGACTCTGGATCTTTTCACTGGGCTGTTGAGTCCCCTTACATTCCAGGTGACTACCCTGGTGGGGGGCTTCTGTCTCCCCGCTCCTGTGGGATTAACTATACTTACCTGGTGTACGCGTCCCTGTACTCTGGGGTTTCCCTGTGTTAGGGGACCGTCCAAGATGGCCGCTGTCATGCGGTCGGGCCCCTGCGCTCCGGGGTTTCCCTTTGTCCAGGGGGCACCTGACATGGCCGCCCAGCGTGCGTCCGCCATGCGAGTAGTCCCCTGCTCTCTTGAGTCTCCCTTCGTCCAGAAACCATACTGGGTGGATGCTTGCAGCGATTCCTTGTTCCGAGACTTTGGTTGTGGCACTTTGTAGATCTATTGTTATTTCCTTTCTTGCCTTGTTTGTCCCTCCTTCCCTGCAGCCCCCTCAGTCCCTCCCTCCCCGTGCCCACCCCAGTCCCTCCCTCCCCCCCCCCCCTCCATTTCCCTCCCTTTTTCACCCCTTTCCCGTATACCTATCTTTTGTCCCTCTTTCCCCTGCTGCTCCTATCCCCGTTTGCTCTCCCGTCTCTGTTGAGTGGTCTGTACCCCTGTTCGGGGTGCGCTGCGGCCTTGCTTTGTTCATGCCTCCAGCGCTAGCTTTCCTGCTAGTGTGGTGGTCCCCTCTCGAGGGTTACTGTCTCGCTTCTCCCTCGCCCGACCTGTACGGTTTTCTGCCCGCTTTTCCCCCATCCTACCCTGCACTCCTCTCACTTGCACTCCCTTCTCCGCTACTCTCGTTCCCTCGTGCTGTGGCTTGGTGTCCCACTGAAGTGGCCCCTCGGGAAGTGGTTTGCTCTTTATTCAGGATGCACTTGCCATGGGGGGAGGTGGGGGGGGCTGGCGCTGCCTCACCACCACCCTGTTGACGTGCTGAGGCCCATTATTTCTACCCTTGCTGTCGGCTTTCCAGCCCGTGTTCCTCAACAAACTTGTTTGCTTTGGTGGGGGCTGTGAAGAAGTACTCTCTTTCTTGGTATGTGACACAGAGTTTCGCTGGCTACAGCATACCAAAACTTATGTCCTTCCTGTGAAGAGCTGCTTTCACTCTACTGAATTCAGCCCGTCTCCTGGCTCGGCCTGCCCCAATGGCCTCGTAGACTCTAATGAAGTGTCCTTCCCATTTGCAGCTTCTGTTTTGCATGGCCCAGCGCAGGATTGTTTCCCTGTCTTGGTACAGGTGCAGTTTAGCTATAACTGCCCTCGAATGATCCTCTGCCTTGGGCTTCGGGCGCAGCAACCGGTGTGCTCTGTCCATTTCTAGTGGGTTGGGGGAAGTTTGTCTCCCCACTACGTTATCCAGCATCTCAGCCACGTATGCCGTGGGGTTTCTACCCTCGGTCCCCGCTGGAAGGCCCACTATCCTTACGTTTTGCCTTCTCGAGCGGTTTTCCTGATCGTCCACTCTGCCCTTCAAGCTCCCCTGCGCTGTGACCAGTCTCGCCACCTCCCTCTCCAGGGCCGTGATCCGGTCGCTCTTGTCAGTCGCGGCTTTTTCCAGCTGCTTAATGATCGCCTCTTGGGCTTTCAGTTTCTCCTCTTGGGCATCCAGTCTCTCCTCTGCTCTGCCCAGGGCGAGCTGCACTCCGCCAGGGCCTTGGCCTTTGCTGCCTGCACCGCGGCCTCCATGTCTGGCCGGTTTGCGTGTTTTGTTTCTTTTTGTCTCTCCCCCGGGAACTGGACGTGACTGTCAGAGCTCCGTTGCCCGCGACCGCTCTCCTACCCCGCCGGAAGTTGGACTACTATTTGCATTCCTAATCACTTCCTGTACTTGCATTTTTTTTGTGATTCATGTACCAGGACACCCAGAGTCCTCTGTACCATCGGGTTCGGCAATCTCTCTTCATTTAAACCGTGCACCACTTTTCTGTTGTTCCTGCCAAAGTCGACAAGTTCACATTTTCCCATATTATACTCCAAATGTCTAATCTTTGCCCACTCAGCCTGTCCATATCCCTTTGCAGATTCTCGACTTCCCATTCACAACTTACTTTCCTACTTGTCTTGTCGTCATCAGCAAATTTAGCTGCCGTGGATTCCGTCCCTTCTTCCAAATCATTGATGTAGATTGAGAATAGTTAATCCTTGTGGCACTCCGCTTGTCACAACGTTCCAACATAAAAACGATCAATTTAACTCCACTCTCTGCATCCTCTTAGTATAACCAATCCTTCATCCGTGCCAATTTATTATGTAATCGTATTTTGTGTAGTAATCTTTGATGTGGCACTTCATCAAATGCCTTCTGCAAATCCAAATACACCATCTGCAGGTTCACCTTTATCCACCTGCTTGTTACTTTCTCAAAGAACTCCAATAAATGCTTGTTACTTTCTCAAAGAACTCCAATAAATTAGTCAAACTTGAGTTAGCTTTCAACAAACCATGTTGGCTCTGCCTGATCAAATTATGATGTTTCTAATTATCTTACTATGACTTCCTTAATAATGGATTCTAGCAATTTCCCAGTCGGGTTAGCTGACCTGTAATTTCCTGATTTCTGCCGTTCTCCTTTCTTGTGTAAAGGTGTTACATTAGCTATTTCCCACCAACTGCATTAGCATGCTAGTACATAAGTTTGAGAATTTGATTAACAACACAAATATTGAAAGGCCCCTTACTCCAGCTAATTGTCTTAAGTGCAATTTTGCTTCACAAGCAATCCATCCCAAAAATACATAATGGGAAATAATAATAACAATACATCCAGCCAAACAAGGTTTTTGGTTGGAGAATGCAATTTGCTTGGATGGCCGTATATTTAAACTGTTTGTAGGCATCAAGTAATTCATTGTACTATCACTGTCATTGATGTTTTCTGATTTTTCTTATTTTCTGTTTTCAACTGTTGCTGCAAATTTTCTTCACCAGTCTAGTTTTAACATTAATCTTGTCTTGCAGAAAAAAAATCGATATTTACCCCTCTTTTTATTAAACCTATCTTGCAAAGTGTTTCAATATAGTACACTGCATGTCAAGATTTACTTGGCACCTTTCATGCAACATACATAAAAAAATACTTGGCATTCTTTATGTTTCACATGAGTTATTGACAATGAATCCGCTGGCAATACAATTCTACATATACTGTTTCGTTTTTTCAAACTTACTAAGGAGATATGAAAAATGTAAAAATGAAAATAGTTTATTGTCACGAGTAGGTTTCAAATGAAGTTACTGTGAAAAGCCCCTAGTAGCCACATTCCGGCGCCTGTTCGGGGAGACTGTTACGGGAATTGAACCGTGCTGCTGGCCTGCTTGGTCTGCTTTCAAAGCCAGCGATTTAGCCCTGTGCTAAACAGCCCCAGATATTGTTGAGAATGATGAAATAAGAATGAAAAATGCTTCTGTCAGGGTTGTCTCAACACAAATTTGGTGGCATGTCTTTATAATACTCAATTGCCCCCGAATGTCCATTAATCGTTGTCACACTCGCTCAAATATATGACTGATATTGGAAAATAGCAAATGTCATATTGGTGCGACAATGAGTATTCTTTTGATGTTGGGTCAGAATGGAGTAAGTCCTCACTTGTGGTTCCATTCCTGAAAATTGTGACATTAAGTGCAACAACGTAAAGTGAGTCATGGGTTCTGATAGGAATCAATCTTAAAGCAGGAGTTGGGTTCCCTCAGACACTTCTTATATGGAAATACAAGTTTAAATACTGTATCATATATGTATAGCACCATGCATTCCTAGCTGGGATAACTTGCATACAAACTAAGAGCAGGAGTAATTCACTCATCTCCGAATTTGTTCCACCATTTAATAATATCATGGCTGACCTAAAATGTAATGTCCTGACTAACACTGGTTACCTGCTTCACCCCCTTGTTTATCAAAAACGTTTCTACCACTGCCTTGAAAGCATGAAAAGATTCTAATTCCACTGCCTTTTGAGGAAGGGAGTTCCAAAGACTCACTACCCTTAGAGAAAATTTCTTCTCATCTCTGTCTTAAATGGGCAACCCCTTTTTTAAAAAAACATTGACCACTAGTTCTAGATTCTCCCACAAGAGGAAACCGCCTCTCCATATGGACCCTGCCAACACCCCAGGATCTTGTATATTTCAATCAAGTGGCCTCAGGCTTCTAAAGAGAGTGGATAAAGCCTAACCTGTCCAATATTTTTTCAATAACCTGCCCATTCTTGACATTAGTTTAGTAAACCTTCTGTGAACTGCATCTGCATTTACATTCTCCCTTTAAATAAGGATTCTTTAAAAGAAAATAAATCACTGAACATAACAAATACTATATAAATTCAAATTTGATGACACAAAATTATCCAAGCAAACCCTGAGCAGCACAGTCTCACCCTCAGCACTCCCGAAACTCAGTTCAACTTGATTCCTTGCCACTGTGTTTCACTCTCTCCTTTCCCACTCTTCAACCTCTGAAGTGTGTGTGTCATTCTCTCTCTCTCTCTCTGCTTTCCCATTCTGCCTCTCTCTCTCTCTCTCTCTCTCTGTCTCTCAACACCCACTCTGTCTTTGTCGGTCCTCTCTCCTTTCCTGCTCTTTCTCTCCAGAGCCTGAACCTTTTCATGACAGCTTGCAAGGAGGGGCTGCTGATAAAGTGGGGGCCCTGCGCAGTGTCACTCTATCACTTGATTGGTGGCTGGCAGTTTCCTGTCCCTGCCCTGCATACCTCCCAGACCCTGGGCCTCACTGTCGTCCTGCCGCCTGGACCACTGGTGACTGCGACACTGGTTCTGGCATCTGAACAACATAGTGGCTGCTGGGCCAAGGTGCAGCGTGGAGTTTGGGGTGGTGGTGAGACACAGACAAAGTTTAGATGCCTTAAAACCATTGGGTTTGCACAGACCCTGTGAAAGAGCACGATACCGAAGCCCACTCCACCACCCTATCCCTGTAATCCCGCGCATTGATCATGGTCAATCCCCCTAACCTGCAACTCTTTGGACTTTGGGAAGGAATCAGAGCACCCAGAGAAAACCCACGCAGACACAAGAAAGTGCAAAGTCCACTCAAGGGCAAAATTGAACGCAGGTTTCTGGTGTTATTCGGCAGCTGTGATAGCCACTGTGCTACCCACAAATTGATAAACAATGTTAAAGCAAAACAACTTTAAGCAAGGCAGCTTAAAGACTTGCTGTGGAAGGAAATGTACTGTGCAGCTAATCTGATAATAGCTGACCCAGAAATGTCTTGATGTTAAAAGTGGGTCTTTGAACTGGAAAATAATGCTCCAAAATATAACACCGATACTCTTCATATCGATGATAAAATTAAACCACAAGTCATGTTGTTCAGAAGCCAAAAGGAGTACTTCAATTGTTATAAGTAAAATTCTGGAGCATGGATTCACCAGGATGTAACCAGGAGTGATGGGTTACACTTCGGAAGAGTGGCTTAAGTTTATTTTATTTTTGGTGAAGCTGTTTAGGATGAATGGTAATTGTAGATTGACCAACAAAGCATTGACCAGAGGGCACAAATTTAAGATAACCACAAGGGAAGATTGGGAAAAAATTCTTCACACAGACGATAGTCACAATATAGAATTTTTGTGTTGAAGTAGAGCTTATTAAGAGATTGAAATGTTCAATTGAAAAAGAGGAATGTTAAAGTGTATGGGGAGAAAACTAAAGTGTAAGTTTTGACAAGGTAGCGCAAGTTGTTTTACGGGCATAATGAGCTGAGTTTTACTGCAAGCTTCGTGAACTTGATGCCACGACTATATGGCAGATCATAGTCTCTACTGAGTGCCTGCCGGTGCAATTTTCCACTTCTAATTGGCTGCCTTTGCATTCACTGTCCTATTTAACATGGCAGGTGGGATCTAGGTGCTGCGAGCCCAACCTGAGGACCTGCAGCTCTGGAACCTCTGCATTCTCACCCAAGAGAGGTGGGCACTGCAGAGGCCGGTTGAGGGCTTCAAGAGTCCCACAAACATAGAGGTTCGCTCCGCATTCTGATTGAACCAGCAGCTACAGAGCGAGGACTGCTCTGATGTCAATAAAATGCCAGCACAAAATACTAATTGGAATCACCATAATTGCTTACCCATGTCCATGGAGCAAGCGGGTGAAATAATTCCCCACCCAATCCTGCAATCCTGGAAATGTTCTTCCATGGCAGGAAATTGTAGGGAGTAATTGCGATGCAGCTCCCACCTCTTTGTTTGGACCCCTGTCGTCAAACTCTTCTCCAAGGTGCGAAAAATACTGCCCAAGGATCAAGTAGCCTGTTACTGGCATGTGTGGTGGTGTGTTACAGTACTTTTCACTTTACATGCATGTTTTAGTCTGGAGCTATGGATTGTGATGATGGAGACTCTAACTTTCTTTGCTGACTGACGAGAAATTTCTCCTCCTTGCCACTTGCATCTTTCAAAAGGGTTTGCAGGTTGATGCTAAACTTATTTGGCGATGTTGTGAGCACACTTCACAATGTGAATATCAGGCCCTGGGGTTACCCTCAAACCCATAGCATCTGGCTCAGAGACGTTAGCTACTACGCCAGAAGATTTGTTTTTGTACCGTGACCTTATCTGAACATAGTCCGAGGATAGGCGATAGAATGCAGAGTTAGGGTTAGGGAGGTTTTTTGACCTCTCTTTCACTCAAAAAAACATTAAAATATTTGCGATTGGTAGATAATAGGTTAGGAACTTAATGCACTCATATCTGCTGCCAGTGCCCATCGAGTCCTCCTGATTCCTTCCAGTTTTTACAAAACAGTGATTGAATTTCAAAAGTAACTCATTAGGTTTAAAGCACTTTGCTATATTCTGTGGTCATGACGGATGCATCAGAAATTCAAGTCTTTAATTTTATTGCCTTTCTTGCGTTTAGTGAGGTTTTATTTTTAAAACACAAGTGCCACGTTTCAAAAAATTGTGATCATTGTGTATGAGTCAGGATATGGAAATCGGTTTAATTTTCTGCCTTAGTCTCGTTGACAGCAAACAGTGTTTAGCTTGCTGATTTAATTGCTGCAATGATGCGGTTTCACAGCAAAGCCAGTACTGTTTTACATCACTGTTTTAAATCCGGTATAATGTACCCTCTGGGGAAGGAGAGCACTCAAGCACTTCTACTTTGGTGTTTCTCTTTTATTCCAGATTATATGGTAACAATAACTGCTGTAGCCAAGGATACCTCCAAATGCATATGATGCCTTTTCTCGGTTTCACCTCTGTTTCCAAAAGACAACGGCCCTGGAATTCTAATAAGATTAAAATAGCACATGAATGTGGCATATAAACGGGCAATGATGGGGTGATTTTTTTTCCCATTTATTCATTATCCCACAGAAACCTTGCAGCATCTTGTCGCTGAATCTCCACGATTCTGTATTTTATTGCTCAGACTGTGCGAAGCGTTCTGTGACACAGAGAGAAGGAAAGAGAGATGATAACACTTGTACAGCATCTTGCATAAGAGTCAGTTGCAAGAAGCGGTATACTATGCTGTTTTTTATACCTTTTTTCTCTCTGTTCTAGAATCAATTTATAGGCGTGGGGCTAGAAGATGGCGGAAGCTTTACCGTGTGAATGGACATCTCTTTCAGGCCAAACGATTTAACAGGGTGAGTAAGTTGCTTTTTTTCATTACTGGTATTTTTTTTTGTGCCTTTACTAGACATTCATAACTATAATAATTAGTCTCCCAATGACATAATCCATGTAAAAATATCCAGAACATTTATCTGATTTTGAAGCAAGAGTGGGGGAGAGAGATTAAGTGGTGCTTTCTACTTTATTTACCACAGGGACCATCAATATAGTAGACTTTGCATTTCACTTGGGGCTCCAGCATGCTGTTATTTGTGTCAATTGACTTTATATTGCAAGCAAGCAACACCCACTACAGTTATCTATAATTTGCAGTTCATTACTATTTATTTCTTGAAACCAGCAGCTCATTAAAAAAAATGTATTGCTAATTGCCTTTAAATGCTGGCACTAGGAATTTTAAGAGTTTGTTATTTAGGCTTTCTTGATAGTGTACTTACACAATATTGGCAATTTTCTCCTCACCAGCTATTTTGTTGCTTATTGAGTTAAAAGGGTCATGTATAATTTTAAAACTTTTAGAATACAGCAAGCAAGTTCATTTATACGTAACGTTAATGCAGGAAAATTTTCCACAATACTTTGCAGGAATACGATCAGATAATCATGGGCAGCATGGGAGCACAGTGGTTAGCATTGTTGCTTCACAGCGCCAGGGTCCCAGGCTCAATTCCTGGCTTGGGTCACTATCTGTGTGGAGTCTGAACAGTCTGCCCGTGTGTGCGTGGGTTTCCTTTGGGTGCTCCGGTTTCCTCCCAAAAGTCCCGAAAGATATGCTATTAGGTGAATTGGACATTGTGAATTCTCCCTCAATATATCGAACAGGCACCGGAATGTTGTGACTAGGGGCTTAGTAACTTCATTGCAGTATTAATGTAAGCCTACTTGTGACAGTAAAGATTATCATAAAAGAGGGTAACTGATGATGATAGGAAAGATAATTAAAAGCTAGATAAGAGGTATTCTGTAACAAAAGTCTGAAGATGAGAGAGTTGGAGGTTTCAAGAGGTAACTCCAGAATCCATGGGCGAGAATATCAGACGAGCAATTACAGGTGACTTGGAGAGTCCGTGGTTGAGTCTGGGAAGTTTATTTTCCTGGGGCAGCAACTCACCAAGGCTCCTTCAGTAGCATCTCTATTACCTTGAAAGACAAGGTAGTAGATGCAGAGGAGCACCACCATCTGCAAGTTCCCCTCAAACAGGGCCGGCTCAAGGTACCGGCAACTCGGGCAGTCGCCCGGGGCGCCATGTGCTAGGGGGCGCCATCAAGGAGTGCGGGTCCCGCGCATGCGCAGTTGGGCCGGTGCCAACCAGCGCATGCGCGGTGGCCGCCCTCCCTCAGGCCGCCCCGCACAAACATGGCGGATGGATCCAGGCTCGCCGGTGGTCACTCCCCCCCCCCCCCCCCCCCCCCCAAGGGCGCGAAGTTCAGCTTGCCCGGGGCGCCAGCAACCCTAGGGCCGGCGCTGCCCTCAAAACCACACATCATCCGGAGTTGAACCAATATCGCCTTTTCTTTGCTGTCGCTGGGTCAAAATCCAGGCATTCCCTAAGAGCAGTATGAGTGTGCCTTCGACCATCAGCACCCTCACAAGGAAACTAGGGATGCTTGATAAATGGCTTATCCAGTGACACCCACACCCTGTGAAACAGATTTTTTTAAAGGGTTGGAAATGGGTGTGAGGAGCACGGGAAAGTGATCAATCTTTGAACCGAGTTTGATTTGCTCATCGGGCATGTGTAATATACATAATTTTCTTGGCTCAATAGCGCCATTCACTGAGCTGATGAAATACTTTGCTTCAGCTTCCAACATGATCTTCTGTTTTTAATATTTGAAAAAATACATATATGAATGCATAAATGTGTGTGCGCATGTGTGTTACATAATTTTAGCTTTTGCATTCTGGTTTTTGGACACTATATTAATTTTGTTACAGCCATGCAGGAAGGGGTGATCTGGCTCCCCTCTACTGAACCTCCCCAGTTGGTCACAAGAAAGATCCAAGTTTATTTTTCGCGAGGATATGCCTTTTTAAAATCAGAATGTATTTAACTATTTAACCTGTGAGCAATAAGGAGTCAACCAAAGAAGGTTTTCTGGAGTCAAAGCAAGTGCAAATTTATAAGCCACTAAAACCGAGAAAAATAACAACGTAACGCCAAGCATTCATCCCTCATGCAGTCATTGGAAGCATGCACACACCACACACATGTATCAGAAATAAAGAGAGTTAAAGTTCAATAAAAGAAGATAAAATAATATACGGTTAAGTGTTCTTTGATTGTCCTTGAGGCGTTGTTTTTAACCGTCACTGTTAATATAGGAAATGTGACAGCTGATGTGCACACAGAAAAGTCCCACTAACAGCAGTGTGACAATGACCAGATCATCGGTTTGTTTTTGTGATGCTGATGAAGGGATAAATACTAGCCCAGGAACTGAGGATAACATAAGAACTCGGAGCAGAAGTCAGCTATTCAGTTCCTCGAGCCTGCTCCGCCATTCAATACGATCATGGCTGATTTTCTTTTGACCTCACTTCCTTTCCTGCCCATTCTCCATAACCCTTCAACCCATTACTAATTAAAAATCTTTCTATCTCCTCAAATTTACTCAGTGTCCTGGCATTCACTGCACTCTGGGGTAGTGAATTCTACAGAAAATTCCCCAGCTCTTCAACATTGTGCTTTGGGACATTTTGCATCCACCTGAGTAGATAAACGGGGACTCGATTTAACATCTCATCTGAAAGATAACCCTGCAGTGTTCCCTCAGTGCTCCAGTACTAGAGTGTCAGCCTTCATTTTTGCACTCAAACTCTGAAGTGGAATAAGATAGATGGGCAGTTTCCCTCCTCAAACTAAACATTATTGGGTGAATGAAGATTAAGAAGAAAATGGGATAAAGAGGGGAATGGAAATGAACCATTTGTGTTCACATTTCCCGTGTAGCCCAAGCCACAATTTTAGCTAGTAACTATTAGCAGCACCTTTTCCCACCAACCAAGCCACCCACCATCTCCCACCCGTAAGGGAAAAAAGGGATAAAGAAGCAAAGACATTGGAGGAGAAAATGGAAGAGGAGAGAAGAAATAGCAACATAAGGATAATAAGGCAGGCACACTTAGGTAGGAACATGGGAAAAGGCTGTTTTAGTACAGAAAACCAGCTGAAGGAACCAGAACCAGAGACTATCTTTACATAATTTTGTAAGCATTTACTTAGAGATACACATTACAAATTGGCACCTCCTAATCTAAGAGCATATATATAGTGCCCTTTAACATAATGAAATATCCTAAAGCCCTCCACAGGAACATAATAAAACAAAGTATAACTCAAAACCACATAAAAAGATATGACGTGAATTGGCCAAATGCTTGATCAAAGAGGCAGGTTTTAAGTAGTGTCTTTACTGTAGCGAGGCAGAGATTTATTTTGAGGGTATTCCAGAGGTTTGAGCAACTTAAATTATGAGCTATAATGGTAGAGCAGTTATAATTGACAATGCATAAGCCAGGAGCATAGATATCTTGGAGGGTTATGGTGTTGGAAGAAATTACAGAGATAGAGAGAGGAGAGGTCATGAAAGGATTTTGAAACCAGGATAAGAATTTTAAATTTAAAGCGTTGCTTCATCAGGAACCAATGAAGGCCAATTTCGACCTGTGCAGGTGCACCAACAAATCCCTCTTTTTTTTTAAATTTAGAGTAGCCAATTCATTTTTTCCAATTAAGGGGCAATTTAACGTGGCCAATCCACCTAACCTGCACATCTTTGGGTTGTGGGGGTGAAACCCACGTAAACACGGGGAGAATGTGCAAACTCCACATGGACAGTGACCCAGAGCCGGGATCGAACCTGGGACCTCGGCGCCGTGACATAAATCCCTAGTTAATGATGCTCATCGCCTACCTACAGTTAAACAATCATGAGATTCAGATGTAATAAAACTGCTCTGCTCAAGCTAAGTGAGAGTATGGGTGTAGTAAGAGTTTTGCTCTTTGTATGGAGTAAAGTTACCAAATACCACTTAACTCTCAATTTCAGAAGAGTGTAAATTTGTAATTCTTTTCGAGCCAGCTTTGTGGTCTCGTGGGCGAGACTGTTAAGTTTGTCCCGGCAGCTTTGTGCTGTGGGCTAATTTCAACTTGAACAACAGGATAAAACCTGAATGCTGAAAATTGATTTAAATAGAAAATTCTGGAATGATACAGTCCAGTCAAATCAGCATTCTGAAAAGAACGAGAGATTAATACAGTGTCCGTTTGAACTGTTGACTGTTTTATTCTGAAATTGAACCATGCTGCAGATATTAACTTTTTCTTTGATGTGTTGATTTATCTTCTGTACATTTAAATATTTTCAATAATGTCTGTCAGTAACTAACTGTTGAAAATCCCCTTGCTTATTATCTTTATGCAAGGCAGAGAGATACAGTTTAACCCATCAGTCTGCACTGTTAAAAGATCAAAGGATGGTGTTTAATTTTCCATTCTATCACAACCATAGAATTTACAGTGTAGGAGGAGGCCATTTGGCCGATCGAGTCTGCACCGGCCCTCAGGAAAGAGCACCCCACTTAAGCCCACACCTCCACCCTATTCCTGTAACCTAGCAAACCCACCCAACTTTTTTGACACTAAGGGAAATTTATCATCGCCAATCCACCTAACCTGCACATCCTTGGACTGTGGGAGGAAACCGGAGCATCCGGAGGAAACCCACGGACACACATGGAGAACGTGCCCAGACAGTGACCCAAGCCGGGAATCGAACCTGGAACACTGGAGCTGTGAAACAACTCTCCTTTTTTTTAAAAATAATTTTTATTGAAGAGATTTTTTTACATGAAAATATTTACCCCCCCTAACCATAGACTATTACAAAATATTCCCTCTTAACAAATATCCCCCCCCTCCCGACCCCCGCGCGCGCTGTCCCTCCCCCCTCCCCCCCCCAAAAACAAACAAAGCAACAATTAACATCAAACATGAACTGCGAACAAATTTGTCCGCATTACAACCTTAAATAGCCCACCACACCCGTTGTTGCCCCCCCCCCCCCCCCCCCCCCCCCGGGTTGCTGCTGCTGCGACCTCTGCACCCTATCTTTGAGCCAAAAAGTCGAGGAAAGGCTGCCACCGCCTGAAGAACCCTTGTACCGACCCTCTCAGGGCGAATTTGACCCTTTCCAACTGGATAAAGCTTGCCATGTCCATTAATCCAAGTTTCCACGCTTGGAGGCCTCGCGTCCTTCCACTGTATCAGTATCCTTCTTCGCGCAACTAGGGACGCAAAGGCCAGTACTTCCGGCCTCTCTCGCCTCCTGTACCCCCGGCTCCACCCCACCCCAAAATCGCTAGTCCCCATCCTGGTTTGACCCTGGATCCCACCACCCTCGACGCCGTCCTTGCCACCCCCTTCCAGAACTCCTCCAGTGCCGGACATGCCCAAAACATATGGACATGGTTCGCTGGACTTCCCGAACACCTGACACATCTGTCCTCACCTCCAAAGAACCGACTCATCCTTGTCCCCGTCATATGGGCTCTATGTAGCACCTTAAATTGAATGAGGCTAAGCCTCGCACACGAGGAGGAAGAATTAACCCTCTCCAGGGCATCAGCCCATGTCCCATCCTCTATCTGCTCTCCCAGCTCCCCCTCCCACTTGGCTTTCAGCTCCTCTACTGATGCCTCCTCAGCCTCCTGCATTACTTTGTATATGTCCGATATCCTCCCCCCTCCGACCCAGACCCCCGAGAGCACCCTATCGCTCGCCCCCCTACTGGGGAGCAAGGGGAACCCTTCCACCTGGCGTCTAGCAAATGCCTTCACCTGCAGATGTCGAAACACGTTTCCCGGGGGGAGCCCGAATTTCTCCTCCAGCTCTCTCAGGCTCGCAAACCTCCCATCTACAAACAGATCCTTCAGCTGCCTGATGCCCACCCTGTACCAGCTCTGGAATCCCCCGTCCATATTCCCCGGGATGAATCTATGGTTCCCTCTTAACGGTGCCTCCATCAGACCTCCCACTTCCCCCCTGTGTCGCCTCCACTGCCCCCAGATCTTGAGGGTGGCCGCCACCACCGGGCTCGTGGTATACCTCGTGGGAGGGAGCGGCCATGGCGCCGTTACTAGGGCCCCCAGGCTTATGTTGCCACAGGACGCCCTCTCCATTCGTTTCCAAGCTGCCCCCTCCCCTTCCATCATCCACTTGCGCACCATCGATACATTAGCCGCCCAGTAATACCCCGAAAGGTTGGGTAATGCCAGCCCTCCACTCTCCCTACTCCGCTCCAAGAAGACCCTCCTCACCCTTGGGGTGCCGTGCGCCCACACGTAGCTCATGATGCTGCTCGTCACCTTTTGAAGAAGGCCCTAGGGAGGAAGATGGGCAAGCACTGGAATAAGAACAGAAACCTTGGGAGGACCGTCATTTTAACGGACTGCACTCTGCCCGCCAGCGACAGCGGCACCATGTCCCACCTTTTAAATTCCTCCTCCATCTGTTCCACCAGCCTAGTGAAGTTCAACTTGTGGAGAGTCCCCCAGTTCCTTGCCACCTGCACCCCTAAATATCTAAAACTCTTTCCTGCTCTCTTCAACGGGAGTCTCCCGATTCCCTCTTCCTGGTCCCCTGGGTGTATCACAAATACCTCACTCTTACCCAAGTTTAGCTTGTACCCCGAAAAGTCCCCGAATTCTGCTAGCAGTTCCATCACCTCCGGCATTCCCCCTTCTGGGTCTGCCACGTATAGCAGCAGGTCGTCCGCGTATAGCGATACCCGGTGCTCCTCCCCGCCCCTTGTCAGCCCTCTCCACCCCCCTGAGCCCCTCAGTGCCATCGCCAACGGTTCAATTGCCAGTGCGAAGAGCAGGGGGGACAAGGGGCACCCCTGTCTGGTCCCCCGGTGGAGCCCAAAATACTCCGATCTCCTTCCATTCGTCACTACACTTGCCGTCGGGGCCGAATAGAGCAGCTTCACCCATTTAATAAATCCCTCCCCAAATCCAAACCGTTCCAGCGTCTCCCACAGGTACTTCCACTCCACCCTATCAAATGCTTTCTCCGCGTCCAATGCCACCACTATCTCCGCCTCCCCCTCCACTGCCGGCATCATGATGACGTTTAGCAGTCTCCGCACGTTCGTATTGAGCTGCCGCCCTTTCACAAAACCCGTCTGGTCCTCGTGTATCACGTCTGGCACACAATCCTCTATCCTGGTAGCCAGGATCTTTGCCAGCAGCTTGGCGTCCACATTCAGGAGCGAGATAGGCCTATATGACCCACACTGCACGGGGTCCTTGTCCCGCTTCAAGATCAGAGAGATCAGTGCCTGCGACATTGTCGGGGGCAGAGCCCCCCCCTCCCATGCCTCGTTGAAGGCTCGCACCAGCACAGGGCCCACCAGATCCGCATATTTTTTGTAAAATTCCACCGGGAACCCGTCTGGCCCCGGCGCCTTCCCCGACTGCATATGCCCAATCCCCTTGACTAGCTCCTCTAACCCTATCTGCGCCCCCAGCCCCTCTACCAGCTCCTCTTGGACCTTGGGGAACCTCAGTTTGTTCAAGAAGCCCTCCATCCCCCCTCCCCTTGTCGGCGGCTCTGACCGATACAGCTCCTTATAGAAGTCTCTGAAAACCCCATTTACTTCTGGCCCCTTCTGCACTATGTTCCCACCCCTCTCCCTCACTCCCCCAATTTCTCTAGCCGCATCCCGCTTGCGGAGCTGATGCGCCAACATCCTGCTCGCCTTCTCCCCATACTCATAAATCGCGCCCTGCGCCCTTCTCCACTGTGTCTCCGCCTTTCTGGTGGTCAACAGGTCAAAGTTAGCCTGCAAACTACGCCGTTCCCCCAGCAGCCCCTCCTCTGGTGCCTCCGCATATTTACTATCCACGTCCAGAAGCTCCCCCACCAGCCTCTCCCTCTCCTGTCTCTCCCTCCTTTCCCTATGTGCCCGTATGGAGATCAGCTCCCCCCGGATCACCGCCTTCAGGGCCTCCCATACCATCCCCACCTGCACCTCCCCCGTGTCATTAATGTCCAGATATCTTTCAATGCTCTTCCGGACCCTCTTATACACCTCCTCATCCGCCAGCAACCCCACATCCAGGCGCCACAGCGGACGCTGGTCTCGCACCTCCCCCATTTCCAAATCTACCCAGTGTGGCGCGTGGTCTGAGACCGCTATGGCCGAGTACTCCACTTCCCGTACTTTCGGGATCAGTCCCCTGCTCAATACAAAAAAGTCAATTCTAGAATAGACTCTGTGGACATGGGAGAAAAAGGAATACTCCCTCGCCCTCGGCCTCCCAAACCTCCAGGGGTCCACCCCTCCCATCTGCTCCATAAACCCCTTTAACACTTCTGCCGCTGCCGGCCTCCTACTCGTCCTTGAACTCGATCTGTCCAACACGGGGTCCAGCACTGTGTTGAAGTCCCCCCCCATGATCAGGCCCCCTGCCTCCAGGTCCGGAATGAGGCCCAGTAGGCGCCTCATGAAGCCAGCGTCATCCCAGTTCGGGGCATACGCGTTAACCATCACCACTTTCTCCCCTGCAGCCTGCCCTTCACCATGACATATCTACCCTCTTTATCCTCCGCCGCCACGAACGACACCCTCTTCCCTACCAGGATCGCCACCCCTCGGTTCTTTACGTCCAGTCCTGAGTGGAACACCTGTCCCACCCACCCCCTTCTCAGGCGGACCTGGTCCGCCACCTTCAAATGGGTCTCTTGTAGCATTGCTACATCCGCCTTCAGCCCCTTCAAATGCGAGATTACTCTCGTTCTCTTGACCGGCCCATTCAGCCCCCTCACATTCCAAGTGATCAGCCGGGTTGAAGGGCAGCCCGCCCCTTTCCCCTGCCGACTAGCCATATCCTGTCCCCTGCTCGCCCCGAGTCAGCCCTCCCTTTCTGACCCGCTCCCCATGGCGATGGCGCCCCCCCCCCCCCCCCCCCCCCCCCCCCCCACCCCTCCAGTCCTCAACTTCTCCTCCCTGGCCTTTTCAGCAGCAACCCGGTGGCCCCCCCCTTCCCCCCTCCCCCTCCCCCCCCCTTCCCCCCTCCCCCCTCCCCCCCCCCCACCCCCCTCCCCCCCCAGGCTAGGACCCTTCCTAGCCGCGATGCACCCTCCATAGTACTTCCGTAAGTCAGCTGGTTTACGCTGACCCGGCTGCCCCTGCCACACTCCGGCTCCTCCCGGCATGGGGGACGTCCCCCCCCTTACCACCCCTCCTTGACCCCGCTCCAGCGCGGGAAAGGGAGCCATTGCTGACCACGCCCCTTACTCCCACCCCCCTCCCTCCTCTGCCCCGTGCGCGGGAAACCAGAGGAAAGCCCGCGCTTTCGCCCTGCCCCTCCCCGCCCCTCCATCTTCAGTTCCACCCCCGTCCCCGATCTCACACCGATAAATACAAAACAACCAAAAACCCCACAAGAAACACATACCCCCGGCACTCCCCCCCCCCCCCCCCCACCCCGCCCTCCCAACATAACATTATAAATAACAGGAAAAAGAGAAAAAAAAACTGGTATAGAGAACAAAAAAGGTCCAAAAATACGGCCAAGTGAAAATCCAACCAAAAGAAAGCCACGTGACCAGCTTAAAGTACCAGAGCGGCAACGACCGCCAAGTATCCCCTGGTTCTAGTTCGAGTCCAGCTTTTCTTCCTGGACAAAGGCCCACGCCTCCTCCGGGGACTCGAAATAGTGGTGCTGGTCCTTGTAGGTCACCCACAAGCGCGCTGGCTGCAGCATCCCAAATCTGATTCTCTTGGCATGCAGCGCCGCCTTCGTCCGGTTGAACCGGGCCCGCCGCTTTGCCACCTCCGCACTCCAGTCCTGAAAGATCCTCACCGTCGAGTTCTCCCATTTGCTGCTCCTCTCTCTCTTGGCCCACCTCAGCACCCTCTCCCGGTCACTGAATCGCTGGAACCGAACCAGCACCGCCCTCGGGGGTTCGTTTGCTCTTGGCTTCCTGGCCATTACTCTGTAGGCCTCCTCCAATTCCAGGGGCGAAGGGACGGCCCCTGCCCCCATCAGTGAGCCCAGCATTTCTGCCACATACCCCTGGAGGTCCGACCCCTCCAGCCCTTCTGCCAGGCCCAGGATCCTCAGGTCTTTCCGCCTCATGCGGGTAACCATCTCCTCCAATCGGTTTTGCCATCTCAGGTGGAGTGCCTCGTGCACCTCCACCTTTCCCACGAGGACCGTGGCCTCCTCCTCCCTCACAGTCATCTCCTGCTGCAGCTCCCGAATTGACGCCTCTTGGGTCGCCTGTGCCCCCATCAGCCTGGTGGTCGTCGCGTTCATCGACTCCAGCAGCTCCACTTTCAGCTCCGTGAAGAAGCGCAGGAGAGCGGCCTGCTGCTCCTCCGCCCATTTCCTCCAGTCCTCGGGTGCGCCGCCGGCAGCCATTTTGGATTTCTTCCCCCGCTTTTTTCGGGGAGCTGCTGCCGCTTTTTTTCCTGCCCCACTTCGGGTGACGACCATAAATTTTTCGGGGTTCACCTCTGGGAACCTTCCCCCACCGGGAATTGCCGTTCCAGCGCCGTTAGGGGCCCTCCAATCGGCCCGAAAACACCTTCCTAACAGGAGCAGCCAAACGTGCGACTTAGCTGGTCATAGCCGCAACCGGAAGTCTCGTGAAACAACTCTCCTAACCACTGTGTTACCGTGCTGCCCATATATTGATATATTGAATGTTGTTTTGTTAAAAATTCACTTCATTGTTTCAATTACTGAATGTTTGAGCTCGTCAGTTGTGAATGCAAGGCCTCTGCACTTAGTGTTTCTTGTAGGTTCCTCTGAGTTACATGGTTGACCATGGACATATCCACCCAGAACTTAGTCCAAACGGCGGTGGGGTTCCAATACATCACATTCCTGCCTCAGTAAATGCCCTTCTTGGTTCCTTGCTTGCCACCAGCGAGAGTACAAGATGTTCCCTCTCCAAAGCTGTTGCAAGACCTGAGTATTTCCAGAATTTTCAGGGAAATGGAATGTTGGCCTTTATTTCAAAGGGAATGGGATATAAAAATAGGGATGCCTTGCTAAAACTATAGAAGGCACTAGTTAGACCACACCTAGAACACTGAACAGTTTTGGTCCCCGATCTAAGGAAATATATACTGTCATTGGAGGCAGTCCAGGGAAGGTTCACTAGTTTGATACCTGGTATGGAGGGATTTTCTTATGAGGAGCGGTTGAGTAGTTTGGGCCTGTACTCATCGACATTCAAAAGAATGAGATATGACCTTGCGACATATAGGATCCTCAGGGGGCTTGACAGGGTTGATGCTGAGAGGTTGTTTCCTCTTGTGGGAAAGTCTCGGACCCTGAGGCATGATCTCGGAGTAAGGGCTCCCCCATTTAAGACAGATGAGGAAACACTTATTTTCCGAGGGTACTGAATCAGTGGAATTCTTCATCGCAGAGAGCTGTACAGGCTGGGTCATTAAGTATGTTCAAGGCTGAGATGGACAGATTTTTAATCAGTAAGAAAATCATGTGTTACGAGGATAAGGTGGGTAAGTGTTGAGAATTATCATAACAGATCAGCCATGCTCTAATTGAATGGCAGAGTAGAATTAATGGGCCAAATGGCTTCTTCTGCTCCTACGTCTTATGGTCTTATTCAGACTTCCAGCATCTGTGCAATATTGTATTTGCTTGTGTATATATTGGGGATTGGGTGAAAAAAAGTTACATTGATTACACACTTTATTTGGTGTTCTATAAACATACTGTATCCAACCTGAGTGGATGTGGAGGAGCGAGAGACTTAAGATTGCAAAATGTTGAATTCTGAAAACATATGATTATGTCACCTTTTTTTTGGTTGGCAGAAAAAAATCAATGGTTCTCACATACAGCAGTAAGACATGGTTCTAATAGAGAACATCAGACTAAAAGAATGGGGGGCAAATGCGCGAAAGGTCTCTTTCCCATTTGGTTTCTCTTTTCTTAAGGTTAATTTTAAAAGAAAATGAAGGAGATAGCTGAGGAAATTAAACTACTTGAGGCGAAGACTCCTTTTGACAGCGACCATAGAGGGGGAGGGTATGGGAAGAATGTCTGGTGGTCTGGTGGCTTAATTGTAAATTGGGTAACAGTGGAGTAAATGAAAACCTATGAACACACACATTAAGAGCAGGAGTAGGCCATTTGGCCACTTGAGACTGCTCTGCCATTTGAAAAGATCATGGCTGATTTGATTGTAACCTCAACCCCACAATCCTGCTATCCCCCCAGTAACCTTTCACCCTTTGTTAATCAGGAATCTATCTAGCTCTGCTTCAAAACTATTCAAAGACCCGACTTCCATTGCTTTCTGAGAAAGAGAGTTCCCGAGACTTACGACCCTCTTGAGAGGGCCTCTTTTAAATGAGCAACTCCTTATTTTTAAACAGTGACCCCTAGTTCTAGATTCTTTGACGAGAGGAAACATATTCTCCACATGCACCCTGTCAGTACCCTTCAGGACCTTAAAGGTTTCAATCAAGTTGCCTCCTCTCCAACCTTTCCTCAGAAAACAACCCGCCCATTCCTGTTATTAGTCTAGTACACCTTCTCTGAATTGCTTCCAATCATTTACATATTTTCTTAAATAAGGAAACAATATTGTACACAATACTCCAGATGTGGTTTCACTTATGCCTTGTAAAACTAAAGCATACCCAACCTACTTTTGTAATTAATTCACGTTAAGTTCATGGATTCTTCAAAGAGTAAGAAGTAGAAAATTGTTAATTACTATGATATTTAAAGGTTAGGGGAGATCAGTTGGACAGCGAGCCACTGAGGGTCTTATGCACCTCAGAGTCCTAGCCGAAAAGCAGCCTTCAGTAATCAATGGTTCTTTTCATTACTGCATTTCCTACCTGCACACCATTTCCACTCAAAGGCAAAAAAGACAGAGAATTATAAGAAGATAGAAAGGGGTTGAAAGAGGTGCCAAGGAGAGAGACAACAACGCCAAGAGAGACAGAAGCAAAAAATGAAAAACAGATCATCAATAACACAGATATAAGGGTCGGGGTAACCATGTTCTCTGACAGTGTGTGAAGTATCATGGCAGATCATCTACTGTGGAATTGCTCTCCATGTAGGTTTGTAACAGTTTAGAATATGTTTTAAAGTTATAACATATTTAGTTGATTTGAATGAGTTAGGTTCCAACTAGTTTATCTAACCATGGGAATAGTGTTAAAACATGCATTTCTAATACTAGAGTAAACAGGTTGGTGCGAGCTTACCTATCATAAATTATCAAACTCTTTATAAGTCATCAGTGGTAACATAACCCCAACTGCTAATGTTGTTCTGTAATCAATTCGTAAATTCATATTCATAGGTCTTTTCATTTTTTCTCTCTGCCATTTGGACTTCCATGCCGCTTTGCTGTTTCCCTCACTCAATATGGAGCAGCTGGTTTTGCAGCAGCTTGTTGTTTTCTGGGGTTGCACTAATGAAATTACAGGATTGCTGTGTGAGGAATGAACTCCTTACATTGCTATACTGTGATGTATGTAGAAATTGATATATATTATACTTCATATGAAGTATAATATGTATCTGGTTGAAAAGACATGCAGGCAGTATGCCTGCTAAAGCTGTAATTAAAGTGTTGTAAAAGGTGAGGTAATCATTCATTCCAACCACTTACTTGGTTACAAATAATGGGCTAATGGAACATTATTTATATTTTGGATGGTTCCCTGGAAAGTAGATAATTTGAGGGATTATATTTAGTCCTTACTAAGCAGGTCATGGAACTTATTGGGATACCAATGATGTCATTAATGGGTGAAGCCAGGTCTATGGAGTTTTGCAGTCTGTTATAAGTTTTTAAGTTGAACAGCAGTTTGACATAGGATTTGAGTCTGACAAATCAGAAATTACTGGATCTGCTCTTGAAAGGATCTCTCTCCAAAAGTCTCTACACAGCTAAGCAAGGAATCTGTTTTGTTAACCTTATTTATAAGTGGCATGTGACTGTATTGGGTCGCTTAGTTGGAATTATTGGCAGGTGTAGGTAGTAAGTTCAATTGCTTTTATTTTATTTACGAACTGTTTTGACTGATAATTGTAAAGTTATGTCTTTGATATTGATGTGGTTAATTCTGTGTTTAAATTAAAGTTTGTTTTAACATAAAAGGTCAGTGCCATCACTCCTGGGGTGAAGTATCCTTTCCTTACAGTTTTACAAATTAAAAAATATTGTTTGCCGTTTTTGCCCGTTATCCTAACAAATGTTGGGGTCTGGTCCAGTGTCTTAATAGTACCATGTTGTTAGTTTATTATATCCCCAACTAGCTCACATTCTGTGTTCATTTTCCTTATATGATCAAATTCAGGTTGGTCTAAACTTTCAGAATAATTTTCTAAAACATTTTGGTCAAATTAGCTTCTATTAAAGTCGTACAAGGAGCACATGGCTTTAATGCAGCAAAATCTTCAGCTCTAGAAAAGTTGGATATGGGCATAAGTCAATGATTCTACCATGTATTGAATTCAATAGTGGACAGTTACTGGAGAGTGCACAGCAGAGGCAATTTGCTTCTCAATGTAAAAAAAATCAAAGCTGCAAGGGGCTAGTGCTCATAACTTATGAAGGCTAATAAAGGGTGCACAAGGGCAGCACGGTGGCCTAGTGGTTAGCACAACCGCCTCACGGCGCTGAGGTCCCAGGTTCGATCCCGGCTCTGGGTCACTGTCTGTGTGGAGTTTGCACATTCTCCCCGTGTCTGCGTGGGTTTCGCCCCCACAACCCAAAAATGTGCAGAGTAGGTGGATTGGCCATGCTAAATTGCCCCTTAATTGGAAAAAATAATTGGGTAATCTAAATTTATAAAATAAAAAAAAAAATAAAGGGTGCACAGTCAGGAGACTAGACCTGAGTGAGACGTAGACCAAGTGATCGGTGAATTAGCTTCACATGGGAATTTGGTGCATGGGGGAAAGAGGTGCTTTAACTAAGGTTTATTGCTAACAGTAAAGTGTATTAAGTGTTGCATTTATCAGTAAAAGTAACTTTGAGTAGTTGTAATGTTTATTCAGTTAAGCCCAAGAAAAAGTGAGTTAATATAAGTAAACCAAAGTTATCGTAAATGAAGTAAAAGCCTGGCAAGACTGCTCGGTCCCCTGAAATGCGTGTCATGTACTTTGTAGGAAGTTGTGGACCTTACTGGTGACCTCGTTGACCATATGCAGGACGTGTCACCGGCTGCAGAAACTTGAGCTTTGTGTTTTGGAGCTCAAGGGTAGCTGGAGTCGCGGTGGTGCATTGCAAGGCTGAGGGCTTTGTGGATAGTGTATTCAGAGAGTTGGTCACACCACTGGTAGCAGTATGGAGCCAGAAAGGGAATGGGTCACCAACAAACAATCCACAATAGCCAGGCAGGTAGTGCAGGAGTCCATTGATGTCCCACTCACTCATCGGTTTTTATTTTTGAATACTGGTTAAGGCGTTGATTCCTTGGAGTGCAGTCAGAGCCCAATTTCCTGGCATCACGAGTGGCTCAGCCTTGGAGGAAGGGAAGAAGAAGAGGGAAAGAGCAGTAGTAATAGGGGATTCATTAGTTAGAAGAACAGGCATGCATTTCTGTGGCCGTAGATGTGACTCCAGGTTGGCATGTTACCTCTCTGGTGCCAGAGTAAAAGATGTCATGGAGCGACTGCAGAATATTCTTCTGGGGGCGGGTGAACAGCCTCGCAACTTTATGGAGGATGCTAATGTTGTTCCGGTGGTCCCCTCATTTGATTCCCAGGATTCGGTGCAAGCACGGCTGATGAAAACCCTCTAAAATATCTTAAGGTGACATTAGACAGTCCAAGTTACGCTACAGTGGAGGAAAGTCATCAACACAACGTCCTTATAAACCCTTGTTGACTTCCAAAGTTTGGAATTTCATAGATCGAATTTCATAGAATTTACAGTGCAGGAGGAGGCCATTCGGCCCATTGAGTCTGCACCGGCTCCTGGAAAGAGCACCCTACCCAAGGTTAACACCTCCACCCTATCCCCATAACCCAGCAGGGCCGGCTCAAGGTACCGGCAACTCGGGCAGTCGCCCGGGGCGCCATGTGCTAGGGGGCGCCATCAAGGTGTGCGGGTCCCGCGCATGCGCAGTTGGGCCGGTGCCAACCAGCGCATGCGCGGTGGCCGCCCTCCCTCAGGCCGCCCCGCACAAACATGGCGGATGGATCCAGGCTCGCCGGTGGTCACTCCGCCCCCCCCCCCCCCCCGGCCCCGTCCCCGTCCCCCGAAGGGCGCCGAAGTTCAGCTTGCCCGGGGCGCCAGCAACCCTAGGGCCGGCGCTGTAACCCAGTAACCCCACCCAACACTAAGGGAAATTTTGGACACTAAGGGCAATTTATCATGTCCAATCCACCTAACTTGCGCATCTTTGGACTGTGGGAGGAAACCGGAGCACCCGGAGGAAACCCACGCACACACGGGGAGAATGTGCAGACTCCGCACAGACAGTGACCCAAGCCGGAATCGAACCTGGGACCCTGGAGCTGTGAAGCGATTGTGCTAGCCACAAATTACTGCGGATTCTCGAATCTGAAACAAAAAAACAGAAAATGCTGGACAATCACTGCAGGTCTGACAGCATCTGTGAAGAGAGAAGGGAGTTAACGTTTCGAGTCCGGATGACACTTTGTCAAAGCTCATCCATGGATGACTCTTTATCAAAGCTCATCCAGACTCAAAAATTTAGCTCCCTTCTCTCTCTGCAGATGCTGTCAGATCTCCAAAGTTTTGATGGTAGATAGGCAATGGGTAGTTTTTAAAGAAAAGGTACAAGGTCAACAAAGTTCCTATGAAAACACCCAAAGGGAAAAGTAAATCAAACATGATTAACAGGAGAAGTTAAACAATGCATAAGATCAAAGGAAGTGGCTCAGAAGCATGCCAGAAGAAGTGATAAGCCATTGGGAGCAATTTAGAATTGAGCAAAGAAGGCCAATAAATGATTAAGGGAAAAGAGAACATGAATGCAAACAAGTGAGGAAAATAAAGGCAGACTGTAAAAGCGCCTTTAAATATGTGAAAAGGAAAAGATTAATTAGAACAAATGTCAACCCACTACAGGTGGAGACAAGATAATAACCTTCATTGTCACAAGTAGGCTCACATTAACACTGCAATGAAGTTACTGTGAAAGCCCCTAGTCCTCACATTCCGGCACCTGTTCGGTTACACAGAGAATTCAGAATGTCCAAATTACCTAACAGCACGTCTTTCGGGACATATAGAGAATGTATAGTGGAGGACAGGAAAATGGTGACAAAACTAAACCGTTACTTTGCATTTGTCTTCATGGAAAAGATTACAGAAAATCTCCCAGAAATACTAGGCGACCAAGGAACTAAAAGAAATTAATATTAGTAAAGAGTTAGTACTTGGAAAGTTAACTGCAGGACCTCTGGTTGCGGCTATGCGGAGCTAAGCCGCACGTTCGGCAGCTCCCGCTACTTAAGGACTTTTGGGCCTATTTGAGGGCCCCAAACGGCGCTGTCTCGACGAATCCCGGTGGGGGAAGGTGTCTAGAGGAGCATTCCCCATAATTTATGGTGCTCACCCGGAGTGGGGCAAAGGAAAAAGCTGCAGCAGCTCCCCAAGAAAAGCTGGGGAAGAAGGACAAAATGGCGGTCGGCAGAACACCTGAGGACTGGTGGAAGTGGGCGCAGGAGCAGCAAGCTTCTCTTCTGCGCTGTTTTGCAGAGCTGAAGGCTGAGTTGCTGGACTCCCTGAATGCGACTACCAACAGGCTGCTTGAGACCCAGGCGGCCCAGGAGGTGTCCATTCGGGAGTTGCAGCAGCAGGCCGCTGAGCGGGAGGAGGAGGCCGTGGTCCTCGTGGGGAAAGTGGAATTGCACGAGACACTTCACAAAAAGTGGCAAGACCGCTTGGAGGAGCTGGACGTTCGCACGAGGTGAAAGAATTTGAGGATCCTGGGCCTGGCGGAGGGGCTGGAGGGGTTGGATCTCCCGTCGTATGTGACCACGATGTTGAACTCGTTGATGGGAGCAGGGTCCTTCCATTTGCCCCTGGAGCTTGAGGGAGCTCACAGAGTGCTGGCCAGGAGGCCCAAGGCAAATGAACCCCGACGGGCGGTGCTGGTGCGGTTCCATCGATTCAGCGACCGGGAGTGTGTGCTGCGCTGGGCCAAGAAAGAGAGGAGCAGCAAGTGGGAGAATTCGGTAGTGCGAATCTACCAGGACTGGAGTGCGGAGGTGGCTAAGCGGCGGGCCGGGTTCAACCGGACGAAGGCGGTGCTGCATGCCAAGCAGGTCAGATTTGGAATGTTGCAGCCTGCGCGTCTGTGGGTGACATATAAGGACCGGCACCACTACTTTGAGACCCCGGAGGAGGCGTGGGCCTTTGTACAGGCGGAGAAGCTGGACTCGAACTAGGGTCTGGGGACACACTATGGCCGTGGCTGTTTTCGCTGTTGCTGTTCTGCAATTTTGACACGTGTTTTTTATGCTGGTTTTCTTTTTGCTCTGTTTCCGGGTGGGTCTGTCTGTTGGGTATGGTTGTGGGTTATGTGGGGAATGTCGGGGGTTTGTGTTTTATATGTTCTCTTCTGTACGGGGCTGGGGGTTGGGGTGAAACTGGATTTTGGGGAGCTGCGTCAGTAGGGTGGGGTGTGGCAGTATGAAAGCGCGGGCTTTCCTCTGGTTTCCCGTGCTGCAGGGCGGGGGGGGCGGAGCTGCCGGTGGGGGCATGGCCTCTACTGGTTTTCTTTCCCGTGCTGAAGCGGTGCCAAGGAGGTGTGGCAAGAGGGGGATGACCCCATGCCGGGAGGGGATGGGTTTTGGCGGGAACTGCCGGGGTCAGCAGAAGTCAGCTGACTCACAGAAGTACCATGGAGGGTGCGTCGCGGCTAGGAGGGGTCCTAGCCTGGGGGGGGGGGGGGGGGGGGGGGGGGAGGATACCGGGTTGCTGCTGGAATGGCCAGGAAGGAGCTGGTGTGGGCCGGGGGAGGGGGGGTAGAGGAGGAGAGGCGTTATCGCCATGGGGAACGGGTCAGGCGGGGCGCGCTGGCCTGGGGCGAGCAATCGATAAGCTATGGCTAGCCGGCGGGGGAGGGGGGCGGGTTGCCCTCTGATCCGGCTGATTACCTGGAACGTGAGGGGGCTGAATGGGCCGGTTAAGAGAACTAGGGTATTTTCTCATCTGAAGGGGCTGAATGCGGACGTGGCTACGCTCCAGGAGACCCACTTGAAGGTGGCGGACCAGGTTCGTCTGAGGAAGGGGTGGGTGGGGCAGGTTTTTCACTCAGGATTGGACGCGAAGAACCGGGGGGTGGCGATTCTGGTGGGAAAGAGGGTGGCGTTCGAGGCGGCTGAGGTGGTGTCGGACAAGGAGGGCAGATATATTATGGTGAAGGGTAGGCTGCAGGTAGAGAAGGTGGTGCTGGTTAATGTATATGCCCCGAATTGGGATGATGCTGGCTTCATGAGGCGCTTGTTGGGCCGCATTCTGGACCTGGAGGCAGGGGGCCTGATCATGGGGGGAGACTTTGACACAGTGCTGGATCCCCCATTGGACCGGTCCAGTTCAAGGACGGGTAGGAGACCGGCGGCGGCCAAGGTCTGAGGGGGTTTATGGACCAGATGGGAGGGGTGGATCCCTGGAGGTTTGGGAGGCCGAGAGCGCGGGAGTATTCCTTTTTCTCTCACGTCCATAGGGTTTATTCCCGAATAGATTTTTTTCGTCCTGAGCAGGGGATTGATCCCGAAGGTGCAGGATGCCGAGTATTCGGCCATAGCAATTTCAGACCATGCTTCGCACTGGGTTGATCTGGAGATGGGGGAGGCGCGGGACCAGCGCCCGCTCTGGCGCCTGGATGTGGGGATGCTGGCTGATGGGGAGGTGTGTAGGAGGGCCCGGGGAAGTATTGAGGGGTATCTTGATACCAACGACATGGGGGAGGTCCGGGTGGGGATGGTCTGGGAGGCTCTGAAAGCAGTGATCCGGGGGGAGCTGACCTCCATCCGGGCCCATAGGGAAAGGAGGGAGAGGGAGAGACTGGTGGGGGAGCTCCTGGATGTGGACAGGCGATACACGGAGGCACCGGAGGAGGGGTTGCTGGGGGAACGGCGTAGTTTGCAGGCCAAATTTGACTTGTTGACCACCAGAAAGGCGGAGACACAGTGGAGGAGGGCGCGGTATATGAGTATGGGGAGAAGGCGAGCAGGATGTTGGTGCATCAGCTCCGTAGGCGGGATGCGGCTAGGGAAATTGTTGGAGTGATGGATAAGGGTGGGAATGTAGTGCAGCAGGGGGCAGAAGTAAATGGGGTCTTTAGGGACTTCTACGAGGAACTGTACCGGTCGGAACCTCCGAGGGGGAGAGGGGGGACGGAGAGCTTCATGAACAGGCTATGTTTCCCAAAGGTTCAAGAGGAGCTGGTAGAGGGGCTGGGGGCGCAAATAGAGTTGGAGGAGCTAGTCAGGGGGATTGGACAAATGCAGTCAGGTAAGGCGCCGGGGCCGGATGGGTTCCCGGTGGAATTTTATAAAAAGTATGCGGATCTGGTGGGCCCCCTGTTGGTGCGAGCCTTCAATGAGGCATGGGAGGGGGGGGCTTTGCCCCTGACGATGTCGCGGGCACTGATCTCTCTGATCCTGAAGCGGGATAAGGACCCCTTGCAGTGTGGATCATACAGGCCTATCTCGCTCCTCAATGTTGACGCTAAGTTGCTGGCGAAGGTCCTGACCATCAGGATAGAGGACTGTGTGCCAGGGGTGATACACGAGGATCAGACAGGATTTGTCAAGGGACGGCAGCTCAACACGAATGTGCGGAGATTGCTAAATGTTATTATGATGCCGGCAGTAGAGGGGGAGGTGGAGATAGTGGTGGTGCTGGATGCAGAGAAAGCGTTTGATAGAGTTGAGTGGGGGTACCTGTGGGAGGTGCTGGAGCGGTTTGGATTCGGGGAGGGATTCATCAAATGGGTGAGGCTGCTCTACGCGGCTCCGATGGCGAGTGTAGTTACCAATGGAAGGACATCGGAGTACTTTATGCTCTACCGTGGGACCAGGTAGGGGTGCCCCCTGTCCCCTTGCTCTTTGCATTGGCGATTGAACCTTTGGCTATGGCGTTGAGGGAGTCAGGGAGATGGAGGGGTCTGGTGCGAGGTGGGGAGGAACATCGGGTATCGCTGTATGCGGACGACCTGCTGTTGTATGTGGCGGACCCAGAATGGGGAATGCCGGGCGTGATGGAGCTGTTAGCGGAATTTGGGGGCTTCTCGGGCTATAAGTTAAATTTAGGCAAGAGCGAGGTATTTGTAGTACACCCGGGTGATCAGGAGGAGGGAATTGGGAGGCTCCCGTTTAAGAGGGCAGTGAAGAGTTTCAGATACCTGGGGGTGCAGGTGGCCAGGAGTTGGGGGACTCTCCATAAGCTTAATTTTACCAGGCTGGTGGAGCAGATGGAGGAGGAATTTAAAAGGTGGGACATGGTGCCGCTATCGTTGGCGGGTAGAGTGCAGTCCGTCAAAATGACGGTTCTCCCGAGGTTCTTGTTCCTCTTTCAGTGTTTGCCCATCTTTATCCCTAGGGCCTTTTTTAGAAGGGTTACGAGCAGCATCATGAGCTTTGTTTGGGCGCATGGGACCCCGAGGGTGAAGAGGGTCTTCTTGGAGCTGGGTAGAGATGGGGGGGGGGGGGGAGGGGCTGGCGTTACCCAATCTCTCGGGGTATTATTGGGCGGCCAATGTGTCGGTGCGCAAGTGGGTGATGGAGGGGGCAGCATGGAAACGGATGGAGAGGGCGTCCTGTGGAGATACAAGCCTGGGGGCCCTGGTAACGGCGCCGTGGCCGCTCCCTCCCACGAGGTATACCACGAGTCCGGTGGTGGCGGCTACCCTCAAGATTTGGGGGCAGTGGCGGCGACACAGGGGAGAAGTGGGGGGCTCGATGGAGGCTCCGTTAAGGGGGAACCATCGGTTCGTCCCGGGGAACATTGATGGGGGATTTCAGGGTTGGCACAGAGCGGGCATCAGACAGCTGAGGGACCTGTTTATTGATGGTAGGTTTGCGAGCCTGGGGGAGTTGGAGGAGAAATTTGGGCTCCCCCCGGGGAACATGTTCAGGTATCTGCAGGTAAAGGCGGTTGCTAGATGGTAGGTGGAGGGATTCCCTTCGCTTCCCACGAGGGGGGTGAGTGACAGGGTGCTTTCGGGGGTCTGGGTCGGAGAGGGGAAGATATCTGATATCTACAAGGTTATGCAGGAGGTGGAGGAGGCGTCAGTGGAGGAGCTGAAAGCTAAGTGGGAGGGGGAACTGGGGGAACGGATCAAAGACGGGACATGGGCTGATGCCCTGGAGAGGGTTAATTCTTCCTCCTCATGTGCGCGGCTTAGCCTCATCCAATTCAAGGTGCTGCCCCGGGCCCACATGTCCGGGTCTAGGATGAGTAGGTTCTTTGGGGGCGAAGACAGTTGTGTCAGGTGTTCGGGGAGTCCAGCGAACCATGCCGACATGTTCTGGGCATGCCCGGCACTGGAGGAGTTCTGGAAGTGGGTGGTGAGGACGGTGTCGAGGGTGGTGGGATCCAGGGTCAAGCCAGGATGGGGACTTGCGATTTTTGGGGTTGGGGTGGAGCTGGGAGTGCAGGAGGCGAAAGAGGCCGGTGTGCTGGCCTTTGCGTCCCTAGTAGCCCGGCGAAGGATCTTGCTACAATGGAAGGATGCGAGGCCCCCAAGCGTGGAGACCTGGATCAACGACATGGCGGGTTTTATCAAGCTAGAGAGGGTCAAATTCGCCCTGAGAGGATCGGTACAAGGGTTCTTTAGGCGGTGGCAACCTTTCCTCGACTTTCTGGCTCAGTGATAGGGTACTGGGACAGCAGCAGCAGCAGCAACCCGGGGGGGGGGGGGGGGGGGGGGGGGGGGGGGGGGAGACGATGACTATGTTTGTTTATTTAATTTTAATTTATTTTTAAGTTCTCTTGTTCATTGGTGGGGTGGGGGGAGGGGGGTGTGATACATGCGTTGATACGGTCTGGGGGGTGTTACAGTTATTATGGGTTATTTTGTTGCATTTCATTGTTGTTATATTTTCTGTAAAAAATTCCAATAAAAATTATTTTTAAAAAAAAGAAAAGTTAACTGCATTGAAGTTTGATAAATCCCCTGGACCACATGAGCTTCATCTCTGAATGTTGAAAGAGGCGCCTAGAGAGATGGTTGATTCATTTCTGGAAAGGTTGCTGTGGAATGGGGAGTAGCAAATGTGACCCCACTATTTAAGAAGGGAGGAAGACAGAGAATGTAGAACTCCAGATCTGTTGGTTTGACGTCAGTAGTAGAGAAAATGGCCGGGGCTAAGGAAAGAGGGATTCTGCCCCAGACGATGTAACAGGCCATGATCTTGCTCATACTGAAACGGGACAAGGACCCGGAGCTATGTGGGTCTTACAGGCCAATTTCCTTGTTGAACGTAGATGCCAAACTTCTGGCCAAACATTTGTCCTCCAGGATTGAGGACTGTGTACCGGACGTTATTGTGGAGGATCGGACTGGGTTCGTTAAGGCAGCTGGTGGCCAATGTAAGAAGGCTGTTAAACGTGATCATGATGCCCCCGGAAAGTAGGGAGGTGGAGGTAGTGGTCGCGATGGATGCGGAGAAAGCCTTTGACCGGGTTGAGTGGGATTATTTATGGGAGGTGCTGGAGCAGTTCGGTTTTGGGAGGTGATTTATTGACTGGGTTAGACTGCTGTACCGGGCTCCGGTTGCAAGTATAGGGACAAACAGGACGACTTTGGACTATTTCATACTGCACCGGGGGACGAGACAGGGATGCCCCCTCTCCCCATTGCTGTTTGCGCTGGCAATAGAGCCGCTGGCAATTGCTCTGAGGCCTCAAGGGGCTGGTCCGGGAGAGGGGGGGGGGGGGGGGGGGGGGGGGGGGTGTGTGGAGCACAGGGTCTCGCTGTATGCGAATGACCTAGTATTGTATGTCTCAGACCCAATGGAGGGGATGGATGAAATTATGGGAATTTTAGGGGAATTCGGCCGTTTTTCGGGGTATAAGCTCAATATGGGGAAGGGCGAGATGTTTGTGGTCCAGGCAAGAGGTCAGGGGAGGCGACTGGGGGAACTGCTGTTCAGAGTGGCAGGGGACAGCTTCAGGTACCTGGGTATTCAAGTGGCGAGGGATTGTGACAGGCTACATAAATTGAACTTGGCCAGGCTGGTGGAGCAGATGAAGGAGGATTTCTGGAGATGGGATGCGCTCCCGTTGACTCTGGCGTCCAATCGGTAAAAATGACGGTCCTCCCAAGATTCCTATTTGTTTTCCAATGTCCCAATGTCTCCCCATCTTCATCTCGCGGTCCTTTTTAAAGCGGATCAATAAAGTTATTGTGGGCTTTGTGTGGGGGGGGACAAGTCCCTGTGAGTGAAGAGGGCAATGCTTGAGCGGAGTCGGGGGGATGGTGGGCTGGCGCTGCCGAATTTCAGCAATTATTACTGAGCGGCTAATATAGCCATGGTGAGGAGGTTGCTGGTGGGGGGGAGCCGGCGTGGGTGCGCATGGAGGTGGTTTCTTGGAAGGGCACAAGTCTGGGGGCGTTGGTAACAGTGCCCCTGCCGTTCTCGCCGGCGCGATACTCCACCAGTCCAGTGGTGGTGACGGCCCTGAGAGTCTGGGGGGCAGTGGAGGAGACATGTGGGAGCAGAGGGGGCATCGGTGTGATCCCCAATCTACGATAATCACTGGTTTGCCCCGGGGAGGATTGACGGGGGGTTCCGAATTTGGCAGAGAGCGGGGATTGAGAGGATGGGGGACTTGTTTATAGAAGGAAGCTTCCCGAATATGAGGGCGCTGGAGGAGAAGTTTGCATTGGTTGGGGGGGGAGGGGGAATTGAGTTTCGGTATCTGCCAGTGTGGGACTTTCTACGGAGGCAGGTACCAACCTTCCTCCTCCTGCCGCTAAGGGGGATTCAGGATAGGGTGGTTTGAGAGGATGGAAAGGAGAGGGGAGCGTCTCGGACATATATAAAGAGCTTATGGGTTCCGAGGAGATGCAGATGAGGAGCTGAAGCGAAAGTGGGAGGAGCTGGGGGGAGAGATAGGGGGAGAAGCCTTTGGGCGGACGCGTTGGGTAGGGTCAACGTGACCGCAACATGTGCCAGGCTCAGCCTAATCCAATTTAAGGTCGTTCACCGGGCTCACATGATAGTGGCTCGGATTAGCAGATTCTTCGGGGTGGAGGACAGGTGTGCGAAGTGTGTGGGGTGTGGCCAGCGAGCCATGCCCACATGTTCTGGGCATGTCCAAAACTGAGGGGATTTTGGCAGAGGTTTGCCAATGCCATGTCCAAGGTATTAAATACGAGGGTGGCGATGAGTCCAGAGGTGGCGATTTTTGGGAATCCAGGAGGAGAAAGAGGCAGATGTTCTGGCCTTTGCTTCTCTGGTAGCCCAGAGGCGGATACTATTAGCATGGAGGGACTCGAAGCCCCTGAAATCGAAGATCTGGCTATCTGACATGGCTAGTTTCCTCTGCCTGGAGAAAATTAAGTTTGCCATGAGAGGGTCTCTGTTAGGGTTCGCCTGGAGGTGGCAACCATTCGTCGACTTCGCAGAGAATTAATTGTCAGCAGAAGGGGGTTGGTTAGGCTCGCGTAGATTAGGGGGGGTAAGTAATGGTGGGACCTGTGATTTTGTTGCTGTTACAATGCCAAAGAAATACCTCAATAAAATGTTTATTAAAAAAAAAGTAGTCGGGAAAATGTTGGAATCTATTATGAAGGATGTGATAACTGGACATTTAGAAAAGAATGATAAAATTGGGCAGAATCAACATGGATTTATGAAAGCGAAATCATGTTTGACAAGCTTATTGGAGTTGTTTGAGGATATTGCTTGGAGCGACGATAAAGGAGAACCGATGGATGTGGTGTATTTTGATTTTCAGAATGTTCTGATAAGATCCCACACAGGAGTTTAGTAAATAATATTAGATTACATGCGATTGGGGGAAATATTCTGATCAGGTTGACAATTGGTTAAATGACAAAGCAGAGAGTAGAAATAAACAGATAATTCTCAGGATGGCAGGCTGTTACTGGTGTGCTATCACAGGGATTGAGTGCATCGTCCACAGATGTATACAATAAATTTAAATGATTTAGATGTGGGGACCAATTGTAATATTTCCAGGTTTGTCAATGACATCCAACATAGTGGGAATATAAGTTGTGGGGAGACTGGAAGGAGGCTTCAAGAGGACTTTGCAGGCTAAGCGAATAAGTTAGAACATGGCAGATGTGCATAAGTGTGAAGTTATTCACTTTAGTAGAAAAAAACAAAGGAAGAATATTTCTTAAATGGTGCAAGGTTGGAAGGTGCGGATGTCCAAAAGGACCTGGATGTCCTTGTTCATGAGTCACTAAAAATTAGCATGCATGTGCGGCAAGCAAGTAGGACAGCAAATTATATGTTGGCCTTCAACTTGAGGGGAGTGAAATATAGGAGTAAAGTCGTCTTGCTGAAGTTGTATGAATCCTTGACGAGAGAGACCTTGCCTAAAATATTGAGTACAGTTTTGGTCACTTCATCTCAGGAAGGACATACTTGTCATACTGGGCGTGAAACAGCGGTTCACCAGATTCATCCCTGGGATGGTGGGATTGTGTAACGAGAAGAACTTGAGACTGGGTCTGCATTCCCCAGAGTTTCGAAGAATGAAGCGTTTCTAATTGAAACTTAGAAAAATTGTACAGTGCATGGCAGTGTGGATGTAGATATCATAGTTTCCCCTGGCTGGTGAGTCTGAAATTAGGGGGCATAATCTCTGGATAAAGGGCAGGCCATTTTAAGATTGAGATGAGGAGGAATTTCTTCACTCTGAGAATGGTGAATCTTTGGAATTCTCTACCCTCGAGGTCTTTGGAAGCTGAATCATATATTACGATCTCAGTCCACACGCGAGCAATAGCTAGGATACTGGTCCGAAACCCCAATATTTTAGTTTACTTTGTAAGACTGTGTGGAAAGAATACTTCACTCCAGGAGTGATTGCACCTAGAAATATTGATTTGGTATTTTGAAACAAAGCTTTATTATTAATCCACTATTAAATGTTTTTACATCACACCCAAAAATAGCTTACAATTACCCATTAAACAATACTACTAAATACAGTAAATACGATACCCTTACTTACTATCTCTATTCCCAATTATACAACAAAAAAGAAAATTGGAGCGTACCGAACCATTTGGGTAGAGAATGCCAAAGCTTCACAACTCTGAGTGAAGAAATTACCCCTTCTCTCAGTTCTAAATCATCGACCTCTCATTCTGAGATTGTGCCCCTGTGTTCTACATTGTTCAGCCAGGGAAAGTAATCTTTAAATTTGCACAACACCCAGTAGCATGAACAGATCACCAACCCAATCCTCTAATGGGAAAATAACTTATGAATTAAGAACATAAGAACTAGGAGCAGGAGTAGGCCATATGGCCCCTCGGGCCTGCTCCGCCATTCAGTGAGATCATGGCTGATCTTTTGTGGACTCAGCTCCACTTTCCAGCCTGAACACCATAACCCTAATCCCTTTATTCTTCAAAAAACTATCCATCTTTATCTTAAAAACATTTAATGAAGGAGCCTCAACTTCTTCCCTGGGCAAGGAATTCCATAGATTCACAACCCTTTGGATGAAGACGTTCCTCCTAAACTCAGTCCTAAATCGACTTCACCTTATTTTGAGGCTATGCCCCCTAGTTCTGCTTTCACCCGCCAGTGGAAACAACCTGCCCGCATCTATCCTATCTATTCCCTTCATAATTTAATATGTTTCTGTAAGATCCCCCCTCATCCTTCTAAATTCTAACGAGTACAGTCCCAGTCTACTCAACCTCTCCTCGTAATCCAACCCCTTCAGCTCTGGGATTAACCTAGTAAATCTCCTCTGCAAACCCTCCAGCGCCAGTACGTCCTTTCTCAGGTAAGGAGACGAAAACTGAACACAATACTCCAGGTGTGGCCTCACTAACACCGTATACAATTGCAGCATAACCTCCCTAGTCTTAAACTCCATCCCTCTAGCAATGAAGGACAAAATTTCATTTGCCTTCTTAATCACCTGTTGCACCTGTAAACCAACTTTTTGTGACTCATGCACTAGCACACCCAGGTCTCTCTGCACAGCAGCATGTTTTAATATTTTATCGTTTTAAATAATAATCCCTTTTGCTGATATTCCTACCAAAATGGATAACCTCACATTTGTCAACATTGTATTCCATCTGCCAGACCCTAGCCCATTCACTTAACCTATTGAGGGGACAAGAGAGTTATGTGCCACTTCGAATATTCAGCCTTTACATTTTTATTCCAGCATTAATAGAATGGTAATTAAATAATAATAATCTTTATTAGTGTCACAAGTAGGCTTACATTAATACTGCACTTAAGTTACTGTGAAAATCCCTTAGTCGCTACACTCGGGCAATATTCGGTGCAATGAGGGAGAATTCAGAATGCCCAATTCACCTAGCAAGCATGTCTTTCGGGACATTTGGAAGGAAACCAGAGCACCCAGAGGAAACCCATGTGCAGACTCCGCACAGACAGTGACCCAAGCGGGAATCGAACTTGGGACCCTAGCACTGTGAAGCAACAGTGCTAACCACCGTGTTATTGTGCCGTCGTTGGTGTAGCTTGTGCCTTTGATGTTATTTGTGTCATTATTGGCCAACATTTTACTCCATTCCCTTATTTAGAAGTACGTATATAAGAATAACATAGAATCTACAGCATAGCCATGGGCCATTTGGCCAACTGGTTATTGCTGTGGCTGATGCTTTAAATGAACCTTCTCCCATCCTACCTATCTACCCCATCACTATGTTCTTCCATTCCTTTCTCCCTCGTGTGCTTATCTAGCTTTTCCTTGAGTGCATCTATGCTATTTATCGGAAGGTGAAATTTAAAGCTGAAAAGTATGCAGTTAGGTGTAATGACACAAGCCCCCGATTTAGATTTGTGCAGTAAGGAACGTGGCAGCTATGATATTCTGGCAGTGTTGGGTAAAGAACAGTTAGCTGTAGTAATGTGGATAATTATAAAATGGTTACGTTTAACGGTGGTTATGTCTAGCAGCAGTGGTTAATTGCAGTAATTTGTTAATGTATTGGTTGGACTTTCTGGAACACTAAGCTTATGCTTTTCAGTGGAAAACCAGCTAGTCAGGCAAGCAAATGCAGAAAATTGAAGAGACTAAAAAATAGCAAATATATTATTGCTTCAAACATTTACATGGCATATTTGACTATATCTGTATATGGCTAGGAATGGACCAGTCATATAAAGAGAAATATGGAATGACTAAGAGCACTTGAATATATTAAGCAAAATGCTGCGCTTGTTGGAAGTCTGAAATTAAAGACAGTAAATGCTGGAAATACTCATGCCTGGCAGCATATGTACAGAGACTAAGTTGCAGTTTCAGACTGATGATCTTCATCAGACTTCTTTCTATTGAGCTTAATTTGCAATCTCTGAAATGGAAGCAACATAGTAGTGCTCATCAGTTTGAAAGAAGACTTTGCAGCAGATGGATTTCCTCGTGATGCTGCACAGCAAGGTCTCTGATTCACTCTGAGGTTGTTACTTGGGATTTTATTATGCCTGCAGTCACATTATTATCATATTTTATTTTGTCTCAACACTGTTAATTCTTCTTTTGTTCCTCCATTTATTCAAGATGATTTTGTTAACAAAGGGAAAAAATTTGAATTATGAATCTTTGAAGTTCCCATTCATTTCAGCGCTTTCAGTCACCAAAACTCTTAGTTTTGAGCCATTGTACAATTTTGCAAAAGCCTTAAGTCTACATTTATAGGAAAGCTCTCTCCATGTAAGGAACTTGACAAGAAATTAGAGAAAGCAGAATACTAAACAAATATTTTCTCTACCATCTGTAGAGAACTTAATGGGATTGAATTGTTTTCCTCATCTGTGGAGATGGTGTATCACAACCTCCTGGATTGGGAGATCAGACTGTTGTTGAGGGAGAATGTATTTATTGAATGTGGAGTGTATTCTTTCCACAAAAATATGCAATTTGTAAAATGTATTTATACAGTAGTGTCATATATGGATTGTAGGGTGATTGACAGCAACGTCTTCAGCTGCTTCAATCAGGAAGTGCTCAGGTTTATTCCCGCCACCATTTCGGCTGGTAAATGAATCTCCCGTATAAAGCTGCCTGTGTGATTCTCAGGTGCACCTTCAAATTAATAGCCAGCAACCCTTCCCAATTCAGGTGGCTGCCGACCTGACTCTATGGGATGAATTTTCACTGAGTCGCAATGACTCAAGAGCTGACCTGACCAGCCTCATTGCGGGGAGAGACATGACCTGGTCCTCTTCAGTTTTCGTGGAGTTGGGTAAAGTTTTCAGTGAATTGTTGTTCACGTCAGCCCCTCATGCCCCCATGTAAAGGATACCCCCATGCAAAGTTGTTCTCCCCCCCCCCCCCCGATAACTCCTATGACCTCTCATGCCACCCATGTGAAGGTTTGCCCCCAAACAGCCCCTATGGTCCTTCACGCCATCCATGCCAAGATATGTCCCTCCACCTATCCCCCATGGCCTCTTATGCTCCGTAAACCAAGCTGTGGCACCTCCATGCTCATTGACACAACTACACTGAACAAAGCAAATGAACCCTCTGGTGGCAATAGAATATGTAAAAGAAAAAGTAATTTTTTAACAGTCATTCATTCATAACTTTCCAATGTTTAAAAATATGGCTACAGGTTGATAACGTTGTCAATTACTTGTATGTACTATGATGTACATAACAGACTGGTTGCCGTATTTTGCAATTTGTGCATTATGGGATTGCAGAATCCATGTTCGTTCGGTTGCTGAAGTAAAATAAACGGAAGTTGTAATGTTAAACCACCACCGCGCCTACATGTGTATTGATTAATCTTTGAAAAGTTATCGAATGTACCAGTATCAAAATAAAATGGAACAAATTGGTGTTGGGGGGTTGATGGAGCTTTGTAGTAATGCCACTTGAAATGTTATTTTTCAACTGTGAGCCACATAAACGCATGTTGGATTTGAACTGCACTGCAGTGTTGCCATGGGTAATTCTCTTTGATAATAAGAAGGGGAGAGATGCAGCAACAACAAAAAAAACAGAAAAGAACTAGTAAAATGAAATTACTAGTTTAAAAATAAGATAGTAAATAAACTGATGAGGAAAATGTAAAAAGGTTGAAAATGACTACACTTATCTGATCTATGGGTCATTTCCATGAGACTGTTGAACAGTGGTGCTCCTTCACTGAACATTTTCAGTTTTTTGTCCTTGCAAATTAAATTGAAAATGATAGAAAGGCAGTAACAAGTGTGATGGGAACAAAAACCTTCGGCTTACTTAGAAGCCTGCCTGACAATCGTGGTACAAAATCGTTTATGGCCGTGGTAAAAGTCCTGGAAGCACATTTTTCCGCTGACCCATTTGTTACAGCAGAAAGATTTAGATTTCACAAAAGAAAACAAGAAGGGGAGGAAACAACTGTGCAGTACGTTGCAGTTCTTAATAATCTGTGAAGATTGTGAATTCAATGAACTAAGGAATGATACCGTCTGTGACAGGTTGGTCTGTGGCCTTCGTAGTGAAGCAATCTGGAAACGCCTCCTGACCGAGACTAACTTCTCTTTGCAGAAATCCATAGCGACTGCTGCCTCCATGCAGCTGACTGCAAAAGAAGCAGAGCAGCTGAGTGCATCATTCTGAGTGTATAATGTGACATCTGAGCACGTGAACAAGATCGCAAGCAGCCAGATTGTTGCCGTTATAGAATGTCTGGTCACCATCCATCTGAATGTTGATACAGAAGACCTTGAAGCCATCAGTGTGGCAAGAAGGGGCACGTTTTACGTGCCTGTAAAAGCAAAAAAGAAACCGTGAATCAGAAAAGCAAACCAGAGAAAAATAAATTTGCAGTCTGGCGTAGCACGAAGAAAAATCTATATCATATAGCAGGAACAGGAGGACAAGAGTGGCACACAATCTGAAGAAATGCCCCTCCATCTTGTCTGTGGCAGGTGGTTCACAGCGCCACTGGGTAGCGCTACTGCTTGAGGGGCGAAGTTTATGGCATGAGTGTGCCTGTGTGTATGTTGAACCGGCGGTGAGCGTGCCAACCAACGATATGACCTCACAAAGTTTCACAGGGGAACAAGGCAGGGTGACCACTGTCACCGCTGCTGTTTGTACGAGCAATAGAGCCCCTGGCAGTGGCCCTCAGGGGGTTGGCAGAGTGGCAAGGGATTACAAGTGGGAGTAGGGAGCACCAGGTGTCGCTATATGCAGACGATTTGTTACTGTACGTAACGGACCCACAGGAGATCATGGGGAGGATTATAGGCCTATTAGAGAAGTTTGGGGCATTGTCAGGATACAAGTTGAATGTTGGGAAAAGTGGTGTCCCTGGTAAACGAATTGGGTTGGACGGCCAGCCTCGGGAGGGCTGCCATTCAAGGTAGCCAGAGACAGGTTCAGAAATCTGGGGATCCAGGTAACTGGAAGATGGGCGACGCTGCATAAATGGAATTTAACCAAGCCGGGAGGATTTTAAGAGGTGGGATACGCTGCATCTGACTCTGTGGTGAAAATGAATGTCCTGCCAAGGTTCTTATTCATATTCCAGACTGTTCTGATTTTTGTTCCAAAAGCCTATTTCCGGAAGCTGGATACAATTATATCAGAGTTTGTGTGGGCGTGGAAGGTTCCAAAGGTAAAGAGGTACATAGGGTAAATGCGACCTGCTCGTATTTGAGGATGAGCCTGATACAATTCAAGGTGGTACACAGTGTGCAAATGACTCGGGCAAGAATGAGTGGGTTCTTCCAGGAAGTGGGTGTGGTGAATTATAAACACTAATAATCCACACTGTATTGTACAACATGTGTTGAGCCTGTACCTTGTACTAGATCATGTGTAGTTGCGCGGCTCTACCCATAGGGGGAGATGAGGAGCTTGTACTGGGCTCCACCCTTGGCTCCGTCCATGGCTCCTCCCCCTAACCGGAAGTATAAAGGTTGCTGTTGTGAGCCTGCCTGCCAGTTCATCTAGAGTTCATCTCGTCACAGGCAGGCTCTGTTGTAAGAAGATTAAAACCACTGTTCGCTTCTAACCACGTGTCGCGTGAATTGATGGTCTCATCAGTGGGGACAATTGCGAGAAGTGTGGGCGGGAACCAGCAAACCACGCACTTATGTTCTGGGGCTGTGAGAAGTTTGAGTTATACTGGGCGGGAGTGTTCGCGACACTAACAAAGATTGTGGCGGAAGAGGTCGGATCGGACCACATTGTGGCAGTATTCGGGATATCAGAGAAGCCTGAGGTGATGGAGGGGAGGATGGCCGTGTCATGGCCTTCGCCTCTCTGGTTACCCAGTGAACGATCTTGTTGGGAGTGACAATCGGCAACACCACCGGGGGTGGTGCCCTGGCTAGGAGACTTGTATGACTTTCTCCATCTGGAAAAGATTAAATATGAACTGAGGGGTTCAACGGACGGTTTCGAGGCAAGGTGGGGCTGTTCTTGGCCATGTTTGAGGAGCTGTTCATCGTGGGCGGGGGGATGGTGTGGAGAGGCGGGGGAGAGGGGTGTGGGGTGAAAATGGGGAAAAATTTGTACAAACTGTAATTCTGTGATGGGAAGCATGATCCCCAGCTTGTTCATGTTTTGTAACTGAATAAGTTTGGATAAAATACGTTTTATGAAAAACTTGATGACTTCTTGGTAAAAGGCAAGATTGATGAGTATCAGTTCAACTAGGATGCCACTCTACAAAGGCTAGAGCAGTATGGTCTGCAGGTTCGCAAAGACAATTGTGAGTTTTTATTTAGGGCATGTCATTGATATTGGTGTGCTTCACAGAAGACTAGTGAAGATGATTGCGGATTCTCCAGCTTTTCAGACTGCTTCAGTCAGCTTTGCTCATTCTTTGGTCTGCTGAATTATTACGGGAGATTTATTCCACAGTTGCCAACCCTGCTGAAACCCTGCATGATCTTCTATGTCAGAACAAAGCCTTGAAATGGACAGAAGTCTGCGATGCTGCGTTCAAGAAGGTTAAAGCAGCGTGGGATGATTCCGAGGTACTGATGCACTTTGATCCCTCCTTACCTCTACAACTTGCATGTGATGCATTGCCTCATGGAGTTGACCTGTGCTTCACTCATAATGCCCTCAGGTGTGGGGAGGCCTATAGCATTCCCTTCAAAGACTTTCAGCAACATAGAGAGAGCCAAATTGCTCAAATCGAGCATGAGGCACTGCGAATCTTTTCCGGAATCTGGAAGTTTCATCAGTACCTGTTTGGATGGAAATTTCTGCAATTGACTGATCATAAACCACTCAATATTTGGTCTACTCACACGCATCCACTCTTTAGCTGCAAGCAGCATGAAGTGTCGGGCATTGATGTTGAGTGATTAACACATATGACATGAGATATCGAAAATTTACTTTGTATGGCAATGCTGATGGCCTTTTGAGGCTGCCTGTGCCAGACAGCCATGTGGACACTGCTCAGAAACACATCCTCTAATTTGCATACATGGAGAATGCACGTACCACTTCAGTCCAAATCAAGAAGACCACTTGAGTGGACCAAACATTGTCCCAGGTCACGAAGATTGTCATGCATGGCAACTCTTCCCTGAAGTTCCAAGCTCCACCTGACCTTCATGTATACATTTCCAGGAGGATGGGGTTATCAGTCACTTCAGGATGTTTACTTTGGGACATGTGGTTCTTATTCCGCCAACATTGAGGAAACCATAGCTGGACCAACATCGTTCAATCATAATCATAATCTTTATTAGCGTCACAAGTAGGCTTACGTTAACACTGCAATGAAGTTACTGTGAAAAGCCCCTAGTCGCCACACTCGGCACCTGAAGGAGAATTCAGAATGTCCAATTCACCCAACAGCATGTCTTTCGGGACTTGTGGGAGGAAACCAGAGCACCCGGAGGAAACCCACGTAGACAAGGGGAGAACATGCAGACTCCGCACAGACGGTGACCCAAGCCGGATTCGAACCTGGGACCCTGGCACTGTGAAGCAACAGTGCTAACCACTGTACCACTGTGCTACCGTGCTGCCCATATTTTGGACACTATGAAATAGTTTGTATGAAAGAGATTGCAAGAAGCTACTTTTGGTGGTCTGGCCTAGACCAAGACAGTGAAGCCAAGGCAAGATTGTGTTCTTCATGTCAGTGTGTGAAAAATATGCTTCAATTGGCACTCCTCCATGCATTGGATTGGCTTGAAAACCTTTTGCACCACATCTAGGTCGATTTTGCTCATCCATTTGAAGGAACAATGCTCATGGTGGTTCTGAATGCTCATTCCAAATGACTAGAAATTTCATTGATGCCCTCTACTACTGCCAAGAGTACAATTCAGAGTCTAAGAGAAACATTGAGTTCTTGTGGGTTACCAAAACAACTTGTGACCAACAATGGACCTCAATTTGTCTCAAATTTGAGGAATTTGAGAATTTTTTTTAGAAGTAACAGAATTTATCACGACACCTCATAAACATGGTGTCCTCTACGAATGGAGTAGCAGAGGGATTTGTTCAAGCCAAGAAACATTCTTGAAGATGAGAAGAAGAACATTCTTCTATCCTGAAGCATCTGGACACATTTCTGCTGACATACTGAAACACACCACGTGCTATGACTAAAATGTTTCCAGCATTACTACTAATAGAATGGCAACTGTGCACTTGCTTTGTTCTGTTGAAATAAACAAAAACATGACCAGTTGTGCAAGATCAACAGCTCGACCAAGTGAAGAGAAGAGCACAAAGACCACAGCCAAGAATTTTCCGTTCTGGACAGGAGGTTCTGGCTCATAATTATGCTCCCGGAGCTAAATGCGTTCTTGCTACTATGATTGCTGAGACAGGATCTGTTTCGCACTCAGTCCAAACTGCAAATGATCTCACTTGGCGGAGACATGTTGACCAGCTGTTTGCAAATCAAGCACCATCTAAGGATACCACCTCATGGAAGAGTCTGATTTCACTATTTTGCGTGATCTATCTCAAAGTTGGGGAATGTCAATTCTAGCCTCGCCATTTCAGTCTACAATTACTGAAGTTTAAGTCATTTCACGATCACCAGCATTAGAGGCATCTTCAGATTCTGCTACAAATCCTAAATTGTCTTCAGTCTTCTCTACAAGCACCAGAAGTCCTCTGTAACACACAACAGGAGAGAAGTCCTCCCTAGCGTCTGAATTATGGTTAAGATTAATTTGGTTTTCTTTTTTAGGCGGGGGGGGGGGAGAGAAGAATAACTTCCCAGGGTTCAGCTGGGACTCGAGACACTCTGTCCTCTTTCCTTAGTTCAGAAAATGTTTTGTTAAACTGACATTTCCAATAAGGGTAAGGGGGAATGTCAGGGGGGGAATGTTATCTACTGTAGGTCTTGTTTGACTTGCCATGTTTTGCCAGCCAGCGCATTATGGGATTGCGGAATCCATGCTGTTACTTAATTTGGTTGTTGAAGTAAAGTAAATGGAAGCTGCAATGTTCAGTCACTTCCTGTCTGCATGTGTATTGATTAAGCTTTGAAATGTTATTGACATTACCAGTATTAAAACGTGACACAGGCCCTTTAAAGTTTCAATCGGTGAAACTGAAAACACTTGAAACCTCTCACCTTTGTTTAAATAGACATTGTGCAATTGACAGCATAATTTAGAGAGCCAGAGCTACCAACAGGCAATGTTTTCTTTGAGGCTTAAGTGCTTTAGTGGGCCAATTGATATTTGGGCTCTCAACCAAGAATACATAGTGAGGCTTGATTTTAAAATTAACAACCTCAAATTCCTCCATAGCCTCACCTCTCCCTATTTGTGTAATCACCTTTAGTCTCTGAGATTTTTCGCTTCTTTAATTTTGGCCTCTTGTACATCCCCAATTTAATTTCTCCAACATTGGCATCTATACCTTCAGTTGCTTATGCCCTAACCTCTGGAGTACCTTCTCTACAGCTCTCTACCTCACTTTCTTCCTTTAGGACATTTCTTAAAACCTACCTTTTTGACCAAACCTTTGGTCATCTCTCTTAATATCTTTTAACACGGCTTGGTTTTTTTTAATGAACATCATGTGATGTTTCATTTAGTTAAAGGTGTGATATAAATGTATGCTGTTGAACTGCTGGAGCACACTCTCAAAATTACAGCAATAAAGTTTTGTGGGCCAGGAGAAGCAGACATGCTGTGCCTGACTCGTTAAAAAGAAATCTGTAATTTGCTACAGTCGACTAAATGAGCCCTCCCTTTGTGATGCCTCCCCCTGCACCTTCCCCCCCCCCCCCCCCCTTTTTTTGTTTTAGTTTCCCTCTGGCTTGGTTTCTCTGTAGATTTTATGCCCTTATCACCCCCCACACCACCCCAAATGTTGAACATTGAATAATCACTCACCAGCTGATCAACATAGTGCAAATGAGGCAGAAGTTGAAAATGGTTTGACACTTATCTTACTGGTATTGACAAGTGACATGATAACTACAAACAGCACCCATCTAATAGGGCTGATGTTCAAATTTGCCGACTTAGCATTTCTTGTATATTTTTTTAGAAGCTGAGCTGCCGAACCAACCAAATTGGCTCCAGTAAAAGACTGTTTACAGACAAAGACTTGAATAACATAGTGTCAGATCCAGTTTGCGCATTGTCTCTCTAATGAAAACATTACAATGTACTTCAAAAAGCAGCGGTTGTTATTCTTTGAAGATATGCAATTGTTCATATTCTTTCCTGTGGTTTTGATTAAATGCTAATTTTTATTAAAAGCAAAACTTCGTACTGCTATTGCAAGATGCTGAGTTTTTTTGTCTCTTGGTTTATTGATATTGTTCAAAATATGCTGAATGATTCTGACCATTCTCCCCAGTGATGATCAAGTTTAATTTTCAGACACTTATGATTCCATCAGAACTTTGGATAGTGGTTGCACTGTTTTGATATGTCGCTCTTTGGCTGTGACGTGCTTTGGCACAATCTGAAGATGCAGTAAGCACTTTGTAACAGAAAGTTCATTTTTTCTTTTTTGTTAATCAGCATATCAGCTTGTTGCAGCTTTATATAATTTACTGTTGATATTGTGAAATCCAAGATAGAATATTCCTTAGTCTCAAAGGGGTTTTCAAACACCAATTTGGGACAGAATATGCTACACGTGGGGAGGGCTGCCCTCCATCTCTGATTCCACATGGCAGCTGGTGGAATTTAAATTCAATTAATAAATGAATTAAAAAGCCATCTATCTGGTTCATTCATGTCCATTCGGACAAAATGTCTTTACCCCAACGTGTTACTCCAAACCCATGCCATGGGGCGGGATTCTCCCAACGGGAGACTTAAGTGCCGACGCCGGAGTGAAAACCGGAGGGTTTCACTCCGGCGCCGGAGGCCCCTATTCTCCCACCCACGGGGGGTCTAGGAGTGGCACGCATCATTTACGCGTGCCGGGCCTTGGTGCCGCATAAAAGCGGCGCTGCGCATATTACGCGTAAATGACATAACCTGCACATGCGCAGGTTGGCCGGCGCCAACCCGTGCATGCGCTGTTCACGCCGGCAGCGACCAGGTGTGGTTGGCACCGGCGTGGACACGTCGTATTGAGCAGGCTGTTCGGCCCATCCAGGCCGGAGAATCGGCGCTCGCCCGTTACAAATGGCGAGCGGCGATTCTCTGAGCGGCCTGCCGTAAATCTTGGCGCGCCGTTTTGGGTGGGGTGGGAGAATCACGTGCGGGTGCCGGGACTCGCCCGGCGCCCCCGTGATTCTCCCACCCGGCGTTGGGGGGGGGGGGGGGGGAGAGAGAGAGAGAGAGAATTGCGTCCCATGTGTTTTAACTACACTTTGAGGTGGGAAAGGTCAGAAACTGGGAATTTTGCGGTGCATAGGTCACTTCCCGACTTTCCAATGCTTGTCCACCATCTATCACCTTAAATATTCACTTCTTTCACCAGTGGTGTACAGTGGCAGCAGTGTGTACCATCAAAAGGGTGCATTTCAACTCCCTCAGCAGCACCTTCCGAACCCAGGACCTCTACTACAAGTGCGACAGACACATGGGAACCACCACCTGCAAGTTTCCCTCCTATAAACATAATGTAACTATGCAAAAGAACCTTGATGTTCTTCAAGATTTCTAGTGCTAAAAAGATTGAGGAAATATACACAACCAATGCACCTAATACAAATGTCTTTCTCCTGCAATAATGGAATAAAACCAGTGTAAACTCTTAAGATAGTGAAGAAACTCTGGGCGATTTTCATGCTGAAGAAAGCAACTGGCCAGGGATGTATATAATGTAGACTGCAGGTTAGCTGGATATTCTGGAGTTTTCTCTTTTAGAGATAATAATTCATGACAATATCTTTAAAAGGTGTGGCGCCAGAGGCAGGCTTTCAATACAAAACACCGCAGCAGTGTGGGGTCCCGGTCAGTGAGGGGGCCCCGTACAGAGAGGTGAGGGGGGGGAGACGCGTGTGAGTGATGTGACGTGTAGCACCTGCAAATGGGGAGAGCGCAGGGCACCTAAAAGTGCAAATCCGCCTCTGTGTGGCATAATAATATGCTTTCTTATTTTTCTTATCATTTTTATAAATATTTTTTATTCTCCATTTGCACATTTTCTTCAGAATTTACACCCCACCAACAAACAGTAAACGGTAACGAATACAATGTCACTCCCCTTATCAACAACAACGATCCCATCCTCCCACCAACCCCCAAACAACGACCCACCTGACTATCAACATCAGGTAAAACAAACCCTCCCAAGGTGGAAAAAAAAGGAAAAAAGAAAAAGGAATCAGGAATCGCCTATGGTCACGATTGATACAGTCCACCCCCCCACCCCCAATATTCAATGCCATCCAATCCCCGAAAGAGTACCGTGAATGACACCCATGAATTGTAGACACCCCACCCCTCCCAGGCTCCTCCTCTCCGCTTCCTCTTGTAAACTCCTCCCCCAAACCTCGGTTCCTCCCCCCAACTTTTCACCCCGGCTCGACTCGCCAAAACCTGTTCTACCAGGCTCCGATGGCCGCAGCCCCTTCCCCACCTCACTCCAAGTCACTGGCCGGCTTAAATCGGCCAGCGTGGAGGCCCCCGCCCGGGTCTCCTTCCCCCTTGCCCGGTCCCAGGAAAATCAAGACATCCCCTTTAGCATACACACCCAAGCCCCAAATAACCATCATTGCAAATGAAAGTCCCATCTCTTCCCTTGTCCAAATATATACAGCGTCGACTCACTTAGTACATACACCAACACGCAGTGAAAAAATAAAGTTACATGAGGCTACATCGGTACACAACCATTTCTCAAATCTGCCACAGTCCTTCTGCCTTCGCAAACCCCCCCCCCCCCCCCCCCCCCCCCCCCGCTGCTTCCGCCGCCCCTAAATAAAAGTCCTTGGATTTGTAGGTCATCCTCAACTTAGCTGGTTATACTATGCCGCACTGCATCTTGCTGATGGACAGTGTCTTCTTCACCCGGCTGAAGGCAGCCCGCCTCCTCGCCAGCTCCACCGTAAAGTCCTGGTATATGTGTATACCAGCTCCAGTCCACTGCACCACCCACTTCTGCTTTGCCCAGCCCAGGACTTTCTCCTTCACGCTATACCTACGGAAACACAGAGTTACTACTCTTGGCAGCTCACTCGCCTTTGGTATAGGCCTCCACGACCGATGAACCCGATCCAGTTCATAGCAGGAGGGATCGTCCCCCTCCCCCAATAGCTTCGCCAACATCGTGGCAAAATACTCCATCGACCTCGGGCCTTCCACCCCTTCTGGCAGACCCACAATCCTCTGATTCTGTTGTCTGGATCTGTTTTCCAGGTCTTCTATTTTGACTTGCCGACCATTGTTGGTCTCTATCACCCTCTGCGATTCCTTCCCCATCGAGGTGAGTTGATCACTGTACTGCAATAATGCCTCCTCCACTTCCTTCAGTATCTCGCCTTGCTCCCGCACCTCCGCCACTGCGCCTGATACCGCCGCCCTCACCAGGGCAATCGCCTCCTCCACCAGCACTTTCAATACCGCCCCATCTCCTTCTTCATCGCCTTCCATGTGTTTTGTGAACTGTTTTTCAAGTTCCACAGCTATCACCGTGGTCATTTCTTCTGCTGTGAGCGATGCGGCCTCCCCTGGTGTTCCAGCCTCCGCTTTCCTTACAGTTCCTGCGCTGACTTTTTCACTCCTCGGCAGACTTCCGTAAACCCCCTTTTTCACGGCCGTTTTTCTCTCAAACTTGGACATTTCTCCTCCCAAACTTGGACATTTCTCCTCCCTGTGCCTTATTACGGCCTTCTCAGCCTCCGTTGCCCCGGGACCGGGCGTTAAAACTCCGAAATTCCTATTCCCGAGTGGGAGCCCTCCAGTGTGCAGCCGCCACCGGAAGTCTTTCTTTCCTTATCATAGAGGTATTATCTAAACCTTAGTGAATAAGAAACTGAATGGTGTTAGAAGAGCAAAATGAACAAGGGATACAGGAGAACAGCTCATTCAAAGTCACATTGCATGTCAGCAAGGCAATTCGATTTGCAGAAAATAAAAGCATTGTGTTTGATTTCTTGGGGTAAATAATTCAAAAGTAATCAAATTATGTTCATCCAATTTAAGGACCTAATAAAAGTATAAATACCAGCACAGACTGAATGGGCTGAATGGCCCGATTCTGTGTTGTATATTCCATGTAATTCAAGGCTCCCACAATCCTGACTCGAACTATATCTCTGTTCCTTCACTGTTACTCGGTCAAAACATGAAACTACCTTCCTAGCAACATTATAGGTGTACCAACACCAGATGGACTACAGTAGTTCAAGAACGTGACTCATAACCACCACCTAGAGGGCAACAGGATGGGCAACAAATATTGGCCTTGCCAGCAACACTCATATCCCACAAAATAATTAGATTTTCCCTTGGTGAACTTTTTTTCCATTTGGTTTCTGAGCCAAATATTAAGAACTGACAAATAGTGAAACCAAGTTTTATTTTCTGAAAGAGGATATTGTTATGGGCCAGGGTTTAGAAATCTCAAAAGTATATCATGGTATTCACCTGACCTACAACTGTTTGTTGATTTTGGTTACGATGAGCACGAGGGCCTGCCTTTCAGGTGTTATTCAACAGATGTCTTAAGCGCTTCTCATCAAAAAACAAGCTTTATTCTACGAATTTAGTTAACATTTTTATAAACACACACAGTAAGATTTTTATCAGCTACAAACATAAAGACCGTACCAGCCTCCCCGGACAGGCGCCGGAATGTGGCGACTAGGGGCTTTTCACAGTAACTTCATTGAAGCCTACTAAGCGATTTTCATTTTTTCAAGACCCCACACAGCTGCAGTAATCTATTCATAAAGCTTACTAAATTCCCCCTTTTACTGTTACAATTTAATAACAAGTTCCCATAAACCAGAAATCCCCTTTTCAAAGGTGTGGCCCAGCATATGGCACTCTTACTGGTATATAACTTGGTATGGATACTCCTGTTTCCTTTCCAAAACAGCACGTTTGAATTCCTTCCAGAAAAAAATTATTTATTTTAAGTTATCAAGTAGTCTGGAAACAGCTTTTAAAATGCAGATAGAGAAACCCTTCTATTTCAACCTGTACAGAACAAACCCAATTCAAACTCAAAGCGAAAGTAAAACTCAGAGCCATAGCCCCAAACCAAAGCAAAAGTAAAACCAACTCCCAGAGCCCCAGCTTAGCTCCACCCACACAATGACATCACTGAAGCCATGTGATAAGACAGAAACATTGCTTAAAGGGACATTCCAATGATGATATTAATTCGACAAGTTGATGATGAATTATGGACTCCTTGATTTGTTGCGAAGCCATATTGATTAGATGGTCCATAGATTGATTCCCAATTTGTGCTATGTTAGCTGGTCTCAGCAGGGCTGCAATTGTTTGATAGTTTGGCCTCTGTTGCTCTTGATCACTAACCTGATCATAAATCAAAGACTGTACTTTGAGTGAGAACGACATGAAGCTTGGTTGTGCTGTTCCTCATGGTCAATATTTATAAGTCTGAAGTTGTGAATAAAAGGAACCTTTTGGGGAAAGGTATTAAAGAACTGTTGTGTCAAGTTTGCAGTCCCAAGAATGATTGCTGCTGTTAGAAGGCAAAAAATTGATAACATTTGTGACTTTAAACACATAACGTCTTTTTATTTTCTGGTGCGCTGGAAGATTCAGAAACAAATTAATTCTGAGAGAGATTTCTCAGTAGGAAGACTGTGGTGGCATGTGGGTGTTTTGTCTGCAGCATTGGGAATGATTATTTCTGAGAAGTCTTTTAACTAGAAACCATTTTTTTCAGGGGCTTTGACTTTTGCCAGACTTTTCGCAATGAACATGATTCACTGTGGTTTGAGAGAACCGGACAGTGAATGTTGACAGGTTATCCGATTGTGTGCGGATCACAACTGTGACTAATCCTTTCTTAACTGATGTCGATATAATTGCATGTTTTTTGCAGAAGCTGTGAGTTAGCAATCAGGAGTAGGAACTAAGTAAATTACCCATTTCTAAACCCATGGATGAAGAGATAGAATATAGGGACCAGTCTGCCATCCAACAAATTCATTTTTATTTTAACCCTGCTGGTTACAATTTGGTGATATTGTAATGGCACAATGTCTAAAGGTTATCTGGTGAACATTACCAAAGAAATCCTCTCCTGCTCTGGACAAGCTATTCACATCAATTTATTTTAAATGCTGATCTCTTCATCCATCAGGATCTATAAGTTTAATCACGCCGCAGCGACAAACTGAATATGTGGTGCGGGGGGGAGATTCACGTCCATTCTCTTTTCAGGGCAATGTCACTGCTTTTCTTCCTGTAACTGGCTATAATGAAATACCAAATGTAGTGAGGACTATTTATAAAACAAATCTTGTTTTTCAAAATGATTCCAGAGCTTTTGTTTCTATTTCTGTCTGGGAATCCATTTTGTGTATTTTTCACTATTTTTGTGTGAAGAGCTTCCTGAAACCAATCCCAAATGTATTACTTTCTACTTTTGTCTCGTTGTACCACTTTTGAAAGGCTTTTTCTGGATTAATTTTTTCCAGATCCTGATTTATCTCTTGAACTTTTCTGAACCAGTGATAGATAACCTAGGCTAGTGAGTGGGCTGCATGAAAGGCCCTCCTTCATCTCAGTTGGCAGCAAGAATTAAATGAGACTTGTTCATTAACCATTACCCCATGAATAAGATTAAATACATTTAATACATGCCGAATTTTGCATACTGAGGTACAGAAAATTCATAACCATGTTTATATTAATAGGACTGTCATCAACTTCAAATGGTAAAACCAAAATAAATATTTACACTTTGAGTGCAGAGGGAGCGCCCGGCTCTCATAGTCAACATTGTGAGCAGTCAGCATGCACCTCACTTCGTTTGCCCTTGCTTTACGTGTATATCACTTCAGTCATACCGGTTGTAAAATCACTATGCGGATGTAAATCAACAGAATGTGGCAACCCTGCATGTGGGCAATGGTCAGCAAAATGTCTCATGGGCCGTACGCAGAACACAGATGGGCACATGTGGTCTCTGTTCCACAGGTTGCCCATCACTGTCCTGAACTGTCAGATGGTTGCTTTGAAGACTGAAAGTCTCACGTTTCTCCAGTCTTTCCTCATAACTCAGAAGTCTGACAAGGAATCAAAGCTCTTGCACTTTACTGTCTGTGTCTTGTGTCTCTGTGACCAGAACTTGATACAGTACTTAAAGCATGGGTAGATCAGAACAGTGATTGGAAAATGTAAGTATTTCACTTTAAAAGACATCACTGAACATGGATGTAGCTAGTAGTTAACCATTCATTCTCTTGATCACTGAAGTTAACTGTAATAGTTAGATTGTACTGATTACCTGATATTTGTCAAGCCTGTAATGTTTCATGTTCCTCACTTGAATTGCTCTACTAGTAATCGGTTTAGGTCTCCAAGTCACGATGGTGTGGAATTTCCATCATCGAGGTTACCACAGATCTGTAAATAAAAGAAAAAAATACGATAATCCTGAAAGTGTTAAACAGTAAGGAGATGAGACTGGTAAGATTATGATAGAAAAGGAACAAACTTGAAATAAAAATAAAAATTACATTTAAACGTATTATGATCTTCAAAATAAAATTCAACTATACAACACAAATACATGAAAGGAAGGTTTTTATACACTTTACCTCACTCGGGGAGTGTGATGATGGGAGATACAGTCTTCTTGGTTGGGCTAGAATAGAACCCAGTCTCAACAGTGAAATTATTCATTCGTTACATTTTCAGCATATTTATCCTTAGGTACTCTATTTAGTGTTTTGAAACATGTGTTTCCAATAATGTAATTGTGAAATTTTTCTCATTCTCTTTGCTTTTTGGAACCTTTTGTGCTACGTTCAAGTTTCATAACTGCATGAACATGGGCTGGTGACCGCTTTTGCTGCCAAGACTGGAATATTGCACACTTGGAATATTGCGCACAATTCTGGTCGCCACACTACCAGATTAATTTGGAGGCTTTGGAGAGGATGTTTACCAGGATGTTGCCTGTTCTGGAGGGTGTTACCTGTTCTGGAGGGTGTTAGCTATGTGGAGAGGCTGAATCGACTTGGACTGTTTTCATTAGAAAGACGGAGGTTGAAGGGTGACCTGATACAGGTCTACAAGATTGAGGAGCATGGATAGAGTGGATGGTTAGGTGCTCTTTCCCAGGGTGGAGGGGTCAGTTACCAAGGGGCATAGGTTTAAGGTCTGTGGGGCAAAGATTAGAGGAGATGTGTGAGACAGGTTTTTTATACAGATGGTAGTGAGTGCCTGGAACGCGTTGCCAGGTGAGGTTGTGGAAGCAGATACATTAACGGCGTTCAGAAGGCATCTTGAGAAATACTTGCATATGATGGGTACGTGGGTTGCAGCACAAGGAAGTGCTGAGGGTTTTGGCAAAGGTTGGTATCATCATCGGTACAAGCTTGGAGGGCCTGTGCTGTATTGTTGTTTGTTCTTTGTACTGATGTCTATCCAGTTACGAGAAGAGGCACATGAATTGGTTAGATTTTCTTTGCCACTGCTTTGTTTACTGGCAGAAAATATTTAACCTCCGCATGCTAATTTTCTCCCTTTGCAATGGCCAAGATTAGATTGTTGCTGCATGGAGAATTATTAATTTCAAACAAAATTCATCCCACTTGAACTATGACTATTTCAATGGCATGTCTTAGAATCAGTATGTTAGTAATATGCCAAATAATGCTTCAACAGCGTTTTAAAAATTAAATAGTTAAATTTTGTTTGCTATTTAATTCAAATAAATCTTCCTTGACTACTGTTTATGAACAGAAAAATGGCAAGCTATTCCTTGGAGGCAGATGGGGGGGGAAGCATGGAGAGTGCTCTTGGTCAATATAATTTACAATGCATTGAAAGGAGGGGCGGCTGAGCCTGTAGATTCAGCCATGTCCCACAGAGTGGCAAGTACAACACTGGAAACTAACATGAACATTCAATAATTGATTACAAAAAGCACAAGCTAGTTTCTTCCATACGTGATATTTAATTTTGACAAACATCCTTGGTGCTCTCAAATCATATGTTAATGGGAATGGAGTTGGGTAGTAAGGTTGTGGTGGTCATGATGCAGAGTCTCCCTGTTTGAACAGAAGACTGCCCATAGGCAGCCCTTAGATGCAGCATTGTCAACTGATGGTGACTTTCACCAATGAAAAGCTTCCCTCGCCGCTAAATTGAACATGTTTTTTTTAAAATAATTTTTATTGAAATGTTTTGAAAAATGTATAACAACAGAACAATAATAATAACAATAATAACCCCCCCCCCCCGACCCGTAACAACGCATATCACAAACCCCCCCACCCCCCCCAAACCCAATGAACAACAAAATAAATTAAAAATAAATTAAATTAACAGAAACAATGCCCCCCTGAAACCCCCACCTTTCCCCCCCTCCCCCCTTTTCCCCCCCTCCCCCCCCTCCACCCCGGGTTGCTGCTGCTGCTGACCTAGTTCCCTATCGTTGAGCCAGAAAGTCGAGGAAAGGCTGCCACCGCCTGAAGAACCCTTGTACCGATCCCCTCAGGGCGAATTTGACCTCCTCCAGCTTAATGAATCCTGCCATGTCATTGATCCAGGTCTCCACACTTGGGGGTCTCGCATCTTTCCATTGCAACAAGATCCTCCGCCGGGCTACTAGGGACACAAAGGCCAAAACACCGGCCTCTTTCGCCTCCTGCACTCCCGGCTCCACCCCAACCCCAAATATCGCGAGTCCCCAGCCTGGCTTGACCCTGGACCCTACCACCCTCGACACCGTCCTCGCCACCCCCTGTCAGAATTCCCCCAGTGCCGGACATGCCCAAAACATATGGGCATGGTTCGCTGGGCTCCCCGAACACCTAATGCACCTGTCCTCACCCCCAAAAAACCTGCTTATCCTCGTCCCGGACATATGAGCCCTGTGCAGTACCTTGAACTGGATGACGCTAAGCCTCGCACATGAAGAGGAGGAGTTCACCCTCTCCAGGGCCATGTCCCCTCCTCAATCTGCTCCCCCAGCTCCGCTTCCCACTTAGCCTTCAGCTCCTCTACCCACACCTCCTCCACCTCCTGCATCACCTGGTAGATGTCAGACACCTTCCCATCCCCGACCCACACCCCCGAAAGCACCCTATCCCTTACCCCCCGCGGGGGTAGCAAAGGGAACCCCTCCACCTGCTGCCTAGCAAACGCCTTGACCTGAAGGTACCTGAACATATTCCCTGGGGGGGGGGTTCAAACTTCTCCTCCAGCTCACCCAGGCTCGCAAACCTCCCGTCAGTGAACAGGTCTCCCAACTTCCTTATGCCCACACTGTGCCACCCCAGGAACCCGCCATCAATGTTCCCTGGGACAAACCGGTGGTTCCTCCGCAGCGGGGCCTCCGCCGAGCCCCCCACTTCCCCCCTGTGTCGCCTCCACTGCCCCCAAGTCTTGAGGGTAGCCGCCACCACCGGGCTCGTAGTGTACCTTGTTGGAGGGAGCAGCAATGGCGCCGTTACCAGTGCCTTCAGGCTCGTGCCTCTACAGGACGCCATCTCCACCCGTTTCCATGCTGCCCCCTCCCCATCCATTACACACTTGCGTACCATCGAGACATTAGCCGCCCAATAGTACCCAGAGAGGTTGGGCATCGCCAGCCCCCCCTCTATCCCTGCCCCGCTCCAAAAAGACCCTCCTCACCCTCGGAGTCCCTTGCGCCCAAACAAATCCCGTGATGCTGCTGTTCACCCTCCTAAAAAAAAAAGGCCCTCGGAATAAAAATGGGAAGGCACTGGAACAAAAACCAAAACCTCGGGAGAACTGTCATTTTAACGGATTGTACTCTACCCGCCAACGACAACATGTCCCACCTTTTAAACTCCTCCTCCATCTGCCCCACCAACCTAGTAAAATTAAGCTTATGCAAAGTCCCCCAACTCCTAGCCACCTGAACCCCCAGGTACCTAAAACTCATCACTGCCCTTTTTAGCGGGAGCCTACCAATCCCCTCCTCCTGATCTCCCGGGTGTACAACAAACAGCTCGCTCTCACCCCGGTTCAACTTGTAGCCCGGGAAACTCCCAAACTCAGCAAGAATCTCCATCACCTCCGGCATTCCCCCCACCGGGTCTGCTACATACAGCAGCAAGTCAAGTCATCTGCATAAAGTGACACTCAGTGCTCCTCCCCACCCCGCCCCAGACCCCTCCACCTCCCCGCCCCAGACCCCTCCACCTCCCCGACTCCCTGAGCGCCATGGCCAGAGGCTCAATTGCCAATGCAAAAAGCAAGGGGGACAAGGGGCACCCCTGCCTCGTCCCACGGTAGAGCCTGAAGTACTCGGACCTCCTCCCATTTGTCGCTACGCTCGCCATCGGGGCCTCGTACAGCAACCTCACCTATTTAATAAACCCCTCCCCAAACCCGAACCTCTCTAACACCTCCCACAAGTACCCCCACTCAACCCTATCAAAGGCCTTCTCCGCATCTAATGCCACCACAATCTCCACCTCTCCTTCTGCCGCCGGCATCATTATCACATTTAGCAGCCTTCGCACGTTAGTGTTCAGCTGCCTCCCCTTCACAAAACCCGTCTGATCTTCATGTATCACCCCCGGCACACAGTCCTCTATTCTAGTGGCCAAGATCTTCGCCAGCAACTTAGCATCCACATTCAACAGTGAAATTGGCCTATATGATCCACACTGCAAGGGGTCCTTATCTCGCTTCAGGATCAGGGAAATCAGCGCCCATGACATCGCCGGGGGCAAAACTACCCCCTCCCATGCCTCGTTAAAGGTCCAAACCAGCAGGGGGCCCAACAGATCCGCATATCTTTTATAAAATTCAACCGGGAACCCATTCGGTCCGGGCACCTTCCGCGACTGCATGTGGCCAATCCCTCTAACCAGCTCCTCCACCTCGATCGGCGCCCCCAGTCCCTCCACCTGCTCCTCCTGCACCCTTGGAAATCGCAGCCTGTTCAAGAAGCTCTCCATTCCCCACCACCGGTGGCTCCGACCGGTACAGTTCCCTGTAGAAGTCTCTGAAGACCCCATTGACCTCTACCCCCTTCTGCACCACATTCCCACCCCTATCCTTCACTCCACCAATCTCCCTAGCCGCGTCCCGCTTGCGGAGCTGATGCGCCAGCATCCTGCTAGCCTTCTCTCCATATTCGTAGACCGCTCCCTGCGCCTTCCTCCACTGTGTCTCCGCCTTTCTGGTGGTCAATAAATCAAACTTGGCCTGCAGGCTACGCCGCTCCCCGAACAATCCCTCCTCCAGGGCCTCCGCATACCTCCTATCTACACTCAGCAGCTCCCCCACCAGTCTCTCCCTCTCCCTCCTCTCCCCCCTCTCCCTATGGGCTCGGATGGAAATCAGCTCCCCTCTAATCACTGCCTTCAGAGCCTCCCACACCATCCCCACCCGGACCTCCCCAGTATCATTGGCCTCGAGGTACCTCTCAATACACCCCGGACCCTCTTGCACACCACCTCATCAGCCAACAACCCCACGTCCAGACGCCAAAGCGGGCGCTGGTCCCGCACCTCCCCCATCTCCAGATCCACCCAATGCGGAGCATGGTCCGAAATCTCTGTAGCCGAATATTCGGCATCTCCACCCTCGGGACCAGCCCCCTACTCAGGACACAAAAAATCAATACGGGAATAAACCCTGTGCCCGTGGGAAAAAAAAGAGTACTCCCGAGCCCTCGGCCTCCCAAACCTCCAGGGATCCACCCCTCCCATCTGGTCCAGAAACCCCTCAACACCTTGGCTGCCGCCGCCGGCCTCCTGCCTGTCCTAGAACTAGAACGATCCAGTGGGGGATCCAGCACCGTATTGAAGTGCCCCCCCCATGATCAGGCCCCCCGCCTCCAGGTCAGGAATGCGGCCCAACATACGCCTCATGAAACCAGCATCATCCCAATTTGGGGCATATACATTTACCAACACCACCCTCTCCCCCTGCAGCTTACCGCTTACCATCACATATCTGCCACCACTATCAGCCACCACCTCAGACGCCTCAAACGCCACCCTCTTCCCCACCAGGATCGCCACCCCCCAGTTCTTCGCGTCGAGCCCTGAATGGAAAACTTGCCCCACCCACCCCTTCAGGTGAGTCTCCTGAAGCATGGCCACATCCGCCTTCAGCCCCCCCCCCCCCCCCCCCCCCCAAGGCTAGGACCCCTCCTAGCCGCGACGCTCCCTTCATAGTATTCCCGTGAGCCAGCTGACTTCTGCTGACCCCGGCAGCTCCCGCCCTAACTCCGACCCCTCCCGATATGGGGTCACTCCCCCCGCCACAGCTCCTTGGCACCGCTCCACCCCCATCATCCCGCGGCGCGGGAAACCAGAGGAAAGCCCGCGCTTTCCCACTGCCCCATCCCACCCCCTCAACGCAGCTCCCAAATAGCAGTCCCAACCCATCCACCAACCCCGTACCAACAAAAAGAACAGCCACAGACCCAACACCCCCTTAAAACACAAAACCATAACCAACACCATCCGAAAGCAGAATAAAAAACAGAATAGCCAGCAACAGCATAAACAGTGATTCAAAAAACCTCCCCAGTCCCTAGTTCAAGTCCAAATTTTCGGCCTGCACAAAGGCCCACGCCTCCTCTTGGGACTCAAAGTAGTGATGCTGGTCCTTGTAGGTGACCCACAAGCGCGCAGGCGGCAGCATGCCGAATTTCACCTGCCTGCTGTGGAGCACCGCCTTCGTTCGGTTGAACCCGGCCCTCCGCTTGGCCGCCTCCGCACTCCAGTCCTGGTAGATGCGCACTACTGAATTCTCCCATTTGCTGCTCCTCACCTTCTTGGCCCATCGCAGCACACACTCCTGGTCACTGAACCAATGGAACCACACCAGCACCGCCCGCGGGGGTTCATTCGCCTTAGGCCGCCTGGCCAGTACTCTGTGGGCCCCCTCCAGCTCCAGGGGCAGATGGAAAGATCCTGCCCCCACCAGCGAGTTCAGCATCACGGCCACATAAGCCGGCAGGTCCGACCCCTCCAGCCCCTCCGCGAGGCCCAGGTTCCGCAAGTTCTTCCTCCTTGACCGAAATTCCATCTCCTCAAACCGATCTTGCCACTTTTTGTGGAGCGCCTCGTGCATCTCCACCTTCCCCACGAGGGCCGAGACCTCATCCTCGCTCTCAAAGACCTGCTGCTGCAACTCAAGGATCACTGCACCCTGGGTTGTCTGGGTCTCCAGCAGCTTACTTGTCGTAACCTTCAGAGAGTCCAGCAACTCCACTTTCAGCTCTGTAAAGTAGCGCAGAAGGGCCGCCTGCTGCTCCTCCGCCCACTGCCTCCACTCCTCGGGGCTCCACCGGCCGCCATTTTGTCCACCTTCCCCCGCTTTTCCAGGGGAGCTGCTGCCGTTTTTTCCCTCACCCCATTCCGGGTCCGCACCATAAATCCCGGGGGGTATTGCTCCAGACCCCTTTACACACCGGGAATCGTCGAATCAGCGCCGTTTGGGGCCCTTAAAAGAGCCCACAAGTCCTACGAAAGCGGGAGCTGGCGAACGTGAGGCTTAGCTCCGCATTGCCGCCACCGGAAGTCTAAATTGAACATGGTTGCATGCATGCTGCTGGCGCTTCGAATTTGATTATAAGCGGTTAGCACTACTGCCTCACAATGCCAGAGACCTGGGTTCAATTCCGGCCTTGGGAGGCTGTCTGTGTGGCACATTTTTCCCATGTCTGCGTGGGTTTCCTCCCACAGTCCAGAGATGTGCAGGTTAGGTGGATTTGTCATGCTAAATTGCCTCTTGGTGTCCATGGATGTGCAATTTAGATGGGGCTACTGGGATAGGGCAAGAGATGGGAGCCTTTTCAAAAAAGGGTTGGTGCAGATGCAATAGGTCGAATGGCCTCCTGTACTGTAGGGATCCTATGTGGCAAATGACAAAAAGAGAAAGGTTATGATATTGGAGATGGCACACTGTTGAAACAATCCCAGCCAAGGTGTATAATAATAATCTTTTATTGTCACAAGTATGAAGTTACTGTGAGAAGCCCCTCGTTGCCACATTCCGGCACCTGTTCGGGTAAGCTGGTACGGAAATTGAACCTGCGCTGCTGGCCTTGTTCTGCACTTTCTGACCGCTATCTGTGAATTGCCTCCTTCCTCAGTCACCATCCACACATCTGGAGCTCCGACCTTATTGTCAAGTTCAAGCTGATTGAGAATGGGTCATAATTCGCCTTGAGACTCTGATGTATGTGTTTTTTTTATTGGACTGTATTTGACCCTCTTGTTGATCTCGCAGTGCTGTCAACAGTAAAAGCCAACTTTTTAAAAAGTGATTAATTTTTGGATTATGCCGACTTAGCTGACTGCAATCAGGAAGAGTAGTTGCGCTGTCTCAATGTAAATGGATCTGGTGGGGGTGCCGGGAAGTTGACCAGAGTTCCATTCTTGATATTTATTTAGTAGCCTTTGCTTCAAAGTGCACATTTTTGGCTATGCAAATCCAATGGGGAGAGTTTGACTGTTGTGATGCCCATCACAGTGTCAGCACTCAAACGTAGATGGTGATGAAATCTTTGGCTTCAAGGTTGTGCTACTTGACTAAAACTGAAAACAATAGAATATCTTCAGGTTTCTAGAAAAACTAAAATGGAAGTGGAAACTTGATCAAAAAAAGACAGTAATTCAAGTTCCGATCCAAGTGGTGCAGTGGAGGCAGGCTGAAGAAGACAGAGGAGCTGGTGAATTGGGCAAATATACAGTCACTGCAGCTGTCTCTGCTACTTAAAGATAGCATTGGTGGATCCACACCATCAAAACTATTGTGAGCAGAGTTAAGGTTTCTGAAGATGTGTGCGCCGGTTTGATGAAAGCATGTCTATGGTTGGGTACTGCTGTCAGCTGAGGGTCATGCTAAATCTTCAAAGTTCAGAACTTTGAGATTAGTGCAATATATGGTGAGGAGATTGCTGAGTAAATCTGAGAGATCTGTCTTTGTTGTATCTGCTATTTGTTGTGTAACGTATAGTTTATAGCGACCGCAGTTTGCCTGTTAACTCATGTTTAATTTGGTGATTTTGGTTTGATTGTTAAAGTAAAAGTTATTAAAAGTGAAATCTTGTCCATTGGTTTTCTCATTGAGGTTGTTGGGTCAATTTGGTTCTTTAGATTAGTTGGTCTCAATGAGGATCACAACTGTTGTACATTCAGAATGGCCGATTAGTGAGGTGCTGGGGAGTACTGTTCTCAGTGGAACTATATTCCATCAGGAGTTGCCATACTAAAGATATGAGGGAAGAGGAAATTAATAAAATATACTTGTATGTAATTAATATTTGTTATAAAGAGCTTCCAGCTCCTTTGTACCTTCAGAACAAAGATAAATACTCTTTAATAAAGTGTGATTAGAAAGAACACCTCACAAGAGGAAGCACCTCTTAAATTTTAGAGGGGAAACTGTTTGTTTTTATAGCTCTGCAGGGGTCCATTAACTCCAGTTTCTCTGCTTTTGAAATTTCCTGGACCTGTCAATCAAGAGGCTTGAAAAAGTTAATGGACCGTAAATTTGAATGTAAACAATGCAATTCAAAGCTTTTGGGCTTTTAACCACGTCCAGAAGATTGAGAAAGTTAATGGGGAATGAAATTGACTGTGAAAAAAGCACTTCAATGGTTTCCAACACATTAAAGGAAAGACTTTCACTTTCTTCTGACAGATCATTGATGTTGAAATGCTGGGAGAGACAACTGAATGATTTTCAAGGTCACAGATGGAAAGGCCTGCCAAATGACCCCCATGTCAAGAAAAGCCTTGACTCCCACCTCCCCTGAAAGGCTCCCAGTACACGTGGGAGGGTGCTTACCTCCGTGCTGCCACCCACCCCCACAAAGAGTGCAAGATGCCAGGTCCCCGCTTATCAGTACCAATTCATGACAGTGTGACACCCTGCTTGGGGGGGGGGGGGGGGGGGGGGGAGGGGGGAAAGAAATGAGCTGATGAGACTGGAGAATTCTAGGAGGCTGGTAAGTTGGGATTCCTGCCCAATAATGATATGGAAATGGTCTGGGGCCAGCCAGCTGGCCAGGCGAGGAGATTCGGATCGGGTTTGATACCTGGCGGGAATCCCATTTTTTCCCTTGCACTCAATTCAACTAGGCATCTCAATTCCCATCTGGGTCCAGCAACCCCGGAGATTCCCCCCCCCCCCCCCCCCCCCCCCTTGCCCCAAGTCTATCAATCCACTCCTGCGATAACGTTTTTAGGAGTGTCGATGGCACACTATGGTTTAACAATTTAAAACAATGCCCAAAGAAAAACAATTTAGGAGATGTATTTCTATAAATACTGTGGCCATGGACTGGTTCAAATAGCTGGCACCCAGCTGGCTCATATAGGTGAGTGGAAAGTCAGGTGAGATTACTAAATGTCACGTGGCAATCAAGTGGTCACCATCTGAGGACAGCTTGGGGGACTCGGAAGCTGTGTAGTAATTAAATGCTTAAAGTTTCCATTTTTTCTGGACATAAACCATCAGCAACACAGTTTTAAAAAAATATCTTGATAGGGTATTTCTAAACACATAATATTATTAAATTAAAGCAGTAATCCGTCAACAGATTTTCCCCATAATCCGCATCCTTGTACTACATTGGTCATGAATATTGAAGCAACTGCAATGTGTATTTTTGTATTCCGTATTTCTGCCATTCACACACAAGTCAACCAGATCGAGACTCATGTGGATGAGCATAGTTACAAAGATTTTGACAGCTTTGTTGAAATGTAATACATGTATGAATTATCACTTTAAGCAGATGGTGATATGTTTGTAATCCGCTACGAATGTTAATTTTATTTACTGTTTTGAGCTTCTCCCTTCAGCTGCTCCCCACTCAATCTGCTCCATTGTTCAGAAATAAATAATGTGATTAGGTGCAAAAGTGAAGCTGTCATGCTGTGTCCCATAGCTGGAGTTTAGACGGATGAGAGGGGATTTGATCAAGGTGTACAAAATGCTAAAAGTGATTGATAGAGTAAACGTAAACCAAATGTTCCCCATTGTGGGATATTCTAGAACAAGAGGTCACGGATATAGGTAGAGAGGCGGTAGATTTAGAACAGATGAGGAGGAACTACTTCTCGCAGAGGGTGGTGAATTTGTGGAACTTGCTGCTGTGGAATCTGAGTATTAAATGGTTTTAAGAAAGAGATAGATATATTTCTGATTTTATAAAACAGATTAATGGGATAGGAGCAACGGGTGGGGAGGTGAATTTGAGTCCAGGAAGAGATCAGCCATTATCTGATTGAATGGTGGATCAGGCTCAAAGGGCTGAATTGCCTACTTCTGCTCCTAATTCCTATGTTTCTAAATCCTGTGGCAAAACTTGACACCAAAATACATCAGGTGATTTTTGAGCTGATGGGCAAGGGCTTGGTCAGAAATGCAAGTTTTTAAGGAGTGTCTTAAAGGAGGAAAGACAGTAGAGAGGGAATTCCAGAGCTTAGCATCTAGACATTTAAAGGCACAGCCACCAGTGCTGAAGCCAGAATTAGGAGTACAGACATTTAAAAAAAATAAATTTAGAGTACCCAATTGATTTTTCCAATTGAGGCAATTTAGCATAGCCAATCCACCTACCCTACACATCTTTGGGTTGTGGGGGACAAACTCAAGCAAAAAGGGGAGAATGTGCAAACTCCACACGGACAGTGACCCAGAGCCAAGATCGAACCTGGGGTCTCGGTGCTGCGAGGCAGCAGTGCTAATCACTGAGGAGTACAGATATTTGAGAATTGCAGGGCTGGAAGTGATTAGAAGCAAGAGTGGAGATTTTGGAAATTCTTTCATGCGATGTGTGTGTCGCTTAAGGCCAGAATTTGTTGCCCTTCCCGAATTGCCATTGAGGAGGTCGTGTTGAAGTGTCTTCTTGAACTGCTGTAGTCCATAACAAGTAGGTACACCTGCAGTGCTGTTAGGGACTTGTTCCAGAATTTTGATCCAACAGCAATGAACGAACAACAATGTAGTCCCATGTCATTATGATGTGTGGCTTGGAAGTTGTGGTGTTGCCATGCATCTGCTCCCCTTGTCTTTCTAATTAAGAGAAGCCATGGGTTTGGGAGATGCAGTCAAATGAGCATTGTGGGATTGCTGAAGTGCATCCTGTATATAGTACACAGTGCAACGGGGGTGAATGTTTAACTTGGTAGATGGCTCACGGCGCCGAGGTCCTAGGTTCGATCCCTTTTCTGGGTCACTGTCCGTGTGGAGTTTGCGCATTCTCCCCGTGTTTGTGTGGGTTTCGCCCCCACAACCCAAAAAAGTGCAGGGGAGGTTGATTGGCCACGCTAAATTGCCCCTTAATTGGAAAAAAAAATGAATTGGGTACTCTAAATTTATAAAAATTTTTAAAACTTGGTAGATGGTGCGCCAATCAAGCAGACTGCTTGTCCTGGATAATGTGCTTCTTCAGTGTTGCTGGAGCCACACTTGTCCAGGCAAGTGGAGAGTATTCTAGCACACTCCTAAGAACATATTAATTGGAGCAATAGTTGGTCACCTGGCCTCTCGAGCCTGCTCTGCCATTCAATGAGACCATGGCTGATCTGATTGTAATCTGAACTCCATTTCCTGCCGACCCCTGAAATCTTTCACCCCCATGCTTATCAGGAATCTATCTATCTCTGCCATAAAAATATTCAAAGGTTCTGTCTCCAGAGAAAGAGACTTCCAAAGACTCCTGACCCTCTGACAGAAATAAATTCTCCTCACCTTTATCTTAAATGGGCAACTCCTTATTTTTAAAAATATTTTTATTGAACATTTTTTAGTGAATAAAGAATAAAATAAAACAAAAAATACGCACAAACAAAACCGCACCCACCCCTCCAAACAGCTCACGGTGACTAGCTCTTTTAAAAAAACACAGCATGAAAGGGCGGCATCTGTTATAAAATCCCTCAAAAGCGTTCCTTAGCGTATACTTAATTTTCTCAAGATACAAAAACTCTATAACATCTCCCCACCATAATGAGGCATAGGTTGGAAAAGCTGACCACTCCAACCCACCGCCTGTGAGCGTGTATATGACATCTGCCCCCGCACCCATCGGCAGGTCTGACACCCCAAATATGGCTCCAATTCCATCTGTAGAATCGCCGACATGGTGCTGAAGAAGGAAACTCAAAATCTCACCAGCTCAGGACATGCCAGAATGTATGCACGTAATTTGCCAGGCCCCTCCCACAGCACTTATACTTGGCTTCCACCCCCTAAAACAACCAATTCATCCAAACCCTACCTTTAATTGTATCAGCCCCAGTCTCAGGCACGGTGAAGAAGTATTCACCCAAGCAAGGCTTCACACCACAGCCCTCATCTAATTCCGCCCTCAACTCCTCTTCCCACTTGGCCTTAGACCCCACCTTGAATGCCGTATCCTCAGCCATTATCCACCTGCAAATTCTCACGGTGCTCCCCTCCTCCAGCCCCTCGAGGGACAGAACCCTCGCCATCAATGAGACTGGCAGCACTACCGGATATGTCGGTAAGACCTTCCTCGCAAAGTCTCTCGCCACCTTCTTTTCCAGGGTGATGATCCAGTCGCTCTCGTGCGTTGTGGTTCTCTCCAAGTCTTTGAATGTCGCCTCCTGGGCCTCCAGTCGCTTTTCGGCTTTGTCCAGGGCCAATTGCATGTGCGCTAGAGCTTCGGCCACCATGCGCTCCACAGCCTGGATGTCCAACTTTGTCTTGTTTCTGTGTTCCCTCAAAGCTATTGAGAGGAATGTCATCCAGCCATCCCCTGGTGTGCCTAGCCGGACCCCCACACTCCGGAAAAGTCCGGGTTTCATTGCCTTGTGCATCGGTCGCCTTGTCCGTCTGCTGTTGGTCCACACTCTTCCTGCTCCCTGTCTCCACTCGACCCCTGGACTGGCATCCTTTTCTCTTCTGTTCTTCTGCTAGTGTTGTGGGGATGATTTGTTCGGTTTGTCGGTGTTTTTCAGGTCGAAAGTGTCTATTTTTCAGATTTGCTGGAGGAGAGCCACATGATGTCAACTCCTCAGCATATCCCAGTCACCGGAAGTCTCTCTCCACCAACCTCTGAAGGGCAACTAGTGATGGGCAATAAATGCTAGCCTAATCAGTGCCGCCCACATCCCGCAAATGGATTTTTAAAAATTTCTGTCAGTACCACTTCCCTCTTGATTGTAATTTTCCAAAGTTACTCCCTCCTTTCATTTTCTAGTTTATAGATATTTCTGGAATTTTACTTATATCTATATAGTGAAGCCTGATGGAAAATACCAGTTCAATTCACCTGCCATCTCATTTTCTTTTTTAAAATATTTTTATTAAGGTATGTGAAAATTTTTATAAAAATAACATAGACAATGACATCAACATGGTATGCTAAACATTTCAGCCCCAACTCAATCTTCACGCACCCCAACCATACAACAACAATCTGCCCCCCCACTGCATCTGCTTTTTAATTTTCCCCGAGAAAGTCGACGAACGGCTGCCACTTCCGGGCGAACCCGACCATTGACCTTCTTAAGGTGAACTTTATTTTCTCGAGACTGAGAAACCCAGCCATGTCACTAACCTAGGTCTCTACATTCGGGGGCTTTGAGTCCCTGCACATTAACAAGATCCGTCTCCGGGCTACCAGGGAGGCAAAGGCCAAGGCGTCAGCCTCTTTCGCCCCCAACACCCGGCTCTTCCGACACTCCAAAGATCGCTACCTCCGGACTCGGCACCATTCGTGTTTTTAGCACCGTGGACATTTGCCAAAGCAAAACCCTGCCAAAACCCTCTAAGCTTTGGGGATTCCCAAAACATGTGGACATGATTTGCTGGGCTTGTGCACCTTGCACACCTATCTTCTACCCTGAAAAACCTGCTCATCCTAGCCGCTGCCATCTCACTTTCGATAATAATTCCCCAGACTCACTTTCAATAGGACCAGTACTCACTTTGGTTAACTCTCTTCTTTTTTAGATACCTGTAGAAACTCTCACTTTTGGTTAACTCTATTATTTTTTAGATATCTATAGAAACTCTTACTGCCTGTCTTTATATTTCTAGATAGTTTTTTCGTGTACTTTAAATTTTTCCCTCCTTATTAATCTTTTAATCATTTTTTTAAATATTCTGTCCAGCCTTCTGATCCAGCTTTGTGCTTCGTTTCAATTTGATACTATATTTAACTTTTTTAGTTAACCATGGGTGGTGGATCCTTTCTTTGGAATTTCTCTGAAGTGTTGGAATGTATCTATTCTGAAATAATCTCTGTCACCACATCTCTATTAATGTATCGCGTTATCTAATTTGCTAGTTCACTTTAGCTAGCTCTATTTTCATGCCCTCATAATCGTCCTTATTTAATCTTAAAATTCTCATGTTGGGCTCACTTTTCTCCCTCAAACTGAATGTAAAGTTCAGTCGTATTATGATTGCTGCTACCTAGGACTGCCTTCACTCTGAGGTTGAGAATTAATCCTATCTCGTTGTCCAGTATCAGATCCAGTATCGTCTACTCTCTGGTTGGTGCCACAAGGCGCTGTTCTCAGAAATGATCCCAAAGCCATTCTATGAATTCCTCACCTAATCTACCTTTCTCCACCAGATTGAATGAAAAATGAAATGAAAATCGCTTATTGTCACGAGTAGGCTTCAATGAAGTTACTGTGAAAAGCCCCTAGTCGCCACATTCCGGCGCCTGTCCGGGGAGGCTGGCACGGGAACAGGCGCCGGAATGTGGCGACTAGGGGCTTTTCACACTAACTTCATTGAAGCCTACTCGTGACAACCCCTGCAATTAGCTGATGTGAATCAAGATCTTGGATAGTCATCAGTACCTTATTAATGAAGGCCATGTCATCCCAGTTCAGTGCATGCACATTGGCCAATACCACTGGTGTGCCAACGCCCACTGATGATTATGTACCTCCCAACTGGCACTGACAATATGTTACCTGCAGAAAAGGGGGCCTTGCCCCCCATCCCCACCGTCCTCGTCCCCAAATCAGCCATATTTCCCCCTGTGAGGCAATCCAATAGTGCCGCAACCTGCGCCAACTCCAGGTCCACTGAAGGTGGCCATCACATCCCCATAAAGCCAGTCCAAAAACAAAGGAATCATCACCGTCAGCTGTCCACCCCTTCCCCCAACTCCACCCTATCCTGAAAACCAAACAAACACTCGCCGTCCCCATGCCCAAACAAAACAGAGCCAAAAGCTTAAGCTTCTTACTGTAAAAAAATTCCATGGTAACAAGCTGCAGACATTTCCCCTTTGCTGCCGTTAACTAGCTGTACTGCTAGCAGGTTGACCCCCGTGCAAGGTAGAAATCAAAGTCAACAAAACAGTATATCAACGATCAATTCCCTGTCCCAACCAGAGGCAAATCAACTCCCAACCACCGGCCACACCCCTCCTGCACCCAAAAAGAAAACTCAACAGTGCAATATATGAACTCCAACTATGCCCAAAGCGAACTGCCCATCAACAAGACCTGGCACAATCCCAAGCCCTACCCCATAAATCCTCCAAAAGATACATATATACATGAATTGAACAATGATGTTATGGTCCAGGGTTTAGGAAACTCCAAAGTATATTATGGAGTTCACTTGACCGTAGACAAATAAAACAAATAGTTATAGATGAGCACAAGAGCCTGCCTTTCAGGTGTTATTCAACAGGCTTCTTAGGCGCTTTGAATCAATAAACAAGCTTTATTCTAAGAATTTAGTTAACATTTGTATAAACACACACAGCAAGAATTTTTATCAATTACGAACATAAAGACCCCACTCATCTACAGTAATCTATGTGTAACCCTTAATGAATACCCCTTTAACTGTTCCAAATCATTAACAAAATCCAAGTAAAACCAGAAACCCCTTTTCAAAGGCGTGGCCCAGCACGTGGCATTCTCACTTGAATAAGACTATTTTTATTGATAGTCTGGCCGCGTTTCTCCGCTCCCCACGCCGGGGGGGAGAATCATGGGAGGGCCAGGCGAATCACGCCACGCCGCCCTGGCACCCCCCGCGATTCTTGCACCCCCCCCCCAAAATGGCGTGTCGCGGTTTGCGACACGCCGCTCGGAGAATCGCAGCTCGCCGTTTTTCCTGGCGAATCTCCGGCCCAGATGGGCCGAGCGGCCTGACGACCCCGACCAGTTCACGCCGGCGCCAACAACACCTGGTCGCTGCCGGCATGAACAGCGCCCGACAGGTAAGTGTGGGGCCTGTGGTGGGCGGAAGGCGGATCGAGCACCACAGGCGTGCTCAGGAGATGTCTGGCCCACGATCGGTGCCCACCGATCATCAGGCCGGCGTCTGTAAACAACGCACTCTTTTCCCTCCGCCGCCCCGCAATATCAAGCCGCCATGTCTTGCGGGGCAGCGGAGAGGAAGACGGCAACTGCGCATGCGCGGGTGGAGCCGGCCAACCTGCGCATGCGCGGCTGACGTCACTTAGGCGCTGCCGGCCACGTCATTCTCGGCGCGCCGCTTTGACGCAAGCGTCAAGGCCCGGCGCCCGAGATTCACGCAACGCCGCTCCTCGCTCCCCCGGGGGGGAGAATAGGGGGCGAGGAGCGGCCTCCGACGCCGGAGTGAAACACTCCGGGTTTCACTCCGGCGTCGGCTGTTTCTCTCCGTTTTGGAGAATCGCGCCCTCTGTTCCCCTTTTCAAACACCGGATTTGAATTCCATCCAGAAAGCAATTATCTCTTTTAAGTTACCAAGCTGTCTGGAACAGCTTTTAAAATGAAGATAGAGAGAGACACTTCTTTCAACCTGTGCAGTTCAAAGCTGTCCAAAACTCAAAGTGAAAGTAAAAGCTCACAGAGCCACAGCCCAGCTATACCCACAAAATGACATAACTGAAGCCATATGATAAGACATAAAAACCTTTCTTAAAGGGACACTCGCCTCACAATGAGCAAACAACAAACTCTATAGTCCTCAATCAATTTAGTTCACCCCCAGTCCGTGCTCATTCCCATCCTCCGGCGCATCGAAATAATAGTCTCTGCACTTGAAAATTACCCAAAGACAAGCCGGATACATCACACACAACCTCACGTTGCTCTTGTGCAGTGCGTCCTTGGCCTCATTAAATGCCACACGCCTTCTCGCCATGTCTGCCCCAACATCTGATTGCATGGCCTTCTCAACTACAGTCTCTTCAGTCTCACTGATCTCTGAGCCCAGTCCAACTCCGCAGGGGTTGGAAAGACTCCCTGCCCACCAACTTTACGAACGTCTTGGACAGTTAGTCCATGGAGTTTGAGCCCTCCATGCCCTCCGCAACCCAGTGATCTTTAAGTTCTGATGTCTGGAACGGTTCTCCAGATCATCAACTTTGGACTTTAGCACTCTCTGCTCCTCAGCCAGCACTGCCATCTCTGCCTCCAGGGAAACATATCTGATCACTATGGTCAGAAAATGCTGCCTCCACCATCTGTATCATTGTCTCCTATCCCACAATCCACTGTTCCATTGGGACCAAAGCCCAGTTGTCCACTGAGGGGCTACCGACTCAGCAGGAGCCACCATCATGTTACCCCCCTGCTGAGGCTCTTAGTTTGATGATGACCCCTTGCCCAACTTTTGCTTTGTGCTGTTTTTACCGGATATTACTCGAACGAGGGGATCTTATTCCATCGAATCAGACTACTTTTGTCTAAAAACTCACCCAAAAACTAGGCAGAAAGGGTCAAAAACCAAGTCCCCTGGTGCGTGTACACCCTTCTCCACATAGCCACTACCGGAAGTCCCCCAATTGAATTAATTAATTAATTGAATTAGAATTACACCAGCTGCAGTGGTGGGCTTTGAACCGGAGTTCCAGATCATTAGTCTTGAATTGCTAGTCCAGTAAGATTGCTGCGACCTTACCCTTATCCCTAACTTTGAATTGGGGAACCTCATACTGTGCCCCTGAGTTCTAGATTGTCACATGAGGGGAAACATCCTCTCAACACCAACTTACTGTTGACCAGTTCCCCATTGCAAACTGCATTGAGGAATTGACCTTAACTCAACAACCTCAGGGCAGCACAGTGGTGCAGTGGGTTAGCCCTGCAGCCTCACGGTGCTGAGGTCCCAGGTTCGATCCCGGCTTTGGGTCACTGTTCGTGTGGAGTTTGCACATTCTCCCCGTGTTTGCGTGGGTTTCGTCCCCACAACCCCAAGATGTGCAGGCTAGGTGGATTGGCCGTGTGAAATTGCCGCTTAATTGGACAAAATTAATTGCGTACATTAAATTTATTAAAAAAACTCAACAACCTCTTGCACTCAAGCCCAGATGTGGAGAACAGGCATGCATGTCATGAGTGGGTACAAAAATGTGTGTTAATCTGTTTTTCTTCTCTGCAGAAGGCCTACTGTGGACACTGCAGTGAAAGGATATGGGGTCTCGGCAGGCAGGGCTACAAGTGTATCAACTGCAAATTGTTGGTCCATAAGCGCTGTCACAGACTTGTTCCTCTGACCTGCCAAAGGCATATGGTAAGTAGTGATAGCTCTCTGTGCTAGATGTGACATTATTTATCGTTTATATCAACTTTTGTTCTTCAATCTCTTCCCACCTTGGTTTTGCTTAGAACTGTACTGCTTCCAGTCAAAAGAGAGGGATGCTCTAATCTGTATGCTTCTTCAATCTAAATGTTGTACTACTCCATGACTCATTGATTGGACATAGTTTTTTCTTTGGGTTTTAATTTCTCCCCATCTCTCCTTTGAAAGCTTAAGCCAATGTAGTTAGTATTACCATTTCTATGAATACTTAAATTTAAAACATAAATTTTGACGAGGGAAGGAATGTTTTTCTGCCAATGAAAAATACTGTGATCACTCAGCCATAAATGTACTGCATACTGTTGCTGAGTCATAGAGACGAGAAAGGTTCCAGGTTCTGTCACCTTTTTGTGCTGAGCTAGTCAGAGCAACAAATGAGCAATTTTAACTTTCCATAGTAGCTGGTTACTATCCATGGAGTTGTTTCAATATCAAGGAAGATGAGATGGGACTGATTTTTAATTCTGGAGAATCATTAAAAATATGAGATTTGGTATTTATGACATCTTTTTAGTCCTAAACCCGTTCACACTTCGGCAATCCCAGTACTTCATTTATAGGCTTCATTGGTAGTTTACCAATTTCAGAATGTTCCATTCTTGACTAAGTGTCTTGCTCCAGTTTCACTGAATTAGAACAGGTATCAATGTAATTGTTAGAATTCTCACTAGCTACATTAATTTTTCATGTAACACCTATGTTATATTATTTTAACTTCTCGTGTTCTTTGGTATAATTTAAAGATGCATTTCTTTTATTCAGTTTTGCTTGAAAGGGATTGATTAAGAAGGGGAAAATAGAGACGAGAGTAAGCTTGCAGGGAACATAAAAACTGACTAAAAATTTCTGCCAGTATGTGAAGAGAAAAAGATTGGTGAAGGCAATCAGAAACCGGAGAATGTATAATAGGGGACAAAGAAATGGCTGAGTAACTAAATGCATACTTTGGGTCAGTCTTCACAAATGAGAACACAAATCACATTCCAGAAATGTTGGGGAACACAGGATTTAGTGAGAGGGAGGAACTGAAGGAGATCAATGTTAGTAGAGAAATGAAGGGGAAATTGATGGGATTGAAGGCTGATAAATCCCCAGGGCCTGATAAATCCACAGGGCCTGATAATCTACATCCCAGAATACTTAAGGAAGTGATTCTTGAAATAATGGATGCATTGGTGGTCATCTTCGAGGATTCTATAGACTCTGGAATAGTTCCTGCAGATTGGAAGGTAACTAATGGAACTCCACAATTTAAAGAGGGAGGTAGAGAGAAAACAGGGAATTATAGACCAGTAAGCCTGATGTCAGTAGTGGGGAAAATTCTTGAATCAATTATCAAAGATTTTATAGCTGAGCGCCGAGAAAACAGTGGCAAGTTTGGACAGAGTCCGCATGGATTTATGAAGGGGAAATCATCTTGACAAATCTACTGGAGTTCTTCATGGATGTATGGAAGATCTCTTATTTTTCTCCCAAATACGATAAACATTCCGATTGATTGGGGTGTCCAAAACACAATTTTATTGCTAAATATTCACTTAAAACACTTGTATAAGAACTGAATCAAAATTGTGATCAAAATAATACATAAATTTGTCAAGACACAACGAAAGAACGTTAAAACATAAACATGGGAAAAATGCAAAGAAAGTCCTTTGAAAACAAAGGTAATTTAACAGATGCTTCAAGAATTCCGGAAAGCAAGAATTCTGTGCAAAAGTTAATCATACCATCTTATTCTTAAGAAAATCCTTATCTATAGTTTAATTCATTTTTCATTGGTTCTAACTCTCAGCTGAAACTCCCTGATTCGTTCAAACAAATATCAATCGCTCAACAGGGGATTAGTTAATTAAACATTAATCAGTTAAGATTAATTAATATTTCCCTGGCACAATCCAGTTGCTCACGCACTTTCTCACGGCTAGAGTCTTTACGTCATGACGAACCACTAGCCTTGCTATGGTTACTTAATTGTTGCAATTTGTTAAATGTGTTTTCAATACCATATTATTGTTTCTTTGGTAGAGCTTACATGGAACATTCTTTGAATCAATGTTAGCATCCTGCAGACATGACCTTGAGTTCAACAGTTCACTCATTTTCTAGAACATTGATTCTACTTTTTGCAGACTAAGTATTTATAAAAAATCATTTTATTTTCCAGTATGTATTTAGTTGATTTCTTAAAAGACCCCAAACAATTAACAAATCCAACAGATGTAACTAGTAGAATTGAAAAGGGAGAGCCAGTGGAAGTGGTATATTTGAACTTTCAGAAGGCTTTTGACGAAGTCCAGCATAAGAGCTCAGCATGTAAAATTAAAGCGCATGGAATTAGGGGTAATGTATTGAGATGGATAGAAAACTGGAAACAATAGGAATTAACAGCTATTTTTCAAAGTGGCAGGCAGTGACTAGTGGGGTACTGCAGGGATCGACGCTGGGATCCCAGATATTCACAATATGTATTCATAATTTAGATGAGGGAACAAAATGTAATATCTCCAACTTTGCAGATGACACCAAGTTGGGTGGGAGGGTGAGCTGTGAGCAAGATGCAGAGATGCTTCAGTATGATTTGGACTTGCAGTGTTACTTCAGTGTGATTTGGACTTGCAGTGTTACTGTAAGCCTACTTGTGACACTAATAAAGATTATTATTATTACTACTACTACAAGTTGAATGAGTGGGCAAATGAATGGCAGATGCAGTATAATTGGGATAAATGCGAGGTTATCCACATTGGTAGCAAAAACGAGAAGGCAGTCTGTTATCTGAATGGCACTAAGTTCGGCGAGGGGAATGTGCAACGAGACCTGGGTGTCCTCGTACACCAGTCACTGAAGGTAAGCATGGCGGTAAAGAAGGCAAATGGTATGCTGGTCTTTAGTGTGCAAGGATTTGAGTTCAGGAGCAGAGATGTCTTGCTGCAATTATACAAGGCCTTGGTGAGGCCACACCTGAACATTATGTGCAGTTTTGTTTGGTTTCTTTATCTGCGGAAGGGTGTTCTTGCTCTAGCTGGAGTGCAGTGAAAGTTTACGAGACTGATTCTTGGGATGGCGGGACTGACGTATGAGGAGAGATTAAATCAGTTAGGATTGTATTCACTGGAATTCAGAAGAATGAGAGCGGGGGGGATCTCATTGAAACATGTAAAATGCTAACAGGAGTAGGCCAGGTAGATGCAGGAAGGATGTTCCTGATGGTCGGTATGTCCAGAGCTAGGGGTCACAGTCTGAGGATATGGGGTAAACCATTTAGGACTGAAATGAGGAGAAGTTCCTCAACCCAAAGAGTGGTGAGCCTGTGGAATTCATTACCATAGGACGTAGTTGAGGTCAAACATTGTGTGTTTTCAAAGTATAGCACGTAGGGTGAAGGGGATCAAAGAGTATGGGGGGAAAGCGTGATTAAGCTATTGAGTTGGATGATCAGACATGATCATAATGAATGGCAGAACAGGCTTGAAGGGCTGAATGGCCTCATCCTCCTATTTTCCATGTTTCTAAAGTTAGCAACCTAAAGCAAGCATAATAACGTGTCTGATTGTTCAAGAAAATTTGACCTGTTAAAGATTTAGTTGGATTTATTCAGTACAAAAATGATTTATTCTCATTGATTTGACTTAGGTTTTTTCCTATTTCCAATTAGCAGGTTGTTACTTGGAGTTTAGAAGAGTGAGAGGTGGTCTTATGAAAAAAATATAAGATTCTAAGAGGGGGTTCACAGATTAGGTGCTGAGAAGATGCTTCTTCTCCTGGAGGCATCAAGCACTTGGGGGCACGCAATTTAAAATAAGGGGATTTAAGATGGAGATTAAGAGTAATTTCTTCTCTCTCAGGGATATTAGTCTTTGGAATTCTCTTCCAGAGAGCAGTGGAGACTGGATCATTGGACATATTCAAGACTGAGTTAGACAGATTCTTTTCATCTACAAGGGAGTTGAAGGTTATTGGGGCACGCACTAAAGTGGACTTAAGAATGCAATCAGATTGGCCATGATCTTATTGAGTAGCAGGACAGGCTTGATGGGCCAAATGGCCTACTCCTATTTCTTCTTATCTTCATTTTACCCTGGTCTTTCTCATGCTTTTAATGGATGCTTTTTTGACTGAATTATCCAACAATAACAACTTGTATCTATGTTACTTCTTTAGCTTACAATTTACATCAGTGTACGTCACAAAGGAAAAATGGACCAACTGTAACAGTTGAGTTAAGAAAGATAAATTATAGCATTTGGGATTTAGGGACAGGTAAGAAAACGGGATAGTCTTAAGGAAAGGAGTTCTGCAGTGTAAGCCCAGAAACCCTAAAGATGCTGCCATTCATGGTGGACCAGAGGTGGGAAGGTGTACAAAAGGGTCACAAATCAGACGATTATAATGCATGGGGTGAGGGTGTGAGACTAAAGGAGATTGTAGAGGTGTGGGACAAAGCCATCCAAAGGATTTATGACTAAAGAGAGCAGCTGGTGGTGCAATAGAATTTTTATGCCAATATCTTTGGCTTAGCTTTCATTGTGGTCAGTCGTTGAAGCTTCTGGCTGATGTACAACTTGATGTACATCCATTTGGGCATCTTTCTTTCTTGTATACGATTTTCTCACTGTGGTACATGTCCACGTGATTGTAGATTCTGTTGACAATACAATTGTGTCAGTACTGGTTGAAGTACAACCAGAATTTATATGATGACTTGGCTTCTCTCAATGCTTATTCCAAGTGATGTTCAGTATGGAGAAATACTAATTTATCAATTGTGAGGCGGTGGTGGTGCTGGGGGTTTGATCAAATGGAGGTTGTCTTGCTTTTGTTTGATCTGAAGCCGTGTGATTTTCCTGGAGCGTATGACCAATGCTGCGGATTCCTCAGCCCAATTTCACCTAATTGTATGTCACTGCACCCCTTCTCTGGTGAACGTGTGCTGTTGACAGGACAGGGTCTGCTCAAGAGGACTGCAACCTGCTATGATTCTGAATATGAATGACTGTTTCAGACTGTTGCTTGATCAGTCTGTGGGACAATTTCCAAAGTTGGCCACCTGCCCCCAGAGTTAGTTTAGGATTTGACGGTACTGAAATTGCCTTTGTCTTCTTATCTATTCGCAACGTATCAGTATAAGTTTCAATTTATTTTGTATTAATAAATATTGTTGTGGTTGTTTTATAACAGAGTGATTTACTTGGCTGCTTCAGAGAACATTGAGGTAACTATGAATATATGTCCCGATTGGGTAGAAATGGTAGAAGCCGTTTCATGTATGTTTGTGAAAAATGAATATGAGTAAATTTTTTAAATAGCATAAAGAAGAGATGGAAAACCTATTTTTTTTTATTCATTCATTTATGGAATGAGAGCATCACTGTCAAGGCCAGGATTTGTTGGCCATTCCTAATTGCCCTTGAGAAGATGGTGATTAACTGTCTTCCTGTATCGCTGCAATCTATCTAGTGCAGGTATACCCCCGGTGCTAAGAGGAATGGAGTTCCAGGGTTTTCACCCAGTCACAGTGAAGTAACAGCGATATAGTGGTTTGGAGAGGAACTTGCAGGTAGTGATGTTCCCATGCATTTGCTGTTCTTTTGTTTTTAAAGGTCACAGGGTTGGGGGTTACTGTCCAAGGAGGCTGCAGTGCATCTTGTATATGTTGTACACTGCTGCTGCCACTGTGTGGGGTGTTGGATAGCATACTGATCAAGTGTGCTCTCTAGATGGTTCTGAACTTCTTGAGTTGGAGCTACACTCATCCAGACAAGTGGAGAATATTCCATCGCACACATGACTTGTGCCTTGTAGACTAAGACATATGCTGGTTGATTGACCTGCAACCTATTTAACGGTCACACAAGAACTTGTTTTTTAATTGAAATGATCTTTACATCAGGATGTGGAAAGGAGCATTGAGGTAATTAAAGATGTGAAAGAAACAGAAATTGTATCAACAATTAAGGCTATTCATCAGAGATACTCATAGTAAGGGAAAAATTCAGGTCAAATTGACAAGACTGCAGATCAGACATGAAATGAGATAAGAATGATATAAATGATAGACCTGCAAACCCTAAAAAGCCACAAGTAGGAATGCAGACTCTGCTGCCAGCAGTATAAGAGTGATAATAAATTATAATTAATTTCCGCTATGTTATGAGAAATTAGCCAAAGGAGGCCTTTTGTGCTTTCTATGATGAAGCTTATAAAATATTCTTTGTGAAGAACATAGACAATAGATGTATCGAGGAATCTTATGAATGTGTCATTCTATTTGGCATTAATAAATTAAAATTGTTCTCTAGTAGTAGAATGAATGTTAAGCTAACTTCATCTATTTAAATAAGTGGATAAAAATATTTGAAATGCAAAATTTGGAAAATTCCTCTCATCTCAAGAAACAAGAATGTAGAGCTGTCACAATTTAAATTTGCCCATAACCTAGTGAACTCTGAAGTGGAGGTTTATCTCCCTTACATCAATTATATGGTGATCAGTAGTTTGTTTCTCCCGAAATGAAGTATTACTGTGTGACATTTAAGATTAAAAACTAAGACTGCTCATCAAAGTGCAACAGTAACATCAATTAACATGATTAAAATAAACCACATGAGCTCCACACCACGATTCGAAAGGAGCAACCAACCAACCAATTTCAAAAGTAATTAGTATTGACTAGGAAGACCTCTTAGGCTGATAAAGCAGCATCCAGTGATCCGAGAGGCACTTCTCTGGCCCTTTTATTCCATCTCACTGGTGCTGAGTGGAAAAACCAGAAACCAACAGTGAGGATTGACACTGAGATTCGAGCCGGTGGTAAAAAGAGGCGGCCTGAAGCGGTAGGAGGCCTCAGCATGTGTAAGAGAGAGAGCTTTGAGAAGGTGAGGGGGTAAATTCTGGCCTCATGGATGTGTGTGTGAGTGAGTGGGGGATTTGGGCCACGGAGTTGCCTGTGCAGGCGGGGGTGTTTTGGGCATCGTAGAGACGTGTATATGAGTGAGGGGGGGTTGTAAGTGGGGGAAGGGTGCATGCGTGAGGGAGGGGACGCGCGTGCGTGAGGGAGGGGACGCGCGTGCGTGAGGGAGGGAGGGGGTGCGAGTGCGAGCGAGGGGAGGGGGCGCGTGTGCGAGCGAGGGGAGGGGGCGCGTGTGCGAGCGAGGGGAGGGGGCGCGTGTGCGGGGAATCTGCGTTGGAGGGGGGGGGAAGAGGAGTGTGTGGACCTGTGCATGGGAGGGGGGGTGGATCTGTGCGTGGGTGGGGGGGGGGGGGGGGTGGTGGATCTGTGCGTGGGGGGGGGGGTGGACCTGTGCGTGGGGGATAGGAGGGGGGGGGTGGAGGGTGGAGGGACCTGTGCGTAGGTGGGGGAGGGGGGGGACCTGGCGTAGGTGGGGGAGGGGGGGGACCTGTGCATAGGTGGGGGAGGGGGGGACCTGTGCGTAGGTGGGGGAGGGGGGGACCTGTGCGTAGGTGGGGGAGGGGGGTGACCTGTGCGTAGGTGGGGGAGGGGGGTGACCTGTGCGTAGGTGGGGGAGGGGGGGGGTGACCTGTGCGTATGTGGGGGGGGAAACCTGTGCGTAGGTGGGGGGGGGGGAGAACCTGTGCGTAGGTGGGGGGGGGGAACCTGTGCGTAGGGGGGGGGGGGGGGGACCTGTGCGTAGGTGGGGGGGGGGGGGGGAAACCTGTGCGTAGGTGGGGGGGGGGGAGAACCTGTGCGTAGGTGGGGGGGGGGGAGAACCTGTGCGTAGGTGGGGGGGGGAGAACCTGTGCGTAGGTGGGGGAGGGGGGGACCTGTGCGTAGGTGGGGGGGAACCTGTGCGTAGGTGGGGGAGGGGGGGACCTGTGCGTAGGTGGGGGGGGAGAACCTGTGCTTAGGTGGGGGGGAGGGGAACCTGTGCGTAGGTGGGGGGAGGGACCTGTGCGTAGGTGGGGGGGGGGGGGACCTGTGCGTAGGTGGGGGGGGGAACCTGTGCGAAGGTGGGGGAGGGGGTGTGAATCTGTGCGTAGGTGGGGGGGGGAACCTGTGTGTGGGGGAGGGGGTGGTAGACCTGTGCGTGGGGGTGGGAGGGGTGGACCTGTTCGTGGGAGGGGGGAGGGAGGGGGATATCTGTGCGTGGGTTTGGGGGGGGGGGGAACCTGTGTGCAAGTGAGGGGACCCTGTAAAGGGTCTCTCTCCAAGCCTTGCTCGTGAGTATAGGGCCCAGTTTACTGTCCCCATTTTGCCATCTCCCATGTAGTAGGGAAGGATACGACAAGAGAATGTGGCCATTTAGATCTGATAGACCCCTGCCAGGCTGAGCCGAGGATAAATTCCTCAAGGAGGGCGGAAGGTAGGGCCAGAGGAAAACCGTATGAGCGAAGTTGCGAACCTGAAAGTAGCGAGTTGGTTAGCTGAAATTTGTCTGATGGCTCTCTAAAACAGGCAATAGGTCACCTAAGTGCTCATGTCCCTTTATTTTCCACAATCAAATGTTGAGTGCAGCCCAGAAGGTATGAAAAGGTGATTGTTACAGCTAGGGACCAGTGAAGAAGGGGAAAGGACTGTTTCCAGATTCTAAGAGAGGAGACCACCAGTGAGTTCAAGGAGAAGCTAGCGGGTGAAAAGGGCTATTGTGCAATAACGATGGCAAGGAGAGTGCATGTAGTGCAAGAGCAAGCATCCATTTGGCCACAGATTGAATCGGGATTGCTGATCCAGAATACGATGTTTTGGATATTAGCAGCCCAGTAATATAACAACAAGCTTCAGAGGGCCAAGCCCCCTGTACGTCTATCTTTCTGGTGTAGAACACTGCAGATTCATAAATCCTTATCTAGCCAAATAAAAGCAGATATAAAATTATTAATCTTAATTAAAAAAAGATTTGGGCAGGAAAATGGGGAGGCATTGAAAGAGAAATAAAAACCTGGGGAGTATGTTCATTTTTGTTGTTTGAATCCTGCACACTAATGATAGAGGAAGGTTATTCCAGCTCTGTAAGTCAGTTTTGACATTATTGATCAGGCTTGAATAATTCAATTTGTGAAGTGAGGCCCAATTGTGGGCCACCCTGACCCCCAAGTAATGAAAACTTGCATTAGAGAGGCAGAAGGGTAACATGCCTAAATGGGCTCTCCTTAGAAGCATAGAATTCCTACAGTGGAGAAGGAGGCCCCTCGAATCACCACCGAGGCCCACTCCCCTACCCGATCCCAATAACCCCACTTAACTTGCACATCTTTGCACTGTGGGAGGAAACCGAAGCAACCGGAGGAAACCGAAGCAACCGGAAGAAACCCACGCAGACACGGGGAGAAAGTGTAAATGCCACACGAGGCGGGAAGTGAACCCAGGTCTCTGGCGTGATGAGGCAGCAGTGCTAACTACTGTGCCACTGTCACCTCTTCTAGGGGGGTTGACCAGAAAACATTGCCTAGATTTAACTTCTAGCTAAAGGAGAAGCCAAAGGTATTGAGTGTCTTTATTATGCCATTGATGGAGGTAATTAGGTCTGTCATCTGCATAAAGAGATACCTGATGTTCCACCCCATCTTGGTTAATATCCCTTCATTGACTAAAAGCCATCAAGGCTATAGATAGCGACTCTATTGTCAGGGCGAATTTTAAGTAGAGAAAATTGGCAGCCCTGCCTATTCAGGGGGGAGTTGTCCAAATATGAAGTTTTTTTGTGAATGCTGGCCATAGTGACATTATATAACCAGCAGATCCAGGAGGCAAATAATAATCGTCTTTATTAGTGTCATAAGTAGGCTTACGTTAACACAGCAATAAAGCTACTGTGAAAATCCCCTAGTCGCCACATTCCAGTTCTAACCACTGTGCTACCATGCCACTGCACACTAAATGGTAGAACACTTGCAAGTATTGACAGGCAGAGAGATCAGGGCGTGCATGTCCACCGATCACTGAAAGTGGCATCTCATGTGGAGAAGGTGGTCAAGAAGACATATGGCATGCTGGCCTTCATCGGTCGGGGCATTGAATATAACATTTGGCAAGTCATGTTGCAGCTGTCCTTAGTTAGGCCACATTTGGTTTATTGTATATTGTTCTGATTGCCATACTGCCAGGAGGATGTGAATGCTTTGGACAGGGTACATTTGCGGTTGACTACGAATGTGCCTGGTATGGAGGGCATTAGATATGAGCAACGGTTAGATAAACCCTGTCTGTTCTCACTGGAACGCTGGAGGTTGAGAGGCGACCCGATAGAGGTTTACAAGATTATGAGTGGCATGGACAGAGTGGATAGTCAGATGCTCTTTCCTGGGGTAGGAGAGTCAAGTACTAGGGGACATAGGTTTAACGTGTGTGGGGGAAAAGTTTAGAACAGATGTACGAGGCAAGTTTTTTTTACACAGAGGGTGTAAATATATGGAACGTGCTTCCTGGGGAGATGGTGGGAGCAGGTACGATAGCGGCATTAAGGGGCACTTAGACAAATATATGAATAGGGTGGGAAGGGAAGGATATAGACGCCATAATTGCATATGGTTTTAGTTCTTGCAGGTACCATGGTCGGCACAGACTTGGAGGGCCGAAGGGCCTGTTTTTGTGCTGTATTCTATGTTCATGGCCGAATCCAAGTCATACAAAAGTATGCTTTGGAGTAGGATCGAGCTAATACTAGTGATTTCCCTCTAAAATGGTGTCCACCAGCCTCTGCTGTTCTAACTTCTTAATTTTTAGTACATGTGCTATAAGAAATAATTTCTCCACCCTCCCCTAAGGATAGCCTTAAGAGCCTCCTAAATGTGGAAGGGGCAATTGAGTCAGACCTATTTAATAGTCGTTGATAGTGTTGGATAAATGATCGCAAGAATTTTTATCAGCCAGCAGAGTAATATCAAATTTCCAGGATGGGCATTGGGTTGGACCAGATTCCAGCAGCAGATCAACGAAGTTTTGGGCGTGGTCAGAGATTACGAGTGCTGAGTACTCAACCGCCACTACAGAAGGGAAGAGAGCCCTATCTAAAATGAAAAAATCAATGCAGGAGTACATTGATGACACATAAGAGAACAAGGAGAAATCCTTGTCATTTGGGTGCAAAAAATGCCAGGGATCTACCCTGCCCTCTGACCCATAAAAGGAAACAAAGCCCTGAACATCCCGGATGGGGAAAAAAGATTTGGGATTGGTACGATCTTTGCCCCCTAAAATAAGATGGTATGAGTCAAGGTTGGGGAGGGAAGCTAACAGGGAGTTAATGAAATTCTTAGCATCCCAGTTGGGGCCATGACCGTTGACCAGAACTACTGGGATTTTGGACAGGGAGCCACAAACAAGTATGTATGGACCATTAGGGTCAGCCACAATCTGAGAAGAGGAGAACTGGACTCATTTATAAATTAAAATCGTCATGCCTCTGACCCTGCTATTGAAACTAGAATGAAAAGTTTGCCCAACCCAGCCTTTACATAGCCTGATCTGATCCTCACAACACAAGTGTTTCCTGCAGAAAAAACACATCAGAGATTAGGCTCTTAAGATGAGCAAATGCTCGCAACCACTTTACAGGACCATTCAAACCCTAACATTCCAGGTAATCAGTCAGCTTGGAGGTCTCCCACCAACCCTCAAACCGGAGTCGGACATTCTCAAGGTGAGACATTAAACAAGGGGCACAGCTGAGACAAAGCAAGAAGATCCACCCAAGATGGCCATCGAGCCAAATCCGATGACTTGACAAAGAGGGACCAGTAGGCACTGTCAGAAAACTAAAACCCTCCCCGCCCCAAAAACGGCATGGTAATTGGGTATAACTGCACCCAAAAGCAAAAGAAACGGTGGCAAATAATACCAACCTCAAGTCTATAATTAACAAAACATAACAAAACACAAACTATAAGCACATGAGCTGCAGACAACCCTCTAATACCTCTCCCGTTACCTAACACACCTTGTTAGCTGGGAGACTCCCAACTGGAGTGTAAAATCCTATTCAACTCACAGTGCCATGGTGGTAACTAAAACCCACACCAAAAGTTAATAATGAAAAGAGAACGGGAAAAAAATAGGTTAATGTAAGGAACAAACAGCAGGAATCTCTCAAATTAAACCTAGGGCATAAAGAATACACCAAAACAATGAGCATGAAAATAAACTAAATAAAGTGCCCAAATACAGAGGCATATAACAAATTAAACAGAGGGCAACGTGTGCTTTTGGACAATGGAGTCAAACTCTCCCGGTGAGTCACAAAAGTGGTATTTTTCTCGAAACATTACTCGAAGGCGAGCTGGATAGATCATCCCGAACTTGACTCTACTCTTGTACAGGATGGATTTCACTCTATTGAAAGTGGCCCTTTTCTGAGCTAGGTTTGCACTCATGTCCTGGTACAGCCTAATCAAGTGGCCTTCCCACATGAAATTATGGTGCTCCTTTGCCCATTGAAGAACCAACTCCTTTTTGAAACTATGAAATCACCACATGAGGATCTCCAGGGTAAGTCAAAGCGAGCAAAGGGCCCGGTCTAATTCTGAGGGGGATGGAAGTACACCCCGATCCACTATCTTGTGGAACATGTCTGAAAAATACTAAGTAGGGGTGAGCTCTCAATCTCTCTGGTAATCCCACAATGCAAATATTTTGTCTTCTGGATCTGTTCTCCAGGTCATTCAGCTCAACTGTTAATGTTTTGTTAACTTTGACCATAGAAGCAAGGTCAGACTCCAGAGAGGTGATCCTATCACTTTGGTCCGACATAGCCATCTCCTTGTCCCTAATTCTGGCTCAATCGGCTTCAACAGTTTTTTAAAAAATTTCCAGTTCAGGGCAACTTAGCGTGTCCAATCCACCAACCTGCGCATCTTTGGATTGTGGGGGTGAGATCCGTGCAGACACTGGGAGAATGTGCAAACTCAACACGGACAGTGACCATAGGCCTGGAACGAACCCGGGTCCTCAGCGCCATGAGGCAGCACTGCTAACCACTGCGCCACCATGCCGCCCTTGCTTTGATGGTCTTGCTGGTTTCAAGCACCAAGCCAAAGAGAGACTAATGCCTTTTCAATTTTAACATCCACCGACAGGTTTTGTTGGTGTTTATCAAGCTTGTTGGTAATAGCCTTCGCCATTTGTGGAGTCATTGGAGAAGATGTTGCCTCAACCATTCTACCTCCAGTAGTTCCCTGAGAGGCTTCAAAGTCAGTCAACAAGATTCAACTAATCTGTTTTTGTTCTGCCACCCTTGGGCATCTCAGAGAAGACGGAACTCAACACAATCAAATTTCAGGATTTTTCAGGAAAGTGCCGGGGAAAAGGGTAAAAAGTCAGGTTTACAGTGGGAGTCACCTCATGTGCATCTTCCATTCATATCGCACCACTGGAAGTTTCCTCCTTCATCAAACTTGGGGATTAAATGGGGAAACTTGAATATTTCAGCCCTTAAGTCTGAGCTCAGCTAGTCTTCAATGGACACACTGGGATCCTGTCTTTCCTGCCTCTCTTCTCTTTCTTTCTGTATTGGAATAACTCTCTTCTCCTTCCGTTCCAGCCTCTCTTTTCCACTTTTCTGTCTCTTTCCCATTCCTCATTCCTGTTCCAATTTCTGCTGCTCTAGACTTCATTATTCTGCAGCTAATGCACCTGTTTCAGTGTCCTCAATGTCCACCTCTCGATGTTTAACGACGCATATTTTTTTTGTAAAGCATTTTAATGAGGTATTTATAATTTTAGAATAATAACAGTAAACAGTACAAATACAGATATAAACATAGTGCATAAACCATCTCCATTGCTAACTAATCCCACCTACCCTGAACAAAAAATAGCCTAACTCCCCCCCACCCTTTTTCTTATTTCCCCTGCTGACATTAAGTTTTCCCCGACGAAGTCTACAAACGGCTGCCACCTCCGGACGAACCCTAGAATTGATCCTCTTAAGGCAAACTTAATTTTCTCAAGTCTAAGAAACCCGGACATGTCGCTAACCCAGATCTCAGGTTTTGGGGGCTTTGAGTCCCTCCACGCTAGCAATATTCGTCTCTGGGCTACCAAGGCTGTTTAGCACACTGCGCTAAATCGCTGGCTTTGAAAGCGGACCAAGGCAGGCCAGCAGCACGGTTCGATTCCCGTAACAGCCTCCCCAAACAGGCGCCGGAATGTGGCGACTAGGGGCTTTTCACAGTAACTTCATTGAAGCCTACTCGTGACAATAAGCGATTTTCATTTCATTTCATTTCAAGGAGGCAAAGGCCAAGGGGTCAGCCTCTCTCACCCCTTGGACTCGCGGATCTTCCGACACTCCAAAAATCATCACCTCCGGACTCGGCACCACCCTTGTTTTTAGCACCGTGGACATGACCTCTGAAAATCCCTGCAAGAATCCCCGAAGCTTCGGACATGTCCAGAACATAAGGACATGGTTTGCTGGCCCTCCCACACACCTCACACACCTGTCCTCAATCCCAAAAAACTTGTGTGTCCGGTGAACGACCTTGAATTGTATCAGGCTGAGCCTGGCACATGATGAGGCCGTGTTGACTCTGCTCAAAGCATCCACCCACAGACCCGGCTCTATCCCCCCCTTCCCCCCCAGCTCCTCTTCCCATTTGCACTTTAGCTCCTCTATCTGAGTTACCTCCATGTGTTCTTTGTAGATATCTGAGACCTTCCCCTCTCCCACCCCCGTTCTAGAAACTACCCTGTCCTGTATCCCCCGTTGTGGTAGGAGCGGAAAGGTCGAAACCTGCGTTCGCAAAAAATCCCGTGTCTTCAGATATCTAAACCCATTCCCTCCCGGCAATTAAAATTTCTCCTCTAAATCCTCCAAATGGGGAAAGCTCCCATCTATGAATAAATCTCCCATCCTCTCGATCCCTGCTCTCTGCCATCAACGAAATCCTCCATCTAGCCTTCCCGGAACAAACCTATGATAGTTACAAATTGGAGCCCAGACCGATGCTCCCTCTGCTCTCATATGCTTCCTCCACTCCCCCCAGACTCTCAGGGCCGCCACTACCACCGGGCTTCTGGATTATCGGGCCGGCGAGAACGGCAGAGGTGCCGTTATCAATGGCCCCAGACCTGTGTCCTTACACGATGCCGCCTCCACTCGCTCCGACACCGACCCTCCCCACTACCTACTTACTAATCATGGCTATGTTTGCCCCAGTAATAGTTGCTAAAGTTCGGACGCGCCAACCCACCTGTCCTCGACTACGCTCCAGCTTTCTTCACTGGGTTTTACCCGCCCACACAAAACCAGAAATCACCTTATTTACCTGCTTTAAAAAGGCCTTTGGGATGATGATGGGGAGGCACTGGAAAACAAACAAAACTCTCGGGAGGATCGTCATTTTCTTGGTCTATACCCTCCCCGCCAGTGACAGCGGGAGCATGTCCTACCTTTGAAAGTCCTCCTTCATTTGTTCCAGTAGCCCAGTTAAATTTAGTTTATGTACCAGCTCCCATTCCTGTGCCACCTGGATTCCCAAGTAGCGGAAGCTCCTTCCCACCACTCTGAACGGCAGCTCTCCCAGTCGCCACTCCTGCCCCCTTGCCTGGATCACAAACATCTCACACTTCCCCATATTCAATTTGTACCCCGAAAACTGGCCAAATTCCCCTAAGATCCGCATAATCTCCCCCATCACGGATCGGAGATATACAGGAGCAGGCCGTCAGCGTATGGCGAGACCCTGTGATCTACCCTCCCCCAGACCAACCCCTTCCAGTCCCTTGATGCTCTTAGTGCCATCATCAGTGGCTCCATGGCCAAAGCAAACAGCAGCGGGGAGAGGGGACACCCTTGCCTTGTCCCTCGGTGCAGTTTAGAATAGCCCAGCGTCAGCCGATTCATTCGTGCACTCGCCACCGATGCCTGGTACAACAACCGAACCCAATCAATGAAGCCCTGCCCAAACCCGAACTGCCCTAACACCTCCCACAAATAGTTCCACTCCACCTGCTCAAAGGCTTTTTCTGCGTCATCACGACCACTACCTCCACCTCCCTTCCCTCTGAGGGCATCATGATCACATTTAAGAGCCTTCTAACATTGGCCGTTAGCTGCTTGCCCTTAACAAACCCCGTCTGGTCTTCCCCTATCACCACTGAGACTTATCTTCTGTCCTTGAGGCTAAGATTGTAGCCACCAGTTTGGCGTCGACATTCAATAGGGAGTATGGCCTGTATGACCAGCATAGCTCTGGGTCCTTCTCCCGCTTCAGGATCAGTGAGATCGAGGCCTGTGACATTGTTGGGGGAAGAACACCCCGCTCCCTTCCCTCATTAAATGCCCTCATCAGCAGCTGGCCCAGCATCTCGGAGAACCTTTTGTAAAATTCCACTGGGTAGCCGTCCGGTCCCTGGGCCTTACCCGACTGCATGGCCTCCAGCCCCTCTGCTATTTCTTCAATCCCGATCGGGGCTCCCAATCCCTCCACCACCATTGCCCTCAGCGGCTCATTCACACGCGGCTTCCTCGCAAACTCTCTATGCCAGGGGTGGGCAAACTACGGCCCGCGGGCCGCATGCGTGGACCACTGACAAAGGTTTTTATGCGGCCTGCCAATGAGGTGCCCGGAATCATAACCGGCATTTTTGAAAAGCCGCTGGGGAAAAGCGGCTGAAGTAAATGCGCTTATTAAATAAGCGCATTTACTTCAGCCGCTTTTCCCCAGCGGCTTTTCAAAAATGCCGGTTATGATTCCGGGCACCTCATTGGCGGGCCGATAAAAACGCGCGTAGTGGGGTGGATGAGTGGGGCTGCCTTATTGGTCGGTTTAGCTGGGTGTGCGACCAATAGGAGTCCAGGTTACAAACAATAAGCCTTATTATTGTTTGTAACCTGGACTCCTATTGGTCGCACACCCAACTAAACCGACCAATAAGGCAGCCCCACTCATCCACCCCACTACGCGCGTTTTTATCGTTGACTTGGCCAGGCTGTGCTTCTGTCAGTGTTAAGGATCAGCACAAGCAACTTGACACCTGATTTCAACAAACTGGTAAATGACTGCAGTCAGATGCATCATTCTCATTGACATTGTTCTGTTACTTACTGAGTTACTTTGTTTTTCAAATAAATGTGCTTTTTTTTCTTTAAAGACCTTTTATTTTGGCTATTTAAAATATTAATTATTTTACTTAATATACTATGCAGCCCTTTAAAATTGTGAATTTCTGAATGTGGCCCTTGCACGGAAAAGTTTGCCCACCCCTGCTTTATGCGCTCTGTTCACTTCCAAGGGTCGAGCAAACGCCCCATCACTAACGTTCAAAGCATACTTGCCACATGTGCCCTTTGGTCCGATCGCTCGTTGCCTTCTGGGAGGCCGACAATACTCAAGTTCTGCCTACGGGACCTAGTCTCCAGGTCCTCCACCTTCTGCTGCAGCATTTTCAGGTGGTCCCTCATTAACCCCACCTCCGTCTCCAGCGTGGTTAGCTGGTCCTCGTGCATGGCCGCCTTCTCCACCTTCTGAATCACCAGTCCGTGGGCTTCTAGTCTCTGTTCCACCTGATCAATCGATGCCTTGATCGGGTCTAAACCTTCCTTCTTTTGCTCGACGAAACTCTCCTGAATGAATTTCATCAACTGTACCGTGGACCACTGAGCCACCAAGCCAGGAACCTGCACATCCGCCATGTTTTCCTGTGGCGTAGGTTCTGCACGTGCCTACTTTGCTCGGCTATTTCTTATATCACTTCTGGTCCACGTCTCCATATACTGGTGAGGGATTCCTCCTCACTGTCTCACCTGCCACCGATTTTTCCAATAAAATTCCAAAAAAGTCGGGAGGAAAGGTCCAAAAGTTCCGTCACGAGCGGGAGCTACCAAATACATGATCACCTATTCCATGGCCACCATCGGAAGTCCTCCCACCCATTTTAAATATTCAGTTTTTCTGGTTTTTGGGTGGAACCCCATCTCTTAAGTGCCCTTAAAGTCTGGGCTGATTGTCCTGGAGTTGCAGATTTTTAATCATTGCGGCTGATTTGGATTAGCTCGTTTCGTGAATGCGGCCACGTGAAATTACCGTGAGATCTCAGTTTGCTGCTTGATTCCCAGTAACGTTGGCTACCGAACCGGGTAATACACTGTTCCAAAACAGAGAGGGAGGGAGAGACCATCTTTCAGCTTTTTCCCTCTGCTGAAAACTTTCTTGCAATTTCTCTGCAGTGGCTGGCTGTCTTGCCCTGAAATAATTCACCCATTGTGTATTTCCAAGGAGTTTGTGGTGTTTTTTTCTGTGGCAGCTATTGTTTCAATACCCAACACCTTGCATTGTGACATCCCTTCCTTAGATAGTGACTGAATTTTATGGGCCTTTAAATTACAGGAAATTCCTCTTGCTTCATACTCCACATAAAGTGATTTGTTTGTTTTTCATCTTCATCTTAGTAGATGGCCGTACGTTTTTAAGAAGTTGTTCTGTCTCTCTTAAGATTGCAAAATTCCCTGTCAGTTGAAAGTTGAAAGATCATATTTTCAAAAACAAAGGGGCATATCCTCGTGACAAGAGTAGACTTTTCACCCCTTGACTCACCATTCAGTAAGATCATGGTTGGTTTACATCTCAACTACATTTATAGTCTGGGTTCTGTGAACTTTGATGTAGTTGTCTGAGAAAATTCAGCTGTAGTTTTGAAATTTTCAAATGACTTGTCTTACTTTTTTGAGGCAGAGCATTATAGTATTCTGCCATCTCTTGTGTGAAGCGCTTCCTGACATCAGTCTTGAACTGCTTAACTCTAATTTTAAGGTTCAGACTCCTCCACCTGAGCAAAAGTTTCTATACTTCTGAAAATGTTGACTTTAAGGCATCTTGTTAGTTGTTGCCTGCTTGTCCCACAAATATTTAATTTCTATTTATACTTCATATTCAGAGTATGGCTTGCTGACAGAACTGTAGTACAGTGACACCCATCTCCTCCCAACTGATAGCTTGGAATGATCTCTTGCTGCTCATCCACTTGGAATCCTGACTGGGATGTCAGATATATAAGTTTATTCTGCTGTGTTAATGATTTTCCTCTGCTTCCTATTTTAATGATCAGGATCCGGTCATGCCTTCCCCCGAACCTCCACTTGATGACAAGACTGATGAAGTTGACATCCCTTCAGAAGAACCCGATGGAAGTAAGTTTTTAACTTTCAAACCTTTAAGAATGATCAATGGTATTTAAAAGAAACAGCGTTCTGCCAAAACCATAAAAAATAAAATGTTGCACTGGCACATTGGTTAACTCTGCTGCTCACAGCGCCATGATCCGGGTTCGTTTCCGGCTTTGGGTGGCAAGTGTGGCGTTTGCACATTCTACCTGTGCCTGCGGGGGGTGTATTCCGGGTGCTCCGGTTTCCTCCTATAGCCCAAAAATATGTGGGTAGGTGGATTGGCCGTGCTAAATTGCCCCGGAGTGTCTAGGGGTGTGCAGGTTAGCTTTACGGAGTTACCAAGAAAGGGCAGGGTGGACAGGTGAACGGACCTCGATTGAGTGCTCTTTCGGAGGGTAGGTGCAGACTCGATGGGCCGAATGGCTGACTGCACTGGAAGGATTCTATGAAAATGTAGCAGTAGTTAAGCCTCAGACACATTTATGAAGAACAGTAGCAGGAGGTGTACTTGGTAGTGCTTGATGGTGATGGCAAGTGTTCCATTTCTCAGCTCAAACATCTTCATCTTAACACAATATTCACAGTTGTGTTTTGTTTGAAATAACTTGTTCATTTTTCTGTGTGTATGATACAACTTCTGACTTTTGGAAAAACACTTCATTTATACTGCAATGTTCATGAGTTGCATCACCATCACTATTGTTTATTATACATTGTGATCTAATGATTCTAGGTAATGTATCTACTCTCGTAAAATCCCTTAAACGATTACCCCATGATTTTTGGCCAATGAAAACATAATTTTTATTTACCTCGTGTAAAGATCACAAAAAACACTTCATTTATACTGCAATGTTCATGAGTTGCATCACCATCACTATTGTTTATTATACATTGTGATCTAATGATTCTAGGTAATGTATCTACTCTCGTAAAATCCCTTAAACGATTACCCCATGATTTTTGGCCAATGAAAACAAAATTTTTATTTACCTCGTGTAAAGATCAGCCCTAGTTTTTCAGGGATCAAAACCCACAAATTTTAGAACCAAGGGGTTTGGGAGGAGAGAAGCCATTGAATGCTAGGGCTGCAATGACTTGGAAGAAGGCATCAAATATATGATTGTGCAATTTGTGGATGACACAAAGGTAGCGAGCATTTTGTGAGGGGAACATAGATTTTGCAATGGGATTTAGATAGGCTCAGTGAGTGGGCAAAAAATTGGCAGATGGAGTATAATGTGGGAAATTGTGAACTCGTCCACTTTGATGGGAAGAATTGAAAAGCAGTTTAGTATTTAAATGGAGAAGGATTGCAAAACTTTCTGTACAGTGTTCTGGGTGTCTTGGTACATGAATCACAGCAGGTACAACGAGCTTGGAAGGCACCAAATACATGTTGTCATTTATTTCGAGGGAAATGGAATATAAAAGTGGGGAAGCTTTACGACAATTGTACAGCATGTTGGTGAGACCACACCCGGAGTGCTGTGAACAGTTTTGATTTCAATACTAGGGAAAACATGAGAAGTAGTTCGGAAATTCCTGTGTTATGGATGTTATCTTATCAGGAACGATTAAACAGGTTGGGCCTTTATCCATTGGAGTTTAGAAGAATATAAGGTGATCTTATTGAAACAAAAATGATTCTGAGGGGGAATTGACAGGGTTAATTCTGAGAGTGTGTTTTCCCTTTTTTGAGAAAGACTAGAGCTCGGGGCACAGTTTAAAAATAAGGGGTCATGGCTAATCTGATTGTGACCTAAATTCTACTTTCCTGTCTATCCCCTATCTCTTAGACCTCCTTGTCAATCAAGAATATAAACATTTAACCTTCAAAATATTCAATGACCCAGCTGTTGCAAAGGAAGGATATTTTTATAAAATACAGTACAATGCAGTTACAGAATAATTCTTTTGCAACAGCATATGGTTAATAATATTGAGCAGAGGATTGGGTTTGAAAATTTTATTTCACAGACTTCAGCTTCCTTCTATAGTGAGTTACAATTTATTTACATTAATTTGGCAATACCTCAGCTTCTTAGCCACTAGAGGTTACCCTGTCCATTCAATGTGATCCATATCAAGCACATATGTCAACCCCTCAACATTACTGTGTAAAAGTTGATCCCGTGATTTTATGGCCGAAAAGATTGGTGTCTCAAATTTGACTTTTACACATGTATTTACTGTTTATTGATAAATCAAAACATTTTTATATTAGTTTTAGTGTGAGTTGCCAATTAGTTTTAGTGGTATAAAATACAAACTTGTGCCCCTAAACCCGCCACTTGATGTTTTCTAATCTAGGGTTTTTCAAAGTGCAGGTCACAACCCACAGGTGGGTCGCAGACTGGTGCAGGGAGGATCGTGGAACAATCGGCCGCGGAAATTCTGCGGTGGTCTCGATTGCGGGAGAAGCACCCAACGGCTGTTACCGGCATTTAAATTGAGAATGGTCGCCGCTACTGGCCTTTAAATGAGAATGACCATAAGCGGCATCAGTGAGCAGTTCATGCAGGTCACAGTGGTTAGCACTGTTCCTTCACAGCACCAGGGTCCCAGGTTCGATTCCCGGCTTGGGTCACTGTGCGGAGTCTGCACCTTCTCCCCGTGTCTGCGTTGGTTTCCTCCGGGTGCTCCGATTTCCTCGCACCTGCTTGTTAGGTGACTTGGATGCTGTGAATTCTCCCTCCATGTACCTGAACAGGCGCTGTAGTGTGGCGGCTAGGGGATTTTCACAGTAGCTTCATGGCAGGGTTGATAAAAACCTACTTGTGATGACAATAAAGATTATATGCGCCCTGCATGCACACCTGGCATACGTGGTTTTGGCACCAAATCATGGGGGAAGCCTCTTCCATTTTCTAGCTGCTAGCAAACAAAGCAAAAGAACTGTGAAATGGATCATTTAGTTGCAAGAGAGACCCAGATAGATAGTGTACCTACTGGCCAGGATCTTGCATCAGAATTTGCTGGAGACAGCTGCACAGGAGAATCCATAGCAGGATAGAGCAGTACTAGTGTTAGCTCCGTACAGAGCTCCAGGTTCTCTGGTTAACAGCCTACAAAGAAGAAACTTAACTCGGGAGAAAAACAGTCTAAAGATGATTTATTGAGGTATGGTTTTGCCAATTGTGCCAATACAAATAAGGATGCAAAGCCCATGTGTGTTATATGCATGGAAGTACTGGCAAATGAGAGAAGTTTCAAATTTTGAAAAAGAAGTGGTGGGTGAAAAATACCTTTTGAGTTTGAAACCCCAGAGTCCGTTATTAACTTACAGCACACTTGAAAAGAAAAGACTAAACCACTGTACCTGTCCCGTGACAACACATTTCAAACACCCCAAAAGTCCATGAAGCTGTCAGCATTCTGGAGTAGCATCCCCCAGGAGTATCCAGTGCTGGGTAGAAGAAATATTTTGTTGTTATTGCCCTTCATGACAACCTACATGTACAAGATTAGATTTTCACAAATGCGAACGTGGCACAAAGGAACTGGGTGAAAAAAATGAAAATCGCTTATTGTCACGAGTAGGCTTCAATGAAGTTACTGTGAAAAGCCCCTAGTCGCCACATTCCGGCGCCTGTCCGGGGAGGCTGGTACGGGAATCGAACCGTGCTGCTGGCCTGCTTGGTCTGCTTTAAAAGCCAGCGATTTAGGTCAGTGAGCTAAACCAGAAACCTGTACCTGGTATGCTCATTGCTCTCTCTTCCTTTGAACCTGATTGAAGTGAGAGCATGAGGAGCAAGCAGGTTTCCCTTTCGCATTAAAGGTAAGCAAACACACGTGGGTCGCGAAGGTCGGCTTGCGTGGGCTGTGAAGGACGGCCAGTTGGCAAAAGTGGGTCACAGTTAAATGTTGAAAAGCTCTGTTGCTAATTAGGTGCAAAGTAGATATAACAGATAATAGCAACTACTCCGCCTGCATATACCTCTGAATGGATATTTGGGTGGAATAGGGTGCTCTTCCCAAGGGCCGGTGCAGACTCAATGCGCATTCTGCACTGAACATTCTATGATTTGCGCAGATAAGTATGTATGCCTGTGTCCAAGTTTGTTTCTGCTGCTGTCATACTGAGTATGGTGTGTTCAATCTCAATTTAACATTTTATTGATTTAAATAAAAGAAAAGAAATCCGGGGGTTGATTAGAGGCAGAAGTCTGGAGAAATGATGAGTTGCAAATTTGCCTGTTAATGGAAAACAAAGTATTTTACATGTGTGATTAGGGAAAAAAAAGGGGCTACAAAGGTGGTTACTTCAAAATGGAGAGATATAGAAATGAACACGTACCTGTCAATTCCAAAGGGTGAATAACGTCAAAGGAAAAGAAACATTTTAACTGTAGAACCCTAACTAAGGAAAGCGAGAGAGAGACAGCTAACATCAGAACTGCCTCAAGTTGCAGATATATCTCCCAAGATATATCTCCGGTTTCCTCCCAAAGGTCCAGAAAGACATGAATTGGACATTCTGAATTCTCCTTCTGTGTACCTGAACAGTCACTGGAATGTGGCGACTAGGGGCTTTTCACAGTAACTTCATTGCTGTGTTGATGTAAATCTACTTGTGACAATAAGAATTATTATTATAAATTATAAAGTTATTTAAAATTAGATATTTTTGGGAAAAGGGTGTCTCGGAGTTCAGGTAAATATAGGTAGTTAGGGGACCGCTGGATAATTTCATGTAAATGTGTGTATAGTCATCAGTATACTTAAATGTTATAGTGTTATAGTCCTTTTTGTGTGGTTCATAACAATAGTTAGATCAGGCATCCAACAAAACAACTAACTTCATGTTCATGTTGTTACAACAGTGTGTGTGCTCTGTTAATATGTGAATTAAATTAATTATACATGAGCTCTTTACATTGATCCTCTTTTTCCTCCTCTAGAATTGGTTTGGGTACAGATAAGAAATAGGAATGATTTGTGGCAGTAGTTTATAGCCCCCCTCACAGTAGTTACACTGTTGGAGAGAGTATACAGGAAGAAATAAATGGTGCGTGTAAGAAAGGGACTGCAGTGATCATGAGTGACTTTAATCTACATGTGGATTGAGCAAAGCAGATAGCCTGAAAAATTAGTTCACAAAGTGTATTCAGGATAATTCCTTAGAGCAATACATTCTACCGTCAACCAGGGAGCAGGCTTTTCTAATACAAATGTGCAATGAAATGAAATGAAAATCGCTTCTTGTCACGGTTAGGCTTCAAATGAAGTTACTGTGAAAAGCCCCTAGTGAAATGAAATGAAAATGAAATGAAAATCGCTTATTGTCACGAGTAGGCTTCAATGAAGTTACTGTGAAAAGCCCCTAGTCGCCACATTCCGGCGCCTGTCCGGGGAGGCTGGTACGGGAATCGAACCGTGCTGCTGGCTTACTTGGTCTGCTTTAAAAGCCAGCGATTTAGCCTTGTGAGCTAACCCAGCCCCTAGTCGTCATATTCCGGCACCTGTTCGGGGAGGCTGTTACGGGAATTGAACTGTGCTGCTGGCCTGCCTTGGTCTGCTTTAAAAGCCAGCTATTTAGCCCTGTACTAAACCAGCCCCAGAGTGAGTTAGAAGATTGAATAGATTTCAATCTTCAAGAACCAGCAAAGCATGACTAAAAATATGAAGCGCAAAAATTAGCGATGAGAGAAAGCTAGCTCAAAACATAACGCAAATAGTAAGAGTTTGTATAGGAAAAGAGTAATTGAAGTGAGTGTTGGTCCTCTTCGAGAGAGAGCCTGGGGAATTAATAATGGAAGCCAAGAAATTTTGTGTTCTTTTTTGCTGTAGAATACTTGGAGAACCTCCCATAGATATTTGGGAATTTAGAGGTGAAAGAGGAACTTAAAATATCATCACAAGGGAAATGTTACTGAGAAGATCTCTACCTAAGATTAGCAGGTCCCCCTTTTCCTTTCAGCATTTTTAGTGGAAATATGTAGGACTGTTAATAAGAGCATAATTATGACTATCTGGTGTTTTTCTTGAAATTAAATTAAATTTGACGGCTTAATTTTCAAATGCAGATGATTTCTGTACATGTCTGAAAACAATTAATATGTTCCTCTGATGACCTCTGCTGGGCAGTAAGACAACTTCAGTGAAACAGATTTGAACTATTTATGTTGCTTTGATACAATTATGTTTGCATACTGAAGAACATTTTCTGCAGAGGTTTGTATTTTAAAGTTGTGACTAGATTTATAAGTTCATTCCCCTTTTTTAAAAAAAATTATTCTTTGTACGAAGTTATTCCTCCCCATCATTTCCATAACTGTTCTTCCACATATAACCTCTGTCCCAACTACATCTCCAGCTTTTTCTGCAGTTACTGGAGTAATTGTCTGGATATGATCATTTATATGGGGATAGTAATTAGCAAAATAGAGATTCTAAGATAATTTCCTGATCAAGAATTGAGAGTCAATACTGAATGTATTCTGTAACTGATCTTTGCAGAGCTCCCATTAAATGCCCCTTTGATGTTAACATGTCCAAATTAATTATAAAAATATCCTAAAATTTCTTTCATTCATGTGCAATGGCTGACAGTGTACGAAGACTGTTATTAAGCAGAATGAGTTTTGCATTCCTCTGATTTCAGTGGTAGAAGAAAATATTGATTGTGTCGGTGCTTTCTGCCAAAGGTTTCCCAGCAAAGTGCTGTTGTTTTTTTGCCTATGTGAATTATCACTGTGAAATTAATTTACTCTGTCATGATAAACGGAATGCATTTTTAAATGCTTTTTGATGATGTGGAAAAGCCTCATAGCACTAAATTAGCAGTCAATCCCAAATGTCCAATGCAGTGCAGTAATCTATTAATCCATTATATCACAATATTAGAATTATGCTATGGCTGTGCCCTTCTGGTTTAAACCACCTCTACAGGCATTGAACAGCATACAGCTGAGAATTAGTCATTTGGTGATATCTGACAGCATAGATTTGTTTTGAGACTTGTTTGTGTGAAATTAAAATATCAAGCTAGGTATTGGGAGTTGAGGCTGGGGATTATTCACAATGATTGCAGAAATTAATGGAAACTCCATATTTTGATAATTGTCAAAGTAGACAGGAACTAAACATTTCACACTCCTATTGAAAGACAATACTACAAGTTGGATGACCATATTCCAAAATTGTTTGTCACAATTTAGTAGTGTTCCATGTGTTCAGCTTTGACAAAGAGTCATCCAGACTCAGAATGTTAGCTCCCTTCTCTCTCCACAGATGCGGTCAGACCTGCTGCGATTGTCCAGTATTTTCCTTTTTTATTCCATGGTATTTATGAATAACATGAAATCATGATTTTCTTCTTCTGTCAATTTAAAAAACCAAATTTGATACAGGTACTAGTGTAATAACATTAAATTACAGTCTCTGAGTTTAGGATATGGTGTTCCAGTAAACTGCTGTTTATTTGAACTAGATTGAAATATTTGGGCCTGGTTGAGGGTACACACATGAGGAGGAATTGACAGCATTTCATTATTTTCTCTACTACCCAATGTGTCTATGATTAAGGTTTATCATTATTGTTTGGAGTCATTTTTAGGAAAGAAATAAAATGGGACCTCAATGAAAAATGCAACATTAGCAAATATATAATGTGAGTTTCCACCTGTACTGTCCTAAGCTAACTGAAGAAAGCAGGTTGACCTTGGGACTTGGCATGTAAGGTATTTTTATATAGTTTAAGACCAATGCTAATGGCATAGTTCATGACATTTGGTTTGTGAAGCAGTAAAAAGAACAATTAGGTTTTAACATTCATTAAGTGTTTTTGTATGTGGGAGGAGAGTGATTGGTTACAAAATATCCTCAATAATTAAGGAACTGGACATGGGATGTTCTGAGTAGTCGCACATCAGGTGGGTCTTCTCCATAAGACAACAAAATAGACACTTTTGACTGAATTTTGCCCGTAAAAAGCAAACTAAAACATCCCCTCACCCGCAACGGTAACATAGACAACGAAAATGGCAAGAAGAAGCAGCTCAAGAGGTCTCAGGGACACCAGGAATTGCAGCAAGGGACAGGAGCGATGAGCAAGAGGGTCAGTGGACCCACGAAGCGAGGGGATCCCAGCCACCCCAAGAGAGGAAGACCGTTGACCTGGAAAATTAGGCCCCCCACCCCCACGCCCGCCATGCGATGAATAGAAAACGTTCCTCACCAGGGATCTGAAAGCGATGAGGGATGACATCAAGGCTGAGATAAAGGGGGCAGTCAAGGTGGTGGAAATGCTAGCCGCCATGCAGATTGCTCTCAACGGCATGGGAAAGAGGCTGGAAGCCCAAGGGAGCACAATGAGTAAGCTGAAAAGGGCATCGACATCCCAGACGAACCGCATGGGCGTCCTGGAAGCCACGATCAAGAGGCTGGTGGCGCCCCAGGGGAGCCTGAAAGGGAAGGTCGAGGACCAAAAGAATTTAAATAGTGGCCTGCCGGAGGGAATCGAGGGCAGGGACCTGACCAACTACGTGGCCCAAATGCTGGGCTCCCCATGGAGAGGCGCAGCTTCCCTAAGCCAGCAGAGACTGACAGGGCTCACAGGTCGCTCCGACCAAAGCTGAAAACTTTTGCAATAGCACTAGTCCCACACCTGCGGGAGATGTTCGCAGACTCGCTAGGGTACCCTGCCTCCAACATTAACATGGGCCACCATATCGCTGATACCCAAAAAAGACAATTCTCAACGAATGCAGGTCCTACAGACCCATTTCGCTACTCAATGTAGATGCAAAAATACTCGCAAAGGACCTGGCTAAGCGGCTGGAGAACTGCGTACCAGAGGTGGTCGCAGAGGACGAGACGGTCTTTGTCAAGGGTAGACAGCTAACTGCGAAAATCAGATGACTGCTGCAAGTGATAATGACGCCATCCTGAGAAAAACACCAGAAGTGATTGTCTCCCTGGGCACAGAAAAAGCTTTCGACATTGTCGAGTGGAAATACTGCATTGGAGTGCTACAGATGTTTGTGCTAGGGACAGGGTTCACCTCCTGGGTGAAACTCCTGTACAATACCCCCAAGGCGAGTGTACAGATCAACACCACCAACTCTGAATACTTCCAGCTGCAAATAGCCACAAGACAGGGATGCCCACTGTCCTCCCTCTTGTTCGCCCTAGCAATTGAACCGCTGCCGATTGCCCTCAGAACGGCGAGAAGCTGGAAGGAAATATGAAGAGGAGGCAGACAGCACAGAGTCTCGCTCTATGCGGTTGACCTGCTAATCTGTACATCTCGGACTTCCAAAGCAGCATGAAAGGAACCATGAAGCTCCTGAGAGAGCTCAGAGCCTTCTCGGACTACAACTTGGACTACAACTCTATCTGTGCAAAAGTGAAGTATTCTGTGAACCTGAGCGATTGGGGGGGGGGGGGGGGGGGGGGGGGGGGGTACAGGGTAGAGCTGGAGGGACTACCATTGAAATTAGCCCAAAACAAATTCCGCTACCTAGGGATCCAGATTGCCCATGACTGGACATGGATCCACAAGTGGAACACAACCACTCTGGCAGAGGAAGTGAAAAAAGGCCCTACAGTGGTGGGTTACAGTCCCAATCTCCCTGGCGGGGAGGGTACAGCTTCCATCCCCGCTAACAAAACACTCAACAAGCTACCCTGAGACATGGAACCAGATGAGCAGCACTTTGGCCTGCCCAAAATGTCCGCTATGGCCACCATCTGCAGGAACCATCGGTTCGCACCAGCCATGCTTGATGGTACCTATAAGAGATGGAGACAGGAGGGGGGACACTAGCGATTAGAGACTTATACACTGAGGCCTGACTAGTGACCCTAGAGGAACTGACGGAGAGACTGGAACTACCAATCGGAAATGAACTCCGACATCTAACAGTCAAAAGCTTTCTCCGCAAGGTCTCGACAGCTTACCCACGGACCCCGAGAAGCACAATGCTAGAGGAGTTACTGGATACGGACAGTCTAGGGAAGGGAAACTGTCGGGACCTGTACAGACGACTTTTAGAAAGGACATGCTCCCCACTGGATGAGACATGGGAAAAATGGAAGGAAGAGCTAGGGATTAGCTGAGGGCTAAATTGCTGGCTTTTAAAGCAGACCAAGGCAAGCCAGCAACACGGCTCAATTCCCGTACCAGCCTCCCCGAACAGGCGCCGGAATGTGGCGACTAGGGGTTTTTCATAGTAACTTCATTTGAAGCCTACTTGTGACAATAAGCGATTTTCATTTCATTTTCATCTGGAGCAAAGCACTGAGCAGGGCCAACTCCACCTCCTCATGCATTAGACTGGCCTCCTGCAGCTGAAAGTGGTGCATAGAGCACACCTGATAAATGAGCAAGTTCTTCCCAGAGGTGGAGGACAAGTGTGAATTATGCCAGGAAGGCCTGACCAACCATGCCCATGTGTTCTGGGCCTGCCCTACACTTGTCAGGTTCTGGACAGCCTTCTTTAAGGCAAAGTCCAAGGTGGTGAGGATGAGGGGGGAGCTGTGCCCAAGAATGGCAGCCTTCGGGGTATTGGACCAGCCTATTCATAGGGAAGAGTGCTGACGGCTTTGCCTTTGCTTCACTAATCGCTCACCGGAGAATCCTGCTCTGCTGGCGATCAGCAGCACCACCCACAGCTGCAGACTGGCTGGCAGACCTGTAGGCGTTTCTCCATCTGGAGAAGATCAGGTTCGCTGTCCAAGGGTCAGAGGATGGCTTCCACAAGTCATGAGGCTTTTAACCAATTTGTTCCAGGACCTGTTCGAGGCCAACAGCCAATAGACCGGGAGGAAGGAGTGGGACACACAGGAGCCAATGGGACTGCATGGAACAGACACTGAAGGGGGGGAGGAGTCTGGCTGGAAAACAGCCGATACAGAGATCAGGGGGCCAAAACAAGGACACAAGAAAGAGACACCCATAGAAACACCAAAAACAGGATAAGGGAGGGGATGGAGAAGGGGGTGAGCCAATCAATTAGAAAGGGGGGGGGGGGGGGCTAGGGAAAGGGAAGACACCACAAACATATAAATAGCAGATAACTGCCTGTTCTATAATAAACGACCCAAGAAAGGACCCTGAATCAACAAATGCAGGAGGTGGGGGAGACCAAGGCAGTGAGGAAGGGGGGATCGGTGCAGAGGAAAATGATTTGTATATTGTAACTTGCACATATATCCTTAACGAATGAACAGTGTATAAAATGCAAAATCTTCAATAAAAATATTTTAAATCTATATAATTAAGGAACTGAAGGATATCAGTGGAGCAGTGCAAAATGGTAAAAATGGTTGAAGTGAAACAGATTGAGATTTACCATTCTACTAAATGCTTCATTCTTTTTTAAAATATTTTATTCTCCTTTTTCACATTTTCTCCCAAATTTGCACCCTCCAACAATAAACAATAATCAGTAACAAATATGTCAATCCCCATATCATTAACAACGACCCCATCCTCCCACCAAACCCCAAACATTAGCCCGCATGTTCACACAAACAAATGAAAAAAAAGGAATCAGGAATCACCCATAATCACCATTAACACACACAGCCCACCCAACCCCCCCCCAACTAATTTTCGATGTTATCCAGTTCTTGAAAGTGGAATAAGCAATGAATAATGCCCATGAATTGTAGAAGTCCTCCATCCTTCCCCTCAGTTCAAATTTAACCTTCTCAAGAGTCAAGAATTCCAACAGGTCCCCCCCGTCATGCCAGGGTACAGGGTGAAGAGGCTGCTCTCCAACCCATCAGGATCCACCTTCGGACGATCAACGAGGCGAAGGCTACAACATCTGCCTCCGCACCCGTTTCCAACCCTGGCTGGTCCGATACCCCAAATATGGCCACCCGGGGGCCCGGTCCAGTTTCACGTGTACCACTTTAGAAATTACCCTAAAAACCTCCTTCCAGTAATCCTCTAGCTTTGGACAGGACCAAAACATATGAACGTGATTAGTGCCCCCCCCCCCCCCCCCCCCCCCTTGCAACGTTCACACATATCTTCCACTCCCTCAAAGAATTGGCTCATCCTCACCCTCGTGAGGTGTGCTCTGCATACCACCTTCAGCTGTATCAGCCCCAACCTTACGCACAAGGTGGAGGCATTCAGTCTCCGGAGCACCTCACACCAGAACCCCTCCTCCACATCCTCTCCTAACTCTTCCACCCACTTTACTTTGATCCCTTCCACTGGTGCCTTCTCCTCTTCCAAAATAGCTCCATAAACTGCTGACACTACCCCCTTCTCCAGTCCTCTACCGTCAGCATCTCTTCCAACAATGTGGAGGCCAGTTCCTCCGGGAAGCTATGTATCTCCTTTCTGGCATAATCTCGAACCTGCATGTATCTGAACATTTCCCCCTGCTCCAGCCCATACTTTGCTTCCAGCTCCTTCAGTCCTGCAAATCGACCCCGAAGAAACAAATCTTTTAGTATCTTAATCCCCTTCTCCTCCCATTTCTGAAAATTTCTATCCCACCTCCCTGGCTCAAATCTGTGGTTCCCCCAAATTGGCATTTTTCTTGACCCTGCCCCCAATCCGAAGTGTTGATGAAACTGCCTCCAAATTCTCAATGAAGCTATAATTACCGGACTCCCTGAGTATTTCCCCAGGGCTATCGGGAGTGGCGCTGTTGCTAGTGCTTTCAATCCCGACCCCCTGCACAAACTCTCCTCCATTCTGACCTACTGGGAATCAACCCCTCTGACCCAGCTCCGCACCTTCTCCACATTCGCCGCCCAGTAGTAATACATCAGGTTCGGAAGACCCAAACCCCCTGCCTGCCTTTACCCTCTGTAGCAGCACCTTTCCAACTCTGACCACCTTCCCTCCCCATATGAACGACGTAATCCTTCCCTCAATCTCTCTGAAAAAAGCCTTTGGCAGGAAATTCGGCAGGCATTGAAAGATAAACAGAAATCACGGCAACACGTTCATTTTAACCGCCTGTATCCGACCCGCCAGTGACAGAGGGAGACCATCCCACTTTGCCAGATTAGCTTTCACTCTCCCCACCGAACTAGAGATGTGGTAAATGCTTCATTCTAATTGACTTTACACTCCAATTGTTTTACAGTTACTTTAACAGGGTAATGGAAGGTTGAGCATTTATTTTATGCTCCACAGTATAGAAGTTGTTTTTACTGATTTTGTTAACATAATCAGCAACACTTGTCAGAAGGCTTGAGATAAAAATATGATGGGCAGAAAGTCTATCTGTATTCCATTCTCCAGTTTCTTTTGCCTCTGTCACATCTGTTCTGACGCTGCTACCTTCCACACCAATGTTTCTGATATGTTTTCCTTTTTCCTTGACCTAGGATTCCCATTCCATTGTGGTTGACAGGGCTCAATTTATCCATGCCATTTCCTGACTTTTGCCCTCGCCCCTTGTCCTTTCTCCTTGAATCACGATGAAGCTGTACTCGTCCTCCCCTTCTATGCCCCCAGTCTCCGAATTAAATGGATTATCCTCCACCATTTCTACCATCCACAGGACGATGCCACAATCAAATACATCTTCTCCTTCACTCACCTTTTTAAGGGGATTGTTTCTTCCACCCTGGTCCACTCTTACAAGACTGCCAACACCTGCTTTCCTTCCTTCGTCGCCTTCCGATGAAAGTAGAGGTGATGCAACACCTGCATTTTCATCCTTTCCCATCATCCAGTGCCACAAAAACGTTTCAGTTGAAACAACGATGCTTCTTTCATCACAACATATACTGTATTCACTCCTCACAATATGGTCTCTCTACATTGGGGAAACCAAACACAGATTAGGTGTTCAGTTCTGAGTGACCAGAGTATCATTACATTAAAGGTGCTGTATCAATGTAGCCCTATTCCTCACATAGTTTGGGTCTTCAATTAAGTACTTTAATGATGAAATTGATCTGTAATTAAGACCATAAGAATAGGAAGTGGAATAGGTCGTTTGGCCCCTTGAGCTTGCTCTGCCATTCAACAGAATCATGGTTGACCCGACATGGCTCACATCCACTTTCCCTATAACTCTTGTTTCCCATACTGATCAAGAAGCTATCTATCTCAACCTTAAATGTAAACAAGGACTCTGCCCCCATAGCCCTCTGTGGTAAGGCGATCCAAAGACTCATAACTCTCTGAAAGAAGAAATTCCTCCTCATCTCAGTCTTAAATTGGCACCCCTTTATTCTGAGGCTATGCTCTCTGGCCCAAGACTCTCCCATGAAAGGAAACATCCTCTCAGCATTTATACTGCCAGGCTCCTTAAGAATTCTCTGTATTTCCATGAAATTCCTCTCTCATTCTTCTAAATTCCAGTGAGTAGAGCCCCAACCTGTTTAGCCTTTGCTCATAAGACAATCCTTTCATATCGGGGATCATCCTCTTGAACCTTCTCTGAACTTCCTCCAATGAAATAAAATCTTTCCTCACACAAGGGAACCAAATCTGTTCACAGTACTCCAGATATGATCTCACTTGTACTTTGTCCACTTGCAACAAGGCTTCCTTACTCTTTTGCCCCAAACCCCTTGAAATAAGGGCCAACATTCCATTAGTCTTCCAGATTGCCTACTGCACCTATGTACTAGCAGCTTTGTGTTTCGTGCACAAGGACCCAAGTTCCTTGGTATTGCAGCTTTCTGCAGTTTTCCTCTATTTAAGTAATGCTCTGTTCTTTTGTTCTCCTTTCCAAAATGAATAACTTGGAGAGGCAGTGGTATTGTCGCTGAACTAGTAATCTAAAGATCCCAGGATAATGATCTGGGGACCCGTGTTCGAATCCCACCACGGCAGGTGATGGAATTGAAACTCAATAAAATATCTGGAATTAAAAGTCTATTGATGATCATGAAACCATTGGCGTTTGTTGTGGAAAAACTATCTGGTTTACTAATGTCCTGTAGGGAAGGAAATCTGCCATCCTTACCTGGTCTGCCTACCTGTGATTCCAGACCCACAGCAATGTGATTGTCTCTTAAATGCCATCTGAAATGACCAAGCAAGCCACTCAGTAGTATTCAACTGCTACGGAAACACAAAAAAGGAATGAAATCGGATGGACCACCCGGCATCGAACCAGGCACCGGAAATGACAATCGCAAACCCAGCCCTTCCGACACAGCAAAGTTAACATCTGGGGGTTTGTGCCAAAGTTGGAAGAGCTATCTCACAGACTATTTAAGCAACAGCCTGACATAGTCATACTCGCAGAATCATAACTTACAGACAATGTCCCAGATACCACTATCACCATTCCTAGGTGGCAGGATAGACTTCCCTTCCATCATAAAGTCAGAAGTGGGGATGTTTGCGGATGACTGCACAATGTTCAGCACCATTCGCAACTCATCAGATAATGAACCAGTCCATGTCCAAATGCAGCAAGACCTGGACAATATCCAGGCTTGGTTGACAAGTGGCAAGTTACATTTACGCCACACAAGTGCCAGGCAATGACTATCTCCTACAAGAGAGGATCTAACCAGTGCCCCTTGACATTCAATGGCATTACCATCGCTGAATCCCCCACAATCAACACCCTGGGAGCTACCATTGATCAGAAACTGAACTTGACTGGCCACATTAATACTGTGGCTACCAGGGCAGGTCAAAGGCTAGGAATCCTACAGCGAGTAACCCCCCAAAGCCTGTCCACCATCTATAAGGCACAGGTCAGGAGTGTAATGGAATACTCTCCACTTGCCTGGATGAGTGCAGCTCCAACAACACTCAGGAAGTTTGGCTCCATCCAGGACAAAGCAGCCCACTTGATTCCTCCCCCTTCCACAAACATTCAAGCCCTCCACCACCGACAAACAGTGGCAGCCATGTGCACCATCTACAAGATGCACTTCAGTAAGTCACCTTGGACAACACCTTCCAAATCCACAGCCAATACTATCTAGAAGGACAAGAGCGACAGATATCTGGGAACCCCACCACCTGGAGGTTCCCCTCCAAGTCGCTCACCATCCTGACTTGAAAATATATCGCTGCTCCTTCACTATCGCTGGGCCAATATTCCCTCCCTAACAGCACAGTGGGTATACCTACACCTTGAGGACTGCAGCAGTTCAAGAAAGCAACTTACCACCACCTTCTAAAGGGCAATTAGGGATGGACAATAAATGCTGGCCTAACCAGCTATGCTCACATCCCGCAAATGAATTTTAAAATCTTTACATTTTCCCACATTAACCTATCAATATCTCGTTGCAAACTGTATCCTCTCTCAATTTGCCTTTCCACCTATTTTTGTGACATCTTCAAATTTGGCTACAGTGTGGTCCCAGCACCGATCCCTGTGGAACCCCACGAGTCATAGGTCACCAACCTGAAAAAGAACCCCATTTCCTCCTCGTGCTGTAATTCAGCCTTCAGGATGCAAACATGTTCCTTGAATAAAATACTTAATATAAATAGTGGTTGTTGTTGAATTGAAGTTCAAGGAAAAGCACCTGACCTGTTGATTAGGTACTTTACAACCTTCTAGAGTTAATAATTGTAAATCATCACCATTTTCACATTTCTTTTGGATAGAGGCTCTTCAGATAGTTCTGCTGTTTTCATTTGCAGCTTTTCCAGACCCACCCTGTGTTTCTTAGTTATTCCATAGCAACCACCCCCCCCCCCCCCTTTCCTTACATGATCACCCTTTTGTCATTTCACCACTGCTGTCTTCCATTTGACCTTTGTCGTTCTTTGCTCCACTGATCTAATTTCCTGTTTATGTACTTGCTTAAAACTGGTACGTCTATTTTATTTTCCGTTCTGATAAAAATAACTCGGCCTGAAACATAATCTCTTTTTCTCTCCGCAGATGCTGCTTGGCCAGCTGAGTATTTCTAGAACTTCCTTTTATTTTGAAAAGGAAAAGATAGGTTAAAGTTGAAGTGGGAGTGGGAGGGGGGGGGGAGGGGTGTTGGGATTATACATTTCATGATCAGTGACTTGTGCATATCTAACAATTTCCATTTTTGGTTCAGATTTCTAAATTGTGTTTTTTCAAATAAAAGGCAAACTGAATGTTCTGTAAATCCTGTAAACGGAACTGATCTGAGTTCATGTTTCTTTCCTTTGCAGTTGTACCATTCCTGCCACATAGTCGGACTAAATTAGACAGGGTCACAGATGACTCGGAGGTAGGTTGTGCAACAAACAGTAAACTACTTAACAATTTCATTTGTGCAACGATGCATAATTAGTTTTATGTCAGAGCTCATAATCATTTTAATTTTGAAAGTTAAGGAATCTCGGATGGTATAAATGATTGATGCAGAACCTGCTGTGGTACTTCGTATGTGATTCAGTTGGGATCAAATTCCATCCTTGATATGTGGTCAGTTAAGAGAGAAGTTGTTTCTGTTCCTGATTTCACTACCCCTGAGCAGAGGTTGGAAGGAAAACAGCTGCAGTTCCAACTCCTGATCCGTGTGTTACGATCCCGAGCTGATATTGCTGGACAGTCAGGTCCCAGAATGGAACCCTGGCTCAATAGACTGTAACTTTTATTTTTTTGTTTAGCGACGTGGATGAACAGAGTCATAGGACTGCAAATTAACTTTTAACAAAATTATAAAATATTTATTAGAGGTGAACTATAATACAGTACTCCCTCACTCCCACTACACCTTTATACAGTATGAATATACAAATGTATATGGATTGCACAAGTTATAAGATATCTTAAGTTTTAGTTTTTTCGATAAGTACACAGTTCATGTGTGCCAATGGGTGAAATGTGGTCAGACACATCGCACTCTGAAATCAAGTGGCTGATGTCACCTGATACAACTTTGCTGGATTTCAAATCCTCCCCAGATGCTTATACTGAGTAAACTGGTCTCGCTGGAGCTCCGACTTTGACATGCGTGTTTCCAAGCTCCACTCTTGGAAAAACATGCCTAGAATGTTCTACCAAACAATGCTTCTCCCACACAACTCCTTCACCCACACATCTTCACCAAGGGTCCACTTCCAGGATTTCAATCTTGCCTTTCAGTATTCCTCTGTCTTTGGTTGCCACATGCAGCCACTTCAGAGGCTTTTTTAAGGTGTCACCAACCTTAGGATTACTTCAAATGTCTGGGCCGCGATTCTCTGGTCCAGCGCCAGAGTGCCGGCGCCAAAACGGGAGTACTTTACTCCGGCACTGGTTCCGAGACCCAATTCTCGGGTCCTGGGGGGGCCAGCATGGCGCTGGAGCAACCCATGCCAGTCCAACTGCAGGTCCCGGTGTCGACCCGGTGCGGGCCAGGCCACTACGGAGGGCCTCCCCGGGGTTGGACCCCCCCCCCCCCCCTCAATCCCCACAGGCCACCCCTGGACCCTTCAACCCCGAGGTCCTGCCGGCCCAGAGCATGTTAGAATGGTGCCGGTGGGACACTCTGCCCTTCCAGGCCAGAGAACCATGGCGCCGCCGGAGGATCGTCACTACGGCCATTTGTGGCAATTCTCCATGCGGCCCGGCGCCATGCCTGTTTTTTCACGGGCGGGAGAATAGCGTCCCGGCGCCGTGGTGGGATTCACGCGGCCCCCCGCCGAGTCTCTTGCCTGGTGGGGGGGGCGCGGAAAATCACACCCCTGGTTTCTCGCTAGCCAACCTCACCAGATCTGCACCTTTCAACTCTGTCTTCATCTGGGAACCTCTCTCTGCCCCTTTAACTTCCTGACACATGCTACCAATACTGGATAGAGCATGTATGTGGGTGTTGGACAGAGACAGGATTGGGCTTAGATATGAAACTGGTGTGGTAAAATAGCATTAGTGGCCCTTGCAGGTTCACCCATGGAGAATGGCCAATTGAATTTCAGTACTTGGAGAGTACATATGCCAGAAGATAATCACCGCTGGATGTCTGAAAGCGCTTTGCAGCCAATGAAGTACTTTTGATGTGTCAGCATTGTTATAATGCAGAAAACACTGCAGCCAATTTGTGCATGACAAGCTCCCACAAACAGTAATGTGCTAATAATCAGATAATCTGTTTTTGTGATGTTTATTGAGGGACAAATATTGGCCAGAACAGGAGGGATAACTTACTTCCCTGTTCTTCAAAATAGTGCCATAAGATCTTTTACAACTACCAGATGTGCAGTTGGGGCCTTGGTTAACTTTTAAAAGACAGCAAGACAGCATCTCCAAAAGTACAGCATACCCATAGTTCTGCTTTCGAGTGTCAGCCTTGATTTTTTTTCTTTAGTGTGTCGAAGTTTGCTGATGGCACAAAGCTTGCTGGAAAGATAAGCTGTGGGGAGGACACAGAGCGGCTGCAAAGTGAAATAGACAGGTTAAGTGAGTGGACAACAGGATGGCAAGTGGATTATAATGTAGGAAGGTGTGGAGTTTATTCACTTTTGGTTAAAAGAATAGAAAAGCTAAATCATTTTTAAAGGTGAGAAACTGATCAGTGTTGAGGTTCAATGGGACTTGGCTGTGCTTGTACAAACGACGCAAAATATTAGCACACAGGTACAGCAAACAATTAGAAAGGTAACTGGCATGTTAGTCTTTAGCGCAAGAGACTTGGAGTATAGGAAGAAAAGCCTCGCTAGATTGTACAGGGTTTTGGTGAGACCTTAAATGTAATATGGTGTTCAGTTTTGATCTTCATATTTAAGAGGAGATGCTTTGGAGGTGGTACAACAAAGGCTCACTAATTTGGTCCCTGGGATAATGGGGTTCTCATAGAATTCCTACCATGCAGGAGGCCATTCGGCCCATCAAGTGTGCTTCAGACCTCTGAAGGGGCACCCTATCCCCATGACTCCCCCGGGGCACTTTTTAATATAGCTGATCCACCTAACCTGCACATCTTTGGACTATGGGAGGAAACCGGAGCACCCGGAGGAAACCAATGAGACACACACAGTCACTGAGGTTGGAATCAGACTGGGGTCTCTAGCATTGTGAGGCAGCAGTTTTAGCCACCATGCCACCGTGTTGCCCCGATGGTTCACCTATGATGAGAGGCTAAGTAATTTGGTCTGCTTTCTCCGGAGTTTAGAAGAATGAGAGCAATCTCACTGAAACATACAAAATTCAGAAAGAGCTTGATAGGTTTGATGCTGAGAAGTTGTTTCTATTGATCGGAGAATTTAAAACTGGGGCACAGTCTCGTAAAGGGGCTGATCAATAAATACTGAGATGAAGATAAATTATTTCATTCAAAGGGTTATGAATCTTTGGAATGCCCTGCCTCTAGAAGGTTGTGCAGATCCATTGTTGAATACATTTAAGGCTGGGATAGACAAATGTTTTACAGTGACTGTGTGCTTTGTGATAACATTACAGAATAAGATGTATTGTGTAACCCATGCTATTCCGAAAATCTGTCTATATTTGTGAAAATAAGTGGGTGCAAAGGAGTGTTATATTGGTGTTAAAACTTTTCATGTGCAATATGCGTTTTGTTTTTGTTGTTAAAAGCTAATCACCAGTCCTGTGACTCTATTCCTCCATGTTTTCTAAAAAAGGTGCAGCATTATGGTCTGTTGAACCAGGGCTCTACCCTGGGACCTTTCCATCCAACAATCACATCAACTGTGATCGTAAAAATAAAATAGGCTGTCGCCTGCTGTCAGCATGCAGCAAGGACATGTGCAAACTAACAAAATCAGTCATAAATATATTTCGTTTGGCGAAGTAATAAAACAATTGTTAGTTGTAGATTTTGGTTAAAAGTTTGATCATTGCTTGTCAAGTTAGAAGTATGTTAATGCAAAATAATGCCATCAGCTCTTGGATCCAGTGATGATAACAGATTCACATATTTGTATGGCTATGGGGTGCAGAATAGTGGTGGAAGACTATTGGATCTCTTCAAAGAGCTGAACAGGCATGATGGACCAAATAACCTCCTTGCGATCTGATTCATTGATTCTATATTGCCTTATATTGATCTGGTGTGCACAATGAGGAGTCACAGTAACCCTCATGGTCTGGTGATTTGACTGGATCATTATTTACCTCCAGGTACTTCATATTGCTTCATCCTGTTCATTTTTGTTTTGGTTTTGTGTAAAAAGGGCTCTCGGACTATGAAATATACTTGAAACTATGTCAAATTTTTAAATATATAATTGGGTTCCAGGATCTCAAACCAGTGGTCGATGGTGTTGACGGAATCAAGATTTCTTCAGTGCTAGGTTTGCAAGACTTTGACCTTATACGAGTCATTGGACGTGGCAGCTACGCTAAAGTTCTCCTTGTGCGCTTGAAGAAAAATGACTGTATTTATGCAATGAAGGTGGTAAAGAAGGAACTGGTCCATGACGATGAGGTAAAGTTTCTTCATTTAGAAAGAAATGAAAGACCTTGCATATATTAAGTTTCGTTCACAAACCCAATATCCCACAGCTTCACAGCTAATTATATATTTTGAAGCATTATTGTCACTGCTGTAATGTAGAGAGAAGTAGGGCGGAATTCTCCGCTCCCCACGCCGGGTGGGAGAATCGTGGGAGGGCAGGGCGACTCACAACACGCCCCCCTGGTGCCCCCCGCGATTCCCCCCCCCCCCCCCCCCGCTCGGAAGAATCGCTGCTTGCCGTTTTTCACGGCGACCGGCGATTCTCCGGCCCATATGGGCCGAGCGGCCTGCCGTTCCCGACCGGTTCACAATGGCGGCAACTACACCTGGTCGCTGCTGTCGTGAACATGGGCGCCAAAGTGCCGTTTGAAGCTTGTGGGGGGCGGAGAGGGGAGTGAGCACCACGGCCGTGCTCGGAAGGGGACTGGCCCGCGACCGGTGCCCACCGATCGTCGGGCCGGCATCTCAAAGCGACGCACTCTTTCCCCTCCGCCGCCCCGCAAGATCAAGCCGCTACGTCTTGCGGGGCAGCAGAGGGGAAGACGGCAACCGCGCATGCACGGGTTTCAGCCGTCGTGACGTCTGCCGTGCATGCGCGGGTTGGAGCCGGCCAAACTGCGCATGCGCGGCTGACGTCACATAGGCGCTGCCGTTGCGTCATTCTCGGCACGCTGCCTTGACGCAAGAGCGCCGCTCCTAGCCCCCCGGGTGGGGGTGAATTAGGTGCGAGGAGCGGCCTCCGAGGCCGTCGTGAAACTCGGCCGAGTTCACGACGGCCTTCCCAATTTATCGCGGGAGGGGAGAAATTCGCCTGTAGTTTTGGTCTAGTTTTCTTGTTACATTTAATTGAGGATCGCCACAGCATTTTGGCATTGAAAGTATAATTCAGAATTGTTTTCAGTTAATTCTTTTGATTCTCTAAAGGCTTTTCTGACCATTTCAGAAATATTTTTTTTAAATGCTCCCTGGTCTTTAAGGGAGCAAGTCCCTGCAATTTTCCTTTCCTGGGAGAAGGGGAAATGGAAAAATCACATGTGGTTTATATTCCTGATCACTGCTACTAGAACATGTGCGGGTTGGGGGCTTGATGGGGGCAGCATTGGGCTTAACTGTGGTGCATCCTGTAGTCAGGTAACCTACATTAAAGCACATATGTGACAAATAGCAATATAGGTGAGATATTGGAAAATTGCTTTGCCTACTGGAAGCATAATCTTACATGAGCCACTGCCTTGAAGAGAACATGGAAGAAAATCAGGAATGAGGGGGATGAAATTTGCTGTAATATTTCTGGATGTGTAAGAACTGTACTTAATGTGAAAGTCAACATATTTTTCAATATTTAAGGACTGAATTATACCAGTGGTTGAAATTGTGAAAATGTCAAAGCATTAGAACACATTGTTTTGACTAAGTTATATTTAGGATTGTTTCCTACTTAAAGACGCTGGCGTTCTATATAGAATTATAGAATTTACAGTGCAGAAGGAGGCCATTCGGCCCATCGAGTCTGCACCGGCTCTTGGAAAGAGCACCCTACTGAAGGTCCAACACCTCCACCCTATCGCCATAACCCAGTAACCCCACCCAACACTAACGGCAATTTTGGACACTGAGGGCAATTTAGCATTGCCAATCCACCTAACCTGCACATCTTTGGACTGTAGGAGGAAACCGGAGCACCCGGAGAAAACCCACGCACACACTCTGAGAATGTGCAGACTCCGCACAGACAGTGACCCAAGCCGGGAATTGAACCTGGGACCCTGGAGCTGTGAAGCAATTGTGCTATCCACAATGCTACCGTGCTGTCCTAAACTGCCCTATACTGTAGCCCTTCCAAGGGAATAACTGGAAATTGCACAAGTAAAGGGGAAGTAATGTAACATTAAATGCATTGTCTTTAAAAGTCATTTAATGTGTCAACAATATTGACTTGCATTTATATGGTATACATTCCAGAAAAATATTCTGATGATTCATTGAGGCCTAATTAACCAACAATGCACAGCAAACAAAAAGAGTGATTGGAAGCTTGGACATAATCGGAGAATGTTAAGGAGAGGCCTAGGAGAATAATTTGGGCAAATGTGAAATTGCCATTTTTGGCCAATTTAATAATTATCAAAATGGTGGAAGATTGCAGAGCTCTGAGATGTGTCCTAGTGTATGAATCACAGAAGGCTGGTATACAGGTGAAACAAGTAATTAGGAACCCAATAGAATGTTATTGTTTATTGTGAAGGGAGTTGATTACAAAAGTAGAGAGGTTATGCTTCAGTTGTACAGGGCATTTGTGAGACCATATCTCAAGTACTGTGTACAGTATTGGCCTCCTTGTTTAAGGAAAGATGTAAATGTGTTAGCAGCAGTTCAGAGGTTTACTAGACTAATTCCAAGAATGGGCAGATTCTCTAACGAGGAAAGGTCGAAGAGGTTAGGTTTGAATCCACTTCGAAGAATAGGAGGTGACTTTATTGAAACCGTTAAGATTGTCCGGGGTATTGACAGGTGGATGTGCAGAGGATGCTTTCTCTTGTTGGAGAATCTAGGACTAGGGGTCACGCTTAAAAAGAAGTGGTTACTCATTTAAGACAGATGAGGCAATTTTTTTTTCTCCAAGAGTCACAAACTCTATTCCTCAAAAGGCAGTGGAAATAGAGGGCGCGATTCACCGGAAAGGTTTCTAAGTGTGTTAGTGAGCGAGAATTACCATGAGCTTCCCGGCGCTCGGCCCAGCAAGGCCAGCAACACTATTCAACGTTAATTGGTCAACTGAACGAGGTCTCGGGTGAGCTTCGCTGGAGTTGAGCAATTTCTTTGGAAAGTGCAGACAAGCGATTGCCAGGATTTTGACAATGGCTGACAAGGACTCCAAAACACCAGTAATTAAAGGAGAGTTGCAGCAGGAAAGCGCTGACTTCAAAAAGGGTAATCTTAAGGAAACGGCGGTACAAGTGAAGAACGTATTGCTGGGCGCAGCAACAATTGAAGCAGAAAAGAAAGCGGCAAAAGAAGAGGTAGCAACACTGAGTAATGTTTTCCTGATTTGCACTGTTCATTCCACAAGCTATCTTGTATGTATCTATGTATCTCTTTAAAAACTTGGATATTGAGTGAACTGGTTGGCTCCTACCCAGTCGGTCTCCTCCCTGTATTATTCCTTGTATTATAGATATGGTCTCACTGGACTCGAGAGTAGTTTCACTTTGATTGTTGAGTGCTTCTGTACATACGAGCTGAGATCTGTCCGCCTCACTGTGATCTGTCCGTCTCACTGTGATCTTGCACATCTTGTATGGGAATTGTGATTTCTTCGTCACTTGTCTCACATACAGTGTGTAGACATTCAGTGTCTTCTTGTTGGTTAAATAAGCTGAGTAGACTTTAAGAGTCTTCTTCTGGTGGCTCAAATAAGCTGGGTGGACTTTCATAGTCTTCAACTGGTGGCTCAGATAAGCTAGGTAGACTTTCATAGTCTTCTTCGGGTGGCTCAAATAAGCTGGGTAGACTTTCATAGTCTTCTTCTGGTGGCTCAAATAAGCTGGGTAGACTTTCATGTCTGCTGCTGGTTGCTCAGATAAGGTTGATAGACCTTCATGGTCTTGTTTAAGCATGGACTTCGCTATGGAGTCTTGAGTTGTTTACGTTGTCAAGTCTGTCAACGAGCTCTCTGTGGAGGCTTGTATCGCTCATTCTGTGGAGTCCTTCATCGCTCACTCTGTGGAGTCCTTCATTGCTCTCTGTGTGGAGTCGTGCAGTGGTCTCGCTGTAGAGTCTTTCATCGCTCTCTGTGTGGAGTCGATCTGTGCTCTCTCAATGGAGTCGTTCAGTACTCGCTGTGTGGCATTTTTTTCTTCTTGGGTATTTGACAGGTTGCTGTCATCCAATGTATCGACGATCTGCCATTGCATCATGGTATTGGATTCATTTACCATGAGTAAAGTCATGTTGAGCTTTTCAACCGTGGCGCTGATGCTTGTATGATCATCATATCCAAATAACTCAGCCATGTCTGAGTAGTGTTCTTCAATAAACAAATCATCTTGTTTTGTTTCGTATTTGTCATCGTGCTCTTCGTGTTTAATGAACAAATCATCTTCTTTGGTTTCAGATTTGTCATTGTGCTCTTCACTTCGTGTTGTGCAAACTGCTTGTTCCAGAATGCTACGGAGGTTATTTTCAACTGCTGATAGAAGTTCTGGCATTGTTCTGTCTTTCGAGATGAAAAAATTGTGTTATGTAGCTTTAAAACTATTTTTTTCAATTTTCGGACATTTCCCCTTTAAGTGGGCGTGGTCCAGGGCCTCTGACGTCATGACGCTTGTGACGTAAAGCGTAGGAATGGATTGCGCACGCACAAATCGCTTTTCCTTTACTGTGTGCTTTTTCATAAACTGTGCACGCGCAGATCCCTCTTCGAGCTGTGCGCTTTTTTTGTTCAACTGCGCATGCACGTCTTGCACAAGCGCAGAACGATCTGAATCAAAAACGTCTTTCTTCAATTGTGCATACGCGGCTGTCATTTCCTGCGCATGCGCAGACCCAGATTTGCGTCCTTTGTTCCCCAGAGAGTTTTAGATGTGCTCAGGCGCCATTTTAACTGCTTCAGACCCGTGGAAAAGAACTTTTTTGCATTTTTTCTTGTTAAAAACTTAGTTATTTTTTTCTTGCGATCTGCACTTGTCAATCGCGATTTTCAGCATTAACCCTTTCTGTTCTGATGGTTGTTTGAGTTTTACAACACTCATTCCCTGTGCAATTTGGTCTCTGAGCATTGTTACTGGTGTTACAGTCATCTTCAAATTTTTAAAGTATTACTTCTAAAGCAGTTATAGATTTCCCTAGCTTCATGTCCTGCGAGGAGAAGTGCTATTTTCATTTCTTCTGAGGCCGCGCTCAACTCATTAGCTACGACATACAGTTCGAACGTTTGTTTAGAGAGAGATTTTCCATCTGTGACTTAAATTACCGGTTGTTTTCAACTGCGGTGGAGTTCAAATGAGTTGCATCGACTGAGCAAAGTCTCCCCACGTCCGAGTTTTCTTCTGTTTTCGACCGTGCTTTATCTGCAACTAGTGTAACTTTTCTAGTAAGCGTTTTGAAGTCACCTGGTCCTGGTCCCATGTATTATTCCTTGTGTCTGAATAAAGCTCGAAGTCTTACAGTTGAAGTAGGTGCTTTATTTCTGTCAGTTGTTCTCTCTCCAGCACTTAGACTATGTTACATCTGAGCTGCCTGTCTGTGTCTTGCTCACCAGCTGCCGTTCCTGTGAAAAGAGAGAGGCTACTTCCTGTTTGTTTATGTATATATACATCTCTAGTGCTCCCTCTAGTGGTTACTTAGTTGTAGTATATTTACCTTAACCCCTTGTGTATATCACTAAACTCCCCTCCCCCATTTTCTTCCACATGCCCCTCCCTTTTCTTTTGAAGTTGGGGGGAAAAAGCTACTGACCATTTTTGGCTGGCTTTGTACTTCTGGTGGCACTAAAGAGCTTGCATGTCCACGAGGAGCCCCGGAAAGATTACAGGAACTTTAAATCACCATATGCCTGTGAATGGAAAGAAGATGCCAAGGACTAAATCAACTATTCTAGAGTGCCATTTTGTTAGATCGCTTGGCATGCACAGCAACTGATGTTATTTTTGATATGCAAATAAAATATTTGAATATTTTATTCAGGAGATGTCACCGGCAGTGCGTGGCACCGAGGCCAACACTGCTAGGGTGGCGACTGCAGTAGAGAGCCCGGTGCATGATTCAACACCATTAGTGAAGCAATCCAAGACATCATGCAATTGTTGATGGCCATGGCTGAGGGTCTCAACAGAATGTCTGGCTGACCTTAATGAGGTTCTGCGGGACATGTCCCGCTCTCAGATGGGAATGGCCGAGGCGCTGTAGAGCCTATCCCAGTCGCAGGTGGGCTTTACCGAGGTGCTAGAGAGGTGCCGAGGGAGTCAACATGATGGTACGGACGGTGGAGAACTGCGAGGGCTGGCAGAGCCAGATAATGCAAGGGCAGCCGGAGCTCGAACCAGTGCCCCTCCATCCCGAGGTGATCCCGGGCTCTATGAGCACCGAGTGGGAGGGATTGCTGAGTGCCAACCCGGACCCGTCCCATGGAGTGGAGATGGTGGACACCAGCCCCGCCGAGTTCCACCCCTCTAATGAGGCCATGTCTCTAGGTCATCGTGTGCTGACCTCGAGATGTTCTGCCATGGCCCTCTGGCCTCAGAGCCCCCAGAGAATACCTGCCAGGGGCATCGAAGACGCGGGACGAGGTAAGCAGCTGGCTGCCTCCACCTCAGATGTGCATCCTGGGGAGACACTTAGACTTGGCGGTAAAGCTAGGAGGGCAAAACACATTGAGTATCATTGAGGGCACCGAGGGTGGGGGTGTTAGGTAGGGGTTTGGTGAGGGGGGACAGCATGATCAGGAGAGTGGACATATAACACATTAAACACCCTTATGCACAACCAGTAAGATGCCTATGTCACTTTCTTCCACAATGTTGCCAACCTCCAAACCATTGCCCCATCTCTCCAGACATTTCCCCCTCCCCGTAGCACCCACCCACTTTCTGGCCATGGATATGTCCCCGGAGCTGTGTCCCATCACCTGGGTGTTTGGATGTTGGCTGCTGCGTGTGTGGTGTTGCCTCCTGCAGTGTTCAGGCACAGTGTCCAGGTTTCACAATTGATTGGGATGCTAGCCAATGACTCCCACATGATAAATGGCCCGCCCACCCACAGAATCCTCTTGGGAATTTTGAAGTACTCGCTTGACCGCAATTGCCAATTCCCGATTAGCAATAGCCTTCAGCTGCACGGCAGGAGGTCTCAGCTGTCAGGAGTTTCTGGGTGGTTGTTGGAGCAGACGGCAGCAACAAGGGTTGAGCACGGATTAACATGGTGGTGCCGCAAGTGGTTGCCCCCCTCCTCCCCCCAGTGTCTACCCCCACCCTCCTATGGCACCGCACCCCTGCGGAGGGTCCACCTCCCCCAGCCAACTGCCCCCCACCCCCTCCGAGGATCCCCTGCTGAGCACAAGGGCAGCAATCCTAGCTGCCCAGGGCTCTTTGGCTGTGAGCAGGTTCACGTTTTTCAAAAGTACTAATCGGCACCAGCGTTACCACTTGCTAGGCAGGCCGCTGAATGGCAGGAGGCCATTGGATATGGGATGGTTCTTTTTAATTGTATGGAAATAGGATTAAGTGGTGATAATTGGTTTCTCGCCACGCTGCGGCGAGATTTCTTCCCCGGGGGGGCCAGTTGCATCGTGAACTATTTGGCGCCATTGCAACTTGTTGTCTTATGATTAATCCCCTCTCTTGTTGAAGTTGTTGTCGCTCCTCTTCTCGTTCATTCAGATGACTGCTGGAGTTCCTGTGCAATTTGATGCTGAATCTCAGTTTTTTCCGAATCTGCCTTTCCAAGCCAACTTTCTTTTCTGCGTAACTATTACTGATGCCTTCTGCTTGATGTGGCTCCAGTGCCAGCTGCTCACTAGCCTCCAGCTCTTCATTAACTCTATTTGACGTTTGCGTAAATCCCTCTTTTCTGTTTGCACCTGTGCTAACCTTAGTGGATTGGGCCTGTATGGATGTTGTTTATGGCTTCATTTCCTTTATCGACATCATGCAAAATTACTTTCCTACTTCCCAATTTTTTCCCACATAGAACTCTGTGACCATATTTAGGTCATTTAGGTCATTTTGATTTTCCTCTAGAAGGTAACTCAGTAATTTTCCCAATTTTTTTAATACTTCCTCACTATTCAATTTGATATGAGGAATGTCAAATTCCTAACCTTCTAGATTTATCTCCTCTCCTTGAGCTACAATGACTGACACTTCCTCCTTTCTTTCTCTATCAAAATGCCTTTTGAGCATATTAACATGACAAACTGAGTTTTCCTTCTGTCTGGTGTTATCAAATAATTAATGATATTCAATTTTATTTTGATTTGATAAGGCCCACTCAAGCTTGCTTTTAATGGTTCACCTACCATTCGTGACAATACTCGTACTTTCTCTCCACTAACAAAACTGCATTTTTGCTTCCTTATCTGCCTCTTTTTTCATTACCTACCGTGACAATTTAAAATATTTCCAAGCCAACTCACCAGCCCTAATTAATCTCTCCCTAAAGTTTTTTTTTTAACAAACAATTTTATTGAGGTATTTTTCAGCATTGTAAACAGTTACAGATAACAAACAAAAAAAGACAAAAATATGCAAACACCAACATAAAACCAATGCCTCAATCGAACCATACTGCACAAGCTCGCTCCTCTCCCATAGACATTACCCGCCCATTTATCCCTCCTACTTTACTCTAATCTCCTCCCCCCCCCCCCCCCTCCCTTGCTGACGTTCACTCTCCCGCGAAGAAGTCGATGAATGGTTGCCACCTTCGGGTGAACCCCAGTACAGATCCCCTCAAGGCGAACTTAATTTTTTCCATACCCAGAAAACTAGACATGCCTGAAAGCCATAGTTCGGGCTTCGGGGGTTTAGAGTCCCTCCATGCCAGAAGTATTCGCAGCTGGGCTACTAGGGAAGCAAAGGCCAAAACATCGGCCTCTTTCTCCCCCTGCACTCCCGGGTCTTCCGAAACCCCAAAAATTGCCTCCCCTGGACTCATCACCACCCTTGTTTTAAGCACCCGGGACATGATCCCCGCAAACCCTTCCCAGTACCCCCTAAGCTTAGGACATGCCCAAAACATGTGAACATGGTTCGCTGGTCCTCCCACGCATCTAGCGCACTCGTCCTCTACCCCAAAGAATTTGCTCATCCGAGCTACCGTCATGTGGGCCTGGTGAACGACCTTAAATTGAATCAGGCCGAGCCTGGCACATGTTGCGGTTGCGTTTACCCAACTCAGGGCTTCTGCCCACAGCCCGTTCTCCATCTCCCCGCCAAGCTCCTCCTTCCATTTGAGTTTCAGTTCCTCCGTCTGGGACTCTTCCCCTTCATGAGCACCTTGTAAATATCCAAGACACTACCCTCTCCTCCTTCTCCTCCAAAGACTATTCTGTCCTGGAACCCTGTTGGCGGGAGGCATGGGAAGGATGGGACCTGTCTGCGGACAAAGTCCCGCATCTGCAAGTACCTAAAGTCATTACCCCTTGCCAGCCCAAATTTCTCTTCCAAGCCCCTCAAACTCGCAAAGTTCCCCTCCAGGAACATATCGCCTACACTCCTCACCCCCGCCCGCCACCATGTTTGAAACCCTCCATCCATGTTCCCGGGGGCATATCGATGGTTATCACATATAGGAGCCCAGACAGACGCACCCACCTCCCCTACATGCCACCTCCACTGGCCCCATAACCGCAGGGCCGCCCCCACTACCGGGCTGGTGGAGTACCTGGCCGGCGACAGCGGTAGGGGAGCCGTGACCAGGGCTGCCAAACTGGTGCCCCTGCACGAAGCCACCTCCACCCGCTCCCAGATAGACCCCGTACCCACCATCCACTTCCTTATCATGGCTGTTAGCCACCCAGTAGTAGTTAATCAGACTTTGCAATGGCAGCCCTCCATCGCTGCGGCTCCTTTCAAGCATCGGCTTCTTCACCCACGGGTATTTTCCTGCCCATACAAAGCTCATGATGATTTTGCCAGTCCTCTCGAAGAAGGACCGTGGGATAAAGATCAGGAGGCACTGGAAGATGGACAGGAATCTAGGGAGGATTGTCACCTTTACGGTCTGCACCCTCCCCGCCAGTGACAGCGGGAGTGCATCCCATCTCCGGAACTCCCTCTTCATTTGTTCCACCACTCTCGTCAAATTTAACTTGTGCAACCTCTCCCAGTCTCATGCCACCTGTATCCCCAAGTACCGGAAGCTTTCCTCAACCAGCCTAAATGGCAGCTCCTTCAGTCTGTTCTCCTATCCTGGCCCTTTGCCTGCACCACAAACATCTCACTCTTGGCCATATTTAATTTGTACCCTGAAAACCGGCCGAACTTCCCCACTGTTTCCAGTATACTCTCCATTCCGGCCAGTGGGTCCGACACGTACAGCAGCAGGTCGTCCGTATAGAGAGAGACTCAATGTCATCGTCCCCCCCCCCCCCCCCCCCCCCCCCATTCATTCCCTTCCACCCCTTCGCAGCTCTCAACACTCCCATTCATTCCCTTCCACCCCTTTGCAGCTCTCAACACAATCGCGGACAGCAACGGGGAGAGTGGGCATCCCTGTCTGGTCCCGCGATGCAGTCTGAAATACTCTGACATTACCCGGTTTGTCCTAACACTAGCTTTTGGGGCCTGGTCTGACCCAATTAACCAGTCCCTCCCCGAACCCAAACCGTCCCAGCACCTCCCACAAATAGTCCCACTCCACCCGGTCGAAGGCCTTCTCCGCGTCCATTGCCACCTCCACCTCCTTGCCCGTCGGGGGCATCATGATTACATTAAGCAGTCTTCTCAAGTCAGCTGTCAGCTGCCTACCTTTCACAAACCCTGTCTGATCATCCCCAATCACCCCCAGTACGTAGTCCTCAATTCTAATCGCCAGGACCTTTGCCAGGAGCTTGGTATCCACATTGATCAGGGAGATTGGCCTGTATGACCCACAGGCTTCTGGGTCCTTGATCTGCTTCAATATCAGCGAGATGGGGGCTTGCAACATCAGCGGCGGCAGGGTTCCCCTGTCCCTCGCCTCATCGAAAACCCTAGTCAAGACCGGTCCCACTATCTCCAAGAACTTCTTGTAAAACTCTACTGGGTATCCATCCGGCCCCGGGGCTTTCCCTGACTGCATGGCCTTCAGGCCCCCCAATGCCTCCTCTGCTCTAATCGGGGCCCCCAGCTCCTCCACTAGTCCCCCGCCTACTTTTGGGAATGTTAGCCCGTCCAGGAACCTTTTCATCCCCTCCAGCCCTTCCGGGGGTTCTGAAGCATACAGCTTACTATAGAAGTCTCGGAATACCTTATTCAGCCCTGCCTGGTCCTCCACTCTGCTCCCCTCCCCGTCAATCACTCCACTTATTTCCCTGGCCGCCTACCTCTTCCTGAGTTGCTGCGCTAGCAATCTGCTGGCCTTCTCCCCATGCTCATACACCACTCCCCTCGTCCTAAGTTGTTCCACGGCCCTACTCGTGGATAGCACCCTCTGTTCTGCCTGTAACCTCCGTCTCTCCCTAAGTAGGTCCTCCCCCGGTGATCCCGCATGTTCCTTGTCTATCCGATAAATTTCCCTAACCAATCTGTCCATTTCTGCTCTGTCCGCCCTGACCCTGTGAGCCCAATTGAAATCAGCTCCCCCCTCACTACTGCCTTCAACGCCTCCCACAGGGTCGCTGCTTAAATCTCCTCCGTATCGTTCACCTGCAAGTAATTTTGCATACACTTCCGAAGTCTCTCACATATCCCCTCCTCCGACAAGAACCCTACATCTAACCTCCACTGCGGGCGTTGGTAATTCCCCCCCCCCCCCCCCCCCCCCCCCCCGCCCTGCAGGTCCACCCAATGCGGGGCATGGTCCGAAATAGTGATTGCCGAATATCCCGTATTTTTTATCTCCCTTACACAGTCCCTGCTATTGATAAAGAAATCAATCCTAGAATACACTTTATGAACATGCGAGTAAAACGAGTAGCCCCTTCCCGTCGGCTGTCTGGCCCTCCATGGGTCCACTGCCCCCATTTGGTCCATGAACCCTTTCAACTCCCTTGCCATTGCTGGGAGTCTACCTGTTCTGGGACACGACGGTCCAGCCCCGGGTCAAGGACCTTATTAAAGTCCCCCCCCCCCATTATCAACCCACGAGAGTCTAGGTCCGGAATCTTCCCCAGCATTCTTTTGATAAAGTCAACGTCGTCCCAGTTCGGAGCATATATGTTCACCAGCACCACTCCCATCCCCTCCAGTCATCTCTCCCTAAAGTTTGACACTTAGTCCAATAATGTAGCCTCCAACCGCTGACTCACCAATTTCTCTTTGATCAATTTAAATTGTCCTCTCACCTCATGGCCAATAATTAATTCAAATGGACTGAATTTAGTTGAATCATTAGGTGCATCCCTAATTGCAAATACTACAAATGGAATTCCTTTACCACAATCCTCTGGATAGTCTTGACTCTGGCCCTCAGCATGGTCTTTAGAATTTGATGCCATCTTTCTAACGCCCCTTGTGATTCCAGATGATATGCCATTGAGTTAAATTCCTTTATTCCCAAGCTATCCACAACTTCCATGAATAATTTCAACATAAAATTGGATCCTTGATCTGATTGAATTTCTTTTGGTAGTACATATATGGCAAAACATTTAGTTAGTCCTCTGCAAACCTCTTAGATGTAATGTTTCTTAATAGAATTGCCTCCAGAAATCTAGTAGACACATCCATTATGGTTTACCTATACCAATTCCCACTTTTGGTTTGAGACAGGGATCCCACGCAATCAATAAGGACTCTAGTAAAAGGTTCCTCAAATGCTGAAATGGGTATTAACAGTGTTGGTTTGATTACCGCCTGAGGTTTCCCTGCTACCTGACGTGTGGCATGTGTGGTTAAATTCAACTACATACTTATATAGTCCAGGCCAATAAAAATATTTCGGTAGTTTTGCTTGAGTTTTCCTTACTCCTAAATAACCCTCGACTAGAACCGCAAAAGGTCCTTTCGAAAATCGACCGTAATACCACTTGATGAACATCTGCCCATTTCTCATCTGTTTAAATATGTAACTGTCTCAATTTTCTCATTAATACATTATTTCTAATTTAATAACACTGGTAGACACTCCGATTCCATTTCCGTATATGCTTTCTGATACAACTGCTTTATCTCTGAATCTTTCTGTTATAATTCAACCAACTTGCTTGAACTAAAGATATCCGCTTCTTCACCACCTGCCCTTGTTTTTTAATAACCATCTGATCAAACATGGTTTCTGTCAACTGAACCTTCGCCTCCTTATTTGCACTCCTCAAGTTCTCTTCCTCTTGTCTCAAATTGTGGCTTTGTGATCTGGTTATCACACAATCAGGAAACACTCCTAGATCTACTTCTTTCAACATCTGTTGTTTGACTTTCCATTGGCTTTTCAACCGCAGTAGGCTGTACTCCCACTTGTGATCCAGCCATATCATTACCGAGGATAAATTGTACCCCTGAAAAGGGTAATTTTTCTATCATTCCTGCTCCACTTTTCACATTACAAGGTGGCACACTACTGCACTCACCACTAATTCCACATATTATCACCTTCTCTGGCAATACTCCTTCCAACCTACATGTCTCCTTATCTCTCAACATTAAAGATTGACTTGCTCCTGTATCCCTCAAGATCTTAATCTCCTTACCTACTCCACCTTGTACACACGAGTAAACCTTACTCTCACAAATAAAATACTTAAGTTCTGGTTCCTGCTCATTCATCAACCTCTGAACCGGGTGTACAATCTGTTGCACCACTTCCACTAGGACAATGATTTTTCATCCCACTTTAATAAACCCCACCTGCTTATCCTGTTTTACCAGCTCTGTCTTCCCAGTGCTTTTCTTAAGACACCAATAGTGCGACTTCACATGTCCAACTTTATTACAATGAAAACATTTAAGTGTCCTTATATCTTTACCACTATCATAGGTTTCCTTCTTACTCTGAGGCACTCTCTCCTTAACATCACCAACTAAACCTCCTTTGAATTGACCACCTGTAAATTTCTCATTTCCCCAGGTCTATCCTTCACCGATTTGCTTTATGAACCAATTTAAAATCTTTGGCCATTTCTGCTACCTTTAATTCCAACCTTTTCAGTTGATGTTCTCCCTGCAGTGCTAGTTTCCAAAGTTCAAATTCTCTCTCTTCTTCCTTTTCTCTTTCTTCCTTGGCTAATTTTTCTATCTCTACCTCAAGTTTCCTCCTTTCCATGTCCTTTTGAAAAGCCCTTTCTTTTTACTTTTCCTTTTCCTTTTATTATGTCTTCACTACTGTTTCTTTCTGTTTATCTTCTTCCTGCAGTTCTATTACTTTCATTTGTATTTGAATTCTACCTAATTCTAACGATTCAGGTTGTGTCTCTGGTAAATTTAAATATTGATCTATGTCTTGTATTATCCTCGACTTCCTCAGCCCTTGCTTGCAGTTCAGCCTTTAGAATAGCACTGCTGCTTCTTGAGCAGTCATCAATGACTCAGCTCAGTTTAATTAAACTAAGGACAAATGTTGCCGATGACTTTATTACTGCTGAGGCTCAAATATCAGAATAATATTGCAAGTTTGTGTCTGACTTTTATTGAGTTTTGAGAATTATTTCACTTTTATGGTACACTGCTTATGTGATCTAAAAATTTATCTGATAGTTGGATGAGCATTATCTTTCCCCTCTCCTGTCCCACACCCCTCCTGTCTCAACAATTGGTTTGGAAACATTCATGTCAGACAGTTCTGGTGAAGGTCAGGAATGATTTTTTTTAAAATATCGTATCTGAACCAAACTTCTGTCACTTTGTGGTAAGATATTTTAGTGTACTAACATGTGGCATGAGCTGATCGATGGAATTTAATCTTTTTTTTAAGGCAGCTAATTTCAGGATGCAGTTTCTCTTGCTATGAGAGATAGATCACCTGCAAAATCCTATCTACTTTTTAATCATAAATCATACTACTATGAACACGAAGCTATCTTGTTTGATATATTCAAATAAATTCACTGATGGATTTTATAGTTTAGAATTTGTCACAAAACAGTTATGACACAGCTTAGTCTCTTGGTACGAGGAGATGTTAATGAAGAATAGTCCTTGTGGGTTTTTTAATATTTGCATTGTTTGATGGACTGAAGCCATCCTTGCATTGTATAAACCAATGATAAATTTCCAGGGCTATCTTGTGAATAAGCCACAAGTGTGTCCCTGATTTGCAGGTTAGATCACCTACACTTGGTTAGATTTATCTGTGCTAACAATTCTTATGATTTTATCATTATTTAGAAAAAGTAAAGCACTCAAAATGTAACCTGGCGATGTGAACAACAGAAATGCACTTGTGCGATGTTTTTTAGAAATGTCTACGGGGAAATAATGTATTTGAGTGACTCCATGTAAAACATATATACTTTTGCCCTGTTTTTATGGAGTTGAAGGCCTCATTAATTGTGAACTAATTTGAATCAAGTTAGCCTAATAGGATAGAATGAATTAATATTGCTGATCTGCTGTTGGCTAGTTTTATGTTGACATCAACAATCTAGAAATAATTATTTCTGAAGTTTTTTAACATATGCCGCAAACAATATCTGATCTAATTTCATGCAGAAGAAATTCAATTACATTCCAACTGTGCTTTCACATCAGCATACTCCGATGTGTGTCACATTCCAAATTATTGTAATTCTTTCATGTAACTTAGGAAGGATAGAAAGTCATCGAGCAGGAAAAATGGTTTAAAATGGTACAAGGATCTCAACTCTAAACTTTAAAAATCAGTCGGTTTTCTCCCTTGGAAGTCCTGAATTCACCAATATGGTGAGTGACATGGAAATATTTGGAATCCTTCTCGCACCTTGCCATTTTCCTGCCTATGATAGAATTACTGTTTAGAGATAATTTATAAGTGTTTTGCATTATATAAGTCTGAGAATGGTTTCCAAAGGTTTAGCACTTTTAAGATGTTCATCACAGGACCTCCTTAACTAAAAAGAAAATTTAGAGGCAAGCCCAAATGGCATATTTTCCAGCATTTCTTAATGTCTGTCATTTTGCTCAGGAAATGTTGCACATATCACTGTTATCCATTCCTCTTGATAGAGTAAAATCTGATAAAGATAGATAGATAGCGGTACTATATTACTTTTTAAAGAGGCAGGGTTAAAATTTGCCTGTATGGAGAAGAAATGCAAATGTTGGGTTTTAAAACTTTTCCAACATGCAGGTCATTGGCTATCTAATAAAACTATTCTTAAAACTAATATTGATGATAGAATTTTAAAGAAGTAACTCAGGAAGGATAGAAAGTCATCGAGCAGGAAAAATGGTTTAAAATGGTACAAGGATCTCAACTCTAAACTTTAAAAATCAATCGGTCTTCTCCCTTGGAAGTCCCTTAAAAGAAGTAAAATCGATCTTCTCCTGTTACATTTTACGTCCTTAACTTCTCAAGTGGAAGTCAGGAGCAAGGGGCACGGATGTCACTATGATTTCACATTTTGTACCTTGCATTCATCTCTAATGACCTTTTTTTTTCTTAAAAGTCCCTTCCAAAGCTGAGAAAGTTGCCAAATATGCTGTTAGAATTGTAGTCTCCTCTGTTCCTGGTTTCTATTTTTCTTTGTCAAAGTTTTCATCTAGCCTCTAATTGCATCTCTGATATCACAGACATTCTGGATGATTTCCTCATATGTGATCAGTCTGTACAAATTATTTTGACACATTGTTTTGGATATAAAAGCGGGAAAACTATTTTTGCGGCAATAATGAATAACATGTAATCAGATGCTGCAACTATTTACAGGTATCTTATTGGTTTTGTTGTTTGCCACTCGTTCATGTACAAGCTACAAAGCACCTCAGTGTTGCATACTCCTGTCATTAACCCAATTACCATATGTTATTGCTAATATGTTAAAAAAAACTTGAAGTTAACTCTGTTACTTTCATATTCATGCATTTATAGTTTTGATAAACCATACAGATTCTTCAAGCTACATTTTTACTTTCCCCTTCCTTCTCTCAATTTGGCTGCATTGTCTATTCAATAATTCCAATAAAGAACCTGCTCCCAGCTCAGAGATAGGGTCAGACAAATTTTGCTCAATCTCTGTAGCGAAGCACCTGAACAATTTTCCTCAGTACCTAATTGAGGTTGTAAACTGTTTTTGCCAATGAGTACAGAAGTGAATCTGGGTGTTTCAGCCTGTGGTGTTATTGGCAGAGGACATATTATTTCCATTTGAAGGAGAATTTAGTGAAACTAAGCACCCCTTTCAAAAGACAACATTTTTAAAAATAGATTTTTACGGCACTTGGACTTGGGGAACAAAGATATTCTTTCTGGCTGACAATATTCTTAATGCCCTTTTTTAAAATGAAATGTGTATTTCATTACCTGGTGTCCAATTTATACTGTGGTCCCAAAGTAGATGCAGATGAGTAAAATCATTTGGCACATTTTGGGTCATGGAGAAAGACTTGGAGCGGGATTTTCCGTCCCGCAGCGCCTGTTTTCTGGTGCGGCGCGCCCCCGCCAGCGGCAGGATCCTCCGTCCCAGTAACCAGCTAGTATGGTCTCCCATTGTGGGCTGGTTTGTGCTGGTTTCATCATAGAAACCCTGCAGTGCAGAAGGGGGCCTTCGGCTCATCGAGTCCACAACAACCCACTGAAAGAGCACCCTAACCTGGACCCAATCCCCCACCCTATCCTTATTATTCCACCTCGGGACAATTCAGCATATTCAATCCACCTAACCTGCGCATCTTTGGACTGTGGGAGGAAACTGGAGCACCCAGAGGAAACCCACTCAGACACAGGAGGATTGTGCAAACTCCACAGACAGTCAGCAGAGATTGTAATAGAACCCGCGTCCCTGGCGCTGTGAGGCAGCAGTGCTATCCACTGTGTTTTTGCAGTACAAAAATTGGTGCGGGGTTAGAAAATTACCAAAATAAATCTATGCCTCACCTGAAAAAATTACAAAAGTTCAGATAAGCTCATTTTAGGTTCTTACTATGCTGAACCAAACTTTTCTCAGCCTTTTATTGATTCAATCTTATATCCACTTGCATCACTAAGCCTGCTTGCACCATTAAATCACTAATTTCCACTCATCCATTTGTCATCGCAACCACATTGATGCCTTTGTCACCACAGATTTGCTTATTCCAATAACCTTCCACGACTAGGCTCATAGTCTGTACCCTAAGTAATCATCAGCTCATCGAAAAATTTATCCATATCCTATCTTGCATCCAGTCCAATTCATCCCTCACCCTCGCCCTTGCTGGGTAGCCAGGTGGTGCAGTGGTTAGACTGCTGCCTCACAGCGCCAAGGATCTGGGTTCGTTTCCGGCCCCGGGTCACTGTCCGTGTGGAGTTTGCACATTCTCCCCTGTGTGCGTGGGTCTCACCCCCACAACCCAAAGACAGGCAGGGTAGGTGGATTGGTCATGCTAAATTGCCCCCTAATTGGAAAAATATAACATATACATATATTTTTTTTTAAACCCTCGCCCTTTGCTGATCGACCTTGGCTTTTGGTTCCCCAACACCTTGGTTAGAAATTGATACTTATTTTTAAATCCTCCCAACTCAATAAACTTCTTCATTGTTTCTATTCCTCTTCACTCTATCTTGTGGAGTTATAGCTCAAGATAACTGGACCCCATGCTCAGGGCTTCTCTCCTTCTTCATTATCCTCTTTTAAAGACCCCTTTTAAAATTCATCTTTTGGTCCCCATTAATGTTTCTTTCTTGTTCATATTTTGGTACACCTGTGTAAAGTACCTCGGATAATGAAAGTGCTGCATAACTGCAAGTTATTGTTACACCACTGGTGAAAAAGTGTAGATATGTCCATGTTGATTAGAAAACAAATCTGGTGGCAGCTGTGACTAGCTGTAAACTGTTCTGTTTATTGACTGTCCTCAAAAACTGACTTTACCAAATGCATCTCTGGTTCGAAATGTAATAACTTTTATATGTATGATGCACTAACAATTACGCAAAGACGAGAGTAGGATGTAATCGAGGCTTTATTTTACTGAGATGTGTGGCCTCCTACAGCAGCTGACGAAATGGCAGCTGTACGGGGAGCACACACATTTATACTCCGTCTACTGGGCGGAGCCAGCAGGCAGGCAGGAATCTACCCCCGTATCTGTAGTACAGTGGCCTTACCGTAAAGCACCTATATATACAATACATACATCAGTGGTGACTACCACAATGTATGGCATTATGAAATCCTGCACTACCAAGCAGATTCCCAGCTTGTAGTTGTCCATTCCAGTTCCTTTGAGAAGGATATTGTCCAACTGCAAAATACCTTTTTATTTGCTAATGGAGTGTCTTGTCTGGTTTACATTACTACTGTACTGTTCTTATATTGTTTTATTTAGCATATAACTTTTGAATACAATTAGTTCTTTGATACTTGTGTGCCATGATAAGAGCATGTCCAAATATTTGCGTAGAATAAAACCAGCTCAGAAAAGTCTGTGCTTGTACAAATAGACATGGCATCAAAAAACACTCAAATCCCTGGTCATGTTCAGGTGACAAGGTAGGCAGTAAAGATGGGATTTACTGTACTTTCATTTTTTTAAAGTGATTTGTTGGGTATAGTAAATTGAACATGTGATCCCACTATTTGCGATGTGGCTATGATGCTTTAATCACTGTCCAGATTTATTTTAATACCAGTGGTAATGCAAGTGCAATTTACAATTTGGTACCTTGACCTGTGTTGCTTTCTGAAATATTGTATTTTCAAAATGATAGCAGTAAGGGATGTTTCAACCAAACTTATATATATTATATATTGCATATTATATATGTAGATTATATATTACATTCGCAGATAATTTCAGTGAACCCTTGGTTGACAGCTTAATATTAAGGAATTATACATTTGGTATGTCAATTTATGAAGCTAAAGAGAAGCAGAGGGAGAATGCTTTCCGTACAAAGTATGTGCGTAGAAATTGTGAAAAGAAATTTCGACAAGAATGTAAATTTAAACAGTCTTATTTCGCCTCTTGGAAATCTGGCATTTTTAAAATGCTGCTTTAGCTGGAGTTCCTCACTTAGGAAGCTGAGCGCCAGCCTGTGTGCCTCCTTAAATGGAAGTCAACATTTCAGACTGATATCGCTGCCAGTCCAGCAGCATCTGATAACTTGGGAAAGTTAGTACTGGCTGAATACTGCTTTCCTTTCAGCTAGTACTAACTTTTCCTGGCACTTTTGGCATCTAAATTGGGAAAAATTACTATTGGCTGGGAGTTGCTGCATATTCAGCCAGAGTTACCCTTTCCTGGACTAACCACTTCTGGATTGACTTCTATGCTGGTGCTAAGCCATGTATGTGAATAGAACCAACTCCATTAACTTTGTCATTGGAGAAACTTAATCTGCATTGGGATCTCCTTGAGGGGAGAGGGGAATTAAAATGACCTGTTTTGCATATTTTTGATTTTTGTTTTCTTAAATTTATATTTTTGGGGTATGTTTGTAACATACTTTTAAGTTTGTATAGACACTGCTCACAAAATGGAAATGTATCACTTAATGCACTTACCAACTGATCAGATGCTTATTGACAGTATGTGTGAAAGTATGTGTAAAAGTTGACTACAGGAAGACATGTGAAGAGTGATGACTTCAGTAAACTACTGAAGGCTCCACCCATGCAATCACATTCCAATGTGAGTCATGATTTCCAATGAAGTTTGGGGGGAACCTTCCGCTTTATTATAGATCAGTCGTGTAAGCTACAGAAAGCGCTATTCTGTATAGACAATCCATAAAAACACCAGGTCTATTCTAGGATTGACTTTGTGGTCGGTAGGTCCTTGCTGCCGGGGGTGGTGGAGTCGGGATTCTGAGCACTGGTGATTTCTGATCATTCTCCACACTATGTAGACATGATGATTGGCTCGGGCCGTGCTCAGTGCCCCCTTTGGAGCTTTGATACTTTGCTGTTGGTGTTCAAAGGTTTTGCAAGAGGATCTCCTCTGTCATTGAGGAATATTTGAACTTTAATAGAAGTAAGGAGATTTCCCTTTCAACGCTGCAGGTGGCGCTAAAGGTGGTCAATGGAGGGAAGATTATCTCCTTTAAAGCACATAAGGAAAAGAGTGAAAGGGCATTGAGGCAGAGGTTGGCGGATGCCATCTCAGAAGTGGACTGTCAATATTCGATTAATCAGACACCAGAATTGCCGGCTAGTAGGAAGAAGCTACAGTTGGAGTTTGGGCTTCTATCCAGGGACAGGGCGGTGTGCTTGCTGTGATGTTCACAGGGGCTCTTTATGAACACAGGGAGAAGGCTAGTCGCCTACTGGCAAATCAGCTGAGGCAGCAGGCAGCCTCTTGGAAACTTTAGGGGGGGGGGGGGCCGGGTGGACTGGCCTCCACCCCTCCACCCCAACCAAAGTTAATGGGGCCTATTGGAACCTGTACAAGTCTGAACACCCGGGGAATGAGTCATCAATAGTGGAGTAGTTGGAGAGGGTGGAATTGGAAGCTCCTCTGGGTATAGTTTGAAGTGGTCGGGTAGGTGCCGGGGCCAGACGGGTTCCCGATTGAATTTTACAAAAGATTTGCCAGTTGCTGACCCACTACTGCTTAAGATGTTTGAGGACTCTGACTCAAGGGATGTTGCCAGTCTCTTTGGTGCAGACGATGATTTCCTTGACATTGAAGAAAGATAAAGACCCGGTAGAATGTGGGATATACTGCCCTATCTTTTTGTTGAATGCAGATGCAAGGTTGCTTGCAAAGGTATTGGCGAGGCGCATGGAGTCCTGCCTCCCCGGATAATTTCAGAAGAACAGTCCGTCAATGTCCGGAGACTGCTCAACGTGACTCCGACCCCCTCTCCATCCCCTGAAACAGAGGGGATTTTTTCTCTGGATGCAGAGAATATGTTTGATGGGTGGAATGGAGCTATTTATTTGAGGTTTGACTTTGGATTAGGTTTATATTTTGGATACAGCTTGTGTATAGAGCCACCACTGCCAGTGCACATGCAAATGATTCAAACACAAAGCACATTCGACTGGGAAGAGGCACGAGACAGGGATGTCCATTGTCTCCTCTGGCTATTGAACCTCTGGCCATCGCACTGTCATCCACAAAGTGGCGGGAAATTGGTAGAGGAGGAAGGGAGTATAGGGTGATATGCATACGGGCAACCACTTACTGTATGTGACGGACCCCCTCTCTAGTGCAGAGGAGATAATGAAACTGCACAAGAGTTTTGGCTCCTATCCGGTGTACAGAATGAACCTGGGTAAAAGCTTTCGGGTGAATCCCCAGGAACGGGAGCTGATCTGAGGAAGTTGCCTTTTCATCTGGCTAGGTCCAACCTTTGTTATCTGGGAGTTCTAGTGGCCAATATAGATGGTAGTTCAAACTGGGTGCTATCCCAATGTTAGCCCCAATCTGTGGAAACCATTGTTTTGTGCCTGCGGTTTTGGATTCGTCCTTTGGGGTTTGGAAGGAAAAGAGGGGTTGGAGAGGTTTGACAGATCTGTTGTTGGTAAATTCCTGCATTTTGAGGAGTAGCTAGAAAAGGGGACGCTCTCAACAGCTAACCATTTCAGTGTTCCAAAGGAGTTTGGTTCCTTCCCTTTGCCCCTCCCCTTGTTAATGGACAAAGTTCTTTTGGCAGCAAGTGCAGGGGAGGAGGAATGTCGGTCAGCTGATGTTGACAAGTCAGGTCCTACCTCTATGCTCTTTAACTCTTTTCCTTGTGTGCATAAAGGAGATAATCTCCCCTCTAATCATCACCTTTAGCTCCACCTGTAGCATTGAAAGGGAAATCTCCTCACTCCAATTAAAGCTCAAATATTCGTCGTTGACAAATTAAAAGAAAATGGGAGGAGGAACTTGAGGATGGGGAGTGGAGTGAGGCTTTATATAGCGTTACCTCTACCTCTTCGGGGGCGGGGGAAGCACAGTGAAGGGGAGATAGGGTTCTGGGAGGGGAGGGGGATGTTAATGTTCTTGGTTTGTTTTCTTGTTTTATTATATTGTGCTTGCCAAGAAATGTTTAATAAAAATATATTTTTTTAAAAGCTTTACCTCTTTGTGCGCCAGGCTCAACCTGATACAATTCAAGGTGGTACATAGGGGGCATTAGACCAGGGTCTGAATGAATGTTTTTTGTTTTTTTTTGCAGGCCTGCGGATAGGTGTGAACGGTTTTCTGAGGGCCCTGCCCATCACACACACATGTATTGGTCCTGCCCTGGGCTTGTGAACTTTTAGGTCTCCTTCTTCATCACCATGTTAGGTGGATTGGCTATTTTAATTGCCCCTTAGTGTCCAAAACACGTGTGTCGGTTAGGTTGAGAGGTTATTGGGATAGGGAAGGGTGTGCGTTTGGGTGGAATAATCTTTCAGGGGGTTAGTGGATATTTAATGAGCCGAACGACGTCCTACTGCCGTATGGGGCTCTATGTCGGGTATTCTTTGGGTGGACTAGGGGCCGTGCCCTTTGGCTATTTTTGAGATCTTAAACTTGCCGATGTCACAGTCAGGCTCTTGCCTTTGCTTCCTTGATAGCCTGTAGGAGAATCTTGTTTGACTGGAGGTCCTCGAACCCACCCATTGCCTGGCTTCACGACCTGATGGAATTTTTACACTTGGAAAAAATCAAGTAACTAATGAGAGGGTCGCTGGAAGGTTCTACCTCAGATGACAGCTGTTTATTTCCTTTTCCAGAAACTTGGTCATCATCAGGTGTTCGAGGGGTGGGCATTGGGGATTGGTTGTCGGTTCTTTTGGGTTGGGGGTGAATGAAAGGTTGGAATACTGTTAACTGATGTGCATAAATAGTTGTATTGTTATTCTGGAAAATTGTTATCCAAATTTTTTTTGAAATTGGGGGGCGGGTTGGGCGGCAGGGAATTTTTTTTCTTTTGTTTCTTGTATGTGTCTGTTTGAAAATTTGAATAAAAATATTTATTTTTGTTGCAAAAGAGAATCCAAAAGAAAGTTAGGCAACTGAGCTCTTAAATCAGTTGCACTTTGACTCGTTGTTTTGAGGACTGTTCTGCACCTTAATCAGTGAAAGGCAGGGAATATTGATGGCACATAAACAATGTTGAAATTGAACAAAGTGGAATTTGGTACAAATACATTGCTAACAGTGACTTCTGCTTTCAAGTTAACTGTCATAAAAATGTTGATCAATTAATAGTTAAAAGATGGCTTTGATTGTTAAAATGAGATGATGTGACATGTTGGACTTTGTTTCGGGCTTAAAATTCTTCGTAGTGTTTCCAATATCAGATGTTTGTTTCTCAGACCAAATGAGAGAAAGGGCACTGTGGGTGCCAGGTGCTTCATCCCATGGATTGAAGAAAAATATGAGTCATTGTAGATTGCTGTTGCAGACCACTTGGGTATCCAGTGGAGAGCAGCATTTGCAGAGGCCTCGAGCAGGCCTCCAGCCTACATTCCTGATGGAGAAGGGTGCAGAGAGAGAGAAAAAAGAGAGAAATAATAAAACACCATAGAAAATTAATGCTTACTCCTTCATGCTGAAATTAATGGAAATCAATCTCATTTACTTGAAATTGCTTGCGACTTCATGGCACCAGTAGCAAAGGGCATATTTACACAGTGGAATTGGCAGCCTGTTTGGAGTTCTTTCCTTTCATCCCCTTCAAAACCAACTGGAGTTAAGTTATTTGCCCATCACTAGATGGCAGCATCACTTTATATTGCTTTTTGTGTTGACAACAATGCTGTGATTCCTATAAAGAATCCCAACTTTTACTGATTCTGTACTGAAGGTAATAAGCTTTCTGGTTAATATCCCAGTGCACTGAGGATAGCCCAGTGATTCAGTATTTTGTTGTGCCGACCTGCTGCCTGTAAGCAAAACCTTTCTACCCTACATAGTGAATATCCCTTGATCCTTTCTATGTATTTGATGTCAGTTGGGTACAGCATGGAGAACGGTCACCTGGTACATCCCCGTTGGAACAGCACCCCAGTCAATGGCTTTGGCAGAGGTAGGATGGAATTTGGCATTGTGTCAACCATTTGGAAGGAGTTTCTGAATGCAAATCCTCGAGTCTTTACAAAAGAAATAAAATACTGGTGTTCTAGTTCAGTATATTAGTTTTTATATTGGTTTAGAATGCTATGATTTTAGGAAGCGGCTCAGCAGATGTGTAGTTCTATATGTCTCCCCCCGATCCCATGGTTACCTAAAATATTATTTGTGGCTGATAACTGGAAAGTTTGGTGAATCGAACTTGGCCTTGAGGTGGGCCCTGCTGGAAAACTCATCTTTCATTCTCACTCCACAGTATAAAAATTTCCCACTTTGCCTGTCTTTAGCTTTGACAAAGGGTGATCTGGACTCGAAACATTAGCTCTTTCCTCTCCCTCCAGATGCTGCCAGACCTGCTGAGATTTTCCAGCATTTTCTCTTTGGCCTTGAGGTCTTCTGAGCCCTTCTTCCCTGCACGTAGCCAACAGTTACTGAGCCCATCCTCCCCCCCCCCCCCCCCCCCCCGCTCTCGCTTGTCGCCTTTCCACTTGCAGTCACTTCCACCAACACTCCTCTTCCTCTCAGTCCTACCTAAAAAACACAAATGAGAAAACAAAACCTCAATTTTGCATTTAAACAGTGTGGAAGAAGAAATTTTACTGGCTTAGCAAAGTAGTCACAACATGTATGGACTGGTGCAAGCAATTCTTTTTTGCAATGTAAATCATGTTAAATTTTGGACCTATTTTATGTAGGATGCTAACATTGCATTCGTGTCAAAGGCTACATTTCTGTGATAAAGCAAACAGCAAGAAAAATGTGCAGAAACAGCTGTTTTCAATTACAGTTCAGCTGGACATTAATCTAACTACCAAGAATTTCTGGGAATCTACCTCATCTCCAGCTTTAATGAGACCGTATCCTGTTTTGTTGGCCTACTTTGAGGCTATATTTCACAGCTATCAAAAACCTTAACAGCAGAACGTCTAACATACTGCAGCATCTTTTTTTTCCTTTAAGTAAAAGGGATCCATACAGAGTTCTTTCAATATTTATGCATGGAATTTATTTCTCTTACTCTTGGATCCCTTTCTTGTATCTCACTAGGCTTCTTGCCTTAGCTGTGATGAATGTTTGGCAGCTAGTGTGAGTAAGGATGGGTTCATACTTAATGCAAACCAAGGAAAAGGAACTTGTGCTGGAATTTTCAACCCTGTAAACGTCTGTAGTGCTGAGGAAGGATTTTTAGTATGGTCAGAAAGTTATGTTCCCGGTGATCAGGCAATATGTTTACAGTGCAGTGCAAAGTTGTATTGTGCACTCATTCAACTGCAGCAGTTCAGAACGCTTTTGTCATTGCATTTATCTTTCACTGTAACCCAGTAGTGAGAGGGAAAAGGTACATGCTAAAAGAACAAATAGTAAGTTGAACTGTGCTTGGCTAGAACTCGTCTTTATGCAATACATTGCGGCACAAAAATCAAACTAAAGCTACATTTGTCCTAAGGTATGAAATGACTACAGTTTGTTTCTATTAAGTGATATGACTATTATGTTGAATGTGAATTAGAACATGATAGCCGGTTAACTGCTAGTCTCTTGGACTGCTTGAAAACTCTTTGTTGACTCGGAAAATTCAGTACATTAGTCACTATGCACAATATTTGAAATGCCAAAAGACTGAGAGTAACGTATCTAAGATTGGTGACAATACAAAGTGAGGTGGGAATGCCGCATTGATGGTACTATGAAAGCTCACTAGGATGGTATCTGGGGTGAAATGGCTGTTCTATGATGAGATTTAGTAAATTGGGCCTATACTCTGCAGTTTAGAAGAATGAGAGATAATTTCATTGGAACATACAAGATTCTGAAGAGGGTTAACAGTGAGATTGGAGAGATTGTTTCCCCAGATTGGGAAATTGAGAACATGGCGGCACAGCCTCAGGATAAGGGAGCAATCATTTAGGACTGAAATAAGAGATGTCTTCACTGACCATTATGAATCTTCAGACCTGTCTACCACAGAGGATTGAGGATGCTCCATTATTGAATATATTCAGGACTGGAATTGTGGAATTTTTGATCTGAGAATTGAGGGAGATGAAAAATGGGCAGAAAACTGGGGTTAAGGCTGCAGATCCAGCATGATCAAGTTGAATGGAGGAGCAGGTTTAAAGGGATGTATCATTATCTCCTAATCCCATTTCTTTTGTCCTTATATATGAAAAATACCCACTTTTTATTTTAATTGTTAAAAAATCAACCTTTTGTCATTTATGAGAGTGATGCTCACATTTACCTGCCACCACAATATTGTTTCTCACCTTCACAGTTGGCTGGATAGTCAGGTGACCTAGATTAATACTTGTGCCACCCTGGAATGCCGGGAGATGTGTGAAGAGTAAATTACTGGAACATACCTCTTCATTCATCTGAGGAAGGAGCTGTGCTCCGAAAGCTAGTGATTTGAAACAGACCTGTTGGACTTTAACCTGGTGTTGTAAGACTTCTTACTGTGCTCACCCCAGTCAATTGCTGGCATCTCCACATCAAGAGTAAATTAGTAATGGCTCTTTTCACTGTCCTTTTGGTGTGAGGAAGGAAGGGCAATGGGGTGGGTGGATGGGTGCCTGACTTCTCGTCAACTCTTACCCAAAAGCAATGCAGCTTAAATCGGAAACTCATGAGTGTGGAAAATAGAAATTAAGAGTCCTGGTCCACCATTTGAAAAAGATTAGTGGTAAGCCAGATGATTTGGAAAGTTGTAAAACCCAACAAACGATGACAAAAGTATAATAAAGAAGGGGAAGATAAACAATGAGAGTAAACTAGCAAGTAATATAAAGACGGACCATAAGAGAATCTTTAAATATTTCAATGGAAGAGAGAGGCCAAAGTGAACACACACCCTTCAGAGAATGAGACTGGGGAAATAATAATGGTGAATCAGGAAATGATAGAAGAGTAAAATAAATATTTTGCATAAGTCTTCATTGTGGAAGATACTAATAGCTTTCCAAAAATATAAAATAATCAAAGGGCAAAAGGGGGAGAGGAAATAAATATAATAAAAGAGCACTAGAGAAAAAGTATTAGACAGACTAATGGTGTTAAGGCAGTTAAGACCCCTGGACTTGATGGGTTATATTCTAAGGTATTAAAGGAGGTAGCAACAGAGATGGTGGGTACACTAATAGTAAGCATCCAAGAATCCTTAAATTCTGAAGATTGGAAAACCACCAATGCAACACCTTATTCAGAAAGGGAGTAAGACCAAAAATAGGTAACGATAGGCCAGTTAGCTTAACATCTGGCATTGTGAAAATGTTGTGTACATTACTTAACATCTGACATTGGGAAAATGTTGTGTCCATTATAAAGGATGTAATAGGAGAACATTGATAAATACATAATATAATCAAGCAGAGTCAGCATGGCTTCATGAAGGGAAAATCATGCCTGACAAATTTATTAGACTTCTTTGAGGTGATAGAATAGATAGGTGTTTGATGACTGGCACAGAAATTATAGGCCGAAGGTCCTCTTTCTGTGCTGTAAAACTCTATAACTTTAGATAAAAGGGAACTAGTAGATGTAACATACTTGGTTTTCAAAAAAGTGTTTGATAAGGTACCGCACAAAAGGCTATTTAATAAGTTAAGAGCCTATGATGTTGGAGATAGTATATTCACATGGATAGAGGATTGGCTGACTGATAGAAGATAGCGAGTTGGGATAGGATTAGCATTTTCAGGATGGCAACCTATAACTAGTGAAGTGCCACAGGAATCAGTGCTGGAGCAACAATTATTTATAATACATATTAATGACTTTGACGAAGGAAGTGAACTTACTATTGGCAAGTTATGGATGACACGTGTTAGGAAAACAGTGGGAGTTTTAAGGGATTTATATTTGTATTTTTAAATATTAGAAATAAAGCATAGTTATAAGTGGGTTTAATTTAGTGTTGCTGGGTAAGGAAGGATAAACCTACAGTTAGATTCATGCCAGACAAAGGTGTATGCATCTGGGGGTTTTAGTTTCTGTCAGTATGGATGCAATTCTGCTGATCTAGAATTGCCATGGCAGCTTTTGCTCCCTTATTGCAAGCTAGAGTATAAATACTTTGCAAAGACAGACATACCATTAGCCCAATTGCAATCAATTAGATTCTGCTAAAGTAATATGTTCTGTATCATGAAGGTGTATTATCTACATTTTGTTTCATTCCTTTGTATTATACTGTTTAACTGCTGGTTACTCGAATCTGTGCTGCCACTTCAAGGCTGAGAGCAGTGTGCTTTAGCCAGAGACAGTGACCAGGAAGGGGGATGAAATCTGTGACAAGTACATGGAGTTTGGCAGGAACCAAAGACAATTACTTAATTCTTCCCAATGCTTAACTCCAGGAAATTGCAATTTGTCTCAGACTGGGTGTCACTTAACCAGTCTAGCAATACAGAGGCAGAAGGATCAAGAGATGATAGAGAGGCAGATCTGATTATCGTCAGCATACACGTGGAAGAAGACCCCATGTCTGTTCATGTTGATTCCAAGAACCAGTATTTAGATGAGGAGGAAGAGGAGCCAAGGATAGGTCTGTGCTGGAGATACTTTAGCTGATTATGAGATTAAAAATGAAGCCAATTGAAGGCACTTTGACTGAACTCGAAGGTGGGGGAGTGGGGTATTGAAGGAGATTGATGTAATTGACTATGCCCAGGCTTGCATAACACACCATGGTTATAGTCACAAGGATATCATAGAATCCCTATAATGCAGAAGGAGGCCATTCGGCCATCGAGTCTGCACCAACTCTCTGAAAGAGCACCCTACCCAGGGTTGCTCCCCTGTAAACACGCAACCCCACCTAACCTTTGAGCTTGAAGGGACAATTTAGAATGGCCAATGCACCTAACCCGGAGGAAACCCACGCAGACACGGAGAAAATGTGCAAACTCCACGTAATTACCCGAGGCCAGAATTGAACCCAGGTCCCTGGCGCTGTGGGGCACTTTTCCTAGAGCAAATTCAGTGCTGTGGCAAGGGCAGAAACCAGCTTGGAGAGATTTGCACAAGGCTTGGCAAGAAAGATAGTGATATCACATTCACAGACTTGGGCGAGGAAAGAGAATTTTGTGATGGAGCACATGAATTTAAAATTGTGTCATTTCAATTGGATAGCCTTCTCTTTTAATTCTAAATTCTCTTCAAAATAACCGTTTTAAGAAAAAGCTTTTTAAAAATCCTATTTCCTATATTTATTTAGATATAATACTGTAAATTTTGTAGTATTTGTTTGTCTTGGGCGCTGTCAGTCAACTGTGTGGGCGTCTTGAGGACCGCAGGCTCCAGTCTGTCAGCAGTCTGTGGTCCGAGCAGAGCCCACATGGTTGGATGACTGTTCCAAAGGTAAACAACAACAAAAAGCTTTCCTATACCTAAGTAATTAGATTGAACTGGCTTCTCCTCCTTCCTCCTCCTCTTTTGCTAAAGTTAAAGATATTTTGAGCACAGATTAAATTAAGTATTGAAAATGCAGCATTTAGAAGCTTTTGAGTATAATGTAGCCATCACTTTGGTTAAAGGAAATTGTTTCTTTTGAATGGATTCCAACATGGTTGGTTTGTGGGAAGCTTGAGTATGTGAGATGCTGTGTGTTTGCTGAGGGGTAGAGAATTTTGGAGCCTGCCTGCAATATTGGGAAAATAATATTTCCTTTCCCTCCTCCCCCTTTAATAATTATATGACCTTTCAATAAGTGTTTGGAAAAATAGATCACCATGACACTTTCAATAAGACTTTCAAATTATAGTGAAGGAAACAGAGGTCAAATCCTATTGTCTCCGATGTCTCCATGTGATTTATTTGTGGAAATGTCTGCTTGGAATGAAGCATTTTAAGAACTTTACATGACTACTATGCAGCCTGTGAAGTAGTGAAACAAATTATGTTCTTGCAATAGAATCACCAAAGCCCCGATCATTTGTTGTCCTAGACCTTAGATTGAGGACCCTTTAATGCATTCTCCAGTCCATTCTGTTGCAGTTTGGTTCCCTATAAGACCACAGGTGGTGCTGTTATCCAAGTAATAACTTCTGGTTTTGAAGTTTATTTATTAAAATGTTCTCCCAATAAAGAAACTACAGTTCAAATGTATTTTTTACATAGTTCAAATGGGGGGGGGGGGGGGTTGCGCGCGTGGTTGCACAGCAAGATGAAGAAATACATTCTAATAACCAATCATGTTTGGAAGAAACAGGAATGCATGTTCTGCAGTTAACTTGGCAATTTAAAGGCTAACTTTAAGAAATCTGCAATGTAATATGCATTCAAAATGAAATACTAGAAATGCCCAGCTAATCTAGCCACACCTGATATGCAATATAGGTACGGTAGATAATGTCTCAGGTTCAGCCACCTCACCAAGATTACAAACTAGGTGACACACTGGTGCACTGGTTAGCACTGTTGCCTCACTGCACCGAGAACCCAGTTTCGATCCCGGCCCCGGCTCACTGTCCGTGTGGAGTTGCCACATTCTCCCCATGTCTGCATGTGCAGGGTAGGTGGATTAGCCATGCTAAATTGCTCCTTAATTAGAGTTTATTTTTTAAAAGATTGCAAACTTAAGGTAAGCAAATCTCCATGTCGGACTGACAACGCAATAGAGGGAAAGAGAAAATAAGTAGAAAACGAGCAATGGGTAAGTTAACTGGGCTGTAACATCAGGGCTCCCCAGCATTGGATTTTGGGGGTGTCATGATATGCAAACATGCAACTAATGAACACATACAATAGGACACGACCAGTGAGCAGTCAGGACACTCAGGGGTGGTATCTCACTATAAAAGGGATGAGGCCTCTTTCCACAGACCAACATCTACAGAGTGAGACAGGGTGTATCTTCAGCATCACACCCCAGCACATGGCTTAGACCAAGGTCGGTTCAATTAGACTGAGTTACTACATTTAGATTAGCTGGGAGTCGAACTCATTGAGAACTGTGCTCATAATTCAATAAAACACATTGAACTCACTTCAAAGTCTGGAGCATCTTTTACTCAAAACTGCATCAAGTGGCAGCTTGTGTTATTCCAAATTCAATAACACAACAGGGGGTACCCCAAAGATGGGTGGGGAATTCCCCTCTAAACTTTCCAGTGAGCAGTTGCGCAGCAATTGTCCAGAACTGCTAACTTGCCCTTGGCAATTGCGCTGTGCTGTTTACCTTCCGAAAAAGCGATTTAAATCGCTAACTTCAGATGGTTTCGCCAGCGTTATGCTAAGAGTTCATCAGAAAAAGTTTAAAGTATTAAAACCTCTTCTAACATCCCCATAAGGGCAGCCCCCAGCCCGGGGGGGGGCTCCCGTGAACCCTTTGACTAACTGGGGGGGGGGGGGCTCCCCTGAACCCTTTGACTAGCCACTTACCCATTGTATTCCCCATTTCTGAGCACCCCCCGCCCCTCCATGCGATTTATCCTGACTCCACTCCCCCCAACCTCATGGAATTCCCTCCTCTCAACCCTGGTCCAACCTCCAGACCTGACTGCGCCCACCCCAATGTCCAACCGTCCACCCCACAAATCCTATCCACTTACCTTGGACCAGTAATGAGAACCAGGCCAGTGAGAGGGCTACATAAGTGGCCCTCCTTCATCTCAGTGGGCCACAAGATTAAAATCAGACTTGTTCACGAACCATAACCGTGAATCGAATTAAATATATTTAAAACACGCTAAACATTTCATAACAAGTTATAGAAATTTCTTAATCATTTATGTGATAATAGAACCATCATTAACTTCAAATGGTAAAAACAAAATAAAAGTTTACACTTTGTGGGGGCAGAAGGAGCGCACGGGTTCCGCAGTCAACGTTGTGTGCAATCAGCATGCACCTCACTTTTGCCCTTGCATTATGTGCATTTCACTTCGGTCATACTGGTAGGAAGAAAACTACATGGACAAAAATCAGCGGGATGTGGCAACCCAACAAAATGCCTCTCGGCTATACTCAGAACTCCGATCCACCTCATATGGCCCCCAGGCCACAAGTTGTCTATCACTGCCTCAGACACTTATCTTCTCCCTAGCTTGTCATTTTCAGTCGGATCTTTAAACTTAACTGCTTTATGGCAGCTTGAGCTGTAAAAAAGGCAGCGTTTTCTCCTTCATTCTGATTCTCTTTGACTTCAATCATGGGTTTCGTGGACAGCTCTACGCCTGGATCTCATCCACTAAGGAAGGTCATGCGAGAGAGGCACGGAAGAAATTTGGCACAGGTAAGTGGATATGGAGTGGAAATCCAACATTGATTGCCACTCTGAGGAAGTTATGGCCCATTGTTTTCTCTCTTTCATTTTGGTAAGTCCTATATAAAGACTTTCTTGCGTTCCAGCATTGGGTTGTAGACGCAACATTATAACTCAAAGCATTAACTTGCGATTTCTGAATTGTAGTAAACTTGTTGAAAAAGGTTGCTACCTGTGCATTACAAATTCATGCTCACTGTTGCTGCTGCACTGATTGGACCACCGCTATGAACTGTGAAAGTTTACCCCCAATTGAGGTAAGATTAACTGACGTATGCTTTACAGCAGTCATTTTCAAACCCAGGGTCGCAAACCCGCAGATGGGTCACGGGGCCATGAATCGCGGCATTCCCGATCGCAGGAAGTAGTGTCAAATGTCCGTGACAGGCTTTCAGAATGCCAACCTTCGGGCACATGCATGTTCCCTCAGCAGTGCACAGACCCGGGGCCCAGCACGGCAGACCACCTCCTCCTGATGTCACCGTGCTGACTCAGGAGCAAATTTTCTTTTTCAAATCGATGGAGTCTTCTTGCCTCGTAAACTGACGTCACATGCCCTCGGCTGAAATGAGATTCCTCCATTTTGTTAGCAGCAAGCAAGCAACAGGACTGAAGAATTTGAAATGGAATATTTTGTAATAAGGAAAAGGCGGCCAGAGTCACAAACAGGCCAAGATCTCGCAACTAAATCTACTGGAGAGAGCTGCTGAGGAGAATCTATAGCAGGACAAAGCAGGGATGCTGTGAGCTGCTCAGGAGAATCCACAGCAGGAGAAAGCAGTGCTGGTGTGAGCTCTGCTGAAATCTGGGATAAAGGAGTGTAAATATAATTTTGTTTTAAGGTATGGATTTATTAATAGTCCCAGTGCAAAGCAGGATGCGAACCCCATGTGTGTTATATGCAGGGAAGTAATGGCAAATGAAAGTTTAAAACCCTGAAAACTTCAAAGGCATTTGAAGACTAAGCATGGCGAGTTTCAGGACACACCTGTTGATTTTTTCAACGGGTGCAGGGAGAACTTAAATCGTCAGCTGAAGTCCTTAGCAGAAATGTAACATTTAATGACAAAGTAAGTAAGATCGTGAGAACCGAGTAGGCTCACCTGTCACATTAAAGGTAAAGTACAATGGTGACTCGCGATGGTCGGACGACGTGGGTCACGAAGGGTGGCCAGTTGGTAAACATGGGTCCCGGGCAAAAAAAGAGTGAAAAGCACTGCTTTTAGACATCACCCTGACGAACAAGGTATCTGACTACTTTTCAGCTGGAAAGCAGCCTACATTTTGGGCGCAATTCTCTCTTTTCCCCCCCCTCTCCGCCAGGTGGGAGAATCGCGGCGGCGCTGAGTGAGTCCCGCCACGCCACCTCGGCACCCGCACGCGATTCTCCCACACACCCCCAAACCGGCGCGGCAAGATTTACGGCTGGCCGCTCAGAGAATCGGCACTCACCGTTTCTAACGGGCGAGCAACGATTCTCCGGCCCGATGGGCCGAGCGGCCTGCCCAATACGACGTGTTCCCGCCGGTGCCGTCCACACCTGGTCGCTGCCGGAAACGCTAGCGGTGCGGCCTGTGGGGGGGGGTGTCCAACACCGGGGAGGGCGCTCAAAAGGGATCTGGCCCGCGATCGGCGCCCACCAATCGGCGGGCCGGCCTCTCTGAAGGAAGAACTCCTTTCCTCCGCTACCCCGCAAGATCACTCCAGCATTTCTTGTGGGACGCCCGCGGGGAGGACAGCAACCATGCATGCGCGGGTGACGTCATTTACGTGCCGCTGACCGCGTAATTTACGTGGCGCCACTTTTACACGGCACCAAGGCCCGCCGCGCGTAAATGACGCGCCGCCACTCCTAGCCCCCCAGGGGTGGGAGAATAGGGGGCGAGGAGCGGCCTCCGACGCCAGAGTGAAACACTCCAGTTTTCACTCCGGCATCAGCTCTTAGTCTCCTGATGGGAGAATCTCGCCCTTTGTCTATTGTGATAACTCCTATGCAGATTATTGAATTATCTTTAGTCGCCTGTACCAGTTATCTGAATTATAATGCTAAAAGTGCCTTCTTGCATAGTTATACATACATGGAGCTTGTGAGGGCATGTGTTAGATTTGAGCTTTGATCGTATGAGAAAGAAGCTATTACGCTTGTGCAATGATAACATCTCAGGATAAGGTTAGCAATTGACAAAATTGCTCAGATTTGCCAAATAGTATGCTGGCCTTCATTGCAAGAGGACTAGAGTACAGGAGCAAGGATGTCTTACTGCAGCTGTATGGGGCTTTGGTGAGACCACACCTGCAGTTTTGGTAACCTTACCTAAGAAAAGATACACTTGCCAAAGAAGGGGTGCAGCGAAGGTTCACCAGACTGATTTCTGGGATGGCACAGTTGTCATATGAGGATAGATTGGGACAACTGGCACTGTATTCACTGGAATTTGGAAGAATGAGATAGGATCTAATTGAAACGTATAAAATTCTGACAGGTCTGGATAGACTGGATGCAGGAATGTTGTTTCCTCTGGTTGGGCGGTCCACAACTAGGTGGTCTCAGCATATGGGCAGTCGATTTAAGACTGAGATGAAGAGAACTTCTTCACTCCAAGGGCGATGAAAGTGTGGAATTCTCCACCACAGAAGGCTGTGGAGACCAAATAACTGAATATATTTAAGAAGCAAATCGATAGATTTCTAGACTCCAATGGTGTCATGGGGTATGGTGATAGAGCGGGAGTATGGCGGGGAAATAGAGGATCAGCCATGATCATATTGAAAGGCGGAGGAGTCTCGAAGGGCTCAATGGCCTACTCTTGCTCCTATTTTATATGTTATTTAAATTCTATTATTATATGCCCTAAGGTCTCTTTAGAATTCTCGCGTGCTTCACCTAGAATTAATTACATTACATAGTTACTATTGTGTTGTTTGATAATTCTTCTAAGATCAGTGAGGTAAGGGGCGGTCCAGTGGTTAGCAGTTAGTTCGATCCCAGCCCTGGCTCACTGTCCATATGGAGTTTGCACATTCTCCCCTGTCTGCGTGCGTCTCACCCCCGCAACCCAAAGATGTGCTGGTTAGATGGATTTGGTTGTGCTAAATTGCCCCTCAATTGGAAAAAAAAATTGGGTATTCTAAATTTATTTTTGAAAAATCATTGAGGTACAGATAGTCAGATCATCCTGTGTAAAAGCTTTTAGTGATTTCTAACTGTCATTTCAATTTCACCCTGAATTTTCTCACAATCAATCTTTTTTTTTAGGAAACATTTATTGAGGTATTTATAATTTTAATATTTAACAAATTAACATTCTAAATAACAGAACGGTCCGACACACGCAAAAACCCCACAGTAACATACCCAACTTCCCCTTGCCCTAACTCCTAGCTACCCATATATTAAATTCCCTGCCCTTATTCTCCACTTCCATACCTCTTCCCCCCCCCCCCCCCTTCTGCTGACAGTCAGTTTTCCTCAAAGAAGTCGATGAACGGTTGCCACCTCCAAGCGAACCCCTGTATTGAGCCCCTTAAGACAAACTTAATCTTCAGAGCCTGAGAAACCCCGCCATGTCACTGACTGACACCCCCGACTGTGGAGGCTCCGAGTCCCTCCATCTCAGCAAAATCCGTCTCCGAGCCACCAGGGAGGCAAAGGCCAAGACATCAGCCTTTCTCCCCTCCCCCTCCCCGGGCTCCCGGATCTTTCGACTCTCCAAACATTGCCACCTCTGGGCTCGGAGTCATCCTCCCTTCCAAAACCTCTGACATGACATCTGCGAAGAAGGCAGAGAGTTGACTTTATGGAGGTGTACAAGGTGATGAGAGGCGTGGATAGCCAGAGACTTTTCCTCAGGGTGGAAATGGCTGTCATGAGGGAACATAATTTTAAGGTGATTGGAGGAAGGTATAGGGGAGATGTCAGAGGTAGGTTCTTTACACAGAGTGGTGGGTGTGTGGAATGCACTGTCAGCAGAAGTGGTGGAGTCAGAGTCATCAGGGACATTTAAGCGACTCTTAGGCACATGGACAGCAGTAAATTGAAGGGGTATAGGTTAGATTGATTTAGATTAGGATAAATCGTCAGCATAACATCGTGGGCTGAAGTACCTGTACTGTGCTGTACTATTCTATGTTCTAATCCCTGTCAAATTCCCCAGCTTCGACCACGCAGGACTTCCCCCGCACCTCTCTCACCTGTCCTCCAGCTTCTCAAAAAACCTACTCATCCGGGCCACAGTCATATGAGCCTTTGGCAATGGCGCTGAGGGCATCAAACATTGGGTGGGGGATATTGAGAGGGGGATGGATCGTGGGCAGCACGGTAGCATTGTGGATAGCACAATTGCTTCACAGCTCCAGGGTCCCATTTTCCTAAAGAATGCCTTGGGGATAAAGATTGGGAGTCACTGAAACACAAACAACAATCTCGGGAGGACTGTCATTTTCACAGTCTGTACCTCCCCACCAATTACAGCGGGAGTACGTTCCCACTTATGGAAGTCCCCTTTCATTTGCTCAATTACCCTGCCCAAATTTAGTTTATGAAGCTGACCCCAGTCCCTTGCCACCTTAATCCCCAGATACCTAAAACCTCTTCCCACCACTTTGAACGGCGTCTCCTCTCCTGCCCCCTTGCCTGGATCGCGAAGACCTCGCTCTTGCTCATGTTTAGTTTGTAGCCTGCGAACCTGCCAAATTCCTCCAATATTTCCATAATTCCCCCACCCCCCGACTAACGGGTCTGTTATATACAGGAGCAAACCGTCCGCATGGAGCGAGACCCTATCATAGACTTTACAATGCAGAAGGAGGCCATTCGGCCCATCGAGTCTGCACCGGCTCTTCGAAAGAGCACCCTACCGACGGTCAACACCTCCACCCTATCCCCATAACCCAATAGCCCCGCCCAACACTAAGGGCAATTTTGGACACTAAGGGCAATTTATCATGGCCAATCCACCTAACCTGCACATCTTTGGACTGTGGGAGGAAACCGGAGCACCCGGACGAAACCCACGCACACACAGGGAGGATGTGCAGACTCCGCACAGACAGTGACCCAAGCCGGAATCGAACTTGGGACCCTGGAGCTGTGAAGCAATTGTGCTATCCACAATGCTACCGTGCTGCCCACGATCCATCCCCCTCTCAATATCCCCCACCCAATGTTTGATGCCCTCAGCGCCATTGCCAAAGGCTCTATGGCCAGGCAAACAGTAGTGGGGAGAGTGGGCACCCCTGCCTTGTTCCCCTGCACTGACTTAAATGACCGGTTGGTCCTTACGTTCGCCACTGGTGCCTGATAAAGCAACCGTACCCAATCCATGAATCCCTGTCCAAACTCGAACCTTCCCAGGACATCCCACTCCACTCCATCCGATCAAAGGCCTTCTCTGCATCCACGGCCACCACCACTCGACCTCTTGTCCCTCCGCAGGCCTCATTATCACATTTAGGAGCAGCCTAATACTGGATGTCAGGTGTCATCCCTTCACAAATCCCATCTGGTCCTCCCCAATTACCTCTGGGACACAATCCTCTATGCGCATGGCCAAGATCTTTGCCAGCAATTTAGCATCTACATTCAACAGGGAGATCGGTCTATACAGCCCACAACTCTCCGGATCCTTATCCCGCTTCAAAATAAGGCAGATCAATGTCTACGATAATGTTGGGGGGAGCACTCCCAACTCCTTGGACTCATTAAAAGCCTTTACCAGGAGCAGCCCTAGCAATCCAGAGAACGTTTTATAAAACTCAACCGGGTATCCATCAGGTCCCAGGGCCTTACCCGATTGCATCGCCCTCAACCCGTCTATAACCTCCCCAAACCCAAATGGAGCTCCCAAACCCTCCACTAACTCCTCATCTATCCTCGGGAACTCCAGCAGCGAATCACTTCATATCCTCCTCCCCGGCTGGGGGTTCTGATTTGTACAATCTACTGTAAAACTTCCGAAATACATCATTCACCACTGCCGGATCCAAAACCAACTTGCCCCCTGTATCTTTTACTTTCCCAATCTCTCTCACCACCTCCTGTTTCCTCAGCTAGTGCGCCAACATGCTGCTGGATTCTTCCCCATATTCATACACCGCTCTCTTCACTCTTCTTAGCTGTCCCTCCGCCTTATCTGTGGACAGGAGCCCAAATTCCAGCTGCAGTCTCTGACGCTCCTTCAGAAGCCCGGAGACTCCCCATACCTCCTGTCCACCTGTAAAATTTCACCTACCAGCCTGTCCAACTCTGCCCGCTCAGTCTTCTCCTTATGTGCCCGAATTGAGATGAGTTCCCCCCTAATAACCGCTTTCAGTGCCTCCCACACCACCCCTGCCGAAACCTCACCTATATCATTGATCTTTATATATCCCCGAATGGCCTCCCTCACCCGCTCGCACACCTCCTACTCCGCTAACAGCCCCACATCCAACCTCCATTGTGGCTGCTGAGACTTTACTTTGTTGACTTGCAGGTACTTCCCAGACCTGGAACTCAACCAATCCAACCTCGGATCCAGGACAGTGTTGAAATCTCCCCTCATAATCAGTCGATATGAATCCAGGTGCGGGATCTTCCCCAGCACCCGTCTGACAAACTCAACATCATCCCCGTTTTGGGCATATATATATTTACTGATACCACGGCCATTTCCTCCAACTTCCCACTAACCATAGCATATCTACCCCCCCGGGTCCGCCTCTATCTTCCCCACCTCTAATGCCACCCGTTTATTGACCAGGATTGCCACCCCCTCGTATTAAAGTCTAATCCCAAATGAAACACCTGCCCAACCCATCCCTTCCTCAACCTAATCTGATCCCCCACCTTCAGATGTGTGTCCTGCAACATGACCACGTCTGCCTTCAGTTCCCTCAAGTGCACAAACACACGGGCCCTTTTGACTGGCCCATTCAATCCCCGAACGTTCCACATGACCAGCCTGGTCGGGGCCCCCCCTCTGGCTGATCAACCATGACCTCTCCTAGGCCAGTCTTCGGCCCATGTCCCCACCTCCTCTGGCGTGCCCTCGGGCAACCACCATCATCAACCCTCCTCCTCCTCCCCCCCACACACACACACATCAGTCTTCAGCTCACCCTTCTTTTTGCTTCCGTGAACTAGCCCTCACAGCTCATCTGGCAGCCGCCCAGCATCTTACCCCACTGGTTCCCCTCCCCCTCCCCCCGTTCAGTGCAAACAATCGAAACAAAGGCAAGAAGTAAAAACAAACAAACAATCCCTCCCTAGGTCCGAGCACAAAGGCCCATCCCTCCTCCCCTTACTACAAATTACTATATACCAGCCCAACCCCAAACCGAACCGAAACAAAACAGCAAGAAACAAGCAAAACCCCCAAAATAAGTCCATACAACACAGATCCAAAGTTTTACAAAACATAGTTCAGTTCTCCTCAGTTAAACTTCAAGATCCTCCTTCTCCTGTCAATCTATTCTCCTTCATGAAGTCCGCTGCCTCCTCCAACGAGCCAAAGTGCCACTGCCAGCCCCCATAGGTCACCCAGAGCCAGGCCAGGTACAGTAGTCCAAACTTTATGCCTTTTTTGTACAGGGCTGACTTGACCTTATTAAAGCTCGCCCTCTTTGCAAGCTCTGCCCCCAGGTCTTGATACACCCGGATCTCGACATCTTCCCACGTCCATCGCCTCGTCAGCCTGGCCCGCCTCATAATACGTTCCTTGTCCAAGAACCAATGTAATCACACCACCATCGCCCTCAGCAGCTCACCCCCTGGGGCTTGCGCATCAGTGCCCTGTTGGCCCGATCCACCGCCAGTGATCGATCAAGCGCACCTTCCCCAAGCAGCTTCTCCAACATCTTCCTCACACAAGCACCAGTGTCCGATCCTTTGATATCCTGGTCAATAATGATTTTCCAGGTCCTGCACTTTCTCCAGCAGCCACTTTTGCTGGTCACGCAGCATCCCAATCTCTGCTGCCATTGAGATGGACTGTTCCTCCTGCTTCCCCGTCAGAACCTTCAACCTCTGGATCGCCTGACCCTGGGCCGCCAGTTTCGTCTCCACGCGGTCAACCACCGCCTTGGTTGGGTCCACACCTCGGGCCAGGTCCTTCGCACTCTCCTTCCATTGTTGGGTGAACTTCTCATTTAAGAAGCTCACCAACTGGTCAATCGACCACTGAGCTGACGGGGTCCGACCCTGTTCGTCCGCCATCTCCATTCGCGTTGTCCACTTTTCTTCTTTTCCGGTGACTTCTGGCCGCAGCTCCATAAACTGGTGGTCCCTTTCGCCTGTTCTTGCTTGTACACCCTTTCTCTACAAAATTCCTGCAACAATCCAGCTTAAATCCCACACATGAGCGGGAGCTGCCAAATGTGCGACTGTTCACTCCATGGTCGCCACCAGAAGTCCCTCTCACAACCAATCCTTATGACCATCCCATCTTCCTTGACTTCAGTTGTCTAGTTTTAGCTTCTGCAAGGCTCTACCGTAAGTCTTTGTGCTTTACTACTTCCTTCCCTATTTTTAAAAACCTCCTCAGAAATGTGCTTTCAATCAATTCCTCTTGAGAGTTATAACTGTACAACTGTAACCTTGTGTCCTTTGTAATATATTTGTTAGCGATTTCATTCAGTTATGGGGTGCTATTTTTCCACAACCGAAGCTCTGTGTAAAGAACAACTTTTGCATTGTTGTTGATGGATGACGTCACTTATGACATAAGAACAATACTTTTGCTCTTCCAAGGTTGGCTGAGATAATATTTGTTTGCATTGTTTGGCTCCTGTGTAGTAAAATATTCTTTTTAAATTGTGGAATTTTGTGGCTTCATTCTTTCAGTCAATATTTCACCTTTTTAATAATGTTACTGGTCTGAACTGAGACCATGCCAAGGTGTAGAGGTTAAAACGAGACTGCAAAAGATGTATGACAATTGTAAAGTTCATAATAGTGAACTAAACTGAATTTTTAAAAATCAGAGAAAATCTAAAGAAGGGAACAAGATAAGGCAGAGAGAAAGTGCAACCGCAAACATTAAAGGGAACCAAAAGTAACTATAAACACTTAAATATTAAAACGCATGGTAGCACAGTGGTTAGCACTGTTGCTTCACAGCGCCAGCGTCCTAGGTTTGATTCATGCATTGTCACTGCCTGTGCAGAGTCTGCACATTTACCGTTTACTTGAGGTAAAGTTCCAAATTCCTCTTCAGCGTTTAAAAGAAACTTCTCCCTGCTCCATCCGGTTTGTCGACCCCTGGATGTCCTGACTCCAGGATGGGTAGCACAGTGAGTAGCGCTGTTGCTTCACAGCGCCAGGGATCTGGGCTTGATTCCTGGCTTGGGTCACTGTCTGTGCGGAGTCTGCATGTTCTTCCTGTGTCTGCATGGGTTTCCTCCGGGTGCTCCGGTTTCCTTCCACAAGTCCCAAAAGAAGTGCTTGTTAGGTGAATTGGACATTCTGAATTCTCCCTCTGAGTACACGAACAGGTGTACACAAGAGTGTGGCAACGAGGTTTTTTTTTACAGTAACTTCATTGCAGTGTTAATGTAAGCCTACTTATGACACTAATAAAGATTATTATTATTTAACTGGGGGCCAAAATGGAGATAGTGGGAATTTCTTGAAGTAATAACTGAGTATTTTGCATTCATCTTCATCAGAGAAAAGGGTGCTTTTAAATAGCAGTAAAGGAGATGGTAGCAATTAAAGGAAAAGAGTAACTAAATTGTCTGGCAAGTGAGAATGGGGTATTCATATTGGGAAATGAGGAAATAACAGAAACATTGAACAGATATTGTGTAACTCTCTTCACTATAGAAGACACAAATAACATCCCAGAAATGACCGACCTGTTAGTCTAACATTTGTGATAGAAAAAATATGAGAATCAATTATTAAGGAGGCTATAGCAAGTCACTTAGAAAATTTTAATACAATCACACATTGTCAACCTGGTTTTTTGAAAGGAAAATCCTGTTTGACTAAATTTATTAGAGTTCTTTGCAAAAGTAATAAACAATGTGGGTAAAGGGGAACTGTGAATATGTGCGTACTTGGATTTCTAAAACACATTAGATAAAGTGCTACATCAAAAGTTACAAAACATAAAGACTCGTTCAGAGAAATTAATAGATTTAGTAAAAGGGGAATTACAGCTCATGCCCATGCATTAGACTGTAAGAGCACATGCTAGTTAAATGCTTATGCCCCAAGTGAACTTTGCACATCCTCAGGGACTTGAGATGAGCAGAACTCACCAGCAAGGTTGTTTGCAGACATTGAGCTGGGAAAAGATAACAATCCTGCTTTTGGGTGAAGGTTTAACAACAAACCTATTTAGACAAGATCGTGTTCTGTGTACTGACTAACTGTATAAATAGTGTGTATCTGTGACTTCGAAGACAGTTTTATTAGAGTTCGCTCTCTGTAGCTGACAGCTGTATTAGAGGACAGTGTAGCTTCGGAGGTTTCTCTGCGGTAGTGCCCTCCATGTCCCTGAGCCTCCTGTGGATATTTGGAAAAAGTCCACCACCACAATTTGGCATAGTTGACAGGGCACTCATATGGATTATCGGAATAGCTTTGCAAACAGGGTGAGTATATTTAATTTACCACCCAAAGTTAATGCAGCAAGCCTGCCTGAGGGTGGTCCGGTCGAGTATCAGAAAAATCGGAAAGGAGGCATCAAGATAGGAGACAGAGTCTGGCTAGTGCTGCCAATGCCCAAAGGAGACCAAACCACTTCCGTATGAAATTGAGGAGGCAGAACCATATCGGCAGGCTACTGTTGGGAAAAACATAGTTGAAGCTACCAGAGAAGTAACTATTAGCATGGACACAAGATTGCTTAGCTAACAAGAAACAGTGCATATGGAAAATGGGTCAATCTCAGGTTGGCAAGCTGCAACAAGTGGAGCACCACAGAGATCAGTCCTGGGGCCTCAAATATTTATGATCCATGCCAATGACTTGGATGAAGGGACTGAATGAATGGTTGCTACATTTTCTGATGACACAAAGGTAGAAAGAAATGGTGAAAGGGACAGATTGGTTAAGTGAGGCACTTCAGGTTGGGGCGGCACGGTGGCACAGTGGTTAGCACTAGTGCCTCATAGCTCCAGGGATCCGTATTCAATTCCAGCCGTGGGTGACTGTGTCGAGTTTGCACTTTCTCCCTGTGTCTTTGTCTGTTTCCTCCAGGTGCTCCATCCAATGATGTGCAGGTTGGGTGGATTGGCCGTGATAAATTGCCCCTTAGTATCCAAAAGGTTAGGTGGGGTTACTGGATTACGGGGATAGGGTTAGCTTGGGCCTAGGTAGGGTGCTCTTTCCAAGGGTTGGTGCAGACTCAGTGGGCCAAATGGCCTCCTTCTGCACTGTTGGGATTCTATGAGTGGGCAAACAATTGACAGATGGAGCATAATGTGTGAAAATGTGAACTTTTTTGGTGAGGAAGAATAGAAAAGCAAAATATAATTCAATGAAAGGAAGATTGCAGAACTCTGAGGTACAGAGGGATCTAGGAATCGTGGTGCATAAGTCACAAAAAGTTTGAACACAGGTTCAGCGAGTGATTAGGAAGACAAATTAAATGTTGGTAGTTATTGTAAGAGGAATCAAGTAAAAAAAGGAAGGGAAGTTTATCAACCACATGAGTAATGTGTACAGTTTTGGTCTCCTTACATGAAGATGATATCATTCCATTAGAAGTGGTTCAGCCAACTACAATACCAAGAAAAGGTAAGGGTTCATTTTTAATTGCAGTCAGCAGTGACCACCCTGGCATTGCTGCTGACTGGAAGATTTGGGCCAATATACTTAAAAGATTGACTGTTTCCAAAGAAGAAATGTCACCTCAACCAGATAGGATGCATGCTAAGTTACTGAGGAAAGTAAGGATGAAAATTGCAGAGGCTCTGGCCACAATCTTCAAGTCCTCCTTGATATGGGTGGTGCTAGTGGAAGATTGGAAATGTTACTGTTTAAAAAGAGATAGAAAAGACATGTCAACCCAATATCGAGTGTGGGGAAACATTTACACAGCATTCCATGGAACATTGAATTGGTATTTGGAAAAGGATGGGCTAATAAAGGAAAGTACAGATTTCTAAAAATCTAATTGGGTTTGACTAATTTGGTCGAGTTTGATGAAGTAACAGAGGGGTTGATAAGGATGGTGCAATTGGTATTGTTCCGAATGCAAGTTTTAAACTACCTCTCTTAATTTAAAGTAAGGCACAATGTTCTGGAAATAGGGATGGTAATCATGCTGAAATCTGCACAGAGATATGCTCAGCGATTTGGTTACCACAGGCAGAGAGGCCTAGGTTGAAAGTGAACTCAAGTGCAGCTTTCACACTTGACGTGAAAGAGGATCAGCTGGCCTTGTTGAACACTCGCGGTCTCAGTCAAACAGTGAAACCTGGAGGGGAAGCCCAAAAACATCAGCTGGTATGCCAAGCAAAGGGAGAGACTTGTGTTAACCATCAAGCAGAATGCTGATCAGGACAAATTTCCAGTTTGAAAAGGTGGGATCTCTGCCAATTTAATAATAATCTTTGAGTGTCACAAGTAGGCTTACATTAACACTGCAATGACGTTACTGTGAAAATACCCTAGTCGCCACACTACGGCGCCTGTTCAGGTACACTGAGGGAGAATTCAGAATGGCCAATTCACCTCACAAGTTAGGGACTTGTGGGAGGAAACCGCAGCACCCGGAGGAAACCCACACAGACACGGGAAGAACGTGCAGACTCTGCACAGACAGTGACCCAAGCCAGGAATCGAAACCAGGTCCCTGGTGCTGTGAAGCAACAGCGCTACCCATTGTGCTACTGTGCTGCCCCATCCTGGAGTTAGGACATCCGGGAGTCGCCAAAGTGTGCTTTGCTGATGGAAGTCAATTCGATTGTACTCAAGAAATTGAGAGAAAGGACTTTTAAAAGGACAGTAGATGACTCAACCTGGTGGTGCAGGGAGAAAGTGTCTTTTAAACACCGAAGAGGAATTTGGATCTTTACCTTAAGTTTATATAGCTGCACAGAGTGTGATGTTAAATATAAACATGGCATAGGATTGTTGGTTGTGTCAATTGGTTAGTTTCCTGCAGTTTAGTGTCTTAGTTGCCTACATAGAATCCCTACAATGCAGAAGGAGGCCATTCTGCCCATTGAGTCTACAGTAACCCTCTGATGGAGCACCATACCTAACTCACCCACCCTATCCCTATAACGCCAAAACTCCATCTAACCGCTGGACACTAGGGGGCAATTTAGAATGGCCAAACCACCAAACCTGCACATCTTTGGATTGTGGGAGGAAACCGGAGCACCCGAAGACCAGAGCACCCGGAGGAAATCCGCACAGACACAGGGAGAATGTGCAAATTCAATACAGACAATTCACCCAAGATTGGAATTGAACCCGGGTCCCTGGCGTGGACATATTCAATGTTGATTTTAGTTTGTTACGGTAAATGCCTAAGTAAAATCTTGTGCAATTAATTGCATCAGTCAGTGGATGTTCATCTCTTTTTTAAAAAGTTACCAGTCTCCACGGCGATTGTAGCAATATGCATATGGTTTTTCAAAAGGGTGTTTGATGTAATAGCATTGTGACCTGCTCATGGGAGTAAAGGGACAGTGATACAAAGTTGGCTAAAGGATAGAAAACAGAGATAATGATAAAAGTTGCTTTTTGGACTGGAGGGAAGTCTACAGTGGATTTCTCCAGGGGCTGTAACAGAGATCACTGCTCTTTTTTTAAATTTACATTAATGACCTGAATTTGGGTAAACTGATCATAATTTCAAAGTTTGCAGATGACATGAAGCTTGAAAATGTTTAAACAGCAAGAAGAACAGTAGCAGACTTCTGGAGGAGACAGGCTGGTGGAATGATAGAGGAAATATAACATAGAGAAGTGTGAAGTGGCATATTTAATAGGGAAAATAAGGAGGAGCAATATGAACTAAATAACACTATTTTAACAGGGGTGCAAGAACAAAGCAACCTGAGGATACACAAATATTTGAAGATGGGCAGACAAGTTGACAGTTTAAAAAAATCATATAGGACCTTGACATTACAAATGTAGTACAAAAGGAACATAGTACAAAAGCAAGGAATTTTGAAAAGCTTCCTTCAGGGGACGTGGGCGTCGCTGGCTGAGCCGGCATTTATTGCCCTTCCCCAAATACCCCTGAATTGAGTGGAGTAGTTTGCTCGGCCATTTTTAGAAATCAGTTAAAAGTCAACCATGGGCAGCACAGTGGTGCAGTGATTAGCACAGCTGCCTCACGACGCCGAGGTCCCAGGTTCGATCCTGGCCCTGGGTCACTGTGTGTGTGGAGTTTGCACATTCTCCCTGTGGTTGCATGGGTTTCGCTCCCACAACCCAAAGATGTGCAGGATAGGTGGATTGGCCATGCTAAATTGCCCCTTAATTGGAAGAAATGAATTGGGTGCTCTGAATTTTTTTAAAAGTCAGCCACATTGTTGTGTGTCTGGAGTCACATGTAGGCCAAACTAGGTATGGGTGTCAGATTTCCTTCCCTGAAGGACATTAGTGAACCAGATGGAATTTTATGACAACTGACTTTGGTTTCATGGTCATCATCAGACTTTTAATTACAGTTTTTTTGTTGAATTCATCTGCTGTGGTGGGATTAGAATCTGGGTTTCCAGAGCATTAACCTTGGTCTTTGGATTACTAATCCACTGGCAATACCATTATGCCACCACTTCCCCATAACAATTGTAAGGTAACCTTTGTAAACAGTGGTTAGGCTTTAACTGGAGGGTTGTGTTCTATCCAAAACCACACATCGGAAAGGTTATTAAGACTTTGGAGAAGACGCAGGAAAGATTTATCACAATGGTACCAGAGGTGAGGGACTTCAGTTTGGTGGAAAGACTGCGGAAGCTAGAACACCCTTAAAGCAGAGGTTAATAATATAGAGGAGCTTCATAGGATGTTGAGGTATAATGAACAGTTCATAAAAATACAACATGGCCCTTGAGTCTTAGAATCTTGCGTTTTACTGCACAGAACAAGGCCCTTCAGTGAAAAGCATGGGTTTCTTTTTCATTTTTTTCTTTAAAAAATAATTGAGAGTTTGCAACATTAGGTGAATTTGAAATTTAATATTGTTTGGGGCAGGGCAGCACGTGGTTAGCACTACTGCCTGCGGCGCTAACCAAGGTTTGAATCCCGGCCCTGGGTCACTGTCCGTGTGGACTTTGCACATTCTCCCCGTGTTTGCGTGGGTTTCACCCCCACAACCCAAAGATGTGCAGGTTAGGTGGATTGGCCACGCTAAATTGCCCCTTAATTGGAACAAAATAATTGGGTACTCTAAATTTTTAAAATATATATATTGTTTGGGGCTAATTTAACAATAATTTTCAAATTTAAGACATAATGAGATGTGCTGCTACAGTTAACCAGGCAGATAAATGCAATTATATATGGGGTAAAAGGGACAACTTTATATAGATGCAGTCACTATTATGTAAAGAGGAAACCTTTTCCATTCATAATTTTGTCATCGATCATCCAAAAGACGAATATTCAAATTGAATTTTAAGCAAACCAAAAATGTATTGAGGATCTACTGCTGTAAAAAAAACTGCCTGGAAGAAAACCATATGCCGTTAGTGTGTTATACGTTATAGTTCAAGTCCACTGAAAGCTGAGCTAGGGCGTGGTCAATTCCAGCCCCCCTTGACCCAGTTGTTGTTTAGATTGTCTTATGATTTTCAGATATTTCCGACGGGTGGAAATTTGAACTGTTGGAGTTTATTGCATAAATGTGTATATTGCTAGGTTCTTGCATCAGCATGTGAATTATATATTTTTTCTTTTTTAGAAATTGAGCATTACTAGGGTTTTGTTTTGTTTCATGTTCCTGACTGCTAGAATTGTAAAGATAAAAGTCCACATCTTGTGTTTTAATTGCCTTGAATGTCAGAAGCACAAAGGAGCACGTTTGGAACCAAGCGTGAGGAGTGTTATTAGCTGAACGATTAACATGAGTTTTGGCTCTATATTAAAGATTTTGTTAGTGTGTGCCAGCTGTTCTTGGTGGGTGTGCATCTGGAAAAACATTTTCCAGTCATGAGCACTTCCAAATGGCATTACCTACATTGTCAGCATACTTCTTAGTTTGTATTGTTATGACACCCAGGGCTAGGGCATGGTCAATACCAGCCCCCCTCGACCCAGAGATACAACACAATTGAATTTACCAATAATTCTTGCAAAAATACCCAAAGGTTTTGGCCCTTGACTGCCAATAATTAGTCACCGGGTTTGTAAATGTAAGCACAATTACTTTTATTTATAACAAGAACTATAATGAAATATGCAGCAAATACAGCTGGTTGACTATTATCTTATTCCTAATCCCCCACTATATATATATTCACACACAACAAACAAGCAGAGGGGGAGAGAGGGGTGAATAATAATTAAAAGGATAAAAAGAGGCTTTGTTTCTTTAACGCACTGCGCTTCAGACTAGGTTTTCAGGTCGAGATTTATGCTTTCCCGTCTGTAATAGTTTTCACTGTAGATTCATTCAGGTTTCTGCAGTTTCAGAATCACAGCAGCTCACAGTATTTTGAGAGAAAACACGAGGGAGAGAGCAGGTCATTTTTTCTGTGTGTCCAGCTCTCAACTCTGCTTTCTTTAAGTCTCTGGAAATCATCCCACTCAGGAAGGATCCAATCACCACCTATTATCCAGCCGAATACGGCCTTTTCACCAATTCATTGGCCAGCAGGCAACCAATCGAACCAAGTCCCACTCCATCTCTCGGGTGCAGAGAAGTCTGAGTTCTGTTGTCCAAAGGAAGCAGGGTGTACTATGTTGTAACATTTGAATTCATCATTCTCTCTGCTGCTTGACTTAAAGATAAATATCCATTAAGCATCCATGGCTCACAAATGATAACTTCAAAAATAAAGGGAAAATAAGGGAATCAACAGGACGGACCATTACCGCATGGAAACAAATGCACCGATTGTAAAGCACACCAGAGGCATCAAGCCAGGCTCTCTACTCTCATCTATTTAGTCCTCCTATTGGAGCTTTAAGTGCCCCAGTATTGTAGAATCATTTATCATCACATTGTTGAAGTCAGCATCTGACCCTCTCGACTGACATGCTGATTGAAACATTTATTCCATCCTTTTACCTTTGATTAATATAAACAGTATATTAGTTTTCTAATTAGCATTTCATGAAACTGTGGTGTAATATTCATGTTTTCCCATTCGCTAAAATCCAATGGATATCGTATCAAACAGTAGCAATATTTTAAGAATTCCACTTTTTTATCCTTACATTGGAAGTGCATTGCATTGTAAGTTAGCCACGACCTGTGAATGTTCTTTGGAGAGGGTAGATCACTTAAAAATTTTAAAGATATGTTTTTGATCATCACTTCAATGCTTTGACCCGGATTTGTGCAGTCGGACATACGCTGGAGGCCGTTAAAAATGGCGGGCATTGTCCAAGTCAATGATTCCTGTCACCGTTCCTGGCACCAGCAATTTTGCCTGGTACAGAATAAGGGCAGCTGTAGAGAATCTCATGATTCGCAGCCTTCAAACAAGTTGTAAACCATAGTCTGGATTCAGGAACTTTTGAAAGGTAAGTTTAAAAGCTTTTACCCATGCCCCCTCATATGTCCTATGCCCCTCCATGCCCCCTCATCTCCCATGCCCTTTCCATACACCTTTTATTGCTCCCATGTTCCTTTCATCCCTTCCTACATCCTTTATGTCCACTCACCCATTATGCACTGTGTACAGAACCAATGAACAATATAATTAAAATGTTCATTGAAATATAACACTCATTTAGAAATGCGCTTTAAAAAATTGATGCTCTTCCAACCTTAAGAAGGTGTTGGACATTGGCATTCATAGTTTTGATAACACAAGCTTTATCCAACTTCATATTATCCAAATAAACAGACATTGAAAAAACAAATCAAAGAAACAATAACATGGGCAGCACGGTGGCCTAGTGGTTAGCACAACCGCCTCACGGCGCTGAGGTCCCAGGTTCGATCCCGGCTCTGGGTCACTGTCCGTGTGGAGTTTGCACATTCTCCCCGTGTCTGCGTGGGTTTCGCCCCCACAACCCAAAAATGTGCAGAGTAGGTGGATTGGCCACGCTAAATTGCCCTTTAATTGGAAAAAATAATTGGGTAATCTAAATTTTTTTAAAAAGAAGAAACAATAACATTATATCATGATAAAGATGTTAATCAATCAAAGCTAACACGCTATTTCAGTTGATGTAAACAGATCTCTTAAGAGTTGATCACATAAGTGAGTTTTGAGGCTCAGCCATGCACTTATAATGAAGCCATCTGTGGAGGCATGGGGTGCATGGAGGGGGAATGGCAAGTGGGTGTGGGCTGAAGGGGTGTGAGGGTTAATGGCTAGAGGGCCTTCTATCCAGCTCGCTTCGACAGTCTCACATCTCCGTGGCCATCACTGAACTGTTTCCGGTTTCAGCAGACCTGATGATTCCAATCCCACCTTCCTAGAATGAAATGATGTATGTGGGAGCCATTTGGATGTTGGACCTGCCAAGTGGGTAAATTTGTGGATTCGGGATTCCTGCCCACTTCATGAAAATCTGGCCATTTGAGTTTACTTACGGTACTTGCTCTCAATTGGTGTCTTGCACAAATCATTATGAATTGTTTCTGAAAATGTAAACTGAACTTTGTCATGTATTTAAGGAAGTAGTCAATGGTGGGATGGTGTGTTGCTGAAACATTGACGCCCTTCATCTCTCTTAGCCTGGGCACCAGAATGTGATCACATATTTACCGTACAGTTTTTAACCAACAAAGACATTAGTTGGCTTTCAAAGGCAATGTACTGCTGCTTCCCTTGGCAGGGTCAAGCATTGTAGAATCAATTATCATCACATTGATGAGGTCAGCATCTGACCCTCTCTACTGACATGCTGATTGAAATGTTTATTCCGTCCTTTTTACCTTTGATTAGTTGCTGCTGTAAACATGAAGGGCTTTGAAAGGTTTTTTTCTCAAAAGAAAAGCTAAACGGTATATTAGTTTTCTAATTAGCATTTTTTGCAACTGGTGTAATAATTTAAAATCCGAAGCAGCGAGAATTGCTGTAACACAAAAATCACTAGTTTTTGGAGATGTTTCCAAAATGCTCAACGAATGGATAGTTCTGAAAATGCTTCTGAAATTAAGCTGACTGTGGAATTTTGCATTTTCATGAGAAAGCGAAGGGGAAATACTGAAACATATTGACAAAGATGATGAACCTATCCCTTTTTTGGAACTAATCCAGATCAGGTCTACTCCTCTGGTGATCATTCTCACTTGAAGTTGAGAAAGACAGGCCTCACAGAAACTTAAATGGGTCAGAAGCACCAACTCTTGCTGAAGGATAGGAGCCACCAGAGAATATTACTGTCTTCCAGATAGTCTTTTCAACTAGTTTTTCCTGAATTTTAACCCAGATTTTATAAGGGTCGAGGTGTCTTTCCTCAACAATGTACCTCCCCACTGAAGAGTGCATGGAATGGGATTTCGAGATTGGATACAGAAGATTATATGAGACCATGTGTAATTTTTCAGTTTTTAGATTTAGATTTTTTTACATTTAGATTGACTGTCACATGTACCGAGATAGGTACAGTGAAAACTATTGTTCTGCATAGAATCCAGGCAGATCATTCCATACATGAAAAACATAGGACATATGATAAATTCACAATTTAAATAAATAGATACAGATAGAGAAATACAGCACAGAACAGGCCCTTCGGCCCACAATGTTGCGCCAAACTTTTGTCCTAGGTTAATCATAGAATTTTGGACAATTTTTCATGGCCAATCCACCCAACCTGCACATCTTTGGACTGTTGGAGGAAACCGGAGTACCCGGAGGAAACCCACGCAGTCACGGGGAGGATGTGCAGACTCCACACAAACAGCGACCCAAGTCGAAATCGAACTTGGGACCCTGGAGCTGTGAAGCAATTGTGCTATCCACAATGCTACCGTGCTGCCCTTAAGAAGTTAACCTACACTCCATTATTCTACCCTAATCCATGTATCTATCCAATAGCCGCTTGAAGGTCCCTAACTTTTCCGACTCAACTACTTCCACAGGCAGTGCATTCCATGCCCCCACTACTCTCTGGGTAAAGAACCTACCTCTGACATCCCCTCTATATCTTCCACCATTTATCTTAAATTTATGTCCCCTTTTAATGGTGTGTTCCACCCGGGGACAAAGTCTCTGACTGTCTACTCTATCTATTCCCCTAATCATCTTATAAACCTCTATCAAGTCGCCCCTCATCCTTCTCCGTTCTAATGAGAAAAGGCCTAGCACCCTCAACCTTTCCTCGTATGACCTACTCTCCATTCCAGGCAACATCCTGGTAAATCTCCTTTGCACCTTTTCCAAAGCTTCCACATCCTTCCTAAAATGACCAGAACTGCACACAGTACTCCAAATGTGGCCTGACCAAGGTTTTGTACAGCTACATCATCACCTCACGGCTCTTAAATTCAATCCCTCTGCTAATGAACGCTAGCACACCATAGGCCTTCTTCACAGCTCTATCCACTTGAGTGGCAACTTTCAAAGATCTATGAACATAGACCCCAAGATCTCTCTGCTCCTCCACATTGCCAAGACCCTACCATTAACCCTGTATTCCTTATTCATATTTGTCCTTCCAAAATGGACAACCTCACACTTGTCAGGGTTAAACTCCATCTGCCACTTCTCAGCCCAGCTCTGCATTCTATCTATGTCTCTTTGAAGCCGACAACAGCCCTCCTCACTATCCACAACTCCACCAATCTTCGTATCATCTGCAAATTTACTGACCCCACCCTTCAACTCCCTCATCCAAGTCGTTAAAGAAAATCACAAACAGCAGAGGACCCAGAACTGATCCCTGTGGTACGCCACTGATAACTGGGCTCCAGGCTGAATATTTGCCATCCACCACCACTCTCTGTCTTCTATCGGTTAGCCAGTTTGTTATCCAACTGGCCAAATTTCCCACTATCCCATGCCTCCTTACTTTCTGCATAAGCCTACCATGGGGAACCTTATCAAATGCCTTACTAAAATCCATGTACACTACATCCACTGCTTTACCTTCATCCACATGCTTGGTCACCTCCTCAAAGAAGTCAATAAGACTTGCAAGACCTACCCCTCACAAATCCGTGCTGACTATCCCTAATCAAGCAATGCCTTTCCAGATGCTCAGAAATCCTATCCCTCAGTACCCTTTCCATTACTTTGCCTACCACCTAAGTAAGACTAACTGGCCTGTAATTCCCAGGGTTATCCCTATTCCCTTTTTTGAACAGAGGCACGACATTCGCCACTCTCCAATCCTCTGGTACCACCCCTGTTGACAGCGAGGGCGAAAAGATCATTGCCAATGGCTCTGCAATTTCATTTCTTGCTTCCCATAGAATCCTTGGATATATCCCATCAGGCCCGGGGGACTTGTCTATCCTCAAGTTTTTCAAAACGCGCAACACATCTTCCTTCCTGACAAGTATCTCCTCAAGCTTATCAGTCTGCTTCACGCTGTCCTCTCCAACAATATGGCCCCTCTCGTTTGTAAATACTGAAGAAAAATACTTGTTCAAGACCTCTCCTATCTCTTCAGACTCCATACACAATCTCCCGCTACTGTCCTTAATCGGACCAACCCTCGCTCTAGTCATTCCTTGATCCTACCTGCCAAAGATTTTTCATGCCCTCTCTTAGCTCTCCTAATCCCTTTCTTCAATTCCCTCCTGGCTATCTTATATCCCTCCAGCGCCCTGTCTGAGCCTTACATAAGTCTCCTTCTTCCTCTTAACAAGACATTCAACCTCTCTTGTCAACCATGGTTCCCTCACTCGACCATCTCTTCCCTGCCTGACAGGGACATACATATCAAAGACACGCAGTACCTGTTCCTTGAACAAGTTCCACATTTCACTTGTGTCCTTCCCTGATAGCCTATGTTCCCAACTTCTGCACTTCAATTCTTGTCTGATAGCATTGTATTTACCCTTCCCCCAATTATAAACCTTGCCCTGTTGCACGCACCTATCCCTCTCCATAACTAAAGTGAAAGTCACAGAATTGTGGTCACTACCTCCAAAATGCTCCCCCACTAACAAATCTATCACCTGCCCTGGTTCATTACCAAGTACTAAATCCAATATGGCCTCCCCTCTGGTCGGACAATCTACATACTGTGTTAGAAAAACTTCCTGGACACACTGCACAAACACTACCCCATCCAAACTATTTGATCTAAAGAGTTTCACTCAATGTTTGGGAAGTTGAAGTCACCCATGACTACTACCCTGTGACTTCTGCACCTTTCCAAAATCTGTTTCCCAATCTGTTCCTCCACATCTCTGCTGCTATTGGGGGGCCTATAGAAAACTCCCAACAAGGTGACTGCTCCTTTCTTATTTCTAACTTCAACCCATATTACCTCAGTAGGCAGATCCCCCTCGAACTGCCTTTCTGCAGCTGTTATACTATCTCCAATTAACAATGCCACCCCCCCCCCCCCCCCACCTCTTTTACCATCCTCCCTAATCTTGTTGAAACATCTATAACCAGGGACCTCCAACAACCATTTATGCCCCTCTTCTATCCAAGTTTCCGTGATGGCCACCACATCGTAGTCCCAAGTACCGATCCATGCCTTAAGTTCACCCACCTTATTCCTGATGCTTCTTGCATTAAAGTATACACACTTCAACCCATCTCCTTGCCTGCAAGTACTCTCCTTTGTCATTGTTACCTTCCCCACTGCTTCACTACGTGCTTTGGCGTCCTGACTATCGTCTTCCTTAGTTGCTGGACTACAGATCCGGTTCCCATTCCCCTGCCAAATTAGTTTAAACCCTCCCAAAGAGTACTAGAAAACCTCCCCCCCCCCCCCCCCCCCCCCCCCCCCCAGGATATTGGTGCCCCTCTGGTTCAGATGCAACCCGTCCTGCTTGTAGAGGTCCCACCTTCCCCAGAATGCGTTCCAATTATCCAAATACCTGAAGCCCTCCCTCCTACACCATTCCTGCAGCCACGTGTTCAACTGCACTCTCTCCCTATTCCTAGCCTCGCTATCACGTGGCACCGGCAACAAACCAGAGATGACAACTCTGTCTGTCCTGGCCTTTAACTTCCAGCCTAACTCCCTAAACTTGTTTATTACCTCCACACCCTTTTTCCTACCTACATCGTTGGTACCAATGTGCGACACGACTTCTGGCTGCTCACCCTCCCCCTTCAGGATCCTGAAGACACGATCCGAGACATCCCTGGCCCTGGCACCCGGGAGGCAACATACCTTTCGGGAGTCTCGCTCGCGACCACAGAATCTCCTATCTATTCCCCTAACCATTGAATCTCCTATTACTATTGCTTTTCTATTCTCCCCCCTTCCCTTCTGAGCCCCAGAGCCAGACTCAGTGCCAGAGACCTGGCCGCTGGGGCCTTCCCCCGGTAGGTCATCCCCCCAACAGCATCCAAAACGGTATACTTGTTTTGAAGGGGAACGGCCACGAGAGATCCCTGCACTGTCTGCCTGTTAGTTTTCTTTCCCCTGACTGTAACCCAGCTACTCTTGTCCAGTACCTTTGGTGTGGCTACCTCCCTGTAACTCTTCTCTATAACCCCCTCTGCCTCCCGGATGATGCGAAGTTCATCCAGCTCCAGCTCCAGTACCTTAACACGGTCTCTGAGGAGCTGGAGTTGGGTGCACTTCCCGCATGTATAGTCAGCGGGGACACCAGTGGTATCCCTCACCACCCACATCCTACAGGAGGAGCATGCAACTGCCCTAGCCTCCATCCCCTCTTACTTTACAGAATTAGCTGCCCCGTGGACCAACTGGACCTCCGCCCTCCGACTCTGCTCCCAGTCAGCTGTACTCTAAACTCCTGGCTCCCTTCACGCTCTTTGATAAATATAGGAAATGAAATGTAAGGAGCACCTTACTCCCTCCTCACCTAACTCCCTCAGTCACCAAACTCTCACTGTAGCACTCAAATGCCACAAGCTCAGCACTCCCTCAGTCACCAAACTCTCACTGTAGCACTCAAATGCCACAAGCTCAGCACTCCCTCAGTCACCAAACTCTCACTGTAGCACTCAAATGCCACAAGCTCAGCACTCAGTGCAAACAAAGTCTGCACTGTAACTAGCTCCTATTTATACTGTGACTCTAGCTTCTGAAAACTGGCCTAATGCAATTAACTAATTAACAAGCTCCAGCTGCAAGTAAGTCCAAGTAGAACCTTGTTTAAAGCTGATTCAAAATTCAATAGACATAGAAATCGGGTGAAGCTAATGTAGTGTAGTGCTGCACAGTAGAGACGATGCATGGAGAGATCAGTTTAGTCCATAAGAGGGTCATCAGAAGTCTGATAATAGCTGGGGAGAGCTGTTTTTGAATCTGTTACTGCGTGTTCTCAGACTTTGTATCTTCTGCCCGATGGAAGAGATTGTCCACCCACAAGCAACTTAACTCAGAATGTGCAAACTCTACATGGACAACGACCTGGGGCCAGGATCGAACCTGGGTCCTTGGGGTCGTGAGGTAGCAGGCTGACCGCTGCGCCTCTGTGCCACCCCTACCAGTGCCAAATGTTATTACTTTTTCACAGCCTGGCAGTGAATTACTCGGTTCCTGATGTGTATGCTGAGTCAAAATTCTGTATTGAAGAATACTCGCATCTCCACAATGAAATGATGCACCCACTTGAATATAAACTCAACATTTATAAAGTTGACAATTTTTTTTAAGATGGCAAAAGACAGTGGTGTGATGAGATTAATATAATTATACATGTCCAGCAGATACACTGTAGTCCAGATTGACCTTATAAGGATATGATGGACACAAAAAACTTGAATACTTTTACAAATATTATGTACCTGGTCGAAGCGGCAAACTGATGAAGTGGGACTCTTGATCACTATTTATTATTCCATTTTTGCCCCAATGATATGAGCATTTCTGGTCAAGGGCGGTATTATTGGTTAAATTTAGGTCTGGCAGCGTCTGTGAAGAGAGAAACAAGAGTTTCAAGTCGAATTACTTTTCTTTCAAACAGTTCAGAAGAAGAATTCTTAAACGAAATGCTAACTCTGTTTTTCTCTGCAGAGTTATCTTCTGAGTTTTCCTATACTTTGCGGACACTGGAAATCTGGAATAAAAACAATGTTTTGCTTTGTAGCAGGGGCTGGTTTAGCACAGTGGGCTAAACAGCTGGCCTGTAATGCAGAACAATGGCAGCAGCACGGGTTCAATTCCTGTACCAGCCTCCCCAAACAGGCACCGGAATGTGGTGACTAGGGGCTTTTCATAGTAACTTCATTGAAGCCTACTTGCGACAATTAGCGATTATTATTATTAATTATTATTTTGGTTTCAGTGGAAGCCTCTTCCTCCAGTAAAGATGTTTTGGGAAAAGTTTGAAGAGTTTTCTGGGCTAAGCCCTCTTTCCTTCACCCCCACTTTGAAAGTGGAAAGAGCTTTTGGGATTTCTTTGTTGCTAAGATTGAGACCATCTGATCCACTGTCTCTGTGCCCTCCCTTCCCCTAACCAACTGGGGCAAACTTCTTCTAAGTCACCCCATGCCCTAGCTCTGAACTTGTTTCCTTCATATTCCCCCTTATGTCCCACTGAGCTCATCTTTTCAACATGAGCCACCTGCTCACTTTATCCTATTCTCACTAAACTACTGACCTGGATGCCATGCTAGCTGATTTTCCTAATGATTTTCTGTCCTTAGATTGTGTTGCTCTCTCCTTAAAATCTGTCGTCATCACCCCTCTCAAAAGAAAACAACCCCAACACCCCTTGCCCCACCCTCCCCCATCCTTCCAAGCTATCACCCATCTCCAACTTTCCTTTCTTCAAAGTCCTTTAATATATTGTCCCCTCCCAAATCTGTGCCCATCTTTCCTGGAACTCGATATTTGAATCCCTTTCATCAGATTTTAACCCTTGACATAATACCAAAGCAGCTCATATCAAAGTTACAAGTGACATCCAATGTGTCTGGCAAACCATCTGTCCATGTGCTTGTCAATCTGTGCAGCTTTTGATCATCCTCCTCCAACACCTTTCTATCATTATCCAATTAGGTGGGACTGCACTACCTTGATTTAAAAACATTTCTGTATCCCTCTCTTTAAGATATTCCTTAAAACCTATCTCTTTGACAAAGCTTTTAGTCATCTGCTTTATTATCTCTGTATGTGGCTCAATGTCATAAGTTGTTTTAAAATGCCTCTGTGAAGAACTTTGGACGCTTATTGCATCAAAGGTGTTATAGAAGTACAAGTCGTATTATTGTTCCAAGGCTCCATGATTTTTCTTTCTTGGCCTGGAGGTCCTGATTCGTCCTACTGCAATATGAATTCACAGGTATTCAGATACATCAGATGAGCATTCTTTATATTTGAGCCCAGATAGTGATAACATATTTGGCCTTGGAAGGACATCACTGTGAGCCCAATCCCATGCTGCATAACTGTCCGTGCACACATCCAGTAGAGAGTCATGAGGCAGTGAATTTATAATTCTCGTTGCATTTTTCTTCTGCCCTGCTTGGCCCAAGGTAGCTCAAGCCAGTTACAACAGGTTGGCTGATATCACTTAATTCAACATAGTCCAGGAATCAAACATACTGGTCGATGCGGGTCAGTTACATTGTTGGCTTCACCAACTGAGCTATCAGGTAACTCGGAATTTCAAAAATTTCATCAATTATTTGAGGAATAATGTTATCTATTACTCTTCATTCTAATACAGTGTTCCAAATATTGGCACTGATCTGACATGTGCACCATCATTTTTGATTTAAATAAGCGGTTTATTTTTTAAGTGGAACCTTTAGGTTTGCAGATAGTGCACAACTTGCAAGAAGATTCAAAAGGGCTGTGGATGGGGCTTTGTGCTAACAGCAGTAGTGACAGGTAGGATTTCAGGTGAAGAGAGACTTAGAAATCCAAAGAGAAAGGTCAAGGTATCAGATCAGAAAAGTGATGTGATTAAAGACAATGAGTGACAGAAAAGGATAGATACAAAAAATGTACCCAATATTTCAGCAAGACAGAATGGAAGAGGAGGTGGAAACATTAATTGATGACATAAGGAGGTTAATGAGAAATGATCTGGCCTCTGAAGATCAAGAAGTAGAATCAGTATGAATGAAAATTAGAAATAGCGATTAGATTATAGACGCCCCAACAATCATTAAACCTTTGGGTAGACTGTTAAACAAGAAATTATTGGAGCCTGTAACAAAGGAAATGTAACAATTGTGGGGGACTTGGATCTTCATAGAGACTGATACAATCAAATTTGCAAGAATGGTTTCGAAGATGAGTTTGTAGAATGTTTTTGTGGCAGTTTCTTGGAGTAGTATGCAGCAGAACCAACTAGGGATAAATCTATTTTAGATCTATTGTGTAAGGAAGCACAGTTACTCAGTAGTGTCATAGTAAAAGATCCACTGGGAAATAGTGACCATAATACTATTCAATTCCACGTTAAGTTCAAGTGAATATTCCAATCGCAATCAAAAATCTTGAACTTCAAACAAAGCCAATTACAAAGGTATGAGGGGAGAACTGGCTAAGATTAATAGTGTAAAGGAACAAAATGGTATGGAGGTAAACGAACAGTGGGAAATGTTCAAAATAATTGAAAATATTCAACAAAAATACGTTCCATTAAAGGACAACAACTCTGCAAAACGTTGGCTGACTCGGAAAGTGAATCAAAGTGTTAGATTAAGAGAAGAGGCTTATAATGTTGCATAAGCCAGTCGCAAGTCTGAGGCTTGGGAGTGTTTTAGAACTCAACAAAGGCCACAAAAAAGGTGATGAGGAGACGAGAGTAAACTAGCCAAAAGTATTAAAACAGATTATAAGAGTTGTTGCTCCCTTAGAAGCAGGGACAGAAGAAATTAACACAGGGAATGAGAAAATGGCAGAGATATTGAACAAATATTTTGTGTCTCTCTTCACAGAGAGAGTGGAAGACACAAGTTCCATACCAGAAATAGATCATAACATGGGGGCTAAAAAGTGAAAGGATATTAGGGAAATTAATATCAGCAAAGATAAAGTATTGGAGAATCTTAAGGGACTAAAATCCAACAGATCCCTGGGATCTGAGAGCCTACACCCTTCGTTTCAAAAAGAGAAAGCTGCAGAGATAGTGAATGCACTAGCTATGATTTTCCAAAATTTTGTAAATTCAGGATTGGGTCCACTATATTGGAAGTTGGCAAATGTTACACTGCATTTCAAGCAAAGAGGGAAAGTGTAATGAACTCCAATTGGCTTTATTGGTTGGCCAATTGGAGTATGAGCTCCCTCAATGATAGCTCATTGAGGGGGCCCATATAAGCACCTGTGTAGGCTTTGTGAGCCAGTCTTAAGTTGACTGGACTGCTAGCAGCACTGTTTGTAGCTGCTGCTGTAATATCGTTATCTTAAATAAATATTGGTGTGGTGACGGAACTCCTGCCTCCCGTGGATTACAACAGTGGCGACGAGGTAAACTAAGAATTTTGCGGAGACCAGCTGCCGCACACGGAGGGTAAGCCTTGCCATTTTTTAAAATGCCGTTTTTTGGGAGGTTAGAGGCATTCGACCCGGCTATTGAGGACTGGTCCCAGTATGTGGAGAGAATGTGTTACTTCTTCCGGGCAAATGATATACTGACGGACGAAAGGAGACGGCTTATCCTGCTGTTGGCGTGCGGACCCTCAGCTTTCGCCATTATACGTAGTCTGACTTATCCCGATGCGCCGGACACAAAAAATTTCCAAGAATTAACGGAATTGGTGAAAGAGCACTATGACCCAAAACCACCCCTCATTTTGCGTAGGTACAGAGTCTACACAGCGAAGCGGGAGGACAGGGAGTCAGTCACGAATTTCTTGACCCGCCTGAGAAGGCTGGCGGAAAAATGTGAGTTCGGCCCGACGCTAAATGAAATGCTTCGGGACCAGTTAGTGTGTGGTATAAACGACCTCAGTACAGAAACGCCTGTTGGCGGAAACAGAGCTAGACTGCAGGCAGGCGTTACAGCTCGCACTGTCCCTAGAAAAGGCAGCAAGTGGGGCGCAGGAACTACAGGGCACACCAATGGAGGTAGATACCTGTGAGAGGGACTACCAAAACGGGTCCTGCTACCAGATAGCCGCTCTCAGGAAAAGCCTGAGGAATAGAGGGAAAAAGGAAAACCCCAGAACTGCCCCCAAGTCTGCCAGGACTAACTGGAGACAGAGGGAAGTACCGGCTGAGGCTCCCCCAACAGAGAAGGACCATTTCTGGCGCCGGTCAGAGTGGGGTAACAACGACAGAAACCCTAGAAGGAGGTGGCAAAAGAGGAATAGCAGGTGGGGACGCAGGGAAGTACACAAATAGACGCCCCATCCTCCTCCGAAGGGGAACAATTATATAATATTGCAACGAAGAAAGCAGAACCCATTAAGATTACCCCACGGGTGAACGGGCGGCCGACAATAATGGAAATAGACACTGGTGTGGCTGTATCAGTAATGGGAGTGGCAGCATTTTGAAAAATCAAAGATGAACTCCAGCCACTAACCCTAACAAAAACATCGACGAAACTTAAACCCTACATGGGGGAACCCCTGGAAGTTCTAGGCACGACTCATGTACCCGTGGAATATGAGAAACAATTGCTCAGATTACCGTTGACGATAGTAGAGGGCTCCGGACCGAGCTTAATTGGACGAAACTGGCTGAAAGACTTAAAATTAGATTGGATGAAAATTTTCCAGAGTGGAAGCGGGCAGTTGAGTGGAGTACTCCAAAAATACCCGGAGGTCTCCCATGAAGGTTTGGGGGAAATCATAGGCGCCAAAGCAACTTTGCACATGGACCCAGAAGCCCTTCCGAAATTTTGTAAGGCCAGGCCGGTTCCTTTTGCATTAAGGAAGAAAATAGATAACGAAATAGAAAGGTTACGGCGCGACAGCATTATCAGACCAGTACAGTTCTCGGAATGGGCAGCGCCGGTGGTACCAATTTTGAAGCCAGACTGCTCGACACGTCTCTGGAGATTTCAAACAGACGGTAAACAAATACGCACTGCTGGACAAATACCCAATCCCGAAAATAGACGACCTATATACCAAATTGACAGGTGGGCTTTTGTTCACGAAACTGGACATGAGCCACGCCTACCTGCAGTTAAAACTGGACAAGGACTCCCAGAAGTTCGCTACGATCAACACCCTGAAGGGCCTTTTTCGTTATACTAGGCTACCTTTCGGAGTGTCATCAGCCTGCGCTATATTCCAGCGTACGATGGAAAATATTCTGCAGGGACTACCGCAGGTGGCGATTTATTTGGACGATATCTTAATCACGAGTAGGACAAACAGGGAACACTTCAGGAACCTGGAGGAAGTGCTCAGGCGTTTCGCAAAGGCAGACGTACGGCTAAAAAGGGAAAAATGTGTTTTTCTGGCCCCACAAGTGACGTACCTGGGATATAAAGTAGACGAGTCAGGCTTACACCCATTAGAAGACAGAGTAAGGGCAATAAAAGAAGCCCCAGCTCCCACCACGGTCCAGGAGTTACGATCGTTTCTAGGGTTGGTAACCTATTACGGAAAATTTAGTGAAAATAGGGCGTCCATCCTAGAACCCCTCCAACAGCTACTAAAAAAGGGGCATGAATGGAAATGGTCCGCCCGCCAAAACCGAGTATTTAGGGACATTAAGGAACAGCTGTCATCCGAAAATGTCCTAGAGCATTATGACCCAAGGAAGGAGTTGGTGGTCACTTGTGATGCATCCCCCTACGGGGTAGGAGCCGTCTTAGCCCATAGAGGAAGGAATGGGGAAGAACGGCCAATAGCCTATGCTTCGAGGACCTTGGCGATGGCTGAGAGGAAGTACGCCCAAATCGAGAAGGAAGGACTGGCGGTGATATTCGCAGTAAAAAAATTTCACCAGTATCTGTACGGGCGGAAATTCACCATAGTGACGGGCCATAAGCCGTTATTAGGATTATTAAAAGAAGACAAGTCAATACCCCTGATTGCACCAGCTAGAATCCAATGCTGGGCATTGCTACTGGCGACGTATAGATACGTTCTGGAGCACAGACCGGGAACGCGAGTAGCAAATGCAGATGCTTTGAGCAGACTTCCCCTCCCGGACACTCCGCCGCAGATACCAAAAGTAGAGGAGACAGTAATGACTCTAAATTTTTTGGACACCCTACCGGTAGACGCACAACATATTCAGTTGTGGACGCAAAAAGACCAGTGGGGCCACAGATGCACCCATACTGGAGCAGAAGGAACCAATTACCGTAGAAGACGGTAGCCTATTATGGGGAGCCCGGGTAATAGTCCCAGCTCAGGGCCGTCAGGCAATCTTAACCGAGTTACATATCGGACACCCAGGGGACTATTCTAAAATGAAGATGCTAGCTCGAAGCTACGTTTGGTGGCCAGGTTTGGACACAGACATAGCAGCCTTGGTATGTCGGTGCCAGGAGTGCCAACAAGGGCAAAGAGTGCCACCAGCGCCGCCATTGCACCCGTGGGAATGGCCAGGCAGACCGTGGACCCGCCTGCATATTGACCACGCCGGCCCTTTCATGGGCTCAATGTTTTTGGTGATAGTGGATGCCCACTCCAAATGGTTGGAAGTCCACCGGGTAAACGCGGCAAGCACAGCATCGACAATTGAAAAGCTCAGGGCCTCGTTTGCAACACATGGACTTCCGGAGGTATTGGTGTCGGACAACGGAATGGCATTCACAAGTGGGGAATTTGGAAAATTCCTGAAGGAAAACGGAGTCCGTCACATCAAAATGGCCCCTTACCATCCGTGACCAACGGCCTGCCAGAGAGAGCGGTCCAGACATTTAAAGTGGGACTCAAGAAGCAGCCAGCAGCGTCAATGGACACAAAGCTTTCCCGCTGGCTGTTTGATTACAGGACCACACCGCAATCCACAACGGGCATACCGCCAGCTGAACTCTTAATGGGAAAGCGGCTGCAAACGAGGCTGAGTCTCCTTTTCCCAAATTTAACGGGGAAAGTGGAGAAACAACAGGAGGCCCAACGCAAGGGGCATGATAATAGTCGGCAGCAGAGACATTTCCAGGTGGGGGCACCGGTTTGGGTCAAGAATTATGGGAATGGACCAACATGGGTCAGAGGCCGCCACGACACCTCTCCCCAAGGAGGAGGAAGAACAACTTCCAAGGAGGTCGTCAAGGAAAAGACGGGCACCTATAAGGTACACCCCGCCCACTTCGGAGAACGACCCGGCGGACGACACAGAGGTGACAGACCCAGACATGACGAGCAGGAAGAAGCTCAGAGGAATGCCAGCTGGCAGGAATTCCTCGGACCTGGGGGGGGTGTGTGTAATTAACTCCAATTGGCTTTATTGGTTGGCCATTTGGAGTATGAGCTCCCTCAATGATAGCTCATTGAGGGGCCCTATATAAGCACCTGTGTAGGCTTTGTGAGCCAGTCTTAAGTTAACTGGACTGCTAGCAGCACTGTTTGTAGCTGCTCCTGTAATATCGTTATTGTAAATAAATATTGGTGTGGTGACGGAACTCCTGCCTCCTGTGGATTACTACAGAAAGAGAAAACCGTTTAACTTTAGATCAATTAGCCTAACATCTGTTTTAGGAAAATGCTAGAATCTATTATTAAGGAAGTCTTAACAAAGTACTTCGTAAAGCATAGTATGATCAGAACCAATCAGCATGGTTTTACGGAAGGAAAATCCTGTTAAGACAAATTTATTAGAGTTTTGTGAGGATGTAACTAGGGTAGATAAAGGTTAACATGTAAAATAAAGGCTCATTGAGCTGGGGTAACATTAACATGAATACAGTAGTGGAATGGTTAATGGATAAAAATCATAGAATGGGCAATAACAGGGCAGGCAGTGAATAATGTATTGCAGCAAGGATCAGTGCTGGGGCCTCAGCTACCTACAATATATTAATGACTTCACAGAGAGTAATGTTTTAAGTTTTCTGATTATAGCAAAGTAGTTGGAAAGGTAAGCTGTGGGAAGGTCACAGAGGCTGCAAAGAGATATCAAACAGGGAAAAGAGCAGGGAAACCGAGAACAATACATAGTCGTAATATACAACACAAAATTATGCAAAAAAGAAAACAGTAAACTTACTGGTTAACAGCACTCAACTCTTTGAGACAAATGGTTGCCACCTACAAAACAAATTCTCATTTTAACCCCTCATGACATTTTTAATCTTCTCTAGATATGAAAAGTACATCAGGTCTTCTAAACAGGATGGAGCACTGTGTGGTTCGGGGATTAATAAAGCAAATATGTTAACATCTGCTTCAATCTTAGTGAGACTGGTCAGTCTAGGTGAGATTCCAAATGTGGCTGATAAAGGACAAGGATGTAGGTCAATGTCCAGAACATTGCAAAGAGTGGTAAAAAAATTACAAGAGGCCAAATAGCTTTGGGCAGGACCTGAACATGTGGATGTGGTTTGCGGGAGCGAGCGAACATCTGTCACACTTGTGGTCTGTATTGGGGGGGGGGGGGGGGGGGGGGGACCCGGTAATTTTGGCTTTGTTAAAGTGAATTATGTGCAGAACTTTAAATTGAATTAAGCTTAACCAAGCTCAGGAGAACATGGAGTTCACAGTAAATAGGGCCTCCTCCCACCTGTCTTCCGTGAGGCAGAGCACAAGCTCAGCCTCCTAATCTCATCTCTCTTTCCAGAGAGGGGAGGGCCCAGAGGATATACATGTGATAGAACCACTACTGGTTGGGGCACAGACAGAATCCTCTCCAACAATGCACTTGGGGATGGTTGAGGGAAATATGAAAAATGCAAGCAGACGACACTGATTTGAAATTAGCAATAAAGACTACTTTTAGGTAAATTCAATTTGTCTGTGAACGCGCTGAAACTGGCAAAGTTTCCATCTACAAACATGTCAACAAAACACGGGTCCCTTCCCCCTCCACAAAACGAACGCCAAGTCGAGTTTGGAGGACAAAAACAAGTGGTTATCAGAAATAGGACCCAGTAGGGAAGGAGCAGAAAGCTTAAAGAAAATACTGATAAAACTGTTTCCATATTCTGAAAGTATCATAGAATCATAGAATTTACAGTGCAGAAGGAGGCCATTCAGCCCATTGAGTCTGCACCGGCCCTTGGAAAGAGCCCTCTACTCAAGCCCCACATCTCCACCCTATCCCCTTTATCCCCGTAAACCCACCTAACCTTTTTGGACACTTGAGGGCAATTCAGAATGGCCAACCCACCTAACCTGCACATCTTTAGACTGTGGGAGGAAACCGGAGCACCTGGAGGAAACCCACGCACACACATTCGGAGAACGTGCCGACTCCGCACAGACAGTGACCCAAGCCGGGAATCGAACCTAGGGCCCTGGCGCTGTGAAGCAATTGTGCTAACCACTATGCTACCGTGCTGCCCATGGATATCACGATGGGGTTTGACCTGAATTTTGAGGGGGAAAAGGGGAATGGAGCACAGACCAAGGCAGGAATAGAGGATAAGCAGCAGGAATGTACCTTCATAACGCTCCAGTTCAGACTTGGGTCCACTTCAAGATTCTTTGGATATTGCCTTCTTCCTCTTCCTTCCCCCCCCTGTAAATTAGGAAGAACTAGACCACCAACTCGCCCCCCCCCCCCCCCCTTCTGAAGTATAGCTCGGTGCTCCGGGGGGATCTGCCCACTCAGATGAACAAGAGTATTATCTTATTAGCCATGGCAAAAAATAATTTTGATAGGAACATGGGGAGACATTGGAAAAGAAACAAGAATTTGTTCTTCGTGTTCATTTTTATGGAATTAATTGTACCTGCTAAAGAGAGAGGTAGACAATGCCAGCTGTGCAAACCCGCCTTAACTTTGGCAACCAGGCTTGAGTAATTTATTCTTTGAAGGGCTGGGAGCAAATGAGCTATGTTGATGCCTAGGTAGCAAGAGCTGGCACTCGATATACGGAATGGCAGAACTCCTGGGGGGATTTGTTTGGCACTGGAGTTGACTGGAAAACACTCACTTTAGTTAGTTCAGCTTATAGCTGGAAAAAAAGCCAACGGTGCTGAGAATGGTGGGCAACACGGTAGCACAGTGGTTAGCACTGTGGCTTCGTGGGTTTCCTCCAAGTGCTCCGGTTTCCTCCCGCAGTCCAAAGACGTAGGAGGGAATATGGGGATAGGGTGGAAGTTTGGTTTTCAGAGTCTGGTTAGCTGTTTCCACTATCCCAGCTGCCTGGGGTCTGTAGGCGCAGTGTAACTGCTGTTTAATTCCCAGTTGAGTGCAGAATTCTTTATTGATCTGTCCCACAAAGTGAGGTCCGTTATCTGAGTTTAAACGATGGGGAATTCCAAATCTTGGTACAATTACACGCATAAGAATTTTTACTACAGTTGAAGCCTTATTACCTACAGTAGGATAGGCCTCTACCCATTTACTAAACACATCAACATGCTTATAACACTGGCATCTTTCCAACTCAATGTAGTCCAGTTGCAGGGTCTCAAAGGGACTCTCGGGCAATGGTTTTTTCCCCTGCTCGCAGGGGACAGCATTCCCAGGGTTATACTGCTGACATATCAAGCAGCGACTGCTCATTCGTTGGGCTATCTCCTGCAGTCTGGGATGCCACCAGGTTTTTAACAATATATCACCTGTAGCGTGAGCACCACAGTGAGTTGCAAAGTGTACACATTCGGCCACCCAGGCTGCCAAAGCATCGGGCATACATGTCTGCCCTGCTGGGGTGACCCACAGCTTATTTTCTTTATCATATGTACATCCTAATTCTTCCCATAACTTTTATCGCTAGCAGGAGTGTCCTCCTGTAGCTGGATTACGTCAGTAATGGTCGGCATAGGTTTTTCAGAGGGAGACTTGTCTTTTGAGCTTTTAGTCTGGCTCATCGTTTTAGGCACCACCATTTCCTTTGAATGGGAGGCTTCTTTTGCTTGGTGGTCTGCCTGCCTATTTCCTTCATCTACTGGAGTTTTTCCTTTCGTATGGGCAGTACACTTTATCACTGCTATCTTTTCTGGGAGCATAAGAGCTTGGAGTAACTGGGTCATCAGCTGCTGATGGGAAATTGGGGTGCCAGCGGATGTTAAAAATCCTCTGTTAACATAGAACATAGAACGATACAGCGCAGTACAGGCCCTTCGGCCCTCGATGTTGCACCGACATGGAAAAAAAAAAACTAAAGGCCATCTAACCTACACTATGCCCTTATCATCCATATGCTTATCCAATAAATTTTTAAATGCCCTCAATGTTGGCGAGTTCACTACTGTTGCAGGTAGGGCATTCCACGGCCTCACCACTCTTTGCGTAAAAAACCCACCTCTGACCTCTGTCCTATATCTATTACCCCTCAATTTAAGGCTATGTCCCCTCGTGCTAGCCACCTCCATCCGCGGGAGAAGGCTCTCGCTGTCCACCCTATCTAACCCTCTGATCATTTTGTATGCCTCTATTAAGTCACCTCTTAACCTTCTTCTCTCTAACGAAAACAACCTCAAGTCCATCAGCCTTTCCTCATAAGATTTTCCCTCCATACCAGGCAACATCCTGGTAAATCTCCTCTGCACCCGTTCCAAAGCTTCCACGTCCTTCCTATAATGAGGCGACCAGAACTGTACGCAATACTCCAAATGCGGCCGTACCAGAGTTTGGTACAGCTGCATCATGACCTCATGGCTCCGGAACTCAATCCCTCTACCAATAAAGGCCAACACACCATAGGCCTTCTTCACAACCCTATCAACCTGGGTGGCAACTTTCAGGGATCTATGTACATGGACACCGAGATCCCTCTGCTCATCCACACTACCAAGAATTTTACCATTAGCCAAATATTCCGCATTCCTGTTATTCTTTCCAAAGTGAATCACCTCACACTTCTCCACATTAAACTCCATTTGCCACCTCTCAGCCCAGCTCTGCAGCTTATCTATGTCCCTCTGTAACCTGCAACATCCTTCCGCACTGTCTACAACTCCACCGACTTTAGTGTCGTCTGCAAATTTACTCACCCATCCTTCTGCGCCCTCCTCTAGGTCATTTATAAAAATGACAAACAGCAACGGCCCCAGAACAGATCCTTGTGGTACGCCACTCGTAACTGAACTCCATTCTGAACATTTCCCATCAACTACCACTCTCTGTCTTCTTTCAACTAGCCAATTTCTGATCCACATCTCTAAATCACCCTCAATCCCCAGCCTCCGTATTTTCTGCAATAGCCGACCGTGGGGAACCTTATCAAACGCTTTACTGAAATCCATATACACCACATCAACTGCTCTACCCTCGTCTACCTGTTCAGTCACCTTCTCAAAGAACTCGATAAGGTTTGTGAGGCATGACCTACCCTTCACAAAACCATGCTGACTATCCCTAATCATATTATTCCTATCTAGATGATTATAAATCGTATCTTTTATAATCCTCTCCAAGACTTTACCCACCACAGACGTTAGGCTCACCGGCCTATAGTTACCTGGGTTATCTCTACTCCCCTTCTTGAACAAAGGGACCACATTTGCTATCCTCCAGTCCTCTGGCACTATTCCTGTAGCCAATGATGACCTAAAAATCAAAGCCAAAGGCTCAGCAATCTCTTCCCTGGCTTCCCAGAGAATCCTAGGATAAATCCCATCTGGCCCCGGGGACTTATCTATTTTCACCTTGTCCAGAATTGCCAACAATTCTTCCCTACGCACCTCAATGCCATCTATTCTAATAGCCTGGGTCTCAGCATTCTCCTCCACAATATTATCTTTTTCTTGAGTGAATACTGACGAAAAGTATTCATTTAGTATCTCGCTTATCTCCTCAGCCTCCACACACAACTTCCCACCACTGTCCTTGACTGGCCCTACTCTTACCCTAGTCATTCTTTTATTCCTGACATACCTATAGAAAGCTTTTGGGTTTTCCTTGATCCTACCTGCCAAAGACTTCTCATGTCCCCTCCTTGCTCGTCTCAGCTCTCTCTTTAGATCCTTCCTCGCTTCCTTGTAACTATCAAGCGCCCCAACTGAAACTTCACGCCTCATCTTCACATAGGCCTCCTTCTTCCTCTTAACAAGAGATTCCACTTCTTTGGTAAACCACGGTTCCCTCGCTCGACCCCTTCCTCCCTGCCTGACTGGTACGTACTTATCAAGAACATGCAATAGCTGTTCCTTGAACAAGCTCCACATATCCAGTGTGCCCAACCCTTGCAGCCTACTTCTCCAACCAACACATCCTAAGTCATGTCTAATGGCATCATAATTGCCCTTCCCCCAGCTATAACTCTTGCTCTGCGGGGTATACTTATCCCTTTCCATCACTAACGTAAAGGTCACCGAATTGTGGTCACTGTCTCCAAAGTGTTCACCTACCTCCAGATCTAACACCTGGCCTGGTTCATTACCCAAAACCAAATCCAAAGTGGCCTCACCTCTTGTTGGCCTGTCAACATATTGTGTCAGAAAACCCTCCTGCACACATTGTACAAAGAACGACCCATCCAATGTACTCGAACTATATCTTTTCCAGTCAATATTAGGAAAGTTAAAGTCTCCCATAACAACTACCCTGTTACTTTCGCTCTTTTCCAGAATCATCTTCGCCATCCTTTCCTCTACATCTCTAGAACTATTAGGTGGCCTATAGAAAACTCCCAACAGGGTGACCTCTCCTTTCCTGTTTCTAACCTCAGCCCATACTACCTCGGAAGAACAGTCCCCATCTTGCATCCTTTCTACCACCGTAATACTGTCCTTGACTAGCAGCGCCACACCTCCCCCTCTTTTGCCCCCTTCTCTGACCTTACTAAAGCACCTAAACCCCGGAACCTGCAACAACCATTCCTGTCCCTGCTCTATCCATGTCTCTGAAATGGCCACAACATCGAAGTCCCAGGTACCAACCCATGCTGCCAGTTCCCCTACCTTATTTCGTATACTCCTGGCATTGAAATAGACACACTTCAAACCACAGACCTGAACACTGCCGCCCTCCTGCGAAGTCAAAACTGTGCTCCTGACCTCTCTACTCTCAATCTCTCGCACCCCAAAACTACAATCCAGGTTCCCATGTTCTTCCGTAATTGTCCAAAATCATGTTCGACTCCAAAGGCATATCTGGAGTCTGTATAAATATTTACTTTTTTGCCTGCTCCTAGTGCGCATGTGCGTATTAGTGCGAACAATTCTGCTTGCTGGGCCGAGAATGGAGTTTCAATGCTGCTGATTCTACTGTCTCCCCCCCCTGGTTGATTATAGCATATCCTGATAACCGTTCCCCCCTTTCACCGATGGAAGCACTTCCATCTGTGAACATGGTCAGGTCTGGGTCGTTAAGAGGGGCATCCGATAGGTCGTCCCTGACAGATGAATCGTCCTTTATAAGTGACATGCAATCGTGTCCAGGGTGTTCTTGCTCAAATATCCATTCTGCATGGGACAGAGTGGCTTAATTAATCTGAAAAAAATCTGAAAATTCAAAACTTAAGATTTGTAAGTTCCTCTTAAAATGCATCTTCAGCTGTGTGGACTTTATCAGAATTAAAAGGGCAAGAGCTCACAGGCAAATCCAGCATGGGAGTGTCAAGACATCTTCTGGATTACACACAAAAGCTTGTTGAAAGGGTTAATTTACTTGCAGAGACAAAAAGGGGCGTATAGTGGGTGGATAAATTGGAATGATGCCATTCGCATCTCTAAATGTTTTTATATTTTTCACTCAAATGGACTGGGAGTAAAAGTTGGAGTGCTGCCAAATTCCCGTTATCAAGTCTTTCAGCAAACACAATATGTTATTGAATCTCTGACTGATCATGGACAGATTTCATTTACCCATCAGTTGTTTATAAGTAATTCTGCAATCTCATAATTAAAACATCTGCGTTGTGAGACAGGTTAGTTTCACCCTACTGATGATTATTTGTGTCAGGGAAGTTTTAGCCCTAAACTAATGAAACACCGGCTTGATCATATTTGTCATATGTATTTCAACTATCCTAACCTCCACTGAACACCATAAAACTAATATTTTCTTATTCTTACATACGTGATTTTGCACCCTGATTAAAATTCCTTGTGTATCAAAATTACCCTGGAAATGCCAATGATAGCCTTTGAAAAGAAAAAATTGTTAACTGTACTCAAACTATAATCTTTAACGGCAATGCGGAGACAGTTTGAAGCTTTCAAATAATCACAGCTGGTAACAAAACTTTTAAAAGTCAAAGTCTGAAGTCAAAGTCTGAATACAGAGACAATGAATAGTTCAGAACAAAGTTTAGATGCCTAAAACTCCCTCTTTATAGATGCCTAAAACTCCCTCTCTCTCTCTCTCTCTCTCTCTCTCTCTCTCTCTCTGTCTGTCTATCGCTCTACGTAACTCTGTCTGTCTCTGGAACTCTTGTTGCTCTTTCTCTTTATCTAACTACCCCTCCACGTCTCTGTCTCTCCCTGACTCGCTCTCTTTCGCTCTCTCAACTTTTGTTGTCTCTATCAGTCCCTCTCTTTGTCTCTGGCTCTCTCTCTCTCTAACCCTCTCACTCTTTCTCTAAAATGGAGCTCAATTAAAATACTGAACAACATTTTTCATTCACCTTCGAAAACTTTATCTGTGTCATTCCATTTAAGTCAATTTCCACTGATTAATTTTAGAGGCATTAGCTATTCTTAGAGATGTATATTTCTTTGTGCAGATGACCTGCTTGCTGAAATGGTTAAATTTTTGTACAGAATCGAAAGTGGTGGAGAACTTGGCATGATGCCATCTCCATCCACTATGTGACCTCAGACATTATCCATCCTTTCTTTCAATTTTCAATGTTCGTTATTTAACCGGTTTTTGGAAAGAGACATTACTGGATGTTTATTTTTCTTTTATTTCAAATGAGTTGAATTACTACCGAATTTATCTGGACAGCTTGAAACGATCTGAAGTTATTTTCGACATGTGTCCATTGTTAAGTTTATAACCGTAATCTTGTATTGATTTTCCTCCCCATTTTTCTGTTTTGGGAGGGGGGATTAGTCATCCTCAGATATTCCTGAACAAAACTAATTGAGTGTTTTAGCCCCTTTCTGATCTTTATTTGTCTTATCTTTACTTCTGTGTATCTCACCATTTTTCTCTGTTCCGCAGAAATCACACCCATCTTTGATCATAGTTTTTTTTTGTCAGAGTATTTTGCTCTTCAAAAACCAAAAAAAAATTTTTAACTGACTTTTTTACTCATTTGGCCTTGATACCAGATTTATTGGATGTTACCTCACCGTCCGTCTGCCTTGCCGAGTGACTCTAATTTTTGGCGGTCAAAGGTTTGACTACTCTCCTTGTCCACCGACTCGAGCGGCGTCCAGCTCAGCAAATCCTTCCAGACTTACACTAAATGTTAGGGGTGAAAATATCCACACGAAGGCCTGAGTATCAGTAACAAAGCAGTTTATTATGTCAGAATTCTGGGAGATAAGATTTGGGAACTCCGCAGTTCCTGACAGCACCTTATCCCACTTAAGTTTAAACTCACATGGATTAATATACAGATTCAAGGCGGATAGCCTTATGACTTGGTTCTTTTCCCATATGCGCATTCCTTTTTTTTAAAACCTTGGCTGTTTTAACTATTCCTTTCTCTGTCAATTTTATACCCAATTTTAATGCATTAGTTTTCCCCCCGTGGCCATTTTTCTTCTCCTAAATTTTTATGCAATTCTCCTGACAATTGTCTCAGTTGCTTGGAATATTCCGGATATTGTTCACACAAGGTTTGAAGCGCGCTTCCACTATCAGAGGTTGTATCTAACGTATTACCCACCTCTAACACTATTGGCGGTTAATGATCCTTGCGATTATTGTTTATTTGGCGAAATGGTCCTGGACCACTTTATTCAATCATGAATTTAAACGGAGTTATCCTGCTCCGTTGCCCAATTCAGGTAGGCTCACCCGTGCCTGCAAGTCTATCTAACTACAAGGTTATAACTTCCTTGTTATATTATTACCTTAGGGTTGATCACGCACCCTTCTAAAGCCTCTTATCGCGGGGGCACTTTTAGACAAAAGCAAGGATCATGATGATGCCGAAACCTCTTCTGTAGCTATAACTGTAGGGGCTACACACCCTCTCTTAAAGCACTAGTCCCTGACTATGCCTAGTGACGATAACTGTAGGGGTCACACTCCCTCCCTTAAACGGGTTCGCCGGACTGACCTGGATTTCGTAGGAGCGTCCCTGAGCGCTGACAGCGGGGCTGAATCGCAGACGGTACAGCGGAGGGGAATACCAAAGTGGCAAAAACTTTACTCACAATGGTGGCCCAATTCCTCCTTCACTCCCGAACTCGATCAGTCGCTCATGCCGCCAGTCTCAGCGGAGACTCTTTGAAATCCCACCGCTGCCACCAAAATGTGAATGTGTCTCTAATTCACTTGTCTCTCAGTCCGGAAGAAACGGTCTCGAACACGTCAGTACTTCAGAATATTCTTTATTGCGATCGGGGCAGCCCTCTAGGTATTCTAAAGAACCACCTCAGAGAGAGCCAATGTTTTGCTCGAAACATCCTTTTTTTATATGTATTGTTAGGGGCTGTCTCTTACATTCACTTGAGCTCGCCCCCATTACAAAGCATAAATTTGTTATTAATTCGTTATTGCAATAGTTCCAGTACATAATTATACAGACTTTAAAGTTATCTATTGGCACATGAGTATGTAGCAGTCTTAGCTTAATTAGCAGGTTCTAGTTATAGTTGCAAGCGGCTCCCACATTTCATACCCTGTCACCTGGCCATCTTCCTTGTTTCTCAAGGCTATTGAACTCCGACTTCCAGTTGCGGCTATGCGGAGCTAAGCCGCACGTTCGGCAGCTCCCGCTTTAAAAGGACTTGTGGGCTCTTTTAAGGGCCCCAAACGGCGCTGATTCAACGATTCCCATTGGATAAAGGGGTCTGGAGAAAAAACCCCCGGGATTTATGGTGCGGACTCGAAGTGGGGCGAGGAAAAAAAACGGCAGCAGCTCCCCTGGAAAAGCGGGGGAAGGTGGACAAAATGGCGGCCGGTGGAGCCCCTGTGGAGTGGAGGCAGTGGGCTGAGGAGCAGCAGGCGGCCCTTCTGCGCTATTTCACGGAGCTGAAAGGGGAGTTGTTGGAATCCCTGAAGGTGACGACGAGTAAGCTGCTGGAGACCCAGACAACCCAGGGTGCAGCGATACTCGAGTTGCAGCAGCAGGCCTCTGAGCGCGAGGATGAGGTCTCGGCCCTCGTGGGGAAGGTGGAAATACACGAGGCACTTCATAAAAAGTGGCAAGATCGGTTCGAGGAGATGGAGCTTCGGTCACGGAGGAAGAACTTGCGGATCCTGGGCCTCGATGAGGGGCTGGAGGGGTCGGACCAGCCGGCCTATGTGGCCGTGATATTGAACTCGCTGGTGGGGGCAGGATCCTTCCATCTGCAGCTGGAGCTGGAGGGGGCCCATAGAGTGCTGGCCAGGCGGCCTAAGGCGAATGAACCCCCGCGGACGGTGCTGGTGCGGTTCCATCGGTTCAGTGACCGGGAGTGTGTTCTCCGATGGGGCAAGAAGGTGAGGAGTAGTAAATGGGAGAATTCGGTAGTGCGTATCTATCAGGACTGGAGTGCGGAGGTGGCCAAGCGGAGAGCCGGGTTTAACCGGACGAAGGCGGTGCTCCATGGAAAGCAGGTGAAGTTCGGCATGTTGCCGCCTGCGCGCCTCCTACAAGGACCGACATCATTACTTTGAGTCCCCGGAGGAAGCGTGGGCCTTTGTGCAGGCTGAAAAGCTGGACTCGAACTAGAGATTGGGGGCTGTGGGAGTTTTTTCTATTCTATTCATGTATCATTGTTTATGCTGTAGCGGGTTGTTCTGTTTGTTTTTATTTTTTCTCTCGCTTTCGGATGATGAGGGTTATGGTTCTGTGTTCTAAGGGGGGTACTGGGGTTTGTGGTTGATCTATGTCTTTGTTTGTACGGAGTTGGTGGTTGGGTTGGGACGGCGGTTTGGGAGCTGCATTGGTGGGGTGGGGCAGTGTGAAAGCGCAGGCTTTTCTCTGGTTTCCCACGCTGCGGGACGAGGGGGTGGAGCTGGTGGCGAGGGGCGTGGTTATTAGACCGAGTTTCACACGCCGAAGCGGTGCCCAGGAGCTGATGCAGGGGAGGAGGAGGACCTCATATCGGGAGGGGTCGGAGTTAGAGCGGGAGCTGCCGGGGTCAGCAGAAGTCAGCTGGCTCACGGGAGTACAGTGGAGGGAGAGTCGCGGCTAGGAGGGGTCCTAGTCTTGGGGGGGGGGGGGGGGGGGGGGGGATACCGGGTTGCTGCTGGATTGGCCAGGGAGGAGTTCGGGGGGGGGTCGGGGTGAGGCTCTATCGCCGTGGGAAACGGGCCGAAGGGGTGATGGCCAGGGGCGAGCAGTCGATGGGTTATGGCTAGTCGAGGGGGGAGGGGTGCCCCCTGATCCGGCTGATTACGTGGAACGTGAGGGGGTTGAATGGGCCGGTTAAGCGGGCCCGGGTGTTTTCGCATCTGAAGGGGCTGAAGGCGGACGTGGCCATGCTCCAGGAGACCCACCTGAAGGTGGCGGACCAGGTCCGTCTGAGGAAGGGGTGGGTGGGGCAGGTTTTCCACTCAGTGCTCGACTCGAAGAACCGGGGGGGTGGCGATCCTGGTGGGGAAGAGGGTGGCGTTTGAGGCGTCTGAGGTTGTGGCTGACAGTGGCGGCAGATCTGGTGAGCGGTAAGCTGCAGGAGGAGAGGGTGGTGTTAGTTAATGTGTACGCCCCAAATTGGGATGATGCTGGTTTCATGAGGCGTATGTTGGGCCGCATTCCTGGCCTGGAGGTGGGGGGCTTGATCATGGGGGGGGGACATCAATACGGCGCTGGATCCCCTACTGGATCGTTCTAGTTCAAGGACAGACAGGAGGCCAGCAGCGGCCACGGTATTGAGGGGGTTTATGGACCAGATGGGAGGAGTGGATCCCTGGAGGTTCGGGAGGCCGAGGGCTCGGGAGTACTCCTTCTTCTCCCATGTGCACAGGGTTTATTCCCACATTGATTTCTTTGTTTTGAGCAGGGGACTGGTCCCGAGGGTGGAGGAGGCCGAATATTCGGCTATCGCGATTTCGGACCATGCTCCGCATTGGGTGGATCTGGAGATGGGGGAGGCGCAGGACCAGCGCCCGCTTTGGCGTCTGGACGTGGGGTTGTTGGCTGATGAGGAGGTGTGTAGGAGGGTTCGGGGATGTATCGAGAGGTACCTCGAGGTCAATGATACTGGGGAGGTCCAGCTGGGGATGGTGTGGGAGGCTCTGAAGGCAGTGATTAGGGGGGAGCTGATCTCCATCCGAGCCCATAGGGAGAGGAGGGAGAGGGAGAGACTGGTGGAGGAGCTGTTGAGTGTGGATAGGAGGTACGTGGAGGCCCCGGAGGAGGGATTGCTGGGGGAACGGCTTGCAGGCCAAGTTTGATTTATTGACCACCAGAAAGGCGGAGACACAGTGGAGGAAGGCGCAGGGAGCGGTCTATGAGTATGGAGAGAAGGCGAGCAGGATGCTGATGCACCAGCTGCGTAAGCGGGACGCGGCTAGAGAGATTGATGGAGTGAAGGATAGAGATGGGAATGTGGTGCGGCAGGGGGCAGAGGTCAATGAGGTCTTTAGGGACTTCTATAGGGAACTGTACCGGTCGGACCCGCCGGCGGTGGGAGGGGGAATGGAGACTTTTTTGGACAGGCTCCGATTTCCAAGGATGCGGGAGGAGCAGGTGGAGGGACTGGGGGCGCCGATCGAGGTGGAGGAGCTGGTCAGTGGGATTGGCCACATGCAGTCGGGGAAGGCGCCGGTACCGGATGGGTTCCCGGTTGAATTTTATAAGAAATATGCGGACCTGCTGGGCCCCCTGTTGGTCAGGACCTTTAACGAGGCATGGGAAGGGGGTGTTCTGCCCACGACGATGTCTCGGGCACTAATCTCCCTGATCCTGAAGCGTGATAAGGACCCCTTGCAGTGCGGTTCATACAGGCCGATTTCACTGCTGAATGTAGACGCCAAGTTGCTGGCGAAGATCTTGATAGAGGACTGTGTGCCGGGGGTGATACATGAAGATCAGACGGGTTTTGTGAAGGGGAGGCAGCTTAACACTAACGTGCGAGGGCTGCTAAATGTGATAATGATGCCGGCAGCAGAAGGAGAGGCGGAGATTGTGGTGGCATTGGATGCGGAGAAGGCCTTTGACAGGGTTGAGTGGGGGTACTTGTGGGAGGTGTTGGAGAGGTTCGGGTTTGGGGTAGGGTTTATTAAATGGGTGAGGTTGCTGTACGAGGCCCCGATGTCGAGTGTAGCGACAAATGGGAGGAGGTCCGAGTACTTCAGGCTCCACCGTGGGACGAGGCAGGGGTGCCCCTGTCCCCCTTGCTTTTTGCGCTGGCAATAGAGCCTCTTGCCATGGCTCTCAGGGAGTCAAGGGGGTGGAGGGGTTGGGTGCGAGGTGGGGAGGAGCACCGAGTGTCGCTGTATGCGGACGACTTGCTGTTGTATGTAGCAGACCCGGTGGGGGGAATGCCGGAGGTGATGGAGATTCTTGCTGAGTTTGGGAGTTTCTCAGGATATAAATTGAACATGGGCAAGAGTGAGCTTTTTGTCGTACACCCGGGAGATCAGGAGGAGGGAATTGGTAGGCTCTCGCTAAAGAGGGCAGTGAGGAGTTTTAGGTACCTGGGGGTTCAGGTGGCTAGGAGCTGGGGGACTCTCCACAAGCTCAATTTTACTAGGTTGGTGGAGCAGATGGAGGAGGAATTTAAAAGGTGGGACATGCTGTCGTTGGCAGGTAGAGTACAGTCCGTTAAAATGACGGTGCTCCCGAGGTTTTGGTTTTTGTTTCAGTTCCTCCCCATTTTCGTTCCGAGGGCCTTTTTTAGGAGGGTGAACAGCAGCATTCTGGGATTTGTTTGGGCGCATGGGACTCCGAGGGTAAGGAGGGTCTTTTTGGAGCGGGGCAGGGATAGAGGGGGGCTGGCGTTGCCCAACCTCTCTGGGTACTATTGGGCGGGTAATGTCTCGATGGTACGCAAGTGGGTAATGGAGGGGGAGGGGGCAGCATGGAAAAGGATGGAGATGGTGTCCTGCGGAGGCACGAGCCTGAAGGCACTGGTAACGGCTCCGTTGCCGCTCCCTCCAACGAGGTACACCACGAGCCCGGTGGCGGCGGCCACCCTCAAAATTTGGGGCCAGTGGAAGCGACACAGGGGGGAAGTGGGGGGCTCGGTGGAGGCCCCGCTGCGGGGGAACCACCGGTTTGTCCCAGGGAACATGGATGGCGGGTTCCTGGGGTGGCACAGGGCGGGCATCAGGAAGTTGGGAGACCTGTTTATTGACGGGAGGTTCGCGAGCCTTGGTGAACTGGAGGAGAAGTTTGATCTCCCCCCGGGGAATATGTTCAGGTACCTTCAGGTCAAGGCATTTGCTAGGCGACAGGTGGAGGGGTTTCTTTTGCTGCCCCCGCAGGGGGTAAGGAATAGGGTGCTTTCGGGGGTGTGGGTTGGGGATGGGAAGGTGTCTGACATCTACCAGGTAATGCAGGAGGTGGGGGAGGCTTCGGTAGAGGAGATGAAGGCTAAGTGGGAGGTGGAGGCGCCGAGGTCCGATCCCGGCTCTGGGTCACTGTCCGTGTGGTGTTTACACATTATCCCCGTGTTTGCATGGGTTTCGCCCCCACAATCCAAAAATGTGCTGGCTAGGTGGATTGGCCACGCTAAATTACCCCTTAATTGGAAAAATGAATTGGGTACTCTTAAATTTATTTTTTTTAAATACTTTGCTTTCTTGACATTCTTTGAAGAAGTTTGTTGCTTACTCATTTACAACGGTTTTTGCGATCCAAACAGTCAATTTGTGAGGTCGAAGGGAGAAAAAGCAAGACTGTCAGGGGAAAATGGGGCATGTGCTGCTTCACCTTTATCGCTCAACCCAAAGTCTCCAAAAAGAATATTTTTTTTTAAAGGGTGAGAAACTGACAAGTGCTAATGTCCAAAGAGACTCGGATGTGCTTGTGCAAAGAATGCAGATGCAGGAATTAGGAAGGCAAATGGCATATTGGTCAATTTGGAGTACAAGAATAAAGAGGTGGTGCTAGAGTTGTGCAGGGTTTTGGTGAGACCCCCACATCTGGAATATTGTTACAGTTTTGGTCTCCACACTTAGGAAAAGATATATTTGCAATGAAGGTGGTACAGCGAAGGTTCACTAAATGGGTCCCTTGGATGAGGGGGTTTTACTATGATCAGAGGTTGAGTAAATTTGGCTTGTACTATCTGGAGTTGAGAAGAATAAGAGGCAATCTTATTGAAACCTACCATGTTCTGAAGGGGCTTGGCAGGAGGATGCTGAGATTGTTTATGTTGGATGTGGAATCGTAAACACAGGGCACAGTCTCGGGATACGAGGCCAATCATTTAGGACTGAGATTAAGGGTTGTGAAGCTTCACAATTAACTATCCCAGAGGGTTGTGGATACTCCATTGTTGAATACATTTAAGGCTGGGATAGACAGGTGTCTCAGAGAAGTAAGGGAAATGTGGAGTGAACGGGGAAAATGGCAGTGAAGTCAAAGATCAGCCATGGTTATATTGAATCGTGGAGCAGGCCCAATGAGCCATGTGACCAACTCCTCCCATTCATGTTCTTAAGAAATACAAATGCAAAAAGTCATCTTATTATTGCGCTTCTTTTATTATATTATCAGATATTATTACCCTCACTGTCAGCAAAAGTGTAATGCATCTGCAAATCATCAGACATGCTAGAGTTGACTGAGATTGCAAAGAGTGTGAGACTAAACAGGAAATGGATGTTAATAAACAGTTTATGTCAGTCTAAATGCCTAAAATTAGGTCAGGGTGACAAAATATTAAATTAATTCTCTTCTGAAACCTTGACACTGACAGGCTGATGAATTGCCTGTGCAGTTCTCGCCAGTATAGAATTGTGCAACTGTTCTTTGCCATGACAACATAACTGTCTTGTGTTCCATTAAGAGAAAACAATTTGAGGACTTAGTATAGATTTGATTTTTGCTCTCATTTTTTGGAATATTTTTTGAGTTAGTCTCTCAATCCCATCTCCATTGCAAAAGTCATACCTGAGGATATCATTCACTTGTTTCTGTATTTCCTTTTATAACACCTTGAAATATTATCTGCATATATGAGGTTGCATTCCGTACGCTTGCAGAACAAAAGCAGGAATTGATGAGGCTGAGAGGCTACGGGGCTGGTTTAGCACACTGGGCTAAATCACTGGCTTTTAAAGCAGGCCAAGGCAGGCCAGCAGCACGGTTCAATTCCCGTACCAGCCTCCCCGAACAGGCGCCGGAATGTGGCAACTAGGGGCTTTTCGCTGTAACTTCATTTGAAGCCTACTTGTGACAATATGCGATTTTCATTTTCATTTTTCAAGTGTGTATAAATGTATCACTCCATTTGGCTCAACAACAGGTATTCCCAATGCATTCTCTGTAATTTGTATCCTTTGTTGTGAAAATGTCTAATTTCACGATTCATATGTTTTAGGAATAGAACTTATACTTTGAGTATTTAAGTGTCAAATTGGTGGCAAGGTGGTGCAGTGGTTAGCACTGTTGCCTCACAGCGCCAGGTACCCAGGTTCAATTCCAGCCTTTGGATTGACTGTGTGGAGTTTGCAGGTTCTCCCCGTGTCTGTGAGGGTTTCCTCCAGGTGCTTCGGTTTCCTCCCACAGTCCAAAGATGTGCAGGTTGGGTAAAATTTGCCAAACTAAATTTCCTCTTAGCGTCCAAAGATATGCAGGTTAGGTGGATTGGCCATAATCAATGGGCAGGGGAGAGGGACTGGTTATAGTGGTTTTTGGAGGGTCGATGAGGACTCGATGGCAGAGGATCCTTCTACACTGTATGGATTTATGTCAGATAAATGAAGGGGAAAAGAGGTTGATTCACAGACCTAACATAATTGCAATTCAAAGCGTAGCCTATATTTATTAGATAAGGTCAGAGTTGGAAGTGTGAAGATACTAAAAGTTAATGGGCTTTCGTTGAATCTTGTTGGACATACTGTCTATTGTTTGTTCATGGTAGTTAATGTCAATGGTGAATTGTATTAAAGTTTAGAATATGCACATAGAAGCTATTGATTAAGTATCTTAAACACATAATAAAATAATATAAATAGATGCCGGGGCACTCAGTATGTTGGTTAGGGAGGAAGCACATTTGTACTTCCGCATTCTGTAAATTAATAGAGTATTAAGTAAAAGATTGGCATTTAGTTTCCTACTTCAACTGGCTTTGAAATGAATTAATATAGTGGTCTTCAGAAAGGGTTGTGTGAGTCTTTCCTGTTTATTTACTTTGTTTCCATTTCTTTAATGTTAGTTTATTATTTTGGTCTGTGGACCCATAATTGGAATTTGCCTTTTAAGCAGAAGATTCAAGGTTGAAACAGCCTGCTTGTCAGGACACTTGTGTTCCCAGGTTTTTTTCCGCAAGATTCCTTGGCACTGAGTGGATCTTCGGAATCAGGTTTGGAGAGAAACGTATCAGTTGGTTGGTTGGCAACTGATGGGTTGGCCGGAGACAGTGTTGTGCCTGACAACGTTCAGTGATTGGTTCCTGCATGATGCTTTCTGAGAGAACTGGGCAGAAACGTTTAGACCTTAGAAGTGAATGGAACGCTTTCTCTCTTGCTTGCTGAAGGGAAAGAACTGCTTTATTGTTCTGAAAGCAGTGAGTGCCCGGCATATCCTTTGTGTGAATTTGGAATGATGCTGAATCTGCAGAGAAGATAGACAAGCTTACCAGGGAAATAATCTCAATCCTAGAAGGAAGAAGTATCAAAACGAAAGCTGAACTCCAGAAAGATGCTAACGAGAAGCCATCCCAGTGCATCAAAGATATTTATCCTTTTATTTTATTAATATTTGCTTTCACTTTAAAGGGGGGTTTGGAAAAGGGGTACTTTCTGTTTAATTATAATACTGTACAGAATAAAGATTACTTGTGTTAAAGTTCAAAACCTGGTGACTTAAGTTTATTGGGCCCAACCAAAGACCTCGGGTATTGTAAATACAATCTTATTTCAACTGTGTTGCAACTCTGGGTCAAGTGGGGCTGGAATTGGCCACGCACTAACCCAGGGTGTTGTGACAGTTTAAATTATTCCATGTGAGTCTCAGATCAAACAAAGGTTTGAAAACAAAGGGGTAAGCAAGGAAAGATCTTAAAGTATCATTATACTTTTCAGATCAAATGGCAGCTTTAAAAATTGAAGATATTTAGTTGAAATTTCTATTTGAGACATCCCAGAATATGTCACATTACCATCACAATAGATTGCAGGGAAGACAGCTTTTTGTTTTAGGCTTATCTATAAGATTTCATATAGATGTATCAGCCCCACAAGCCAGCTCCACCATTCAACACGATCATGGCTGATCTGATTGTGGCCTCAACCCCATATTCTGCCTACCAATAACCTTTGACTCCTTTGTTAGTCAAGAAACTGCCTGAAAAATATTGAAGGACCCTACCTCCACTGCTGTCTGGAGAAGAGAGTTCCAAAAAATTGTCATCTGTCTTAAATGCGAGATCCCTTATTTTTAGACTTTATTTCCTAGTTCTAGTCTCTCCCACAGTGGGAACATTCTTTCAGCATCCACCTTATCAGATCCCCTCAGCATCCCACATGTTTCAATAAAAACAAGTCTCATTCTTCTAAATTCCAATGGATAGTGGCCCAATCTATTCAACTTTAACTCATAAAATGATCCCTCTTCCCCACCACACTCCCAATCCCAGGGATCAGCCTGGTGGACCTTCTCTGAACTGCTTCTAAAGCATCAATATAATTTCTTGAAGAAGAAGACCAAAATTGCACACAATACTCTAGATGCGGTCTCACCAATGCCCTGTGCAACTGTAGCAAAATCGTACTTTTATATTCCATTCCTATTGTAGTAAATGGCAACGTACCATTTGCCTTCCTTTTTTTTAAATAAATTTAGAGTAGCCAATTATTTTTTTCAATTAAGGGGCAATTTAGCGTGGCCAATCCACCTACCCTGCACATCTTTGGGTTGTGGGGGTGAAACCCACGCAGACACGGGGAGACTGTGCAAACTCCACACGGACAGTGATCCAGGGTTGGGATTCGAACCCGGGTCCTCAGCGCCGAGGCAGCAACGCTAACCACTGCCACCGTGCTGCCCCCCCCCCCCCCCCCCCCCCCCATTTGCCTTCCTAATCACTTGTAGTACCTGTATCCTAACTGTTTGTGATTCATGTACCAGAACATCTGGTAGGGGTGTGATAAATAAGTTTGCAGAGGACACAAACATTTGTGGTATGATAAATAGCGATGAGGAAAGTGTTAGATTACAGGACGATAGAGACTGGTTAGTCAGCTGGGCAGAAAGGGAATTTAACCCTGAAAAGTGTGAGGTGATGCCTTTTGGGAAGACTAACAAGTGGCACGCAAATACACAACAGTAGGACGCTTGGAAGTACAGAGTACCAAAGGGACCTTTGGGTGTATGCCCATATATCCTTGAAGGCAGCAAGACAGGTACATAAGATTGTTGAGAACGCAGAGAATTCACGCCTTTATTAGCTGAGCATAGAATATAAGTTCAGGGAGGTTGTGATGGAGCTGTATAAAATGCTCGTTAGACCCTTTGTGCAGTTCTGGTCGCCACACTACAAGAAGGATGAGATTGCACTAGAAAGGGTGCAGAGGAGATTCACCAGGATGTTGCCTGGGCTGCAACGTTTCTGTTATAAAGAGAGATTGGTTCAGTTGGCATTATTCTCCTTAAAGCAGTGACGGGAGACCTGTTTGAGGTGAACAAAATTATGAGAGACATAGGATAAATAGTAAGAAAAACTTCCCCTTAAAGGGGTCAATAACTACTTAAGGGGCAGGAGATTTAAAGGGGATTTGAGGAAAAGCTTTTACACCCAGAAGGTGATGGGAAACTGGAACTCTGCCTGAAAGAAGCAGAAACTCTCGACATTTAAGAAGCATTTAAATGAGCACTTGAAATAGCATTGCATACAAGGCGACACACCAAATGCTGGAAAATGGGATAAGAATAGATAGATTCTTGTTGGCAGTCACGATGGGCCAAAGGGCCTCTTGCTGTGCTGTAAAACCCTATGACACCCAGATCCTTCAGTATCTCTGGGTTCTGCGTTCTCTATAAATTTAAATAATATGCTGTTTTCTGTGTTTCCTGTCAAAGTGATAAGTTCACATTTTCCCACATTATACTCCATCTACCAAATTTATGTCCACTCATTTAACCTATCTATGACCCTTTGCAGACTCCTTATGGTCTCTTCACCACTTAATCTCCTACCCATCTTTGTCATACTTAGCAACCATACATTCGGTCCCTTCATCTAAGCTATAATATAAAGTGTAAATAGTTGAGACCCCAGCACTGATGCCTATGGAACTCCACTTGCCACATCGTGCCAACTCAAAAATGACCCATTTATGACTCCCATGTTTCCTGTTAGCTAACCAAGCCTCTATCTATGCTAATATGTTACCCCTGCACCGTGAGCTCTTATTTTGCATCGTAACCTTTGACGTAGCAGCTTGTCAAAATGCCTTTTAGAAATCCAAGTACAGCACATTCACTGATTCCACTTCATCCACATTGCTTGTTACTTCCTCAAAGAATTTGAATAAAATAGTCAAACATGATTTAACTTTCACAAAACCATGTTGACTCTGCTTTATTGCATTGAAATTTTCTAAGTTTCCCGCAAGAACCTTTGTAAGAATAGATTTCCATAATACGTATTAAGCTAACTGCCCTGTGTTTCCTGCTTTCTGTCTCTCTCCTTTCTTGAATAGAGGAGTCACATTTACTATTTTCCAATCTGATAGAAACTAGAAACGGAGTTTTGGAAAATTAAAACCAATATATCTATTATCTCAGTAGCCACTTCTTTTAAGACTCTAATATGAAGTCCGTCAGGACCTGGGGTCTTGTCAGCTTTTACTTCTAATATTTTGCTTAGTACCCTATCCCTAGTAATTGTCTGTGGATGAAGAGTTGCATCCATGACAATTTAAAGACTCTGAAACATGTGGGAAAATAAATCACCAGAATGGTTCTAACTGTTGAAATTCAATTCAGGAATCCTCAGAGGACTGAAGGAGAAGACTGTCACTGGACATTATGACTTGGTAAAACAGGGAGACTTGGACTCATTGGATGTGATTGTGGATTGTTTCTCATGAAGAGTTTATAATCCTGTGGAGAGCATGATGTAAATATATGTGTGGCCTAGGGTTATCAGTTGTGTTAAGACACTAAGGGGTTATCTTTTCTGTAGTTTAGAGTATTAGTTGTCTACCAGGTAATGTTTAGTCATGTTGCTTTGTTTATTTGTTACAGTAAAAGTCTTAAAACTTTAACTCATGTCATGCAATTATTTAAGTTGGTAGTTGGGAATTCCAACCTCTTGTTTAAAGTTAGTGGAATCTACATGATCGTTAACATTTTCAGAAGAGGATAAGAGTACAATTTAATCTAATTTATTATAACGCACAATATTGTCAGCAATTTACTGGTGTGATGGCAGTGCTACAATCAAGATATTACGCATTCTACATCTTTAAATTATCATTGTTTAAACTTAAGGTACAAATTGATGGGCGTGAACCAAAATTCAAAGTGAGGTTGCCAAAACATGAATCTGGCCGTGTGAAAGTACAGTTTGATGATTATGCTGTGTGAAGATCCTCAATGAAATGACGACTATTTTTTCTCATTTTCCTTAGTACGGCTGTGATGTCTATCATTATCCTGTAATCAGGAATGCTCTGTACAGTCTTATATAATCAAAACAGTTTGTATGTTCTGCATGTTTGCGTAGATGGGTGTTTTATGTTAGGCTAAAATTTGCATGCAACAAATCTGAAGGTGTTATCCTGGTGGTCCCCTTACGATGAGCACATGCCATACTTCAATTCTGATGCCATTTATTAGCGTAACTAAGCTAAGAGCAACACCTGTGGACTATATAAAGGCTTAAATGTAAATGAAAATAAATTTTCTGGCTGACTAAACAATTGACATCTTCAATAATTTTATGTTTTGCATCCTACTTTATTTTGTACCATACCTAAAAAAAAGTAGGTTGTCTGCTGCTAACTTCTAAACTCTCCCAGTCATTGGAGAGGGTTGAGCTGAGGTGCCGAAGAGCTACTATCAGAAAAGTAGTTGGTAGTCGTTCATTACATCCTTTGCCTTCATAATAAAATCAATTTTATGCAGCAATTTCAAGTAAAGCGCCAATATTGCTCAGTTCGACGTAGAAGGGATAAATGGCTCAGCAGCATAATTATAAGTGTCTCAAAAACATTTTCAAGGAGGGGGACAGCAGGGAAATAGGTTTGGATGGAAAAATGACATTCTTAATGAAAGTTGAAAATGAGTGAAATAGCTCACCATCTGTCCAATACCATGAAATTAATTGTGGGTTTACATTGGCCCATCCTCAGCTTTAAATGTAACCATTTGTATACATCACAAATATGATAACAAAAGGTCATGAAGTCAACCCTATTTTACTTCTGTTATTTCCATTCTCTGGGAACAGAGGCAGCTATCATTTGTGATGCTGTCCATCTGTCACAGCACACCAACTTTACAGCAACTTAAAACTGCGTTATTTTCATTTTGTGCAAAACTACAACGCCTGCCAGAACATTTAAATATCTAATATGTAAACATAAACATGTACTTCCTGCCATTTTTCTCGATCAAAAATGTTTCTACTTTCATACTTATACTGGAAACCGCCTGTGCAAGTTTGTCATGCTGTAATTACACTGTACTACAGTATCCTGTCCCCTGAAGAATTGCAGAAGCACCCCCACTGGCTCCTCTGAGTAATTTCAGGAGTATGATTACAGCATGAGAAACCAACAGAACAGCTTCAATTATAAATTTCGATAGATATAAGAGGTTATAATACAAATATAAAAACAAGGGCAAATTGCCTCCTGTACCAATTTTTTCCAATTAAGCGGCAATTTAGCATGTTCAATCCACCTACCCTGCACATCTTTGGGTTGTGGGGGCAAAACCTACGCAAACACGGGGATAATGTGCAAACTCCACACGGACAGTGACCCAGAGCCGGGATCGAACCTGGGACCTCGGCGCCGTGAGACTGCAGTGCTACCACTGCGCCACCGTGCTGCCCTCATGTATGTTTTTTTTTAAATAATTTTTATTCAAGTTTTTTAATAACAATAACAAATTTTCTCCCCGCAATTTAAAACAAACAAGGTGTGTTTCCACGCCAAAACAGAACAAGAAAAGAACTCACCCCCTCCCCCCCAAAATAAATAACAAATAGCAATACAAGAAAGAAGAAAATAACATAACACACCCCCCAACCATCACCATACCCCCCCCCCGGTTGCTGCAGAGACCGACCACTCTCTACCCCTTCGCCAGGAAATCGAGAAAGGGCTGCCACCGCCGAAAGAACCCCTGTACCGACCCCCTCCGGGCAAATTTCATCCTCTCCAACTTGATGAACCCAGCCATGTCATTGACCCAGGTCTCCGGACTCGGGGGCCACGTATCCCTCCACTGTAACAGAATCCTGCGCCGGGCTACTAAAGACGCAAAGGCCAGAATGCCGGCCTCTCTCGCCTCCTGCACTCCCGGCTCCGAAGCTACCCCAAAGATCGCGAGCCCCCAGCCCGGCGTGACCCTAGACCCAACCACTTCCGACAAAATCCCCGCCACCCCCTTCCAAAACCCCTCCAGAGCCGGACATGCCCAAAACATATGGGTGTGGTTTGCCGGGCCACCCGAACACCTCCCACACCTGTCTTCCCCTCCGAAAAACCGGCTCATCCTTGCCCCCGTCATGTGAGCCCTGTGCAGCACCATCAGCTGAATTAGGCTGAGCCGTGCGCAAGAGGAGGAAGAATTCACCCTCTCCAGGGCGTCCGACCACGTCCCATCCTCAATCTCTTCCCCTAGCTCTTCCTCCCATTTCGCTTTGAGCTCATCTACTGAGGCCTCCTCCTCCTCCTGCATCAGTTGGTAGATAGCCAAGATCTTCCCTTCCCCGACCCACGTCCCCGAAAGCACCCTGTCCTGCACCTCCCTTGGCGGCAGCCGCGGAAACTCCTCCACCTGCCTTTTAACAAAGTCCCTGACCTGCATATACCTAAAAGCGTTCCCAGGGGGGAGGTTCCACTTCCCCACCAGCTCCTCCAGAGTCGCGAACTTCCCATCCAAGAAGAGGTCACCAAACTGTCTGATGCCTGCCCTGTGCCAACTCCCAAATCCCCCACCCGTTCTCCCTGGCGCAAAACGGTGATTGCCCCGTATCGGGGCCCAAACTGAGGCCTTCACTTCCCCCTTATGCCGCCTCCACTGTTCCCAGATTTTGAGGGACGCAACCACCACCGGACTCGTGGAGTACTTTGCCGGGGGGAGTAGAAGTGGGGCCGTCACCAAGGCCTCCAGACTCGTACCCGCACAGGATGCCACCTCCAGCCTCTTCCATGCGTCACCCTCCCCTTCCGTCACCCACCTGCGAATCATCGCCACGTTCGCCGCCCAATAATATCCACACAGGTTGGGCAGTGCCAGGTCCCCTACCTCCCTTCTTCACTCCAAAAATACCATCCTTACTCTCGGGGCCTTCCACGCCCACACAAACCCCAGAATCGACTTATTCACCCTTCTAAAAAAAGCCTTCGGGATCAACATGGGGAGGCACTGGAAAAGAAACAAAAACCTCGGGAGCACCGTCATTTTAACCGACTGGACCCTACCCACCAACGAGAGCGGAAGCGCATCCCACCTCCTGAACTCCTCCTCCATCTGCCCACCAACCTCCAAATGTAAAGCCTATGCATAGCCCCCCAGGTCGTAGCCACGTGGACCCCAAGATACCTAAAGCTCCCCGCAGCCCCCCTCAACGGGAGTTCCCCTATCTCCCTCTCCTGACCCCCCGGGTGCAGGACAAACAGCTCGCTTTTCCCCACATTTTGCTTATATCCCGAAAAGTCCCCAAACTCTTCAGCACCTCTGGCATCCCCTCTGCCGGGTCCGCGACATACAGCAGCAGATCATCTGCATACAGCGACAACCGGTGCTCCCCCCCCCGCACAATCCCCCTCCAATCCCCCGGCGCTTTCCCTGTCTGCATGCTTCCCAGCGCCTCCACCAACTCCTCCAGCTCAATTGGGGCCCCCAAACCCTCCACCCGCTCGTCCCCTACTCTTGGGAACTCCAGCTTATCCAAAAAGCGGTCCATCCCACCTGCTTCCCCGGGGGGTACCGCCCGATATAGCCCCTCATAAAAGGATCTGAACACCCCATTGATGTCCTTTCCACCCCGCACTAAGTTCCCACCCGCATCCGTGGCTCCCCCAATTTCTCTAGCTGCCTTCCGCTTCCGGAGCTGGTGAGCCAACATCCGGCTTGCCTTCTCCCCGTACTCATACACCGCCCCCTGTGCCCTCCTCCACTGCACCTCCGCCTTACAGGTGGTTAAAATGTCAAACACCGCTTGGAGACTGCGCCGCTCCCTCAGAAGCCCCCCCTCTGGGGTATCTGCATATCTCCTATCCACCCTGACCATCTCCTCCACCAGCCTCTCCCTCTCGACTCTCTTCCCCCCCCCCCCCTTTCCCTGTGCGCCCGAATAGAGATCAGCTCCCCTCTAACTACTGCCTTTAGCGCTTCCCAAACCATCCCAACCTGCACCTCCCCGTTGTCATTGGTTTCCAGATACCCCTACGAATCCGACCACACACTTCCTCCTCTGCCAAAAGCCCCACATCCAACCTCCACAGCGGGCGTTGATCCTTCCCCTCCCCCAGCTCCAGGTCCACCAAATGTGGAGCATGATCAGAAATGGCTAACGCCGAATACTCCGCCCCCGCCACTCTCGGGATCAGCGCCCTGCTAAGCACGAAAAAGTCAATCTGGGAGTACGCCTTATGAACATGGGAGAAAAAGGAGAACTCCCTACCCCCCGGCTTCAAAAACCTCCAAGGGTCCACCCCTCCCATCTGATCCATGAATCCCCTCAGCACCGAGGCCGCTGCCGGCCTCCTGCCCGTCCTAGACTTCGAGCGGTCCAGAGCCGGATCCAGCACTGTGTTAAAGTCCCCACCCAGAATCAATCTCCCTGTCTTCAGGTCCGGGATCAGGCCCAGCATACGCCGCATGAAGCCCGCATCATCCCAGTTGGGGGCATAAACATTAACCAAGACCACCCGCTCCCCCTGAAGTCTCCCACTCACCATCACATATCGACCTGCACTATCAGCCACCACTTTGGACACGACGAACGACGTGCTCTTACCCACCAAAATTGCCACCCCACGGTTCTTTGCATCAAGCCCCGAGTGAAACACCTGTCCCACCCAACTCTTTCTTAGCCTCACCTGATCCGTAACCCTGAGGTGCGTCTCCTGGAGCATAGCCACATCCGCTCCCAGCCCCCTCAAGTGAGCCAAGGCCCGGGATCACTTCACCGGACCATTCAGCCCCCTCACGTTCCATGTGACCAACCGAAACCGAGGGGCCGTCCCCTTCCCTCTACGCCGATCAGCCATAGCCCTTCCTCAACCCACCACGTGCCCGGGGAACCCCCCAAGCCCACTCCCCACGGTGGCTAACCCCCCTCCCAACCCCCCACCTTCACCATCCATTCCCTCACAGTCCCTGCAGCAACAACCCGGCACCCCCCCCCCCCCTCTCCTCTTCCCTCCCAACCCCCCCCCCCAAGCTAGTGCCCCCCTAGCTGCGTTACCCCCAACATTATGCTTCCGTGAGTCAGCTGACTTCTGCTGACCCCGGCTACTCCCGCCAAAACCACGACCCCCCCCCACCCGGATGCAACACAGCCGCCAATCCCTCCCTCCCAGCGCCGGCCCCGCCCCAATTCCTCCGGCGCGGGAAGAAAGCCCACGCTTCCAACCCGAGACCCGCCCCTCGACCCAACACGTGGGAAAAAGATGGACACATGACCCATCGGGACCCCAAACTACTCCCCAACCCACCAGTGGAAAAAAAAACCCATCACAATAAATAACCAACAGCCCCAAAGAAACCCCAAAAGAACCCAAATAACCATAACTCAAATAGCAAAAACGGCGAAACCAAACAGGAAACAACCATCAGCAAACACAGCCACTATGGGTGAAAGGATACCCAAGAGGACAAAACCTCCAAGCAAAGTACATTTCCCCCCCAGTCCTCAGTCCGAATCCAAGTTCTCAGCCTGGACAAAAGCCCAGGCCTCCTCCAGAGAGTCAAAGTAGAGCTGGCGGCCCTTGTACGTGACCCAGAGGCAAGCCGGCTGTAGAAGGCCAAACTTCACCCCTTCCTGTGGAGCACTCCCTTCGCTTGATTGAAGCCAGCCCTTCTCCTCGCCACCTCCGTGCTCCAGTCCTGAAAAATCCGAATGTCCGTATTCTCCCACCTGCTGCTCCTTTCCTTCTTCGCCCCCCTCAACACGCACTCCCGGTCAACCAAGCGGTGAAAACGGACCAGCACCACCCTGGGCGGTTCGTTCGGCCTGGGCTCCCGCTGCAGCACTCTATGGGCGCCTTCCAGCTCCAGGGGACCACGAAACGACCCTGCACCCATCAGCGAGTTTAACATTAGGACCACATAGGCTGCCAAATCCGATCCTTCCAGCCCCTCCGAGAGGCCCAAAATCTGTAGATTCTTCCGGCGGGAGCGGTTCTCCATCTCCTCCATCCTCGCCTGCCATTTCTTGTGCAGTGCCTCGTGCGACTCCACTTTCACTGCCAGGACCAAAAGCTCATCCTCATTCTCCGAGGCCTTGTGCCGCAGCTCCCGAATCTCCCCGGCCTGAGCCGTCTGGGTCGCCACCAGTTTGTCCAATGAGGCCTTAAACGGCTCCAGAATCTCGGCTTTCAGCTCCATGAAGGAGCGCTGAAGCAGCTCCTGCTGCTCCCGCGCCCACAGCTGCCACGCTGCTTCCCCGCCCGCCGCCATCTTGCCTTTTCTGCCTCTCGCCGTTCTCTGAGGTAAAACCGATTTTTGGACCGCTCCGCTGGAAATCCAGTCCATCCACCGGCTGCTGGGCACACTGGCTGTGTTTCCCCCCCGAGGGAAAAGTCGAAACAGCGCCGTTGCGGGCTCTTAAAAGAGCCCGAAAAGCCAAAAAAAAGCAGGAGCTGCCGAACGTGCGGCTTAGCTCCACATTGCCGCCACCGGAAGTCCTGCCCTCATGTATGTTAATCTTCATTCAGGATAGTTTCTTGGGCTCTCTACAAATATGAAAGTCTCTTGTATTGAGTAAACATATCAACCAAATGGTTTTTATTTGCTGCCGGCAAATTTGTATTACTTTGTTTTGCTCACAATTAATTTTATCCAATATTTGTTTTGATGGTCCAATTCCTCTCTTAATGCAGAGGTGGATTTTCAAATATTTTGAATCTCATTGTTCTGCTCTTGGAACTGCCAAGAACGTCCCTGGCTTGGTGGGTGAATAACCTGTGTGATGCTGGAGCAAACAGACGGGAGAGGTTTAGGACTTCACTGGTGTTCTGAATTATCTGGGTTGTGTCACTAGGTTAGGACACCTGTTTCTTCATTGATTCAGTTAACCACCTTGGAAATTATGCACGTGCAAATATCCAGTGAGGAGGTGATTGGGCTTGGCTGTGATAGCATTCATCATTAATTAATCCACCTTGCTGTATTGGCTCCTGAATGTGAATGATCATTTGTATAAGCTATCACAATGCTGTTTGCACCAGTGAAACTATATCCAGTATGAGTCAGCACCTTCAGGTGGGCAGGGAGAAGTGGAAGAAAAGTTGAGTGCCACATGAACTTAAATTAGACCATCCCTTAACAACCCCATGAAAATAAATCTAAACCTAGTAGAGTTTGTATTTTGATACCAGGGAAGTAGAAAGACATCAGGCAAGAACAAAATGAGAATTTAGGGCTCATCTTTTGTTGATAGTCGAGGAGCAACTATGACACATACCATATAAAATGTACAAAATATTTCTGAAATATTTTAATATTGCTTACTTCAACTGGGAGTGTTTGGCGGTTATTGACAACTCCATTTGAGCCACTTAAAACCATGGGCAAACTTCTTTACATACTGTGCACCAGAGAGATTGTTTTACATCCCAATAGAATCGGAATTCTATCACAAAATAAGAGCCAAGACAACCTCTCTGTTAATGAGTCATGGAAAGGCTAAAATTCAATCAGAGTAAATAAGAGATAGTCTTTTTGAAAATCTGAAACATCACCATGGAGCACATCGCTGGTAGCAGATGGATAGAAAAAAGTAGAGGACTAAACCTGGTGCTCATGATTTCATTTGTGATGTCTTCCCAATAGCCTAGCAAATCAGGTCCTGTCTTTAATTCAGAACATCAAAATAAAGAATATTTAGTCATCACTGAAGCAATGGCAATTCTGGGGTTGGCCATCACACCATTAAAAATCAAGTTTACTTGGAATTTTAATTGTTTACTCTTGTGTAGATATTGCAGTTACAATTTGTAAACATGCATTAATATTTTAATTCTTAGATTTTGTTCAATCTACCCATATAATGTCAATAATGGGCGACATGGTAGCACATTAGTTAGCACTGTTGCTTCACAGTGCCGGGGTCCCAAGTTCGATTCCCGGCTTGGGTCACTGTCTGTACAGAGTCTGCATGTTCTCCCCATGTCTGCCCGGGTTTCCTCCGGGTGCTCCGGTTTCCTCCCACAAGTCCCGAAAGACGTGCCGTTCGGTAATTTGGACATTCTAAATTCTGCCTTAGTGTACCCAAACAGGCGTCGGAGTGTGGCGACTAGGGGATTTTCACAGTAACTTCATTGCAGTGTTGGTGTACGCCTACTTGTGACAATAGAGATTATTATTATTAACCACCCTTGCAGTGTACTAAAGGGTTTTATCACCACATTTCAATTTAAGAAAGAACTTGCATTTTTATTCAACCTTAAACATCCTTAAGATGCTCTATCTCAAAGGTAAAGATTTGTTGAGTGATTTATGGAATTTACTACCCTTATAGATATTTTTAAAAGTCATATTTTAGATTAAAACTGAATGGGTTCACAATTGGAGAAACGTCAAGAATTGATTGTGGAGTTGGGGTTCAGTTGTGAAGACTGACATAAAGAGAGAGGAGTGTAGGGACTACTGGAGCTCTGTGCCTCACCCAGTGTTTCTAATATTGATATTGGTCAAATTGCGCCATTAATTCATTATTTTGTGCTGAATACTACGTGCATTTATGTAAAGAGACATTAATTTTGCACTTTTACTATTTTCCCTCTTTGATCCCATTTGCCTTTTTGTATGTATGCACACACTGTCCCTTCTTGTCACTCTCTGGGTATCATTGCCTAAACAGCTGCCTTGCAGTGCTGCCATATCATTTTGCTTTGTTAACCTAAATATCCCCATTCCAGAATCACGCCCTCCCCTTTTTCGTTTAAAGCCCTTTCTACTTCCCTAGTTATGGGGTTTGCACGAACACTGGTCTCAGCATGGTTCCAATGTAGGCCATCCGAACGGTACAGCCCCCAATTCCCCACTACTGATGCCAGTGCCCCACGACCCGAAACACACTTCACTAACACCAGTCCTTGAGCTGCGTATTCATTTCTCTAATTTTATGTATCTTATGCCAATCCCATACCTCGGTGTCATTATCGTATTGGACAGATCCGTGGCAGGCAACCACGGCGACAGCTTCTAACTTGAACCTTTTACTGTGTGTGCGTGTGTGTCTATATATTATATATCTAGTTCTTGTAATTAATAAATACATACAGTTAATCTACTTAAGACTGAGAACTTAACTGAGGTTTATCGAGCGGTATCAAATACTCTACATGTTGGTGGCAGTGAATGGAAAAATCCAGAACCTCGTAAAAAATGCAGAAAAAAACTAAAATTCTTCAAGACTAAAGAAATAGTTGAGAAGAATTCTGACCAGAAGAAAGGGTCGAGAAGCTGACACGCAGAGAAAATTCACCAGGGAAAAGCTCCAAAGGAAGGCTTGGAAGTTGAAGGCAGAAATTTAGAATTCCTTACCGCAACAGCAGACTCGATGGCTTCGAAGTCCAGCTTCAATTCCCAGAGTGCAGAGTTAGCAGACCTAGCAGGGCTGAATTGAAAGTTCTAAAATGTGAATAAAGCAAGTCCTGAGAAATATTTAAATATGGTCAGAAATTGCCGTTTAAAAACTCAGTTGAGAAAAGCAGATTCCCGAGTTGCTGCCTGAACACGTGGGTCTGAGCTTGATCCGAAAGAGGAAAAAATAATTAATGAATTATTTCAGAAGAAGCAAGACTGAAGAAACCTCTTTAAAGACGAGCAAAGGCCAGGATTCAGTGCTTCTGCAACCCTAAAGCATAGCACTAAAACTGAGAGGTCTGCGACCAATTAATCCAAGCATTATTCAGAATTGTTCAAGGCTGTCTATGAGCACCATTGCAGAGAGAGCCCACCAAAACCAGCAAGCGCAGGGATATCTTTTGTCTTTCAATCAATGGCAGTACCATCTTGAATTTAACCAACTTTTTAAAGCTAAATCTACAGATTATTTTTTTTAACCATGGATCAGAAATCGACCCTTCCAGATGAATTTAGACTTATCCAAGACTTGGGTCAATCACATAATTGGGGCCTTTGGAGAAAAAGATTCCTTAGATACATTGCTTCAGATCTGGATAAAAAGACAGAAATTGAATAAGATAGCACACTGCTTTATTTGGAAAGCCCAATTGCAGACAACAAATCATTGCTAAATTTCAAGAAATATTCAAATCAGTTTACAGGTCACTGTGTTCCAATGAGCCAAAGGAACTAACATGCAAAATGATTTAATTCTAAAAGCTTGTAATCAGGAAAGTAGGACATAAACAAAATAAACTTACAAAAAATGAAAAAGACTCAAATATTATGTGAAACTAAGAAAATGTAAAAACCAAGTTTTTATAAGAATCTGCCAATAAAATGAGTAAAGGAAGAAAAGGTTCTTAAAAAAAATAACTTATTTTTACAAAATTCCATTTTTGTTCTCCTTTTTTTTGCAGAGTAATGGAGCAGGAGATCAGGAATAAAGTTTCAGTTGTGGGCGTATTTGGAAAATTGCAATTTGCTCAACAAAAAAAAACTGGTTAGGTTATGGCCTAAGAAAAAGAGCACAATTTGATTCCCCCCCCCGAACTAGTACAATTGGTGATCTTCCAAATTTGCCCTGGAACATAGCAGGTTTTGTGACCCAGGGCTGCTTCAGGCTGTAACATTGAAGATCATGGAAATGGGTGGCATGGTGGCACAGTGGTTAGCATTGCTGCCTCATGGAGCGAAGGACCCAGGTTCAATCCCGGCCCCGGTGACTGTCCGTGTGGAGTTTTCACATTCTCCCAGTGTCTGCATGGGTCTCACTCCCACTACCCAAAGATGTGAGGGTAGATAGATTGCCAAGCTAAATTTCCCCTTAATTGGAAAAATGTTTTTTAAGATTTTTTAAAAAGGTCACGGAAAACATTAACACAAGTGGGCATATCTTACTTGCATTAGAAATTCCCCAGTTTTGCACTGGTTTAGCAGATTGCACCTGGATTCATATAACCAGCATAAATGAGTGGAAACTCGACCGCTACTATTTAGTAAATATAAGGATTTGATCCCCACTAAAAATAGTTAATACTTTGCCTGTTTATGTCAAATAAATTTAGAGTACCCAATTCTTTTTTTCCAATTAAGGAGCAATTTAGTGTGGCCAATTCGCTTACCCTGCACATTTTTTTGGGTTGTGGGCCACGTGGAGAATGTGCAAACTCCACACGGACAGTGACCCGGGCCGGGATCGAACCTGGGTCCCTGGCGCCGTGAGCCAGCAGTGCTAACCACTGCATCACCGTGCCGCCCCCTGTCTTTTTAAGTTGTGAATAAAAACAGGTTTGCAAGAAGTGTTTCATGGAGTAATCACATCTTTAACAGAAAATGATTGTTTACACGACAGAACTATCCAACTAAATTGCAGAGTAAGATTAAAACCTTGGAATTTGGCTGAAATGAAAGACTGGAGATGGTGCTATAGTTTGTCTGGAGGGTGGGATCAAGTATTTTTTTTAAGGAGAGGGGTGATTTAAAGGACAGAAAAATCGTGGATAAGGATCTGTTTTTTTTTATTTAGAGTACTCAATTCTTTTATTTCCAATTAAGGGGCAATTTAGCGTGACCAATCCACCTATCCTGCACATTTTGGGATGTGAGGCTAAGACCCACACAGACAAGGGGGGAGAATGTGCAAACGCCACACAGACAGTGACACGAGGCTGGGATTGAACCCAGGTCCTTGGCGCTGTGAGGCAGCATTGCTAACCACTGCGCCACGTACTGCCCAAGAATCTGTTTTAACATGATGCAAAATCGAGGAACGGATACGTTGATGTCACTCTTACATGAACTGAATTGCCCCAAGTTATTACGAGGTGGGAACATTTCATGAAATATTCTTTTTGTTAACAATGTTTGTCAGCAGTTTACCACTGACCAGAAACTGAACTGGCTCAGCCATATATACTGTGGTACAAGAGTAGGTCAGAGGCTGGGAATTCTGGCGAGAGAAACTCGCCACCTGCCCACCATTTACAAGGCAGGATTGTGATGGAATACTCTCCACTTGCCTGGATAAGTGCAGCTCCAACAACACTTGAGAAGCTTGATACCATCCAGGAAAAAGCAGCCTGTTTGATTGGCACTCCATCCACCACCTTCAACATTCACTCCCTCCACCACAGACGCACATCTACAACATGTACTGCAGCAATTCATGAACGATCTTTTGACAGCAGCTTCCAAATCCATGGCCTCTACGCCGTAGCAGGACAAGGGCAGCAGGTACATGGGAACATCACAACCTACAATTTCTCCTCTGAGCCTCACACCATCCTGACTTAGAACTGCATCACTATTCCTTCACTGCTGGGTCAAAATCCTGGGACTCCCTTCTTAACAGTGCTGTGGGTGTTCCTGCATACGTGGACTGCAGCAGTTCAAGAAGGCAGCATACCACCACCTTTTCAAGGGCATTTAGAGATGGGCAATAAATGCTGGTCTAGCCAGTGACACCCACATCACCATGAAAGATATTTTTTAAACTTCAATTTCTGACAAATCTTGCATGTAGAATCACATCTGAAAGTCTTGAGACCTATTGCAAAAATGTGTTTAGTCAAATAAAGATGTTAGAGGGGGTGATCAAAAACTTGGTCAAAACTTTTTAAGGAACATTTTGTAGAAGGAGGTCGAAGAGGCTGAAAGCTTTTGTAAGATCATTCTGATACAGAGGCGTTTAGGAAGGATATTCCTGACCATGGATCCGAGATAGTTACAATGGTCCAGCTAAGAGGAGGAGCAATGCACAGGAGATTGTGTTAGGAATGAAGGATTCATGGGCAGTCCGTCAGCTTCGAGGATGACTTGATTCCACACTGGGGAAGTGGGTTCTGTGGTAACTGAATAGTCCAATCCTGGATCCGCAGACATATGCCGCAGGTTTGGCAGGTGGTGTTTGATGAGGTGGGTGGGTGGCACCTTCTGGATTCTGTGCTCACCTTCTGCTGTTTACGCTTGGCCTCACTCTAGGTGATTGATGCCTTCACAGATGCTTTTTCTGTGTGTTCTAAGCCAAGCGATTCCCACGTGTCAGTGGGAATGTTGCATTTATTTAGGGAGACTTTTAAAGTGTCCTTGTAGCATTTCCTCTGCAGTCCTCGTGATCACTTGCCTTTGCAGAGCTCTGAGTAGAGCAGAAGTTTTCGGAGTCCTGTGTTGGGTATGCGGGCAATGTGGCCCACCCATAACAGCTGGTCAAGCGGGACAAGTGCCTCAATACTGCAGATATTGACCTTGGAGAGGACGCTCACGTTGGTAAGCATTTCCTGCCAGTGGATTTGCAGCATTTTGGGGAGGCAGCATTGGTGATATCGCTCTAGGGATTTGGTCTGTGGTGCTTCGGTTGGTGAGGTTCACTGCTTGCATGTCATCGTGGACCAGCGGAGAATGGTGACAAATTTCTGCAGGCAGCCGAATTTGAGGAGGATGGTCCACAATACCTCACGGTTGACAGTCAAGATCGTGCTAGATCGAAGAAGGCCATGTACAGAGATTGATGCTGCTCCCTGCATTTTTCCTGGATTTTTCACGCGCTGACAATCATGTCCATTGAGCCTCTTGATGGACGGACGCCACACTGAGACTCCGAAAGGAATTCTTTAGTCACTTGGAAGAGTGGTTGAGTGTATTCTCGTGATGACCTTTCCGTGGTGGTGAGTAGAGAAATTTCTCTAGATTCCACAGTCAGACCTGTCTCTTTTCTTGAAGAGGTTACCCGTGAAGGCCTTGCCTTCTCAACCTTGCCCTTCGTCTGGGGTGTAATGATCCTCAGGTTAAAACACCACCAGTCAGCTCTCCCCGTCAAAGAAGAAAGCAGCCGATGGTCATCTTGAACTATGGAGACTTTACTTATAGAGTTCTAGTAGTTATGGTAATGAATGACTCTTGTTTACAGCTAGACATAGAAATGTAACTTAAAGAACAAACATACCTGGTGCTGCTCAAACCTGCCTTTTGTTATCTGCTGTACAGAACAAACTCAGGTGGCATGATGATGCAGTGGTTAGCACTGCTGCCTCACAGTGCTGAGGATCCAGATTACTGTCAGTGTGTTCTTCCCGTGTCTGCGTGGGTCTCACCCCACAACTCAAAGATGTGCAGGATAGGTGGATTGGCCACACTAAAATTTCCCCTTAATTAGAAAAAAAAATTAATTGAGTACTCTTTTAAAAAAAAATTTTAATTTAAAAGAGAACGAACTTGGTTTTAATACGCAAATAAACATTTCATTTTGCAAAGTTATGCATTGACTTCAGATGGATAGAAAGAGAAAGAAAAAAAAACACTGTACTTTAGAATATGATTTTATGCACTTTCTGATGCATCTGTCAGTGGAATTTGGACAGATGGATCTCTAACACAATGGAAAAGTTGAGGGTCAAGGCAGATGAGTAGATGAACTGCAAAAAAGTAGTCAAATACTCTGCAGGCACACAAGTTTTGGATTGGAATAGGGCCATCAGAGGATTTACAGGATAAAAATCACAAACATTGACAGTGAAATGCCAAGAATATTAAGTAATTACTTTACTCTAGTATTTACCCGGGCGATAGATCGGATGAACCTGACATTGGAAGGTCGGACTGGAAATGTATAACCATTTTATTATGAAAAGAAAAGAAATAGTAAATAAACTAACCAAACTCAAAGAAGCTAACTCATTTGGTCCAAACTGATTAAGGAAGCTGCAGAAAATATTTAATACATGAACAAAAGGTATAGCACTAGGGGTCTGATTGATAGCTAATGTTAAAGCTATATTTAAGAAGGCAGATATGAATTATCCACCAACCTAAAGGTCAATCAGGTTAGCATCAGTAATAGGAAAAATCATGGAAATCCCTACCAAAGGAGAATATAGAAAAACATTTCTAAAGCCAAAAATATAATAATGAAGATCAGCGTAGATTTCAAAAGAGAACATTTTGCTTGATCAACCTCATTGAATTGTTTGAAGTGGTAACAGAGAGAATATACATGTGTAATGCAGTGGATGTAATTTATCTAGATTTCTAAAAGGTCTGTGAACAGTTCTGGTTGCCACATTATAAAGAGGATACGAGGTATTGGAGAGGGTACAAAAAATATTTAAACGGATGATACCGAAACCACAAGGTTATACTTATCAGAAAAAGAAAAAGATTTCTAGGGTCACTTTTCTCTTAAAAATAAAAGGCTGAAGAGTAACCTAATAGAGATCTTTAAAATTCTGAAAAATTTTGATATGTTAAAATATATATACAAAACTCTATATTTTATCTAATAACTTATAAATACAGACTTTCAGCTATTTTCACTCTCCTGCTTCCTGGGATGAGGGAATTATCTTATGAGGAAAGGTTGGACATGTTGGGCCTGTATCCATTGGAATTTAGAAAAATGAGAGGTGATCTTATTGAAACATATAAGATCCTGCAGGGGCAATTCAGAACAAATATCCGAGAATTGAGAGAATGCAGAACCCGCTACCCCAGCGGTTCATTCAAATAATATTGATGCATTTCAAAGAGCAGGTGAGCACAGGAGGGAGAAGAGAATCGAGGGTTCTGCTGATCAAATTAGATGAGAAAGAATAAGAGAAGGCGTGAGCAGAGGAAAAATGCCAACATGGACAGATGGTCCCAAATGTTGTATATTCTGCGTAATATTAACGTTATGCCTTCTACCTTCTATTTATAAAAAATACTCGGTGGGCAACGGTTTTTAAAAAGTTTTTATGTTTTACATATGGTTTGAAGAATGGCGGAGGTTAACAAAAAAATGATGTCTTCTGCTTTCAGCCAGAATTAATGTGGAACTTACTTAAGGGAGTTGTTAGGCAAGGAAGAGTTTTAAAAAAAGATGCACTTCAAGTCTAATTAAGATTTGTTTATAGTCATATCTTGTTGCTTGTCATTTGGGCCATGCGTTATGCAATTCCCTTTTTCTTCACAGGATATCGATTGGGTACAGACAGAAAAACATGTTTTTGAGCAGGCCTCCAGTAACCCATTTCTGGTTGGTCTTCATTCATGTTTCCAAACGGAAAGCAGGTATGAAATAGTTCTTAATAAAGCTTAGTATTTTTTCTTTTCTCTTTTTCTTTCATTGGACCTTTTTAATTGTAACTAATGAATCTGGAGAGGTCAAAATGTTAAGTAAGAATTCTACATAATACTTGTGAGCTGGATATTACTGTTTTCCACTGGCATGTTTGAAGGCCTTCCCACTGCTTTCCTCCTTGTCCCCAACCTGTCTCCTATTTTATGAAGGACACAATGGTGGGGTTGGGTGGCCCTCTCACCCAATTGCCCCACCCCTCCCCTGCCACTATTTTACCTGTGGTAGTGGCGGGGAGCCCAGGCCAAGTGGGTAGACCAACAACTTTTGCTGGACGAGCTGATGTCAAGCAATGGGTGGAGGAAGGAATCTCCTTTGGGGAGGTGATCTGTGCCCATTGGAGGCACCACACCTCTCCTCTGGAGATCCTGCCAGTTGGGTCCTGTTGATATCCAGGTTTGCCTTCAGCCCGGCTCATCTCCTCCTCTTTGGAACTGGTTGTAGTACCTGCACTGGCCCCCACTCAAACCTTACACTGCTGCGACTTCTGAACTGCCGGATTGGCCAGCAGCTCTCTGAGGTAGGACTTCCTTCCCAGGTGGGGCAACGGTCTTTTTTATGGTCAGGCTCCTGATTGTTTGCTAGAGAATGGCAGCAAGTGGACTCAAATGAAGAGAAAGGGAAATAATTTGCAAAAATAAGTGACATCCGTCTTCTCTGCCATTTTTGTGATACTGGCTATGATATTTACGACAAGACTGAGAAAATGGTTGTGTTTTGAAACCACGGGCACAGTTGCCAAGCAGCAAGCCCATCGATATTGCACCTTCTGCGCCATAACACATCTCTGATTCTGTTTAGACGTAATGCCATTCTATAGTATTTCTTCAAAGAAAATGAACCATTTATAAATGGACAAATGAACATTGATGGTGGGATTAATATTACTAAGTGGTCACTGAATTTTCTGAGCTCCTGTACATCACAAATTGAAAGCTCGTTTGACCATAAGTGATTTTAAATATATATGCAAAAGCGAAAAAAGATATGGTGCCTTATAGTATTGAAACTTCAGAAAACAAAGAGCACTTCTGCATATTTAAGATTTTCTAAACAGCAGTTCTTAATGGGTTTTTGCATTTTATTTATTTAACCTTATTTTCTGTGTTATGTTTCAGGCTGTTTCTAGTTATAGAATACGTCAATGGTGGTGACCTCATGTTTCATATGCAACGGCAAAGGAAACTTCCCGAAGAACATGCCAGGTATGTGGCAGAATAATGGAAAAATCGTGGATAGTATAAATTTATCAGGATGACAGTATTGAACTGTATTGACAAATAAATCTGACAGCGGGCTACTGTCTTTGTGAATGACTGATTGGGGTGGGTACAGGAAGAAAGAGATCAACATCTTTTAATTATCTCTGTACAAGACACTGTTATCCCAGCCAAATGCAGTCATAAACCTAACAGGTTTTTGGAATTCACTGCCCGAGTCCTAAACTCGCACTAAGTCCCGTTCACCCATCACCTTGTGCTTGCTCAGAGTTAAACAATTAGTTAATTTTAAAATTTGCAGCATGGTGTCATGGGAATGTCGCTTTAAGAAATGTTTGGCTGCTCATGTTACTGCAGTGATGTCAGAGTGTGGGTGGAGATGAGCTCTGGCTCTGATTTTTAGTTTCACTTTGAGAAAAGCTTGGGTGTGTCTGTGTCTTTTTGGTTTCGTTTTCAGAGCTGGACAGCTGCAGTCACAGCCAGAAGGGGTATTAGAGTCTCTCTCTGTAATCTAAAGAATGTAAATCGGTCCTTTGGTGATTTAAAACTAATAACTGCTCTCAGTAGTGACTTTAACCTGATGTGCTTCTGTTAAAAGTTTTTTTTTAAGTCTTATGGATGTTAAAATGACAGCTTAAGGATTACTTAGTGTTGTATTCTTTGGGGGTTGTATTTGAATTAATGGTTGCTAAGATGTCCACTATGTTTTAAAAAGGTTAACTTGAGTTCATAGAATAAACATTGTTTTGCTTTAAAAAATACTTTTGCATTTCTGCTGTACCACACCTGTAGAATGGGCCATGTGCTCCCCATACCACAATCTAGTAAAAGTTGTGGGTCAGGTGAACTCCATGATACACTTTGGGTTCTCTAAAGCCTGGCACATAACAAATGTTTGAAATCTCTCCGTGGCCTCACCCTTTCCTAGCTCTGTAATCTCCTGCCTGTCAAGATATTTGTGCTCCTCCAATTCTGGCCTGTTGCTAATCCCTAATTTTAATCACTGCAACAGTCCACTATTAGCAACCGTTACTTCAACTGCCAAAGCCCTTGGCTCTAGAATTTCCTCCCTAAACCTCGCCACTTTTGTGTGACCCCCTTTAATATGCTCTTTAAAACTCACCATTCACCTATCGTGATATCTCCCTATCTGGCTTAATGTCATGTTTTGTTTTGTGATGATCCTGTGAAGCACCTTTGGACGTTTGTTACTTTAAAGACACTATATAATGACAAGTTGTTGTTAACATATATGCCATTGTTTCTGGCATACTCAGGGCACGATTCTCCGCAACGGCCGACGCCGGAGTGAAACCCGGAGTGTTTCACTCCGGCGTTGGAGGCCGCTCCTCGACCCCTATTTCACCTCTCTCCTCCCCCCCCCCCCCCCCCCCCCCGGGGGGGGCTAGGAGCGGCGTTGTGAGAAACTCGGCCGCCGGGCCTTGACGCTTGCGTCAAAGCGGCGCGCCGAGAATGACACGGCCGGCGGCGCCTAAGTGACATCAGCCGCGCATGCGCAGGTTGGCCGGCTCCAACCCGCGCATGCGCGGTTGCCGTCTTCCCTCCACTGCCCAGGCAAGACGTGGCGACTTGATCTTGCGGGGCGGTAGAGGGGAAAGATAGAGACGCCGGCCCGACGATCGGTGGGCACCGATCACGGGCCAGTCACCTCACGAGCACGCCCGTGGTGCTCGATCTTCTCTCCGCCCCCGACAGGCCCCACACTTACCTGTCGCGCGATGTTCACGTCGGCAGCGACCAGGCGTGGTTGCCACCGGCGTGAACCCATCGGGGTCGTCAGGCCGCTCGGCCCATCCGGGCCGGAGAATCGGCGGTCGCCGGGAAAAACGGCGAGCGGCGATTCTCCAAGCGGCGTGTCGCAAAACGTGACACGCCATTTTGGGGGCGGTGGGAGAATCGCGGGGGGTGCCAGGGCGGCGTGGCGTGATTCTCCCGGCCCTCCCGTGATCCTCCCACCCGGCATGGGGAGCGGAGAATCGCGCCCCCAGTTCTTGGAACTTTCCAGCCTATTATGTTATTTTGTGATTTTACACTGAAGTCTGAGTTGAGTGCCTCCCTGAGGCTCTCATCTTTGTGGGTCAGTTTTTGCAAATGGGAGGAATGTTGAGAGGAAGCACTACTCATTGCAAAATGCACTTGTTTTCCTTTTCACTCTTTGATTCTCATTTTTTGTCTTGTACATTTTTCGTTTTCCATTTTCACCACTTTCTTTCTTCCTTTGTTTCTTTCTTACTCCTTATTTCTCAAGTACCTAAATTATAGCTGGTTAGGAATATGTACTAACCCTGTTGCAGTCTTTGATGGTATGTAATTTATAAAATATTCAAATTGTTGTAAGATGAAAAACCTCCAATTCGCTACAAGAAAAATGGCTCCAAAAGCTTTGGCAAGCTGTATCTGATCTCTTTAAAAATTGTTTTCCAACTTGTACTATCCATGGCTGGTAGGCATTAGCAGGACATGCTTGTACTCTAATGGTGAAAATGACTTCAGGTTCTATATGATATCACAACCCCTATTTGCATATATTGATGTGGCTCCTGCCCATTTCAGACAGGATTTCTAATTGTCAGAATTCATTTGTGTCTTAAAATTGGACAGCATGTCAAAACAGCAGCGAATGGACAGGACCAATCCGCCTCTTTATCTTTGAGCAAATAACACCCAGTTTATATACAAATGTATGACAATGAGATGAAAACCACTCTGGTAATGTGTATGATGAACTATCTAGCCCAATAAAATTAGTTTCTTAAATTAAGCAGTTATTAACAGGACCACCATACTCATTGTGGTGAAGTTCAGTGGAATTACCAGTATATTTGCCTCCTTTAGGTTCTATGCTGCAGAAATTTGTATTGCTCTCAACTTCCTTCATGACAGAGGAATCATTTACAGAGATTTGAAATTGGACAATGTTCTCTTAGACTCTGATGGCCACATCAAGTTAACAGATTATGGAATGTGCAAGGTAAGATGTTTATGCGTGACAGTGAGAATAAAATTTCAAGGTAAAAATACTTATTGACATGAACAACTGAATTAGTCATTAAATTGATAGATGTAAGGTGATTAAAATCTTTTTTTTTTCATCATCTCATTGGAGGCCTGATAACCATTCAGTATCTAATTTACATGCCCATTAGTTGTTTGTGAGCAAGACAGTCAATGCCAGTAGCATACTCAACCAAGTAGTTGAGTCCGATCCTATATTCACCAAAGGTTCACACACACCCACTTGTCATTAAAGGTTAACCAGGTTGTAACAGAGGACAGGAACCCGTGTTGAATTTCTTTTCTCTCCCCTTGCACCAAGCCGAAGTGCCTCAGCTGGCCTCTGCCAAATCGGGAATAACACCACAACCTTTTGGCCTATGTCATTTGCTTCTTCACCAAGCCCTGCACTTAAGGCCATTACATTATTTTTGGTGTTTAAACACATGGTCGAATTGCTGATCATGACTAATGACCGAATAACACTAACTATATATGCATAGGAGACACATTTGCAGGTGTTATAAAATGGAAAGCTTACTTGTTTGTAAAAGCCAAGAAAATAATTCTTGATATTTAAACCATCAACATTGCTGTAGTCCATGCCCAAAAGTGGCGGTCTTCGGGGTATCAGACCAGCCAGATCTATTCCTGGGGAGGAGGGCGGACCCCTTGCCTTTGCCTCCCTGATCGCCCACCGTAGAATCCTGTTTGGCTGGTGGTCAGCAGCAGCACCCAAAGCTGCAGACTAGCTGTCCGACCTCTCAGAATCTCTCCAAATGGAGAAAATCAAATTCGCCATCCGAGGGTCAGACGACGGCTTCCACAGAATGTGGGAGCCATTCACCCAATTGTTCCAGGTAGCCAAGAATCAGGGGAATGTAGCTGAGGCAGGGGAGGGACAGACCAGGGGGTGGGGGGAATTGCAGCTAAACCCAAGAGAAAAGGAAGGCGAACCACAGGAGAGGGGGAGGGGGGAAGGGGCAAGGGCAAGAAGTGGGGGGAAGAGGGAGGAGACGGGGAACAACAGAGGGGAACCAGTGATGTGGGGGGTAGGCAAGGGAATGACAGCCAGAAGGAGGGCACGGGAAACGACAACAAACTTGGCACCTACAGGAGCAGAGAACAAGGAAAATACGGGTGGAAGACAGGATGAATGGCTGAAGTGGAGGTAATCGCGACACGACAACGGCAGCAAAAACCGTCCGGAAGAAGCACGCGACAACACCAACTTCAGATCCATTCGCGTATTGCCCTCTGTTATTGTTTCCCCGGTGCCCAAATGTATCTGCACGCCCCCAGTTCCCCCCCCCCCCCCCCCCCCCCCCCCCCCCCCCCCCCCCACACACACACACACACACACAAACGGATGCCTACTTATAGGCGAAAAACAATATTGCCAATTGTACAGAACTGCTGTTATTGAGCTAGCACATAATACCCTCCCAGTTATTTTATTCTAACTATTTTTATTGTTTGTTTTGTTTTTTTGTGCATGTCCCCTTCTCTTCTATGTTACTCTATTTTGTGTACATAACGGTAAATATACTTTGTTCAAAAACCCAATAAAATCATTTATAAACAAAACATTGCTATAGTAGCTTGCTCCTTGTTACACGTGCATTACAAGCACTATTTGAAAATTTGTAATTGCATCCTGAATATTGAAGTAATTATCTCAATATTTAGGTATATTAATAAGTACCATTTCCTTGTTACTGTTCATTATCTTATACAGTGACATTACAGCGATTGGATGTATTTTCAGTATCTTGTAGGACAGTGACATGTTGCATCTTGAGATGTGTGTTCGCCTGCAATTGTGATGTTTTAATATGTGCATTCCACAATGATATGTTACCCTAGTTAAATATTCATCTTTATGGGCAACACGGTGGTGCAGTGGTTAGCATTGCTGTCTCATGGCATCGAGGTCCCAGGTTCGATCCCGGCTCTGGGTCACTGTCCGTGTCGAGTTTGCACATTCTCCCCGAGTTTGCGTGGGTTTCACCCCCACAACCCATAGATGTGCAGGCTAGGTCGATTGGCCACGCTAAATTGTCCCTTAATTGGAAAAAATTAATTGGGTACTCTAAATTTTAAAAAAATATTAATCTTTATTTATTACAATATGTTGTGTTGCATGGTCTTTGAATAACTTGACACTCATTTCGATAAATATTTTGCAGCAATGCTTTGTATTTGGATGGCTTAATGTCATTTCAAGCAACCAATTAATTTTAAGTCACCTGAAATTTTGGGAGATCTGTTTTTACTGCTGCTGATTGTTCAGATTATTGTGAAAATTACTTTTGCATGGGTCTCAATTTATGTTGCCTCTACAGGAAGGACTTGGTCCTGGTGACACTACCAGCACTTTCTGTGGCACACCCAATTATATAGCACCTGAAATATTGAGAGGAGAAGAGTATGGTAAGCAACTGTTATAGAAGACAAAGCTAACATTGTTAGATTTGATTATTTGTATAGCATAGCACATTAGAGCATGAGTATTGTGCTCTATTTTCGGAAGAAAATGGTTTCCTGCTCTATGTGGTATGTTTGTGTTCTCTGCTGTCCCAACTGTGAGGTGGAGTGGATGTCAGGTATCTACTTAGGAAAGGAAAATTCAACACACATCCTCACAAGACAATCTTTTACACTTCTTCATTTTTATTATGTATTTATTTCCAGAGACTTCCAGTAGGTTGCTTGCCTAACTTGTCAAGGATGGTTTGGCAACCTTGAACAACAGGGTTGTCCAACCTTTCGTGTGAGGCGCCCCATTTCAATTTTTTCTCACTTAAGGGGCCAATGAGCAAATTTTAGAAACAAAATTCTGCAAAACTAAACATGAATTTCAAAAATAAAGTTGTGGTGTGAGGAAAAGAAGTCACTTTCTGAACAAAAAAACAATGTTAAAGTAATAAATTGATCATTCTAAGAAATTAGTAATTCATAAAGATGATCATTAGTGTGCATGTGTGTATGGCTCAATCTGTCTCAGGGTATTCATTAACTCATCCTAACCCACTCAGTATGTGTTGGTATGTGAGGGTGACTCAAAACCTGAACCTGGGAGTGAGCCAGACACACAGTCATTCACTCACTCATCCTCTCCGACTCGTTTTGTCTGTCTGTCTCTCTCTCTCCCCTCTCTCTTTCTCTCTCTCCTCTCTCTTTCTCTCTCTCAATCACCCTCTATCGCTTTCTCACTCTCTCTTTCGATTTCCCTTTCACCTCCTTGGGTACTTCTCTTCCTCTCCTGTAGACTCATTGCCACCAAGCCTTGGGCTAAATGCAACCACGCATCTTCACACTGTTCGCTGTTCCTCCAATTCCAGACTGTCCTCTGCCTCACTGGTGAGCCCATCAGCAGCAAATGTGTGAGAGCAATGGCCTGTGATTAGAAGAGCAGCTCCTTGCAGTTCACTTCACTTACCTATATTTGGAACACTGGCTCAACCTTGATAGAGAAGCATGTTGGGCCAGATTGTGGCCCTCGGGCCCGATGTTTGACAACCCTGTTGAAGAACAAAGAGGAAGAAAATGCAACAAAACTTCCTCAAAACGTTAAACGCCGACAGGCCAGATTGAAAAGAACAAGGGATGATGAAATTCAAACCTTCAGGAGTTACACAATCAAAAATGTTAAAATTAATTTTACCAATTGATTTCAAGGATAATATGAATATGTATATTTGTACTTTAACTTTGAACAGAGTATTTGCATTAAAAGATTTTGAAAGCTTAAATGTTTTAGCAGTTGGTTTACTAAAATAGTCTATTTATTAAGGTTGGGTGTATACTATTTTTTTTAAATTAATTTACAGGATGTGGGCAATGCTGGCTGGGCCAGCATTTGTTGCCCATCCCTAACCGTCCTCCATTTCAGAGGGCAGTTGAGAGTTAATCACATTGTGGTGGATCTGGAGTCACACGTAGGCCAGACTATGTTTCCTTCACTGAAGGACATGTGAGAACCAGATAGGTTTTTACGACAATCAACAATAGTTTTCTGGTGATCATTAGTCTTTTTAATTCCAGATTTCGAACCTTGGGTCTCTGGATTGCTAGTCCAGTGAAAAAACCACTATGCTACTGCCTCCCCAATGTGAAACAGCCAAAGTGAGGGAGGGGGTGGAAAAAGAAGAGGGGGAGAAGACATTTGCTTTTAGTCTCTTTGATGGTTGGATGGCAGGTTCTAATCAGGGACTTATGAAAAAGAATTTGTAAAAAGGAATATTTCTTTAAAACATTGCTTTTTATTATTTGGCAGGTTTTAGTGTAGACTGGTGGGCACTTGGCGTATTGATGTTTGAAATGATGGCTGGGCGATCACCATTTGACATCATCACTGATAATCCAGACATGAACACCGAGGATTACCTGTTTCAAGGTTAGCTGGACTGAGTACAACTTTGATTTTCCTTTTTAAGTAAGCTTGCAGGCTCTCTACTTGATGTACCACCGCAGATGGAACAGCACTCCCTCATGTCAGCAGCTTCATAGAAGAAAGGAAAAATTGGGGGAATCTTTTATTTTGTTTTTTTGCATTCGGGTAAATTAGACAACTGGTAAGAAATTGAGCTTTGCGTTTGGAGAAACATACAACAGAGAAATATTTCTGACACTGAAAGGGACTATTCTGCCTGTCATATCCTTGCTGGCAGAAAGAGCAATCCAACCTGCTCCCATCTTCCACCTCGCAAAGTTACGACACTAAGTGCATAACCACGTGTTTTTTAAATGCGATATGAGTTTCTGCCTATATTGCTTTTTCAGACCCAAAAAAATTACTCCTCAGCTCCTCTCTAATACTTCTACAATTAAGTTATTTGCCTTCTGGTATTGACCCCACTGCTAAGGAAATAGATGCTGCCTGTTCACTCTTTCTTGGCTCCTCATAGTTTTAAATTCAATCTCCCCTCAGCCCCTCTGTTCCAAAGAAAACAATCTAAGCAGCATAACCTCAGGATAAGGACTTGATCATTTGGAACTGAGAGAAGAAATGTCTTCACTCAGTGGATTGTGAATCTTTAGCATTATCTACTCCAGTAGGTTATGAATGTTTCATCGAGTATATTCAAGACAGAGATCATTAAATTTTTGATCTCTGGGAATTGTGGGTTATGGGGAAAAAACAGTAAAGTGGAATTAAGAAACAAGGTCAGCCATGATGCTCAATGGAGAAACAAGGTCAGCCATGATATTCAATGGAGAAACAAGGTCAGTCATGATGTTCAATGGAGAAACAAGGTCAGCCATGATGTTCAATGGAGAAACAAGGTCAGCCATGATATTCAATGGAGAAACAAGGTCAGCCATGATCTTCAGTGGCGGAGAAGGTTCAAGGGATCAAATGGTCTATTCCTCCTATTTTTTATGTAATCTCAGCCTATCCAATCTTTCTTCATAGCTTAAATTCTCTATTCCCCGCAGCATCCTTATAAATCTCTATACCCACTCTAACAAAATCACATCTTTCTTAGAGTGACCTATTGTTTCCTGGTGACCAGAACGGCGCACAGTACCATAGCTGGAGTCTAACTAGTGTTTTACACAGTTCTAGCGTAGCCTCTCTACTTTGATACTCTTGGCCTCTGCCAAAGGAAAGTGGCCCATATACCTTCTAGCCACCTTATCTACTCATTATGCTACCTCCACGATCTATGTAGATGAATTCACAAGCTGCTCTGTTCCTCTACACTTCAGTATCCTGCCATTTACTGTGTATTCTTTTATCTTGTTTGACCTCCCTAAATGCATTAACCGGTCCATTGATATCTGCTTGGAGTCAACATCTTTCCTTCTCACCATCAGCTCTTATGGTCAATTCTCACATCATCTGTAAACTTCCTTTTCATGCCTCCTAATGTTAGGAACTGGAAATAGTTTTATATGAGGTATATTTGTATTTGTGGCTGTTAGGAACAAGATATATCTTAGCTCATCTAAATATGCGCAGCCGGTCTGAGGGCGTTTTCTCCTGGCTCCCGGTGAGGCCTTACCCGGGCACTGATTAGTACTGGTCTCCCCAAACGGAGACCCAGCGTGATGGCCAATCAGGGGGTCTCGGAGAACATTGGAGGTCCCCCGGGTGGTCGTGGACAGGGCATGCAAATGGGCACCCTGGAAGTGCCAACCTGGTACCCTGTCAGAGATAAAGATTCACCCTAGATCACTTGCAAACAAACATACTTTCAAGCACGCATCTACCTACCCTAAGGCTTTCCATTTACCACAATACTTCTGCAGTTGGCAATCTGTTCAACCACTCTCTCACTTCCATGCTTGATTATTGTGTTGCCAGTAAAGCTCTTGCTCTGTCCCATCCCAATTGATCCCCTGGTTTGACCCCCCATTTTTGCTTTCTCCTGCCCAAAGAGTGCAGAGTTTAAGTTAATGTAACATGTAACTAAAATTTGCTATCCACTGGACCACATCAGACATTCTCTGACTCAGGCCTCCTTGCCAAAAACATTGACTATTGTAATGTTATTCTGTAGAAGAGCAAAGAAAACTTGACTTTTCACCACTATCAACAAGTTGACTTTGCCTCATTGTACTATAATTTTTTTAATGTTTTGGTGCTCTCTAATAATGGATTCCAGCATTTTCTCGGTGACCGACATTAGTCTAACTGGCCTACAGTTTCCTGCTTTCCATCTTTTTCCTGCCTTGAACAGAAGTGTTACATTTGTGGTTTTCTAATTCGCTGGGACCTTTCCAGAATCAAGATAATTGTCAAGGTTACCATATATAACATCCAATATATCCACAGCCACTTCTTGGAAGACCTTATGATGCAGGCCATCAGTTCCAGGGGACTTGTTGGCCTCAAATACCATTTGTATTCTCATTATTCTTTCTCTACTGATAGTGATTGTTTTACCGCCCCCCCCTTCCCCCGGCCTTTTGCCACTTAATTTTCTGCTATTCTTGGAATGCTTTTTGTCTTGCACTGTGAAATAGATACAACATACCTTTTTAAAGCTTCTGGATAAAAGCAAATTAGTGCGGATGCTGGAATCTGAAACAAAAGAGAAAATGTTGGAAAATCTCAGCAGGTCTGGCAGCATCTATAGGGAGAGAAAAGAGCTGACATTTCGAGTCCGATGACTCTTTGTCAAAGCTTTCCCAATTCTGATCTGCCACTAATCTTCACATTATTGTTCACCATTTTCAATTTAATATCACCCTTAACTTCCTTAGTTAGCCACAGGTGGTGCATCCTTCTGATGGAATATTTATTCCTTGACAAATGATACCTTTGTTGTGAGTTATGAAATATCTCCTTAAATATCTGCCACTGCTTCTCACCTTTTAGCCTGTTTCCCTACTTTAGCCAACTCTGTCTGCATGTAATTGCCTTTATTTAATTTTAAGAAACTAATTATGGACCCACGTTTTTCATACTCCAACTGTGAAATTCTACCATGTTACAATCTTGCCTCGAGGATTCTTTATACGAGACCTTTTATTATTCAAGAAAGAGATACGTTTTTATTTAGATTTTAATGGCATCAAGGGTATGGGGACAAAATGAGAATATGACATTGAGATACAGGATCAGCCATGATGATATTGAATGGTGGAGCAGGCTCGAAGGGCCGAATGGCCTACTCCTGTTCCTAGTTTTTATGTTAACTTAGTGTGCACATATTTTTATTTTATTGGGGTTTTTTTTGGAATATCAAGATCATGTGAGGCAGTCAATCCTGAGAAATGAGACATGTACTCACATTGATAGCAGTTAGTTGCAAAATGTGCTTCTTCTAGTTTACCCCCAACAAAATGTTTTCAGTCCAGCCTCAGAAGAGTATCCCCTGTTCCAATAGTGTAATATTTCCATTGCCCATCCAAGCTGTCCTTATAAACCTCCTTGAGTGGGGCTGACAATTTGCACGCCATCTTGTGGGCAATTCTAAGGTGCCAACATGTGCTTACTCAAACTGATTTTCCAGTCAAGGAATTCATTTGAGATGTCATGGCAGAAGAAGAAAATCCCATCTCCGTAATCTTGTCTATTGAATGTTTGGTCACAGAACTGAAGAATTAAATCTATCCTATTAAACCATCCTGTTTCTTCAGCTATGGTTAAATGCCATGTCATGCAGTCTGGCAAAAGAAGAGAAACCTGAAGACTATTTTTAAAATTTTATGTATAAAATGTTTAAAAACAGTACCTGTAATAAATCCAGGTAATATTTACCACGGTTTTTTTTTAATCTTTGCAGTTATTTTGGAAAAGCCTATTCGAATCCCCAGATCACTTTCAGTAAAAGCAGCCAGTGTCTTAAAGGGTTTTCTAAATAAGGTAAGAGACTGATTGTTCAAACTTGGATTTGAAACAAAGTATCCATTGCAATCCAAAGATAATAATGTATTTGAAGAAGGTGGTTCAAAGCAAACTCTTGACACAATTGTTCAAGATGATACATATTCATGATCTGAACCTTGGTGTACGGCACAATTTTAAAATTTGTGGATGATACGAAACTTGGGAAAATGCTGAACCATAAATGTAGAACTTCAATAGGGCATAAACAGGTTGGTGCAATGGGCAGGCAAGTGGCAGATGAAATTTAATGCAGAGAAGTGTGAAGTGATTCACTATGATAGAAAGGACGCATGGAGACAATATAAAATAAAGGTACAATTCTAAAGGGGATGTAGGAGCAGAGGGACCTGTGCGCAGAAATCATTGAAGGTGGCAAGACAGGTGGAGAGTGTAGTTGATAAAGCAGACAGCATTCTGGGCTTTATCAATAGGGATATGGAATACAAATGCAAGGCAGTTATTTTAAGCATGTGTAACACATTGGTTCAGCTTCAGCTGGAGAACTCTGTCCAGTTCTGGGTAGCAGACTTTTGGAAAGATGTGAAAGCATTCGAGAGGGTGCAGGAAAGATTCACAAGCATGCATCTAGGAATAAGGAACTTCAGTTCTGTAGAAAGATTGGAGATGTTGGGGCTGTTCTCCCAGGCGGCACGGTAACACAGTGGTTAGCACTGCTGCCTCCACTCTGTGGAGTGTACACGTTCTCCCCGGGTCCTCCGGTTTCCTCCCACAGTCAAAAGATGTGAAGGTTAGGTGGATTGGCCATGCTAAATTGCCCTTTAGTGTCCAAAAGGTTAGGTCGAGTTACTGGGTTACAGGGATAGGGTGGGCTTAGGTGGGATGCTGTTTCCAAGGGCCGATGCAGACTCAATGGGCCACATGGCCTCAGCTGCACTGAAAATTCGATGAAAAATACATGGCTGCAACAATAGTTCAATAATACAATTTTCCATGCAAGCTGTACTGTGAACTATTTAGAGTGGGGCTGGCCGTTTCATGCTGTCTTATTGGAGCTTGTGTAACGAGGAATTGATGAGTCCATAAATATTGGAACAAAATCTATTTCATTTATAGGTACACTGAGGCAGCTTTTTCATTTGTATGCTGTACATGGTTAGGCCAAACTGCAAATTATTTTTAACCGAACATGCATTTGCCCTGCTAATGCCCATGGTAAACTATATTATCTTTATCTTTCTTAACCCACTACCTAATGTGAAAATACTGGTCTGAATTTTCAACAGTCGTTGTGGTGTTTTGGGGAGAGACGAGCAGGCTGGAACTTTGTGCTGGTTTTCATGCATGGTCCTGCCTTCGAGCCATTTCCAAATGGCAGTGTTTGCTGCCAATGCTACACATGCACAGTTATATGCTGATGATGGGCCTAGGTTTAAAAGCCGCCATGTTTATGGGGGGGCAATGTGCAGCAGTGCACATGTCATCACTGGCAGCAGGAGGAGAGAATGTTGTGAATTTCTATCTTGGACTGACAGTGATGGACTTTGGAAACACGTTTTACAGGGGATGAGAAGAGACAGATTTGCAGATGGGAAACTAAAATATTTTCTTCATGGATATTTTGCTGCAGTCATGTTGGTCAAAGTTTTTAAACTCTACCTCTTTATCCCAGTAATGTAAGTAGGTTTCTGTGAGGATTAGACTATATTGCCTCATCTAACAATCGAAATCCACTTCCAATATTGGGATAGTGAGACAGAGTTTAAAAACAGTCACTGACAACTGCAGTAAAATATCCAGAAAGGAAAGGGTTTTAGTTTCAATCTGAAAATCCTTCCCTCCCACTTCTGCCACTCTTGAGATCGAGGCTGCAGGCTCCAGCAGTGATGTCACTGGCTTTCTGTGGATTCGTGGACAGGCATCAGTAGCCATCTTGCACAGCAATATTCCGTTGGCAGGACATCGTTTTCAAATACACTTGGTCAAGTGTGAAACAGCTACCTGCTCGTAAGTAGCAGATAGCCAATAAAGGCAAATTAAAGACTGACTATAAGGTCCCTCACTCATGTGACTGGAAGTTTCCAGATAGTAGATAGGCCTCTAGTGATGGTTGAAACACGGTTGTGATAAAAGATGGCCTCTCGACTATAGACAGGATGGCTACACTCCAGAATCACTTAAACACACCTCTCCTTACTGATATCCAGAGATGGTCAAAGTAGTGGTCACAGTCTGCCCTTTTGGGGGGATTTCTCCTCCACAGTGACAGCCTGGTAACTGTAAGTTTTTTATTATTTGAAAAGGTTTAAGGAGCCACTCGTTCCCTTACCTGCATTTACAGACGGCCTTCTCAGTGTTGGAGGGCCCCCTATTGGCCCTCCAGATCTGGAGTTCACTTCCAGTCTTCATTTAGATGTTGAGCTGCCCTCTTATCATTAATTGGTCATTCCTTTGAAAAATCTTGTCAAGTCACTATTTCCAACACTGCATAGGGTTGGGTCCCAAATTTAATCCCAGCATCAGAATTGCGACCCCAAAACAGAAATTATGCCTACTATTTGATGTTATAAATCCAAATGCTATTGAAATGAACACTTGTTTCATTGGAGCATGGCCAGAATGAAAATGTTTGGATCAGAGGGCAGCACGGTAGCATTGTGGATAGCACAAATGCTTCACAGCACTAGGGTCCCAGGTTCGATTCCCCGCTGGGTCACTGTCTGTGTGGAGTCTGCACGTTCTCCCCGTGTGTGCGTGGGTTTCCTCCGGGTGGTCCAGTTTCCTCCCACAGTCCAAAGATGTGCAGGTTAGGTGGATTGGCCATGATAAATTGCCCCTTAGTGTTAGGTGGGGTTTCTGGGTTATGGGGATAGGGTGGAGGTAGGGGCTTGGGTAGGGTGCTCTTTCCAAGAGCCAGTGCAGACTCGATGGGCCGAATGGCCTCCTCCTACACTGTAAATTCTATGAAGATGTATGAGTGTTGGACTTTGCCATGGAGAAATTCCACTTGGGAAGTTAAACTAGGTCAGATTTTGAAATCATATATGTTCCTAGTGTAAAATCACATTTAAACAACAAATGAACCTAACTGTATAACACACAAGCAATGAACAGCTTTGGACTGAACTAAACATGAGGTCCCAGAAGTTGGTGTTCCAATATAGTATAAAAATGAATTCTTACTACTGAGAAGGAAAGACTGATTTGCATTTATGTAGCACCTTGTACCTCCCAGAAGCATATTCAACTGCTTTGCACACAATGAATTGCTGAAATTACAATGTCAGCAAACCCCTCAAACAGGAATTAGCTGAACAACCAGTTGAATTGTCTTATTATTGGTGATTGTTGTGAAAGAAATGTTAGTTAAGTCATTTGAGAAAAGATGTTGCCCTTCAATGAAATGTCCACCTGATCCAGTTTAATATATTTATCAACATATTAGAGTTGTTAGCAAAGTTAAAACACATGGAGTTAAAAGGGCAGTAGCAACATGGGTAGATAATTGCAAAGAGACAGGAAGCAGAGAATAATGTTTTTCAGACTGGAGGGAACTTAAAAGAATGGTAAACCGATTCAATAATAACTAAGGGGTGATTTTCCGGCCACATTATCTCAGCAAATAGCTGGGAGAAGCCTGAAACAATTTGCACTGGACGCAAACCAGTTCACGATGTTCCTGGGCTCACCTAGCAAGGATTTACCATTCTTTTAGTCTGTGCCTTGAGAATCACAAGTTGATGCTTAAAATTGTTCATGATTTTGAACATGAACCTATGAATTAGGAGGAGTCCAAAGTTGCGCAGAATGGTGGAATGGCCATCAGTGAACCTGATTGACTTTTAATATTCAAAATTGACTTTGCGCCGAATCTTCCAGGAAAGTGCTATGTTCCCACCCGTCAGTGTGACGTGGCACTGATGGGAATCAGTGCTGGTCTCCACAAACAGAGACCAGATGTGATGGCCACATCGGGGGCTCGGAGGCTATTGTAATCTCTGGGTGGTCAGGGACATGGCAGGGCAGTGCAACCTGGCAGGGGCCTGAGGGGGCAGGACTTGAAGGGGCAGCAGAAAACGTGCCAGTTTTCTGACTGAGCCTGACACTTTTCCATTTTTGGGTGGACATTCCGCCCTAAATGAAGGAAAACAGTAGAAGGCTATGGGGAAAGAGCAGAGTATTGGGAATAATTGAATAACTCTTTCAAAGAGCTGGCAGAAAATGAAAAGCATGATGAACAAAATAATCATCCCCTCTGCTGCATTATTTCACGATCCTGTAATCATGGAATGGGTTAGGGTTATCCACCGATGCAGCAGTCTAACCTACTGTACAGCAGCCAGGAATAGAGTTTGTGTCATTACCTGGGGTTAAGCAGGTCATCGGACACTAATGAAACCTTAAGCAGCTCATGGGTCACTTACAAGACTGGGGGATTGATATTCCCAAAGGACAATGGAGAATATGCACTCCCCCCACCAACTGAGGGACGGGGCATGCCTTTATACATCCTTTATACATCCTTTATACATCCTATATAAAACTGGAGGGCCATGGACTGTGAGCTGGCTCCTGTAGTAGAGTAACTTCTCTGTACTCTTGTTCTGTTGCATTAAACATTTTCCTTTTGATTCAACCTGTTCTGCTCGGCGTGGACTCCTTTCCGACCTTATAATAGTTTGTGCCAGAGACAGGAATATTATCTAGTGAGCGAAGCTGAGACGCGATGTAAGACAGAGAAGGAATAGACATATTTGCTGTATGTCCTAAAAATAATCAAAATTTGGCTTCACAAGCTGAGAGGATGAGTATGCATCCATTAACATGTTGAATTTACTCTACTAACAGTAAGAGATGTTTTTAAAGTGTATCTTCACATCAGACTTTTTTTTAACCCTTGATGGAATAGTGGGAAGTGGTGGAAGGATTCCCAATTTGATTATCAACCCGTTTTGTAATCTCGGTAGATAATGTTAACATTGCCTTAGTCTTCAGTGAACTCAGTAAAAAGTCTTACAACACCAGGTTAAAGTCCAACAGGTTTGTTTCGAATCACTAGCTTTTGGAGCGCAGCTCCTTCATCAGGTGATGAAGACGTGGGTTCCACAACCACATGATTAAAAAGTAACAGCTTGCATTATGGCCCAAGGATGTTCCAAAGTACAAAAACAATTATAACACAATCAAGCTCCCACAAACAGCAATGTGACAGACAGATAGTTGTGGGCATGATGGGTTGAATGGCCTCATTCTGTGCCATAACTGTTCGAGCATTCTCTGGCCAAATAATAATGTTGCGGTTAAGAGCTGGTGAGGGGTTGAATGTAGGTTAAAGGGCTGAGTTGATTTCCAGGGCAAAATGTTAGTTAAGGAGTGAACATTGGCTCAGGACTGGATGGTTAAAGGGCTGGATGTGAACTGAATTGCAAGCATCAATGTCAGTCTTGTCAGTCTTATGCAGACTATTTGAGGTTGAGTATTCACTTAACTCACCCTCTCCGATACCGTACCAAATAGTTGCTTTGCACAGATACTGCCCAGAATAATTAAAAGAGTGTACATTTCTACACAGAAATGGTAACAGAACTGACACACTTGTAGCTAACTAACTGTTTGAAGACCTTCACAGTGGATTCCAAAACTGAAGGCTCTTTTTTAAAAAAGCAAAACATTATTTATGACCAAAGAGGTTTTATGGGTAAGTACCGGTCAGTGATCTACTCGCATATTAGCATCTCCCTAAGCTTGTTAAAGCTAAGTGCTCAAAAATTGAACATGCTCATTTTTGTTTAAGCCGTGTATATTTTGCAGAATAAAATCCATGGGACTTTAAGTTTGTGGATGCATTCTATAATTGATAGCAGGAGACCCAGATTTCACTCTCAGCGGCGCCCAAAGTACAACCAAGTTGGGCTTCATTAGTCCAGATTGGCTTTATAGACCTGCTGGAATGTCATACAGTTAAAAAAGTTCACTCTTGTGATTTAAGATAATCTGCATCTCTCTATACCTTTTAACACTCTCTTAAGTACCTTTTTATGCAGCTTTTTCTTTGTTGTGTGGCAAAGAAAATTAAAAATCTGAACCTTTAATTATTTTTGAATGTAGTGCAGAATTCCTACAGCTGTTCTCAAATTATCAGTACCTTTCTGTTAAGGGGTCTTGTGCACATTTGACATGCTGTCCATAAAACTTTTCTGCTTTGGGTGTAATTAAATGGCTGTTGACGATTGCGTGGTGTTGAAATGTATATTTTTCTGTAAAACCCTACTGCATTTTCCATTTAGAAAAGCACGTAACAAGTAAAAGCCGTGTGAAAGAGCTGGGGGTTTTTTTAATTCTCCAATAATTTAGTGAACTTCACTCTCTGTCCACTAATTCATACAAGATATTATGGGTTGTTTTGGTTTAGTCTGCTGTTCCATTTTGCCAATAGCAGATGTCAGTCTGGGAGACCACAGGACTAAGAGCTTCACAGCTGCTGCTTCCAATTTGCTTCTATATAGAGCAATTGTGGTGGTCAGGGCTGAGCTGGTCCACAGTACATCTGTCACCTTCTAAGTGTTTTGAGACCCAAGTGCTTTGGTACGGTATGGCACGGTAGCACAGTGCTTAGCACTTCTGCTTCACAGTGCCACGGACCCGAGTTTGATTCCCAGCTGTGTGGAGTCTGCACATTCTCCCTGTGTCTGCGTGGGTTTCCTCCGAGTGCTCCGGTTTCCTCCCACAGTCCGAAGATGTGCAGGTTAGGTGAATTGGACAGTCTGAATTCTCTCTGTGTAACCGAACAGGCGCCGGAGTGTGGCGACTAAGGGATTTTCACAGTAACTTCATTGCAGTGTTAATGTAAGTGTACTTATCCCCACTTTTGACTATGATAACATTTCTGCATCAAAATTGTAACAAAACTAACACAGAACAATGTCCTGAGATTTTAAGAAATTCTTATCGGGATCAGCACGGCGGCACAGTGGGTTGGCCCTGCTGCCTCACGGCGCCGAGGTCCCAGGTTTGATCCCGGCTCTGGGTTACTGTCCGTGTGGAGTTTGTACATTCTTCCCGTGTTTGCGTGGGTTTCGCCCCCACGGCCCAAAGATGTGCAGGTTAGGTGGATTGGCCATGCTAGGGGCAGCACGGTAGCATGGTGGTTGGCATAAATGCTTCGCAGCTCCAGGGTCCCAGGTTCGATTCCCGGGTGGGTCACTGTCTGTGCGGAGTCTGCACGTCCTCCCCGTGTGTGCGTGGGTTTCCTCCGGGTGCTCCGGTTTCCTCCCACAGTCCAAAGATGTGCGGGTTAGGTGGATTGGCCATGCTAAATTGCCCGTAGTGTCCTAAAAAGTAAGGTTAGGGGGGGGGGTTGTTTGGTTACGGGATAGGGTGGATACGTGGGTTTGAGTAGGGTGATCATTGCTCGGCACAACATCTAGGGCCAAAGGGCCTGTTCTGTGCTGTACTGTTCTATGTAAATTGCCCCTTAATTGGAAAAATTTAATTGGGTACTCTAAAATGTTTTTAAAACAAATTCTTATCGGTATAACACAACCGGTGAAGAGTGGTGTGCCTCAGGGGTCTGTGCTAGGACCAAAATGTTTCACAATATATATTAATGATCTGGAAGAAGGAACAGAAGGTGCTGTTGGTAAGTTTGCCGATGATACAAAGACTTGCAAAGGGACAGATAGTATTGAGGAAGCAGGGGGCTGCAGAAGGACTTGTACAGGCTAGGAGAGTGGACAGATGGAATACAATGTGGAAAAGTGTGAGGTTATATACTTTGGAAGGAAGAATGGAGGCATAGACTATTGTCTAAATGGGAAATGCACAGGAAATCAGAAGCACAAAGAGATTTGGGAGTCCTTGTGCACGATTCTCTTAAGGTTAATGTGCGGATTCAGTATAAGGAATGGTTGAGGACTCTGGGTCCGTACTCGTTGGAGTTTAGAAGGATGAGGGAGGATCTTATTGAAACTTACAGGATACTGCGAGGCCTGGATAGAGAGTGGGCATGGAAAGAATGTTTCCACTTGTAGGAGAAGCTAGAACCAGAGGACATAATCTCAGACTAAAGGGACAACACTTTAAAACAGAGATGAGGAGGAATTTCTTCAGCCAGAGAGTGGTGAATCTGTGGAACTTGTTGCCACAGAAGGCTGTGGAGGCGAAATCACTGAGTGTCTTTAAGACAGAGATCGATCAGTTCTTGATTGATAAGGGGATCAGGGGTTATGGAGAGAAGGCAGGAGAATAGGGATGAGAAAAATATCAACCATGATTGAATGGCGGCACAGACCCGATGGGCCGAGTGGCCTAATTCTGCTCCTATGTCTTATGGTCTTAATAGTGCTATCACTTTCTGGAAATTTCTGGAAAATCTTTTACAGATGTTTAACAAAGGAAATGTACATTGTTAAATTTAAAAAGTTTAAAAATCTTTGCTGGGATGCTTTTATTAAGTTTCAGCCGAAGATTAATTGACGTTCAAAACAATTACCAACAGCTAAAGAAGAAACCAGGAGAATTTAAATGTTTGTTTGCAGTTATGTTAGTCACCAAATCAGAATAAACTTTTTTTTAAAAATCTTTTTATTGGTATTTTCAAAAATTATATACATTGCCGTTCGTTTTCATTTACTGTACAATACAGACTAGAAACATTTTCATTATTTTGATTATCCCCACTGTTAACATTAGAAATATGATATGAAATTAAAATGTGTACTTGCAGAACTTGCAATTATTCTGTGCTCCATGTAATGACTTTGCTATTCATTTTACCATGCCAAGTCGAGCATGTTGCAGGAATGAAGAGTGGGAACAAAAAAGGAATGTTGAAAATAACTATTTTAACGAAATGTTTGTTTTTGTTTTAGAAAATGATACCTTCCTTCATCCCTCCTTCGCCATTCAACTCTTGTGGCCAAAACAACCGGCAGCTTGTTCCCAGACCCATAGCTGCTTTTGGAAAGCCACCAAGGGACACAAAAGATCAGCCAGTCCCTGAGAATTCCATATTGGTTGTTTCTCTTCTCCTTTCCCTCGGTAGATAGTATGATTGAGTCTGGGATTCTCCATATTCCAGGACACACTAGTAGACATCTCACATTTGATTTGTGGTAACTGAACAAATTCTAAATGACAGCTCCACTTTGAAGATATAATGAAAAAGAAAAACTTGAAAAAAAATCAGACCGACCAGACTAAACTACTGTGATGAATGAAGGATGCCTGGGTGTGTTTGGCTGCAGTGGTCACGGTTTTAAAAATGATTTTGTTCTGCTTCTAGGAAGCAGCAGGTGAAATTGACCAAAGGCATGTGGGTTGACTGGGGACATCAACCCACATGTACTTTTGCAGCTTTCAGAGATCATTTGTTTTTCAGCTTGGGGAGATGAGGTCATTGCTGGGTGGAGCCCAGAAAATCAGAGATCAGTTTTCGGGGTCAGGCAACTCTGATCTGCCTGACCCCGAGTCTGGGATTGTAATACTTTTAAGAGTCATTAAGAAATTAGCCAAGAAAGCTATTACAAATGGATGCAATAGTTTCTATTTTTCCACACAAATGTTACTATCAACCCCAAATTTGCAGGTTTATCAATTCAGCTAGTGAAAATGCACTTGCGTCTTTTCAGAAATTACATCCTTCCTTCAAAATTAGATATTTTTCCTCTGATATTACTTTTTCCTTTGGTTTATTTGTGGAATTTGTTTGTCACAAATTAGACATTTGATAGAATGTCTTGAGATCCTTTGAAAAACATGCTTACGACATATACAGCCCAAATAAGGGAACTTAAAGTATTTTAAATTATTAAATTACTCAATTTTTAAATCTTAATTTGTTTTCTGGTGTACAACTGGTCATTCAACTCCACTGCAAAATTTTGTAGAAATTATGGAAAATGATTTTGCAAACAGATCACGTCTGCTTTTATTGTAATCAGCAGTCAAATAATTGATATTGTTTGGAGATAAGTAACTGGATATAAATATTTTGAATAAACTACTGAATGAGAATTTGGGATTCTTAACTTTACTGGATATATAGGTTAGAGACGGAGGGCACTTGTTTGTCTGCAGTGGGAGTGTTCCAAGGCCTTCCCCTTGGACCAATTTAGAGCTTGCCCTTTTAGAAAAGGTATTTGTCTTTTGTTAATCCTTTCAAAAATGCGTATCCATTGTGGGTAGTTTTTGTAATTGGCAAATAACAAAATTGCCTACTTACCAGGGTGGTGTTCAAGAATTGGCTGCAATCATCCTTAGAAAGCCAAGTCTGTGAAACAATCCATTCCTCCTCCCCTGTATTCTCTTAATTTTAGGTTGGATCAAACCTGAATTCCATTTGAAAACCAATCTCCAATACACAATATCAGCCTTGCATGTTATGCATGACAAATTACTCCGAACTTCTGGTAAGATGTCCTCTGGGGTGTGCTTCATATCAGGATTATTTCAGAGACCATTCAGTACGGGAAGTTGAATTTTCCACTCATCACATTGCGGATGCCACATCTGCATTTTATTCTCTGTTCCCTTTTGTTCCTTTGCCCTATTGTGTGCCTCTCGTATAGTAATATGATCCTCCACTTCTGCCCAAAGTGTTAGAGCACTTGTGAAGGGAAAAATTCAAATATTGCCAAAGTATTTTCCTCCAAGTGGCACTTACTCAGCAATAACCTGCTTAGTTTGGACTCTGACAGGGCCACCCAGCTCCTGGTATTATGCCTTGGTCCAAACATGGACAAAGGAGCTGAACTCAAGCAGTGAGTTGAGATTGACCATTCTTGACATCAAGACAGCATTTGACATGGTGTGATATCAAAGAACCTTAGCAAAACTGGAGTAAGTGAGAATCTGGGGAAAACTTTCCATTTGTTAGAGTCATATGTAGCACAAAAAGGGCAGCACGGTGGCGCAGTGGCTTAGCCCTGCAGCCTCACGGCGCCGAGATTCCCAGGTTCGATCCCGGCTCTGGGTCACTGTCTGTGTGGAGTTTGCACCTTCTCCCCGTGTTTGCGTGGGTTTCGCCCCCACAGCCCACAGATGTGCAGGTTAGGTGGATTGGCCACACTAAATTGCCCCTTAATTGGAAAAGATTAATTGGGTACTCTAAATTTATTAAAAAAATAAAAAATATGTAGCACAAAAGGAGATGCTTGTTGGAAGTCAATCATTCCAGTCCTGGGACATTGCTGCAGAAGTTCTCACGGCTCACTCGTCTTCAGCTGCTTCATCAATGACCTTCCATCACTGACAAAGTCAGAAGGGTGGATCATCGCACAATATTCAGCATTATTTGTAATTCCTCAGGTACTGATGCCTGACTGCATATGCAGCAAGACTTGGACAATATTCAGGCTTGTGCTGATGATGGCACAAATTTTACTAGCCATTGAAGTGTCAGGTAATGGCCGTCTCCAACTAGACAGAATCTAAGCATCTCCCATGAAATTCCATGATATGGGCTGAATCCCCCACTGTCAACATCCAAGGAGTTAGCATTGATTAGAAACTGAACTGGACCAGATATACATATACTGTGTCTCCAAGAACAAGACAGAGCCTGGAAATTCTGTGATGAGTCACTCACTTCCTAACTCTCCAAAGCCTGTCCACCATCTTGCAAGGCACAGGTTAGGAGTGTGATGGAATACTCTCCACTTATCTGGAAGAATACAGTTCCAATAACACTCAAGAAGATTGACACCATCCAGAACAAAGCAGTCCACTTTATTAATATCCCATCCACTACTTTCAACATTCACTCCCTCCACCACTGATGCACAATGTAAGCAGTGGTGCACCATATGGACTACAGTGGTTCAAGAAGGCGGCACATCACCATTTTCTTGAGTGCAATTAAGGATGTGGCCAGTGCTGCCCACATTTCTAATGAAAGAGTGAAAAGAAAATGTGTTGAGTGCTTTTCGCACATTTATTATGCAATATCATGTTTTGCACACTTAGTTTGTGATATGTTGAGCTGTACTAATAGTGTTTGAACCTTTAAGTGGGTTTATGTTGTAACCGTACGATAAAAAAAATACATTAGTTGAGTAGTCAGCAATGGGCAAATGTATTAGATTTGTTATTCCAGTTGCACATTGTAAAAGTAAAAGAAAGGTCGCCATAATCCCAGATGACCATCGGCTGCTTTCCCCTTTTTGGGGGGGAAAGCACTCCTTTGGCAATTTAACATGAGGATCACCAAACCTCAGGTGAGGGGCCAGGTTGAGAAGGTGGGCCTTCATGAATAACCTCAGATGGTATGGGAATTGAACCCGTGCTGTTGGGCTCATTCTGCATCATGAACCAGCTGAGCTAACTTGTGCTGACTTTCCTTTTTGCAATTGATTAAAAGTTGAATAAAATATATTTCAAAGGCATTGAATTTGCGGTGGTTTAAATCAAATGATGAAACTGTTTGAAATATTTTGATATATGTCTGAGCAGCTAAATTAAGAATCTAGAACAATAAATTCACTTAATAATGGTGGGAAAGAGGTTGCTCAGGAAATTTTGGGGCTTTTTTCAGGGTATAAGTTAAATTTAGGGAACAGCAAGTATTTTGTGGTGCCTTCTCCAGGGGAGGGAGAGTGGGAGGGTTGCTATTCCGGGTAGTGACAACTCATTTTAGGTATTTGGGGGGTGCAGCTGGCGCGGGACTGTGCACGACTTCATAAGCGTAACTTCACAAGCCTGGGTGGGGAGGGAGAAACACTTGATGCGATGGGGTAATTCAAAGATGCCAGATAATGCTTAGAATGCGAGCATTTGCAGGTAATTAAATCTTTACACATCCAAAGATAGGGGTAACCCCAGGTTAAAGAAGTGTGAATTGTCTCAAGCCAGGTCAGTTGGTAGGATTTCGCAAGCCCAGGCCAGATGGTGGGGGATGAATGCAGTGCGACATGAATCCCAGGTCCCGGTTGAGGCCGCACTCGTTAGGAACTTGGTTATAAGTTTCTGCTTGCCGATTCTGCGTTGTCGCGCGTCCTGAAGGCTGCCTTGGAGAACGCTTACCCGGAGATCAGAGGCTGAATGCCCTTGACTGCTGAAGTGTTCCCCGACTGGAAGGGAACATTCCTGCCTGGTGATTGTCGTGCGATGTCCGTTCATTTGTTGTCGCAGCGTCTGCATGGTCTCTCCAATGTACCACGCTTCGGGACATCCTTTCCTGCAGAGTATGAGGTAGACAACGTTGACCGAGTCGCACAAGTATTTACCGCACTCGGCCAACGTTGTCTATCTCATACGCTGCAGGAAAGGATGTCCCGAAGCATGGTACATTGGCGAGACCATGCAGAAGCTGCGACAACAAATGAACGGATATCGCGCGACAATCACCAGGCAGGAATGTTCCCTTCCAGTCGGGGAACACTTCAGCAGTCAAGGGCATTCAGCCTCTGATCTCCGGGTAAGCGTTCTCCAAGGCAGCCTTCAGGACGCGCGACAACACAGAATCACCGAGCAGACACTTATAGCCAAGTTCCGCACACGAGTGCGGTCTCAACCGGGACCTGGGATTCATGTCGCATTACATTCATCCCCCACCATCTGGCCTGGGCTTGCAAAATCCTAACAACTGTCCTGGCTAGAGACAATTCACACCTCTTCAACCTGGGGTTACCCCTATCTTTGGATCTGTAAAGATTTAATTACTGCAAACGCTCGCATTCTAAGCATTGTCTGGCATCTTTGAATTGTCCACATACATGTTTCTGGAACATACCTCTTCATTCACCTGAGGAAGGAGCAGTGCTCTGAAAGCTAGTGTTTGAAACAAACATGTTGGACTTTAACCTGGTGTTGTAAGACTTCTTACTGTGCTCACCCCAATCCAACACCGGCATCTCCACATCAGGATAAGGAACGTGGTGCTCCAAATGGGGTGGCACGTTAGGGTTATGTTTGGTTGTAGTTAAAATGTTGAAAATTTAAATAAAAGTATTTTTCAAAAAATGAAATGGAAAAGTTGTTAACTGTTTCAAAACTCTGTCAAATTTCCAGTAATTAAAGGAGTAATTATATACCTTGTTCTCATTATAGTAAAGGTTAAGTCACCATAGTCCCAAATGACCATAGGCTGCTTACCCCCTTGAGGGGGTATCCAGAAGATTAAGGACATGTGTGTGCTACAACAAAGATACACACAATGGTGAACATACAACATCAAATACCAGCATTTCAGCTGTTCAAACTTTATTTTAAAAGTATGTGTTTACTGGAATGCATTTATAACTTTGGTATAGAAATTGGACATGTTCTAATCATCTCTGAGCAGTTATTACTTTGCATATTATTTGTTTAACCTGTTCACAGGATCCTAAAGAGCGACTTGGGTGTCATTCGCAGACTGGATTTGCTGACATTCAGGCTCACACCTTTTTCCGCAGCATAGACTGGGATCTGGTAAGTACTACATCTCTTTGACAAGCTGTCAATCATTTTCTATCCATCATAGGCAGATGTGCTCGCAGATGTCAAGTCCTACTATTCAGAGATAATGAGGTAGTGGATGCCCTGTGGTGATGGAGCTGTTGTTGTCTTATTTCTTCAAAACAGATAAAAGCATATTACTCTGATGTAGCTGGCTTGTGCAAGAATAATGCTAAACTTGTCAGAATCTGAATGGTTACACAAAAGCAAAAAGTGTGGATCTTGGAAATTTGAACTAAAAACAAAATATGCGGGCAGCACGGTGACGCAGTGGTTAGCATTGCTGCATCACGGTGGCGAGGTCCCAGGTTCGACCCCGGCTCTGGGTCACTGTCAGTGTGGAGTTTGCACATTCTCCCCGTGTTTGCGTGGGTTTGACCCCCACAACCCAAAGGTGTGCAGGGTAGGTGGATTAGCCACGCTAAATTGCCCCTCAATTGGAAAAAATGAATTGGGTACTCTAAATTTATAATAAAAAATGTTGTGAAATTCTCAGTTGTTCAGGCAGTATCTGTGGCGAGAAACTGAGTTCACATCAATAACCTTACACCTGTTTCTACTAATTATAATGCAGCCTTGAACTTTAATATCTGTGTCTGGAACTTTAAACTAGGACCGAATTTCTGAATCCTATCCAGTGAAACCAGGTTTGGACTTGTGAAAACACGTGTTAGATACATGCACACTCGGAACAGTAATTTTTCTTCTGAACAGATTTATTGTTGAATAAATTATTTGTATTGCACCCAGTATTGAGCATTTCTCTCCACAAGGGCACTCTTACTTCACAAAACCATTCATCTCCAAGGGAGTTTATTTTTGGTAAAGATGAAATAGAGAGCAGGGAACTCTAACGACATGTAGAATTTGCACACACTCGATTGGTTTTTCACATGGTGAGATAGCTAAAGATCAATTTATGGAGCAAAGAGTCGGAGATTCAAATGGTCCCTCACAATGACAGGTCCAACATTTTCTGTTTATATTGATGCAAAATGGTTCTTTTAGGAAAGTGATTAATAATTCTGGAGCTATTTTAAATTGCAGTCAAATCTATCAAATGTCTGCTGTAAATGAGGCCCAGCATTGTTTTAAAAGTCACAATAGATCTGCTGAGTTAACCGCCGATTTCTAATTCTGCAATGGGGGTATGTGGTACATTGACACCTTTTTAGATAGGTTTATTTTACAGTTTTTAGGTTTGCAGTTAAAAATGAGTAGATGGGTTCTCTTGGTGTGATTTTTTTTGTCATTTCTGCTAATATAAACACCACAGGATTTAGCATACTGCTGCTGTTATAATGAATGTAACAGTTGGAGCAATTGCTTGAGGAGAAGTGAATGATTTGATTAAAGACTAGTGTGCAGTGAAAATGTTGCCGTTGCCGATTGATATTCGTATTACAGCTGCACTAGGAGAACCTGAACATTCACCAATAATCTGGCTGACAAAAGTGACCAAGGTGGCAAATTGTAATTATTTGGCCTTTGTGAATCAAAGTGATGCCTCTACTGCCACTATCCCAACCCCAGCAAAATTAATAACTCAATCCAAGTAGTTTTTTATTTAAGAAAGGAAAATCTAGATGAAAAAGCATAGCTCGGGCAGCATGGTGGCGCAGTGGGTTAGCACTGCAGCCTCACGGCGCCAAGGTCCCAGGTTCGATCCCGGCTCTGGGTCACTGTCCATGTGCAGTTTGCACATTCTCCCCGTGTTTGCGTGGGTTTCGCCCCCACAACCCAAAGATTTGCAGGCTAGGTGGATTGGCCACGCTAAATTGCCCCTTAATTGGCAAAAATGAATTGGGTTCTCCTAAAAAAAATTTTTAAAGAAAAAGCATAGCTCAAGGTTCAGAGGAATCAGAGAGAAGACCAGGCAAATTGGGAAGTAATAGTTGGGTGATGCCAAGCTTGGGTTCTAAGTTAGTAAATTGCAGGAGGAAGACTGAGCAAGTTAAGAAGTTGCACAGTTTTGAGGTCCAGGAAACCAATGAGAAATGGGAGATATGAAAGAATTTTCATTTTTACAGAAGGCAGATAGGAAACATGCAAATTATATATTTGTAATTGAGTAGGACGAACAAAACTTAGAAGAACACGGGTTTATGGTCATTTTGATGACATAGAGAAAGACGGGTAAGGTTGTACGTTAAGTGTCTGGATAATGACTGATAGATAATGAGAGCTTTCAAAGTTAATCTGAAAAAAATCTGAAATTTCTTTGAATTTTACTGAATTTTATTCTGAAGAGTATTTTCACCTTGATTCTTATGGATGACTTGGTTTACAATATAAATTCTCAGTAGGATACCTTGATTGCTAGCTTGAATGTTTTCTTCTATCGGGGTGTGCATATCAATCCATGCATGCGCACTATTGTGGCTCCCTGCATCACCTGCAGGAGGTGGTCTGCAAAAACAACCTACCATGCCAATAAATAGATTGCTAGTGTACGAGCCATCTGAGGAGAATCCTGCCTGCTTTATGCTGCAACACCTGTAACTTCATCTTGATGTGAAAATTACCCTTCAAGGGTATTTCTTCAGTCTAGTATTCTTTTGGAAAGTGGAATTTTTGTCTGGTCATGCTGTGATTGGAAGGAAGGTTCTAATAGATGCTGAGTTCATTCTGGAATCCAACTGGTTGTGTAAATGAGGTACTGAATGTCCCACAATCTGTCACAACGTCACTTTAAGAACCTTTGTAGGTGGCCTGTTAATATCTTGTCAATGCTTGCATGACTTACTTTCTATTGGGCTGTTCAAGATTCCATATTTAGATTTTCTTTTGGGTGACATTGTAAATGGGAACAGAGTTGCAATTCAACCTCCTAAAATTATATTTACTTGTTGAAGTTGCTTCATAGATATAAAATGAGTAGCTAAATGTTCAGTGTTGATGTGCCAAAAATATGTTCACCTGTAGCTCTTAAAGGTGGAAACTTTGTTCTTGGAAACCTTTTACAAATGAAAGAGATTTGCATTGTAAAATGCTGATCAGAGGAAACATTCATGCTATGATCCTTATGGAATCATTGATGAAGTTGCTTTGTGGATCTAAAAGAGTAGCTAAATGTTCAGTGCTGATGTTGCAAAAATATGTTCACCCTTAATTCTTAAAGGTGGAAACTTTGTTCTGGAAAACCTTTTATAAATGAAAAGGATTTGCATTGTATCATACTGAATAGGAAACAATCATTCACGCTACGTTCCTTATAGAATCATGGGCCAGAAAACCCAGTCCATGGAATCCTAGACGCTTAGAGCACAAAGAAGACCATTTGGTCATTTGTGCCTGTCCTAGCACTTTTTGCAAGTGCACTTAGTTCCACATCCCCACCTTTTATATATAATCCTACGAGTTCCTCATTCTTTCCATCTATCAAACTCCCTTTTAAAATTATTTATGGAAGCAGCTCCCATCATCTTTTTCAATGGAGTGTTCCAAATCCCAACATCTTCCTGCTGGATCTTTGATTTTACATTTGTGTCCTCTAGTTATTGACCTACTGGTCTGATGGAATAATTATTTTCACTTCCTACTCAGTGAAAACCTCGGTTACATCTCCTTTTAAACTTTACTGTTCCAAGGTGAACAGTTCCAGCTTTTCCAACCTTTCCAGTCGTGGGCCACTGTGTTCTGCAAGAGAGTGTGAAATGCTCAAGGAGATCCCAGACCCGTGTCATGCTCCTCGTGTGCGATGTGGGAGCTCAGGGACATGTCCACTGTCCCTGGCTCCTTCACGTGCAAGAAGTGTGTTCAGTTGCAGCTCCTGTTAGACCGCTTGACGGCTCTGGAGCTGCGGATGTGTGAATGTGTCTCTAATTCACTTGTCTCTCAGTCCGGAAGAAAAGGTCTCGAACACGTTCGTACTTTAGAATATTCTTTATTGCGATCGGGGCAGCCCTCTAGGTATTCCAAAGAAACACCTCTGAGTGTGCCAAAGTTTTGCTCAAAACATCCTGTCTTTATATGTTTTTTTTAAGGGGCTGTCCCTTACATTCACTTGAGCTTGCCCCCATTACAAAGCATAGTTTGTTTTTGCCATGGTTTCGATACATGATTTTACAGACTTTGAGGTTATCTATTGGCACATGAGTATATAGCAATTTTAGCATAAACAGCAGGTGTTAACCATAATTGCAAGCGGCTCCCACATTTCATATTCCGTCATCCGGCCATCTTCCTTGTTTCTCAAGGCTATTTGGCTTACAGTCGTGAGTCGGCTCACTAATTCAATAATAACTCCCTTATTTGTAACTTTCCACTAATGTGTCCCATTAATTCTGGATTGTTCTAGCTATTAACCCTTGCTTCACATTCTCAGATGGACTCACTTTGGAGCATCCGCAATGCTGAGGAGGTCGTGGATAGAACGTTTAGCGAGTTGGCTCGCAAATTCAATAATAACTCCCTTATTTGTAACTTTCCACTAATATGTCCCATTAATTCTGTATTGTTCTAGCTATGAACCCTTGCTTCACATTCTCAGATGGACTCACTTTGGAGCATCCGCGATGCTGAGGAGGTCGTGGATAGCACGTTTAGCGAGTTGGTCACGCCGCAGGTGAAGCTTACTGAGGAAGATAGAAAATGGGTGACCAAAAGACAGAGCAAGAGTAGGAAGGCAGTGCAGGTGTCCCCTGCGGTCATCTCCCTGCAAAACAGATATACCGCTTTGGATACTGTTGAGGGAGATGGCTCACCAGGGGAAGGCAGCAGCAGCAAGGTTCATGGCACCATGGCTGGCTCTGCTGCACAGCAGGGCAGGAAGAAAAATGGCAGGGCTATAGTGATAGGGGACTCAATCGTAAGGGGAATAGACAGGCGGATCTGTGGACGCAATCGAGACTCCAGGATGGTATGTTGCCTCCCTGGTGCAAGGGTCAAGGATGTCTCGGAGCGGCTGCAGGACATTCTGGGGGGGGAGGGTGAACAGCCAACTGTCGTGGTGCACATAGGCACCAGCGATATAGGTAAAAAACGGGATGAGTTCCTACAAGCGGAATTCAGGGAGTTAGGAGTTAAACTAAAAAGTAGGACCTCAAAGGTAGTAATCTCAGGATTGCTACCAGTGCCACGAGCTAGTCAGAGTAGGAATGTCAGGATAGATAGGATGAATGCGTGGCTCGAGAGATGGTGCAAGAGGGAGGGATTCAAATTCCTGGGGCATTGGGACCGGTTCTGGGGGAGGTGGGACCAGTACAAACCGGACGGTCTGCACCTGGGCAGGACTGGAACCGATGTCCTGGGGGGGGGGGGGGGGGGGGGGGGGGGTTTGCTAGAGCTGTTGGGGAGGGTTTAACTAATGTGGCAGGGGGATGGGAAACGATGCAAGAAGTTGGAAGGTAGTAAAACAGGGACAGAAGCAAAAGGAAGTAAGAGGAAAAGTGCAAGGCAGAGAAGACAGTCAAAAATCTAAAAGGGCGACAGTACAAGGTACAGTGACTGAGGGGAGCTCAGTGAATAGGCCCAGTAATACTAAAAGGAATAAAACTGGAGATGTTAAGATTCAAAACAGAGGTAAAAGAACCAACATAAGTGTACTTCACCTGAATGCTCGTAGTATTCGGAATAAAGTAAATGAGTTGATGGCACAAATCATCGTGAATGACTATGATTTAGTGGCCATTACTGAAACATGGTTAAAGGATGGTCACGACTGGGAGTTAAATATCCGAGGGTATCAAACTATTCGGAAGGACAGAGTGGATGGTAAGGGAGGTGGTGTTGCTCTGTTATTTAAGGATGACATCCGGGCAATAGTAAGGGATGACATCGGTGCTATGGAGGATAAGGTTAAATCCATTTGGGTGGAAATCAGGAATAGTAAGGCGAAAAAGTCACTGATAGGAGTAGTATATCGGCCACCAAATAGTAACGGTATGGTGGGGAGGTAATAAACTAAGAAATAACTGATGCATGTAGAAATGGTACAGCAGTTATCATGGGGGATTTTAATCTACATGTCGATTGGTTTAACCAGGTCGGTCAAGGCAACCTTGAGGACGAGTTTATAGAATGTATCCGCGATAGTTTCCTAGAACAGCATGTAATGGAACCTATGAGGGAACAAGCGGTCCTAGATCTTGTCCTGTGTAATGATTCATGATCTCATAGTTAGGGATCCTCTCGGAAGGAGCGATCACAATATGGTGGAATTTAAAATACAGATGGAGGGTGAGAAAGTAAAATCAAATACTAGTGTTTTGTGCTTAAACAAAGGAGACTACAATGGGATGAGAGAAGAACTAGCTATGGTAAACTGGGAGCAAAGACTTTATGGTGGAACAGTGGAGAACCTTCCAAGCGATTTTTCACAGTGCTCAGCAAAGGTTTATACCAACAAAAAGGAAGGACGGTAGAAAGAGGGAAAATCGACCGTAGATATCTAAGGAAATAAGGGAGAGTATCAAATTGAAGGAAAAAGCATATAATGTGGCAAAGATTGGTTGGAGACTAGAGGACTGGGAAATCTTTAGGGGGCAACAGAAACCTACTAAAAAAGCTATAAAGAAGAGTAAGATAGAGTATGAGAGTAAACTTGCTCAGAATATAAAAACAGACAGTAAAAGTTTTTACAAATATATAAAACAAAAAAGAGTGGCTAAGGTAAATATTGGTCCTTTAGAGGATGAGAAGGGAGTTTTAATAATGGGAGATGAGGAAATGGCTGAGGAACTGAACAGATTTTTTGGGTCGGTCTTCACAGTGGAAGACACAAATAAAATGCCAGCGACTGATAGAAATGAGGCTATGGCAGGTGAGGACCTTGAGAGGATTGTTATCACTAAGGAGGTAGTGATGGGCAAGCAAATGGGGCTAAAGATAGACAAGTCTCCTGGCTCTGATGGAATGCATCCCAGAGTGCTAAAAGAAATGGCTAGGGAAATTGCAGATGCACTAATGATGATTTACCAAAATTCACTAGACTCTGGGGTGGTCCCGGTGGATTGGAAATTAGCAAACGTGACACCACTGTTTAAAAAAGGAGGTCGGCAGAGAGCAGGAAATTATAGGCCAGTGAGCTTAACTTCGGTAGTAGGGAAGATGCTGGAATCTATCATCAAGGAAGAAATAGCGAAGCATCTGGATAGAAATTGTCCCATTGGGCAGACTCAGCATGGGTTCATAAAGGGCAGGTCATGCCTAAATAATTTAGTGGAATTTTTTGAGGACATTACCAGTGCAGTAGATAACAAGGAGCCAATAGATGTGGTATATCTGGATTTCCAGAAAGCCTTTGACAAGGTGCCACACAAAAGGTTGCTGCATAAGATAAAGATGCATGGCATTAAGGGTAAAGTAGTAGCATGGATAGAGGATTGGTTAATTAATAGAAAGCAAAGAGTGGGGATTAATGGGTATTTCTCTGGTTGGCAATCAGTAGCTAGTGGTGTCCCTCAGGGATCCGTGTTGGGCCCACAATTGTTCACAATTTACATAGATGATTTGGAGTTGGGGACGAAGGGCAATGTGTCCAAGTTTGCAGATGACACTAAGATGAGTGGTAAAGCGAAAAGTGCAGAGGATACTGGAAGTCTGCAGAGGGATTTGGATAGGTTAAGTGAATGGGCTAGGGTCTGGCAGATGGAATACAATGTTGACAAATGTGAGGTTATCCATTTTGGTAGGAATAACAGCAAACGGGATTATTATTTAAACAATATAATATTAAAGCATGCCGCTGTGCAGAGAGACCTGGGTGTGCTTGTGCATGAGTCACAGAAAGTTGGTTTACAGGTGCAACAGGTGATTAAGAAGGCAAATGGAATTTTGTCCTTCATTGCTAGAGGGTTGGAGTTTAAGACTAGGGAGGTTATGTTGCAATTGTATAAGGTGTTAGTGAGGCCACACCTGGAATGTTGTGTTCAGTTTTGGTCTCCTTACTTGAGAAAGGACATACTGGCACTGGAGGGTGTGCAGAGGAGATTCACTAGGTTAATCCCAGAGCTGAAGGGGTTGGATTATGAGTAGAGGTTGAGTAGACTGGGACTGTACTCGTTGGAATTTAGAAGGATGAGGGGGGATCTTATAGAAACATTTAAAATTATGAAGGGTATAGATAGGATAGATGCGGGCAGGTTGTTTCCACTGGCGGGTGAAAGCAGAACTAGGGGACATAGCCTCAAAATAAAGGGAAGTAGATTTAGGACTGAGTTTAGGAGGAACTTCTTCACCCAAAGGGTTGTGAATCTATGGAATTCCTTGCCCAGTGAAGCAGTTGAGGCTCCTTCATTACATGTTTTTAAGGTAAAGATAGATAGTTTTTTGAAGAATAAAGGGATTAAGGGTCATGGTGTTCGGGCCGGAAAGTGGAGCTGAGTCCACAAAAGATCAGCCATGATCTCATTGAATGGCGGAGCAGGCTCGAGGGGCCAGATGGCCTACTCCTGCCCCTAGTTCTTATGTTATGTTATGTTCTTATAATTGGTTTGGCTGATGTGGCTGCCTAGGTGGTGTGTGTGCGCATGGGTGTGAAGCTTGCAACAGTGTAAAGTACGTGAGGGTGAGGGGAAGCTGATGAATGTTAGGTATACTGAGCATTCAGGAGGCTCCTGGTGTAGTTCGTAGAGTTTGGCATTTTGCATTCACTAACCTTGACCACTTTGAAGTTATTGAACTTCTTGTGACACCACATTCACGTCCTCGGAACTTGATTACTTGCATTATCCTCTATGGCTATCTGCTCCCACAACCTTAAGAACATGTGTTTGGAGGACCACCTTACCCCGAACAATGCAGAACGTCTCTTTTCCTTTCAACTAACACCAAGACCTCTGGTGTACTGTTTGAAAATCTTGGGAGCCTGCTTTCTGTACTGTAATGCTATTTTTCACTCTCTTCAGGACAGATTCTCTTCAACCATGAGTCCCAGCACCTGCTGTAGCAACAATGCATCTGCCCTTTAAGAACCCAGCTTTACGTTTTGCTCGCCGTTCAAGATATTGGTCCCTTGCTGATGTGTCCAGAAAACGAACATTATAGACAGAAAGATCTTGGAAATGAGCAGGCAATACAATGCTGCCTTCATTGCAATCAAGGGGCAGAGGTTAATTTTGCATGGCAATTACTGCTTATGGAGGCTATCCAAATTAGCCCCCATGTCTACTTGGTCTGGAAAAATTGGTTATTTAGTTTGACCCTCTTATCTGCTGTAGGTCTGTATTGAACACTTTAAAATAGTGCTGAAACTGTAGTTTTTGTTGCATTATGTAGTTTGGAATAACACAGGCTGCCACTTGGTGCCGTTTTAAGTAAAAGATGCTCCAGACTTTGAAATGAGTTAAATGTGTTTATTGAACTATTAGCACAGTTCTCAATGAGTTTGACTCTCTGCTAATCTAATTGTAGTAACTCAGTCTAACTGAACCTGCTTGCTCTAAGCCACGTGCTGGGGTGTGATGCTGAAGATACACCCTGTCTCACTCTGTAGGTGTTGGTCTGTGGAAAGAGGCGGAGTGTGAGTGCCTCATCCCTTTGATAGTGAGATACCACCCCTGAGTGTCCTGACTGCTCATTAGCTGTTAACTGCATGTTTGCATATCATGACAGTTTTGTTTTATATTAGAACACCATGGATTTGATTCCAGTTCAGAGAATAAGGGTGGTGAAGGCTTTGATTTTTAATTGGCAGCATAAGGATTAGCATAAGAAAAGACCAGCTCTTGGAGCTTTTCAATGCCACTTTGGGAGTCCCTCTTATTCCAGACCCTTTCTATCCCTTCATTCGGTGGCATTATGTTTTGGCTCAGTATATTGCAATGTGGCTTTATGTTAGAATTGAAGATACCAAAAAGCTGAGATTTCCTCTCTTATAGCGGAAAGTTGATGTTCAGTTGCGTTACTCATAGAAACGTGGGTTTTTTTTTAAAATTGGCATGTCAAATAAGACAAAGATAAACAAAGCACTCTGGATTAAAGTCACAGTGTATGCTGAACCCATGGCTATGGCAATTCAGCTCCCTTATAACCACTTTCCTTGTCATTTGAAGAGTTGAGTTGAGGTAAGTTAAAATGTATTTCTTATGGAATGATATTACACTTGCCATTCCATCCAGAATTTGAGATTAAGTTTTGTCCCACAAAACACCCGTACAATTTAAGTAGAGAATATTATTGTGGTTGACTCGAGTCGTGCATGTTTTGGATGGTTTCGTTACCTCTGGCTTCTTTCCTCTCGTGCAAACTATTTTCTCAAACTTCTCTTCCCTGTCCCCTCCACCCTCATATCCAGCAATCATTTCATGGAGCTCATGGATGACTTTGTCACGAACATCAAGGCTGTATGATCAGCTGACTCTGTCGTGTACCTCCTTCCGCTAGCCCTCTTGGCCAAATTTCCCATTCAAGTCCCATTCACCTATTACCCCAGGTGTTTGCGAACCTTCATTCTCTTGATTTTAAAATTTTCATCCTTATTTTTAAATCCCTACATGACCTAGCCCCTGTCTATCTCTGTAATCTACGCTAAACCCACAACCTTCTGAGATATCTGTGCTTTTCAATTCTGGCCCATTGAGATTTCCCATTTTTAATTGCTCCACAGTTTATGACTACGCCTTCAGATCCCTAGGCCCTGTGCTATGGTATATCCTCACGACATCGCTTCAGCTCTTTACCTTGCTTTCCTTTAAGATGCTCCTTTAAGGCGCGACACAGTGGAGCAGTGGTTAGCACTGCTGCCTCATGGTTACGAGCACCCGGGTTCAATCCTGGCCCCGGGTCACTGGCTGTGTGGAGTTTGCACATTCTCCCCAAATTAACCCTAACCCTAATCTGCATGGGTCTCACTCCACAACCCAAAGGTGTGCAGGGTAGGTAGATTGGCCATGCTAAATTGCCTCTTTATTGGAAAAACCTAATTGGGTACTCTAAATTTTAAAAAAAGATGCTCCTTTAAACCTACCTCTTTGACCAAGCTTTTGTCGCCTGTCTTAATCTGGCTTGGTATCATATTTTCTTTTACAATGCTCCTGCGAAGCTCCTTTGGACATTTTAATAACGTTAAACGAGCTGTAAAAATTGTGATTGTTGATGGCTACAGGGGTGCCTGACCACTGGACCTGGGGAACAGAGCACCAATCGAAGTTTTCAATGTCATAGAGGACAGATATTGAAGATAAGTGACAATGGGAAGGCTTTGGCTAATGGGAGCAGGCAGAAGAGAGTGATCCTTTTGCCGCCTAAGTAAGGAAGCCGAGCTCAGAATCTGCCTCCCGGACAAGGAAGCTGAATTTCGAATTGCCTCGAGATTTAGATAGTCTTAATTGTGAATTAGCCCAAGTGCAAGCTAACATTGTGATGAGTAATGCTACGTGTTTGCTACAGACCAATCAGCTTGCTCAAAAGGCTGAGACACTCAACATGCCATTTTTTAAAACCCAGATTTGATAAGAGGCAGATTTATTATTCCACAATGCATTACTAAATGGTGTGCAGAAAACATTGCATGTTTATCACTTAGTAACCAATTTTAAGAAATATGGCAATTATGTACTACTGACAGTGATGTATACACTGCATTGAAATGGAGAATCAGTTATTATGCAACAATGTCTTGAAAGAGCTGGTCCTCCTAAATTGTCTGTCTTCGTACAATTTTGTCTCTTCATTGTTAAATGCAGAATACCTAATTCAAATAGATGGCATTTCGATCCCAGACCAGACCCCAACAGTGGCTAGGAAACACTGGAAAGAAACCCCAATATTTTATTTTAATTTTGTAAGACTGTGTGGAAAGGTTACCTCGCACCAGGAGTGATTTCATGCAAAGTAGGGATATGATAAATTAAAACAAACTTTATTACGAACACAGTATTAAAATATCTTTTTTTTAATATAATTTTTATTGGAATTTTTTACAGAAAATATAAAACGTAACGACAAACAATGAAATGCAACAAAATAACCCATAATAACTGTATCACCCCCAGACCGTATCGACGCATGTATCCCACCCCCCACCCCCCCAACCCCAATGAACAACAGAAGAACTTAAAAATAAATTTAAATTAAATAAACAAACATAGTCATCGTCCGCCCCCCCCCCCCCCACCTTTTCCCTCCCTCTTCTCCCCCACCCCCCCGGGTTGCTGCTGCTACTGTCCCCGTACCCTATCGTTGAGAAAGAAAGGCGAGAAAAGGTTGCCACCGCCTAAAGAATCCTTGTACCGACCCTCTCAGGGCGAATTTGATCTTCTCTAGCTTAATGAAACCCGCCATGTCATTGATCCAGGTCTCCACGCTTGGGGGCCTTGCATCCTTCCATTGTAGCAAGATCCTTCGCCGGGCTACTAGGGACGCAAAGGCCAGCACACCGGCCTCTTTCGCCTCCTGCACTCCCGGCTCCACCCCAACCCCAAAAATCGCGAGTCCCCATCCTGGCTTGACCCTGGATCCCACCACCCTCGACACCGTCCTCGCCACCCCCTTCCAGAACTCCTCCAGTGCCGGGCATGCCCAGAACATATGGGCATGGTTCGCTGGACTCCCCGAGCACCTACACACCTGTCTTCACCCCCAAAGAACCTACTCATCCTCGTCCCAGTCATGTGGGCCCGGTGCAGCGCCTTGTATTAAAATATCTTTAACATCACAAAAGAAAATAGCTTGCAATTATCCCTTAAACAATGCTAATCGATACTGTGACACGATGACCTTTAACTGCTATCTTTATTCCCACAAACAACAAAACCATCTTAAATCCCAATCCACTTTTAAATACAGTTAACATTCAGGAATACTTGCTGCATAGAGATATCTTGAATACTCCACTTTGAGAAAGAGAAACTGCTTAAAGAAAAAGACCTGACACCCTATCAGGATAATGCAGAACCTCTGGCAGTATTTCTTCAGAAAACATTCTCCGTTCACCTTACAGTCAAAAAACTAAAACTCTCTGAAAACTCTTAACACCTGACTGCTTCAACCCCTGGCTCCTTCCATTAACTACATCATCATCTTACTAAACTGAACACAATGTCTCTGATTAACTACCCCACAAGCAACCCTCTTAATGTAAATAAAAGTCCTTTGGTCCAAACTTCTATGATGCTTTAATTGCACCTCTGGCTCCAAAATGCCTCGTCTTGCAAGCCAAGAGTTTTAAGAACACTACTGCAGCAGTCATACACACACTAACCCAGGTTTTTAAACCTTTACTGCAGCAAATACATATAATACAATGTATCTGAAATTCTTAGATTCATTACAATGGGAATGATTTTTTACATCCTTGGTAGATTCCAGCATGCTCGCAAGTGGAAATTTGGCAAGTTTTATTTACATGATTGCCCAGACGTCCGTACACTATCAGGCTTGCACGTCATTTACACCCATCTCAGTTGTAATAATTGAGGTCATTGTATTTATAATAAATATATATTCATAAGTAATGCTAGCAACTGCTTTGTGTTCACTAATACTGTTTATACTGTTTTCCACCTGGAGTTTTAAATGTTTTTGCACAAGTTTTACGCAGCAGATGTTAAAGATGCCACTCAAATATTTCTATGGTCCTGAAACCACCTTCAGTTCATCAAACTTTCATAGCATAGAATTCCTAAATTTACACTGACATGCAGAACATAAAGATGTCCCAAAGTTACATCACCCTATCTGTCACAATTGTCTTCTGCTTTGATATTCCTGCCACAGTTGACTGTCCCAAAATCCCCTTGCCGTTTCAATATCTCCCTCCATGATGCACACTGCATGGACAGACATCATAACAAAGAAGAACAGTTACAGAGGAGATTATGAAACAATTTCTCGGTGAAAAGCACCGATGCCAGCATTATTGTGGACAGTTTTTTTAAGTTACAGTACAAATTTGCATTTCTTCAACCATTCTTTTTCCATATAAGGGCATTTGGTACATCTAACAATTCACTCGATATCCCCAATATTTGATGAAAAATAGTAAACAACAGAGGAGTTTGAATTGATTTGATGTTATAGATACTTGCATTCTCAAGGGTCTTATTTATTTCACTGTAACAAGAGCAGGAAGTCAGCTGACAAAGAATGTTTCATCCATAATATTGAAAAGTTTTTAATTGCTCTTTAAACTTCTAATTAATCACTGAAAAATCAATACAATATTCCTTATACTTCCAGTTGATAAAATTGTTAATTTTGTTTAGGTGCTAGATGTAGACTAATTAATTAAAATGTTAATGAAATAATTTGTTGCATTTCAGTAATTTTCACACCGTTATTCCTGATGTCATGCTTGATGAATGTTCGCTAACAATTAGGTTAATTGTATGAATATTAATAAGGTCCTATGGAGTTAATTTCAAAGTCTTTTTTTTGGCTGCTTTCAAGAGTAATACTATCAGTTTATGTAACAGTTATTGGATAAAGGAACCATCTAGTGGCAAAATATCTGTAGGAAACTATTGTAAATTTTGATTTTCCTCAATAAAAATAGTTTCAAGGATTCCAGCAGATCTCTGATACTTCCCCTTTACTGATGTCCTAACTGAGATGAACTAATTCAGTACAAATCAAGACTTGAATCTGTGGCATCCTAATCTACTTGATTTAGTGCTACAATAATCAGTGTCTTTATTTTTTTTGAAGGGAATATAACACCTTAAAGTGCATAATGTATTTCCCACAGCTCCCCTGATGGCTTATTGAGTTTTGAGTGGAACAAATACTGTTATGTTTCAGCAAGTTTATGCAATAATCAGTTGAGCAGTTGGTAGCAGGAATATCCCAAGTTTAGAGTCAGTCTAACTAGTTGAATCGATCCCAGCCAGTAAGGAAGCAGTAATTGCCCTGGGTTCCCCTTGGTGAGGAAGTGAAAATCATCCAGGGTTTTGAATTGTCCATTGGTCTCTGCTGGATGCTCAATTATGATACTCACGCAGTAAAATAGCAGATTGTAAAGGTTCACACATGTGGCTGGATCTAGTCCGACTGTCACACCACCTGCTGGTAGGCCCAGAGGTCATTAGGGATCTGGCATGGGTCCATGGCAGTTGGCTGAACCCAATTCGTTGGCAGCAAAATCAGGAGTGCAGGTGATGCGAGCTTCCCACTGATTTAAACAATTTCCGTACCCACCAACAAGCCTGGTCTTGCAGAGGCCTACCGACTGAACTGGCTTGGGACAATTCACACCTCTTTAACCTGGAGTTACCTCTCTCTCTGCATCTTTGATGATTTGATTGCCTGCAGGTGCTCGCATTCCGGGGCATCTCTGACTGTGTCTATATAAACATTTCTGGAACAAGCCTTTCCATTCACCTGAAGAAGGAGCCGTGCTCCGAAAGCTCGTGTTTGAAACAAACCTGTTGGACTTTAACCTGGTGTTGTAAGACTTCTTACTGTGCTCACCCCAGTCCAACGCCGGCATCTCCACATCACTGATTTAAATGGCGAAGGGTTAGGGTTCTGATGTTGGGAAGCCACAACACCTGATGGGCTTCCAGGAGCTGACCCCATACTTAAAGGGAAGCTAGAGCTGTTCGTTATTTTCCCAGTGCAAAAAGACATTCCAAGTTCAGAGAGGATTCCCCACAAAATGGGTGAGTTCCTGCAGTGACAACATGAGATTGACACCGCGACCTCCTGATGATCCTTCCCCTCAAGTACTCAGGCATGCAAAGAGGGGAGGAGCAGCAGCTAAACACTGTTGGGTCATCCACTCAGAACTCCCAGGTGTCCACACCTTCTCCTGCTCCCTGTGAGCCCTGAAACCTTGTCCTCTGTCACCTCGGAGGGAGCAACTGACCCACCGGGTTCCTGTACCAGCCGCCCCGAACAGGCGCCGGAATGTGGCGACTAGGGGCTTTTCACAGTAACTTCATTTGAAGCCTACTTGTGACAATAAGCGATTTTCATTTAATTTCAAATGCACCCAGGCCCCTCCAGACCACTGCTTTCAGAGGATAACCGCAAAGTAATTAAAGGCAATTGAATCAGCAGGCTGCCTCCACCCTGCTGCGGATGACAGGCACCAAGAAGTAGTAGTAGCTGCAGGTGATAGGACAGCACCAAAAGGTAGTAAAATCAAGAAATTTTGATCAGAACTGGTTGCATGGCACAAATATATTCACTTTTCTTTCACCATATTATGGTGTTTTTTTTTCCCCCATCATCCTTCTAAAGTCTTTGTGAGTGTGCAGCCTCCCTCCCACCCAACCAAGCAGTTCTCCTGCACGCAGCCAACAAGTGATATCCCTTTCAGTGTCCAGCTGAGATGACCGTGTCTGTCCAGCACGAGGCTCTGCTCACATTCAACTTGACTATCATGGTTATGGTCTCGGTCTTCATGAGCTCACCCACCATTTACTCCTGCACGCAACACCCCTCGCTCCCTTATGAGTATCTGTGTATCTTTGTGTCCGTATTAACAACCCTATCTGCCTCTTCACCCAAACCTTTTGAACTCTCACCCTCCCGCCATACCGACTCCCTCTGCCCCCTATAACCTTGATGATACCCTCACCTCACTTGCACCCTCCATTTGCTCCCTGGAGCCAAGTATTGACTCAACCAACACCTCTCTGTGAGCACATTCCAACCCAGCCCCCAAAAACATGGGCAATTCCTTCCCACTCCTTCACCGCCCTTCTGTCCCTCTGCTGCCTTAGATTCTGCATTGCGGGGATCCCATCCCTTTATGGCCAAGTCCCTGGGAGATGGTGCAAAGCCTCAGCAAAGTAGAAGCTGCTGTGAGGAGAACTCCCACCTTCCAAAAGTGTGTTACTCCAGGGTCTGGTAGCTTTAGGCCTCCATAATAATGTCATTCGATGTTCAAACAATGAGCAAGGCCCTTAAGATCCCGACATTTGCAAGCCCCGCTGGTCCAGAAGTGTTCTGGGCCGGCATATTTTCTCATTGGTGTCACAGAGAATCGAGTGTATGAAAAGATTCCAATGAGCCTTCATCCCATTAGCGGGATGTAAATCTTTCACACCAGCTCCCAGAGGGATTCCTGATCAGCCATGGTGAGGAGCATCGGAAGACCCCACTTTCAGTCCACGCTGGCGGGAAACCAATTTTTGGACCTCCTGAAATCTCCCCAGGGAATATCATGTATTACTAACTTGAGGTTTTTTTGAAAAGTTTCTAGAGAGAGTTGATAAGAGCAACCAAAATACAAAAATTAGTTTCTGCAGACCTCAAGCCCACAGAGTGCAAAAAAGGTTTATGGGAATGGTTCCAGGGGTGAGGAGCTTCAGTTATGATGCAAAATCAGAGAAGTTGGGACTCTCCTACTTGGAAAAAAGAAGGCTGAGGGAAGATATGATAGAGGTATTCAAAATCATGAGGGATCTAGATAGAGTTGATAGAGTAAAACTGTTCCAACTTATGAAATGCTCTAGAATGAGAGGGTACAGATTTAAAGTAATTGTCAAAAGAGGCAAAAGTGGTATGAGGAAAATCTTTTCAGCATAATGTGTGGTTAGGGTCTGGAATGCACTGCCTGGGAATGTGGTGGAGGCAGGTTCAATTGAGGCATTCAAGAGAAAATTAGCTAATTATTTGAAAAGGAACAAGCTGCAGGGTTACTGGGAGAAGGCTCATCAGGAGGGCAAGTGCAAACGTGATGGGCTGAATGACTTCCTTCTGTGCTATAATAGTTCTGTGATAAAAATATGTAATGGGAAAGAATGTTTTTTAAAATTGTCTTAACAGACTAAACACTATCATGTGGCAAAGTCTGGAAAATTAGATTTTCCTCATTTATGAGTTAAATCTTATGAATCCATCTTATTTGTGAATCTTAATGTACATATTATGAATTGTCTTGCACCTGATGTAGATGAAGGACCATTTGCAGTTGGGAAGATGGTCAGGCAGAAGAAGTCGGTGTGCTGTGAGAGCACTAATTTTATCATCCTCATGCTTCCTTCAATTCAAAGCACTATAATTTGGTTCCCATTCATTTTCCCAACTGCAGGGAGTTCACAGATGATTTTCTGCTCGGTAGTTGAGCTTACAGAAAAGTCTAATTACCTGCTTTGAGAGAAGCATGATTTCTACAAATTATAACATTTCATTTCAATAATTTGAGCAAAGTGGTTGAGTCAAATGACCTATTTCTAACAATTATGTTCTGCTCCTGGAAGCTTGGTTTTATGTACAGGATTGATTTTCTTTCATTGATAAAGCCCACGTCCATTAATTTTATTATCAAAGCTGATTTCTTAATTTATCAGTTTAAAGTCTCAATGTGGTTGGAGGGTAACTCCTTCCATCGTGTAATATATATGTGACTTTTAATAAAATGCTTTTTAGATACCATAAACTTGTATTTTAGTTTAAAACTTCCATGTTCACTTTCATGTAAATATTTTTAAAATTACATGAATTTACTGGGTGAATGGACAGTGTACTTATATCAGCTCTCTATAAAACTTAATTTTAAAATTCTTACCCTTGTTTTCAAATCCCTCCATGGCCTCATCCCTCCCTCTCCCTGTAGTCTCCACCAGACCCACAAGCCTCTGAAATATCTGCTCTCCTCTAATTCTGGCCTCATGTACATCCCTGATTTTAATGGCTCCATTATTGTTGCCGATGCTTTCTTCAATTCCCTGACCCACCCTCATTACACCTCTCTGCCCCTCTACCTCGCTTTCCTCTTTTATTCATTCCTTAAAACCTAATTCTTTGACCACATCTGCTCTAATGTCTCCTTATGTGGCTCAGTGTCGGATTTTGTTCTAAAATGACACTGTGAAGCGCCTAGGGATGCTTCATTATATTAATGGTGCTTTATACATACATAAGTTCTTGTAGTATGTGATGTGACCATCAATTTACTCGAGACACGATAGGAAGTAAACTGTGGTTTTAATAGACTTACAACTGAGCTGCCTGTGACCAGAAGAACTGAGGGCAGACTCAAGGCTGCAGCACTTTATACTTCCGGTAGTGGGAGGGGCAATGGACGGAGCCGAGGGTGGAGCCCTGTACAAGCTCCTCATCTCCCCCTGTGGGCAGAGCCGTGCAACGGCTCACAGACAGAGCCCACAAGGACACAATGCTATATAGTGTGAACGCAATACTATACAGTGTGAATTACATGACGTACATTCACCACAGTATGCTTATAAGCCTTGTTGACCAGAAGGTCCGTAGTTTGATTCTTGTAGCTAAATTCGTGAACACGTCATGGTGGCACAGTGGTTAGCATTGCTGCCTCACAGCACCAGGGACTCTGGTTTGATTTCAGACTTGGGTGACTGTCTGTGTAGAGTTTTCACATTCTCCCCTTGTCTGTGTATGTTTCATCTGGGTGCTCCGGTTTCCTCCAACAGTCCAAAGATATGTAGGTTAGGTGGGTTGGCCATGATCAATGCAAGGAGTTACAAGGATAGGAGAGGAGTGGGCCTAGGTAGAGCCTTCTTTCAGAGGGTCAGTGCAGACACAATGAGCTGAATGATCTCCTGCACTGTAAGGATTCAATGATCATTTGCAACAGTAGTTTAGAGCACTTCAGTTTGACTCAATATAGCAAGTGTGCAGGAAACGAACCAATGTTCCAATTCCTGATAATCTTCAGTTGGCTGTTGGAATAGGTACATGTGCAAATGTGAGTGGACTCAGCTGTTGTCTATCTGTCCATTGTATTCTGTCCAAGGGGAAATTCTAAATCCAGTCACCCTCATGAGATTCTTTAAACACTAAATAGGGAAGAGTATCTGAGGTTTTCTTCAAGATTTTTATCTCAGGAATACCTTATTCTTGATGGGCTGCAACCAAGACTAAAGAGATCACCTACCTTTCATAGTCTTCTTTCTATTGGACATAAGTACCCCTTATTGACATCAAGTCAGTCTTCAGAACTGACAGTCTGAACTCCACTTCCTGGAAATGTCCAGAGTGGAGCCCAAACCCTTCACCTGGCTCAGTATGGAAATCTTAATCTCACCCTGTCACCTGTGGATCGATCTCTATTCTTCCATCCTCCATGTGAATAATTGCCACTTGGTGAGGTAGGTACAATTGGGTCTCTGATGCTCATGAAGGTCATGGATTTGATCACTGTACTGTACTGAGTTAACTGATATAATTAAGCATAACAGTCTGGAGATGTTATAGATGGACTTCATGCTCTTGAGTTTGGAGGGGTGGGGAAAATTAGAAAGGATTCTTCTCATGAATTATTACCCAGAAGTTCCAACAAGAAATGCTTGTGTTTGGATGTCATTAAGAAAACAGGATGGCTTAAGCAGTGATGTCCCCCATTCAGCAAATAACTGCAAACGTGTTAATAATGACCATTTGGACATTTAATGCCTTTATCCAGAATCAAAAGCAGAAATGTATTTGTAGAATAGCCAGGAACAGTTGTTAAGCCTTAAATTCAGCAATTAACCACTTATCTCCACTCAACCATTTATTGAGAACATTTCAGTGCACAGGAAATGAATGTGTTATAATCTTTATTTATAACAATCTCAGTTGGAATTTTGGGGTGACCTTTAAATTGCTTTAATATTTTGTTAAAAATGCACTGACCTGTTAAATAACCCCAATTTTAATATCAATAGAAGCATTTTTTTTACAAAATCACTTTTTCAGTCATAGTACCAAAGCAAAATACTGCAGATATTGAAAATCTGGGGGATAAAGCAGAAAATGCTGGAAGTACTGAGCAGCCTCTGAGAAGAGAGAAACATTTAATGTTTAAGGTCGATGGCCTTTTATCAGAGTTTTGTTTTTACTTCAATCATGGTACTGAACAAGTTGAGTATGTCATGGTACTGAACAAGTTGAGTATGTCATGTGTTAAGTGAAGTAAATGCTTATTTCACTCTTCAGAAAGTTATTCACAACTTGGTCTTCAACAGTGGGATAATCATGGTATGCAACAGCTACCAGCTGCCTATTTTCTTATCTCCTGCTGGGCAAGATTGTGGCATGCAGAGCAGAAAAAGATTACACATAATCTGTCAGTGAGTAGTAAAGCAAAGGCATTTAAAATAACCGTCTATTAGAACTGGGGTATTAAAATTAATTAATCTGAAAATATATATGTATATATTTATTTTTAAATACTTTAAGGGTTGATAATCTTTAGGTTGAATGGACTTTTAATCGAATTGAATATTATTAATCTGCTTGAAAATTAACTTATTAGACTTTCTAATTTGCAGTCAGATTTGTAACATGATCAGTGCTTTTGGCCCAAATTTTTCAAATTTGAACTGCAAAGGTAACTTCTCATGTAACATATTTTTTAGTTGAGTTGCACCAGGATTTGTGAATAACCTATGTAGACTGACGTGTGGCTACTTTTTTTACAGTATACATTCAGCTAACGATGCAGCCTTATGTTTGTTCAGCAGGATAAGGGAGCATACATTCCTAATTTGCCCCTACAATCCACCTTCTATTACCTCTTCTGATCCATATTCAGTTCCATTTATTTACTTATTTTCCTGCCTGCAGATGAACATGGATACATCAAGAAAAGGCCCTTTCAAGTTTGTGTTTTCAATTTTTGAGAAAATATAGGATTTTATGTTGAAATTTAAGGTTACCCACTTTCTGTAATTAAATACTGCGATTGCAGAAAATCTGAAATATAATCTGAAAATATCGAACTGATTAGGTAGCATCTGTAAGTGAAAAATATAGCTTGTAATTCTGTTTGTAGGGTTTACATATGTAGAAATTCGCAGATATGTGAGCTTTTTTATAGGACTGAAATATGTAGTGGTACCTAAACAAAAGCTGCAGCTTCCAGAAATCTGAAACATAAATAGAAAACGCTGGAAACAGCAGGTCAGTCACCATTTGGAGATGGAGCAGAAATTAACATTTCAAGTGTTAATCCTTAGCACCTCTTAGACTATCAGTGCTTGTTCGGTGATTTGAACATTCTCCCTCTCCCTCCGTGTACCCGAACAGGTGCCAGAATGTGGCAACAAGGGGCTTTTCACAATAACTTCATTGCAGTGTTAATGTAAGCTTACTTGAAGGGCAGCACTGGCCTAGTGGTTAGCATAACCGCCTCACGGCGCTGAGGTCCCAGGTTCGATCCCGGCTCTGGGTCACTGTCCGTGTGGAGTTTGCACATTCTCCCCGTGTCTGCGTGGGTTTCGCCCCCACAACCCAAAAATGTGCAGGGTAGGTGGATTGGCCACGCTAAATTGCCCCTTAATAGAAAAAATAATTGGGTAATCTAAATTTAAAAAAAAAAAAATGTAAGCTTACTTGTGACAAAAAGATTATTATTATTAGTTGCCTTTTTGTGGTTGTACCAAATTTGTTATACCCTAGAAGGTCAGATGGGAAGGGTAGAAATGGAGCCGATCTTTACACACTTTTATAAGCATTTATTTGCAGAGATAGACATTATGAATATATAGCTTCTCATCTGACAACCATAGTTTGTTCTTTTTTACAGGACATGAATCCCCAGTTAACGCACACCACTTGAATACAATTAACGACTATTATACAATTAACAGATTCCCTTCTCCCTTTTTAAATAAAATTTGAAGTTTATATCCTCAACCAAAATTTCAAAGCAAATTATTCTGTGCAGAGCATTATTATTGTGAGAAGCACCTCCTCGCGGACACATGAAACCTTCTTTATACTTAAATTTAATTTTGTAAAGCAATCCGACAGTTAATGGTCCTTTGAATTTTAGATATTTCCTTTCTCTCCAGCATTTGTTTAAAACTACCAACGTCAAACCAGAATCTTTTATCATTTGTACTTTTTGTAGAGTACTTTTAGCCCACGAAGAAAGATTATCTGCATACGGCAGAGGTAGATAGATTCTTGATTAACAAGGGAGTCAATGGACCTAGGGGGAAGGCAGGAAAGTGGCGTTGAAGCTACAATCACAATGATGGAGCAGGCACACTCCTAATTCCTATGTTGGTATAACATTCAATATACTGGGCGGGATGTTCCGACCCTCTGCCAGGTCGGAGAACCCCTGGGGGGCGGCATGAATCCTGCTCCGACGCTGGCTGCCGTATTCTCCGGCGCCGGTTTTCGGGCAGGGGCGGGGATCACGCCACGCCGGTCGGGGGCCGTTGGCAGCGCCCCCCCCGGCAGTTCTCTGGGCCCCGATGGGCCAAGCGGCCGTCAGTTTCTGGCCAGTCCTGCCAGCGTGGATTGGACATGGTCCCACACGGCGGGACGTGGCTGGTAGGCTGGTTGTTGCGGCCCATGGTGGCCTGGCCTGCGATCGGGGCCCACCAATCTGCAGGCGGGCCAGTGCTTTGGGGGCACTTCTTCCTTCCTAATTAAATGGTATTGCAAAAAAAATGTGTCCCCCCCCACCCCCCGACTCCATTTCATAGGGCTCCGCCGTGGCCGGCGCGGAGAAGACAACGCCCCCCCCCCCCCCCCCCCGCGCATGCCACAGAATACACCGGCCGGTCTGGCGGAACCACGCCGGCGGTTCTGCGCATGCGCTAACTCGCGCCGGCCCTTCGGCGCCGACTGGCACAGTGTCAACCCTCCGGCACCAACCTAGCCCCCGGACGTGCGGTGAATTCCACAACTTCCGGTCGGCCCAAAGCCGGAGTGGTACGTGCCGTTTTTTACGCTGGCGTCAAGCCATCGCGGTGATTCAGAAGAACCCCGTCCACTATCTTTAGAATGCCCATTGTGCACTTAAAATATTTGACAAATTGAATCCTATATCCATTGCCCCCATGAGAACCAATATTTTGGCAGTCAAAGTATTTTTAGCAACCCTTTTCATGTCCTGCACACAAAAAGTAGAACATAAGTAACCCGACCAATTACTGCCCCATCAGCCTTCTCTCGATCGTCAGTAAAATGATGGAAGGGGTTATCGACAATGCGATCAAGCGGCAGTCACTCAGGAATAACCTGCTCCCTGTAGTTTAATTTTCGTTCCGGCAAGGAAACTCTGCTCCTGATCTCATCACATCCTTGGCCCAAACATGGAGAAATTAACTGAACTCTGGAGGTGAGTTGAGAGTGACTGCCCTTGACATGAAGGCAGCATTTGACTGTTTGTGGCATCAAGGAGTCCTTTCAAAACTGGAGTCGGGGCAGGGGTGAACTCTCCATTGGTTGGAAGTCATATCTAGCGCAAGGAGGATGGTTGTTGACAGTCCAAGGACATGAGTTCTTCAAGGTAGTGTCACAGGCCAAACCATCTTCAGCTGCTTCATGAATAATCATTTCTCCATTATAAGGTCAGAAGTGGGGATATTTGCTGATGATTTCAGTCTTCAACACCATTTACAACTCCTGAGATACTGAAACCAGAGCGGCACTATAGTCAGGCGTAGACTGCTAAGTGACATATTAGATATGCGCCACAAAAGTGCAAAGTAATAACTGCCTCCAACAAGAGAGAATCTAACCATCTCTTAATATTCAATGGCATTACCATTGCTGAACCCCCTCTATCAGCATCGTGGTCACCATTGACCAGAAACTGAACTGGACCAACCATATAAATACTGTGATTACAAGAGCAGGTCAGACGCTGGGAATTCTGAAGAAAATCACTCACCTGACTTCCTAAAGCCTGTCCACCATCTACATGCTAAAGTCAGGAATGTCACCGTTCCTTCACTGCCACTGGGTAAAATTCCTGGAATTCCCTTCCTAAACTTCTGGTGGGACTGCAGCAGTTCAAGAAGGCAGTGCACCACCACCTTTTCAAGGACATTTAGTGATGGGCAATAAATGCTGGCCGAGCCAGCAACATCCATACCCTAAATAATTAAAAAAAAGTACTACCCAAAGTCATATTAATAATCACTGCACTATGAATTTCTTTATTTGTTCTGTATGCCAAAAGCTAGTAATTAAGAAATATAATTTGGAAAATAGTAGCCAAAACAGAGAAAATTAAAGTCATATACCATTGCCATACATGTATGAAATACATGGAATGCTCTCAGCAAATGCGTTTCTTGTTCAATCATCTAACTCCTATCCATATTACTATTTCACTATATGCATACTATTTCAAAACAAAATAAACCAAAATTATTTTTATTTCATAAATTTAAAGTGCCCAATTGTATTTTTTTCCCAATTAAGGGGCAATTTAGCATGGCCAATCCACCTAACCTGCCCATTTTTTGTGTTATGTGAGTGAGGTCCAAGCAGACACTGGGAGAATGTGCAAACTCCAAAAGGATAGTTACCCGGGGCCGGGATCGAACCGAGATTGAAGTAATTTGGATGTTGCTATCTGGATCTTGCACAGGGACAAATTCAAAGAAACGGAACCGGTTGCACGATCAAATTCTGTGTAATTATGTGACAATGCCATGGTTGTAAAGTGCATCATAATAAAATCTGAGCTTTTGATGGGTTTTATAAACAGGGGCATAAAGTACAGAAGCCATAAGTTTTGCTGAATCTATATAAAACAGTTCAACCCCACTGTGACTATTGTTACCAATTCTGGGTACTTGAGGAATGTGAGGGGCAGAGTTGAAGGTGGGGAATCAAGGGCCTAGAAACAAGAAGCACCAGGGCCCATGAATTCTTTCCCTGGCCTTGCCGCCCCAAACCTCCCACACACCTTCGTCCACTCTGTCATTGGAAAAGTGATGGAAGCGTCACTTACTCAGCAACAGCCTGCTCACCAGTGTTCAGTTTGGGATCGACCAAAGCTATTCAGCTCTAGACCTCATTACGGCATTGGTCCAAACTTGAACAAAAGAGCTAAATTCCAAACCTGAGGCGGAGACATACCTAGCACATTGTTGGAGCCAATCATTTGAACCCCAGGATATTGTTGTGAGAGTTCATCTAGGTAATGACCTCGTCCAACCACTTTTGGACTTGCTTCATCAATAACCTTCCCTCCAACATGAGGTCAGAAGTGCAAATGTTTTGGGCGGCACATTGGCTCAGTGGTTAGCACTGCTGCCTCACGGAGCCGAAGACTCGGGTTCCATCTCCATCCCGAGCACTGTCCGTGTGGAGTTTGCACATTGTCCCCGGGTGTGCATGGGTCTCACCCCCACAACCTAAAGATGTGCAGGGTGGGTGAATTGGCCATGCTAAATTGGCTCTTAATTGGAAGAAACAAAGTGGGTACTCTAAATTTATTTTTAATACGTGCAGATACTTGATTGCAGTGTTCAGTAACATTTGCAACTCCTCAGCTACCAAAGTAGCATGTAGTGCAACTCAAATGACATTCAGGCTTGGGATGATAAGTATCAAATAACATTTATGCCATCTGGGTGCCAGGCAATGATCCTGTCCAACAAGGGTGGTTCTAACCATCTCACCTTAATATTGAATGCATTACCATTGCTCGGTCCTCTGGCACAACTTCCTGGGAGTCACCATTGATCATAACCTGAGCTGGACCAATTGCAAATTATGTTGAAGAACCATCTGTGCCTCCCCAAGCCAGGTCAAACTCTCAATATCTTGGGCTTCCCATGCTCAGATTCTTATCACCTCAAACATTTCACTGCTAAACTTAAAATGAGTCACCTGGATGCTAAGGTCACTATGTTTTTCAAGGCACCATTCTTTTCCCTGCTGTTTTTCCCGATCTGGGTCTCTGAAATTCTGCTACGGTGTTTACTTTTAACTCTCACACAGCAGGTTGCCTGTTTGCGCACTGAGCTATATTTCTGCTGAAGTTCACCTTCTTTTGATTTGGTCGATAAAGGCCCCAACCAAAATTCCTCATCAAGTCAGCTCTCAACTACTTTTACCCAGAGTCATAAGCAAGAATAAAATAGTTCAGTACAAGATTAAGTGTACAATGAAATTCAAGAAGTTAACAGTCCGTCATAGTGTTTAAGTTAGTTGTCGTCAATTAGCAAGAAAACCAAAGTTGGGGTTTCCATGAGTTCTTGCATGTGGGATCCCCTATCTGATAGTAGTTTGTGTTGTCATTTGTCTCTGCATGGACTACCATTCATGTGGTTACTCTGTAGCCTCGTTCTTACACTTTATACAGATCCCTTTTCCTTCCCACACCTTATAAGTAGTCACCCCAAATGTTTTGCTTGTTTTACAAGTACTGCTAACAGATTGGAGGGTACCCTCCTGAGCAATGCTTTGGGGTGAGGCTACTGGTGCAATGGCAATCTGAGATTTGTACTCTGAACTGTCGAGACTGCGACATGTTATCATCTTTGTTTCTACTGGTGCTTTGGCATAGAGCGCTCTGCCACGGATTTAATCCAGGCGCAGCAGCCAAAGTATTCTCCCCATCTTCACTTGTCATGTCGTCATCTATAGAGAAGGGATTTATCTAATTCTTTTTGCCTTCTCCAAGGGATCCCTTTTGAGACCGCTTTCTAAACCATTTTGTCTTTCAAGCACTCTCTCAGTTGAAGAATTAGTCAAAGGGAAATTGGACCTATCTGAGCATTCTTGGGGTTTACCTTACAACCCACCAGTTTGAGCATTCTGAAGAGTACCTTCAGCAGCCCCTCATACTCTGCCTCTCTCTTTAAGAACAGCAACAAGCTGTCTGCAACCTGAACATGCCAGCATGGGTGACTGAATCCTGTCAAACAGTTGGCCATGCACTGATGGAAAATAAACAAATTATTGTGGCAGGCAAGTCCACGTATATTGCCGCCCTTTGAATGTAAAATGAACTTCTACTGATCCTTTAGGTATAAGGGAGTCAACCAGAATCAGTTGGACATCACTAGTACTGTGAATGCATTGGTGAACCTGGGCATTTTACCAATTAAGTCAACCACAGCAGTGGTTGTGGGGCTGCATACGTTGCTGATTTTATTCCGGATTCTTTGTCAAGAACTGTTTGACTTTTTAACCTGTCAAATGAGAGAACTAACGTGTCACAAGGGTCCTCAATACCCCTTGTTCCACCAGGAACAAAACAGTATTTTACAAATTACTTTTTTAAAATTTCGTGTATGCATTTTTTTTTACAATTAAGGGGCAGTTTAGCATGGCTAATCCACCTATCCTGCACATCTTTGGGTTGTGGGGTGAAACCCACACAGACACGGGGAGAATGTGCCGTGAGGCAGCAGTGCTAAATCCAAATCCCTTTCTAGTTCCTCGGAGAAAGTAGACTGTTTTTGTGGCATCGGTTGCCCCACCCCCACCATCACCACCCCACATGTACCTGTACCGCTACCACAGCCGTGTTTGTGCAGCAACAGCTTCCTTTGGATTTTGTACTCCAGCTTAGTATCTTTCAGGCATCCTGACCATCAATATTTCCAGGTTGTAAGGAATCAAGAATCACCCATAGTCACCATTAACACATACAGTCCTCCCCCCCCCCCCCCCCCCCCCCCCCCCCCCCGATGTAATCCAATCTTGAAAGTGCATAATGAATAACGCCCATGAATTGTAGAACCCCTCCATCTTTGTGAACTATCATATAGAGGGCAGGCCTGAGGCCGAGAGGGGGTGCAGGGTCCGAGAGACACCAAGAGGGACTGGGCCAGGCCATGATGGCCGGAGAGATTAGTCAGCCTATCAGCAGCCAGTGAACTGGGAAGCTGGTCTCTGATTGGACGAGCTGGAAGTACTTTAACTTAAACTCCGGTAAGTGAGAGCCCCTTCACACACTACCTTTTTGAGTACTGCATGGATTTTGCCTTGGGGTTTCATTGATCTGATAAACGATTTAAGGTTGAGGTCCTGTTGATTTGGAGACCTCCGATCTCCCTTTTTTGTTTGCGAGCCGGCAGGAACATGCAGAATGTCTTAAACTTACAAACGTAACACTCCCATCCCTGGGCCCCCACTTTCCAGGTACTTTCTTCTTGTTGCTATCTCTAAAGTGGGTCCTCCCTTATCAGATCCTTTCTTCTTCATCTCCATTTCGCAGACCTGGCCTTCCAGCTTGTTCATTACTGTGGCAGATCAGTGATTTCATAGTTGTTGGTCCAGTCCCTCTCTATCACTCCTCTCCTAGCAGTGTTGTAAGTCAGCCATAGCCGATCAGCAAATGCCACCAGGTGTTAGCTTGGGCCTTGTGTCATACTGCTAAGGTCCTAAAGGAGTCGTCTTTGCCTTGCCTCATCAATAATAATCTTTTGTTCGTGTCACAAGTAGGCTTACATTAACACCGCAATGAAGTTACTGTGAAAATCCCCAAGTCGCCACACTACGGCGCCTGCTCGGGTACGCTGAGAATTCAGAATGTCCAATCCCCCTAACAAACACGTCTTTCGGGACTTGTAGGAGAAAACCAGGGCATCCAGAGGAAACACGTGCAGACTCCGCACAGACAGTGACCCAAGCTGGAAGTTGAACCCGGGTTCCTGGTGCTGTGAAGCACCAGTGCTAACCACTGTACTACCATGCCGCCTACAGCTGGTCAATCGTCAATTTCAGAACCTCATAATTTCCTTCCCTTCTCTTGGTCTCTTGTGGAAGGCCAGCAGAAACACTTCGATTCAGTGAAAAGCAGCAAGTATGATTTTTTTCTCTCGTCCAGGTTATTTACAGCAGCCATTTCCAAAAACTAGACTTTATTCCGAGAGGGACACAATTAATAAGTAGGGAAACTATGCCTGCCTCAAACTTTGGATAGACCATACTCAGAATCATAGAATTCCTACAGTGCAGAAGGAGGCCATTCAGCCTATTAAGTCTGCATCGACCCTCTGGAAAAGCACCCTACCTCAGCCCACCCCACAAACCAATAACCCCACCTAACCTTTGTACACTAAGGGGTAATTGATCATGACTAATCCACCTAACCTGCACATCTTTGGACAGTGGGAGGAAACCGGAACTCCCGAAGGAAACCTATACAGAAACAGAGGGGGCACAACCTCCACACAGTCACCAAGACCTGAATTGAACCCGGGTCCCTAGCTCTGAGAGGAAGCAGTGCAAACCACCGTGCCACAAAAACACCACATGCTGTTCTGGTCATCATATCATAACAAAGATACAGAATTTCTGGAGAGGATACAGAGAAGATTTACATGGATGATAACAGAAATACATGGGTATACAGTGGTTTGCATATCAGAAAAGAACAGGTGTGGGGAGTGTCTCATGCGGGTCTTGGTCTGGGTCTTTGAAATAATTACACTGGTAGAAATGTTTTTATTCCTTCTAACTCTCTCAGAGTAACTATGAGTCTAAAACTGGCAGAACCAACCAAAAATTAGTGATTTGAATCACTTTGTCGGATGGTTTGCAGTGCAGCGCACTTACACAGGGGAAGTTAGCCGTTCTGGACAATTGCCAGGTGAACCCTTGTCTGGGAATTTCTGAGAGGGAATCCCCACCATATTTTTGAATACCCCACAAATCTGACGCTGGGAGCCAGGAAGTTCCGGGCCTAATGTTGTCTGCTGCCTAATTCAGTGGATGGATATTCACCTATTTAACATTCTTTTTTTCTTAGTTTAAGGTACCCAATAAAGCCAATTTAGCATGACCAGTCCACTCACCCTGCACATCTTTGGGTTGTGGGGGTGAGACCCACGCAGACACGAGGAGAATGTGCAAACTCCTCACAGACAGTGACCCAGGGCCAGGATCAAACCTGGTTCCTCAAAGTCGTACTCTTTAACATTCTTTATCTTCATGCATCTCTTGGTAATAGCATCTGCAAATACAGAGTAATCTTTCCCATGTATGCTGACCATAACCAGTTCTTCTTCTTCACCTCCCCTTTCAATCTCTCTACTTTTTCTGTAATGTTATATGGCTTGTCCAACATACAGCCTTGGATAAACTGCAATTTCCTCCTGCTCAATGTTGATAAAATTTGATCCCATTGTCTTGAGCTACCACCACAAACTCTACCCCGTCATCACAGATCCATCCCCTTCCCAGCCACGTCTCAACCTGGACCATGCCATTCACAACCTCAATGCACAAGAATCATCCAGATTCAACGTTGGCTCCATTTTTTTCTCCACAGATGCTGCCAGACCTGCTGAGATTGTCCAGTATTTTTGTTTTTTGTTCCCTCTTCTTTTAATTTAGTCTTTGATCACCCCTTTTAATGTTTCTACTTTTGGCTCAGCATTAATTTTCTCTGTGAAACACTTGGATAATTTATTCTGATTTTACTTTCCTCTACTGTATTTCTTCTCAGTTTTCTTAACATTTGTGATGGGTTTATTACGGTGACAGGGGAGAAGAGAGATATTTAGAGGTGAGAGGCAGGTTGGCTATCAGGTGACAATATTTTACTTGCATCTTTTATAGGACGGCAAGTGAGATGTTATTGTCTTACCAGAAATGAGAACAATATTCAAATGTTGAATGCTTTTTGGCTTTGTAGCAGGTTGAGCTGTTGAGCGAAAAGTATTGGCTCAAAATGAGAAACTGGACCCTAGAGCTAACTGGTGGGAAATATATGAGCTCTGAGGTTAAATGAGATTCTGATGCCTTTTGGGCATTACAAGATGAAGATGGTCCAAATTACAGAATCAGAATCACAGAAAATATACTACAGGTGGCCCTTTGACCCATCGAGTCTGCACCGACACATGAAAAACACCTGACCTACTGCCTAATCCAATTTGCCAGCACTTGGCCCATAGCCTTGAATGCTATGACCTGCCAAGTGCTCATCCAGGATGTGAGGCAACCCGCCTCTACCACCCACAGGCAGTGAATTTCAGACCATCACCACCCCCTGGCTAAAAAGGTTTTTCCTCACATCCCCCAAAAACTACCTGCCCCTCACCTTGAGCTTTGTGTCTTCTCATGACTGACCTTTCAACTAAGGGGAACAGCTGCTCCCTATCCACCATAACCATGCCCCTCATAATCTTCTAGACTTTTATTAGGTCGCCCTTCAGTCTTCTCTGTACTAACAAAAACAACCCAAGCCTATCCAACCTCTCTTCATAACCTTCAGAGATCTGCAGACAAACGCCAAGGTTCTTTTGTACCTCGGTACTTCCCAGTGTTATGCTGTTCATTGAATACTTACTAGTCAAATTTCTCCTTCCAAAGTGCATCATCTCTCACTTTTCACACTTAAAAAAAAATAAATTTAGAGTACCCAATTAATTTTTTCCAATTAAGGGGCAATTTAGCGTGGCCAATCCATCTACCCTGCACACCTTTGGGTTGTGGGGGCGAAACCCACGCAGACATGGGGAGAATGTGCAAACTCCACAGGGACGATAATTCACACTTTTCACACTTAAAGGTAAGATTGTACAGTAGCTGTTAAGCTTGCAGGCAGCATGAGTGAATTGTCTCTGAAGAACTGAAAGAAATTTTCCTTTTATAACCAGCATCTAGTGATGTGAACAAGATAGTAATTTAGCTGTCACAATGAGTATTGGAAGTTTTACGCAATCTAAGGAGGGGAATTATCAGTCAAGTGTGTGTAGGATTAAATCATAAATTGAGCTGGTCACACTTAGAAAAGAGACAAAGGCCTGATGAGCCCTTGATGTAAAAATATGGATTGGAGTTTAAAACTAAGTGTGTTTATTCAATGAGTACCTGAAGGATATAGTTAAAGAAAGTGTCAGCTAAAGTTCCTGCTGCAGAATCTTGTCTGATGACCTCTACTGGAAAATGTGGACATCAGGTGAGGATTGATTCTATCGACACACATTGGCAAGGCAATCACATAAGTAATAAGCACCCGTTCTTATGGAATGGCACTCAGCAAGGGTTCAACACTTTTAAGAGTAGAGACAGAAAATAATGTGCAAGTAAGTAAATTAGTGCATTGGAAAGTAATTGGAAACAAACAGATAAAGTGTACAGCAGATTATTTGGGTGCAAGTAGATATCATGTCACTAAGCAATAACAGTGTTATTGGGTGATGAATTATTGTGGTAAAATGCACCACCCACTCTGACAAAGAATATCGGTGTGCTGCTCTTTACTCTATTTCCAATACAAACTTTCAGTTTTGTAGTAATAACCATGCATTCCAATTAGCCAAAACAATTCGCTAGTAAAAAGACTGGCATTGAAACTTTTATTGGTTAAATTCCACTTCACTGAAAAATGTGAAATAGTAACAATGCAAACATGTGCACAAACTTATGAATCAGGAGCAGAATATGGCACTTCAGCCTGCTCTACAATTTGATCAGATTATGGCCTCTACCTTCCCTTTTAAAAATAAATTTAGAGTACCCAATTAATTTTTTCCAATGAAGGGCAATTTAGCATATCCAATCCACATACCCTGCACATCTTTGAGTTGTGGGAGCGAAACCCGCAGGCACGGGGAGACTGTGCAAACTCCACACAGACAGTGATCCAGAGGCGGGATCAAACCTAGGACCTCGGCTCCGTGAGGCAGCAGTGCTAATCACTGCGCCACCGAGTTGCCCTTTCTACATTCCTTCTTTACCCCTTTGACTCCCTTGTCAACCAAAAATCTATTTAACTGAATCATAAAAATATTCAATGACCCTGCCTTCACTGTTCTCTGGGGTGAAAATTCCTGAAACTAGCAACCCTTGAGAGAAATAAATTCTCTTAATCTTCGTTTTAAACAGTGGCCCTGATTTTTAAACTATTTCACCTAGTTTTTGACACCCACCCTGTCAAGTCCCCTCAGGATCTTATATGTTTCAAAAAGATCGCCTCTCATTCTTCTAAACTCCAATGAGTATAGAAACTGCCCAACATTTTCTCATTTAGACAACCACTTCATCCCAAGGGTCAGTCAAGTGAACCTTCTCTGCACTGCTTTTAATGTAATTTTATTATTTCTTAAAATGAAGATCAAAACACTGCAAAGATGCAGCACTTCAGATGTGGGCTCGCCCTGTACACTGGCTGTCCTGTGCAGCTGTAGCAAAACGTCCTGACTTTTACATTCCATTCTCCTTGCAATGAGCAACAACGTCCCATTTATAGAATCCCGACAGTGCGGAAGGAGGCCATTTGGCCCATCAAGTCTGTGCCGACACCTAGAAAGAGCACTCTACCTAGGCCCAATCGCCCCTCTAGACCTGTAACCCCACCCAACCTTTGGACTCTTAAGTGACAATTTATCATGGCCAGTCCACCTAACGTGCACATCTTTGGACTTTGGGAAGAAACCGGAGCACCCGGAGGAAACCCATGCGGACATGGGGAGAAAGTGCAAACTCCACACACACAGTTACGTGAGATCGGAATCAGACCCAGGTCCCTGGAGCTGTGAGGCAGCAGTGCTAGCCACCGTGCCGCCTAATCACTTGCTGCATTCTCAATATTTGCGATCCATGTACCACTCACTCCGATCCCGCTGTACCGGAAACTTTTGTAATCTCTCTTATAAATGATATGCTGCTTTTCTGTTCTTCCTGCCAAAGTGGACAAATATGCATTTTCTCACATTCTACTCCTCCATCTGCCGAATATTTGTCCGTCCGCTTCACAATCCTCCTCCCTATCTTTGTGTCACCATCAAATTTAGTAACCATTCATTTAGTCTATTACATACTATCTTGTTGACTTCATGCCATTATTTCGGAAGTTCGATCTGGATGATAAATTCTTCGAATTTATTATTTCCAAAAATTTGCCTGCCAGTATTAACAGCAGGATAATGCACTTTTCTTACTGAAATGAAAATGTGAACAGCGCCGCAATTAATACCATTCTTTCTAGTTAACCTGTTTGGTATTGTAACGGTATATTTTATTTTCATTTGTTTGTGGTTCATATATCATATGTTACTTGATCCAGCAGTGCACCACTGGGATTCTTCTTTTGCAGTTGATATTTTCAAATGGGAAGATCGCAAAATCAATATTTTGTATTTGCGTTGTAACCAGATGGGCTGTTTAGCTCACTGGGCTAAATCGCTGGCTTTGAAAGCAGACCAAGCAGGCCAGCAGCACGGTTCAATTCCCGTAACAGCCTCCCCGAACAGGCGCCAGAATGTGGCGACTAGGGGCTTTTCACAGTAACTTCATTGAAGTCTACTCGTGACAATAAGCGATTTTCATTTCATTTCATTTCAGATGGATGTCCTGTTTATTCAATGGACTAAGAGTTAGAATATAAATTTCAGCAGGTACATTCACTTGCGAGTGCCCAGAATGTGGGAACATGAAATGAGCTTGAAGCAAAACATACTTAATGTTGTGTTTGATGCTAGGTGCTGCCTTTTCCCTTCCCCCACTTCAGATCGACAGAATATTGAAAGTGCCAAGCTGTTTGCTCCATGTTAGTTGAAAAATGCACAAAGCCTGGACATTTTCTTTCTGTTTTCAAAAGAACAGGGCCCTGTGTGTGAATATATGTAGCTCCCAGCTGACGTGAGTCACGCTGCAAACCCGATTGATAATAAATTGATTGTTAGTGTAATACTTAGCACAATCTGGGTTGCTAAGTAAATGTTGTCCAATCACAGAACCTCATCGAATGTTGGATACTATGTTCCAAGGTTTACAAATACGGGCTGCTTGAATTCATGCAGTACTTTGCTTGCTGCAAATAGCCGAAGGGGTGTGCTGTGGCATCACACTGGCACTGAAATTCATACACCACATTGTTCATTTGTGTGGTAGACAGAACATCTTGGTGGCTGCACCCTGTTAGTAGAGAATACCACTTCTGTCACAGTAGCAGTGTGAAATCTTGAGACACCTTGCCCTTCCAGGATAATGTGAAGTCAACTGAGCACATTTCAGGACTAAAAATGGCAACCTTGGGCAGTATTTTTCCAAATCAGGACTGAGTCTAATTTGGAGAGGAACTTACAGTTGATGGTGCCCCCATGTAACTGCTGCCCTTGTCTTTCTAGGTGGGAAAGGTTGCTGGTTTTGGGGGCGGTGTCAAAGAAGACTTGGCAAGTTGCTGCATTGCATCTTGTATATGGTAGACATTACATCCACAATGGGAATTGTGGTGGTGGGAATGGATATTTAAAGTGGTGGATGGGATGCTAATCAAGCAGGCTGCTTTGTCCTGGGTGGTGTCAAGCTTCTTCAGTGTGGGAACTGCACTCATCCAGGCAAGTGGGAGAGTATTGCATCACACTTCTGATATGCTTAGTAGGCTTTGGGGATTAAGGAGGTGAGTTGCTCGCCGCAGAATTCCCAGCATCAGTCCCAGCCCTGTAACCATAGTATTTATTTGGCTGGTCCAGGTACGTTTCTGGTCAATGGTTTGTATTTGCGTTGTAACCAAAATCTGCCCCCCAGATTTTGATGGTGGGGTATATACCCATGGTGATTTTGTGGACTGTCGAGGACAAGTGATTAAACTTTCTCCTCTTGGAAATAGTCACGTCTGGCACTTGTGTAGTGCAAACATTAATTGCCACTTATTAGTTCATGCCTGGATATTGTCTTAATGCATATTGCTTCATTACCTGAGAATTTGAGAATGGATCAGAATACTGTGCAATCATAAGCGAACATCCCCACTTCTGACCTTATGATAGATGACATGCTATTAATGAAGCAGCTGAAAATGGTTGGGCCAAGGACACTGCCCTCCCTCACATGTTTGCTTCTGTGGAAATGACTGCATTGATTCTCTTGAATGGATGGTTCAAGTTGATCGTTGAACCACTGGAACTTCAACAGTCAGAATGTGCCTGGTGTGTAATTCAACTTGATTGATCTATTTTGCCTCCATCACAGAGCAATTTTGTTTCACTGTTACCTCTTCAAATTGGTCATTATCCAATTGTAAATCTGCATTTTTTTTAGTGGCACAGACTGTCACTGGATTTTCTATTCCACAGAAAAGACTAATAAAATTGGATTCAAGAAGATTTATTTTCAATCTGCTAGAATTTTCTTTTTTGTTAATGGCTAACGTTCCTTCAATAAAGTTTAATACCTATTCTTACACTGCTGCTAGATTGAAGCTTAACGATTTTTATGGTATCCCAAATATTTAGAAAGTGTCGACAGTAGTCTCAACTCATTTGTATATACTTACCTTTGACGTAAGTGCAATTGATGCAAAGTATGTTATAAACATCTTGTACAAAAATAATGCTATGTCAATTAAATATTTGACAGGACCCTCTATTCAAGAGATCAAATATAGATCATTAAATTTGTTTTATTCTGCCCCACCCGACCAGATTCCCAGGGGGCGCACAGTCTGTTGGCTACTCATTTCCCAATGTCTGTCAACCCATGCCACTTGCAGATGTTCACTGAGAAACTATTTCAGTGATCTGACATGAGTCCAATCTCCCCATGTTATACCCCACAGCAGCAAAGCTGCAATCATGAGTTTTAGGGTTGGGAGGCTGGGGTGGAGAATTAAAACAGTGTACACTGCTGTCAGCGTGCTGGGCTGTTGATTATTTTTTTCATGTTGTGAAAAATTTGGTTTCCTTGCCAACACTTCAAATGATTTGTCAGCCTTCAGAGGTTTGTTGATAGCATTGTGTGCTTCCCATTGTCCCTGGTCTTCTATCCTTGAAACTGCATGATATTAAAGGCACAGCATGCTGCTGTGTATCATCACAGATGTTGTTTGTACCTGTTGAAACACTGTTTGTAGCTTAATCCTCCTTGACACCCTTTGAAATTGCTGAGCATTTGTTGCTGAATGTTCTTTCTCATTTACCATGGTGTAAATTATGAATTGGATTGTATTTCTATCGCCTTAGTTTTTGTGAACTAATTTTGTTGTTCCAAAGAGACAAATTATAATGAGATATATTTAACCTAACACTAATTATTAGTCTATTTAGTAGGATAGTCAAGTTGTCCTTTTAATTGATTTGTAAATTCCTGCTTCTGTGGACAATGAGCACCTCTCAGCATGAGGTGTTTTCGCAATCAGTATCCCATTGTGTTCAAGCTTTGAAGGTACAGGTGGCTTTGACACAACGTATCAGAGGGTTTAGTTCTGTGTAGGTGTTGGCTTGTGTCCAGGTAAACACAAATACAATTCCCTAGTTCTGTTATTTTAATTCACATACAAGTCAGCTGCACTGGGCATCCAACTGGCTGACAAACAGGTTACATAAACTATGATCTCTCTCCAAGGTCATTTATCACGTGATGTTTACCGTTTTTCCTTTGATTCAGAATTTCCCTCGTTTAGCACTTGGGTTCTTTATCAACTTCGGTTTGGCTCGTTTTAAAAAAGGTTTTTTTATTGTTCCATATAAAAAAACTAAGCATCCCATTAATTTTCTTTTCGGACCTTAACTTAAAGCAAGATTGGTAGCATCTATAAATGATACAATAACCCAGCGTTTTTCAAACTTCTTTTCCGGGAACCCATTTTTACCAACCGGCCAACCTTCACGGCCCACGCCGGCCGACCTTCGAGACCCACCATTTTCTCTTGCCTTGTTTGCTGCTGACAAAATGGAGGAATTGCAATTACGCCCAAAGCACGTGATGACGACGTTCGGGGGGGGGGGGGGGGGGGGGGGGGGGGTGTGACCTGCTCTCTGCCTCCCTTCAGGCAGGAAGATTACATTTAAAAATTTTTAATCTTCTGCGTATCCAATTGCGCAAATTCACGGACAACAGCCGCAGGAGCCAGCTTTTATATTCAATTTTTATTTATTTTTAGTAAATTGTAACAATGTAACAGTTTTGCGTATGCGCACCGATGATTGGGCGCGCACGCGCAGTGCGCCCGCGTTTCTTTTATATGGTCGTGGCCTTTTTGAAGGCCGCTTGTAGCCAGCATTGCGCATGAATTTACGCAATTGGGAGCAGCAATACGGATTGCTCCGCGACCCTGCCGACACGCCCATAAGTCGCAGGCCCGGCTTTGAAAATGCCTGCAATAACCTAGACAGCACCTTCACTTGAGCAACACGATCCTGCCCAACCACAAAATCAGCAACAATGGCCAACGGAGCAGGTCCCACCTAATGGGGGTGGCACGGTGGCACAGTAGTTAGCACTGATGCCTCACAGCTCGAAGGACCCTGATTCATTTACATCCTTGGGTGACTGTGGGAGTTTGCACTTTCTTCCTGTGTCTGCGTGGTATTCCTCCGGGTGCTCCGGTTTCCTCCCACAGTCCAAAGAAGTGCAGGTTAGGTAGATTGCCCATGCTAAATTGCCCCTTAATGTTCAAAAGGTTAGATGGGGTTACGGGGATAGGGTGGAGGCGTGGACTTAAGTAGGGCGCTCTTTCCAAAGACCGGTGCAGACTCGATGGGGCAAATGGCCTCCTTCTGCACTGTAAACTCTATGATCTATAATTGACGTAATTAAAGGAGGGAAATTTGGCTCATACAAACGTTTAAAGAGGAGGTAACCACTATACCCAGATCAGTAAACCCTTAAGGGGACCACTTGAATGGAAATTTAGGAAAGGGAGGGGGCCTGCCTCAGATTCCACCCAATGGCTTAATCTCAGACTTTGTAAAATTAATTTTGTAGCCAGAGAAAATGTTAAATCTATCCACCACATCAATAAGAGCAGGAACAGAAACATCCAGCTTAGGCACAGACAGCAACACCTTGTCCACATATAGCGTGATTTTATGCTGCTTTCCTCCACTATCTTATCCAAAAAGTGAAGGGTCCTGTCTAATTACCTCTGCCAGGGGATCTAAGGCTATTCCAAACATTAACAATCCCTTTCTGGAGACAGAATTTCTTAGATCTTTGCCACTCATAGGTACTGTAGTGATATTCAGATATCAATATACATGATCAATGTATGTAAATGTAGTACAGTCATTTCAACACTAGATGTCTCAGTCAGATACTATAAGAACTAGATTCCCGCTCTTTTTAGTCATTTAGAGAGTGTGATCCAGAACAGTGAACAAGCAAGACATAGAATAGCGAGAGTGAGAGAAGTTAGAACTAGTTTGTTATAGTAGTTATATAGTTATCTGTATTGTACTTTATTTATTTCTAGTTAGTTTAGTATTGAGTAAAAGGACTTACAGTTTATTATTTTATTACTCATTAAATAGTTAATCTTTCAACAAGAGGACTATTGGTCATTTTATCATCCTGGTGGATTCAAGAGTAGTACATATATTTTAGATAAGTCACTATTTAAAATATAACAGGTAATGCCATAGAACGTTTACAAAGCAACTATATCCACTTAAAATACTCCCCTCCCAACCCAGAAGTCTGCAGTGTATAAAATAAGTAATTCCACTCGACCCCGTCAAAAGCTTTCTCTGCATCTAAGGAAATCACAAACCCACCCAATCAATGCCTGTTTTTGAAAGGCCTGAAAAACATTCAATAGCCTCCTAACATTTTACAAAAATTCTGACCCTTTCTGAACCCAGTCTGATCGACCTTAATAATCAACGGGAAAACTCCCTCCAGACACTGTGCTAACACTTTAGACAACAACTTCAAATCTACATTCAGGATCGAAATTGACCTATAGAAGGCACACCCTTCAGGATTTTTACCTGCCTTCAGAATTAAGGAAAATTTGTCTCCCAGAGCAGACTTGCTTTAACTGAGTGAGTGATATACATGCCAATCAATGGATCTAATAGCAAGTCTTTAAATTCCTTGTAAAACTCACATCCAAAACTATCAGGCCCTAAGGCCTTACCAGATTGAAGCTCCTACAATGCAAGAGTCATTTCCTCTTTAAAAATGGGAGCATTTAGCACCAACCGTTAGTCCTCGGAGATTGCTGGGAGCTTAAGAGAAGAGAAGGTCTCCATCAATGTTGATGGTCTGATTTATATAAATTGGCATAAAAACTCAAATTCTTCGTCAATATCCTCAGTTTTGATCAGTCTATTACCCTTAGAATCTAGTGCAGAGAGAAAAGCCAAGAGTCAGCAGCCTTCATCATCAGAAAGGTCAGGTATCAACTCGATTTATTTCCAAATTCATGTAACTTCTGTTTTGCAAACTTGAAACTCCTGTCAGCTTGCTGAACCAGTAAGGAATCCAGTGCAGCACGAGTTGCACAAATTACTTTCAACAACAAGAGGTTGGGACTCGTGCCATACTCCAGCATTTTACACCTTTTGTTGACCATATATGAAATGACTAGTCCCCTCGCATCAGCCTTACAAGTTTCCCACAGGATTGAGGGCTTTGCAACAGAGAGGGAACTGACTGAATAGAAGAAGTCAAATTCCATCTTAAAATATGTAGTAAAAGAATTATCCCTGAGCAGAGACTCCTCAAATCTCTACGACTTAATTTGGGGTCCCTGTCCCTCAGTAAAAACAAAAAAACAGGAGCTTGATTGGAAATCACTATGTCCCTATGGAACAGGAGGCCACAAAGTGCAGGGTTGCTCTTTGCATGAATAAAATAGCAAATTCTCGTATGGCATAGATAAGGAGCAGCAAATAAAGTCAATTCCTTACCCTTACCCCTAGGATGAAGAGTTCTCCACTCATCCATGTACCCCACCTCCTTGCCATCGAGGTTAGCACCCTTGCCTGCTGGGTGGAGGGGGGACGGTTTCTGTTTACTGGGAGTTTGTCCATCAAGGGACTCTGGTGACAGTTAAAGTTGCCACCTATAGAGGAATTAAGTGATGCCAGGTCAGCAAAGTCCAATGAAGACTTTAGTAACAAAGTCAGTGGAATACTTTGGATGACCATACACATTCATTATCGAGACAAATTCCCCATATAAAAGCCCCTTGACAAGCTCACATCTACACCCCCCCCCCCCCCCCCCCCCAATCCTTCACACAGTTCTCTATTTTGAAAGGCACACTTTTCTTCGCTGTCTTTCCATATCTTCTTTGTTTTCCTTTGCAGGGTTACATTGCTTGTTTATATTTGTCACTTTCGAAGAAAAATGTCATTTTTGTAGGTAAAATTCAGCTTTTCTGTGTTCTTCATGCTATGGTTATATTTCTGTAATAGTAGAGGTTTAGTGGCTGCTTGTTCCAGGTATTTATTCAAAAAGGTAAGCTGCTTATCTCAAATTAATTTATCGTAATATTGTCTCTTTTTAATGTTCTGGAATCCCGTTCTGAGAGAACAGAAATTATTTACACTTCTCTGTAGGGAACAATTGTTCCAGGAAATACATTTGGCACAATGTGAAAAACGTCTAAGGTTGACTAGGTATTTCTCTATGGCACACATTCTTCTCCCTGAAACAGTAATGACCAAGGGTTTCAATTTTTCAATCTCACATACCTTGGCAGATATAAAAAGCTTTTACATTCCAGTTTCTGTAATTTTGGCTATTATTTAGTGTTTACTTTATTGAGTGTTTGCACCAGTGGTTTTCAACCGGTCTGCCGCGGCACACTGGTGTGTTATGAAAGCTGTCCAAATGTGCCGTGAAATTTTACACAAAGGTACAAAATTTATCCAAAGATAAATTACAAGGAATCAAAGGTTTGGAGTCGTAAGTCAGGAGACTTTTATGAAATACTTAGCTTTAATCAATCTAAGAAGTGAAAGCACATTTATGACATACTTGGGACTAGATGCCCATGTAAAGTTACCTTATTGTAAAATGTAGCACACAAAATATCTAAATCAGTGTTTTTCAAAGTGGGGTTGTGGGATTCAGAAAAATGTGTGCCAAAAATGATTCCCAGCGTGTCACTGTTTAGAGCCGTGCCCACACACACAGCTAAGTGTCTACGGCTGTAATGGCATGTTTCCCCACTCCCTGGGCCCTAACTGATAAAACGCTGCAAAAATCAAATCTTTCCTGAGCGCTGTTGCCAGCGGTGCAACTCCTCCAATTGAACACAAAGTCACGTTCTGCCCAACACACTGCCTTGTTCCCACTCTGTTGAGAAAGCAAAAAGCAGCTAATTGATGAAGAGCAGTGGGCTCAGTGGTCTTTGCATGGTTTCACTGATTTGTAAATTAATTCCAGTGGACTTGAACTGTTTGGATTTCCAGAAGGCCTTTGGTAAGGTGCCATTCAGGAGTCGTCAAAATAAGATAACAGTCCAAGATATGAGGGGCAAGGCACTATCGCGGATCAAGGATTGGTTGACCGGCAGAAGGCAGAGTGGGGATAAAGGGGTCTTTTTCAAGATGGCAGCCAATGACTAGTGGTGTTCCATGGCGGTCAGTGTTGGGACCACAACTATTCATGATACACATTAACAATCTGGAAGAAGGAACTAAGGGCATTGTTGCTGAGTTTGCAGATGGCACAAAGATATGTAGAGGGACAGGTAGTATTGGAGAAGTGGGGGGCTACAGAAGGACTTTTACAGGCTAGGAGAGTGAGCAAAGAAGTGGCAGATGGAATGCAATGCGGAAAAGTGTGAGATTGTGTACTTTGGGAGGGAGGATAGAGGCATAGACTATTTTCTAAATGGGGAAATGCTTCGGAAATCTGAAGCACAAAAGGGACTTCAGGGTCCTCGTTCAGGATTCTCTTAAAGTCAACATGTGGTTTTAGTTGGCAGTTAGAAAGGCAAATGCAATGTTAGCATTCATTTTGAGAGGGCTAGAATACAAGAGCAAGGATGTACTGTTAAGGCTATATAAGGCTCTGTGAGCAGAGAATATTGTGAGCAGTTTTGGGCCCCGTATCTAAGGAAGGATGTGCTGGCCTTGGAGAAGGTCCAGAGGTTCACAAAAATGATGCTGGGAATGAAGGGCTTTTCATATATGCGGAGCAGTTGAGGACTGGGTCTGTACGCGATAAGGGTTTAGAAGGAAATAATGGGGGGGGGGGGGATTTCATTGAAACTTACAGAATACTGAAAGGCTGAGAGAGAGTGGTCGTGGACAAGATGTTTCCATTAGTAGGAAAGACTAGAATCCGAGGGCACAGTCTCAGACTGAAGGGATGATCCTTTAAAACTGAGATGAGGGGAAATTTCTTCAGTCAGAAGGTGGTGAATCTGTGGAAATCATTACCACAGAAGGCCTTGGAGGCCAAGTCGCTAAGTGTCTTTAAGGCAGAGATAGATTGGTTCCTGATTAATAAGGCGACCAGGGTTATGAAGAGAAGCAGGAGAATGAGGATGAGAACATATCAACCATGATTGAATGGCAAGCAGGCTTGATGAGCCAAATGGCCTAATTCTGCTCCTATATCATTTAGTCTTATAACATCAGAAATGACCAATAAATATTGGACGGTTTAAATTATAGTAATCATCATCACTGTAACTTTTTCCGATCTGAGAAATTGGCAAAGTGAACATGAAACACACAGTGCAGGGTCAACAATATCAGAAGGATCATCACCTCCATTCCTTTCTCCACAGAAGTGCCTCAACTGCTGTGTATTTGCAGTATTTATGTTGATACTTTAGAAATGTAACTGTGACAGATCTGTTCTCAATCTCCAGAAACTGGACCCTTCCAATTAAGTTATTTTATTGCCTGAGATTGCACCATGTCTCTTTCCACAGCCAGTTGAAAGCTCATGTTTTTGCAACACAAGCTGCTGCACAGTTCCTCTAAGTTTGGCTTGAACTCACAACCTCAATGCCTCATTGCACATGCCTCAATCCTTTTTTTTTAAATAAACTTTGAGTACGCAATTTATTTTTTCCAATTAAGGAGCAATTTAGCGTGGCCAATCCACTTACGCTGCACATCTTTGGGTTGTGGGGACAAAACCCATGCAAACACTGGGAGAATGTGCAAACTCCACATGGACAGTGACCCAGAGCCAGGATCGAACCTGGGACCTCAGCGCCGTGAGGCCGCAGCACATGCCTCAATCCTACCATTAATGTGCCACGTGTTAACCGATTGCGACACGAAGGCAAGGCAGCGCTCGTTTGCAAACATGTTTTAAGTTGTATCCAAAATGTTCAGTTTTATTTGTCAATTTCTCTGTAGCATCTTGATACAACTGAGTTGCTGCTATGACATTTCAGAGGGCAGTTTTGAATCAACCATATTGCAGTGGATCTGGAGTCACATGTAGGCTGTAACGGGTAAGGATAGACGATTTCCTTTCCGAAAGGACATGAGTGAACCAGCTGTTTTTTTATGACAGTCTGGCAGTTTCATGGTCAGACTAGCTTTATATTCCAGAATTATTAATTAATCCGTGCTCCTCCATGCCACACACCACTTCAAAGAAGCAGGAAGGTCTCATGTGGGAGGGCCCAGTGGTATGATGATGGTGGATAAGAAGGGGGGGTATGAGACCCCCAATTAGAATGGCCACGTGGAACGTGAGGCGGTTGGGAGGTCCAGTCAAAAGGGTTTTTACGCATCTTAAAAGTTTGAAGGCCGATGTAACAATGCTGCAGGAGACTCACTTGAGGGTGAAGGATCAAGTGAGACTTAAAAATCAGGGGGGTAGGTGTATGATTGTGACAGGAGCGATGGAGGGGAGGCTAGTGGCGCTAGTCAGTCTATATGGTCCCAATTGGGACGATGTGGGATTCGCGAAGAAGGTATTTGGGACCATCCCCGACTTTGACTCTCACAAACTGATAGTGGGGGGGACTGGAACTTGGTGCAGGAGCCACGGTTGGACATGTCGTGGGCCGCGCTCGCTGGTCCCATCCGGGGGGGGGGGGGGGGGGGGGGGGGTGTGGCATTGGCTGGGCTAATGGTGGAAATGGGGGGGGGTGGACCCTTGGAGGTTTCTGCACCCAAGGGAGCGGGAGTACTAGTTTTTCTCAGCAGTCCATAAGATGTACTTGCGAATCAACTTTTTCATGGTGGAGAAGGCGCTGCTGGCTGGGGTTAAGGGGTCGGAGTACTCGGCAATTGCAATACAGAGACCAGAGTGGAACTTAGATGTGGGTCTGTTGGGGAACCAAGGATTCTGTGACAAAATTGAAAAAGTAATCGAGGAATATGTAGGTTTCAACTGCACGGGTGAGGTGTCGAAGGCAATTGTCTGCGAGGCTCTAAAGGCAGTGGTGAGGGATGAGGTGATCTCGTTCAAAGCTAGGCTAGACAAAGAGGAGAGGTTGGAGGGTAATAAATGAGATGCTGGAGATAGATAGGAGGTATGTAAAAGATGGGGACCCAGCGAAATTGGAGAAGAGGAAAGAACTTCAGGCGAGCTTTCATCAACTATCTACCAGGAAGGCGCTATGCCAATTGAGGCGAGCGAGGGCTGCAGTTTACACTCATGAAGAGAAGGCGGGTATGTTGGCAGGTCAGATCCGGAGGGAGGCTGTGTCAAGGAAAATTGTCCAAGTACGGGACAAGGCAGGGAAGTTGGTGGTAGCTCCAGATCAGATTAACAAGGTCTTTAAGGCGGCGAGGTCCCAGGTTCAATCCCAGCTCTGTGTCTAGTTTGCGCATTCTCCCCGTGTTTGCGTGGGTTTCGCCCCCACAACCCAAAGATGTCCAATGTAGGCGAATTGGCCACGCTGAATTGCTCCTTAATTGGAAAAAATGAATTGGGTACTCTAAATTTATTTTTTAAAACAAGGTCTTTAAGGAATTCTATGAAAGGTTGAACAGGTCAGAGCCACCCGGGGGAGACTGTGAGATGCAGGAATTTCTAGATGGGCTGGAGTACCCGAGGTTAGGAGAGGGGGGACAGGGCTACATTAGAGGGGGCAATAGTGGAGCAGGAGGTACAAGATGCGATTGGGAGGATGCAGTCGGGGAAGGTGGCAGGGCCGGATGGGTTTCCGGTGGAATATTATAAAAAATTCAAAAGTAAGCTGATACAGCTGATGGTGGGGATGTTTGAGGAGGCGATAGGGAAGGGGGTGTTGCCACAAACTATGGGGAAGGCATCGATTTCCATGTTGCTTAAAAGAGATAAGGATCCGACGGAGTGTGGGTCATATAGGCCCATATCACTTTTAAACATGGAGGTAAAGATATTGGCGAAGGTACTGGCAGGTAGGCCGGAGGAGTGCCTCCCGAAGGTGATAGGTGAAGATCAGATGGGGTTTGTGAGAGGGAGGCAGCTCTTTTCGAACATTAGGCGGGTGTTGAACATGGTTATGGCACCAGGGGAGGGGAAGGAAACAGGTGGTTGTGGCATTGGACGCCGAGAACACGTTTGACCGGGTAGAATGGGGGTACTTGATGGCAGTTCTGGAGCGGTTTGGGATTGGACCAAGATTTGTGGACTGGGTAAAGCTACTGTATAAGGAGCCGAGGGTGAATGTCTGCACAAATAACATCAGCTCGGAATATCGGAATACTTTTCTCTCCACTGTGGGACTAGGCAGGGATGTCCTATATCCCCCCCCCCTGCTGTTTGCACTTGCGATTTGAGCCATTGGCCATCGCGTTAAGATGTCTGGGGGTACGGAATGGGCTGGGGGGGTGGGGGGGGGGAGGAGAAGAAATAGAGCATGGGATGTCCTTATATGCTGATGACTTGTCATTATACATGTCAAAACCGAGAGTGTCAATAGGGGGAATACTGGAGCTGCTTCGGGTGTTTGGGTCTTTCTCGGGGTACAAATTAAAATGAACATGTTGCTGCGATTTCTGTTTATTTTCCAATGCCTGCCAACTTTCCTGCCAACGGCATTTTTTAGAGAGATTGAAGGGATGATTGCCTCGTTCGTATGGGGAGGGAAGGCGGTCAGAATTTGAAAGGTGCTACTACAGAGAGGAAGGCAGGCAGGGGGTTTGAGTCTTCCGAACCTGATGTATTATTACTGGGCGACGAATGGGGAGAAGATACAGAGCTGGATCAGAGGGGTTGACTCCCAATGGGTCAGAATGGAGGAAAGTTTGTGCAGGCGGTCGGGATTGAAGGGGCTAGCAACAGCGCCACTCCAGACGGCCCCAGGGAGGTACTCAGGGTGTCTGGGAATAATAGCTTCATTGAGAATTTGGAGGCAGTTTCACCAACACTTTGGGTTGGGGGCAGGGTCAAGGGAAATGCCGATTCGGGGGAACCATAGATTTGTGCCAGGGAAGTGGGATAGAAATTTTCGGAGATGGGAGGAGAAAGGAATTAGGACACTAAAAGATTTGTTTCTTGGGGGTCAGTTTGCAGGATTGAAGGAGCTGGGAGCGAAGTATGGGCTGGAGCAGGGGGAAATATTTAGATATATGCAGGTTGAAGACTTTGCCAGAAAGGAGATACAGAGCTTCCCGGTAGAGCCAGCTTCCACATTGCTGGAGGAGGTGCTGACGAAAAGGGGACTGGAGAAAGGGGTAGTGTCGGCGGTTTACTGGGCTATTTTGGAAGAGGAGAAGGCACCGCTGGAAGGGATCAAGGCAAAGTGGGAGGAAGAGTTGGGAGAGGGTATGGAGGAGGGGTTCTGGTGTGGGGTGCTCTGGAGGGTGAACGCCACCACCTCGTGCACTAGGTTGGGGCTGATACAACTGAAGGTGGTATATAGGGCGCACCTCACAAGGGAGAGGATGAGCCAACTCTTTGAGGGGGTAGAAGATGTGTGTGAACGACGCTGGGGGGGTGGGGGGGGTGCAAACCATGTTCATATGTTTTGGTCCTGTCTGAAGCTGGAGGATTACTGAAAGGAGGTTTTGGGGGTAATTTCCAAGGTGGTGCACGTGAAACTGGACTCGGGCCCTCGGGAGGCCATGTTCAGGATGTCGGACCAGCCGGGCTTGGAAACTGGTGCGGAGGCATATGTTGTAGCCTCCGCCTCGTTGATCGCCCGAAAGTGGATCCTGTTGGGATGGAGATCAATTTCTCCACCCTGGCGTGGCAGGGGGACCTGCTGGAATTCATGACTCTTGAGAAGGTCAAATTCGAACTGAGGGGAAGGATGGAGGGCTTCTACAATTCATGGGCATTATTAATTTTGCACTGTCGAGAATTGGATTACATCGAACATGGGGGGGGGACTTTTATGTGTTAATGGTGACTATGGGTGATTCCTAATTCCTTTTCGTTATAGGTTTATGTTAACAGGCAGGCTAATGTTTGGTGGGAGGATGGGATTGTTATTATTGATATGGGGATTGATATGGCAGAAGGAACTGAAGGCACTGTTGCTAAATTTGCAGATGATACAAAGATCTGTCGAGGGACAGGTGGTATTGAGGAATCGAGGGCTGCAGAAGGATTTGGACAGGCTAGGAGAGTGGGCAATGAAGTGGCAAATGAAATACAATGTGGAAAAGTGTGAGGTTATGCACTTTGGAAGGAGGAATTTAGGCATAGACTATTTTCTAAATGGGAAATGCTTCGGAAATCAGAAGCACAAAGGGACTTGGGAGTCCTTCTTCAAGATTCTCTTAAGGTTAATGCGCAGGTTCAGTCGGCAGTTAAGAAGGCAAATGCAATGTTAGCATTCATGTCAAGAGGGCTAGAATACAAGACCAGGGATGTACTTCTAAGGCTCTGGTCAGACTCCATTTGGTGTATTGTGAGCAGTTTTGGACCCTGTATCCAAGGAAGGATGTGCTGGCCTTGGAAAGGGTCCAGAGGAGGTTCACAAGAATGATCTCTGGAATGAAGAACTTCTTCGATGAGGAACGGTTGAGGACTCTCGGTCTGTACTCGTTGGATTTTAGAAGGATGAAGGGGGACCTTATTGAAACTGACAGGATACTGAGAGGCCTGAATAGAGTGGGCGTGGAGAGGATGTTTCCACTTGTAGGAAAAACTAGAACCAGAGGACACTATCTCAGACTAAAGGGACGATCCTTTAAAACTGAGGTGAGGAAGAATTTCTTCAGCCAGATGGTGGTGAATCTGTGGAACTCTTTACCGCCGAAGGCTGTGGAGGCCAAATCACTGAGTGTCTTTAAGACAGAGATAGATTAGTTCTTGATTAATAAGGGGATCAGGGGTTATGGGAGAAGGCAGGAGAATGGGGATGAGAAAATATCAGCCATGATTGAATGGCAGAGCAGACTCGATGGGCCGTGGCCTAATTCTACTCCTATGTCTTATGGTCTTATGGGATTGACATTGCATTCGTTACTGATTATTGTTTATTGTTGGGTGTAAATTTGAGAGAAAATGTGAAAAAGGAGGAGAATAAAAATATTTTTTTGAAAAAGAAGCAGGAAGGTGGCAAGGAGACGGAATGCACTCTGGTTGGGGTCTTGAAAAAAGAGTGCTCTGATAACACCGCTACTTCGAGCTGGCCGAATCCTGAAGGTCATATCTGCCAGAATTTAAATTCCACCAGCTGCCATTTTGAGGTTTGCACTCAAATCTTTTGGGCATTCGACTGGGCTTCTGGATCTCTAGTCTAGTAACATTACCGCTATTCTACCCTCTCCCTTCTCTTTCTCTCTCTCTCTCTCTCTCTTCCCCCCCCCCCCCCCCCCCCCCCCCCCCCCCAATAATGACCTTATTGAAACTTACAGGATACTGTGAGGCCTGAATAGAGTGGGCGTGGAGAGGATGTTTCCACTTGTAGGAAAAACTAGAACCAGAGGATACTATCTTAGACTAAAGGGACGATCCTTTAAAGCTGAGGTGAGGAAGAATTTCTTCAGCCAGATGGTGGTGAATCTGTGGAACTCTTTACCGCTGAAGGCTGTGAATGTTTGTGGAAAGGGTGTCAGTTAAGCGGGCAGCTTTGACCTGGATGGTGTTGAGCTTCTTGAGTGCAGTTGGAGCTGCACCCATCCTGGCAAGTGGGGAGTATTCCATCACATCCCTGACTTGTTACTTGTAGGTGGTGGATAAGTTTTGGGGAGTCAGGAGGTGAGTGACTTGTCACCGGATTCCTAGCCTCTGTAGGTGGTGGATAAGTTTTGGGGAGTCAGGAGGTGAGTGACTTGTCACCGGATTCCTAGCCTCTGTAGGTGGTGGATAAGTTTTGGGGAGTCAGGAGGTGAGTGACTTGTCACCGGATTCCTAGCCTCTGAAGGTGGTGGATAAGTTTTGGGGAGTCAGGAGGTGAGTGACTTGTCACCGGATTCCTAGCCTCTGAACTGCCCTTGTAGCCACGGTATTTATATAGCAAGTCCAATTCCGTTTCAATGGTAAACCCCAGGATGTTGAATGTCATGGGATGATGGTTTGATTCTCTCTTATTGGAGATGGTCATTGCCTGGCATTTGTGTGGCGCGAATGTTACTTTTCAATATATTGTCCAGGTCTTGCTGCATTTGAACATAGACTGCTTCAGTCTCTGAGGAGTGGCAAATGGTGCTGAACATGGTGCAATCATCAGTGAATATCCTCACATCTGACCTTATGTTGGAGGAAGGCCATTGATGAAGCAGCTGAAGATGGTTGATCCTAGGACACTGCCCTGAGGAACTCATAGAATTTACAGTGCAGAAGGAGGCTATTCAGCCCATCGAGTCTGCACCGGCCCTTTGAAAGAGCACCCTATTTAAGCCCCACACCTCCATTCTATCCCCACAACCTAGTAACCCCACCTAACCTTTTTGCTGAATTCTCCCTCAGTGTACCCGAACAGGCGCCGGATGTAAGGCTACTTGTGACAATAATAAAGATTATTATCATTGCCATCTCATTTTTCACTATGCCTGGTGCTGCTCCTGGCATGCTTTCTTGCACTCTTCATTCAACCAGGGTTGATCCCCCGGCTTGGTGGTAATGGTAGAATGGTGGATAAACTGAGCTATGAGTTCACAGATTGTGGCTCAGTATAATTCTGCTGCCTTTGATGGCCCACATCCCTTCATGGATGCCCAGTCTTGAGTTGCTAGATCTGTTCTGAATCTATCTCATTTCAATTTGAAACCAGTTCTCCAGAGCAGGCATTGTCAAACTCGTGGGTCGCTGGCGGGTGTCGGGAGGGTCGCAGAGCGGTCCGTCGTGGTGCTCCCGATTGCGCAAATCCGCGCGCAACAGCCGCAGCAGCCGGCTTTTAATAATGCCGGCTGCGAGCGGCCTTCAAAATGGCCATGAACAGATTTTTTAAAAATTCGGCTGCACTGCGCATGTGTGCCTGATCATTGGTGCGCATGTGCAACTATGCGCATGCGTACCAAAGATCAGGCACGCGTGTGCAGTGCGGCAGCATTTTTTTTATATGGTTGCAGCCTTTTTGTTTTCAAGTTCGGGGGGCCAAAGGGACCCTAAACCATTTTCTCCATTTTTGTCAGCAACAAACAAGGTAAGAGAAAATGGTGGGTCGCAAAGGTCGGCCGGCGTGGGTCGCGAAGTTTGGCCGGTGTGGGTCGCGAAGGTCGGCCGGCGTGGGTTGCGAAGGATGGCCGGTCGGTAAAAATGGGTCCCCGGAAATGGGTTTGAAAAACACAGCTCCAGTGTATTACCCCAGATCTTTGGATCACCAGTCCAGCTACCGGAAACTATTTTCACAGCAATGGTAAAAAGATTATTTCGCACTGTTGCTTCACAGCGCCAGGGACCCGGGTTCAATTCCTGGCTCGGGACTTGTGACACAAAGAAAGATTATTATTGTTATTCTCAGATGTCACTCAATGTTTTCCTGTGCAATATATTTTTTGATGATGTAAAGTATTTTCTTTGGCTTTGAAACAAGCCCTTGTGGCCCAGGTGGTATTATGTGAATGGAGCACAGGAGATGCAGCCGTCTTGGATGTAAATTAATTCTTGTGGTGCTGTAAATGAATTCCTAGCCACTCGGTTAGAATTGGCATTTCCCACAAATTCTATTGATGGCCACTTTTCTCCGTCATTGATGCAACAGTACATTTTCTTTTTTGTTGACTTGTTTTGCTTATACACCATGTTCCACACTGATGTGCCACCTCTGCAAAGCGTAGTATGGCTTGCAATTTGCAACTGGTGCACTCAAGTGTAGTAAAGAAGCTCGCAGTGTCATGCTATGTTCTGTTTTCTTCCATGTAAAAACACTCAAAAAAAATTAAAAGTGCAGATACAAGAATTACAATAGTGACTCTTTAAAAACTCTTTCATTTTTTGAAGTGAGACTGTCTTACTTTCCTTTCCGGAATTAAACTTACTTCTCACCTACCTGGGCCTGTCTCACAAGGAAATGTTATCAGCAGGTAATGAATAAAGGGTAATACAAAGGATAATTCGCAGTTAAGTACTGGAAATATGAAATAAAAACAGAAAATGCTGGAAATACGCGGCAGGTCTATCAACATCTGAAAAGAAAAGAGACAGACTTAAGGATTTATGGTTAGGCGATCAGAATTTATGTGTATTTCTGATATGTTCTGTTTATATGTTTACTATCTATTTTATTTGTTTTCCTGGTGGATTTTAAGGTCTGCGGTACATGTATTACATTCTATAAAGCCAGTTGGTGAAAGGTGATGTTGGCCCCAATCTTTACTCATTTGCATTTGTTTACAGAGCGAACCACTACAAGCATATACCTCTGACCTCTACCACACCACAGTTTCAGGCAGTATCTATTTTTATGTAATCACGTGAAACTCAAAATACTGCCCTCTACCTTAAATAGTTAAAAACAAATCATGTACAATTAACATTTGGCATTTGACAAACTAAGAATGGGTAGGAATGAAAGGAATTTTTTATCTCTTTTACAAGCTGTTTCGCCATGTGAAGGTCGACAGATTTTCTCCTGTTGGGGGCCTCAAAATTATTTATGCATGCACGCGATCAAGTGGGGGAAATGGTCAACAAATGTGAAATGTAGCCATGGTAGTTTTTGCTCTCCTGGACACAGGTTACTGAAGCCAATTATTTATTTTTTTAAATTTAGAGTACCCAATTCATTTTTTCCAATTAAGGGGCAATTTAGCGTGGCCAATCCACCTAGTCTGCACATCTTTTGGGTTGTGGGGATGAAACCCATGCAAACACAGGGAAAATGTGCAACGTCCACACGGATAGTGACCCAGAGCCAGAATCGAACCTAGGCATCGAACGTGAGGCAGCAGGTCTAACCCACTGTGCCACCATGCTGCCCCTGAAGCCAATTATAATGGCCCTACTATAGCCACTACTCTAGTCAGATCAGAAAATTCAGATACAAACCTGTGATCTTACTGTATAGCTTGTGTTTTGTGTAGCTCAGCTATGCATTCTGTAAATTGGATAAACATTTTGGGGAGCCATTTGAACTTGTAATACACCAGCAATTTACGAGCAATAATGTTAATTAAGCTGAAGAGCTCTAAAAGTCATTTATTTTTATTCATAATGCCATTTACAACTTTATCTTTGTTCCCTGTAGTCCTGCTTTATAAATGGCTTTTTGGCACTCTCCCGATTTACTGAATAATGTGCAGTGCCAGTCTCCTTGTGCTTCTGTGCTCCGTTTACATTCATAGTCAGCACCATTCTACATCAGTTGTTAGCCAGTAGCTGAATCCAGCAACAGTCATAAGCCATGAATAAGTGGTTGAAGCACAATAAGTCAGCCCTATTATATTTTAAAATTTAGCTGATGGTGAGAATAACATGTATGTACATACATTGCACTTTGATTAAGGAACCTATGACGGTGTCGGGGTTTAGGATAGATCGGGGGAGGGGGGGTCAGGTCGATGGTGGTCGGAAGGGTAGTCAGGAGATGGGGATAATGGGTGGCGGGGGGGGCAGTGGGGAACAGTCAGTACTATAGTTACCCACAAGTTAAGACGTTTTAATGCTTTTAGCTTTTCCTGGGTAACTATTCTACTGTGAGTCAGAACAATCCAAAGTATTCGATTGAAATTGGAGTATTGGATGATTCCCATGGTAACACATTGGTTCGCACTGTTGCTTTTCAGCACCAGGGACCCGTGTCCGATTCCCGGCTTGGGTCACTGTCTGTGTGGAGTCTGCACATTCTCCCTATGTCTATGTGGGTTTCTTCCGGGTGCTCCAATGTGCTCCCTCAAGTCCCGAAAGACATGATTTGGTGATTTGGACATTCTGAATTCTCCCTCTGTATCCCCGAACAGGCGCAGGAGTGTGGCGACTAAGGGATTTTCACAGTAACTTCATTGCAGTGTTAATGTTAGCCTACTTGTGACACTAATAAAAAATATTATTAATATTCCCCGTGCAGGGAATTGCCCACGGTGAATGCAGTGATCCAAGATCTCTGCCTGTGATGCCGCAATCGAGTTGACCTCTGGCTGGTTGCTCTCAACAGACTGCCATACTTGCGGTCCTTGATCTCAGGGAAGGCCTGCTGACGGCCTGTGAAATGCCTTGGCTAAAAGAAGCGAAGGGGGCTTTTGCCAACTCTCCGGACGGTGGCCAAGCCCCTTGTCACCTCAACAAATTCTGCCATATAATTCATTGCTAACCAGTTGCCCACCACAACACATTATGATAACTATTGGTCATAGCTCCTGCCTTATTATTACAGACCATATAAAACATGCTCTTTTGTATTCCAGTGCATTTTCTGCAAGTCATTCTATATTCCTAACATTGTCAAATTCATGAGCAATCTGATACTTTTACTGCAGTTGCCCCATGTTATGCTTTATGCCATCTTGACCAAACTGATTTTAGAAATTATTCATGTTGCACGTTTTACTGTGGTTGTAAAACGCGTTTATTGGAGTGTATTAACACGCCTCCGTATTCGACGTGTGCTTAACACTACTAGGCTCTGTTCTATGTATTTATTCAGCTCTGGAGTCGCCAGGTGCCGTATAGACACCGTCACAAGTATTCCAAGGTCAAGTTCAAAGTAATAAAGACGATACACCGATTAGTAAGGTTCAAACGATCAATATTTATTATACAGTTATAATAAATACTCATGCACACTAAGAGACTAAGCAATAACTAAACTTAAGTGAACAGAATACTTATCTAACAGGAACAGGCAAGGTCAGAGAACAAGGCCTTCGTCCTGGTCTTGTACTGCAGCCTTCAGCAAGCGTTCTGGTACTGGGGGTCTAGTGGGCTTGGATCGCGTAGCGAGCGTTGAACTTACGGTTTCGGCGGCTGGTGCTCAACGGCTGGAGTCAGGATGCAAGATGTCAGTCAGGGCCGGAGCACGGGTTTAACAGACCGGGCTCTGTGGGGAATTTGCCTTTATACCCCTCTCTAATGTCCTTGCCCCCTTCTAGGCGGGCTCTACCTTTCGGTACCGATTGAAGCGTTTCCAAACGGTTACCTTCGAAATCCTCCAATGCGGGGGCTTTCCTCGATGTTGGGGGGTGGTTCCGATATTCTTTACTCTGGTGCCATCCTGTCTGCGCAACCAATTAAGTGTTACATTGAGGTGGAAATGTTGCCATTGTTTGTGCCTGGATCTGGGCTGCCTCATCAGAATGCTAAGCGCTTTGCCATTAACACCTTTGGCTTGGAGATCTTGCACCTGGCCAGAAACTGGTTTGCTGCTTGCAAAATGCTAATTAGTTGAGAGCAGGCTGTCTGTTCTCACTAAACAGGCTTTTCCTTCTGTCTTCCATTTTACTTTGGCTCAGTGTCCATTTTGCGTGGCCAGCATGGCTACATTCCCTCCTTGTGATCCTCACAATCATACTATTGTGAAGGATCACCTATGTACGTTGCCTTCCTTGTGTTCTGACCTCTTGCCAGTTCCTGTTCTACTCTATCTTAAACTATGGGAAGAAGAGAAAATTTTTAACTAACATTTCTACTTGGCCCTATGTCAAAGGGACATGCATTACTACAACTGGGAACCTCTACCTATCACTATTAACCTTAACCTTAACTTAACATTTCATCACTCTAAAACCTTAACCATTCACACCACAACATCACACTTCCCAACTCGGCAGTCGAGTATGGAACAATATAATACATGGCTGAACTTTTTTATTTACAGAGTGTTGTAATCAGTGAGGGGTTGAGGGGTTTGGTGGAATCCGAAGATGGGGGATTGAACTCTATAGATGGGTGAGGTGCTGGAACGAGAGGCTCTCCTCTTCCATTTCCTCAACCTGAGGGTCTGTACTAGTATGATGAGGATCGCGATCACCAACAGTGATTCGATTATATAGGACATGGAGTACCACGTCATGAATTTAATGCACCAGGTCTGAACCTCGCTGATCAGAGCTGAGCACTGGGGGTTTGCTGTAATTGAAACATTTACGGTGGGGGTTGTGGGGGAAACGTGTCTTGTTTCCACACATATACACATAACATTTAGAAACAATAGGTGGGTTTCCATCATTTTGCTGTTCTTCTTCTTTCTCTTCCTTCTTCCTCCGGTATTGACAATCCTGGCTTCGACCTCTGTCTCGTCCTTTGAAACCTTTGGGATCAAGCACAGTATCTGTCAATACACAGTTTAAGACCTTTACTTGTTAGTGCATCTGTCTTTCAAAACCCAATTGACCCTTTAAAATGACTGGCTAAGTCACACCCTGTGACTCCCCTCATTTTTTTTTTTCAAAAAGCGAATTTAAAGACCAGCATACACCTAACAATCCTTCCTTCTGCGAGCCGTCTCGCAGGCTTTGCTGATTTACCATCCGAATGTTCCCGGATGTAAATAGCATGTGGGATGGCGGCCGAAGGGCTACCTAACGTAAAATGAAAACAAACTTTGAAACAAACATCCGAATGAGTTGCGTATGGGCCGCGACGGGTACGAGTTGGATGGAATCCCCGGGTAGGGCGTGCTGTGCCATACCCGAGCTTGGCTGACCAAGGGTTGGTTCTCAGACAGGGCGGGTCCTCAGTGCCGTTTGTCCACTGCCTGAGTAACCTGGAAAGAAAAACGGGTATGAATGTATTTACCATGACTTGCAGCCTCTATTTCGCCGAATAGAGGGGCACCTAAAAACCAAGGGAGCCAAGATGCTCCAACTGAGGACATCACTGAAGTTCTCAGAGATATCTGCGGACAAACTATTTGGCGTGTGGCCTTACAACTTTGGAAAAGATCTCCAATCAAACAGGGTTTTTGGAACCGAAGTTCTCAAAGGTTTCGGCAGAGAAACTTATTGTGTATGTGAGGTGGTCACAATCTTTTCAGCTGAAAAGAAGATGTCCATCCTCCAGCTGAACAATTTACAATCCTGAAAACAAACAAACATAAAACGAAGACAAACATACGTGCAGGTTCCATCAGAAAGGACATTGTTTCCCTCAAACGATTCCTATTTTACATCATCTGGACACCTCACTTTGATTCTGCCTCTGTGAACAGGGTCACAAAGGGGTTGCCGTGTCGGGATTCAGACATTGCGTCGTCCTGCTCTCCCGGATCCCACACCCTTGTGTGGATCAGGCATGAAACTTTGGAATTGTGTGACCGGGGGTCACTTTCATCGTTACGGACAAGTCTGAACGAATTGTCCCTGTGCCATAATGTAGTGTCGAGTGTGTTGTCGGGGTAGTCGGGGTCGGGTGGTGGTTCTGGATATTTGAGGTAGGTGACTTCCATGGGGTCACTGGAGTCGGGGTCGTAGTTGGTGCAGTGTGGGCTGTATGGCTGTGTGCTGTCGCTGTCTTCAGAGTCAGTGTCAGTCCTGCTGTCTCTGCTGTGGCAGCTTGTGGGCGTGTCGGGGCGTGGTCTGTGGGCGGAGTCGTGGGCGAGTCCGTGGATGAACTGGTCTGTGAGGGGGATGGTGGAGAAGTGTTTCTAGTGGGCGGGGTGAAGTGTTCTGCTGCATCTAGCAGTACATGGTGAGCATGGTTAGACTGTGTCCCATATGCCTTAAGCTGGTTAATATGGAACCACGCGGTCTTCCCATTAGGATATTTTACCCTGTAGACTGAGGGGCTAATTTTATCCGAAATTGAGTAGGGACCGGAATATTTTGGAGCCAAAAAACTGCTGGGGTTGTAAACAGATAACATTACCTGTTGCCCAACCTGGAATTCAGTGGTGTGTACGGTCTTATTGAAACAGGCAGTGCGTTGCTGTCGGTGTTTCCCTAGCTGGACTGCGGCTGCGATCTGTGCAGACCTCACAGTCTCAACTAGATCTTTAACTGCCTTTTCATGTGTGAGGGCCGTCACTTCGGGGCTTGTCATGTCCAGTCCTAAAAGGAATTCTGTACCTTTCATAGGGCGTCCGGTCATGAGTGTATGTGGTGTGTATCCTGTAGATGTGGAGACAGTGTTCCTTATGAACATAAGTGCAAATGGGAGCACTGAATCCCATGTGGAATTGTTCTCTTGAACCATTTTCCTGAGGGTCGTTTTTAGGGTCCGATTCATGCGCTCCACAATCCCGCTGGACTGTGGATGATACGCAATATGGAAGTTTTGTTTGATACCGAATATTGTCAGGACGTTCCTCATGACCCGTCCTGTAAAGTGAGATCCCTGGTCCGAATCGATACTTCGGGGTAAACCCCATCTCGTGAAGATGTGGTGGGTCAGGATCTTTGCAGCTGTCTTAGCTGTGTTTGTACGTGATGGAAATGCCTCTACCCATTTTGTAAAGGTATCTATCACCACCAGAACATACTTATAGCCATTCCGACAAGGGGGCAATGGACCTATAAAATCGATCTGGAGGTTTGTCCAAGGGCCGTTAACTGGGCGAGTATGCCGAAGTTGTGCTTTCTTAGAATACCGCTCCGGGTTATTCTGAGCACAAATCAGGCAATTCTCTATATAGTGTGTTACATCTGTCCTGAGATTAGGCCACCAACAGAGTTGCCTGAGGTGCCTCGTGGTTGAATCAATTCCTTGGTGTCCGTGGTTATCGTGAAATAAAGCAATCATTGCATTTCTATCCTGCTGTGGGACCACATAAAGTTGATCCTTAATGATCACACCCTCATGTGTGGTCAGTGCGTGTTTAAAGTGCTCGTACGCAGGCACAAAGTTTCCCTTGAAAACCTCCCTGAGGTCTCCGTCCTGTTTCTGTGCTGCCACGAGATCTTTAACCTCTGTTTGTGAGACTTGTACTGCGCTCACAGGGGCGCTAGCTGGTGCGCTAGCTGGGGGGGTCCATAAGTGTCCTCTCCTGGAACCTGCCTTAGCCAATGCGTCGGCTTTTACATTCCCAGGGGGTGATGACCTATGGTGGCTGCGAACTTTTATTATTCCGAAGGTCCTGTCCTTCGCTTTGTCTAGAATATGCTGGAGTAGAGGGGCTGATGGAAGGGGTTTTCCGTCTGCGGAGACAAAACCTCTTGTCCTCCACAGGGGCAAAAAATCTGTTAGACTGTTGCAGACATATAAACTGTCCGAATATATGTCTGCTGGGCTGGGGAAAGAAGCGGGGTGGTCCACTATATAGGCTATGGCTGCTAGCTCTGCTGCCTGCGCGCCTAAGTGACCAGGTAACTTCAGTGCTATTTCCTCGAGAGCGCGCCCCTGCGCGTCCTCGACGTAGATGCCGCATCCAGTGATACGCTCACCATTTAAAACTGTGGATGAACCGTCCACGTATATCTTGAGGGGTCCACACGTGTCTGTGTGTGGGGTGCCTTGTGCTGGGTTTCCTAGCTTCCTGGGGGGTGTTTTTGCTATGAAGGGGCCTGTGTTATGCAGGGGTGCTACAATTTCACAGTCATGGGGCTGTCCGGGGTATTGGAGGTTGTCTGCTAAATATGTGTGTGTGCGTGTCCGTCTTACAGTAATGTCCCGTCCTTGTAAAAGTAGGGTCCACCTAGCTGCCCTAATCTGGCTAACTGAACCGTCCTTCAGTCGACCGTCTAGTAGTAGCTGTGTGGGTGTGTGTTCGGTTAGAATGGTGATGGGGTTTAGTCCGGTTATGTATGAAAAGTACTGTACTGCCCAGAAGACAGCAAGGAGGTGCCTCTCACAGGCAGAGAATCCTTGTTCTACTGGGTCTAACAGTCGGGAGGCATAAGCCACTGGTCTTAGCTGCTCGTGCCGTTCCTGAAGCAACACGGCCGAGAGGGTCAGATCTGTGCTAGCTACCTCGATTGCGTTCGGGGAAAGTTGGTCTGGGACTAGCAGCGCGGGTGCTGCACTAAGGGCTCGTTTTAACTCTTCCACAGCGCCTGTATGCTGCGGAAGCCATTCCCAGGGGGCTCCTTTCTTAAGGAGGTCTGAAAGTGGGGCTGCTTTTGTCGCGAATCCGTCTATGTGGTTCCGACAATAACCAACCAGTCCTAAAAACGACCGGAGGGCTGAAACATTCTGGGGAAGGGGCAATTTGACAATCGAATCAATTCTTTTGAATTCGATCTCGCGTTTGCCGTGCGTGATGACTGTTCCCAAATACATCACTTTACTTTCCAATATCTGGGCCTTTCTGGGGTTAACTTTACATCCAATTGAAGTCAACAATTCCAGGAGTTCGGCCAGAAGCGAAATGTGCTCTGCCTTTGTGTCTGTCTGCAGTAGTAGGTCGTCTACATACTGTACCAGACATTCGGGGCGGGAAAATTTTTCTAGTCCACTTGCCAGCTGTCGGTGGAAAATGGAGGGTGAATTGTGGAATCCCTGTGGGAGGCATGTCCACGTATACTGCTGAGTTTTAAAAGTGAATGCAAATTTGTATTGGCACGCTTTTGCCAATGGTATGGACCAGAATCCGTTACTGATATCCAATACCGTGAAGTACTTGGCGTTGAGACCCTGCTTGAGCATGGTCTCGGGACTAGTAGCTACCGTTGGGGCTACTGCGGGGGTTACTTTATTGAGTTCCCGATAATCGATGGTCAGACGCCATGATCCATCGGGCTTCCTCACTGGCCAAATAGGGGCATTGTTGGTGGAGGCTACCGTTCTAAGTACACCTTGGTCCAACAAGCTACCTATAACCTTTTCTATTTCCACCTCTGCCTCGAGGGGAAATCTATATTGCTTTTGCGGTCGGGGGTCCTGTCCGGTAACATGAACTTGTCCAGTCATTCTGCCACAGTCATGACGGTGACTTGCAAATGCTGTCCTGTGTTTGTTCAGTAATGCTTTAATTTGTCTGTCTGTGTGGAGTGTAGTCAGGTCGAATGAGTACTCTCCCACTGCGCTAATCCGATTAGCGTAGTCTCCTACTGTGAGGGTGGCTGGTGCTCTGTCTGCTCTTGCCATTCGCCAGACACACTGGTTTACTGGGTCGAACGATAAGCTGTGTGTGTTCATAAAATCAATCCCTAGGATGTGTTCTGCTGTCCTGGGAAGGTTTACTAGAACTACGGGGTGCCTTGTGCTAATGTTCCCTAGCTGAATTGCTATGGGTGCTGTAATGTGTCCCTGCTGCGAGTGTCCGGTGAACCCGCTAAGTGTAATGGTGGAGGTGGTCGGCCACGTGTCTGCGTGTGCCGTGATCGTAGAGTTAATGGTGGTGCGGGATCCTCCTGTGTCCCACAGTAACTCTATGGGCTTCCCTTTGACTTTCGCTGTGACTACGGGCCTCCCTGATGGATCCCATAGTGTGTCACAGACCCAAGTGGGGGAGCCCGGACACCGTCAGTCCGTCTCGTCCACATTGGTGGGTCCTGACTGTACTGTAACATTATGGATCGGTTTTGACTTATTGCGGTTCAGAGTGCCTGTCTGCTGGCCTCTCTGAGATCGCTGGGGTGCATTGCACTCTTTAGCCCAATGCCCTAACTGTCCACAGTTATAGCATTCCTGTCCTTTCTGCTGAGGGCTGCTCTTGCCTTCATTTACCCATGCGGGCTTCTGGTGCTCTCTGACTGCTTGAATATCTGCAGCAGCCTGAGCCTCTTCTGGGGATCTAACTTTGCCTTTTTCCTGAAGCGATTGCTCCCAAGCGCGGGACAATCTTTTCAGGACCCATTTCTCGTTATGGGCCTCTTCTGAGGGGTCGTAGCTGTTGCAAGCGCTCTGTCCTGCTTCTGTTGCGTGGGAGATTATTGTGCGCGTCCACTTAACCATGTTTTCGCGGGTTAAATGCGCTCTATCTAATTGTCCAAAAACTGCGCTGAAATGAATCCACAGCCTTCCTGCGAATGCTGTGGGGTGTTCGGATCTTTTCTGCCTGCATTTGTTTAATCCTTCTACTGGGTCACCTCTATTGTACCCGATAGCATCTAAAATGGCGGTGTGCATCTCCTCTAGGCTGCCTCCTGCCACGTTCTGTGGGTCGGGGAGGGCTGCTACTACACTTTGGTCTAAACTCAGAACTGTGAGCTTAACCTGCTCTCTCTCATCCAGGCCGTACATGGTAGCCTGCTGTTTCACTTTTGCGAAAAATTGGTGGGGGTCTGCGGTGGGGAGGAACGGAGTGATCTTTTCACACGCGTCCCTTAGCTGGGTTACTGTTAAAGGGGTGGTGTAGGTTATGTCTGGGGCGCCTTCTGATTCGGCTTTTCTCTGCGTGGTTACGGGATTCATGGGTGCGGTTATGGTCTGAGCTGTGGGGGGTTGGGGTGCCTGTCGTTTCTGCTGAGCTGCTGGCGCACATGTTCCCTGAACATAACGCTGCGCTGTCTCACTTAATTCCTGCCAATCTGGGGCATTTTCCCCATCTAACTGTGCTCCAAAGGTGCTTTGGAAGCCATTCTGCACCGAAAGCAGAGATTGCAATTCCGCAATCTGTTTCCTACATTTCGCGTGGTCAACTGTGCTTTGTCTTTGTTCGGTCGTTGCAGCATGGAGTGCTCTCAAAGCTGCTTTGAGATCAGAACATTGCCTCTGCAATGCCTCCACCTGCTTTTCTGATTCCTGTCTTATCAGAACGGCACGTTGCACGTCCTGATAGGCTTTCTCATACTGGGTCTGGGAACTGCTCAGATGAGCTAGACAAGACTGATGAGCCCTTTTGGCATCATCCACCTCTCTATCCTTCTCTGCCAACTTCCCTTTTAGATCCAGGTTCTCCTTCTCGATGTCCCTGACATCGACCTTACTCATCCTATTTCTCTCTTCTAAATCTGTCCGGAGCGTCCTGATGACCTCCTCTGCGCCTCGCAACTGTGCCAAACAGGACACAATTGCCATCGGCTTGCGTGCTTTACCTAGGTTCTTTTTGTGTATTTGAGAGAGGTTCTCCCACCAAGTATGACCTATACTCCCGGGACCTGTCTCCTCATTTGCACAAAACTCTTTCCAAAGGGGCCATCCCTTTCCTTGTAAATATTTGCGGAGTTCCAGCTCCCACGTGGGACACTGACCTACCCTGCTACTGTTGCTGGTCGCTGCGACCACAAACTTTTCTGGATCCATCAGACGTTCCATTGCCTGCATGGCCATTTCCTCTGACTCTCTTTGTATAATTTGGAACAGGGGGTTGTTGGGGTTGTGTTTCAAGAAACGGGTACGGCTTACGCTATGTTCCGTTAACAAAACTACCGAAAGTTTGTCGCAACAAAAAGCTTTCAGTTTAACCTTACAGCCCTGTTAGTACGCATGCACTAAACACACTTCCGAATTTCGCTTATTATTTTGAACACCTTGAATACTTGTGATCTCTTTCTTTCTCTGCAATTTGGAGTTCTAATTCAAATTTCAGGGTCCTGGACGGTGTGGGGTTTCCACTTACAACCGTGTCCCGCCAGGAAGTCGCCACTAAATGTTGCACGTTTTACTATGGGCGTAAAACGCGTTTATTGGAGTGTATTAACACGCCTCCGTATTCGACGTGTGCTTAACACTACTAGGCTCTGTTGTATGTAATTATTCAGCTCTGGGAGTCGCCAGTTGCCGTATAGACAACGTCACAAGTATTCCAAGGTCAAGTTCAAAGTAATAAAGACGATACACCGATTAGTAAGGTTCAAACGATCAATATTTATTATACAGTTATAATAAATACTCATGCACACACTACGAGACTAAGCTATAACTAAACTTAAGTGAACAGAATACTTATCTAACAGGAACAGGCAAGGTCAGAGAACAAGGCCTTCGTCCTGGTCTTGTACTGCAGCCTTCAGCAAGCGTTCTGGTACTGGGGGTCTAGTGGGCTTGGATCGCGTAGCGAGCGTTGAACTTACGGTTTCGGCGGCTGGTGCTCAACGGCTGGAGTCAGGATGCAAGATGTCAGTCAGGGCCGGAGCACGGGTTTAACAGACCGGGCTCTGTGGGGAATTTGCCTTTATACCCCTCTCTAATGTCCTTGCCCCCTTCTAGGCGGGCTCTACCTTTCGGTACCGATTGAAGCGTTTCCAAACGGTTACCTTCGAAATCCTCCAATGCGGGGGCTTTCCTCGATGTTGGGGGGTGGTTCCGATATTCTTTACTCTGGTGCCATCCTGTCTGCGCAACCAATTAAGTGTTACATTGAGATGGAAATGTTGCCATTGTTTGTGCCTGGATCTGGGCTGCCTCATCAGAATGCTAAGCGCTTTGCCATTAACACCTTTGGCTTGGAGATCTTGCACCTGGCCAGAAACTGGTTTGCTGCTTGCAAAATGCTAATTAGTTGAGAGCAGGCTGTCTGTTCTCACTAAACAGGCTTTTCCTTCTGTCTTCCATTTTACTTTGGCTCAGTGTCCATTTTGCGTGGCCAGCATGGCTACATTCATATATGCTTATTGCTATTCTCACTAATATTGAACCCGATAGTATGCCTAATCTGGCAGTTGTTTTTCTCTCAAGCACTCTGGATCCATTCAGTTTTCATTAATTGAGATATGATATCAGATATTTTCTCATCAGCCAAATATATGATTCCCAAAGATAGGCTTACAGAATCAGTGAACATTGGCACAGCACGTTGATGCTTCAAAGTGCGAGTGCAACAGAGTTTAGATTTGGTTTCCTCACACAGTGAGATCTGACGACTTGGGAGGGGCTAGAGGTGAGAAAGTTTTATTCTGAAGCCCCAGGTGTTTACCCGCAGGAGAAGAAAGGAAAATTCACAGTGGGCAAACGTCACGTTCACATATGATATTTAAAAAACAAAACTGCAGTTGATGGAAATCTGGTTCTCTTGTCACCAACTATAAACACTATTAGAAATGCTACTATTGGACGGTATGTGGTGCAGTGGTTAGCATTGGGACTGCGGCGCTGAGGACCTGGATTCGAATCCCGGCCCTGGGTCACTGTACGTGTGGAGTTTTCATATTCTCCCTATGTCTGCGTGGGTTTCACCCCTACAACCCAAAGATGTGCAGGTTAGGTGGATTGGCCATGCTAAATTGGCCCTTAATTGGAGAAAAAAATAATTGGGTACTCTAAATTTATATGAAAAAACCAGAAATGCAACTATTTCCCTTTGTTCCAACGCGAGTGAATGCAGATTTCTTTGTCGGACTTGGTAGCTGATTTTGGATTTGATGGCTCAATTTATTCTCAGTATCTGATTACTGACGTAAAAACCTCACCACTCTTCTTAGAATTCCCCTGTACCAAAAAAGGGTCAAGATATTCTAAATAGTGAACAGGGATTCTCACTCCCTGATTCCTATGCAGACTTAGGTGGGTGCTATTCGGGTCAAACTAGTGTTTCAAGTTATCCCCCAACATAACCCATATCTTAATAGAAGAATTTTATCTACTTACCACTTAGTAGCTTACACACGGGTCCGGCTTGTTAAGTAAAGTAAACTTTCTAATAATAATAACCACTCTTTCAGGTTATCAATTTAAACTTAACTTTATTTTCAAGTTAAAAAGATAAAAGCTACTTTCACAGAAAGGTTAAAAAGTTATTTTCTTGTTCGGACCAGTTGTAAGACTTTCAAGTCAATCATTTTTCTTTAACTTTTGGTCTTCTGTTCGCTTCACTGGGTTGCTCGGTCTTCAGATGCTGCTTGTCCCATCACCGAGGAAGAATGATCTCTTTCTGCTCACTTTTCAGAGTTTTTATTGCAATTTGTGCAGCCTGACCTTCACAAATGGCTCCCCTTAGCTGACTGCTTGCCTGACAGTTGAAAGCTAGTTTCTATTGGTTAGAAGCGTGGCACCTCGCAACAGCGTGGCTTCATTCCACCAGCTCGCCATTACTTACTTTGATCTTTTACACTTTGCTTAACATGTAATGAATTTGTCTGTGTCTTTGTCAGTAACTTTTCATATTTATGTCTTTTTTAATGATTTTTTTCAGTCTCAATTCAGGTCATCTTTGGGTCAAGCTAATGTCATGTTCAGGTTACCCCCTTTGACTCTATCCTTATCTGGCTTGGCCATTTTCTAAAAGGTTTTAACGTCAAAATGGTGTATGTTATAGTATAACTTTGTCACCTTATGGGTTTCCCCATTTGCAAATCATTTGTCTCATCTTATTACTGATGTCAGCAACTTTTAACGCTTAACAGTTGTCCCTTATTTTAAACCTTAGATTCTGACTGCTCTTCTTAATTGTTCAATAAAATAATTCATTGCTTAAAGAAGTGTGAAATACTGTTCCCTTTTATTTAACTTAAGAATTTGAGTCGATCAAATTACTTTTTAACTTGTAAATCAGAATGAATTGTTCCTAGCTGGTTTCCTTCACGTCTGTGAAGCTGTCTGCGTTTCAAACAAGCTGCTGCCTTTAACACTTTGTGGGACTTTTCCCTTTCATGAAAAGTCTCAGGCATTCTCAGTGTTACTTTCATGTTTCAAATGTCATATTTTTCCAATTTTTCATTACATTACACAAGAGAGCAGTGCTGGAAGGCTGGCGTTGCATTGCTGTCCCAAAACTGGTGCTAAAATGTGAAAACATCTGTATGTGTCTCAGTGGCTGCCTAAAGTGTGGTATTGTGGAAGCAGCCAAAGAAATCGGGTTTCCTACACCAGTCCACTCAGCAGCTGTGTGATGGGGTGGATTCTGAAAGAAAGGGGAAATCAGTAGAAATAGCTTCAAAATTAACTAAAACGTTCATTTTGATCATTTGTTGTTTTAGTTTGCAGCCTTAAAAGTGGAATAGACACATTTACCACTGCTGGATGTTTATAGCTGGACTTTGTAGTGAGAATGGAATGCATCTTTTGCCTTTTAAGTGCTTTTCTGCGAATGCCTACAACAGCTGAGTAAGTAGGAGAAGGAAGTATGCACTCAGCACCACTAAGAAAATGGAAGAAATAAATTGCATGTAATAATTTAATTATTGTACGTGCTTCCTGTAAATTTTCAGTACATTTCGTTCCATGGAACTCAGCCCATCGTTCATTGAAATTTATTGTGGTCAATGTTCCCTCCTGGCTGAGCAGTAACCTAGAGGTTCCAATGCCTGCTGACCACAAGTTAGATTCTTTAAGTTACTGTGGGTCATGCAAAGTAATTTCAAGGGGCCTCTAACGGCAGTAAAACAAAAAGAGGTACACTAATTGTGGCATCTTATTTTAGGTGCAGTTGCATTTCTTCACTAGCTTTTTTTTCGGAATGCAGATAAACATTGTAGCATGTATAGTATTTGGGGTTTTTTCCCCCTTCAACCTGTAATAGTAAATCTTTTAAAGGCCAAACTTGGTCAGGGTGGCATGGTAGCACAGTGGTTAGCACTGTTGCTTCACAGCTCCAGGCTCCCGGGTTCAATTCCAGCTTGGGTCACTGTCTGTGCAGAGTCCACACGTTCCCCCGTGTCTGCGTGGGGTTCCTCAGGGTGCCCTGGTTCCCTCCCACAAGTCCCGAAAGACCTGCTTGTTAGATGAATTGGACATTCTGAATTCTCCCTCATTGTACCCGAACAGCTGTAGGAGTGTGGCGACGAGGGGATTTCCACAGTAACTTCATTGCACCGTTAATGTAAGCCTATTTGTGACACTAATAAAGATTATTATTATCTAACCACTACTTTCCGATTTACCTTTTCTTCTTTTTCATGCCAATTGCTTTGGTGGACTTAACACTGTGGGCCTTGATTTCTGACAAGCATACAAGCTTTTTAACTACTGAAATTGATGGCATCCCAAACTGGGTGGCATAGTCGTAGTGCAATGAGTCATTGTGTCATGTGAGAGTACATTTAAGAAATGGGTGTTTATTACTGCAGGGATGTCAGAGAGTGGGTCAGCTTTTTACTTTTGTTTTAGGCTGTTTGCTGCAGGGTGTGTTTTAGTTTTGTTTTCAGAGCTGGATAGCTGCAGTCAGAAGGTGTATTGGAGTCTTTCTGTAATCTAAAGACTGTAAATCGATCCTGGTGATTTAAAACTAATAACAGTAATGACTTTAACCTGTGCTTCTAGTAAAAGGTGTTTTAAGTCTTATGGATGTTAAAATGAAAGCTTAAAGGATTACATAGTGTTGTATTCTTTGGGGGTTGTATTTGAATTAATGGTTGCTAAGATGTTCACTGTACGTTTTAAAAAAGTTAACTTGAATTCATAGAATAAACATTGTTTTGCTTTAAAAAATACTTTTCCATTTCTGCTGTACCACACCAGTAGAGTGGGCCGTGTGCTCCCTATACCACAATCTAGTAAAACTTGTGGGTCAGGTGAACTCCATGATACACTTTGGGGTTCTCTAAACCCTGACCCATAACAAATGGCATATTGGATTACCGCTGGTTGGGCCTTGGTACCCGTTATTGGATTTGAGGCTTATTTCATAGAATTTACAGTGCAGAAGGAGGCCATTCAGCCCATCGAGTCTGCACCAGCTCTTGGAAAGAGCACCCTACCCAAGGTCAACAACTCCACCCTATCCCCATAACCCAGTAACCCCACCCAACACTAAGGGCAATTTTGGACTCTAAGGGCAATTTATCATGGCCAATCCACCTAACCTACACATCTTTGGACTGTGGGAGGAAACCGGAGCACCCGGAGGAAACCCACGCACACACTGGGAGGATGTGCAGACTCCGCACAGACAGTGACCCAAGCCGGAATCGAACCTGGGACCCTGGAGCTGTGAAGTGATTGTGCTATCCGCAATGCTACCGTGCTGCCCTTAGTCTAAGTAACATTAATTACCATTGACTGTGAACCTATGGCACAAAAGTAACATTAATACATTTTGGAGTTTCATCATGATACCAGATCAAGGAAATGGAAGAATGTTGGTGGTTGCTGGGGGCCAAATATCCCAGCTTCAGGACATCTCTTCAGGAGTTCTTCAGGCTACTGTTGTTTTAAGCCCAACCATCTTCAGCTGCTTCATCAATGAATCTTCCCACCATCAGAAGTAGGGATCTTCGTTGATGATTGTACAGTGTTCAGTCCTATTTGCAAATCCTCAGAACTGAAGCAATCCATGCCCACATACAGCAAGACCTGGACAACATTCGGTCTTAGGATAATGTATGGCAAGTAAGATTTCTGCCACACAAGTGCCAGGCAATGACCACCTCCAAAGAAAGAATCTAATCATCTTCCTTTGACATTCAACAGGATTACGATCACCGAATACTGCAACATCCAGGGTGTTACTATTGACCAGAAACGTAATAGCAACAACCATATAAATACCGTGGCAAGAAGAGTAGAGTCAGAGGCTGGGAACTCTGAACCAAATAACTCACCTCCTGTCTCCCCAAAGCCACTACAATGTACAAGGTAGAAGTGTTACGGAATACTCTCCACGTGCCTGGATGAGTGTCGCTTCAACAGCACTTAAGAAACTTAACACCAATCAGGACAAAGTAATCTCATGATTAGTGGACCCCATCCACCAAATATTCATTCTGTCCACTGCCGGCACATAGTGGCAGCAGTGCAATGAGCAGCTGCCATCTCAGGGTAAACCACAGTTCCTCTCAAGGTGAACTTGATCTTTTCCAACCTGAGGAATTCCGCAAGGTCGCCCACCCAAACCTCCGGTTTCCCTTCACTCCAATAAGATCCGTCTCAGGGCTACCAGGGAGGCAAAGGCCAAAATGTCGGCCTCTCTCGCCCCCTGGACTCCCGGGTCTTCCAACACTCCAAAAATTGCCACTTGTGGACTCGGGGCAACCTTCAATCTCAACATTTCAGACATAACGTCAGCAAACCCCCACCAGAATCCCCCCCAACTTCGGACAGGCCCAAAACATGTGGACGTGGTTCGCATGCCCACCTGCACACCGCCCACATCTATCTTCCACATCATCGAATAACCTACTCATCCTAGCCACCGTCATATGTGCCCTGTGGACTACCTTGAACTGAACCAGGTTAAGCCTCGCACGCAAAGAGGATGGATGCGTTCATCCTCCTCGGAGCCTTCTCCCACAACTCAGCCTCCAACTCCCTCCCAAGCTCTTCCTCCCACTTACGCTTAACAATTCCTATCGGGGTATCCTCCCAATCCATTAGCTCTTTATAGCTTTCTGGCACACTGCCCTCTCCCACCCCGTTGTTGACACCAACTTGTCCTGCAGCCCCGGGGGTGGCAGGATGGGAAAGGAAGGCACCTGCTTTTGAGCATAATCCTTCACCTGCAAATACCGGAACCCATTCTCGCTGGCCAGCTCAAATTCCTCTACCAACCCCTCCAAGCTAGAGAAGCTGCCCCCAACGAGCAGGCCCCCAAACCGCTCAATCCCCACCCATTGCCACCCCCGGAATCCTGCATCCAGCCCACCTGGAGCGAACCTATGAGTACCGCAGATGCTGCCTCAGGTACTGCCATCACTTATCCACGCCCTCAGGGCCACCACACCACCGGGCTTGTGGACTACTTGGCCAGCGGGAAAGGCAGAGGTGCCGTCAACCGTCCCTAAGCTCGAGCCCTTGCAGGAGGCTGCCTCCATCTGTTCCCACACCAACCCCTCCCTCACTACCCACTTTCCTGACTATGGCTATATTTGCTGCCCAGTAGTAATTCATCAAGTTTGGCAAAGCCAGCCCGTCGTGTCCCCCCCCCCCCCCTCCCCCATTCCCGCTCTAACAGCACATTCTTTACTCATGGGATTTTACCCGCCCACACACCCCAAAATCAGTGCATTGACCCTTTGAAAAATGTCTTCGGAATAACGATCAGGAGGTTCTGGAAAACAAATAGGAACCTTGAGAGAACCATCACCTTCACAGACTGCACCCGTCCCACCAACAACAGTGGGAGCACGTCCCACCTCCTAAACACCCCCTTCATTTGCTCCACCAGCTGGGCCAAATTCAACTTGTGTAGCTGCACCCACCCCTGCGCCACCTGAATACCCAGGTACCTGAAACTTGCCCCCACTACCTTAAACGGCAACTTACCCAACCTCCTCTCGCCCCCCCTTGCCTGGATCGGGAAAACCTCACTCTTCCCCTTCAGACCATAAGACATAGGAGCAGAATTAGGCCACTCGGCACATCGAGTCGGCTCGGCCATTCAATCATGGCTGATATTTTTCTCATCCCTATTTTCCTGCCTTCTCCCCATAACCCCTGATCCCCTTATTGATCAAAAACCTATCTATCTCTGTCTTAAAGACACAGTCACTTGGCCTCCACAGCCTTCTCCGGCAAAGAGGTCCACAGATTCACCACCCTGTGGCTGAAGAAATTCCTCCTCAACTCGGTTTTAAAGGATCATCCTTATAGTCTGAGATTGTATCCTCTGGTGCTAGCTTTTCTTACTAGTGGAAACATCCTCTCCACATTCACTCTATTCAGGCCTCGCAATACCCTGTATTTTTCAATAAGGTCCCCCCTCATCTCTTCTTAACTCCACCGAGTACAGACCCAGAGTCCTCAACCCCTCCTCATATGACAAGCTCTTCATTCCAGGAATAATTCTTGTGAACCTCCTCTGGAACCTTTCTGAGGCCAGCACATCCTCCCTTAGACACGGGGCCCAAAATATACCCCAAATGGGGTCTGACCAGAGCTTTATAAATCCTCAGAAGTACATTCCCGGTCTTGTATTCTAGCCCTTTTGACATAAATGCGAACATTGCATTAGCCTTCCTAACTCCCGACTGTACCTGCACATTAACCTTAAGAGAATCATGAACAAGGACTCCCAAGTCCCTTTGTGCTTCTGATTTCCTAAGCATTTCCCCATTTAGAAAATAGTCTATGCCTCCATTCCTCCTTCCAAAGTGCATAACCTCACACTTTTCCACATTGTATTCCATCAGCCACTTCTTTGCCCACTCTCCTAGCCTGTCCAAGTTCTTCTGCAGCCCCCTGCTTCCACAATTCTATCTGTCCCTCTGCAGACCTTTGTATCATCTGCAAACTTAGCAACAGTGCCTTCAGTTCCTTCTTCCAGATCGTTAATGTATATTCTGAAAGGTTGTGGGCCCAGCACCAGCCCCCGAGGCATACCATTAGTCACCGGCTGCCATCCTGAAAAAGACCCCTTCATCCCCACTCTCTGCCTTCTGCCAGTCAGCCAATCCTCTATGCATGCCAGGATCTTGTCCTTAACACCATGGACTCTTAACTTATTTAACAGTCTCCTATGCGGCACCTTGTCAAAGGTCTTCTGGAAATCTAAATAAATCATGTCCACTGGTTCTCTTTTGTCTAACTTCCTTGTTATCTCCTCAAGGAACTCTAACAGATTTGTCAAGACATGATCTCCCCTTGACAAAGTCCTGCTGACTCAGTCATTTCAGTCAGTCATGCACTTCCAAGTTCAGGAGTGTGGAAATGCTCTTAAGTAAAGACTTAATTACCTGCAAATGCTCACGTTCAAAGTATTGTCTTGCATATTTGACTTTGTCGATATAAATGTTTCTGGAACCTACCTCTTCATTCACCTGAGGAAGGAGCAGTGCTCCGAAAGCTAGTGATTTGAAACAAACCTGTTGGGCTTTAACTTGGTGTTGTACGACTTCTTACTAAGTTCATGAGTGTTACAGCACACTCCTTTGAATTGCCTCACTATTTAGAAGAATTAACTTTTGTAAGTTTTAGTATTGTGATAGCTATATTTCTGAGAGCTACTATTTTTCAGTATGTAAATGTCTGTTGGCAGAGAAAGTAATAATCAATTTCTGGGAGGGAATTGTAAAACCTTTATGAATGAATTGTGCTGATATTCTAGTATGTGAGGCCTTTATATCTCACACCCAGCAATTTATTTAAAATATATTAAAGGGTTACTTCATTCTTTTATTTATGTTTTGCAACAGTATTGAGCCCAATTGGGGGCAGCACGGTAGCATGGTGGTTAGCATAAATGCTTCATAGCTCCAGGGTCCCAGGTTCGATTCCCGGCTGGGTCACTGTCTGTGCGGAGTCTGCACGTCCTCCCCGTGTGTGCGTGGGTTTCCTCCGGGTACTCCGGTTTCCTCCCACAGTCCAAAGATGTGCGGGTTAGGTGGATTGGCCAGGCTAAATTGCCCTTAGTGTCCTAAAAAATAAGGTTAATGGGGGTTGTTGGGTTACTGGTATAGGGTGGATACGTGGGCTTGAGTAGGGTGATCATTGCTCGGCACAACATCGAGGGCCGAAGGGCCTGTTCTGTGCTGTACTGTTCTAAAATCTAAATTGCACTACGATTGCCAGTGTTGTTGAAAAATAGTATCAAAACTGGATTGCGACATTCCCAAACCCTCAGTACATGACATCCTGTGCTGGTCTGAATGTGATTTTCATTATACCTAAGTTGTTTTGAGGTTCATTGGTTTGATTCTAAAACATTTATTATGACAGCAATATTTATAGAATCCCTCCTGTGCAGAGGGTGGCCATTTGGCCTATCAAGAAGAGCACTCTATCTAGGCCCACTCCGCACTCCCTATCCCTGTAAACTCCATGCATTGATCTGGCTAATCCACCTAACCTGCACATCTTTGGACTGTGGGAGGAAACCAGAGCACCGGAATAAACTCACGCAGTCACTGGGAGAATTACACACAGTCACCATTGGCCAGATTGAACCCGGGTCTCTGGTACTGTGAGGCAGCAGTGCTAACCACTATGTCACCGTGTTGCCTTTTATTATTAAATAACACTCAAAAAGTTTGCTGTGAAGTATTTGTTCTTGATAGTATGGTGCAGATTATATTTATTTGCACAAAAAATCCACTGTGCCTTTAATTATCGAAAAGTTGCCTTTTCACAAATCAGATAAAGTCCACAAACTGACAACTTAAACATTTTTTTCCTCTTTTTTAAATAAATTTTGAATTATTTTTTTTCCACTAAAGGGGCAATTTAGCATGGCCAGTCCACCTAACCTGCACATCTTTGAGTTCTGGGGTTGAAACCCATGCAGACACGGGGCGAATCATAGAATTTACAGTGCAAAAGGAGGCCATTCAGCCCATCGAGTCTGCACACACCTCCTCCAGCCCATCCCCTTAACCCAGTAACCCCAATTAACCTTTTGTTTGGACACTAAGGGCAATTTAGCATAGCCAATCCACCTAACCCCCACATATTTGGACTGTGGGAGGAAACCGGAGCACGCGCACACGGGGAGAATATGCACACAGACAGTGACCCAGGGCCGGGATTCAAACCCGGGTCCGCAGCACCACAGGACAAGTTCTATCTTGAGTTCCAAGACCCAATGGTAGCTGGTAATGGTCAGCCAGCCAGAAGAATGATGATTTTTGTAGGTTGTTGGTGCAGAAGAATGTTTGCAAAGCTGCAGTAACTAAATAGTATATCTGTTAAAAATCCATTCAGAATGCCAATAGTTATACCATGCATCCTCCAGCCATGAGCAAGCCTGATCATTGACTGGGACTTTTAAAATATACGAAATAGGAGCAGGAGTGTTGGCCATTTGGCCCCTCAAGCTTGCTGTGCGATTTGATAACTTTAACATGTGTACATTGAAGTCTAAGCACATGTTGTTGAACGATCCACATTTGCACCATTTAATATAGATGCAGAACGTTGCTGAAGCATGAATTGCGCTCTGGAAATGTATTTATATGTTGCTATCCAAATTTTAAGCCATTAGGTGCTCCCAACAATGACTAGGTAACAAATCATAATCTACCTTTGTTGCACTTGCTTTTAATTGAATTCCCATATACTAAAAAGCACCATGTTTTTGTCATGAACATTTCAAAATTTTATGATGTTAAAACTCCCAAAGTAGACTCATAAAGATCAAAATTAATTTCCTATTGTTAAGAACCCCGCTGATGTTAAATGCGTGAGTACTCCAAAACTGAGACGGGTAGCTTGGAAGGTAGCTTAGTGTTAAATATTTTCAATTTGATATACTGAGAGAAAAATGTGAATCAATTATGAATAGTCCAGTTGTTGTATGAACAATTAATAAAGAGTATTGTTATAGATTATACATATTCTTATTTAAATCCATTGCCATTTATTGTACAGTACCCAAAGGCTTCTTCTTGGGTTTCATACTGTATTTTAAACTTAGTTATTTTTATATATTAAAGAAGATTATTTTTTAAATTTAGAGTATCCAATTATTTATTTTTCCCAATTAAGAGGCACTTTAGCATGGCCAATCCACCTACCTTGCACATCTTTGGGTTGCGAGTGCGAGACCCATTCAGACACGGGAAGAATATGAAAACTCCAAACGGACAGTGCCCCAGGGCCAGGATCAAACCTGGGATCTCAGTGCTAACCCCTGTGCCACCGTGCCGCCCGAAGAAGATTCATTTATAACACATTTTTGACAACCTCTTTGTGGTCTAGTTACCACAAATGTTACTTAAAAGGAAAAAAAAAGCATGACAAGGCAGACTATAATACATTATAATATTTAAGTACACTGATGGCTATAAAACGGTATTACATGAAGTTATCTCTTGGTTCCCAACTACTTACATACCCTGAACTCAGAGATGCCCCTTTATTCTAAAACAACCAATATTATGTAACTGTACAAGCTAAATCCAGCAAATAATTACCATGCGCAGGTTATGTGGCTACGTTTTGGAAAACCGTTTTCAGTTTCAGATTTTCAAGGCAAAATCTGCTCAGTTCAAGATTTGCTCTTAACCAGCTGCCTGTTTCACAATAAATTATTTTTGGGAGGCTGGGTTTCTTCAGCTGGATGTGTGATAGTAGCTGTGTCTGTGGTTGTCTTCCTTTTTCCCTAGTCATTGGGCTATGGATATACTATTTTTCCCTTTGATGTTATCCACCTTGCGGAGTCGGCTTCTGGCATAAACGTGTCAATTTCCTGATTTCTCCACTCTGAAGTTACTTTTTCTATACTCCCATTGCTTTCCTCTAGCCACCTAGGTAAGTACTTGCTATTTACACTGATATGCTAATTCACATCTCAACATATTTTCAGACATCTCCCTGTTTTATTTTATTTTACCCCAGTTTCATTTTTTAATCTTAATTTTCTCCAACTTTTAACACTATATTACACAAGTTGTAATGGCAGTCACGCTTAAAGGAATCACTAATACATTATGCTGATATTGTCACTTTAGAACTTGACTTTGAAGAAGCCTGTGTGTCAATCAAATCCTAATCTCCCTATGGACCATAGATGCCTTACAGTGGTGTCAACCTTCCTCAAATTAATTTGATAATCTGAAGGAAGCGAATCATTGGAGTAAATTTATAAGTTAAAAGTTTGAATTTTCTCTTCACTGATCAAAGGAAAAATTAGTGGAGGTGAAAAATTATAATTGGAAAAATTTCAAATAATAAAATGAAACTATACAAAGTGATCAAATGATTCACAATTTGCTGAAATGTTCCCCTTTTGTGTTGGACAGTAATTGTACACTTTCATTGTCAAACAACAATTCTCTAAATATTGCCAAGAAGTGGAACAAAGGGCAGCATGGTGGCACAGTGGTTAGCATTGCTGCCTACGGCGCTGAGGACCTGGGTTCGAATCCCGGCCCTGGGTCACTGTCCGTGTGGAGTTTGCACATTCTCCCCGTGTCTGCGTGGGTTTCGCCCCCACAACCCAAAGATGTGCAGGATAGGTGGATTGGCCACGCTAAATTGCCCCTTAATTGGAAAAAATAATTGGGTACTCTAAATTTTTAAAAAAAGAAGTGGAACAAAGATGCAATTATAAAGCATAGACAATGTGAACATGCGCTGAAAGCAAAGCAAGTTGATTTTCTATTTTTTTTTAAAAGATACTCCACTTAGGGATACAATTTCACGAGAGAAAAAGGCACTGAGCAATGTTCAGTCTGCAGTTTGGTAAACTGTCCTTAATATTTACAAGTGTATTAATACATTTGGCTGGACTTGTGGTGACGGTGATGTGTTGAGAGGACGCACATCAGGTGGCTGTCATCCGAACCGGGACAAAAAAGGCACTTTTAGTTGAATTTTTCCCAAATTTCAAGGAGCGAAATCCCTCAACTTAAGGAGGATAACTGAGGAAGGATGCCAGCGAACGGGAGCTCGAGGGACAGACGAGACGGCAGAAGCGGCGGAAAGTGCCACGACCAGTAGGCGGACGAGATAGCAGACCCACAAGGTGAAGGGGCCCCGACCACCCAGGAGAGAGGGCGGCCAACGACCTGAGCATCAGCCCCACCACCATTGCCACCTGGGGCGGATGGAAAGGTTTCCTGATAAAGGAGCTGATCGCCATGAAGGAGGCAATCAAGATAGAAATCCAGGTGGCGGTAGCGGAGGCGATGGCCATCATGCAGAAGGCAATCAACGGGCTGGGGAAAAAAGTGGCAACCCAGGAGAGGAAGATCCTCAACAGTGGAAAGGGACAGAAAAGGAAAAATTAGCTCGGTATTGTACAAGCCTCGGCAGGGGAGGAACAAGCTGAGGAAACAAGATGGCGCTGCAATCAAAATGAACGTACTGCTGAGGTTCCTTTTCCTGTTGAGATCTATACAAATCTTCATCCCCAAGGCCTATTTCTACAAAATAGACAAAATGTGGGGGGTTAAGAACCAGTGGATCCCTAAGTCAACGCTGCAAAGGAGGGAAAACATGGGCGGTTTAGCCTTCCCGAACCCCCAGTGCTACCACTGGGCAGCCACAGCTAAGAGGGTACGAGAGCCGACCATGGAATAGGTGAAGCTGGAGGAGTCGTGAAAGTGAACGACCCTCCAAGCACTCGTCATGGTAGCCTTCTCATCCCCCTCCAGCAAAGCACACATCCAACCCAGTGGTGGCAGCCACATTGAAGACGTGGAATCAAATGAGGCAACATTTCGGCCTAACTGAGATGTCCTCCATGGCCTCCACCTGTGGCGACCACTAATTCCCACTGGCCATGCTCGACGCCACCTTTAAAAAGTGGAGGTAGGATGGGGGGGCGTTCATGATTAGGGCCCTCTACATAGGGGTTAGACCTGCGGTCTTAGACAAGCTTACAGTGGGCCTGGACCTACCGACAGCACAGGAGCTGAGACACATCCAAATTAAACACTTTCTCTGTAAGGAGACGGCAAGGTACCCCAGGGCTAATCAACATGGACAGTTACTAGACAGGGCAAAACTACCACTGGACGAAACTAGATGGAAATGGGAGGATGAACTGGGGTGGGGACTCTGGAGCAAAGCACTGTGCAGGGCCAACACTACCTCTTCCTGTGCTAGGCTATGCCTTATGTAGCTTAAAGTGGTGCACAGATCCCACCTGACTAGAACTTGAATGAGCAGGTTCTTCCCAAAGGTGGAGGACAAATGTAAATGGAGGCCTGACCAACCATTCCCACATGTTCTGGGCATGCAGATAGTCGAGATATGGACAGCCTTCTTCGAGGCGATGTCCAAGGCTGTGAGAGGTAGGGTGAGGCCTGCCCGAAAGTGGCAGTCTTCGGGGTATCCGGCCCTCTTCTATGGGGAAGAGGGCTGGAGCCCTGCCTTTTGCATCCCTAATCACACGCCGGAGAATCCTGCTCGACTGGCGATCAGCAGCACTACCCACAGCTGCAGACTGGCTAGCAGACCTGGCAGAATTACTCCACCTGGAGAAGATCGTACACCATCCGAGGGTCAGACGAAGGCTTCCAGAAAGCGTGGGGGCTACTCATCAGCCTGTTCCAAGACCTATTCCAGGCAAACAGCGAATAGGAAGTGGGGGAGGAAGAGAGAGAAAGAGAATGGAGGACAAACATAATAGACAGGGGCAGAGGAACGGGGGGGTCCCAAAGTCGATACAAAACGAGGCACGGAGGACAAAGGGAGGAGGGGAAGGGCAGCACAGCACCCACCCCCCCAAACTCAAACCAAGAAAACAAAAAAATAGGGCAGCACGGTGGCCTAGTGGTTAGCACAGCTGCCTCACGGCACTAAGGTCCCAGGTTCGATCCAAAAATGAGCAAAGTAGGTGGATTGGCCACACTAAATTGCCCCTTAATTGGAAAAAATAATTGGGTAATCTAAATTTATATTATTAAAATATCCCAGCAGGGGAAAAAAGGGGGAGGGAAACAAAGCATACCTGACTTGTAAATATCAGATACACTGTAGCTGTTACTTTGTAAATACCATGGGCTGGATTCTCTGCACCCTGACTCCAAAATCGCGGCCAGTGCAGGGGAGGGCAATACATTTCCCCGCACGGAATCAGGACCGGTACCGGTTCCCCGATTCTGCGGGCCCCGCAAAGCAGCGTACTCTTGAACAACGCCACGCCGCCTAGGACCTACCTGGGGCTGTTGCTGGAGGCCCGCTCCACCCCCAACCGGCCGAAGTCTTGACAGCGTGGATCTAATGTGGTCCAGCCGGTCGGGAAACTGGCGTGGCAGCTGCGGACTCAGTCGGGGGTGGGCCAAACGGAGGGCAGTGGGGGCCTTATATGCGGCCAGGAAATGTTTGTGCAGGCGGACAGGGTCGGGCGCGCTGCCGATCGGGGTGTCTATTTTCAGGGTCCAGCTCTGCAGTCCGAGTCCACCATGGAGCATGGCGAGGCTGCCGCCATGGGCATGCGCGGCCTCTGACCCAGAAGTGCGGGAGCCCGTGTCTGCAGCAAAAGCTGCTAGATTTAAGCTGGGTCCCTGCTCGCTCCCTGCAGGGCTGGGAATATGTGGCCCTTTAATGCCAGTTTTTCTGGCGTGAAATTCCACAGTTCTAACGCTGGCGTGGAGACATAGTCCCAAAAACAGAGAATCCAGCCCATGTGCCTTACACGGTAAACTGTTATACGGCTGAAGTTGAAAATGCCAATACAAATATATATTTTTTTTTTAATATTCTTGACTTTGGGCTTTATAACAACTAGCTATTTGGTCAATTTTCTGGGCATTTGTTCACTTCACTGCTATAATCCTTAACTCCAAATAATAAGCAAAATAATGCTTGTCAGTGCTTACTTTAAAGTATCCGTGCACAGTGATGCAACAAATTAATTCTGCTGGAGAGCATGGTGAATAGTTAGAAAACTGAAGGGACAACACTGATGAGTTGTGGCCTTTTCTCGTACTTGACCTTTTATTTGTTCTTTTTTCCAATGAAGAGGATGCCAGATCTGTTTACATTGTTGGTCGAAACTGTTGAAGTTGAACTTCCCCGTCCTCCACGAGTATTTTACTGTGTGCTCGAAAATGTATTGTAACTTGTATAGTTTGAATTTTCCACCTTCCTCTGATCTGTGCGCCCAACTATGACTTACTCCATGTTTTTTTTCTCAGTTGGAGAAGAAGCAGGTGACTCCTCCATTTAAACCACAGATCACGGATGACTATGGTTTGGAAAACTTCGACACTCAGTTTACAAGCGAACCGGTGCAGCTCACACCAGATGATGAGTGAGTACATACATTTTTACAGTTTTGAGATTTTTAAACTGGTCATTACTCATTGCCTTTTGGGAGCTTTGAAATTGTGCATTTATTTCACTAAAGATTACATGTCATGGTACCATGCACCAAAGCAAATAATTTTAATTCATCAAGTTTGCTGAACGAATAAACCTTTGTAAAAATTAAAATTAATTTGGTTATATGTAGGTAGAATATAGGTTTCAACTGTACGGGTGAGGTGTTGAAGGCAGTCGTCTGGGAGGCTCCAAAGGCGGTGGTGAGGGGTGAGGTAATTTTGTTCAAGGCCAGGCTGGACAAAGAGGAGAGGTTGGAGCGGCAGAGGGTAATAGATGAGATGTTGGAGGTAGGTAGGAGTTATGCAGAGGATGGGGACCAGCGAAGCTGGAAAAGAGGAAAGGAACTACAGGCGAGCTTCGATCGACTGTCTACCAGGAAGGTGGTGCACCAACTGAGACGAGCAAGGGGTGCAGTTTATGAATATGGAGATAAGACGTTAGCAGGTCAGCTCCGGAGGGAGGCAGCAGCAAGGGAATTTCTTCAGGTAAGGGATAGGGCAGGGAAGTTGGTGGTGGCTCCGGAGCTGATTAACAAGGCTTTTGAGGCGTTTTAGGAGAGATTGTACAGATCAGAGCCACCCGGGGGAGACCGTGAGATGCAGGAATTTCTAGATGGGTTGGAGTACCCGAGGCTAGGGGAGGGGGACAGGGCTACATTAGAAGGAGCAATAGTGGAGCAAGAGATAAAAGATGCGATTGGGAGGATGCAGTCGGGGAAGGTGGCAGGGCCGGATGAGTTTCCGGTGGAATATTATAAAAAATTTAAGGATAAGCTGGCACCCCTGATGGTGGGGATGTTTGAAGAGGCGATAGGGAAGGGAGTGCTTCCACAAACCTTGGGGCAGGCATCAATTTCACTGTTGCTTAAAAAAGATAAGGATCCGACGGAGTGTGGGTCGTATCGGCCCATATCACTTCTGAATGTGGATGCAAAAGTATTGGCAAAGGTACTGGCGGGTAGGCTGGAAGAGTGCCTCCCGAAGGTGATAGGTGAGGATCAGACGGGGTTCGTGAAAGGGAGGCAGCTGTCTTTGAATATTAGGAGGGTTTTAAACATCGTTATGGCACCAGCGGAAGGGAAGAAAACAGAGGTTGTTGTGGCATTGGATGCTGAGAAGGCGTTTGACCGGTTGAATGGGGGTACCTGATGGCAATGCTGGAGCGGTATGGGATTGGACCAAGATTAGTGAACTGGGTAAAACCATTATATAAGGAGCCAAAGGCGAGTGTCCGCACAGACAATATCAGTTTGAGATACTTTTCTCTCCACAGTGGGACGAGACAGGGATGTCCTATGTCCCCCCTGCTGTTTGCACTTGCGATTGAGCCGTTGGCCATCACAGTAAGAAGTTCAGGAGCATGGAAAGGAATAATGCGGTGGGGGGGGGTGTAGAGCATAGGGTGTCCTTATATGCCGACGACTTGCTGCTGTATGTGTCGGAACCGAGTGTGTCGCTAGGAGGAATATTGGAGCTACTGCGGGTATTTGGGTCTTTCTCGGGGTACAAGCTGAACCTGGACAAGAGTGAGTATTTTGAGGTGTCTCGGCCGGGGGTGGGGGGGGGCTGCCATTCTGTAAGGCAGGGACTCACTTTAGGTATCTGGGGGTGCAGGTTGCCCAGGAGTGGGGAAGGCTTCGCAGGTACATCACTAGTTTGGTGGGGAGAGTGAAAGCCGATCTGGCAAGGTGGGATGGTCTTCCTCTATCACTGGCAGGTCGGATACAGGCGGTTAAAATGAATGTGTTGCTGCGATTTCCGTTTATTTTTCAATGCCTACCGATTTTCCTGCCAAAGTCTTTTTTCAGGGAGATTGAGGGAAGGATTACCTCATTCACATGGGGAGGGAAGGTGGCCAGAGTGAGGAAGGTGCTGCTGTGGAAGGGAAGGCAGGCAGGGGGTTTGGGTCTCCCGAACCTGATGTACTACTACTGGGCGGCGAATGTGGAGAAGGTGCAGAGCTAGGTCAGAGGGGTTGATTCCCAGTGGGTCAGAATGGAGGAGAGTTTGTACAGGGGGTTGGGGCTGAAAGCACTAGCAACAGCGCCGCTCCCGATAGCTCCAGGGAAATACTCGGGGAGTCCGGTAATAATAGCTTCATTGAAAATCTGGAGGCAGTTTCGCCAACACTTCGGTTTGGGGCAAGGTCAAGGGAAATGCCGATTCGGGGGAACCACAGATTTGAGCCACGGAGGTGGGATGGAAGTTTTCGGAAATGGGAAGAGAAGGGGATTAAGACGCTAAAAGATTAAGCCGATTTGCAGGATTGAGGGAGCTGGAAGCGAAGTATGGGCTGGAGCAGGGAGAAATGTTTAGATATATGCAGGTTCGGGACTTTGCCAGGAAGGCGATACAGAGCTTCCCGGAGGAACCGGCTTCCACATTGCTGGAGGAAGTGCTGACGACAAGGGAACTGGGGAAGGGGGCAGTGTCAGCGATGTGTGGAGCTATTTTGGAAAGGGATAAGGTACCACTGGAAGGGATCAAAGCAAAGGGAGGAAGAGCTGGGAGAGGTTATAGAGGAGGGGGTCTGGTGTGAGGTGTTCCGGAGAGTGAATGCCTCCACCTCGTGTGAGGTTGGGGCTGATACAGCTGAAGGTGGTATGTAAAGCGCACCTCACGAGGGCGAGGATGAGCCGATTTTTTTGAAGGAGTAGAAGATGTGTGTGAACGTTGCGGGGGGGGGAGGGGGCGCTAATCACGTTCATATGTTTTGGTCCTGTCCAAAGCTAGGGGAGTACTGGAAGGAGGTGTTTAGGGTAATTTCCAAGGTGGTGCGCGTGAAACTAGACCCGGGTCCCCGGGAGGCCATATTCGGGGTGTTGGACCAGCCAGGGTTGGAAACGGGTGCGGAGGCAGATATTGTAGCCTTCACCTCGTTGATCGCCCGAAGGCGGATCCTGCTGGGATGGAGAGCAGCCTCTCCACCCTGTGCCATGGCGTGGCAGGAGGGACCTGTTCGAATACTTGACCTTTGAGAAAGTTAAGTTTGAACTGAGGGGAAGCTCAGAGGGGTTCTACAAGTCATGGGCACTATTTATTATGCACTTTCAATAACTGGATAGCATCGAACATTAGTTGGGGGGGGGGGGGGGGGGGGCTGTGTATATTAAAGATGACTATGGGTAATCCCTGATTCCTTTTTGTCATTTGTTGATGTTAACATGCGGGCTGATGTCTGGGCATGGTGGGAGGATGGGATCGTTGTTATTGTTATGGGGTTTGACATATTTGTTGTTGATTATTGTTGTTGGTGGGTGTAAATTCGGGAGAAAATGTGAAAAAGGAGAATAAACATTTTTTTTTTTAAATATGTAGGTTGAATATATAAACACTGAAACTGTTAGATATGATAGTTTTTTTTAAACATTAGTAGGAATGTAGCTGAGCTATATAGGGCGGCACGGTAGCGCAGTTGCTGCACAGCTCCAGGGTCCCAAGTTCGATTCCTGGGTCACCGTCTGTGCGGAACATTGAACATAGAACATACAGTGCAGAAGGAGGCCATTCGATGCATCGAGTCTGCACCGGCCCATTTAAGCCCTCTGCACGTTCTCCCCATGTCTGCGTGGGTTTCCTCCGGGTGCAGCGGTTTCGTCCCACAGTCCAAAGATGTGCAGGTTAGGTAGATTGGCCATGCTAAATTACCATTAGTGTCCAAAAAGGTTAGGTGGGGTTACTGGGTTACAGGGATAGGGTGGAGGTTTGGGGTCAAGTAGGGTGCTCTTTCCAAGGGCTGGTCCAGACTTGTTGGGCCGAATGTCCTCCTTCCGCACTTGTAAATTCTATGATATGCTTATAATGTCTTATTTCTGCTGTTCATTTGCATAAGAGTGTGTGTGGCATGCTTCTTGGAGCCTTTCGTATTAATTTGCTTTCAGCTTCTATACGGCACATTCATCACTTAATATTTCTCCATCCTTATTTCCATAATATTGCTCAGATAAAAATTTACATTTTGATTTTCTTTGTGATACCTGTGAGCACTTAATGGGGTTTAATTTTAATAAATATGGTCTCAAGTCTCCCTCGCCTTGAGGAACTCAGACATGATGATGCATTATTCTGAGTTTAAGATCTCATTAAATTAATCTTAATATTTAGTTGAGTCTGTAACACCTCGTTTAGGTGTAATACCGTGCCTCCTTGCAGCCTAAAATCTGTTATTTCTTTGTACTGTCATGGCAGCTGAAAATAACATGGTAGTTTGTTGCTTCGCCTATAGCGACTGATTAAATCTCTGACATCTGCACCCTTGTTAGTCAAAGGACCTCTCAGTAAAACAGATCAAACCAGTTGGAAGATTCAGTCATTGGTTAGCCCTCCACAACAACTTTTTATTGTTGCTAGTCCTGTCAGTGTTGAACGAGTGAAAAAGCTGAGACATGAAGCTACACTGAACCAAAATAATTGACAGCTAAGACATGATGAAATGAAAATCGCTTATTGTCACGAGTAGGCTTCAAATGAAGTTACTGTGAAAAGCCCCTAGTCGCCACATTCCGGCGCCTGTTCGGGGAGGCTGTTACGGGAATCAAACCGTGCTGCTGGCCTGCTTGGTCTGCTTTCAAAGCCAGCAATTTAGCGTTGTGCTAAATAGCCCCTTGATGCTATGATTTGCACCAATACACTGGTGATAGATTTTAGTATTTGTGTATGTTTTTTATTTGCAATTACTATATTGAATCAAAAAAACTAAAAATTTATACTATCTCCATTCTTTGCTGTTAAGACCATCTATTTCCAACTCCATAGCATAGCCTGAATCTGCCCCTGCCTTAGTTCATCCACTGCTGAAATGTTCATCCATGCCTTTGATATTTTAGATTTTACTATTGCAACACTCCAGCCTCCTTCCTTCCAGTCTCCATAAAGTTCAGATTATCCATTGGCATGCTCGCCAATTATAGTCTCTTGCACATCCCCAATTTAAATTGCGTCAAGATTGGTAACTGTGCCTTTAGCTGCAAAGGCATTAAACTTTGGAAGTGCCAGGGTGAGTAATTCCAAGATGCATGCATTCCAGGGGGAGAGCGAGGGAGCCACCCTGCACTATCCCTGACCACCCAGGAGCTCCGATGGCCCGCAAAACCCTCTGGGTGCCGTTCTGCCTGGTCAACGTTTGTGTGGATCAGTACTGAACAGCGCCCGACTGGAGCCTCTCTGGGGAGGCTGGTAGTTCCCGGGAGGCCGCTAGATCCTGGGTAAGCTCACCTGAGTAGGTTTAAACCCCACTTAGGCGTTTGGTCATGCCCCTTTTGGTCGTGATTCTGATTCCGACACCTCACAGGACTTGGGTCGATCCCGCGAGGCATGAAGGCTGCTGGGAAGCCCGCGAAAGGCCTATCCCGGGATTTACTGCCCATGTTGTGCTCTTGCTCGAGGGCAAAGTGGCCACAAAATCACGTCCAATGCTTCTGTGAAGCACCTTGGGACATTTACTATGTTAAAAGTGCGATGGAATACAAGTCGCGATTGAATCATTTTGTACTTGCAGCTGTAACAGCAAAGAGCATATCCCTGATTAAAGACATTTTCCAGTTGTTTTTCCTGAAAGTACCCTGTTGTCGGGTGCAATCCAGCAGCTTGCCAGTATTTCGGTCAAGTGTCCATTCTTCATATCCTGTCCAGTAAATGTCAACAACAACAGTAACTTTCATTTATATAATACTTTCAATCTAGAGAAACTTCCAACGATGTAAAACACAGATATGATAGGGCTGGTTTAGCTCAGTGAACTAGACAGCTGGTTTGTAATGCAGAACAAGGCCAGCAGCGCGGGTTCAATTCTCGTACCAGCTTACCTGAACAAGCGCCGGAATGTGACGACCAGGGGTTTTTCTCAGTAACTTAAAAGATTCTTTTAATATGATGAGCGACTGTCCATGTTCAAAGCAGACAAGAATAGAAACTCAAGTATCCAAAAAATTTGGAAAAGAAGTGTGTTTCAAAAATAGTCTTGGAGAAGGAAACATGGAAGGGTTTGGGAAAGGGAATTTCAGTGGCCCATAGTGGCTGAAAGCAAGACATGCTTGCATGACGTAGGCAATGTCAGTGTGGCCATATGCATTGCCCTGACAAACGATTGAAAGTCAGGGTGATAGGTCAGACACACACAGGAGGGTGGCTTCATACCAATCGTGGGTCATTTTCCCTGTGACAGGATCACAAGTGGCGAGCAGCATTTAACAATAGCTGAAGACTGTTGTATTTGTTGCCGCAAAAGGCTTTTCTGTGAGTGCTTTCTCCACCATGATGGTGCCACAGCTGCTGAAGAAACTTCTCCATTTAAAAGTTTTTTAAAAGTTGGAGAGAGGTCAACTCCATTTTGAAGCTACTTTTCTGTCTCCTGAAAAGGAAAGCTTCAGCTTCTTTAGTGCTGGAGGGCTACTTATTAGCCCACCAGCTTTGAGAGCCCACTAGCCATCCTAAAAACCAGAGGCAATCAGCTCCTCATTGCCATCAGTGCCACCAGGGGAGCTGTCACAATGCATCCACCCGGGGCCCAGGACCAGCAAGGGATCCAGACACGGGTGAGTGAGCAAGGGATGGGAGGAGTGGAGGAGTCATTGGCTAGGCTGGGGGGGGGGGGGGGAAGCTGTGATAGGATTTGGGGTCAGACAAAAAGGCAGGAAAGTGGCTTCAGCAAGCCCCCTATTCCTGATGCTGGGTCCCTCGATCAGAAATCAAATACCTTTGAACGAGGGACCCCCGCCCCTGGGAGCACACATGCAGATTTCAGATGTTGATGTTTGAATTTCCCACATGGTGACCTCCCCACCCACTGCTGGTTGAACACCAGCGATGGTGGGATGATGCCCACACAATGGCCTTGATTGGCTGCCAACTGTATGAAACAAAGAAGTGAGCTGTATGCAATAGAGAAGTGATGATCGTGAGGATGTGTACACTTTTAGGATAAGTGACTTGGCTGAAGTCTATCCAGCTGCATTAACTTTGCTTATGAATAATTTGAACATTTGGATGTTTTTATTTCTGTAAAACGTAAATGTGATATCATGAAAAAGCTACGGCTTGCAGATAGTCTCCCTCTGCCTTTGGTGGGCAGAATTCAGCCAGTGAAGGTGAATGTTTTACCACAGTTTCTGTTTTTGTTCTGGTTTTTGATGTTTTTTCTGCCGAAATCCTCCTTTGGGGGAGTTGAAAGATTGATATTATCCTTTATTTGGGCAGGTAAAGTAGCTAGGATTGGGAAGTCAGTCCTTCTGAGGGACCAGCAGTGGACTTGGCGTTGCCAAGCGTGATATATTATTACTGAGTGGCGATAGCAGACAAGGTTCTGGGGTAGTGTGTGGAGCCTGAGGCAGTATGGATGGAGATGGACTCGGGTTCATGGAGGGGGTCGGGGTTAAGTACGTTGTGTCAGCCTTGCTTCCGTTTTCTCGGGGAAATCTCAGCTAACCCAGTGATGGTCTCCACACTGAATGTATGGAGACAGTTTCACCAGCACTTTAAACTGGGGGCAGATTCAAATCTGGCACTGATTTTTGAGAACCATGGGCGAGATTCTTCCAAAACGGGAGAAATCGTAAAGCTGGCGTAAAACCCGGGCGGGTTTTACGGCAGCGCGCCCCTTCTCGACCGGGGACCGATTCTGGTCCCCGGTCGAGGCTAGCAGCCCGACGCCGTAGGCTCCGGCAAGACGGGCTTAACGAAAATCGTTAAGCCCGCTTGCCGGAGTTAGCGCCGGCTGACGCGTCATATGACGTCAGCCGCGCATGCGCAGTTTGGAAGACTCCAACCCGCGCATGCGCGGGTGACGTCATCGCGTTTTTGCGCGAAACCCGCGCATGCGCGGGCCGGGTTGCCCCTCAGCCGCCCCGCGAATGGATACTGCGGGGCGGCGGAAGGACAAGTAGTGCGCGGGCATCGGGCCCGCTGCCCGCTATCGGTGGGCACATGTCACCCTTGGCACGGCCGTGGTACGGCCGTGCCAATCGGTGCCATGGTTATTAATAGCGAGTTTGTGACGCCGTTTTTACGAACGGCAAGACCAGGTGTGTTTGCCGTTCGTAAAAACGGCGGAAAGGGCTGGGACTTCGGCCCATCTAACAGCTGAGAATCGCTGCCGGCCGTAAAAAAACGGCGGCAGCGATTCGGGTCGGGACTTCGGCGGGGGGGTGGGAGAATAGCGGGAGGGCGGCAAAAATGTCGGGAAGGCCCTCCCGCTATTCTCCCACCCGTTGTGGGGGGCGGAGAATTTCGCCCCATATGTTTGAGCCAGCAAGATTGGACACCAGATTTAGGGGGTGGGAGAAGAAGGGATGAAAGGAATGAGGAATTTGTTTTTGGAAAGGCAATTTGCGAGCTTGGAGGAGTTGTCGGAGAAATTTGGGTTTTCATCGTGGGGGCTGGTTTAGCACAGAGCTAAATCGCTGGCTTTGAAACCAGACCAAGGCAGGCCAGCAACACGGTTCAATTCCTGTACCAGCCTCGCCGAACAGGCGCCGGAATGTGGCGACTAGGGGCTTTTCACAGTAACTTCATTGAAGCCTACTTGTGACAATATGCGATTTTCATTTTTCATTTCAATTCATTTCAGTTCATTCAATTAGGTATCTGCAGGTTCGCAATTTCACGAAGAAGGTCTTTCCAACATTCCCTGTGGTGCCGACATCCTCTTTGATGGAGAGGGTTTTGTTGCTGGCAAGGATGGAGGAAGGGAGTACCTCAGATTTCTGAAAGGCTTATGGCGGTGGACCTAGTGTCGGTGGAGGGGTTTAAGACTCAGAGGGAGGAAGAGTTGAGGTTGGAATTGGAGGAAGAGGTGTGGTGCGAGGCCCTGAGGAGGGTGAATGCTAAGTCTTTGTGTGCAAAATTAGGGTTGATTCAGCTGACGGTAGTGCATAGTGTCCGTTTGACTATATCTGGAATGAATAGGTTGTTTACGGGAGTGGAGGATAAAACAGCTAACCATGTGCACATGTTCTGATCGTGTCCTAAGCTCGTGAGGTTCTGGGTCTCCTTTTCTTTAATACATGTTTTTATTCTCCATTTTCACATTTTCCTTCAAAATTTACACCCCACCCACAAACAGTAAACGGTAACAAATACAAAATCAATCCCCTTAACAATAACAACAATCCCATCCTCCCACCACCCCCAAACAACGGCCCACCTGTCAATATATGCACCCAATAAAACAAACCCTCCCACGGTGGAAACAAAAATACAAAGGAGAAAAAGAAAAAAGGAGTACGGGACCACCCATGATTCCCCCCCCCCCCCCCCAATCCTCCCCACACTCAACGCCGTCCAGCCTCTGAAAGAGTGCCGTACATGATACCCAAGTGTTGTAAACCCTCCCGCCCCCCCCCCCCCCCCCCCCCAAACTCCTCCCATCCACTGCCTCTTGTAAAACTCCTTCCCCCAACCTCGGTTCCTTCCCCCCAACTTTACACCCCGGCTAGACCTCTTGGACCCTGTTCTGCCAGGCTCGGATGGCCGCAGCCCCTCCCCCCACCTCACTCCCATTCACTGGCCTGCTTAAACCGGCCAGCATGGAGGCCCTTGCCCAGGTCCCTTTCCCCCTTGCCCGGCCCTAAGAAAGCCCAGAAATCCCCTTATAGCACACAAACCCCGCATATCCACCTACACCCCAAAGAGCCCTCACTTCGAGTGAAAGTCCCATCACTTCCCTTATCCAAATATATACATCAGCTCCTTTAGCCCATACACCTGCACGCAGTGAAACAAACAAAAAAAAAAAGAAGAAAATACAGTCATGAGGTTACATCAGCACATGGCCATTTCTCAGTTCTGCCACAGTCCTTCTGCCTTCTCAAACTCCTCCGCTGCTTCCGCCGTTCCAAACTAAAAGTCCTTGAGCTTGTAAGTCACCCTCAGCTTCGCCACACTGCACCTTGCTAATGTACAGTGCCCTCTTCACCCGGTTGAATGCAGCCCGCCTCCTCGTAAGCTCCACCGTAAAATCCTGGTATACACGTATACCAGCTCCAGCCCACTGCACCACCCGCTTCTGCTTTGCCCAGCACAGGACCTTCTCCTTCACACTGTACCTACGGAAGCACAGAGTCACTACCCTTGGCGGCTCACTCGCCTTTGGTACAGACCTCCATGACTGATGAGCCCGATCCAGTTCATTTCGGGAGGGATCCTCCCCCTCCGCCAGCATCGCAGTAAAATACTCAGTCGGTCTCGGCCCTTCAACTCCTTCGGGCACCCCCACAATCCTCAAATTCTGTCGCCTGGATCTGTTTTCCAGGTCTTCCATTTTTCCTCGCAGATCCTTGTTCACCTCCGTCTCCTTCCCCATCGAGGTAAGTTGATCACCGTGCTGCAAAAATGTCTCCTCCACTTTCTTCAGCACCTCCCCTTGCTTCTGCACCTCCGCCACTGCACTCGCCACCGCCGTCATCACCGGAGAAATCGCCTCCTCCACCAGCACACTCAAAACCTCCCTCATCTCCTTCCTCATTGTCTCCATGTATTTTGCAAACTGCCTTTCGAATTCCGCAGCCATTTCCTTAGTTATTTCTTCAGCCGTAAGCAATGCAGCCTCCCCGGTGCTCCAGCCTCCATTTTCCTTGGTGACCCCGCGGTGACCTTTCTACTCCCCGAGGAACTTTCAGCTGTTTTCACAGCCGTTTTGTTACTGGTCCTCGACATATCCCTTCTCCTGGCCTTCACCGCCTTCGCTGCCCCTAGGACCGGGCGTCAATCCCCGACAATGCCGTTCCCGAACGGGAGCCCTCCAACGCGCGGCTGCCTCCCGCCCGCCATCACCGGAAGTCTCGTTCTGGGTCTCCTTTAACACCATGTTAGCAATTCTGCAAATTGAACTTTGGGGGCGATATTTGGGGTGTCAGACTTGCTGGAGCTGCAGACAGGGGCGGAGTCTGATATTCTGGCCTTCGCCCCGTTGATGCTCGAAGGCGGGTGATGATGGGGTGGAAGTCAGCCTCTCTACTCAGTGCCTCCATATGGCTGGGGATGTAATGGACTTTGTATACCTCGAGACGGTTAAGTACACCATGAGGGGGACAATTGAGGTGTTCTACTGGAGATGGCAGCTGTTTATTCTGTACTTTAAAGAGATGGTCATCGTTAGTTGTTAAGGAGGGAGTGTGGGGGTGGGCTTTGCTGGGGGTCATTTTGTTTGGGGGGGAATGGTTCTGGGCTGTTAAATATAAAATTGAAAATATTGAATAGAAGTATATATTTTTTAAGTTTTAGTTAAAGCTAGTATGTCAGTACAATTATCTGCAATAGAGTTGCAGATGGCTAGGGACTTGTCCAATAGTAAACAGACATTCTGGAAGGAAGTGGAGGATGAACGTTGATCGCCCTTTAATTGCTGCACAAGAAATATTCATGGACAGTTTTCATAGTCAAAGTTAGCATTGGAATTTAAAAAGGAAACAAATGGTAGAAAGTGTGCGCAGAAATAATATACGGATATATTTACATCATATTTTCCACTTGAACTGGTTGAATCATTGGCAAAATAACAGTGCAGTTTGGAGGTTTACCACGTGAACCCTACGTTAACCGATTTTGTTTCCATGAGTGAATTAAGCAGGTGACTTGTGAATGGCACAGGTGCAAGTGAGCTGAGAGCTGTTTCAGTGAAAAGAAAAATTCTGTAATGCAGATCCGCAAATATAATCCTGTTTATCTATTCAAGTGCACTCTTCCATAGTTTTAAACTGCTGTTTTGATTTAGGATTTTGAATTAACTTCAATGGGGCTTTTGATCATTCTACTCCATACAGATGCAAGCTGTCTCTCTCTTCTCTCCAGAGAAAGTAGTTTGCTGTCTTGCAAATTTCTTAATGGTGAGGGGAAGGGGGTTGGGGGCATGATTAGGGTTACAATTAGCATGTGTATCCTGAGGTAGGAAAAAAAAAAGTTACAATTCATGATTGCCATCCTATAATTCCTCGGAAAAGAATGACCAGAATTGATGCCCGTCCTTAAGTCACGTTTGGTGGTGCTGGTCATTTAATCAGGGTTGGGACCCCACTGGTTTTCCAACTCTGTACTCATCAAGTACAAGGTGGGAAGGTTCATATGGGCCCAATTAATACCCACTAAAGGGCCTCATCTCACCAGCTTGGGGGGGGGGGGGGGGGGGGGGGGGGGGGGCACACTATGTAAAAATCCCAAAACAGAAACCCTGTCAGGGTTGCATATCTGTGGGGATATTCCTCATTTAAAGGCGCTCAGTGCCTGACTGAGGGACTGGGTTTCCAAAAGATGGTGGCCTGTTAGGGGCCTTGTTCCCTCTCGCCACCCACCCCCCTCCCCGCTGACTCCCTTCCCGCCTTCACCACATTGTGGCACTGCCATCACTCACCTAATTGGCTGGTTTAGCACGCTGGGCTAAACAGCAGGCTTGTAATGCAGAACAAGGCCAGCAGCGAAGGTTCAATTCCCGTACCGGCCTCCCTGAACAGGCGCCGGAATGTGGCGACTAGGGGCTTTACACAGTAACTTCATTGAAGCCTACTTGTGACAATAGTTATTATTATTTATTCTAAGACAAACTCAAACTATCTCTCCCTCGTGTACAGAAACACATTAATACAAACGCAAACTTCTCTCTCCATGCTCTGACCTCCACACCCTGACCCCGGCCTCAGCGCCCTGACCCCGGCCTCCCGGCCTCGGCGCCCTGACCCCGGCCTCCGCACCCTGGCCCCGGCCTCCGCGCCCTGGCCCCGGCCACCACACCATGGCCCCTGCCTCTGCGCCCCGGCCTTCGTGCCTGGTGCCCGGCCTCCGCGCCCTGGGCCTGGCATCCGCGCTCCGGGACCGGCCTCCGCGCACTGGCCCCGCCCTTGCCCCTGGGCCCGGACTTCCCTCCCCTCGGACTCGGCCTCCCCTCCCCTCCCCTGGGCCTGGCCTTTCATGCCCCTCCCCTCCCCCGCGCCCGGCCTCCCCTGGGCCCTGCCTCCCCTCCCCTCATCTCGGCCTCCCCTCCCCTCGGTCTAACCCGACCTCCCCTCCATTCGGCCCGGCCTCCCCTCCCCTCCCCGAAGCCCGGCCTCCCCTCCCCGCCGCCCTGCACCCCCCTCCCCGCCGCATGGCCTCCCACCCCTGCCACCCTGCACCCCCCTCCCCGAAGCCCGGCCTCCCCTCCCCACCGCCTGGCCCCCCCTCTCCGCAGCTCGCCCCCCTCCCCGCGGCCCGGCCTCCCCTCCCTTGGGCCCGGTCATCAGACCCCTTCCCGCCCCTCGCTCGGCCTCCCTGCCCCCCGCCCGGCCTACCCTTCCCGCCCCTCACCTCCCCTGGGCCCGTCCTCCCCTCCCTTCCCCACCCCTAGGCCTGCCCTCCCCTGGGCCCGGCCTCCCCTCCCCTCCCCTGGGCCCGGCCTCCCCTCCACTAGCCCTGGCCCCTCCCCTCGGTCCGGCCGGGCCTCTACACCTTCACCACCCCCCAACCCCAGCCCGCCTCCCCACCCCAACCTTCGGTCCAGCCTCCCTCCCCTCACCGTAGCCCGGACCCCTCCCCGCCGCCCACCCCCCCCCTCTCCGCAGCCCTTCCCATTCCCCGCGGCCCGGCCTTCCCTCCCCGCAGTCCGGCGTCCCCCACGCTTGGCATCTCCTACCCTGGGCCCGGCCTCCTCCCCTATGGCCAGGACGACCCTCCCCTGGGCCCGGATGCCGCTCCCCTGGGCTCGGCGTTCCATGCCCCTCTCCTGCCCTCCACTGGCCCAGCCTCCCCTCCCCTCCCCTGGGCCCGGCCTCCCCTCCCCTAGGCCCGGTCTCCACCCCCTTCCCCTTGGCCCGATCTCCCCTGGGCCCAGCCTCCCCGCCCCTGCCCTGGGCCCGGCCTCCTCTGCCCCCCCTCCGCGTCCGGCCTCCCCTGGGCCCGGACTACCCTCCCCTCCCCTGGGCCCGGCCTCATCTCCTCTCCTCTCCCCTCCCCTCTCCTGGGCCCAGCCTCCCATCCCTCCCCCCCTCCCCCCCCCAGGGCCCGGCCTCACCTCCCCTCCACTCCCATCCCCTGGGCCCGGCCTCCCCTCCCCTCGACCCACGTCCCCACCCCACCGCATCCAGCCGCCTGGCCCCCCATTTCCCTGGGCCCGGCCTCCCCTCCCCTGGGCCCGGCCACACCTCCCCTCCCCTCCCCTCCCCTGTGCCCGGGCCTCCCCTCCCCTCCCCTGGGCCCGGCCTCCCCTCCCCTCCCCTGGGCCCGGCCTTCCCTCCCGTGGGCCCGGCCTCACCTCCTCTCCCCTCCCCTCCCCTCCCCTGGGCCCAGCCTCCCATCCCTTCCCCTCCCCTCCCCTGGGATCGGCCTCCCCTCCCCAGGGCCCGGCCTCACCTGCCCTTCACTCCCCTCCCCTGGGCCCAGCCTCCCCTCCCCTCCCCTGGGCCCGGCCTCCCCTCCCCTCCCCTCCTCTGGGCCCGGCATCCCCTCCCCTCCCCTCCCCTGGGCCCGGCCTCCCCTCCCCTCCCCTCCCCTGGGCCCGGCCTCCGCTCCCCTCGACCCACGTCCCCACCCCCACCACATCCAGCCGCCTGGCCCCCCACTCCCCACCGCCCGGCCTCCCCTCCCCTCCCCTCCCCTGGGCCCGGCCTCCCCTCCTCTCCCCTGGGCCCGGCGTCCCCTCCCCTGGGCCCGGCCTCCCCTCCCCTGGGCCCGGCCTCACCTCCTCTCCCCTCTCCTGGGCCCAGCCTCCCATCCCTTCCCCTCCCCTCCCCTGGGTCCGGCCTCCCCTCCCCAGGGCCCGGCCTCACCTCTCCTTCACTCCCCTCCCCTGGGCCCGGCCTCCCCTCCCCTCGACCCACGTCCCCACCCCACCGCATCCCGCCGCCTGGCCCCCCACTCCCCACCGCTCGGCCCCCCCGCTGCCCGGTCCCCCCTCCCTGCCGCCCGGCCCCCCTCTCCTCGCCGCACCCCCTCCCCGCGGCCCAGCCCCCTCCCTTCAGCACAGCCATCGGTCCCCTCCCTGCCCCCCGACCGGCCTCCCCTCCCCTGGGCCCGGCCTTCCCTCCCCTACCCTGGGGCCGGCCTCCACCCAGGCCCGGCCTTCCCTCCCCGCGGCCCAGACTTCCCACCCCGCGGCCCAGCCTCCCCTCCTCTAGGCCCAGCCGCCCTCCACCCCTCAGTCCGTTTCCCCCCGCCCACCCTGCGCCTCAGCCCTCTCCCCTCCCCGTCCCTCGGGCCCCCCTCTCCGCCCTTCGGTCCCCCCCTCTCCGCCCTTCGTTCCCCCCTCCTCGGCCCCCCTCCCCGTCCCTCGGCCTCCCGCCGCACGCCCCCCCCCCTCCCCTAGCCCGGCCTCCCCTCCCCACCCCTCGCCCGGCCGACCCTCCCCGCCACTCGCCCGGCCTCCACTCCCCGCTTTTGAGCCACATCCTGGATTATGCCTTCCCAGGACTGCGTTTTTTCGTGCAATCAATATACAATGTATATTGTATATGCATTGACTAGTTTTCTTGGTGTATACTTTGAACCTGTGAGTGTCTCGATTGCGCTGGGGATAATCAGCACATGTCCAAGGTGACTGTGACTGAATCTGGTCTTACAAATTCGGCAGGACCCCACCCCTCCTTAAACTTTTTTCCTACACAGTTACCTTGCTGTGTAAGTACAGTGCTTGGTGTAGTACAACTAATCTCACCTTGTGCTGCAGTAGGGTGATGGCAAGTGGCTTCAGTATCTCTGGACTTTGGAGGTGAAAATAAATTAGTTAAGATACCTCTTCTTGGTTGGTATCAAGTGACTTGATGCTAGAAAAGTTGTAAATGTTAGAACCTTTCTACATCTATCTTTGAAGGCTGTAAGAAAGCTTATTGAAAGAAATCTTGAACAAAAGATTTGTTCAGGATTTCTTTCAATAAGCTTTCTTACAGCCTTCAAAGATGGAGTATCCCATAAAGTATCCTTATGCGAAAGGCTTCCCATACAGTTTGCCCATTATGGAAAAATCCATAAACCGTCGATATTTTATATTATGTTGTATATAGAATTGAGGAGACACCGTGCATCAGAGTTTCACAGTTGGGAAAGTAATGCAGCTGTTTTCACCCAACACCATAGGAACTGTGAATAATAATGGTTTATTTCTTGTGAATATATTACTTGTAGGTACCAATTACGAACCCATAGCTCCTCCTGAAGCATTTTGCAGAGTGCAAATATGATACAACTAAAATGTATCAACTCAATTTTATTAAAGATACCCATTAGGGATATTGCAGTGAATTTTTACATCTGGTTTAAAATGGATTTCTGCCCTAGAAGTGAAAACAAACATAACAGATTAATGGAAATGAAATAGAACAGACTGTGATCTTTAGAGCACTGCTGATGTCTTAGTTTAAAATGGTTGTTTGTGGAGGAGAAACCTAGCTCTGATATACTTGAGTACATACAGCTGGAATCCTGCAGCTGTAGGATTCTTACACAGCACATCCAGCTGTCTGCACCATTAACCAAAAGTGCTGAAATAAATTAACAAGCACCATATTGATGAGCCCCTTTTTCATTGTTTCTCTTATTTTATAAATACACCTTTTCAAAAATTGTGACTGGCAATAATCACCCATATGTGTCCTTCCCTGCATTAGTAAGAATACCGAAGGCCATTTGAATTCATTTCAATGTGGTGTTGCTGCCACTAATTAATAATGTAACTAAAATATCTGTAATTATAGTGGGTAGATGAGGAGAGCACCGAGCATTCAAAGTCAGAACAGCAATTCCATAATCTACCAAAGGTCCTTTCCTTTAAGGTATATAACTTAATTTCTATTAACTGCTAAGAGCTGCATTTTGCTTCATCTGTGCATTAATATGCAGTTGTGCCCCACTAATTCATGGCAACATTTAGGAGGTAAAATTATTAAATTTGTCCTCAGTGTTGGTATGCATTCCTGCTTTCTCGGAAATTTGTTCTTGGGGATGTAGATTGTGAGTTTTTTAAAGTATATATTTATCTGACTTGTTTTACTTTATACCCGTACTATACAGTGCCGAATGTTGGAGATGCACAAGTTGGTACAAAATTTCTGAAAGAAACAATTTTTCCAGATGGATTCATTGACATTGACTTTGATGGCCACAATTTTGTGTGGCCAATTAACCTACCCTGCACATCATCTTTATGTTGTGGGGGTGAGACCCACGTAGACACAGGGAGAATGTGCAAACTCCACACGGACAGTGACCCGGGGTCGAGCTAGGAATCTTAACCTCAGTGGAACTTATCTGTATTTGGAAACCCAAAAGGCTGAGATGAGAGGGAGATCCCAAGAATTGTTTAGGCTATATTCTTCTCCACGCTGAAGCTCTGTTGGTGAGAACCTCCAGATATCTTTTGGGACTAGCATTCTGTTTTCACAGGAGGGAGCACCAAATTGACAGCATCAAAACCCTATGAACGTTATCCTTTACAGCACATCAGGGCGGCGCAGTGGTTAGCACTGCTGCCTATGATGCTGAGGACACGATGCCGCCCCTTGTGTGTGGAGTTTGCACATTCTCCCTGTGTCTGCGTAGGTCTCACCCTCAGAACCCAAAGATGTGCAGGGTCGGTGGATTGGCCACGCTAAATTTCCCCTTAATTGTAAAAACATAATTGGGTACTCTAAATGTTCTTTTTAAATCCTTTCCAGAACATTTTATTTACCAGCCAACCTCAGCAGAGACCATATTTGTCCTGTGTGTATGCATGTGCCTGCATGCCGCTGGGTATTTTACCTGAGGAAGGAGCAGTGCTCCAAAAGCTCATGTTTGAAACAAACCTGTTGGACTTTAACCTGGTGTTGTAAGACTTCTTACTGGGTATTTTAAAAGGGCAGATAGTTACACTTCCAGATTTCAAATTGTTTCTTGACATGTTTTGAAACCTGTTTTTAAAAGAAGTATTGTTTTGAACAATGATTGAAAGAAGCTCAGTTAAAATCTCTTCTATTTGGGGTCTAACAGTAGCAAAAGTAAATAATTGGCCCTTTTGGTAAGTGGGTTAAACATTTGTACTAGTATTGCTGCACACATCCTCCCTTCACAATAACACCATGTTCAGCAGAGAACATGGATTTCAAATGTAGTTCCAGCAGAGATCACCACCTAACAGTTAGAAGTTGGAAAGATGCTTTTTTTTTCATCTACCTTATCCAAGGACCATCTTGGTCAAATCAGTATACTCAGCACAGACCAGGAATTGAACCTAGAACCTACTTGCTCTCTTGAGCTTCCTGCTTAGTCACTTACAGTTCACTGAGAGGAACGACTGAACTTTCCGCCTTCAGACATGTATTCATAGCACAATTTCCTTCCCCTTTCCTGAACAAATTATTTTGTGAGCCACCTTAATCTTACCTAAGTGCCCATTTGTCACTTGTGCGTCTTGATGGACTGTTCGCAGTTATCTGAGTGCCAGTAACAGCAAGACAGATCCTATTCTCACCCAAAGATCATGCACATACATCCTAGGTAAGTGCAGAATATAAACAAGAATGTTGATTGCTCAGTACAGAAGCCCAGATACCAAATTCAGGGATGTGAAATTTCTATTGTGGTGAAATTCAGACTTTTGGACAATGGAATCTTGCCCTCTTAATTTTTTCTAGCCTCTGCCTCCTCTGGGTTGCTGTACGTCCATCGCGGCCAATTGCCTGGAAAATCTCCCCTAGGGAGTTGTGGAATCAAAGTGCCCATGGGTCCTGCAGGGCCAGGGGGGAAGATGGGGAGGATGGTATTGAGAAGAGGGTCTGCTGGGTGAGTGGAGGGGTAGGGAATTGCACTGCTGAGTGAGAGAGAAGTGTGTTGGGGAGAGGAGGCTTCACGGAGTCTTCTGTCTCGAGCAAAATGGAGATCATGTCAGAAACCTACATATTTGAACTGATCAGAATTACAGAATAATTACAGAACATAATGAGGCCATTCAGCCTTTCTGTCTGTGCTGGCTCTCTGCAAGGGCAATTCACCGAGTGCCAATATACATGCGTATATAAAATCATAACATTTTTAGGAAGTACAGTAAAACACAGATTTTCAAATGATATGATGTAATATAAGTGAACGTTAATAATTGTATGCTGAATGTTACTTTGCTCCTTTACTGCTGTTTTTTTGCTGGCATCTGGGGTTAGGTTCATTTTCAAGAGCTATTTTATGACATTGATTCATGAGATTTGGGCATCGCAGGCAAGGTGAATACTTACTGCCTCTCCTAATTACCCTTGAAATGATGGTGAGGAATTAAATGGGGTCGCGTTGGAAAAATGTTGATGAAGCACTGCTGCTTTGCTTCACATGTACATCATCCAGCAAGGTCATGTTTTGTTAATATGGACTTCATTCCTGTATTACATGCACTAACTGCATTGAATGTTGAAATGTTGAAGTCATTTTGGTGAATTGATACAAATGCACTGGTCCACAGTCTTTTCAATAATGAGAAGGTAAACAAAGGGAAACCGATGGCCCAGATCTTCTGAAGTGTCAATTGTCGTCAGATTGTCACACCACTCGAACATTTCCCAGAATTAATGCCACTCTCCGTGTTTCTTACCCGCATCTTCCTAGCCTGGTTGACCAGAAATTCCTCCATTAGGAAACTGCATCAAAGTGCGGGGGGGGGGGGGGGGGCATCGAAGTGCAGGGGCGGGGGTGAAGCTGGAGAGAGAGACAGGACACTAGCTGTCATATTGTACGTTTTAAAGGTCCAATACGGATGTTAGTGAATGGGTGAGTGGATGAATGATTGAATGGATAGGGTGGTAATGTGGGTAGAGTGGGTTAGGTGAGGTGGTCGGGGGGTAGGGTGGCAGGTGGAAGAGATGGTCCTCGGATCTTGGAGGGGTGGTCACTGGAGTGCTCGAGGGTAGTCGAGGGGGTCAGAGTAGTTGTGTGGCAACGGGGAGATGGCGGGAGTCAGAGGGTTGGCTGGAGGGATGGGGGGAGCTTTGGGGGAGTTGGTAGTCAGTATCAGTATTTGGGGAAATCGGTTTTGGAGTTGCTCAGGAGTTCTTCTATCTAACATTTCCTGGATAACTATTAAGTTGGAGTCAGAGGAAGGGATAGTGTCGGTGTTTTACAGGGTTATTTTGGAAGAGGAGAAGGCACCATTGGAAGGATTCAAAGCAAAGGAGAGGATGAGCCAGCTCTTTGAGGGGGTAGAAGATGTGTGTGAACCTTGCAGGGAGGGCCCCGCAAACCATATGTTTTGGTCCTGTCCAAAGCTGGAGGATTACTGGAAGGAGGTGTTTAGGGTAATCTCTAAAGTGGTGCTTGTGAAACTGGACCCGGGCCTCGGGAAGCCATATTTGGGGTGTCGGGCCAGCCGGGATTGGAAACGGCTGCAGAGGCAGATGTTGTAGCCTTCGCCTCGTTGATTGCCCGAAGGTGGATCCTGTTGGGATGGAGATCAAACTCTCCACCCTGTGCCCTAGCATGGCGGGGGGACCTGTTGGGATTCTTAACTCTTGAGAAGGTTAAGATGGAACTGAGGGGAAGGATGGAGGGGTTCTAGAATTCATGGGCATTATGCACTTTTAAGAATTGGATAACATCGGACATTAGGGGGGTGGGGTTGGGAGGGGCGAGGAGAGGGGCACTATGTGTTAATGCTGACTAGAACATAGAACATAGAACAGTACAGCACAGAACAGGCCCTTCGGCCCTCGATGTTGTGCCGAGCAATGATCACCCCACTTAAACCCACATACCCCTAACCCAACAATCCCCCCCATTAACCTTTACACTACGGGCAATTTAGCATGGCCAATCCACCTAACCCGCACATCTTTGGAGTGTGGGAGGAAACCGGAGCACCCGGAGGAAACCCACGCACACACGGGGAGGACGTGCAGACTCCACACAGACAGTGACCCAGCCGGGAATCGAGGGATGATTCCTGATTCCATTTTGTTATTTGTTTATGTTAACATGCGGGCTGATGTTTGGGGTTTTGGTGGGAGAATGGGATTGTTGTTGGTGATATGGAGATTGACATTCGTTACTGCTTATTGTTTATTGGTGGTGTAAATTTCGGAGAAAATGTGAAAAAGGCGGAGAATAAAAATATTTTTTTAAAGTTAGAGTCAGAGACTTTTGCAGAGAGTCTCGGGGAGCAGGCGCATTGTCCTTCAAAAGTTAAAACTTCCTGGACAATTTCCACATTGACGAGCATATTAGGTCTTCCACGGTATCCCAATGTGCACCTTCATTCATATGTCCACTCTCTGGCGATCCAGAGACTGGAAGATTTTGACCAATGTTTCTACCCATTTGAAGTCTAATAATTCCACATATTTGAAGTGATCTGGAAACATTTCCCTTTTGCTTTTGATGATAGAAATTGCAATTATTACATGACTCCTTGTCACAAAACATTTTCAGAATTTTTTTGTCTTCAACCACAAGTTATCATGCTGTTTTCTCATCGACCACTCTCATTTTTACAAATAAAGCATTCCTCTGAAAACTGAGCCCAGGATAGTCCTGCTCTTGTATCTTCTAATAACACCAAATACTCAAGTCATTGGCGTAATTAGTAATGCAGCAAAATAGATGAGCTGAATGGCCTTATTTTATTCCTATTTTCTTAAATAAGGCAAATCGAATAAGAGTCACATCTATACAGCAAAGTATTTGAGATGTCATTGTTTTGTCAAAGCAAACATTTCAACCTTCAGTTTCTCGTCACAAATTTCACATTTCCAAGTATGAAATTAGATTTTGTGCTTGGCAAGTCTCGCCATCAGCAAACTTTCGAAAAATCCAATAATTATCGTTGACACTTAACTTTTTTTAAATGTTTTGTTTAAAAAGTGCTGAATCTTGAGAAGCGGCTTTGATAAATTGCTGAGCCTCATATTGTAAGTGAGTTATAGATAGTTATTTACTCTTCTGAGAAGTTAATATCGGATTCCAAAAGTACTGATTCAGTACTTTATTCGAAGAGTAGTTAAACACCCAGATCTAGAAGGGCTCTGATTTTTTTTTCCCCTGGTGTGTACTAGATTAACAACTCGGCACAGAAAATCACTGATAATTGGCTTTGGACACCTTCGTTAAGAAAGGGAAAATAATCCATAGCTTCCACTCCTGACCACTATCCTATAATTCAGGCACAAAAATAATCTTAAAAGGGACTGTGGATCACTTCATAAAGGATAAAGCTAGGATCAAAGATGGCAAGCTTGATTTTCAAACTCAGAGTTAGTTGAGCTCAGCCTGAGTAGCAATTAACATCAGCAGTAAAAAATTAGGGAGCAGATAATTGGTCACATTTTCACTTATGAATATAGGTCCTCATGGCTGAACAGTCATTTTGAAACTGGTACTGACTGCCTTTGCTCACACATGAAATATGGCCAAATCAGCAAGTTCATGGAGGCTACCAATACCTGAGCAATCATAACCCAGCAAAATAATAAAGGCTGCCAATAGCTGTGGGACCATATCCCATCAAGATAATGGATACTGCCAGTACCTTTGGGACCATGCTCCAGCAGGAGTCAGAGAAGAAAAAAAAATGTTTCATTTGCCTTCATTACAGCTTTACCTATTTTTTCGTTCCAATGGTTTGGGAAGACAAGGGAAAATAGCAATATTGTGGATGGTTTGTATGTGAAGATTTGAAAGATCAACGATTTAAGGAATACGACTTCCTGTGGAAGTCCTAATATGTTCATCAATGTGGAATTTCAGAAACCAAGACTCAAATAAAATATTGCTTGAGCTGCTTAAATGCAATTCTAGCTTAAGCTTCACATAAAAACATTGTATGCACATTACTGAGCTAGCTAAAAATCTAAAATCATCGAAAGTACTGAAGAAGCGCAGTCAGCACAAGATGCACAATATCCTTATTTACATTTTCATATGCTGTTTCCAAAAAATATCATGTTTCAATAATAGCACAAATAAATTTGCAACTTCAATATTTTCATTCCATCTAGGTCCTTCGCTCCCCCACACAGGCAGTATAATTAAATGTTAAATTGCAAGACCCAATCCTGGATTCAATTTTTAATCTCGATAATGTTCAGAATGCTGACCCCCTCAGTGTTTCTCCTTCCCACCCCGGGTAGTGTCATTTGTCAAAACATTGATAATTTTTGACAGCTCGCTAGTTAAATTATGGGCAAAAATACATGGTAATTTTTAAAGGATCATACTTTACATTCATAGTTAACATTTCTGGGCTGGAATAATGGATTTAGTATATATTCCTGTATTTTGGAATTTATAAATTTTCCTGTAATTGACCGTCAAAGTATTTTATCACAACACCAACATTCCAATAGAGTTTCATGTCATAGCACTTTGAAATGTGAAGCTAGCATCATAACTAAGAATAATAAATACAAAATAAGGTTATATTTTCTCTTAGTTATATACAGATGCCAATTCTCTCTTTAAACTGCTGACCCTTATTAAGGTTTAGTTCCAAGTGTTCTGACAGCCATTTGGTACCTTGCCCAATTGGCTATTATTGCATGTGAGCCTAGATGATTCACTGTCAGCAGGCTATCCAATCCTGGAGGGCAGTTGCTCCAAATCTGATCCTGTTACTTTCTAATCTCCATGGATGTGGACTTTACAGCAAGAGTCATAGGCTGGCAATGAAAAGCAGGATGCTCAATTGTCTCTTTGTTCCCTCCACCCCAAGCATGTTTCCCAATATGTGCCTGGCTGCAAAAAGCGAAATCAGCAAAGGTCTCAAATTGAATACTGGTAGTTACACACAAGAATAAGTATCTCGCTCAAGATTCAGACCATGTAAGGTTGTCTACGGAAGGAGATAATATGGCTATTGTGTCAGTCACTTTGGTGATTCCTTAAAAAAAATTTAAACAAATCCCACTTCTCGACTTTCCCCACATAGCCCTGAAGGATATACCGTTCATGCTTACAGCTTTAACATAATCATTATGTTCTTATCAGTTTGAATGTTCAATTATGTTGCAACAGAAATTGCATCAAGAGCGATGTTAACCCCACAAACAATAGGAAGAGCTCCAAAGCACCGGAGTGGATCCAGCCTCCATTGACCTGTCACTCAAAACCCTAGAGGGTACTTGGGCTCTCAGCACCATGTATCTTTGTCATTTGTATTAAGAGAGAAATGCTACTAAATAAAAGCATTTTACTTGACTGGACTTCAATGCTGGGAAAATCAAAATGGCTAGCAAATGGGAAGCTCTGCTTTGTAGATCATTCCATGGTGTTGATAGCTGATTTGTAAACTCAAGCTTTTAAAAAATATTTTTTATTCTTTTTCACATTTTCTCCCAATTTCACCCAACAATAAACAATAATCAGTAACTAATGTAATGTCAATCCCCATATCATAACAACAACCCCATCCTCCCACCAAACCCCAGACATTAGCCTGCATGTTAACATAAACAAATGACAAAAAGGACTCCAGAATCACCCATAGTCACCATTTACACACACAGTCCCTCTCTTCTCTTTCCCTCCCCCCCCCCCCCCTCCCAAATGTTCGATGGGATCCAATTCTCAAAAGCACATAATGAATAACGCCCATGAATTGTAGAACCCCTCCATCCTTCCCCTCAGTTCAATTTGACCTTTTCAAGCGTCAAGAATTCCAGCAGGTCCCCCCGCCACGCCAGGGCACAGGGTGGAGAGGTTGATCTCCACCTTCGGGCGATCAACGAGGCGAAGGCTATAAACATCTGCCTCCGCGCCCATTTCCAACCCCGGCTGATCCAACACCCCGAATATGGCCTTCCAAGGGCCTGGGTCCAGTTTCACGTGCACCACTTTAGAGATTACCCTAAACACCTCCTTCCAGTAATCCTCCAGCTTTGGACAGGACCAAAGCATATGAACGTGGTTTGCGGAGCCCCATCCCCCCCGCAACGTTCACACACATCTTCTACCCCCTCAAAGAGCCGGCTCAAAACTCAAGTTCTTTAATGAAATGTCGTTATCCAATGCCAGTTATCTAAATATATGTTCAAATATCCAAAATTCAGTGCCAACCTTCATTAGGTCCCAATTAGTAGAACTCATTCTTTGGGGTTTAAGGTACATTCATTACTACAATCTGAAAAACGCTCAGTTTGGGTTCCGTCAAGGTTACTCAACTCCTGACCTCATTACAGCCTTGGTTTAAATATGGGCAAAAGAGCTGAATGCCAGAGGGGAGGTGAAAGTGACTGCTCTTGACACGAAGGCAGCATTTGACATCCAGAATATGGCATCAAGGATCCCTAGCTAAACTGGAGTCAATGGAAATCAGAGGGGAAACTCCACTGCTTGGACTCGTACCTGCCACAAAGGAAGTTGGTTGTGGTGGTTGGAGGTCAATCATCTCAGCTCTAGGACATCACTGCAGGAGTTCCTCGGTGGTGTCCTAGACCCAACCATCTTCAGCTGCTTCATGAATAACCTCCCATCATGAAGTCAGAAGTGGGAATGTCTGCGGATGACCCCGCAATGTTCCCCATTCGCAACTCCTCAGAATGCATCAAGACCTGGACAGTATCTAGGCTTGACCATCTCCTACAAGAGAGGATCTGACCACCGCTCCTTGACATTCAATGTCACTACCATCGCTAAATTCCCCTCAATCAACATCCTGGGGGTTACGATTAATTAGAAATTGAACTGAACTAGCCATATTAGTACTGTGGCTACCAGGTTAGATCAAAGGCTAGGAATCCTACGATGAATAACTCACGTCCTGCCCACCATCTACAAGGCACAAGTCAGGAATGTATTGGAATAATCTCCACTAGCCTGGATGAGTGCAGCTCCAACAACGCTCAAGCATGACACCATTCAGAACAAAGCAGCCCGCTTGATTGCTCCGCCTTCCACAAACATTCAAAACCTCCACCACTGATGAACAATGACAGCCTTGTGTACCATCTGCAAGATGCACTGCAGTAACTCACCAAGGTTCCTTAGGCAGCACCTTCTAAACCCACGACCACTATCATCTAGAAGGACAAGAGCAGCAGATACCTGTGAACCCCACCACCTGGAGTTCCCCTCCAAGTCACTCAGCCTGACTTGGAAATATATCGCCGCTCCTTCACTGTCGCTGGGGCAACATCATGGAACTCCTCCATAACAACACAGTGAACTGCAGTGGTTCAAGAAAGCAACTCACACCACCTTCTGAAGGACAACTAGGAATGGGGAATAAATGCTGGCCTAACCAGTGACGCCCTCATCTCGTGAAATGAATGAATGAATAATTAAATAATGGCGACGCATGCCTTGCTGCTTACTATACTGCCCTGGGATCCATGGGATTTACTGTCTGCCTGATGAAGAGTAACCCTGTTTTTATTGATTATCAAATAGGCAACTATCCTCTTTTAGGAGAGAGAAAAACTGGTCTCTTTGGGCCAAATTGGCTGCAAGGTAACATATCGGACAATGAGAGATTGATGGGTAGATTTGGTAATCTTATATCTGAGCCAAAGTAGTTCCGTACTTCTTTAGAATACAGTTAATGATTGACTTAGACAGCTTTGGTGCTTTGTTGGGAGCCTCAAATAACCTTACAAGTTAATGTCCGTGGTGGTCCAAGTTATGAGACAGCAGTGCTAACCACTGTGAAACCGTGCTGCCCTATGCCTCATGTTTCAACTTTCCCCCATGTTAAGATAACTGTGGGTGAAACACCTGTGGTCTGTACTCAGTATGCCACTCTAAACATTCAGAACTTTTATGATGAACAGGCACAAATTCCATGGAATAACATGGCAGGCAGCTAAAATGTCAACAATTTACTGTAGACCGTAATGAGGTCTTGCTAATGTTGATTTGATTTCATTCAGCACGCAAGATTTTGTTGGAACAATGTAAACTTATATAGAATTAAATGGGTGGCACGGTAGCACAATGGATAGCACTGTTGCTTCACAACGCCAGCATCCCAGGTTTGATTCCCGGCTTGGGTCACTGTCTGTGCAGAGTCTGAACGATCCCCCGTGTCTGCGTGCGTTTCCTCCGGGTGCTCCGATTTCTTCCCATGAGTCCCGAAAGACATGCTTGTTGGGTGAATTGGACATTCTAAATTCTCCCTCACTGTACCCAAACAGATGCCGGAGTGTGGCGACTCGGGACTTTTACAGTAACTTCATTGCAGTGTTAATGTAAGCCTACTTGTGACACTAATAAAGATTATTATTATATAATTTGTGGCCTTTTATTTCACCCAGTTTCATTCACTGAAAGAAAAAAAACACAGGACCGGATTTTCACAACAGCGAAGACTTCAAGAAATTTTCACTCCGGGTGGGAAGGGGAAAGATAGATCAGGCCTGACTCCCCCTGGTGCAGATCAGAATTAGACATGGCTGCCACTGACTGCCAAGGCCTGCCTTGGTTCTCTAGAACTGCGTCCAAGTTGTTTTCTTAAACATTAGGCCTTCATCCCTCATTCTAACAACCTCCTCATCCACCCCCCCCCCCCCCCCCCCCCCCCCGTCACCTCCATACCAAGATAATGGTAATCCATGCTCCCATCCACCTTCATAATCCCTTGTAGCCTTCATGCCAACCAACCCACTCATCTTGGCCCTCTCCATGCCAACTCACCCAGTATCCACCTTGGGCAGACTTCAGGAGCCATGTTAAGATTAAATTAAAAGTCTAAATATCTATTAAAGCCTTCACTATATTAAAATATCATTAGTGTTCATGAAAACCCATTCAAATTTTTTAACCTTCTCAAGTGCTTTCGTGCCAGAAAACAAACAAACTTCAATTAATAACCCCACATCAAACTCAACTAATCCTTTAATAACCTCCTTGAGCTGTCAAACTGTGAGTTTAGGATGCCTTTCTGGGACAATTATAGCTTGTTGAAAGCAGCCAAGTTGTTGCAATATCAACGAACAGTTATTGTAACTGCTGGAACAGAGATTTGCAATTCTCACTGGTACACAGGCAGCTTTTTAAAAACATTTTTTAAATAGCTGGGGGTTTAAATAGAGTCACATCATGACATTTCTGCAGACCAGATCTGCCATTCAAGAGCATTTACGCCGACTCTTTAAAAAAATTGTGACTTTAATACTGTTAATGCAGCAAAAATAGGGTCAGCAGTAAGTTCAAATGACCCTGCTGACTATGGATTTCCCTCATGTGTCCCACCCACTTTTCCCCACCCTTTCTATTTTCCAAAATAGAATCTGTTGGAAATGGGGGGCAGATTTATACATTGTGGTCCCACCCACTGTTTTTCAAGGTTCATGAGATCTCAACTCTGTGAAAATCTGACTTTTATTTATATTGCAACTTTGAGGATTTCAGAACATGTCAGAGTACTTAACCAATTAATTACTTTTGAAGTGTATTCACTTTTATAAAGTTGGGAAATGTGGCAACCAATTTTCTTTAAGCAAAGTGGAGTGATACATGACTGAATAAACATTCTTTATTTAGTGATGTTGGTTGAAGGATAATTATTGGCCAGGACACCAGAAATAAAAATATAATATACTGGAAATATGCCCTTTGTCAGAGAGCTTCGGTGAAAAAAGAAACAGAGTTAAAATTTACCAGAACCAGAAAACCTCACCTGATCATCAAATCCCACCATGGGATCTTTTACATCAAAATGAGAGGATGGAGAGGACTCTCGTTTTGTGTCTCATTCTAAGACCAGCACCTCCAACAGTGCTGCACTCCCTCAGTGCCACAGTGGAACATCAGCCAAAATTACAGGCTCGTGTCTTGGAATGGGATTTGAACCCACTTCTGATTCAGAGGCAAACATACTAACATGAGCACGGTTAATATTCCAATGAATAGATGGAAGGAATCCACACTGAATGTAGAATTACAAACACCAGCTCTTTAGTCCTCTCGTTATACTGAATTTGAGACATTGATGTACATTGTAATTTGCTATATTACTTAAACAAGATCACCTCCTCCCTCGCCGCCACCTTCAGAGCCTCCCAAACAACCGACGCGAGACCTCCCCCGTGCAATTAAATCCCACATATTCCTCAATCACCTTCCCTATCTTGTCACAGAAGCTCCAGCCCGCCAATAACCTCACATCTATTCTTCACCCAACCTCTGGACTGTCACCTTCTCCAAAACCACATCCATCCAATGTGGAGCGTGATCCGAGATTACAATTGCCGAGTTGTCCGACCTCTCGCACCTCCCAGGCACATCACAACCTGTTCGACCAAGTTCCAACGGCCACGATCCCTACCCCGGCACACTCCCGTTCACTAGCCCCCCTCCTCCCATCCCCTCCTCACATACCCCAATAATCCCCCCCCCTCATATTAAAGAACAATGCAAAACCGTGCCCACAGAAAAAACAAATAAAACCAAAACCCAAGACACATGTGAACAAATGTAAACAAAACCCTCCCCATTCAAGAAACAGAAAAACAAAACCCCAATCAGATAGAAAACCCCCCCTTAAGAGAAAACACCATCCCTGTCCCCACAAACCAAGTTCAAGTCCCAACTCTAATCTCAGTCCCAATCCTTCAGCCTTAACGAATGCCTCAGCTGCCTCTACAGTCTCAAAATAAAAATCCCTCAAGTTATACATCACTCTCAACCTCGTGGGGTAGACCACTCCAAATCTCACTCCTCTGCTATACAATGATGCCTTCACCTGTCAAAGGCCGCTTGGTTTCTCGCCAGATCCGCCATCTGATCTTGGTTTATTCAAGTCTTGGTACACCAACGCCTTCCCACTTCACCTCTCGTCTCTGCTTCGCCCAGCTCATGTGGAACTTTTGAAAGCAGATTATAACCGCCCTTGATGGCTCATATGTTTTAGGCTTCGGTCTGAGATACCAATGTGCCCTGCCCAACCCGTGGTGGGAGGGTCCATCCCCCTCCCCCATCAACTCCGCAAACATCTATGCAAAGTCCTTGGTCAGCCTCGGACCTTCCAGCCCCTCAGGCAGGCCCACAATTTGCAGATTTTGTCTACTTGACCTGTTGTCTATTTTTTTTAAATGTTTTATTGAGGCATTTATATTGTAAATTTTAACACAATGGACTACCACACACCACAAAACCAGCCAACATGGATTACATAACCAACACCCCAACAGAAATTCCCCACCAACCTGCCCCACCTTGTCCTCCTGCCCCTGCCCACTCTTTTTAAACCACCCCCCCCCCCCACACTGCTGACAGCTTAGTTCTTTCCAAAGAAGTCAATAAATGGCTGCCACCCACCATCGAGTCCCTCAGGGCGAACTTCATTTTCTCAAGCCTGAGAAACCCAGCCATATCACTCACCCACACCCCCGACTTCGGGAGGGGTCCAAGTCCCTCCATGCTAGCAAGATCCGTCTCAGGGCTACCAGGGAGGCAAAGGCCAAGACATGGCCTCTCTTGCCCCCTGGACTCCCGGGTCTTCTGATACGTCACAAATCGCCACCTCTGGTCTCAGGACGACCCTTACCTTCAGAACCTCTGACATAACATCAGCAAACCCTTGCCAGAATCCCCCAAGCTTCGGAGAAGCCCAAAACACGTGGACATGGTCCGCGGGCCCATCCACGCGCCGCCCACACCTATCCTCCACCCTTGAAAAAACCTGCTCATCATGGCCACAGTCATATGTGCCCTGTGGACCACCTTAAATTGTATACAGCTGAGCCTGGCGCATGACAAGGATGCATTAACTGTCCTCCTTGCATCTTCCCACAGCTCAGCCTCCAGCTCCCTACCCAACTCTTCCTCCCATTTCCACTTCACCTCCCCTATCGGGGCTCCCTCCCAGTCCATTAGCTCCTTATAAATTTCCAACACCTTCCCCTCCCCTACTCCCACTTTCGACACCACCTTATCTTGTAGCCTCTGGGACGGCAGGTGCAGAAAAGTCATTACCTGCCTCCGCACAAAGTCCCTCACCTGCAAGTAGCGGAACCCGTTCCCAACGGACAGCACAAATTCCACCTCCAGCTCTTCAAAGCACAGAAAGCCCCTGTCTATAAACAAATCCCCCCCCCCCGTCTATTTTTAAATTACTTGTTAGTTCACCCTCATGGTTTATCTTCTCCCTCTTTTTTGATCATCTTTTCTTATTTTTTAAAATCTTTCCCAATCATCTGGCTTATCATAAATTTTTGCCATGTGGTATGTTTTTTCTTTCACTTTAACATCATCCTTGACTTCCTTAGCTAACCACGGTTGATTTATCCCCTTCCCAGAATCCTCATTCCTCATTGTGATATATCTTTGTTGTGAGTCATGAACTATTTTGATAAACGTCTGCCTTTGCTGATCAATCATCTTTTTGGCCAACTCGGTCCTCATTCCTTTGTAATTACCCTTATTTAAGTGTTGCACAGTTGTTTCTGACCCAGGTTTTTCACTCTCAAGCTGAAAGCTACATTTTACCATGTTATGGTCGCTGTTTCCTTTTACTCTGAAATTGTTTATTCAACCTGCCTCATTATACATTACCAGATCCAAAATAGCTTGATCCCTGATGGATCCACAATATACTGTTCTCGCAAACTGTCCCAAATACACTCTGAATTTTTCCTCGAGGCTACAGCTATCAATTTGATTTTCCCAAACGCATGAAGATTAAAATCATTCAAATACTGCCTTTTTGACATACCCTCCTGACTTCCTGGTTTATTCTCCATCCTACAGTATAGGGTACTATAGACTTCTCCCACCAGTGCCGTCTTCTCCTTGTTATTCTTACTTCTACCCATATGGATTCTACATCATCGATCCAAGATCATTTCTTGCTATCATACTATTCCATCGAGTATTAACAAAGCACTCTTTCCTTCATGCCTGTCCTGATAAAAAGTCTTTTACCCCTGAATTTTTAGTTCCCAGCTTTGGTCTCCTTGTAGCCATGTCTCTATAATGGCTATACGATCATAGTTATTATCCTCAATATATGCCGTTAATTCATTTATTTTGTTCTGAATACTACATGCGTTTCAGTAAAGAGCATTAATTTTGCCTTTTTACCATTTTTTCTCCTTTGACCCTATTTGCTGCTGCTTTTTATGTTTGCACACTCTGTCCCTTTCTGTCATACTCCGGGTATCATTACCTAAAGTTGATCTTTTCTCTACATCCCAGTAATTTTTTTTTAAATATTTTTATTCTCCATTTTCACATTTACCTTCAAAATTTACACCCCCCAACAAGCAGTAAACGGTAACAAATACAAAGTCAATACCCTTAACATCAACAACGATCCCATCCTTCCACCACCCCAACCAACGGCCCACCTGTCAATATCTGCATCAAATAAAACAAACCCTCCCACGGTGGAAAGAAAAACAAAGGAGGAAAAGAAAAAGGAGTCCGGAATCGCCCTTGGTCACCATTAACCTAGAGTCTCCCCCCCTCCCCCTACCCCCCCCCCCGACACTCAATGCCATCCAGCCTCCGAAAGAGTACCGCAAATGACACCCAAGAGTTGTAAACCCCCCCCCCCCCCACCCCCACTCCTCCCCTCAACTTCCTCTTGTAAAACTCCTCCCCCCAACTTTCCACCCTGGCTACACTCATCGGACCCTGTTCTGCCAGGCTCCGATAGCCCCAGGCTCTCCCCCCCCCACCTCACCCCGTTCACTGGCCGGCTTAAACCGGCCAGCGTGGAAGCCCCCGCCCGCGTCTCTTTCCCCCTTGCCCGGCCCCAGGAAAATCCAGAAGTCCCCTTTAGTCCCCCACATACACACCCACACCCCAAAGAACCCTCATTATGACTGAAAGTCCCATTTCTTTGCTTGTCCAAATATACACAATGTTGGGTCCTGGAGCCCATACACCACGCAGTGAAACAAGAAAGAAAAGATACAGTCATGAGGCTACATCAGTACATGACCATTTCTCAATTCTGCCACAGTCCTTCTGTCTTTGCAAACTCCTCCGCTGCTTCCGCAGTCCCAAAATAAAAGTCCTTGAACTTGTAGGTCACCCTCAGCTTCACTGGATATACAATGCCGCACTGCACCTTGCTAATGTACAGTGCCCTCTTCACCCGGTTGAAGGCAGCCCGCCTCCTTGCCAGCTCCACCGTAAAGTCCTGGTATACACGTATACCAGCTCCAGCCCACTGCACCACCCGCTTCTGCTTAGTCTACATCCCAGTAATGACTGGAACATTACATTCTGTAGTCTCTCCTTCCTTCCCTATGCACGGTATGCGTTGTCCATGCAGCATGCAAGAAACAACACTTTTCACTCTATACTAATACATGTGACAATAATGAATCAAATCAAATAAATAGCTGTCTTGCAATGTAAGGCAACTGAAATAATGACTATGAGCTTGTCTGCATCACTCACATCCTAAAGCTTTATTTTAAATAATTTTATAGTTTGTGGACATTATGGTCTCGGCCAACATATTGTAAATTGCTCTTTGGGCAAAGTATTTGAAGGCAGATATTGAATTCCACTGCAGAATTAAGTTGAGTAGAGAGAGGGAGAAAAAAAGCAAAAAGAAAATCTTATTTTGTAAACCTAAATTTCTGTGATTTTACAGTTTCAACTTTCAATACTATTCAACTTTAAAACAAAAGATGTAATAAGTTATGGAAAACTGTACTACAATCAGTAGACATCCTGTTGTTATCATTGGTCCATGTATGAAATTACTTGACAGACCAGTGCCTTTATCAGGATTCAACTAAAATTTGTGATATGGAAAGATATCCGTTTATCTGCATATGTGTACTTTTAATCATCTATGTTCTGTGCTGTTGTCAGATCATTACATAACTTAAATGGTTTAATCTTATTTGAACTTAAGCAAATACTCTGCTAAAAATTGAGCAGATTTTGACCAGAGGAATGCGACTGATGGGTCTCAGCTCGCTGATAATGACGAAATGAAATTAGATTAGGTAGGCACAATCCGGTTAAGAAGGCGTAAGGTGTGTTCGCTTTCATTAACAGGGGGATTGAGTTTAAGAGCTGCGAGATTTTGCTGCAGCTTGGAATATTGTGTCCAGTTCTGGTCGCGTCATTCGCATCATTGGAGAGGATACAGAGATTATTTACCAGGATGCTGCCTGGACTGGAGGGCATGTATTATGAAGAAAGGTTGAGGGAGCTAGGGCTTTTCTCACTGGAGCGAAGAAGGCAGAGAGGTGACTTAATAGAGATACAAGGTGATGAGAGGCGTGGATAGCCAGAAACTTTTCCCCAGGGTGGAAATGGCTGTCACGAGGGGTCATAATTTTAAGGTGATTGGAGGAAGGTATAGGGGTCAGAGGTAGGTTCTTTACACAGAGAGTGGTGGGTGTGTGGAATGCATTGCCAGCAGAGGTGGTGGAGTCAGAGTCATTAGGGACATTTAAACGACTCTTAGACACATGGACAGCAGTAAATTGAAGGGGTGTAGGTTAGGTTGATCTTAGATTAGGATAAATGGTCGGCACAACATCGTGGGCTGTACTGTGCTGTACTGTTCTATGTTCTATATCTGGATGAGAGCCCAGAGCAAAAAAAATTGAAGCTTATATGGAAAGCAACACCTTGACTTTAATTTGTAATTTTCCTCCCCCTTCCCCAATTTTTCCCATCCTCCACTGCAGAGGCTGAATGTTGATGGAGTATGTTGCCCTTCAAGTACCCTCGCCTAAGTGGCCATTCATCCTTTGTGATCTATTACACAACTGCATGTCAGCAGGTTATTCATTTATTGGGAGCATGAGGGCAAAGCCTGATCATGCACACTTGCCAGTGGGAGCCAGTTACTCTTGCATGGAACTAATTTCTTCATTTGACTACTTGCATTGTTTCAGGTACAATCTGGTGTCTTGGCTATTTTTCATTTGTCATATGAAAGATTGTGGCGGCAGACCATTTTTGTTCATGGGGTCATCACAAGTGATCTCAAACCTATCCTTGCCAATGGCTATATATCTACTTTACAACCCTGGATAGCTGTCAAATGTAAGAATTATTGCTAGTTTTTCACCTCTTTCCCTAGCTTAGTAAGCTCAGTAAACCTACCAATGCCCATTGAAAATCAGCTAACTGAACATTAATCAGACCTAATCAGACCTAAATCTTTCCAGATCTGATTGACTACATAAGCCTTGACAGATGATTGAGAGTGGATAGGGTGGTAACTGGCCAGGTTCAATTATCCTGCTGTTTGTGTACAGGCCATACCTGGTCAATTTTCCACATTGCCAAGTGGATGCCAGTGCTGTAGCTGTACTGGAACAGCTTGGCTCGGGGCAGGTTCTGGAGCACAAGCCTTAAGTACTATTACCGGATTATGCCCATAGCCTTTGCAGTATCCAGTGCCTTCAACCATTTCTTGATATCATGTGGGGTGAGCTGAATTGGCTAAATACTGGTACCTGTGATGCTGGGAACCTCTGGTGGAGACCAAGATGGATCATCCATATAGCACTTCTGGCTGAAGATTACGGTTGATTCTTCGGGCTTATTTTTTGCACTGATGTGCTGGTCCCTCCATGAGGATTGAGATATTTGTCGAGCCTCCTCCTCCAGTAAGATGTTTGATTGGCCACCATCATTCACGGCTGGATATGGCAGGACTGCAGAGGTTAGATCTGATCTGTTAGTTGTGAGCTCACTTAGCTGTCTATCACTTGCTTGTTATGTTGTTTAACATGCAAGCAGTCCTCTGTTGTAGCTTCACCAGGTTGACACCTCATTTTTAGGTATGCTTGGTACTGCTCCTAACATGCCCGCCCGCCTACGCTTTTCATTGAACCAGGATTGATCCCCTGGCTTGGTGGTAATAGCAGAGTGGGGGTAGGCCAGGCCATGACGTTACAGATTGTGGCTGAGTAAAAATCAGAGAAAATCAAAAGAAGGGAATAAGATGGGGTAGAGAGAAAGTACAAGAATGGATCAGCCACAAACATTCAAGGCTATGGGCACAGTGCTGGCAAATGGGATTACGTGGGCAGGTCAGGTGTCTTTCATGCATCGGTGCAGACTCAATGGGCCAAGGACCTCTTCTACACTACATTATTCCGTGATTCTGTGGTCTCCATTAAATCCAAGCCACTGTCTCTGCCCTGTATTGAGCTAGGTGGTCTTGAACTGGCAGCAATTTAGCCTCAATGCCCCCAGGAAAATAAAAAATTGTCCTTGCATAGAATTTCCGAATTGTAGGTTTATGTTTCCACCTGAGAGTCCAATCCCACCTCACATAGAACAAGTTACATGGTTCATATCACTTCAGAAAATAAAAATCACGTTACTTAAATGTCCTCCACGAATGCAAAAAAAATCACATTAGAACTCGGACAATTCTGCCTTATCATAGGGTTTTATTTTAACTTAGAGTACCCAATTATTTTTTTCCAATTAAGAGGCAATTTAGCGTGACCATTCCACCTAACCTGCATATCTCTAGGTCGATAGGCCATGCTAAATTGCCCCTTAATTGGAAAAAATGAATTGGGTACTCTAAATTAGGGGCTGGTTTAGCTCAGGGCTAAATCGCTGGCTTTTAAAGCAGACCAAGGCAGGCCAGCAACGCGTGTTCAATTCCCGTACCGGCCTCTCCAAACAGGCGCCGGAATGTGGCGACTAGGGGCTTTTCACAGTAACTTCATTTGAAGACTACTTGTGACAATAAGCGATTTTCATTTTTCATTTTCAAATTTATATTAAAAAAAAGATGTATGGTACCAAATATCTCAAGCCCACTTCTTTTTTGTCATTATTCAGTTTTCACAGCATACAATTAGTTTATTAGTACCCAATTTTTTTCCAAATTAAGGGGCAATTTAGCGTGGCCAATCCACCTACCCTGCACATCTTTGGGTTTGGGGGTGAGACCCACGCAGACACGGGGAGAATGTGCAAACTCCACACGGACAGTGACCCGGGGCCAAAATTGAACCAGGGTCCTCGGTGCCATGAAGCAGCAGTGCTAACCACTGTGCCACCATGCCACCCCTTCAATTTGTCTATTTTATATGAAATATGTACAATGAAGAGAACTTAGAAAACAGTTGAAAATCAACTAGCTTTATGGGTGAATTACTTCCAATTATAATCCTGTAAGATATTATTAATTTCAACACAGTGAAGATGTAAACACTCGACAATACCTATTCTAACTCATTCTTTCCCACGTCTGTAATCTAAATCGTTCCTTGCATCCCTCAGTTTCGCAACATTCATCCTGTATTCAACATTTTTTAAACCAAAACAACAAATGTATCTAGTCGGCAGTGTTGATGTGCTGTATCATGGTCCTTGAACCTTCACCTAGTCTTCTGAATAAAAAGCAGAAGTCTTTCAGTAGAAGCTGTTCAATTTCTTCATAGCAGTCAAATTTTAAAGGTTTTTAGTTTGTAAAGTGCTTGAGTTGAAAGAAATGAACCTTGAAATATTGTATTTTTACTTTACAAACAAATCTATGTAGCAGCTCCAACAAGAGGATGCATTCTGTCTCTCCTGAGAATCTCAAAGGTGGCTTTACAAGAAAATTATACTGAACCTTCAACAAGGAAAGCTGCATTAGATGTTCCAAGTCTCAATGACGTTTGTGTTAGTTGGGGACTTTATGACTTTTCCACAGTGCACTCACTTAAAAATAGATTGTGTCTATAACTAATACTGAACAGATCGAGTGAAATGTACAAAACAATCAAAGCATGTTAAGAGTACAAATTATAGTTCATCTTCAGATGCTTAATGTGCTCCACGTCTCCTTCTGCGCTCTGCAGGCAATACTTGTTGGTTAATACCCGAGGTAAAATCGTGCAGGGGGAATTAGGTACATTAAGTGCTCATACAAGAACAGCACCAATCATAATTCCACCCCTTTTGTGTTAAATACTCTCAGGACAAACAATTATTTTATTTTTGGTTTTGCCTTTTGAATTTTGAAAAACGGAAGAAGATATTTTTAACTTGAGGGTGGGATGCAAGTAAGGCATGACAATTAAATGCTATAATTATTACCATGCAGACACAATTTACAATCTCAAGTCTGTATCACATATCACATTAAAATTATAGTAGGATTAATACAAAATTCTTACCTGAGTCGTAAGTTTGAATCTCATTTCTACCAAAAAAGAAGAATCAGAACTGAGTCTAGGCCCAAGATTGGTAATATTAAAACTGATTACTTCCTCCAAGTACTCACAAGGGAAGTACTTCCCCAAACAGAGGTAACCAATGAGTTCATTAGAAATAAGATGGAGCCTTAGGCTCAAAAGACTTGAGACAACCTGCCAGTTTGGATGGTATTTATTCCAAAGCGCTGAATGAAACGAGGGAGATTCGTCAGTAATTGATGACCATTATGAGGGAATCACTGGTTTGGTGGTGGGTAAGGGGTGCAGGGGGAGAGGAAGGAAGCAAGGAAACAGGCAGGGACAGTTGATTGAAATAGGTATTGTGATGCCCAGATTTAGAGAGGGACATAAATGGCACACACAATGCAAGCTCATTGACCTCACCTCTATTCTGTCCAAATTAATTGAATTTGTACATTTGAGGTGTATTAAGATGGAGATGAGAATACATTTTTGAGGGTTGTGACTCTTTGGAACACGCCTTCCCCAGAGAGTGACGGAGGTAGGGTCAATATATTTTTAAGGCAAGGTAAACCGATTCTTGACTAACAAGGGAGTCAAAGGTTATCGGGGTGTAAGAGGAATGCGAATGCCCATAATCAGATCAGCTGTGATATTGAATGACAGAGCAGGCTCCAGGGCCCAAATGCTCGAGTCATGCTCCTAATTTGTTTGTTCATATGTATTGTATGCTAGCTCAATAAACAGTAGTCAAGATGGTATCTCAATTGAGTGAGGAAAGAACATCCCAAGTGGACTGTGTGGAAAACCTATGACTTAGTGCATCTTGAATTCCAAAAGACGTTTGTCCCAAAATTATTCAATGCAAAACTGTGAAGATTCAGGTGAACCCTTAAAGTGAAAATAATATGGTTGATGGACAGAATAACAACTACTGATCTGGAGGAGTTATGTTAAATGGGAACAGTAGTGTCGATGTCCTGGAGCTGGTGCTGTGTTGAATTAATTACCGTTTCTCAAAATATTTGACTTGTATTGGGAAGGTAGTGGAATTGGAGGAAGCAACTTAAAAACTAGAAAGTAAATGGATAAAATAGAAGTGTGGATGGATCGATTGCTGCTGAAATGTAATAGACCATGTGCAAACATAGCAGGTAGGATGGAAAAATAAGCAACTGCATGGTGTGAAATAGCTAAGATAAAAATAGAAAGCGATTAAATAAACCTCAACATAAATAATTCCAACATGTCACTTAAATTTGCTTAATATTGGACACAAGGGGTGGGATTCTCCGACCCCCCCCCCCCCCCCCCCCCCCCCCCAGGTCGGGTTGGAGAATCGCCGGGGGGGGGGGCGACGTGAATCCCGCCCCCGCCGGCTGCCGAATTCTCCAGCGCCGGGAATTTGGCGGGGCCGGGAATCGCGCCTCGCCGGTCAGCGGCTGCTGGCAGCGGTCCCCCAGCGATTCTCCGGCCCACGATGGGCCGAGTGGCTGCCCGTTTAAGGCTGGTCCCGCCGGAGTAAATGACAACAGGTACTTACCGGCGGGACCTGGCTGCCTCCAGGGTCCTCCGGGGGGGGGGGGGGGGGAGGTGCCCCCACTGCGGCCTGGCCCGCGTTCGGGGCCCGCCAATCCGCGGGCGGGCCTGTGCCATTGGGCACTCTATTCTTCCGCGTCAACTGCTGAGGACCTCCGTGATGGCCAACGCGGAGATGAGCCGCCCATGCGCTGGGATGGCGGCAACACACTCTGGCACTCCCGTGCATGCGCCAACTCGCGCCGGCCGGCGGAGGCCCTTCGGCGGCGGTTGATGTGGCGCCAAGCCACTTCCGCACCAGCCGGCACGGCGCAAACCACTCCGGCGCTGGCCTAGCCCCTGAAGGTGCAGAGGATTCCGCACCTTCGGGGCAGCCCGCCGCTGGAGTGGTTCACGCCACTCCTTCGCACCAGAATTGCCTGCTCCGCCAACTCCCGCAGAATCCTGCCCAAGATTCTGTTTCCCTGTACTTCTTCAATTGTACCTTTGCTCAGAACAATTCCAGTCATCCTCTGGTGTCTTGCTGGAATGCCCAAACTGCATTTGGAAACCTAGTCTGAGTATTTTTGTCTATGCAAGGCATCAACCCAATTCAATCTACATCTATCTCAATTCACAGCAACAATCAACAAAGCAAACAGTCCCAGGTTCGATCCCGCCTCTGGGTCACTGTCCGTGTGGAGTTTGCACATTCTCCCCGTGTTTGCGTGGGTTTTGCCCCCACAATCCAAAGATGTGCAGGCTAGGTGGATTGGCCACGCTAAATTGCCCCTTAATTGGAAAAATTTAATTGGGTACTCTAAATTTATCACAAAAAAAAACAAATAAACAGAAGTTAAACTAAATGGCCAAAGCAGCAGAAAACAAGAGGACACTGATTAAACTGCAGAGAGCTCTGGTCAGAGTACATCTGGTCACTGAAGCACAAGGCAGACATTGAAACGCCAGAAGCAGAGCAGCCACAAGCTCATCCCAGTGATGAAATAAGCCTGGAGGAAAGACATTGGAAAACTACATTTGGAATAAAACATTTATTCTGAGAGTAGGGAAAGAGGACACAAATTCAAACTTGTAACTCTAAGGTTGATATCAGGAAGTTTTTCTTCACACAGTATCTGAATACTTTGAATGGATTTTTGAGTAAATATCACAGCAAAAGCCCTGAATGCATTTAAAGCACAATTGGCCACTACATTGGGGGACTAGATTGCTTTGCGATTGGTGAACTAAAATGGGACAAATGATCAATTATTATCTTGTAATTTTATGGGGAGAGGCAGATCAAATGCTATTATCCTCAAATCTTCAAATCATTTACTGAAATAGATTAATCCCCGTGCAGATGAGAAAATCCGAATCTCAGACCACAATTTGTGTAGACAGTTATCAGTCGGTAAAATACAATTGCCCTCCGCCCTTGGGGTAAGCACATACAGGTAGAATTGGGTAAAAGACTGATTGACTAGGCTCACAAATGCAGATCAGGCACTTAAGCAAGATACCAAAGGCTGCCTATGGTACTGTTTTAAATAAAATGTGGAGCCTTGTAACGGTAAAATCGGGTGGGTACGAGGAACCCAAATGTTTTATCCAGTATTTTTTTTTTTTATAAATTTAGATTAGCCAATTATTTTTCCAATTAAGGGGCAATTTAGCGTGGCCAATCCACCTACTCTGCACATTTTTGGGTTGTGGGGGCGAAACCCACGCAGACACGGGGAGAACGTGCAAACTCCACACGGACAGTGACCCAGAGCCGGGATCGAACCTGGGACCTCAGCGCCGTGAGGCGGTTGTGCTAACCACTAGGCCACCGTGCTGCCCTTGTTTTATCCAGTATGAAGCAAAATTTAGGTTCTATGTACAAAAAGAAAAGATAATCTTGGTTTGTAACCACAAATCAGTGATGTGAGGTAACCGGCTACTATGAATGGTGATCAATACTGTGAATTTCCCAGGAGGTGAACTTTATTCCCCAAATTTCAGTCGTGCACAAACAGCGCTGACCTCAACTTAAGTTTGTTCAGAGATCATACTGAGCCCACCATTGTGTTTAAACATTGCTTCAGTGTCTTTTTTTCCATCCTTGCAGAGATGTAATAAAAAGAATTGACCAATCAGAATTTGAGGGGTTTGAATATATTAACCCTTTGCTGATGTCGTCAGAGGAAACCGTATGAACAAGCAGCATTTGGAAAGTGGAATTGTTTTGCCTAGTTCGTCAAAGGTCAGCTTCAGTGAGCTATGGACTCAACTTCGACTCTCCGGTTGGTGACTTTTTCCTTACCTACCTGCATGCAAGGTTGTGGATCTGGTGCAAGTTTTCCAAGAGTACTGCAAACCATGGTGACTGCTGCTGAACAATGAAAGTTATTTCAGTGGTAGTTTTGCACAAATAGCCACAGTTTCTCCTTATTTACTGGACATTGATTCAACTGGCATTTTGTTAGTGAAGGGAAGACTGCCTGATCCGTGCCTGCTTCCATGAAGGAATCTTCTTTTCATTCCCTCAAAACAAGGAATTATATGATGGCTTCTATGAAGGAACTTGGAGACACTGCACTTTTCTCTCTCTTTATAAGCAGACATTCAGAGGTTTAACCTCAAGAGAAAGAATGTACAATACTATATTATTTAAGAACAGTAGTATGGGTAACTACACCTAACCTGTGATTGCCTTTGGACAACTGGCTAATGTGATTTACAAACCACTGGCGCTAATCTATACATAAGCAATAATGAACAAGAAATCTGTGTTTTATTGGTCAATAATGTACACTTGGATTAATCTGGGTGTAATGTGCAGTACGGAGATATAATCCAGAAATACGTTATCAGTCACTGAATCACAGCTTCTTGTTAATTGCTGCTATATTATATAATGCCATGGAACAGCTGGACTTCAAATTTTAAAAAAAACAAGTGTTTTTATCTTATTGAATCTACAGGAGTGTGACGCAGCTATATGTGATCTGTGTTCATGATTATTCATCCAGATTTTTTAACTTGCACTTGTAAATTGAAACTAAAACTATTCTCCAGTCTGTTTTAGCTACTTGTTAGACTCACCAAACATCACTTGTTGGAACTCGTCATTTAGTTCTGTGATTGAGAGTGGGATTTGTTGCTTGCAAAGAAATGCAGAATGTAGTAGCATACGTCCTTCTCCCAAAAAAGTACATTAAACATGACAAAAGGGATTGTGTGTATTAGGAATAGTTACTCTGCTTTATACTGCATTTTAAAATCTGTAAGTAGTATAGGCCATCTTTGAACCCTGGATTCAATATTGCAACTAATGCCAATTAGCAGGCACTTTGAAAGTTAGTCTGAAATCCCTAATTTCTAGATTTCTGGCAACCAACAAACAAGCAAAGAAGTTTCATTTGTGTACCTGACATATTGTCCAAAAAGCCATAAAATGACACTGGGTATTTTTCCATCATCAGCTTTTTACATTCTCCATAATAACCTACAATTTATCTTTTATGTATAACTTTTTTAATTGAAATATGGCCAGTAATCCAGAATTTAGGGTTTTCCATGTGTGGATTCCAAAAATGTGTTCTGAGACAGTGAAGTGCCTAAATAAATGATCTGATATGTACTCTGTTAAAGATTGGATATAACCAGAATCCAGGATAACAATCTACAGGGATGCAGGAAAAAACAAGTATCAGGACTGTTGGAAGTGGAAATGTGACAACAATGTATAAACCTTATTTGAACTTATATTTTAAGTGTGTGATCTTTTCTGAAAGGAGAGAGAGGGTAAGTGGCTCCTGAATCATGTGTGTAAATTATCAAAAGATTAATATTTTATGGTATTGTGTTCTCGATTCCCTTGCCCCAGCCTGAAGAATGATAAAAGCTCCTCCCATTGCATTTGGTAAATAGCAGATTAGTTTGTGCATTCTGTACAAGAAAACATCTAATTACTACAATACTATGTAGAAATTACAAATTCAACATATTTTTACTGTGGGTTGAAGCCTGCTGCCTTGAATTGATTACATACTAATTTAACCCTTCAAATACTGAGTAGGTGTAAGAAATTCCCAGAACAGTACTAATAAAATGCTCTCAAGATTGAATTTTCTTTTGCTAGTTATGGATATTTCCTCTCTCTCTCATTCTCTTTGTTGGAAATGTGCAAAAGGGCAATGTACTGTTGGGACTGTTGGGTGAAGGATTTATACCCAAAATGTTGACCTTTTTTCTAGATTTGCTGTATTTCTGTTGTTCACAAATGTGCAATGCTGTTTAATCCAAAACAAAATTATTGGATTGACAGAAGCCTTGGATTCAAGCGAGCTTCAGAACAGTTTGCTCAAACCTAAATTGAAGTTTCTAGCAGGTGATGAAATTCGTGCACACACTTTCACTTACTACCTTTTATTTAAATCAAATGATCCATGGCATTATATACAATGGCTGGTACTGCACAGATCTTAGCCAATCAGATTTTAACCATCTGATCTACGACATTACCTAATATTAAGCCAGCTGCCAAGTGTGGGTGTCTATATACAGATTGAATTGTAAAGCAGTAGTTTCTTTCTGTTGCCAAATACACCTCCAGTTGCAAGTTCATTCCTCTCCATTTTTGCTATGTAAGTGTTTGTGTGTGTCATTAAGACTGATTATATCGTGCTGAGGGGGAAAAAATTATATTTTACGTATTCCAATTTTTAAATTTGAAAATGATGAAGGATGTGATCTAAATGTATGCTAATATGTTTTCATGGTCAGGCTAAATGGATGTATAATCTCCAACGGCAATACCGATAAAAGAGTGAGATTATATTCAGTGTTGAATCAGAGCAAATACTGGGAATAGTTTTGATTTTATCCTTCCTTCTCTTTTTAATTACTATAAAAATATAAACAATAACAAACAAGCACAGAGCCAAGGCTACTTGGAATCCAAATTCTATTTAAAGACATTTTTTCTCAAACAGAAAATGCTGGACATGCACAGAAAGTAAAGTCAGCATTTGAAAGAGAATATTTCAGGTATGACCCTTAATTTACATGGAATGATTATATTCTGTGGCAAAGATCATTCACAGTAGGTGCCATCTTCAGTAACCTATCAGGAAAATGTTAATAAAATGAACCAAGTATCTGACTGGACAACATTTATCACAGCCAGGCCTCCCATTAATTCTGCCAAATGTGTAGACTAATTTCCTTCACAAATTAATTTTCTTCCTCCATATTCAATCCACTTGTATCCCCGGCCCTGCCCCTTGTATTTTCTTCCTATCAAGCTGAAAAAAATCACAACTGTCCATCTTACTGCAGCAAACACTTACAAATTATATCTGTTATTACTTCTCACTAGTATTGGCAGTGCCATAAATCATGTGTCACTGGGTTCACGTCGTGGACACGATTCTCCCAAAAAATTACTAAATGTAATTTAGGGTGAGTTTGACAGGATGTTTCCCACTGGCTTTTTGGGTGAGATCCAGACTGGTAATCACCCACACATTCATTATTTTGGGCCTTGGGAGTTTCTACCTGGTCTGGCTAGCTCACACTCAGAATTTATTTCTGCAGTGGGGAACTGAACTCACCGGCGAGACCGGCTCCTCTGAGATCAGGACGCCATTTTGAAAGGAAGCCGTGATCTCTAAGTGAGATTGAAGGTCCCCCGTTCCCCCCCACCCTCAGACAATGTCACCACCCGCAGATAATGCCATTACCCACTCCCCTCTCTCCCAAGTGAACACACCATGCTGTGGGATCACTGAGGGCCCGCAGTCCAACCTTTCTGACAGCCCTTCATTCCCCCCGTCCAACCCTTCAAACCTCCCTTTTATGGGCATGGCCCTGACCCTTGGAAGTGCTGCAAGGTTGAAACTGCCTGCTCTGACTACCTGAGGGACTCCAATGGCCTCTGATACCCCAGATTGAACATCATGCCTGGTCTCTGCTTGTGGAGACTAGTACTAATTGGTGCCCAATTGAGACCACACTAGTGACTCCCGGGAGCCGGAAGAATGCAGCTTCAAATAGGCCGTGCATATTTAAATGAATGATTATGTGGGTGATCCAGATTGTGCCAGGCGCCGCAGGTCGGGTGACCCACACGGTTTTGCGCCCAGCGCGAAGACCGATTTGGACCTCCCCTGCAATGCTCCTGGTGCAACGAGATCAGCGCCAGGAGCAACGGGGTTGCACAGTCTTCCCCCATATCTTGATTGGCAATGGAGCAGTTGCCATTTATTTTTAATCCCTTAAGAAAACTTGTTCTAAAGGTGCACTGGTGGAAACATTGCCTCTTGCCTTTATTTCACCCATCCTGAAACCCAATCATGAGAATGATGGTACAAAAAGGCTCCAACTAAATGTTCAGTGACCATGAAGGTAGGTGTGATTGTATAACAAAATGTTTGATGTGCAATCCAATTCTACTGCAGAACAGTTGAGCCTGCACTATAGCCTATTAGATAATTAGACTATCAGTGATAGCCAGCTTTTTTTTAAAATTAAAAATCCAAGCACAGAAGGGTGGCCTCTTTGGCCCTTTTAGTCTGTTTCTCTGCTAGCTGGAAAGCTATCTACTCCAAATCAATTTTCCCTGTTTCTAACTTCCCCTTAATTTGATCCCTTGGGAGTTTATACAAATGTGACTTGGAGGGCAGCACGGTGGCGCAGTGGTTAGCCCTGCAGCCTCACGCCGCTGAGTTCCCAGGTTCGATCCTGGCTCTGGGTCACCATCCGTCTGCAGTTTGCACATTCTCCCCGTGTTTGCGTGGGTTTCGCCCCCACAACCCAAAGATGTGCAGAGTAGGTGGAATGGCCATGCTAAATTGTCCCTTCATTGGAAAAAAAATAATTGGGTACTCTAAATTTAAGAAATAAATAAATGTGACTTCGATGGTTTGGATATGTTCTATGTTGGTTGGTTTTTTTAAAAACTTTTTTTTCTTTATCATTTATTTGCAAATGTCATAGTCATAATGGCACAGCATCCATTTGTCCCATCAAATCCATGCCAGCACTCTGCAGAGCAATCCAATCAATGCCTGTGGCCCTGTTATGTTTATTTCCCTGAATGCTCATCCAGTTTCACCTTGAAATCAGTAATCATCTCCACTTCCTTCACCCTTGTTGGCAGCAAGTTCCAGGTTATTGCCACTCGCTGCAAAAATCATTCTTCCTCACTTGTCAGCTTGTCCCCTGGTTCCTGCATCATTAGCTAATGGAAAGTTTTTCTTTATCGACCATATCTAAACCAATCATAATCTTTTATATCTCTATCAGATTTCCCCTCAATCTCCAAGGAAAATAACCCCAGGTTCTCCAACTTACCTTGTAGCTAAAATGCCTCATTCTTGATGTTGTTTTGGTAAATCTCCTCTGCACCCTTTCAAGGACCCTATGTTCTTTCTGAAGTGTGGTGACCAAAACTGGACATATAGTTTATCATTGAATATTACACCCATCCACCCCCATAAACAATATGTGTCACTACTCCCATGTGCCTGTTTTCCTAAATGCTCATCTGAACTAAATAAACCTTCTTAACGCCACTAAAATCTGTGAGCTTCCATTTTGATCAATCATCACAATCAATAATTGTGTATAAATTATTTGGGACATGCTGGGAAAAGAATAGAAAGTGTTGCAGAGAAAGAATAAACCTGTAGCCTGGTCTGCTCCAAACTGCTACCAAGACCTCAGCTTTACCAGCGATGTACAATTCATTTTAGCAAATTCTCAAATTATATTCTGTCTACAGACCATTTTGTGTGGAAAACTGCAATGGGAGCCTGCCTGAGGAAAAATAAATCAGTTTGGTCTGACCTGTGTAAAAAAAAAAATTAATACAATTCTGGTGCAAGTGTACAGTGGTCTAATTTTGATTAGTCCTTGATGAAAAATTAGAGCTAATTTAATGATTGTAAAATAGTGAGATGTTCATTGTAGTTATTTTGTATATGGCAGTTGATTTATGGGTGTGAATTGTACTGTTCTTGCCTATTCTCATAAAAAAAGCTAATTTTTAAAAACATTCTGACGGCTTGTGTTCCACTCGAGGCCAATTTTTATTGTATAGCTATTGATTGAATTAATCAATAATGCCAGTAAGATACAGGACTATCCTCGCACATCTGAATTAAACATTTTACTTAAAGTATAACAAAATCAATTCCATATTTAGTTTATGCTTTCAGTGGGTTTCAGCAGGTTCTACAAGCGTTATTTATATGCTTTCAATATTTTGATATTCATTAGCAGGTACTGCAACTCCAGGACGTCTAGTGTAAGAGTTGGATTTGGTGGAGCCTTTGAGAGGAACAGTGCTTTTCAAAGTAGTTTCTCCATTTTGTGGATCCTTCAGAAATAAAATTCTGGAAGATCATGAATGAATGAAATCACAGGCGTGTGTTGTGTTATTAAATTTGGAATAACACAAGCTGCCACTTGATGCAGTTTTGAGTAAAAGATGCTCCAAACTTTGAAGTGAGTTCAATGTGTTTTATTGAACTATTAGCACAGTTCTCAATGGGTTCGACTCTCTGCTAATCTAAATGTAGTAACTCAGTCTAACTGAACCAGCCTTGCTCTAAGCCACGTGCTGGGGTGTGATGCTGAGGATACACCCTGTCTCACTCCATAGACGTTGGTCAGTGGAAAGAGGTGGGGTGTGAATGCTTCATCCCTTTTATAGTGAGATACCACCCCTGAGTGTCCTGACTGCTCATTGGTCGTGTCCTATTCTATGTGTTCATTAGCTGCATGTTTGCATATCATGACAGCGTGGAGAGTTGAGTTGAGCAAGGAGGTGCTTATGTTTCATTTTGTAGAAAAGTACCTTTTTAACAAAAGTTGAACATTTTTTACACATTCAGATCCAGATAAAGGTGGAACGTTTTTAAGCAATTTTGTTTTCAAATGGGAACTGCAAATGGAAAGGGGGAGGAATCTTGAAAATGCAAAATGTTACATTTTTTCCAGTCCGTCAACATCTGAAAAGATTCTGATGACTGGTATTTACCCTTCACAAGCTCTGTCCAGTGTCGACTTTTTGGTGGATCACAGACTGGCCCTGGAGTATTAAAACCGGTCCTGTGAGATCCTTGAAAATTTACAATATTTTCTGTTTTTATTCCAAAACTAGATTTGTAAAGTATACTTTCTGCTCCTTTCGATTGTACAAAATTCTTGATTCAATAATTAAGAAGCACCACTCAGTGCATCCAGGTCCTGTACTTGTATTACAGGGTATATATAAAGTACCATCCAAGCACAAAATATTGGCCAAGTATTAAAATTCAGGACAATAACATGCCAGCTTCCATTCTGAGACAGCTGACAAGCAGTGCTTGTTTTGAGTGTCTCTGGTGTTTCCTGTTGAAACACAGTTTTGTGACTGGGATATTTGCCAAGGGTTTTCAAGACAGAGAAAGGAAAAACAGGCTCCAGAGACTCAACAACTTTCTCAAATTTCTGATTGAGTAGCTAGTTATAAGAAAGATGACAAGAAGGCAGTGACCCAAAAACCCAGTCAATAGCAAGAGTTTTTTGGCTGGGGAGAATGTGCTCAAATTACCAGAAAAACCAATAGCAATGAAGACTGTTCCAGTTTTGTCACTCAGAGCAAACTATTGAAGGGAACAGCCCATCCGTCAAGCATAGCTTGGTGTCCAATGCTGTCGTCATTTTGTAGTAGGCCATTCTTATTCCCAATCGTGCTCCGATCAGAGAATGCATACAGTTCAGAAGGAGGCCATTCGGCCCATTGTGTCTGCACCAACCCTCTGAAAGAGCACCCTATCTCCGTAACCCCCACCCAATCTTTGGACACTAAGGGGGCAATTTAGCATAGCCAATCCACCTAACCTGCACATCTTTGGACGGTAGGAGGAAATCTGAGCACCCAAAGGAAGCCCACGCAGACATGGAGAGAACTTGCAGACTCCACACAGACTTCCCCAAGGCTGGAATTGCACCGGGCCTCAAGCACTGTGAGGCAGCAGTGCTACCCACTGTGCCAATCATGGAAATTATAACACAGAAATAGTTATGTAGTGCTAGATCTTCAACTTGAGCTAGCTACAGTAATTTTTTTATATAAATTTAAAATACCCAATTCTTTTCTTTTCCAATTAAGGGACAATTTAGCATGGCCAATCCACCTACCCTTCACATCTTAGGGTTGTGAAGGTGAGACCTGTCGTGTTAAGCACAGTAAGATAACATGGGCTGCAACTGGATGCAGCTTTACCTGAGAGATACTCCACACCTTGAAGTTAGTTCAATATGTTTTATTGAACTTGTCACACAGTTAGCTCAATCCTCTGTGAGTTTGACTCTCTGCTAACCTAGTGTGATTAATCTGTCTGACTGAACCAGACTAGCTCTTAGCCACGTGCTGTAGCAGTTATATATGTACGCCCTGACTCACACTGTAGATGTCACCAGTGGAAAGAGACGGAGTGCGAGTGCCACGTGCCTTTTATAGTGGGAAACCACCCCCAAGTGTTCTGCCTGCTGATTGGTTATGTCCTGTTCTCTGTATTCATTAGCTGCCTGTTTGTATCTCATAATATGCATGTCTGCATATCATGACAAACCCACGCAAACACTGGGAGAATGAGCAAACTCCACACAAACAGTGACCCAGCGCCATGATCGAACCCGGGTCCTCGGCGCCATGAGGCAGCAGTGCCAACCACTGCACCACCATGCAGCCCATTACCCTAATCTTCATTCCTTGCCCATTCTCATATGCTACATATTTTCCCTTTTCAAATACTTGTTCGATTACCAGAGTTTATATTAAAGATACTGAACAAACAAATGGAGGATTGGACAACAGTAAGTTTAGAAGATTCACTATTACAATAGTCAAGATTAATATTTTATTGATGCCTGTAAAAAAAAAGGCACTGTATGATGTGTTCCATGTTCAAACAGATGCACAGACCTCTGGACTGATGACAGGGTTTATGCATAGTCTTAGCATTTTGGCTTTTACCTACCTAGGGTATGGGGAACAGTTAGCTTAGATGGCTAGCATGTGGTTCAGGATAACAACAACAGCACACATTCAATTGTTGTTCTATCTGAGATGAATTTGGGAGTTGTCTTCTCAACCTGCTGTGAGAGGGGAAGGCAATAGCAAACCACCAGACTAAAACTGCCAAGAAAACAGCTTGGGATGAAGTGTTACAGACTACGAGTCAAGGACCAGCCCTTGGGCAGAGTATACATGACATCACTACCTAAGCTATTGTGAAAAGAGTGGAGAAAGGTATCTGAGCCCACATCCCACTTTGGACAACATGTTGAGAAGCCAAACAGGAAAGTTTGTATTTTTAATGTTTCCAGGCACTGTTAGAACTTTCAGTTCAACTTTTAAGCAACAACGCAACAGTTATTTTCTACATAAATGAGGGGCACACAATCCAATATTTCTTGCTTGGTCAACTAAAAAGAACCAGGCTCCGGGTTGGAATTAGCCTACAGAGGCAGGTACCTCAGGCAGGCAAGTTCACAACTCACTAGATCTGCCTCAGTAAAATACAAAATACCCAAAACATGTGATTTTTTTTGTCTGGGTGAACAGGTGCATGGTAAGTTGGGCATGCTGACCCTGGAAGCAGAACACAGTTAGTCACAGGGGTGGCAAGTGCTGAGGCAAGCCAGGTAAAAAGTGCACTGGGTTCTCTGGGATTTTGGCCTTGTTGCTTTACAAACTGTTAAGCCTTATAAAGGTACGGTAAAGTCGCCTCAGTCCCAAATGACCGTAGGCTGAGGGGGAGAGCTGACTGGTGGTGGCTTAACCTGAGGATCACCATACCTCAGGCGACGGGCAAATTTGAGAAGGCAAAGCCTTCATGAATAACCTCAGCTGCTACAGGAATTGAATGTGCACTGCTGGCGTTCTCATCACAAACCAGCTTTCTAGCCCACTGAGCTAAACTGGCCCGCAGGTTCTGTCGCCCTCGCCTTTCAGCCTCCCTCACTGCATCTGGCCCCTCATACCCTCAACGGGAACTCATGCCCCTAATCCACTTCTCCACATGGCCCGTCATACTCTCCATGCACCCTTCATGGCCACTCATCCAACATTCACGATGGGCAGACCTCAGGAGCCATGTGATCATTTTAAAAAAAAAACTTAAAGTACTCAATCTTTTCCCCCCAATTAAGCGGCATTTTAACATGGCCAATCCACCTACCATGCACATCTTTTTGGGGGTTTGTTGGGGTGAGACCCACACCGACACGGAAGAATAAGAAAACTCCACAAAGACAGTGACCGGGATCCAACCCGGCCCTCTGCGCCATGAGGCAGCAGTGCTAACCAGAAATTCATTTCTAACAATACAGCTCTCACTCCTACACACCGATACTGAAACAAATCATTCATAGAATCAATTCACTGCTTTTAAATCTTGTGATCAATTTCTTATAAAAACAATTTTCTATTCCAACCTCACATCAAAGACAGCTAATCCTTCAACATTCTCTTTAAGCTGTCAATCAAACTCTGAACCACTGCTGAGATAATTGTAGATTTTGAAACTCTGCTAAGCGTTCATTATTATATGATGGTGCTTGGGGAAATGTTAGCAAAGAGTTCTATTGAAAATGCATGACCAAAATGCTACTGTCAGTCTTGTCACCTGTCGATCAAAAAAGACCAGCAGAGTTTTTAAACTCTCACTGAGAATTGCAGCGTTTTTTATGTTTAAACAGCAAGCATCATGACAGTTCTACAAACCTTACTCTCCCTTCAAGAGTGTTTATGACAACTCCGTCAGTTCATGACTCTCACACTATGGGTAAGACCCTTGCAACGTTGAAAGTGGGTCCTCACTGAACTCAGCACCAAATTCAAATGGCCCTGCTGAATTCAGGTTTTCCTTCTGTGTGAATAATGTCCAGCCTCCTTTCCCCATCAGCAAAAATTGGATTTGTCGGGGATGGGACTTGTGCTTTCTGGGCCTGTCCACCATTTTTAAAGATCTGTGGCTATTTCCTATTGTCACAAAAATCTGACCCCCGGTGACAGGGAAAAGCCATGTTCAGCTCTGGATTTAAAGGGCTGATATCACTGGTTGGACAAATGTAATTCCTTGATCTTCCAAAGATGTGACCATCACCCAAACTGTTCACTTTGAACAAGAACCTTGCAGAATGAAGGACTGAAATGCATTAACACAACATAAACAGTTTATGTCAGCTCAGCAAGTTCCCTTTATTATGTGTACGTTTTTGACCCTTTATTACAGAGACACAGCAAATATTTCATCTTGAAGGCCTTGTATTGGTGTCCAAAACATGTTTCCAAACTTAGCAAAAAATTCCATTATAAAAATTATGCATGTTTTTTGAACAGCTAAACAGATTTTTCTACTGAGGCTCAAACTGAACTGTTTCTTCAGTGTGAAAAGAACTGAGGAGAATATAACAAAGAATTGTTACAGATATAAAAAGGAACCTGACATTGAAAATCTTAGAGACGTGTGTTCCTCTGATTTTTATGCTAATATATCTTGTATGAGGAGATTAACCTTTCAACCAACAACCCTGATCACCAAACGGTAAGTGATCCCGCTATTTATGTGTTTTTAAGAAATACTCACTATTTACATATCACAGTTCAGTTTGTTGGGCTCAATAGCCTTGTCTGGTAGGGAACTTAGTAATACAGCTGATTACATTCAGCTATTGATGCAGTAAGAATGCTATATGTAATAGCTCTCTCTCAGCAGCCCTGAGTTACAGATTCAAAAAATCACTTGTTTCTTACTAGCCAGGAACCTCTTTTAGATACGCATAGATAGAATTGCTTATCTAGGAATCCTCCTACAGAAAATAGCCTGATGACCACCATTGCAGAAACTGAAAAATTACTAATGGGCACAAGTGAAATACTGGAAGGTATCTGACACCCAGTAAGGAGTCACTCTCTTCAAAAGATGGGGTGGTAAATAATTATAGCATATCAATCTACTAACCAAGTAACTGAGTTTCTGCTCACAGTCCAAATGTCTACAGTAAGGGACAAAATGACCTCATCCGAAGTGATAAAATGATATTGAAAATAATTGAACAAGATAGAGGACTTTAATTTAGCTAATTATGCTGAATAGTTAGCCAATTCTTAATTTCAAACATTTTTAAATCTAACAAAACATGCAATATCATATCACCACAGATGTAGTCTGACATTTCAGCTCCCAGGTACTTTATTTTATAGACTTCATTGCAATATATCTAAGCTGCTTTAACATGGTGCTCCTTTGTCCAAGTAATCACCATATCACATCTTCTGTGCTTTCAGAGAGACATTTGGCGAGATGACTATCGACTTCCAACACAGTGAATCTGGAAAAGAAAACCATTCTCTGCTCAGTACAATGTAGGAAAATTAACTCCAACTCATATGAAAATGAAAAATGAAAATCGCTTATTGTCACGAGTAGGCTTCAATTAAGTTACTGTGAAAAGCCCCTAGTCGCCACATTCCGGCGCCTGTCCGGGGAGGCTGGTACGGGAATCGAACCGTGCTGCTAGCCTGCTTGGTCTGCTTTCAAAGCCAGCGATTTAGCTGAGTGAGCTAAACCAGCCCCTGTGCAGTCTGAGGGTTAGAAGTTAAATAGAGTAACAAAATATTCTTTGTCCCAACACAGCCCCTGAAAGAAAATTGAACTTTGAAGTCTGGGAATTATCACTTCGGTTTGTACACCAAATTAGGAGTTGGCTTAACTTTATCACAGAAATTCAGTCGTGAGACACAGAAGTAACACAGGTACCCTAATTCAGGGAGAGGTAACTAACTCCCAGTTTGCCCCAGCTGCCTTCAAGAATGTTACCAAATCATGATCAAAGTTTTTTCCAGAAACGAAGAATCAAAAAAATATTGGAACCCAATGCCTATTATCAGGAAACGATTATTTTTCATTTTAACTCAAGGCATACTAGGAGTTATTTTTTATAATTTAAGACTAATCTTGAAACTCAAAGTAATGTTCAACATTGATCAATCTGCTCATCTAATGTTCTTGCTGCAATGAAACAAGGACAGATTGATTATGGCAATGGAGCAGTGAATTCTTTCAGCCCCACTGAAATTAAATCACTGTCCAGGAGGCAGCCACTCAGTAATTCATTTCAGCTGCAGTCTTTGTTTCATGACGTAGGAAAGGATTGAAGCTGCTTCAGTGAAATAAAGAATAAGCTCTTTTAGAAAGCTCCACCGCTTTGACAAAACGTCATCCAGGCTTGAAACGTTAGTTCCCTTCTCTCTCCGCAGATGCTGTCAGACCTACTGAGATTGTCTACCATTTGTTATTTTTGTTTCTTTTAGAAAGTAGTCATAAAAATAAATGAGCCTGTAATGGTTGTAAGGAGATTTAAATAATTTGACTTTCTCCTCAGATGGCTGAGATTTTATCCCGTGAACAGTTCAGCCAAACCAACCAGGAATGTTCCAGGTGCTGTTGGCTGAGTTATCTGATCTCAGTCAGGTAACTGTAGGTACATTTCACTGTTATGCAGTGAACCCTACTGGACAGTGTAACTGAGCTTTAATGGGGAATGAGCTTTAAGCTAGCTGTGATATCAACTGCCACTGCCCCAAACTGACAAGCAATGGACACTTGAAGCAGTTAAGGGCTTCTGTGGAACTGCATCCTTGCAAAGAAGCAGCTCCTTCAGAAAAACAAAGAGAATGTCATAATGTTGTTTAAATTTCAGAGAACAAAGCCATTCAGCCCAAAGTGCTAATACCAACTGGAACTCTCAATGTATTTTTTCCTCCGGTCCCTCTGAAGTGACCATTTTGCTTAATTAACTCCCTCCAGCACGAATATCCTTATATCACTGAAAGGGTTCTTCTAATCCTTCCTCTTTTATGCTCATCTCCCAGTCAGTGGCCAGTGGAATATGTTTTCCCATTTACTCTCAAATCCTTTTTGAAAATTTGAATGCTATATTTACCATCTCTGTTCAAGTGAACACAGCACTAGATTTTTTTCGAATCATAATCATGTCCCCTCATTGGGTTTCAATCTCGCAAATCTATGGACTATTTGCAAACTAACATCTTTCTATAACGAGGTAGGTGCGGCAGTCTCTCTGTATAGTCTATGCACTGTATAAAGGAGAATCATGCCTCTTTGTTCAGACTGCAACCAGAAGAAACAACTTCTTAAACAGCCTTTGGTGCAGATGGAGCTGCCAGTATTCACCTGCCCAATTTCTCTCCACAGGTATATTACGTAACAAAGGCTAAGAGGCCCGTGTGCACATATCACACCTTGATCAATGCCTGCTTTTACAGCTGTATTCTATTTACAGTTTGGATGTTTATTTTTAAAAACTTCACAAATAACATTGTCCCTGTGGGTAAACATAGTCTGAAGACACAGCAATGCATTTATTTCCTTTCTGTCTTAGTATTTGGCAAGTGAAGCATCTAATGGAAAACTCATTAATCCAGATGCTTATCTTTATTGACCACCTTTACTGTCCTCCATTGAAATTTTTTGCCCATTGACTGAGGTGATGAATCTAGCCCACACAGAGATGCAATTTGTGCATTTGAAATTCATGCCATCAGTAAAATTTGTAATAAAATTTAAACAAAATTTGAAAAATGCACCACGTACCATAGCATAGCAAGCAATCTGACTGTACCTCTTGTCTGATCATTGTGAGGAAAGATGTGCCAATTTGCTCCTGTCCAGTGCTGAGTGAGCAACTTCATAACGTTGCACAATTAATTGCATAGCTGGTTCTGTCACTCAATACCTCACTCAAATAGCCATTCTTCACATATGAACCTAGTGATTTTTGCAAGTTGTTCAACCATTGGTTGAGGGGCCTCACGGTAGCATGGTGGTTAGCATCAATGCTTCACAGCTCCAGGGTCCCAGGTTCGATTCCCGGCTGGGTCACTGTCTGTGTGGAGTCTGCACGTCCTCCCCGTGTGTGCGTGGGTTTCCTCCGGGTGCTCCGGTTTCCTCCCACAGTCCAAAGATGTGCGGGTTAGGTGGATTGGCCATGCTAAATTGCCTGTAGTGTAAGGTTGATGGGGGGATTGTTGGGTATACGGGTTACGTGGGTTTAAGTGGGGTGATCATTGCTCGGCACAACATCGAGGGCCGAAGGGCCTGTTCTGTGCTGTACTGTTCTATATCTATTGGTGATACATGAGCTGAGCCTAATCTTATTCTTGTGCAATCAATTGAAAAGTCTGGTTGATTTCCTTCTCCCCTCTACAAGTAGAGGCATTTAGCCTCTGCAAGTATCCGAGCTTAAATTGTTAACTGAACCTGGGACTTTGAGCATCAGAGTGAATCACGGAGGGAACAATGCAGCCTGAATTTTAAAGATTTACAGCAACATAGTTGGAGGAAATCTACCTTCAAAACATTTTGAACTTTTAATTTTGTTTCTGTCTGTATAGCTCTCAATGACCAGGAGTGGGTGAATTTTTGTTCTACTGCGTAATAAAAATCCCATAGCAGTGGTACAAAAAGAGAAGGGAGTATTCTCAATATCCTGCCCAACATTCTTTCCCCACACCTGGCAACAGATTAATGGGAATGCATCTCACTAGCATTTATGGGAGCTTGCTATATATAAACGAGCTGTTGCTTTTAACTACATACAGGTTGTCCATCCCTATTCAAAATGCTTGGGGCCAAAGTGTCTTGGATTTCAGAATTTTTTGGATTTTGGAATACCTGCAAAATTATATAATGCAGTAGCTCATCCAGTGACTCTTCCACATTTCAATAACCTTCAAGACAGCTTTTGATACTTTTGTTCAGCTTCAAGAGATATCTCAGCTAAAAACACATACACAAAAGATTTTGATTGAAAAGCCTGCCTTGCTTGCTGTGTGTGTGTTTTTGCTCCTCATCCTGTTTGAAGTGGAGCAGCTCTGGGTTTCATTAGATTGATATTTTTATTGCAGACAGAAGGCAGCCGTGTGATCCCTGCTGACTGGAGAGGCGCTTTGCAAAGCCGATTGAAAGAGATAGAGAAAGGGCAGCACGGTGGGACAGTGGTTAGCACTGCTGCCTCACAGCGCTGAGGACCCGGGTTCGATCCCGGCCCTGGGTTACTGTCCGTGTGGAGTTTGCACATTCTCCCCGTGTTTGCATGGGTCTCACCCCACAACGCAAAGATGTGCAGATTAGGTGGATTGGCCATGCTAAATTGCCCCTTAATTGGATAAATTTTTAAAAAGAGAGAAAACTTGCGCCCCACATCCATAGCCATGAGCACCAAATGCCAGCAGCTTCTGAGCAGATGCTCATCGCCTGCCGTGCCATGGGAGGGAGGGGGTCAGATGCCAAGGCCATAGCTCCCAGGCCCAAGACACGGAAGCCCAAAGCTGTCACTTACACACCCAGGAGGGAGGACAACAAGCTGGGCGAGCCCGAGGGCAAAGCGTCTCCAGAATCCCCCCTGACCAGGTGGACTCAGCCTTTGCACTTGCTTTCAGGCGACCAGGATGGAGCCCATCTCTTCTGCACCTTCCTGGAGAGGGAGAAAGGTGTGGACACGTTGGATTTCTGGTTTGTCTGTAACGGGTTCAGGCAGATGGACCTAACACCCCAAGACACGGAGAGTGCCAAATTGATCAACAAACGGTATGTGGAGAACAGTACCGTGCCAGGCAGCTGGAATCCGCTACCAGATCTTACATCAAAGACAGCAGATTGATTCAGCAATGTTTGACCAAGCCGGGGAAAAGTGCAGATTTCAGAGATTTTCGAATAAGGGGTGATCGCCCTGTAATAACAATCACTGCATTTCAGAATCATTCACATAAATGTGAAGTACAGGAAAACATTTTGAACAAGGCAGTATAATTACATGTTTTCAGCAACAATATTTACTTTGCTGATGTTAGCAATGTTGATTTTAAAACACTGAGGGAAACAGGGACAGAAGAGGCCAAACCCATTCTGAAAGAGGGGGATGCAAAATGTTGAATGGAACAAACTAGAAAAGGAACATTTGCACAAAGTATTGTAAGTACAATGCTGCTGTGCCAGATGTAGTATCATGAAGAAACATGTATGTATAATTCTCACGGCAGTACTGAAGAGAAAAGGCTTAATTTCTGCTGTTAGCTTGAAGAAAAGGACTGGGGACACTAATTTTTCATAATTGACAACACAACCTGGTGGAATGTAAATATTGCTGTGAAGAAGGTAATGGATACCTCTATTACAGGACTGTCATCCACTGATGGGGAGGGGGAGGGCGGGGGGAATGACTTCATTACATTTATGCTCACCATTTAAATTTTTGAAGAAAAAAAAGAGACAAAGAAAGAAAGAGCTGGAGAATTTGAACTGTTTGTTTGTTGGAACACACAAGGTTTTTATTACGGGCATTTTTTGTGTGTTACGGTACCTGTAACTCCGTTACGAGACATTATGTAATGTCAGGGCTGAAGGTAAATCGGATTATAAGCATGTGGTTATTTTTCACTGTAGCACTATGGTTAGCACTGTTGCTCCACAGCGCCAGGGACCCGGGTTCGATTCCCGGCTTGGGTCACTGTCTGTGAGGAGTCTGCACCTTCTCCCCGTGTCTGCGTGGGCTTCCTCCCACAAGTCCCAAAGGATATGCTGTAGGTGAATTGGCTAAGAGGAAGGGTAGGCTGGGGCAGGTCGAACTCAGTGGGCCTGAAGGTCTGGAGTGTATTTTCTTCAATGCACGTAGTATAACAGGCAAGTCAGATGAACTTAAAGCCTTGATTCACGCACAAACCTTGGATACGGTTGCTGTAACAAAGACTTGGTTAAGAAAGAGACAAGACTGGCAACTAAATATTCCAGGATATAGGTGTTTTAGGCGAGACGGGGAGGAAGGTAAAAGAGGTGGGGGAGTTGCAATACTGGTTAGAGAACATATCACAGCTGTACAGAGGGAGGACACTATGGAAGAATCAAGTATCGAGGCACTGAGGGTAGAACTCAGAAACAGGAAGGGAGCAGTCACTATGATGGGGTGTAATGCAGGCCTCCCAACAGCCCATGGGAAGTTGAAGAACAGATATGTAAGCAGATTCTGGATATGTGTGGAAATAATAGGGTTGTTGCAGTGGAAATCCCTTTGGGGTCTGGATGGTGAGAAATTTGTTACGTGTGACCAAGAAGGTTTTTTGGAAAATATGTGGATATTCCGACCGGAGAGGGGGCTATACTGGACCTCATACTAGGGAACGTGCCCGGCCAGGTTATCAAAGTTGCAGTGGGAGAATATGTGGCGAACAGTGACCACAATTCCGTAAGCTTTCGGTTACTCATGGAAAAGGACAAATGTTTTCCAAGGGTTAATGTGCTAAATTAGGGGAAGGCTAACTACCACCAGATCAGGCAGGATCTGGAGGCTGTTGTTTGGGAGAGGCTGTTTGAGGGTAAATCCACATTAGACATGTGGGAGCCTTTTAAGAAGCAGTTGATGGGAGGGCAGGACAGGCATGTGCTGGTAAAAAGGAAGGACAGGAAAGGCAGGATTTGGGAACCATGGATGACCAGGGAAATTGAGAATCTTGTCAAAAAGAAAAAAAGATGCATATGTGAGGTACAGGCAACTAAAAACAGATGAAGCACTTGTGGAATACAAGGAAAGTAGAAAAGAGCTCAAGCAGGGAGTTAGGAGGGCAGAAAGGGGTGACAAAATGTCCTTGGCAGACAGGATTAAGGAGAATCCCAAGGCATTTTATACGTATATTAGGAACAAGAAGGTAGCTGGAGAAAGAGTTGGTCCACTCAAGGACAAAGAAGGAAAATGGAGTAGAGCCAGAGGAAGTATGTGAGGTCCTTAATGAGTATTTTGCATCAGTATTCACAAAGGAGAGGGACACGTTGATTGGTGGTATCTCAGCGGGATGTGGAAACACTTTAGAAAAGGTCATTATTATGAGGGAGGAAGTGTTAAGTGTGTTAAAAAGCATTACGGTAGACAAACCCCCAGGGCCAGATGGCATCTATCCCAGATTACTGAGGGAGACATGAAATGAAATCATTGGGCCTCTGACCGAAATCTTTATGTCCTTGTTGGCCACAAGTGAGATCCCAGAGGATTGGAGGATAGCCATTGTTGTACTGTTATTTAAGAAGGGTTGCAAGGATAATCCGGGTGATTATAGGCCAGTGAGCCTGACGTCAGTGATTGTGAAATTGTTGGAAAAGGTTCTCAGAGATGGGATCGATGCACATTTGGAAGTGAATGGTCTTATTAGCGACAGACAGCATGGTTTTGTACGAGGGAGGTTATGTCACTAATTTAATTGAATATTTTGAGGAGGTGACAAAAATGATTGATGAGGGAAGGGCTGTGGGCTTTAGTAACGCATTTGACAAGGTCCCTCATGGCAGGCTGGTGCAAACGATTAGATCACATGGGGTCAGGGGTGAACTAGCTGGATGGATTCAGAACAGGCTTGGCCATGTGAGACAGAGGGCAGCAGTAGAAGGGTGTTTTTCTGAATGGAGGTCTGTAACTAGTGGTGTTCCGCAGGAATCAGTACTGGGACCTCTGCTCTTTGTAATATATATAAATGACTTGGAAGAAAATGTAGCAGGTCTGATTAGCAAGTTTGCAGATGATACTAAGATTGCAGGAGTTGCAGATAGTGATGAGGATTGCCAGAAAATACAACAGAATATAGATAGGCTGCAAAATTGGGCAGAGAAATGGCTGATGGAATTTAACCCGGACATATGCGAGGTGACGCATTTTGGTAGATCCAATTCAGGTGGGAGCTATAAAATAAATGGCAGGAGCATAGGGACACAGAGATCTGGGTGTGCATGTCCACAGATCTTTAAAAGTGGCAGCACAGGTGGAAATGGTGGGGAAGAAAGCATATGGCATTCTTGCCTTCACAGGACAGGGTATCGAGTATAAAAGCTCGAAAATTATGTTAGGCCACATTTGGAATACGGTGTCCAATTCTGGTCACCACACTACCAGAAGGACGTGGAGGCTTTGGAGACAGTAGAGAAAAGGTTTGCCTGGTATGGAGGGTAGTAGCTATGAGGAGAGATTGAATAAATTGGGATTGTTCTCCCTCGAGAGACGGAGGCTGAGGGGCGACCCAATGGAAGTTTATAAAATTATTAGGGGTATAGATAGGGTGAACAGTTGGAGGCTTTTTCCCAGGGTGGAAATGACAATTACAAGGGGGCGCAAGTTCAAGGTGAGAGGGAAAAAGTTCAGTGGAAATGTGCGGGGGAAGTTCTTTTATACAGAGGGTGGTGGTGGCCTGGGATACACTGCCAAGTGAGGTGGTTGAGGCAGATAAGTTAGCGACTTTAAGAATTATCTGGAAAGGCACATGAACAGCCGGTTTGTCTAGGTAGGACATGTGATCGGTGCAGGCTTGGAGGGCCGAAGGGCCTGTTCCTGTGCTGTATTGTTCTTTGTTCTGAATTCTCCCTCACTACTCGAACAGGTGCCAGAATGTGGCGACTAGGGGTTTTTCACAGTAATTTAATTACAGTGTTAATGTAAGACTACTTGTGACAATAAATAATTTTTTTTTGAAAGGAATAAGTTTGTGTACAGAACAATCAGGAGCTCAACAAATTGTCAAGGAAGTGACTCAACAAGTTGAATTAACCAGGAATATCCCACATTCAATCCCTGGTTTATGTGAGATTCTCAGCAGGAGAACTGTGGTGAGTCTACAATTGCATTCCTACGTTTGAGGGGGGAATGTGTGCCAAAGTTCCTGCTCCAGTTTGATTATGGCTGCTGGGAAGTATGTGGATGTGATTTTTCCCAGTGCTGATACACTCACTGTGCTCACAGAAGAAGAATTGACAGAGTATACTGTGTGACTGCCAAAGAGGGACTGTACTGTGCCTGAGCACTGTGTCCAATTCTGGTCACTGAAACTCAAAGGGAGACATTCATCCCTGGAAGAAGAGCCATCGCATTGACCCTCTTGTCAGTGGATTGAGTTATCAGGTGAAAATGGAGTTATTGAAATTTGTGCAGTAAATTTAGGACAGAAGTCAGGAAGATCTGCTTCAGACAAAGAATGATCAATATGTGATTAATTTCTCGGAGGATTTGGAAAAAGCCTGGAATCATTCGGGACACATTTAGATGTGGTTAGAAATTGGGCGGGTGGATGTAGGCTTGTTTTAGAATTATGCAATAAACAGGCTTCTTTGTTTGCATCCATCTTGTGATAAACAAACTGATGATTAATTACCTTGAAAATATACTTCTGCTTGGTAACACTTACAACATAAGCTCATATATTTAACATAGTTTACCCATTCTTATACCAGTGTATTATTGCTACAGGGCTTCTGACGGGACTAGACTCTAATTCAATGAATTTAGTCAGAATAGGGCATTAAATTCTGCCATCATTATTTTCAAAAGCATTAAAAACAGAACACAAGTTTATACTCATTTCAACATTTTTGTTAGAATTAATGAATGCAGTCGGTCCCTCCCGTGTGGTACTAAAACAATGTGGAACTGTGGGGATATTGGCAGATATTTCATGGATTATTATGAGAAAAATTACTTATTTATATTGTACATAATTTTATAAGTTATCTATTTCTGCCCTTGTGCCATTTTCCCCCATATTTCATTATTATTCCTCAGCCAGAGTAATTGTGCTCTACTGCAGGGAATAGGAAACAGCTGAGAAACATTGTCAATGATAAATGGGCAAGACTGTGAGTAATGTACGGAAAGAAATGACCTCACTGCTGGGATTTAGCCTCTGTAGGTGCATAAAATGGTGATTTTGTTGCTTAATATTGTGAAGATGGCCACATGTTGTAGAATCATACAGCACCAGGCGGCCATTCTGCCTGTGCCGGCTCTGTGTAAGAGTTATCTAATCAGTCCAATTGCCCTTTTATCATAAAAGCAAAATATTGCAGATGTTGGAAATCTGAAAAAATAATAAAAGAAAATACTGGATTAACGCAGCAGATCTGGCAGAATCTATGGAGAGAAAAACAGTTAACGTTACGAGTCCATGTGACTAGCTCTGAAGTGTGATATGGGCTGGAAATGTTACCTCTGTTTTTCTCTCTCTACAGATGCTGCCAGACCCACTGAGTTTATCCAGTGTTTTCTGTTTCTATATTATTATTGTCCTATTCCCCTGCTCTTTCCCCACAATCCTGCAATGTTGCTGCTTCAAGTTTCATTTTATGATCTCAATCCCACCAGACACAAAATTGGAAACCCCCTCCCTCCTCCCACAGATTAACTTGGTGTTTTGGACACAATCACTTCAAAATTCCTCTGAACACCAACATCTAATAGTTTATCACCCTGTATACAACATTCCATTTTCCCATTCTTCCTACTGAAGTGCATAACCACACATTTTTCCACATTCTGTAACTGCCACCTTCTTGCGATACATTTCACCTATCTGTATCCCTTTGGAGTCTCATGGTGTCCTCCTCACGGCCTGGGGAATATCCCAGTTGGCCTGCTGTCAGTACTCTGAAAAAGGCTCTTAATGAATCTAATTGGCTTCCTGCCATTTGGCTGCAGCTTGCCAGGCCTCAAACCTGCTTTCCATAATATGGTCAGGCAGGGAAATCACAATGCCAGCCAACAACAGAATTTTCAGGCCCTGTATATTTCCATTTCTGACCTTGGAAGGCCCAAAAGTCTAGCCTTGGTGTTGATTCTGTGAGCTCCAGCTACGCTCTGGTACCTCAATGAAATGGGCCAACTGCTGAGTATTTGCAGGCTATCCATGGAAAAAGGAGCAACCCCAATCAATTTGGTTTGAGCACAAAAAAGATCATACACATCGGGCAGTACGTAATATAGAGAACTTTGCCCACCGACTGGACAGCCAGTGAGCACCCCGTGTCGCTTACTTTCAAGTCGGCGCCTGCTACAAACAGGTACTTGACTGACCAGCAGTGGGCCTTCCCCAGGATCAAGGTCCCCAGGGGAAAGTCAGGGGCGGCAGCTATGCATTACTCAACAGCGCAACCAGGGAGACATGGCTGCTGCCAGAATTACATCCACCCAATGCCCAAATCAGGGGCTGGTTTAGCACAGTGGGCTGAGACAGCTGGCTTGTAATGCAGAACAAGACCAGCAGTGGGGTTCAATTCCCGTTCCAGCCTCCCTGAACGGGCGCCGGAAAGCTAGGGGCTTTTCACAGTAACTTCATTGAAGCCTACTTGTAATAATGCGATTATTATTATTATTATTATAAGTATTGCTGAAGGAACTGTGTGCGGCAACAAGTTCAGGAGGTGGGTCTCAGCGGGTCCCCTCTTCCGGATTCTGGATCCCTCAATAATTGAGCACCTGACAATGAGATACCCCTCCCTGGAAGCCCATAAGCAACCCCAACAGAATTTGCATGTCATGCTTCCTGGATGGTGAGCCCCCAACCCATCGTGGCATTAACACCAGCGGCAGAATGAAGCCTTTAAGTGCACATTAATTTCTCACTAAGAATCTCAGCTAGTCTCAAGGCGGGAAGGCCGTTCCAAACGTTCCTGCCAAGGATTAACCCCATCACCAACCTTGCTTCGGGGGAGGGTATTAAATTCTTCCCATCCACTTCCAAAACAAGGGTAGCACCAGCTGATTAGTTAATCTGTCTGATAACAAAATCACTAACACTCTTTTCCATTAAAACCAAAGTCATATGAATCCTTCAAACGGAGTTGTCTGCAAAAGAAAATCTGTTCCAAAGCTTTCTCTGTTCAAAGAGGGAAAAGAGTTATGAAACTACGCTACTCACCGGAAACTTTTCATGTGTTGACACAACAAATATAATTGAGTTTTTTTTTAAATTTAGAGTGGTTGTGAGATCCACGCAGACACGGGGAGGATGTGCAAATTCCACACGGAGAGCGACCTGAGGCCAGGATCGAACCCAGGTCCTCGGCGCCGTGACGAGCAGTGCTAACCACTGCACGAACGTGCCGCCCAAACGTAATTGAGTTGTATGTTTATGAACAAGCAAAGAGGTCTGCCACACATTGTCCTGTGGAGCATCCATTTAATGTTGAATAGTGCTTCATGTGGGTGAAAACCTATCACTTTGGTGACAATGTATGCAGAAAATCAATGGAGAAAAGTACTAGTGTAGAAAGCATTTTAATCCCGATTTATTCCTGAGCTCTGACCTCAAACCCAAATGTTACAATCCATAAACTCACTCCCAGACGTTAGTTTCCTTTTAGTTTTTTCAAATAAGTGTCCTTTGTTAAAATGTCTGCCACTTCCACCTCTGCCAGCAACAGATCCAAATTTTCTTTGTTTTTGTAAACTTTGATATAAATCACAACAAAACTGTGAATAAATATTTGTGGAAGAAACTCGAGTCCCATTTAGCTGCTTTGCGGTGGCGGCTATGTGATGAACAGTTGCACGCGGTGGCTCCCGCCAGGGAACTTTGATCTGGTCCTTTTTGCCAAGTCTTTGGGGGGGAATTTGAATAGTTCGATGGGATAAGGTCCCCACATAAAAGTAATGCCCAACAAGTATAACACGAGGCAGCAGCCAGGCAAAGCATTGTTGCCGGACTCAGAAGCCCCTCGAGCCTCATTGGTGGAAAAAGTGGCGGAGGCTCCTGCTGTGACTTTGACCTCCCCATTGGCGGCCAAGAAGCTGGCAAGCTTCGTGGAGGATGAAATAAAGAAGCAATGGCAAATGGTCTCTCAGGACCATGAGAAGGCAATGGAAGGCGCTCTAGTCCCATCCCTGCAGCCTTGGAGAAGACAGATCGGAACATAAAGGAGCAAGGCGCAGTGATACAAGGGTGACGGTGGCACTCTCAGACTAGAGTGACCAGATTGTTTCCCTGGAGGAAGAGATGGGGTGGTTGGCTGAAGGGCATAAAAGCATTGAAGGCCAAGGTAGACGATCTGGAAAATCACTCCAGGTGGCAAAATTGTCACAAGTAGGCTTACATTAACACTGCAATGAAATCCCCTAGTCATCACATTCCAGCGCCTGTTCGGGTACACTGAGGGAAAATTCAGAATGTCCAATTCACCTAACAAGCACGTCTTTCGGGACTTGTGGGAGGAAACCCACGCAGACACGGGGAGAACGTGCAGACTCCGCACAGACAGACCCAAGCTGGGAATCGAACCTAGGACACTGGCCCTGTGAAGCAGCAATGCTTAATCACTGTGCTAGCATGCCGCCCATGTGAAGGGCTGAATGGTCTCCTGGGATTCTTTGATTTTACCTTCACTCACTGATCTACTCTGGTTTAGTTCACAACGCCTCGGGTTCAAAATTCTCATCCTTGTTTTCAATCCCTGCATGGCTTTGCCCCCTATCTCTGTTATCTCCTCCAGCCTTACAAACCTCTGAAATCTCAGAGCTACTTCAATTCAGGCTTCTGGGAAATCCCAAATTTCCTTTCTTCCATCATGCCTTCAGCTGGATTCGCCCTAAACTCGGGAATTCCTACAAATATCTCCTACAAAGTGGCTTGGGACTTTTGACTTCATTATAATAAAGGCAAGTTGGTGTTTAAGAAAATTGGGACCATAAAAGTCCACCAATCTCTGAATCGGTCGTTATGTGGATGTTAATCTGAAAACTTTCACAGAGATGCGTTAACTCATTACTACCATTCTGCAACTATTGGGGTCAGGCGAGGTCATCCAATATTCTTGAATATTTCAACATTTTGCAGCCAAGTTAAAAAGAATTTAAGCAGTCCCAATGTAAAATAAATTTGGTGACTTAAATCCCTGTCTTCAGGGATTGATTAAATCAGAGACACTGACCAGAGTCTGTCACAATTAATGGTGGCCTCAAACTATATTTCCCAGACAGGGATTAGCTTCAGCTCCTCTGATTCTGTCATTAAAGTGGTGAAGATGGGATTTCTGTCTACTCTCGTCCACCTGCAAATTGCTCGAGGGAACCCCCCCCCCCCCGCCCCGACTTTGATTAGCTGAGGGTGGCTGAAGGTCTCACCCAGGTAAATACTCTTCTGCTTAACCTATGTCTATGGCTGGAAACTAGACTATTTTTCAACCTTAGAACATTCCCTGCTAACGTTGAAAACATCCTTTCCTCTTAGTTAACAATTTACTTTTTGGGGGATTTTTTAACATCAAAATCCTTGCATGAAATTCAGAGTTACAATTGGAATTTCTGCCGTGTCAGAAACCTACAGCAATGTGTGATAAGGGCACCTGAACTGTCCTGGAGTGGTTTTGGAGGGACTAAAAGAGTAGAGAACGGTGATGGTATCCATACTTACCTTTCAGTTTAAAGATTTATTTTGGAGCCAAAAACCTGTGAAAGGAGTTCACCCCAGTCACGCTCTTAACTTTGTATGGTGCTGATACCTACATCAATGCAGCCAAGGTCTACCTTGTCACTCAGTAATTAAAGATATCAATAAAATATTAACATACCCCCAAGTGTAGCAATAATAATCACACTGCACTATTCCACTTTTAAACCGCTCCACAATTGTCACATATTCTTCAGCAGGAGCTTCATTATCCACATCCACTCAAAAGACCAGTCATGACTTCATCATGACCAATTTGAAAAATGACTCGTACTGAAAGAAATAATTGTCTTTTTGTAAAGCCAGGATTAAATATTTTACTCGTGACTTTGCAGAAGTTCCAACAGTTAAACTGTGTAAAGGAGCACTGTTGTAAAACCTTCTGCCCACTCCTGCATGTGCCGAATCATGCTCGGGTTATCCAAAACTGCTGCATGTGTCCTAACTCTCACTGAGTTCCACTCCCCCGTCCACCGTGTTCACTGACCTCCTCTGGCTCCCAGTTAAGCGAAGCCTCTATTTTAAAATTTGCATCCTTGTTTTCAAATCCCTCCATGGTCTCTGCTTTAATCTCCTGCACCTGCACAACCCTCCAAGATATCTGTGCTCCTTCCATGCTGACCACTTTTTTAAAAATCACCCAACATTGTTCAGCTTCTATAGCCCTATGCCCAAATCTCTTCATCAGGGTGTTCTGGTTTCCTCCCGCAAATCCGGAAAGACGTGCTGTTAGGTGAATTGGACATTCTGAATTCTCCCTCTGTGTACCCGAACAGGCGCCGGAATGTGGCGACTAGGGGATTTTCACAGTAACTTAATTGCAGTGTTAATGTAAGCCTACTTGTGACAATAATAATTATTATTATTATGTTGTTTGGCAAGCAAGTTGTCCTGTGTTGCAGCATCACTAGGTTGAAACCTCATTTTTCACCATTCCTGGTATTGCTCCTGGCATGCCCTCCTGCACTCTTCGTTGAACCAGGGTTGATCCCCTGGCTAATTGTAGAGTGGGGGGATATGCTGGGCTATAAGGTTACAGATTGTGGCTGAGTACAATTCTCCTGCCGCTGATGGTCCACAGCACCTTATAGATGCCCAGTCTTGAGTTGCTAGGTCAGCTCTGAATCTATCCCGATTAGTACGATGGTAGTTCCACAAAACATGAAGGATGGTGTCCTCAATGTGGAGACGGGACTTCATCTTCAAAGGGACTGTGCTGTGGTCATTCCTGCCGATACTGTCATGGACAAACAGATGTTCAATATGAAACATTAACTCTTCTTTTCTTTCCACAGATCTGCTCGACCTGGGTATTTACAGTATTTTGTGTTGTACATTAAAAGAGATCTATTGGGCAGCATGGTGGTGCAGAGGATTAGCACTGCTGCCTCACGGCGCCAAAGTCATAGTTCGATCCCGGCTCTGGGTCACTGTACGTGTGGAGTTTGCATTTTCTCCCCGTGTTTGTGTGGGTCTCGCCCCCACAACCCAAACATGTGCAGGCTAGGTAGATTGGCCGTGCTAAATTGCCCCTTAATTGGAAAAAATTAATTGGGTACTCTAAATTAATTTAAAAATCATGGCTGATCATAATTTGGGCCGTAACTCCACTTTCCTGCCTGTCCCCATAACCCTACACTCCCTTGTAGGTCAAAAATCTGGAACTCAACCTTGAATATGTTCAATGACCCAGCCTCGATTGTTTGCTGGGAAGAGATTTCCAAACATTAACAGCCCTCAGAAATGAAGCATTCCATCTCCAAGCGGCAAGATTTGGACAATATCCAGGCTTAGGCTCACAAGTGACATGTTACATTCGTGCCACACAAATGCCAAGCAATGGATATCTCCTACAAGAGAGAATTCAATCACCATCCCTTGACATTCAATCCCATTACCATCACTGAATACCCCACAATCAACATCCTGGGGGTTACCATTGATCAGAAATTGAACTGGACTAGCCATATTAATACTGTGGCTACCAGTGCAGGTCAAAGGCTCGGAATCCTACGCCGAGTAACTCACCTCCTGACCCCCAAAACCTGTCCACCATCTACAAGGCACAAGTCAGCAGTGTGATGGAATACTCTCCACTTGCCTGGATGCTGAAAACCATCCAGGACAAAGCAGCCCACTTGATTACCCCTCTCTTCCATAAACATTCAAACCCTCCACTACAACTGAACAATGATAGCCATGTGTACCATCTGCAAGATGCACTGCAGTAACTCACCAAGGTTCCTTAGGCAGCACCTTCTAAACCCACGACCACAACTATCTAGAAGGACAAGAGCAGCAGATACCTGGGAACCCCACCACCTGGAGGTTCCCCTCCAACTCACTCACCATCCTGACTTGGAAATATATCGCCGTTCTTCACCGTCGCTGGGGCAACATCCTGGAACTCCCTCCCTAACAGCACTGTAGGTGTACCTACAACTCGGGGGCTACAGGGGTTCAAGAAGGCAGCTCACCACCACCTTCTGGAATGCAACTAGGGATGGACAATAAGTGCTGGCCAATCCAGCGACCCCCACATCCCATAAATCAATTTTAAAAAATAAATTTATCCTCATCTCAGTATTAAATTATCCCCTTACTTTTAATCTGTGCCACTTAGCTCTAGATGTCTCCACGAGAGGAAACAACTCCTCAGAATCTTATGTTTCAATAAGATCAGCCCTCATTCTTCTAAACTTCAATGAGTATCGACCCAACCTTTCCTCATAAGACAGACTTCACTCCAAGAGTCACCATCTCTGAACTACTTGCAATGCAAGAACGTCCCTTCTTAAATAAGGCAGCCAAAATTATATATAGTACTCCAATGTGATCTCATCAATGTTCTGTACAGTTGTCGGCAGACTCCCCTACTTTTATACTCCATTTCTCATGCAATAAAGGCCAATGTTCCATTTCCCTTCCTAATCATTGTACCTGCACTTTTCCGAATTCATGTACAAGGACACCCAGTTCCCTTTGTATTACAGCATTCTGCAGAATCTCTCCAATAATATTCTGCTTTACTATTCTTCCTGACAAAGAGGACAACCTCACATTTTCCCACGCTATACGCCATCTGCCAAATCTTTGCCCATTCACTTAACCTAACTATCTATATCTATTTGTATCCTCCTCAACTGCTTTCCTATCCATCTTCATCTTGTCAGCAAATTTGGCTGCAATATAGCTGATCTCTTCACCCAAGTCAAGATGTAAATAACTGAGGTCCCAGCATAGATCCCTGTGAAATTCCACAAATTATATTCTGACATCCTGGAATCGAACCATTCATCCAGATTCTGTTTCCTGTTAGTTAGCCAGTTCTCTATCCATGCTAAAAGTCAGACATTGCTGAGTTGGTGATTCAGTGGCCTAAAAATTAGCTAGTTCTGTTTTGGAGCAATCCCCCTCCCCCGCCAGTGGTCAGAGGCAACGATCTTTGATCCTGAAGATAGAGGCCCTGGAATTGCAACAAATTGGTCCTCTGGTTTCATCGACACGGTTGCTGTGCTTCCACACAGAGCTTACCCAATCTGAAAATTCAATATCACAGACTACTTTCCTGCCTGACAGCTGTCCTCACCTTCAGGTGGCTCTGGGTTTGGGGGGGGGCAGAGTGAGTAGGGAGGAATGGCCGAGAGGAGAGGAACACTCCCTCCCCATCTATTTCAAAAACAGTTTTATTAAATGAGCCTTTTCACTGGGTAAATCATATGCACGTCAGGAATACCAGAGGCAGGCTATGCTCAGGGCATCCCAATTTGGCAAAGGGGTTGTTAAACACGGGGTCGGCCCCTCATTAGCATACACAACATCCCACAACTGGGCCTTGTTAATTGGGTGCATAAAATGGGATTCAACAAAGATCTGATTTCTATTTGTGTGTTGTTCAGTGTGCTCTCGGTGGGACACCGGTTCACATCCATAATTTGTCACCTGGGAAAGTCCTGATTTCATCCAGGGGAGTAAGGAAGGTGGGCAAACAAAATCCAGCACTGAACCAAGAAGGCACATCCAGATTTACCCAGGTACAGATTTGCCCAGCTTTTAGCAGTTGGAACAACAGTGGCTTCAAATGAGGCTTAAAGCAAAGTCAGCCAGGTAATTGTCAAAAAGGGAAGACACCTGAAAAAGTAAAGTAGGTGAAAAATCCAAAACAAATTCCCAAAACAGTTTAAAGTATGATTTAAAAACACAAATCAGCAACAACTTTCCTCAGATCATCTTCCTTACTCAAATTTCCTTCACCCAATAATCTGATTTCTTTACACTGAAGAAACAAAATACCTTTTAGAGACACAGAATTATGTAAATGTTGTTCTCCGTATACACCATTTAAAGTTTCTACAGAATGGGCAAACTAAAGTAAGTCAGGGGTAAGGAACAACACAAACCTACCCTGCAGGAAATGGGACAAGACACATAGGACAGCTCTCCAGACCCAGTTCTTCCACCTGTAGGTCAGGCCTCCCTTTATCAACAGCACCTTCTGTATTCATTTTGTTGGTGGCACATAACCCACCCGCAGTGAATGAATGTTCCTGGCATTCCACTATAATGTTATCAACATTGTCCTTCTCAGCATACATTGTCTCTCTCCTTGCCATTTTGTGCTCTTTTGTCTTCTCCTTACAGTTCTTCAGATTGGACTGTAATTCAAGCATCGATTGCTTTGGTTCCCTTTTATTTCTCTGAAGAGGCGCAACAGAGTAGTGACTAACATCAACTGGCATATGTCCTCTGCCATGTCGCTCATCCACTAGGTAATATTTATCGTGTTTACTTGTAGCAGGTTCTGTAGAGAATACTGTTGGATCCACTCCAAAAATATCTTCAGATTTTACATTTCCCTTTGTAAACTCAAGACTCTTTGTAACGTCTACAGAAGATAAAATGCCTTCATCCTGCACCTTCTCCAATAACGAAAGTTGGGATCTGGTCACTTTGGGTTCAGTGGTATCCACCATCTCACCATTCCTGAAGGCATCATCTCCCCAACCGGAGAACAATCGAGATTGGTGCTTTACTTCCAGAGTCATTGCTTTGCAGGCAAGTGGAAAAGGTATCCATGTGAAAATCTCTTTGCCTGCAGAGGTGATCTTTGTGGTGGCAGGTTCTGTGCTTTTGAGGATCTGTTGTGGATGGAAGTAAAATATGGTTTAAGTTTACTCAATAAGCAAGTGTCTGCATAATGCATATCTAATAAATGGGATTACTTGTTCCCAATAAAGGAAATTATCAGTATGGTAGAAAGAACCCTCAACACAATCTTTATTCACTCCAAAGAGCACAATAAAGCTGCTGATCTATCAAATAACACATGAGGGCAGCATGGTGGCGCAGTGGTCCCAGGTTCGATCCCGGCCCTGGGTCACTGTCCACGTGGAGTTTGCACATTCTCCCCGTGTCTGCGTGGGTCTCACCCCCACAAACCCAAAAAGATATGCAGGACAGGTGAATTGGCCACACTAAATTGTCCCTTAATTGAAAAAAAAAGAAGAGGGTACTCTAAATTTATTTTTAAAAAGTCAAGGAGCATAGAACATAGAACAGTACAGCACAGAACAGGCCCTTCGGCCCTCAATGTTGTGCCGAGCCATGATCACCCTACTCAAACCCACGTATCCACCCTATACCCGTAACCCAACAACCCCCCCCTTAACCTTACTTTTATTAGGACACTACGGGCAATTTAGCATGGCCAATCCACCTAACCCGCACATCTTTGGACTGTGGGAGGAAACCGGAGCACCCGGAGGAAACCCACGCACACAGGGGGAGGACGTGCAGACTCCACACAGACAGTGACCCAGCCAGGAATCGAACCTGGGACCCTGGAGCTGTGAAGCATTTATGCTAACCACCATGCTACCCTGCTGCCCCTATGCATGTTGGCAAGGAATCCACGCGATCAAATAAAAGTGTGACATCGGGACACCAGGAATAAGTATCAAAAATCAAAGGCCGTGCAGAAAGTAAGTAACTGAACTGAATGACTATTCCTCAGAAAAACTCTCATACTCTCTAAAGAATAGAGTATTTGTAGTCAGGTCACTGAACTTGTAATCAAGAGGCCTGGACTAGTAACTTAGAAGTCTGGACTACTAACTTAGAGGCCTGACTAATAATCCAGAGACATGGGACTGGATTTTACAATCCCAGCCAGCATATTTGAAGTCAGGCGGGAGCTCATAAAATAAAGTAGGTGGCCTTAGCACCCACCCCAAACTTTACTCCTACATTACAATGGGCAGGAAAGGTAACCCACCCACCAGAAGACCGACTGAAGCCCTGAAGCAGCCAATTAAAGCTCGTCAAAGATCAGACTTATCTTCAAGTCCAGGCGCCATCAATCGTCTTCTGGGGGACTACCTACAGTGGCCGCAATTCGACCCTGGCGCTGCTGAGATTGGCCGGTAGCTCTCCAGAGTGGGAGTGGAAGCCCAACACTGAAGCTATTAAGGATTCTCCCAGCATAACATCACTGTGGGGCAGTAGGTTTCAGCATGAAATGTGACTTGTTCACAGAATCACAATTCCTTTCAGTCAGGGCACAGAGAATATGGTCTCCTGTAAAATCCAGCCCATGAGGTTAAAGTCACTTCTGGGGAATTCAAATTCAATTAAGTAACCAGTGGAATAAAAAGCGAACATCAGTAATATTTATCATGAAATACTCAATTGTAGTCAAAACCCTTTTAGTTCACTGATGTCCTTCAGGGGAGAACATCTGCCATCCTTGTCCAGTCTAGCCTCCACGTGACTCCAGTCCCACAGCAAGGTGGTTGCTCTTAACTGCCCTCTGAAATGGCCTAGCAAACCACTCAGTAGTAGTTAAGGGGCAGCTGACCACCACCTTCTCGAGGCAATTCAGGATGGGTAACAAATTCTGACTTTACTCGTGCTCAGTGAGTGATTTTTTTAAAGTACCTTCTGTGGGCTTGATGGGAAGTCTGGCACAGACACCGTTTTCCAACCTGACCCTTCCATGCCCGGAAACACAGATTTTATAAAAAGAGCCCAAATGTGATCCGTCTCATTCAAATCATCGCCATTTAGCCAACTGGAAACAGCAAGTGGGAGCCTGCAAGTGCAAAGACTTGTTAGTTGTAATTGTAGAATTTGAGTATGCTTTTTTTTTCTCAATCTCCAGTTTACTCCTTTGCAGAAAGTGCTATCTCACTGTGATACTGACCTGCAAGTCATCCATCCACTGCTTTCTTACTCGAGAGAATTTTTCCAGAGATGAGGAACTTTAGTTATGATGATAGAATGGAGAAGTTAGGAATTATTTCCTGATAGAAAAGGAGGCTGAAAGGAGATTTGATAGAGGCATTCAAAATCTGGACAGAGTAGATAGGGAAAGACTGTTCCTACTAGTGAAACGATCAAGATTGAGAGGGCACCAATTTAATGTAATAAGTAAAAGAAGCAATAGTGATAGGAGCAGAAATGTTTTCACGCAGGAAGTGGTTAGGTTCTGGTATCCATTGCCTGCACCGGTTCAATTGAAGCATTCCAAAGGGAATCAGACTGCTATTTGAAGAGAACGAACGTACATGGTTACAGTGGGGAAGGCGGAAAAATGGAACTAGGTGAGTTGTTCATTCGGAGAGCCGGTGAAGACAGGAGGGGCCAAATACACCTCTGCACCATAACAATTCTGAGATAGTGCGCAGTAGCCATTTTTCATGCGTCAGCTTTGACAGAGCATTCAGCTACAAGGACATCAGACAAGTGTGACTGCATACTCAGCTGGCATCTACCAGGAAATTCCTGGATAGTATTCATGAGCACGACCAGTGATGTTTCTTCATATTATGCAGCAGAGAGGTGACAAATTTTAACACGCCTCTCGCTGCTCCAGATAATTTAGCGTAAACTTTAGGCTGTATGCATAAAGTGCACAGACATAACCAATCCAAATGCCTTTCCAGTCAACAGTAGTAATTGGTGTTCTTCAAAACGTTCTGTTGATTTGTCAGTAATTATTAGAATCTTCATCAAAACCTTGAATTTTGAACCTTCCAGAGGTTTGAACACACGACAGTATCGACTTGGCTATAGGATCCCTACAGTGCAGAAGGAGGCCATTCGGCCCATTGAGTCTGCACCAACCCTCCAAAAGAACACCCTACCTAGGCTCACTTCCCTATCCCTGTAACCCCATCTAACCTGCACATCCCTGGACACTAAGGGGCAATTTAGCATAGCCAATCCACCTAGCCTGTATATCTTTGGACTGTGGGAGGAAACCCAGTCACCCAAGGTAGGACTGAACCCGGGTCCCTGGTGCTGTGAGGTAGCTGTGCTAACCACTGTGCTGCCCACTTCTGAATCATAAGATTCTGGATTCAAGCCCTACTCTGCGACGCGTGATCCATTAGTTTCAGTGTCCTGAGGATGTGAAAGGTGCTCTATAAATAGAAGTTCTTTCTTTGAAAACATAACTACACTTCAGTCCAGCATTGAATGAGTGCAGCAAGGTCAGAGCTGTTGTCCTTGATGTTAAAACAAATACGCTGTGCCTATTGTGATCATTCATTTGGATGTTATAATGCAGTGCATGGCACGGTAGCACAGTGATTAGCACTACTGCCTCACAGCTCCAGGGACTCGGGTTCAATTCGAGTGACTGTGTGGAATTTGCACTCTCTCCGTATCTGCGTGGGTTTCCTTCAGGTGTCGCGGTTTCTTCCCACCGTCCAAAGTTATGTAGGTTAGGTGTATTGAGGGAGGCATGTGGCACAGTGGTTAGCACTGGGACTGCAGCACTGAGGACCTGGGTTCAAATCCCAGCCCTGGGTCACTATCCATGTGGAGTTTGCACATTCTCCCCATGTTTGTGTGGGTTTCACCTCCACAACCCAAAGATATGCTGGTTAGGTGGATTGGCCATGTGAAATTGGCCCTTAATTGGAAAAGAAAAATAATTGGGTACTCTAAATTTATAACAAAAACGTTATGTAGGTTGACACTGCTAAATTGCCCCTTAAGTGTCCAAAAGGTTAGGTGGGGTTACTGAGTCACTCAGGGATAGGTTGGAGGTGTGGGCAAAAGTTGGGTGCTCTTTCCAAGGGCGGTTGCAGACTCGATGGGCCGAATGGCCACCTTCTGCACTGTAAACTCTAAGAAGAGCAGATACTCCCGGTTTCCTACCAAGAAACAGACAGGCCACTCATTCATCCCATTGCCACATGTCGAATCTTGCTGTGTGGAAAAGCACTGCACTTAAAACATCACACATATAATTAAGTATTTTGGAAGAGGATACGATTCCAAATAACAAAGTCTTAACATTTTAGAACCAATATCCTCCACTTAACCTTTATTTTAATGTTTAAGTCTTCAGGCCTGTCAGTACTGGATATGGAACAATTGTAAGCACTTTGAGCCATTAGAGAGTTTGGCAAAGTCCAAATGACATGTAATGTAAATCTCTGCCTTGTTCACAGATTCCTCCTTTTATTGCATGTACAAGGTGGTGGGTTTGATTAGAAACTTCTGTTTTAGTCAGGCTTTTAGTATTTTTACAGGCAAGAACGTTAATGGCAGATGGTGAATAGCCCCAATTAACCGTTGATTCTGGCCATCATAGTTTGAGGTAGAGCCTGGATTCAGCCCATCTGAATCGCACTGCTGCATTGCTCCACAAAATTCAAGTCCTGTGACTACTCAGGTTTGTCCTTTCATCGCTACGTGGGGCCCAGGCCCCGCTAACTTACTCCTTCCCCTCCGATCTTGGCTCCTCTCTGGGGGGATCAGTGCCGTTCTCTTCGGCTTCATGGCAGACATCCGTGAGCCGCGGCTTGGCATTCGGCTCCCTCCCGGGTTGGACGACAATTCTCTTCCGCTTTAACTTTAGCTTCTTCTCTTCGGCCATGGTCAGAAATCAACAACAATCTGACTGGCTGCGTCACCAGCACAGCTTGTGGCCACTCACAAACTCTGCCCCAATGACTGCTTCGCTCAGTCTGTCCTCAATCTCCCACCGCCGCTTCCGGGTCCTTTTGATACATTCCGACCGCCGCCAGCTGTTCAAATGCTACAAACTCGGCGCCAAAAAAATCCCCGCACGCCTGGTTAAAGCGGGAAGATTTTATTTAATTTCAAAGCAAACTCCAAAAAACTGTCCGTGAGACTGCAGCAACCCCTTAAAACTGATGTATGCTAATGTTCGCGCTTTGAAAAATCATATTGGAAAAATATGATTTTTGGTTGCGCAACCTAAACAGTTTATTTTCAGCAATGTATTTTTGTTACGTTTTTCTCCGACTCGGTGGACAAGAGCTGCATTATAATGGGCCTTACACTCTAGTTACTATCTGCAACAAAACCAGCCACTATTCCAGCTTCTAGTTACTATCCACCCACCAACACTGCTGAAAAGAAATGTGCCTATGTGGATGTTTGATTATGAATCAAATTGGTTTCACCTGTGATCCTTTTTCTCTAGTGGCCAAATTATGTTTTGTCACAAGTATAACACAGCCTGCAAATTCCCTGTATATTTTTGCCCCGGGACAGATACCATTTAAGGGCATTAAATACAGTCTCAAAGATTGCAGAATTTTGCCTTTGTACAGTTTTCCTACAATTGGGCTTGCTCAGAAACTCTTCAACTTGCAATCAGAATCTTCAGGAAAGAAGGGGGAAATTGTTATACCTTTTTTTTTAAATTTAGAGTACCCAATTCTTTTTTTTTCCAATTAAGGGACAATTTAGCATGGCCAATCCAGCTACCCTGCACATCTTTGTGGGTTGTGGGGGTGAGACCCATGCAGACACAGGGAGAATGTGCAAACTCCTCATGGACAGTGACCCAGGGCCGGGATCGAATCTGGGTCCTCAGTGCCATAAGGCAGCAATGCTAACCAATGCCACCTTGCCGCCCAGAAACATAAATTGTTTATTGTGAACATACAACTATATGCATATTTCCCAGGTATAGCACTAACGAGGTACTATTTCCATGTTGTTCCTCTACACACAATCGACTATCATGAGACTCCCTACACCATACTATGGGCATTACTGTTTCCCCAGTCCCACATTAATCCTTACAAACCTGAACACCTTATTCTCTCCCCCCCCCCCAAATCCTTATCCAAACATATTTACAAAACAATTTTTTTCTTCCATGCTACCACTTCTCCTATCCTTCCCCCAAGTCTCTGATTTTATGAATTCAGTCTTGAGGCTTGACAATTCTTCCATAAGATATAGGAGCAGAAGTAGGCCATTCTGGCGATCGAGTCTGCTCCGCCATTCTATCATGGCTGATATGTTCCTCATCTGCTACCTACAATGTTACAGGCCAAGAGTTGGATTGCGCAATCAGCCAGAACATCTCCTCCCTAAAACACATGACCTAGGAGCAGGAGTCGGCAATTTAGCCTCCTGAGCCGAACACCTTCAATGTGATCATGGCTGATCCCATCCTGGCCTCAACTCCACCGACTTGCCCGTTCTCCATAACCCTTCAACCCATTACCAATTAAAAATCTGTCTAACTCCTCCTTAAATTTACTCACTGTTCCTACAACCACCGGACTCTGGGGTATTGAATTCTACAGACTCACAACCCTTTGGGAGAAGTAGTCTTTCCTCAAATCTGTTTTAAATTTGCTACCTCTTATTCTAAGATTATGACCTCTCGTTTTAGAATGTCCCACAAGAGGAAGCATCAGCTCCACATCTACTTTATCCATACCTTTTAGCACCTTGTATATCCCAATTAGATCTCCCCTCATTCTTCTAAACTCTAGAGAGTATAGGTCTAAACTGTTCAATCTCTCCTCATACGACAAACCCTTCATCACTGGAATCAATCTAGTGAACCTCCTCTGAATTGCCTCCAATGCCACTAAATGAGGACACCCAGATCCCTCTGCATTGGAGCCCCCGAAGTCTTCACATTCAGATAATAAGTTGCCTTTCCATTTTTTCGACCAATATGCATGACCTCACACTTATCCACGTTAAACTCCATCTGGCACATTTTGACCCACTCTCCTAGCCTATCTATATCCATTTGTAAGGTTCTTATTTCCTCATTGCAACTTACTGTCCCACATATTTTTGTGCAAATTTGGCTATAGATCCCTCTAGCCCTGTATCCAAGTCATTAATGTAGATTGTAAATAGCTGGGGCCCAATGACCGAACCCTGTGGGACCCCACTAGTCTAGATCTCATTCTAGTCCTGTTTGGAGGAATAGTAAGTAGTCTCAGTTGCTTTGGGATTACTTTGTAGGTTTGACATTGAAATTGTATTCCTCAGTGTTTCAGGCACTTGGTTGTCTCCATTTGATTCGCTTTTTGTGCTCCTTCAAGGTGAATTTCTCTGTCTGCTTTGTTCAGAGACATTGGGTTTGTCCTGTTCTTGGATTTTCCTTTCCGTGGGTCCGCCATATTCATGCTGGACGTTAACATTTCAAAAATGAAACCTTCATAGAAACAGAGAAAATAGAAGCAGGAGAAGACCATTCGGCCCTTCAAGCCTGGTCCATCATTCATTATGTTCATGGCTGATCATTCAACTCAGTTCCCGCTTTCCCCCCTCTTTGATCCCTTTAGCCCCAAGATCTATATCTAACTCCTTCAAAACATACAATGTTTTAGCCTCAACTGTTTTCTGTGGTAGAGAATTCCACAGGTCTACCACTCTCTGGGTGAAGAAATTTCACCTCATCTCAGTCTTAAATGGTCTATCCCGTATTCTCAGACTGTGAACCCTGATTCTGGACTCCCCCGTCACCGGGAACATCCTTATTGCATCTTCCTTGACTAGTCCTGTTATAATTCTGTAGGTTTCTATGAGATCCCCCCCCCATTCATTTTTCTGAACTCCAGTGACTATAATTCTAACTGATTCACCATATGTCAGCCCCGCCAGCCCAGGTATAAGCCTGGTAAACATTTCCTGTGCTTCCTCCATAGCAAGAACATCCTTCCTCAGATAGGGAGATTAAAACCGCACACAATATTCCAGGTGAGGCCTCCCTTGTTTCACAATTTTAGCCAAATATTTGTTTACTCATTTTCCAGGTCTTTTTCAAGCTTATGAATCTTTTCATTCAACTGGTGTGTTCGGTTATCTTTATTTCAGAGTTATCTGTGGAACACTTATACAAGCTTAACAATGTCACCTGGGTATTTGGTCCCTTTCGGAATCTTTCTTCCACGGTCACTGACTGCTCCTTAGATTCGTTCAATCCTCAATTTGTTTCTTAGAATTTTCCACTTCTGGTTTTGAAGTCTGCATTCGCTCTTCTATACTGCACATCTCATATTTTGTGGATTTCAGATGGATCGAAGTTCAAGAATTAATTTGCTCTTTTCACCATGAAGTTCCAATATTTCATCAGTTCTAGATATTAATTCTGCATTCAGCCAACTGATCTGATTGATCAGCAATGCCTTTTTCTGTTCCAGGCATTTTTCACAATACTTAATAGAGACATCTGATACTTAAAGTTCATCAAGTTCTAATTTTCATTAGCAAACTTCCATATAAGTTGGTCCTCTACATTGAACAGTTTTTCCTTTAGCTGAGCTTAATTCCTATGTGCTTTCCTTCAAGCGCGCATTATTTAATTGCACTTCTGGTTGTTTTTGAGACTCTTCACACTCCTTTTGCATTTCCTCATGAAGGATGATTAGCTGTTCTTCCGACTGTTTATTTTCTCGTTGACCGCTTGCCAACTACACTTCAGTACATTGCTTTTCACTACTGGTAGTTCCAACACAGCTTTTTCTAAGGTAATATTCAACATCTTTTTTAACTCCAAGTTTTTCTGGAGCCATGTATTGATTCTTCAAAGAGTCTTTCAGGGTAGTAGGTTCTTTGTGTACCTTTGCTGACTGCAGTTGTACCTGGCTGTGCCTCTGGTTGAGTTCCTTCAACTTAGCTTTAATTTGAACATTTTCTGTGGAAGTTTCATTTTCTTTTTGCCAGTTTTGTTTCTATTGGGTTACATCAGATAGCTTTCCTTCATTCATAGCCACCTGCTCATTCCACACTATCACCTGCTTTTGCAGTTTGGTAATGCGTCAGCATTTTCAAAAAAAGCTCAATTTTTAAGCCTTTCGGCTGCTTCTAAGTCTCTTCTTTCCTCTGCACTGAACACTTGGCGCATTCACTTTGTAGCACTGTCATGGTCTGCCATCATCTTGTGCTTTGCTTGCGTATTATCTCCCTCACACAGGGGTTTACTTGCCCTGTTGACACCATATTGGGGTTGTTCTATACCTTTTTTAAAGTCTGCACTGGAGTATAGAATACTTGTCAAATCTTTCAAAATAGATTTAGAGTACCCAATTATTTTCTTTTCCAATTTAGGGACAATTTAGCATGGACAATCCAGCTACCCTGCACATCTTTGGCCTGTGGGGGTGAGACCCAGGCAGACACAGGGAGAATGTGCAAACTCCATACGGACAGTGACCCAGGGCTAGGATTGAACCCGGGTCCTCAGCGCTGTGAGGTCAAATGTTTTCAATATATCACCAAATGTGGTCAAGGATTCATCTGTACCTTGTATTAGGATTACTTCAGCAGCAAATATCCCAACAATTCTAAAATAAAATGTATTAATTTGCACTTCTTCTGATTTGTGTCTGAACCCTGATGTACTTCTGTAATCTAAAGGCTTTCTTCTCCGTCAGACACAGTTTTGTGTCTGGTTTGACCCTTGTATCAACAAAAATTGATCTAATAGTTTTAATTTACTATCCATTGCCGTATTCTATAAGAGAGTACAGTTTTAATTTAATTTTTGTCTCTCTCCCAAGGTAGTGCCACAGTAACAATTTTTTCAGAGTTTTCCTGCAGTTGTCGGGTTTTGGTGAATTTTGGTAAATTTTATAAATTTAGAGTACCCAATTCATTTTTTCCAATTAAAGGCAATTTAGCAGAGCCAATCCACCTACCCTGCGCATCTTTGGGTTGTGGGGGTGAAACCCACGCAAACACGGGGAGAATGTGCAAACTCCACATGGACAGTGACCCTGGGCCAGTGACCCAGTGCTAACCACAGTGCTGCCCTCTATAAATGATTTAACTATAACTGTGGATAAACTATATATAAGACAACAGATGAATAACAGTAAAATCATGCACAAGCAACCTCATCCAGCCAGTCTGAGGTCAGCTGACTTTAACATTCACTTATATACTAGTGAGACTCCTAGTGGTCAATCAGTGAATTACAAAACAACCATGATACTAGTACATACTCTTTCCTTTTTCTTTTGAAATAATTTTTATTGAAAAATTTTGATTTTATACAACATTGACGCACCTTAGTAAAATACCGAAAATAACAATAATATTAACAGTCATATACATTCGCCCCATCTCCATGAACAACCCAGCATTTTAACAACAACGCAAATTAACACACTATAAAGTTACAGAATAAACACTACAATAATGCACCACCCCCCCCCCCCCCCCCCCCCCCCCCCCCCGGGTTGCTGCTGCCATTGACCAAGTTACCTATCTCTGAGCCAGGAAGTCCAGAAAAGGCTGCCATTGTTTATATAGCCCTTGTATTGATCCTCTCAGGGCAAATTTGACCTTTTCCAATTTTATAAATCCCGCCATGTCACTGATCCAGGTCTCCACACTTGGGGGCCTTGCATCCTTCCATTGTAACAGAATCCTTCGACGGGCTACTAGGGATGCAAAGGCCAGGACACCGGCCTCTTTTGCCTCCTGCACTCCCGGCTCTACCACAACTCCAAAAATTGCGAGTTCCCATCCTGGTTTGACCCTGGATCCAACCACCCTCGACACCGTCCCCGCCACCCCCTTCCAGAATTCTTCCAGTGCCGGGCATGCCCAGAACACATGGGTGTGGTTCGCAGGACTCCCCGAACATCTGGTGCACCTGTCCTCACCCCCAAAGAACCTACTCATCCTAGTCCCGGACATGTGGGCCCGGTGCAGCACCTTAAATTGGATGAGACTAAGCCTCGCACATGAGGAGGAAGAGTTGACTCTCTCCAAGGCATCCGCCCAAGTCCCATCCTCTATCTGCTCCCCGAGTTCCTCCTCCCATTTAGCCTTCAGCTCCTCCACTGACGTCCCCTGCGAGGGCAGCAAAGGGAATCCCTCTACCTGTCGCCTAGCAAACGCCTTTACCTGCAGGTATCTGAACATGTTCCCTTGGGGAAGGCCAAATTTATCTTCCAGTTCCCCCAGGCCCGCAAACCTCCCGCCAATAAACAGGTCCCTCAATTTGCTGATGCCCGCCCTTTGCCACCCCCTGAATCCCCCATCTGTGTTCCCCGGGATGAACCGATGGTTGCCACCCAGTGGCGCCTCCATCGAGCCCCCTGTTTCCCCCCGATGCCGTCTCCACTGTCCCCAGATTCTTAGGGTCGCCACTACCACTGGGCTCGTGGTAAACCTCTTAGGGGAGAGCGGCAACGGTGCCGTTACCATGGCACCCAGGCTTGTACCTCTACATGACGCCATCTCCATTCTTTTCCACGCCGCCCCTCCCCCCTCCATCACCTATTTACGCACCATTGACACATTGGCTGCCCAATAGTACCCCAGAAGGTTGGGCAGCGCCAGCCCGCCTCTATCCCTTCCTCGCTCCAGGAACATCCTCTTCACTCTCTGAGTCCCATGTGCCCACACAAAGCTCAAAATACTGCTGGTCACTCTCCTAAAGAAGGCCCTGAGGATAAATATGGGCAGGCACTGAAAGAGGAACAAGAACCTCGGGAGCACCGTCATTTTGATGGACTGTACCCTCCCCGTCAACGACAATGGCAGCATGTTCCACCTCTTGTACATATTCTTTCCTTTGAAAGAATAAATTAATACAGTATCATCATATGATATCATGAACCTTTGAGTCTAACAGTATTAATTTTTTTTAAATTTTAAAACTGGTTTAACAAATAAACATATATTTACATATGTATAAACAAGAACAGCAACAATAGTATGTACACATAGTCCAAATCTACAAATTGTGTCAATCAGGTTTTCTTCTGACTTTGGTTGATCAACTCAAAGTTTGACCTTGCTGCTCAGAGCTCCATGACATTCTCAAGCTCAGGAACTGCTGAACTATCTGACACTGCAGCTTGCGGTGATTCTGATGTCAATTCATCATCCATCACGTTGTTGTGAAAGTGTTCTCTGATTTTCAATAGTGTGCGACGATTTCTTCTTAAAACAAATCCTTCCTCTGTACATTGGAGGAACGAGGTGCTATTTCTTCGAGTACAATGGCTTTTCTCAACCAATTGCCTGAATCTTCTACTCTCACAATGTCATCACTACTCAGAGGTGGTAAAGTTCTCGACACTCTATATTAGAACTGCTTTTGTTTCTCTTTAAAGTTTTGCATTTCCTGCAGAACCACTGCATTCTCCTCCTCCTTTGGCAAGTTTGGAAGTGTGGTATGCAACCTTCTATTCACGAGTAACTCTGCTGGTGATCTACCATGTGACAATGGTGACGCTCTGTAACTCAATAGTGCGAGATATGGATTAGATTGGCTGTCCATTGCTTTTTTCAACAATTGCTTAACGATATGTGCACCTTTCTCGGCTTTTCCATTGGCTTGAGAGTACAATGTACTCGACATGACGTGATTGAAATCATATGTGACTGCAAAGTGTTGTCACTCTTTACAGCTTAAAACAAGGACCGTCGTCACTCCCGACGGATTGCGGAATTCTGTGCCTAGCAAAAATTGACTTGGTATGAGTATTACACTGCTTGCTGTTAGGCTTGACAGAGAGCCATTTTGGGATAGTTTGAAAAATAGTCCATGATCATCAAATAATCTTTCCCTCGTAGGTGAAAGAGGTCAATAGCTACTTTCTGCCATGGTGCCATAAGTAAGTCAGTTATTTGTATAGGTTATCTTGTTTGCTTGCAACAATGTGTCTGGCATGTGTCACAACTGACTATCCTGTCAATATCCTGGTTTATACCTGGCCAGTAAACAGAGTCAAGAGCTCTCCGTTTACATTTTTCAATCCCTAGATGTCCTTTGTGTATCCTCTTTAGTACATCCTTGCAAAGAGATTGGGGTATGACTATATTATAGTGTTCAAACGAAGTACCACTTCATTAATGATACTGAGTTCAGATCTTACGTTGTAGAACTTTATACATTGACCTCTGGGCCAGTGTGAGTTGATGTTCCTCATCACCTCTTGAAGAGTTTGAACCTTCCTAGTCTCTTCTTGGATTTTACATAGTTTCACATCTGATACTGGTCGTAGTGTGGAAGTAAGATTGACATGCAGATCTACATCCTCAGCAATCTCACTACAAATACTTTGTGGTGCTCTCGGTAATGCATCTGCTAAGAACAAATATTTGCCTGGTGTGTAACTGAGAGTGAAATCATAGCATTGTAACTTCATCATCAACCTCTGAATGCACGGAGACATCGGCTGAGATTTGTTTTGATGTTGTTAATCAAAGGACGATGTTCTGCCTCAACTGTAAAAGTTGGAAGCCCATTGATGTATTTCTGGAATTTCTCCAAGCCGACAACTAAACCCAGGCATTCTTTTTTGATTTGAGCGTACCTCTGCTCTGTTATCATCATGGATTGTGATGCATATGAGACTGGTTTCCAATCGTCATTCTCGAATTGCTGAAAAACTGCTCCTAGACGCTCTTAGGAACGTCTGTTGACACTAACATGCTTAGATGGGTCACAAAATGTGAGAATAGGCGTGGAGGTTAGTGAAGTCTTCAGCTTCTTCCACTCTTGCTCATGTTGCTCAGTCCAAGTGAAATCCGTTGTCTTGTGCAAGAAATCACGTAGCTATGTTGTTTTTGCTGACAGGTTTGGAATGAATTTCCCTATAAAATTGATCATACCCATCACTCGTAAGATGGTTTTCTTGTCGTGCAGCTTTGGCATGTTGAGAATTGCTTGGATTTTGTCCTTGTCAGGCTCAATACCATGTGATAAGAGCTTGTTACCTAGGAATGTGACCTCAGTTATTCAAATTGTCACTTTTGCTTATTGAGCTTCAACCTATCGCTCGTTAGAATTTTAAGCAACCTCGTATTGTGCTCTTCTATAGTTGAACCCCAAACGATGATATCATCCACGTACACCTTCGATGCCTTCAATTATGTGCTCCATGGCACGGTGAAATATTTCTGATGCTGAAATTATGCCAAACTGCATTCTCAGAAAGCAGTACCGTCCAAATGGCGTATTAAAGTGCAGAATTTTGTCCTTTGTTCCTCTAAAGTTAGTTGCCAGAAACCCTGACATGCACCAAGTTTTGTAAAGAATTATGCACCAGCCATCTCAGATGTGATTTCTTCACGCTTTGGTATTTGGTAAGGTTCCCTTTTGATATTCTTGTTAAGATCTTTAGGATCCATGCATATGTGAATATTGCCATTCTTTTCTTTACACAAATCATGGAGTTTACCCAGTCGGTAGGTTCTTCTATCTTTCTGATTACTTTTAATTTTTTCCTTCTGTCAAGCTGCTTTTTAAGGCGATCCCAAGGAGGTACAGGTACTCTTGGTGCCTGTATCACAGGTTTTGCGCCCTTTGAGTTGTGTCTTGTAGATGAATGGTAGTGTTCCAAAACCTGTGAACACATCACTGAATTTGCTGATAATGTTCTCAGAATCGTTGAGAGTATTGATCCAATCAATTGTGGATGCTATATAGCAACTGCACTAGACCTAATTCTTCACTGGATTGATCACCTAATAATGAATCCAAGTCCTCGGATACAATATAGAATGGGACAGAATTAACTGTGTTCTTCACCACCACACTCGGGTCACAAGACCATAACATTTAATGCTTGAACCATTATAATCTCTCAAAGATATTTTGTGATTTCTTCTAATCGGCTGAATTTTTCAATCAGTCATAATGATTAAATTGGCTTTGGCACCAGTGTCTAACTTCAATCGGACCACTGTGCCGTTCACTTCAAGTGGTCGCAGCCATTTGTCCTCATCAACCTCATTTATCCTCATCAACCTCATTTATTTTAAATGGAGTATCAGTTTGCAAGTGCTGGAAGATTTTTTGATGGCTCCAAAAAAATATTCTGTGTTATTACTCCAACAAACAATGATCTTTCATCAGTGGAGACTGTGTCTTCCACTGTGCTGACTGGTCTAGGGTTGAGCTTAGTGATTCTGAGCAAAGTGCTTTTTTTTACTTTGCATCTGGAACAAAACTTGCCAAACACTGGACACTGCCTTAATTTGTGCCTTTGACCACATCTTTTACACAGAAATACTTTGTCCTGCTCTTTCACCTATTTGTTGATGTGCGAGGAGCTGCAGGAACTTTCCCGCCTCTTTTCAGAGTTTTTCAGCCTTTTTGGAAAAAGGGCGGCAACTGAAGTGTTCTCCTCCAAGAAGAGGCCGACATTATTGAGAAACATTTTAGAATGCTGTGCGGCTAGCTTGTGAGCCTGACACATTTTAACTGTTTGTTCCAAAGACAGCTCTGATTCCCTCAGCAACCGCTCCCTCAGCTTATTTTCATTCATACCAAACCCAATCTGGTCCTGAATCATGGAAAATTCCACCGCAGAAAAATTACAGGTTTTAGCTTTTAACTTTAAATCAATGATTAAATGATCTATGGACACTCCTGTCTTCTGTAAACATGATCTAAGCACATGATGTTCGTAAATTTCATTATTTTTGGGGCTGCAATGGGTATCAAATTTTTTAATTACTTCATTAAAATGTTTACTATGTTCACAACAATTGCTTCGGCCCTGCCGCTGTTCGGAGTATCGCCACTTTACAATCAATCTTCTAAATTTACTTCAGTAAGAAACAGATTAAATTGTTGTTTATACCCTTCCCACTTGCTGTCCACATTACCATGAAAGCTGAGACTCTTTGGTGGCTTCAATGACTCCATGCAGTTAATTCTGCAGTCTGCAAAACCTTCAAATCTCTGTGGCAGGCTTTCTTAGTGTTTAATACCATCCAAACCTGATGACATGTAATGTTCTTGTCAGATGGCCTAATTTATTGCAAGAACACTTGTAGCTAAAGCTAGAAATTATTTATTAACAGTAACTGTGGGTAAACTGTAGTAAGCCACGGGAGGCAGGAGTTCCGTCACCACACTATTATTTATTTACAATAACGATATTACAGGAGCAGCTACAAACAGTGCTGCTAGCAGTCCAGTCAACTTAAGACTGGCTCACAAAGCCTACACAGGTGATTATATGGGCCCCCTCAATGAGCTATCATTGAGGGAGCTCATACTCCAATTGGCCAACCAATAAAGCCAATTGGAGTTCATTACATAAACTATATGCAAATCGACAGATGAATAACAGTAAAATCATGCACAAGCAACCTCTCTCTTCAGCTTCCTCCAGCCAGTCTAAGGTCAGCTGACTTTAACGTTCACTCATATACTAGTGAAACTCCTAGTGGTCAGTCGGTGAATTGCAACACAACCATGATACCACGACAGGGCCTTCCCCCACGATGTCGGCAGATTGTCAGGCTTTTTACAATTGGTTCCCAGCTTTCATAATAATAATAATAGCCAATTGTCGCAAGTAGGCTTCAATGAAGTTACTGTGAATTACATTCCGGTGCCTGTTCGGAGAGACTGGAACGGAACTGAACCCATGCTGCTGGTCTTGTTCTGCATTACAAGCCAGCTGTCTCAGCCCACTGTGCTAAACCAGCCCTTTTGGCTGAGGTTTTAAACCTTGGACTTTTTTTCTTTCAAACGAGCTCTGCCAACACGTGGTAAGGCACCAGCTGTAGACCGGCTGCAGCATTCTTCCAGCCGTGCTCAGTCAATATGCCAGTGCTGGTCCTGATTATTGCCTTTTTACTGTATCTTTCTCAAACATTTTGCGAACTGGCTCGGTCCTATGACTCTACATTGAACCATCTGGCTTAAACCCTACACAGTAGATTCTTCTGCTCTTCAGTCTTTTTTATTCATTGAATTTTGCTGAGCCTTTTGTGATCTGACTAGGTCCTATGATGCTGTGTTCGTTCAGGTCTGGCAATGGAGCTTTTTTAGCTGATCTCCAGCTGTGTCTTCGGTAGAGGCACACTTCCCAAAGGTCAGCCTGCTGTTTTTGTACTTTTTCAAGCTTTAAGACTCTGGGCCCTTCCCTCGCTTCTTTAAGGTTATGGATTCTTTTTTTTTTATAAATTTAGATTACCCAATCGTTTTTTCCAATTAAGGGGCAATTTAGCGTGGCCAATCCACCTACTCTGCACATTTTTGGGTTGTGGGGGCGAAACCCACGCAGACACGGGGAGAATGTGCAAACTCCACACGGACAGTGACCCAGAGCCGGGATTGAACCTGGGACCTCAGCGCCGTGAGGCAGTTGTGCTAACCACTAGGCCACCATGCTGCCCTAAGGTTATGGATTCTTTCACTGCCGCTATGCTGTAAGGTTATTTTGTGACTCACTAAGACTCTGTTTTTGAAAGTGGGGGTCGCGACTCTTGTGATGGCGTAAAATGCATCGCCAAAAGGTCGCCAGAAATGATCCCCAAAGATCGCCTGACCTTTCTTTTCCGTTTTCTCGCTGGATAAATTGTCATTGCAGTACAACGTATGACCACATGAGGCTGATGTAGAAGCCGGCGCCGTGGACTTTCTTACCTCCCTGAGTCACTGTTACCGTCACCGACACAGCTTCTAGCAGCAACTCCCATTTCTGCAGCAGCTGATCGGTCAGGTTAGTCAGCACGTGCAACAAAAACTGAAGCGTTTCAAAGTAAAATCAATTCTCTTTAAATTTCTTTCCTGAAGATATTCCTTCCACACAGAGTTAGTTTCCAGTAATGCTTCACACTTTTTTTTCCAGGCCTGCATCTCCCACCCAAAACCAAATGTCTGTTTAGTGCGATATGTTTCAACAAGTACCCCAGGCAGCACCTTGTAGCTGGAAGAATCCCATATACAGGATTTAGCAAATAATTCCTGTGTATCCTGTGGGGGTCCCCCCCCCCCCCCCCCCCCCCCCCCCACCCCCTCCTTCCTTCCTTTCAATTTGTTCAACTCGGCTCTGAGGAAACAGGTCAGGATTTGGGAACACCATCTCAGTCAGGGGGAAAAAGCATTTGTTCAGAGATGTTTACCGCAAGTTATTTTGATCTCCAAATAACATCAAAATATGGAGAGAAAATTTTTTTCCAATTAAGGGGCAATTTAGTGTGGCCAGTCCACTTAACCTGCACATCTTTGGGTTGTGGGGTGAAACCCACGCAGACACGGGGAGAATGAGCAAACTCCACACGGACAGTGACCCAGAGCTGAGGTCCTCAGCTCCGTAGTCCCAGTGCTAACCACTGTGCCACGTACCGCCCTTTTATTTACAATCTTTACATTTCACAATACATTTAATAATAATACAGAAGTGCCAACAATGAATGTGACATTTTAAAAAGTAACTATTGAGAATCTATCATGAACGTGGCGTGGGTCACTAATGTCGGCTATTTTTGTAAAAGAGGGTCGCTGAAAATAAATTTGAAAAACACTGCACGAAGAGGTCTGGAGGCTTGTGTTCATTGTTAGCACACAACTATATATATATTATCACCCAGCACTAACTCGGTACTTTTGCCATGCTGGCTTCTCGCTAAATACACGCAGTTCACTACCATGTGACTCTACATCACACTATTGGCACTACTGTCTCCTCAGTCCCACGTTAACCCTTACTAACCCAAATACCTTTATACCACAATAATAGTTCAGATAAAAAATAAATATTGGTACAACACCCTGGTCTGGTGTGCAGTCAATTCCAGCCCCAGTGTCTCCGGAATCCCAACACAAGTGAATTAACCAATAATTTGTGTAAACGTTCCAAATTCTTTGGCCCTTGGCTGCCCAATAATTTACAGTCACCAGTTTTGTAAGTTGAAATACAATTACTGTTTATTTATAACAAAAATAAAAATGAAACATGCAGTAATTACAAAGGAATTATGTCAAGCTAACCTATTATCCCCCCCCCCCCCCCCTTTTTACTGAACCACCCTCTACGCAAGCACACAAGACAGACAGTCACAGAGGGGTAGAAAGAGGTAAAATAATTAGAATTATGGTAAAAGAAAGATAGGAGTCCTTGCTTTTCAGGTTGAATTCTTTGCAGCAGGCTGTCCTCACAGTACACTGACTGATCGAAACCACCAGAGAGAGAGAGAGAGAGAAAACTCCTTTGTCTCAACACAAAATAAGAGGAGTAATATATTTGTGAGAAAGGGTGCATGCATGATGGTAGCACAGTGTATCAGAAGACAAACAAAGGGTAGCCCTACATCATCGGAAATTTTAGGTTTGTTTTTGGAGTCCACTGAATTAGTTGATCTCAATGGGGTAGTACTTCAATTAGTCATACAGCCCTCAGCCAGAGAGGAATCAAATCAGCTACGGCTCCCCGTTGACAATGCTTGTGCAAGTGTGTGGCCATCAGTTAAGGGTAGGATTGGACTCAGCAAAGGTACCCTGACAGCTGAATGGACTGCCACCTCTTAATAGGCTTAGAAATGAAAAATATCTGCTTGAGACAAAATACCACAGGGCTGCTTTCAGCCAATGAGCTACATCCCAACAGAGTCAATGCCTTTAATAAGCATGGGGAGAAAATTGAAAACCGAAAGGACTTTCACAATGACACTGAAAAATCACAACTCTCCAATACAGCACATGAATTATAGGTCTCTATTAGAAAAATTACAGCTAGCCCTGTACTACACAAATCAGATATAATCCTCCTTTTCAATGCCCCTCAGGGATTCCAGCTATTAATGGTATACAATCGGTGTTTATGTAATACATTCCACCATTCTCACTGTCTGTATGTCTGACACTTTCTCTAATATTATGAACAGCTTTATTTCTTACAACTCCAGATCAGAGTCTTCATATAAACTCATAATATTGTGCACCAGATGCCAATCATCTTGAATGCAGACAATACTGTAATCCCTGAAGAAAAATAAGCAGCCCTGTTTGTAAAGCATTTAGACAGAAATTCTTTGAAATTTTACACAAAATAAAATTTCTACGGGAACAGACTTAATGATTTGTAAATGTATTGCAATTGATGGTGATAGATCATAGAATCATAGAATTTACAGTGCAGAAGGAGCCCATTCAGCCCATCGAGTCTGCACCGGCTCTTGGAAAGAGCACCCTACCCGAGGTCAACACCTCCACTCTATCCCCATAACCCAGTAACCCCACCCAACACTAAGGGCAATTTTGGACACTAAGGGCAATTTAGCATGGCCAATCCACCTAACCTGCACATCTTTGGACTGTGGGAGGAAACCGGAGCACCCGGAGGAAACCCACACACACACTGGGAGGATGTGCAGACTCCGCACAGACAGTGACCCAAGCCGGAATTGAACCTGGGACCCTGGAGCTGTGAAGCGATTGTGCTAACCACAATGCTACCCATTTCACCCATTCCTTCCCAACTTTACAATTTTAATATCAATTTAATATCAATTTCCCATCAGTGGGATGAATCATCTTTAACAAAGAGTCATCCAAACTCGAAACGTTAGCTCTGTCCTCTCTCCACAGATGCTGTCAGACCTTCTGAGATTGCCCAGCATTTTCTGTTTTTGTTTGATTCCAGCATCTGCAGTAATTTGCTTTCATCTTACGCATCATAATATACTCTTACTTACCCAAACAGATATTTAGATATATCACACCGTTGGTGGGAGTTTTTTCTCAGGGCGCCCTTTAAGAATCATAATGGCAGAGAATTAGTCTCGAGGAACACACTAATTGGTGCTAAGCGGAGAGCCAAGCTTCTTCAGCATGTTGCACAGATGAAACATCCCATTTGAGTCAACAGACTGTTCATGTTTGTATGGTTGCCATTATCTTTCAGACTATTGCACTAATGTTTACACCATCTGACACTGCTAAATAACTGCGTGTTTTGTGGAAAACCCCTTCTGCTTCATGACTTTTGATCTCTTCAGGTTTTTGATATGGCTATGGATGTTTGCTGCTGATGGATGATTGTTGCTATGATCATGTCATCTAGATCACTATTAAACTGCTCTTCATTTAAGGAGGCAGGGTGGTGCAGTGATTGTCATGCTCTGTAGACAGGCCAGTATGAATGATGCACAACAGAACATCTAGTTCTTGACTAATTGAAATAATTTATTATTAAAAAAGTGGGTGGTAAAGGTAACTAGCATAACTATAATACAAACTACTAACACTAATTAATCTAGAGCTACTGCAAAATAAATCTATCCATCAACACAACTTACTCCCAACTCCCCTAGGCACAAAGTCACATGGTAGGTTTGAAATGAATGAAATGAAATTCGCTTATTGTCACAAGTAGGCTTCAAATGAAGTTACTGTGAAAAGCCCCTAGTCGCCACATTCTGGCGCCTGTTCAGGGAGGCTGGTACGGGAATTGAACCGTGCTGATGGCCTGCCTTGGTCTGCTTTCAAAGCCAGCGATTTAGCCCTGTGCTAAACCAGCCCCTGGTTTACACTGTCACTTGCTGGTCGGAGGTCATGTACATTATTATACACAAGATTACTTATGAATATCATCACAGCTGGTTAGCACTGCTGCCTCACGGTGCTGATATTAAATTGCCCCTTAATTGGAAAAATATTTGGGTACTCTAAATTTAAAAGAAAGAAAAAAAAACATTTTTAAACGAAAAAAAATCTGCTCTTCACTTCAACATTGACCATGCCCCAGTAATACTGCTATAGTGAATTTGTTTTATTGGCAGTTTCATAGAACATAGAAAAGAACATCAATCATATAGTACAGAAGGAGGCCATTTGGCCCATCGAGTCTGCACCGACCCACTTAAGCCATCACTTCCACCCAATCCCTGTAACCCAACAACCCCTCCTAATCTTTTTGGACACTAAGGGAAATTTAGCATGGCCAATCCAGCTAACCTGCACGTCTTTGGACTGTGGGAGGAAACTGGAGCACCCGGAGGAAACCCACGCAGACATGGGGAGAACGTGCAGACCCCGCAGGGACGGTGACCCAGTGTGGAATCGAACCTGGGACCCTGGTGCTGTGAAGCCACAGTGCTAGCCACTTGTGCTGCCCATAGTCAAGAAGCGTTTATTGATGTCTTTAACATCGTAAATCAGAAATCTTACACCAGCAGCATGCAGTATTTCAGCTGCACAATTGCTCCAGATAAAGATACAGGCAATGCTACCTTCCCCTTGTTCCTCTCCTGACAGCCTTGTTCAATTCATCAATACATGTAATGTAGCGTGCCAGCTGCCATGCTAAGCAGTGCAATTTTCCATTCTGACCTTTCTGTTTCTTATCTGCCAAGAAGACCTCTGGTATGCATTAACAAGTGTCAAGTTCACTTGTTTGTTATTGCTCACTCATAACCATAGTATAAAATCTGACCTGCTGCCAGTGTGATCCAGAACAAACACATCTGCAAACAGTTCAACTCCGAGTCATTGAACACATCAGGGAGGGGGGGAATTTACCTGGATGCTTTACCTGGATGTAGTTTCACCAGTTAGGATAGTCTTCTGATTTGGGCAGCGTTCCGGGACAGGAAGATGCGACTGTGAGTGAGGAAGGTAAGGGGATCCAGTCGGCAGGAGAGCAGGATCCTCAGCCTTTGCAATTGTCCAATAAGTATGAGGTTCTCTCAGCTTGTTTTGATGATTGCGGAGCTGCAGGGTGGATGAGCAAACTGACCACGGTACAGGAAGCCACTCAATGGGGAGAGCAGGAAGGAAAGTAGTGGTAGTAGGGGGCGATTTTGTGAGACAGATTTACACTTCTGTGCAGCATAAAGTAAGAATCTAGACAGTTATGTTGCCTGCCCGGTACCAGGGTTTGGGGCACGGGACAGAATTTCATGTGTGATGTGGCAGGCGGATCCGGAAGCAATCACGATTCCCAGTCCCGCCCGAGGTCAATGGGATGTCACAATATTATGCTGCTGGTCACTTTTTTTTTTCTAATTAAGGGACAATTTAGGGTGGTCAATCCACCTAACCTGCACATCTTTGGGTTGTGGGGGCGAAACCCGCGCAGATACGGGGAGAATGTGCAAACTCCACACGGACAGTGACCCAGAGCCGGGATCAAACCTGGGACCTCAGCGCCGTGAGGCAGCAATGCTAACCCACTGCGCCACCGTGCTGCCCTCGCTGCTGGTCACTTAAGTGGCAGCCAGCATGAACTGCAGCTGCATTGGGTCAGCAGGGCAAGCACGCAGCAGGTGCCGTGTCCAATTGCTGCCCGCCGTGCCGTGAAGTTTAACGGTGGCATGCAGAGGCTGCAGACGCATCACTGCCTGCAGAATGGCGCACGTAGCGGGCAGGGAGAGTGTTCCAGTGGCCAGAAAGCCCCTCGCTTCCCAGAAGGCTGCCTCAGTACCTTGGTTGAGGCAGTCACAGTCAGGAGGGACATATTGATGCCCATAGATGGAAGGAGGTCAATCCCCCACCCCACCCCACCAGGAAGGCATGGACACAGGTGGTTGCTAAGGTCAGCCGGCATGACCTTGTCCCCCACACCTGGATCCAGTGCTGGAAAAGGTTTAATGATCTTTTGTGTTCAGCACTGGTGAGTTTGTGGTGGGCAATGCCCAGTGTGGGGGACAGAGGAAGGGTGTCCATTCATTGTTACAATGAAGCAATGAGTGGGTTTCACAAAGTCTCCGATTACACATATATCCGTGCATCTCTAGGCTGGCGAGGTGAGTCTAGAGCAGGCATTGTCAAACTCGGGGGCTTGACCCACGGGTGGGTCGGGGGGCGGGTGTCGGGAGAGTTGCGGAGCCGTCCGTAGAGGCGCTCCCAATCGCGCAAATCTGCGCGCATAAGCCGCAGCAGCTAGCTGTTAATAACGCCGGCTGCAAGCGGCCTTCAAAATGGCCGCAAACATGTTTAAAAATGCGGCCGCACTTCGCATGCGTTCCAGATCATCGGCGCGCATGTGCAAAACTATCCGCATGCCTGCCGATGATCAGGCGCGCATGTGCAAAACTATCCGCATGCCTGCCGATGATCAGGCACGCATGTGCAGTGCGGCCGCTTTTTTTAAAAAACGGTTGCAGCTTTTTGTTTTACAAGTTCGGGGAGGTTTTATTCATTTTATTTATTTATTTTATTAATATTATTATTTTTTTCATTTATTTTATTCATTTTATCTTGTTTTACAAGTTCGGGGGGGGGTTATTTGATAAAAGTTTACAGGAAAAAAATGCCGAACTTTGGACAGATGGAGACTCCATACTTTCCGACACCAGAAGGCTTCACCTTCATCCAACAGGTTCCATTGGAGGATCTGTACGAGGGCCAAAGGGACCCAGAACCATTTCCTCCATTTTTGTCAGCAGCAAACAAGGTAAGTGAAAATGGTGGGCCTCGAAGGTGAGCTGGCGTGGGTCGCAAAGGCCGGCCGCCTTGGTCGCAAAAGTGGGCCAGCGTGGGTCGCGAAGGTCGGCCGGGTTGGGTCCTGAAGGTTGGCCAGTTGGTAAAAATGGGTCCCCGGAAGAAAAGTTTGAAAAACACTGGTCTAGAGCCTTGGGTCCATCACTAGGTCCGGTGACCAAAGGGGTGGTACCGTTCCCTAGCTTCTCCAGAATGACCTGAGTTGGGGGGGGGGGGAGCAATGTGGGATACGGTTAAAGAAGAAGGGTTGAGAATTAAATAAACCACTCACTCGCAGTAGAAACATAGCCACAACAACTGGAGATAGCAGCCACTATTGGTGAGTTGCCAAACCTGGACAACCTCACCAATCATGAGATGGGAGCATTGGAGTGCAAGCGGGGAGGGCGGTTGTCAGGTTGTGGTGAGGCTGGTGTTCCTGAGGAAGGTACGTGCCCAGTGGGCAGAATTGTGACAGGATGAGGCTGAAATTATTGAATGGGTCTTGTCCCTCAGAACAACTTCAATTATGCGCTGTTCTTTGCGACACTTCAGTGCAATGGAAACCACTCATAGTGGGCAGTGTATTTGAAAATTAAGTCTTTGATATGAGTAATTGTTCACCAGAGCCAGCCAAGAGGCTAACGACTCTTCGTTGATACCAGACCGTGACAACTCGCAGGATGCACCTGTGGCACACCCTCGCTCAGAACTGCAGGGCATAACAGCCTCAGAAGCATTGGCAACGAGGGCACATCATTCTTGCTAGTGCAGCTGGTGGATGCAGGGAGTGCCCGGAGTACAGATAGTCAGTGGATTGCTGGAAACCAGAACCACCTGAGTCCGAAAGAGATGATGAGCCTCCGGAGCCAACCATAAAACAGCAAATGCTGGATGTCCAGCAGGGATGTGCGGGGAAATCTGACGGAGATCCCTGAGAGTTTGCATGACATGGTATCTATCATGGAGGAGTCCCTGCAGAGCATGAGCATTGCGTTGGCCCTGAGCTATGATGTGCTATCAATTGCACTTAAAGACTCGAATCGGTACAAGAGAGGCTTTATTATAGTTAGATGTTTATCCTCCGACTGCAGCTGGTAGAATGGCAGCTCAGGAGAACTCATACATATTTATACGGCTCCCTGTGGGCGGAGCTAGCTGGCAGGGGCTACCGATGAACCTGTAGTACAGGTACTGCTGTACATCCCCTAATACAGGAGCACACACAATTACACAGTGGTGGATCACCACATTCACCCCCTGTTAAAAATGAGTCCGGCAGGGTTGACGTGGAACTATATACAGAATCCGTGAATTATTTACAGAGGGGAGGGGGAAAAAAAATTAAGTGTCCATCTTGCAACCCGGTGCCCGTCAGAGGTTAAGTCTGACCGGTGGTCTGACGGTTCATTGGGAGTGACGCAGCAGTGGTGGCGACGTCTGCACAGGCGGTGTCGGCGTCGGTGCTGGCGGTGTTGGTGCTGGCGGTGTTGGTGCTGGCCAGTGGCTGAATGACTCCGGGAGCGTGCCAAAATCTTCCTTGTCCTCTAGCGTGGGCAGGGGAAGGAGGGAGGGACCTGGTGGGGCTGATGCTGGGAACGACGGGGGAGGGGAGGGTGGCGCGTGGGTGGGGAGGTGAGTGGGATGTAGACTTCCTAGAGAAGGTAAATACACGTTCATGGGGCGTGTTATTCATGGCAGTGCTCAGTAGTGACCGGATGGAGTGCAATGCATCCGGGAGGACCTGCTGCCAGCGAGCGGCTGGGAGGTTTCTGGACCGTAGGGCCAGCTGGACGGCCCTCCAAACCCTCCTGTTCTCCCTCTCTCCCTGCCCATTTCCCCGGGGATTGTAGCTGGTCGTCCTGCTGGAGGCGATACCCCTGCTGAGCAGGAACTGATGCAGCTCATCGCTCATGAATGAGGATCCCCTGTCGCTGTGGATATAGTCGGGGAAACCGAACAGAGCGAATATGGAATCGAGGGCCTTGATGACGGTGGCAGACGTCATATCCGGGCATGGGATGGCGAATGGGAACCTAGAGAATTCGGCAACCATGCTAAGGATATACGTGTTGCGGTCGGTGGAGGGGAGGGGCCCTTTGAAATCCACACTGAGGCGTTCAAAGGGGTGGGACGCCTTCACCAGGCGCGCGCGGTCCGGCCGGTAGAAGTGCGGCTTGCACTCGGCACAGACCTGGCAGTCTCTGGTGACTGTCCGTACTTCCTAGACGGAGTAGGGCAGATTGCGGGCTTTGATTAGATGGTACAAGCGAGTGACTCCCGGATGGCAAAGGCTCTCGTGCAGGGCACGGAGCTGGTCCACTTGTGCGCTGGCACATATTCCAGGGCATCTGGTATATACCAGGGCATCTGCCCCAGAGGGCGTCTGGGGGCTCGTTGAGCTTGCCGGGGTGATACAAGATCTCGTAATTATAGGTGGAGACCTCGATTCTCCACCTCAAGATTTTATCGTTTTTGATCTTGCCCCGCTGCGTGTTGTTAAACATGAAGGCAACCGACCGTTGGTCAGTGAGGAGAGTGAACCTCCTGCTGGCCAGGTAATGCCTCCAGTGCCGCACCGCTTCAACGATAGCCTGGGCCTCCTTTTCAACAGACGAATGTCGAATTTCGGAGGCAGGAAGGGTGCGGGAAAAGAATGCCACGGGTCTGCCTGCCTGGTTTAGAGTGGCGGCAAGGGCGACATCTGAAGCGTCGCTCTCTACTTGAAAGGGCAGTGTCTCGTCTACTGCATGCATCCCAGCCTTGGCTATGTCTGAGCGAATACAGGCGAAGGCCTGTTGTGCCTCGGCCATGAGGGGAAATTGAGTGGACTGTATTAGTGGGCGGGCCTTGTCTGCGTATTGTGGGACCCACTGGGCGTAGTAGGAGAAGAATCCCAGGCAGCGTTTGAGGGCCTTGGAGCATGGGGAAGGGGGAGCTCCATGAGGGGGCGCATGCGGTCGGGATCGGGCCCCAGGAGTCCGTTTTGGACTACGTAGCCGAGGATGGCTAAGCGGTCTGTGCGGAACACGCACTTCCCCTTGTTATAAGTGAGGTTGAGGAGAGATGCGGTGTGGAGAAATTTAGCAAGGTTGGCGTCGTGGTCCTGCTGGTCATGGCCGCAGATAGTGACATTGTCTAAGTACGGAAACGTGGCCCGCAGTCCGTACCGGTCAACCATTCGGTCCATTTCTCATTGAAATACCGAGACCCCGTTAGTGACGCTGAAGGGAACCCTAAGAAATTGATACAGTCGACCGTCCGCCTCGAAGGCAGTGTAGGGATGGTCCGATTTACGGATGGAGAGCTGGTGGTAGGCGGACTTCAGGTCAATTGTGGAGAAGACCCGGTACTGTGCAATCTGATTGACCATGTCAGATATGCGAGGGAGGGGGTACCCGTCGAGCTGCGTGTACCGGTTGATGGTCTGCCTGTAGTCCACGACCATCCTGTGTTTCTCCTCAGTTTTAACCACCACCACTTGGGCTCTCCAGGGGCTGTTGCTGGCCTCGATGATGCCTTCCCGAAGCAGCCGCTGGACCTCGGACCTGATGAAGGTCTTGTCCTGGGTGCTGTACCGTCTGCTCCTGGTGGCGACGGTCTTGCAATCTGCAGTCAAATTGGCAAAGAGGGAGGGAGGGTCAACCTTGAGGGTCGTGAGGCCACAAACGGTGAGTGGGGGTAGGGGCCCACCGAATTTGAGGGTGAGACTCTGGAGGTTACATTGGAAATCCAGGCCCAGTAATAGTTCAGCACAGAGGTTGGGGAGAACGTACAGGTGGAAACCGCTGAATTCAACGCCTTGTGCGGTGAGGTTGACCACACAGAAACCCCAGATCGGGACAGAGTGGGATCCAGAGGCCAGGGAGATCCGCTGGTTGGCGGGATGGACCGCGAGGGAGCAGCGCCTTACCGTGTCCGGGTGGATGAAGCTATCGGTGCTCCCGGAGTTCAGTAGGCAGGAGGTCGCGTGGCCGTTGATGAGCACCGTCGTCGAAGCGGTTGTGAGGACAGGACTGGTCCAGCGTCATGGAGGCGAGCAGCGGGCGATCGTCCGAGGAGTCCAACGAGGAGCGGCAGCGACCCGGGTCCCGCGGTCCAGTCCCGAGGGGAGGACAAAATGGCGGCGTCCGAAGTACCTGTGGGGAATAAGATGGCGGCGCCCATGCAGCACACGTTGCGGGCGCGGGGCAAGCTGGCGGTGTCCATGGTGCGCACGTTATGGGGGCGGGGCAAGATAACGGCGCCCACTGGCCGCACGTGGACCTGGGGGGGGGAAGATGGCGGCGCCCATTGCGCGATCGGCTCAGGAAAGGGAGAGAGGTCGGGCGCGATAGTGGCAACAGCGCGGGCATGACACACCGCCGCAAAGTGGCCCTTCGTGCCACAGGATTTACAGGTGGCGGCGCGGGCTGGGCAGCGCTGGCGGGGGTGCTTATGTTGGCTGCAGAAGTAGCAGCGGGGACCCCCAGAGTGCGCGGTGTGGCGGGCAGCGCAGGCATATTGTGCGGGAGCGGCCCCAGTCGGGGGGGGGGTCGGTTGCGGGGTCCACGAGGGGTAGGATGGGTGGGCCGCGCGGCGAGCGGGGTAGGACTGTACATTACGAGAAGCGACCGTCATGGAGAGTGCTAAAGTTTTTGTCGCCGTTAGGTCGAGCGTGGCCCCTTCCAGCAGTCGTTGCCGGATGGGGTCCGACGCAATCCCCGTCACAAATGCATCACGCATGAGGAGATTGCAATGTTCCGTGGCCGTGACGGCCTGACAGTCACAGTCCCATACTAGAGGGATAAGAGCCCACCAGAAGTCTTCAATCGACTCACCAGGTAGTTGTACGCGAGTGGCGAGTACATGCCTTGCAAACAGAGTATTCGTCTTCTGGACGTAATTTTCTTTAAGGAGCTCCATGGCGCCTGCGTAATTCGGCACGTTCTGTATCAGCGGGAACACGCTGGAGCTCAACCTTGAGTAGAGAAGTTGAATTTTCTGAGCTTCTGTCGGTGCGGGATTCGCTGAGTTGATATAGGCCCCGAAGCAAGCCAGCCAGTCTTTTCTGGCGTTTGCCGATTGCGGATCCAGCTGCAAGCGATCTGGTTTTATCCTGATGTCCATGATGCGGAAAATCTAACTATAATAAATTGATGCGCTATCAATTGAACTTAAAGAGTCGAATCGGTACAAGAGAGGCTTTATTATAGTTAGATGTTGGGCAGCACGGTGGCCTAGTGGTTAGCACAACCGCCTCACGGCGCTGTGGTCCCAGGTTCGATCCCGGCTCTGGGTCACTGTCCGTGTGGAGTTTGCACATTCTCCCCGTGTCTGCGTGGGTTTCGCCCCCACAACCCAAAAATGTGCAGAGTAGGTGGATTGGACACGCTAAATTGCCCCTTAATTGGAAAAAATAATTGGGTAATCTAAATTTAAAAAAAAAAAAAATAAATAAATTATAGTTAGATGTTTATCCTCCAACTGCAGCTGGTAGAATGGCATCTCAGGAGAACTCATACATATTTATACGGCTCCCTGTGGGCGGAGCTAGCCGGCATGGGCTACCGACGAACCTGTAGTACAGGTACTGCTGTACATCCCCTAATACAGGCACACACAGAATTACACAGTGGTGGATCACCACAAGCTACAAGCGCACAACCTCAGCAATTCAGAGTGGCAACTCACATGGAGAGGCAACCCCAGAGACAGAATGATTGGTCTGCGGAGTTGTGTTCGAACCTGGAAGAACCCACACGCACTGACCTCAACAGTTACCCCCTGTGTGGGAGACGGAAGCAGCACCCAATTTCTCTGATGGGGGGGCAATGCTTCGTTGGTGCGCAGGGAGATGAGGACTCATCTCACATTGGTTCCCTTCATGGCGCCGTGCCTCTCTTGCCACTGACAGCGAGGGGTGGAAGCACCAAGACGTAGCACCCACAAACATAAACTTAAGTAAGTCACAGTGAGCACAACGAGGGGTTTGCACAGAATGCTTTTGCTTTCCATCCTTTTCGCCATTTTCTCTAGATTATCCAGCTGGACGTTATCGCTTTGTGTTACATGATTGTTATCATCATAAAATTCTTATTGCTCACAAAACATCAGTGATCTGTGTGCTTAAATTTTTTCAGCCTCATAAATGGCTGTGGATAGACGTCCGGGGTATAAACCTTTATTAGTTGGGCATTTGGGCTCATGATTAAGTGTGAGCTATTTAAGATACTGGTGATGCCCATGGACTCTGTGGGAGGGCAGGGCATGGCAGGCTACCCGGAAATGCACTGAATCGGGGCCTCTGTTCTTGGATGCTTGACAGATATCATCAGCCATCTCTTCAGTAGATACCCCTTGTCACCAATCAGCCACTCTTTGAGGCAAGTTGGAATAGCAAAGAGCTTTTGCACTTGCGAGTGCCGTAGTATATCGGTATTTCTTTTATTCTGATGATGACCATTAAACTATTGTTGATTGGCATAAAAACCCATCTGGTTTAACGTCCTTTAGGGAAGGAAATCTGTTGTCCTTACCTGGTCTGGCCTACATGTGATTCCAGATCCACAGCAATATGTCCTCCGGGATGAGCAATAAAGACTGTCCCAGTCAGTGACACACACATCCTGAGAACAAATTTAAAAAAGGCCTTGTGAGATCTGCCTGGGTACCTTGCACAGACCTGCAGAATCTGTGTCCTGTGATCACAGACGTTCATTAAGTGGAATCCAGTCCTGTTCTCAAATGTGCCTGGCTGGCTGACTGGCACCTTGATGGGTGCAATCAATGGCACCCTGGATGCGAGGGAAACCCGCAATAACAGCAAAGCCTCTGGCCTGCTCAGCCTGGCTGACTTGGTCCATCCTGAAATGAATTAATGTTCTAATATGCACGAACAGAGTGTCAGTCACCAGCTTGACATAGCTGTGTGCAGCTGACTGCAAACCTCCACAAAGATCACCCACTGCATCCTGGAACAATCCAGAGGCATAAAGCTTTGGGCCGCTGTGATCTTCAGAGCCATGGACAACGGATGTCCAACCACACAAATTGGAAACTATCTCCAGACCGATCATATGGCATACGCTCATCACAGCTTCCCTTGAAAGTTGTAGCCTCCTGCTGTACTGGATCTCTGTCTTGTCCAATTAGTTTGACTGCTGCCTGTACTCCCTGGCAGCTGGTACTGGCTTCTTTTGCAGGGGCATGCTCTGTTTCCTGCCTGCTGTCCCTCATGACCCTGTGCCTCTCCTTGAGGTGGATGCATGCAAACATCAGACCTCCTCCCTCTTTGTTCCGTGTCCTCCTCAGAGGAGGTGCTCTGTGCTGAGGAAACAATACCCATCTGCAGACCTGCCTCAAGCACAAAGGGTGGCAGAGGGAACCAAATCTCCAGTGGCAGAGGGAACCAAATCTCCAGTGGCAGAGGGAACCAAATCTCCAGTGGCAGAGGGAACCAAATCTCCAGTGGCAGAGGGAACCAAATCTCCAGTGGCAGAGGGAACCAAATCTCCAGTGGCAGAGGGAACCAAATCTCCAGTGGCAGAGGGAACCAAATCTCCAGTGGCAGAGGGAACCAAATCTCCAGTGGCAGAGGGAACCAAATCTCCAGTGGCAGAGGGAACCAAATCTCCAGTGGCAGAGGGAACCAAATCTCCAGTGGCAGAGGGAACCAAATCTCCAGTGGCAGAGGGAACCAAATCTCCAGTGGCAGAGGGAACCAAATCTCCAGTGGCAGAGGGAACCAAATCTCCAGTGGCAGAGGGAACCAAATCTCCAGTGGCAGAGGGAACCAAATCTCCAGTGGCAGAGGGAACCAAATCTCCAGTGGCAGAGGGAACCAAATCTCCAGTGGCAGAGGGAACCAAATCTCCAGTGGCAGAGGGAACCAAATCTCCAGTGGCAGAGGGAACCAAATCTCCAGTGGCAGAGGGAACCAAATCTCCAGTGGCAGAGGGAACCAAATCTCCAGTGGCAGAGGGAACCAAATCTCCAGTGGCAGAGGGAACCAAATCTCCAGTGGCAGAGGGAACCAAATCTCCAGTGGCAGAGGGAACCAAATCTCCAGTGGCAGAGGGAACCAAATCTCCAGTGGCAGAGGGAACCAAACCAAATCTCCAGTGGCAGAGGGAACCAAATCTCCAGTGGCAGAGGGAACCAAATCTCCAGTGGCAGAGGGAACCAAATCTCCAGTGGCAGAGGGAACCAAATCTCCAGTGGCAGAGGGAACCAAATCTCCAGTGGCAGAGGGAACCAAATCTCCAGTGGCAGAGGACTGTCCAGACTCTCCACCTTCTGCTGAGCCCAACACAGAAATCACTCTCTCGCAACCACAAACACCAACTCAGCTCACTCCCTGAAACTCCCAACTCCTCATCCAGCATTTGATCTATTCCCCTTTTAACCCGCTGTAGGTTGGAAAAACGGTTGGTCTGCCTACTCCAGTGCCAAAGGAGGCTATTCAGTCCACCTTGTCTGCACTGACCCTCCGATAAGAGAACCCTAATCTCGGCCCTTTCCCCGTAAACCCACCTAACCTGCACATCTTTGCAACTGTGGGAGGCGTGGGCATGGAGTACAAACTCCACAGACAGTAACCCAGGGCCAGAATTGTACCCGCGTCCCTGACTCTGTGAGGCAGCAGTGCTAAGCAGGAAGTAGAAATCTAAGAGTAAATCAGCTGATCCGGCTGGCGGTTACAGAAATACAACCTCAAAACTGAAGGATCTGTATCTGAATATATGTAGCATTCAAAACCAGGGTGTCAGGTTGGCACGATCAGGGTTAGGGTCCAGGGGTGGCCTTGCCAGGTAGATAGAGGGTAAGGGGCAGATATCCCAGGGCCTCCTCCAGGTTGGGGGGATTCGGTGTGGGGGGGGGGGGGGGGGGGGGGGGGGGAGATCAGGGCTGCTGGACGCAACACGCCCCAATCTGCAAGGAGCCTTTCCTGCTGGCGAGCCTCGTGCGGATTGGTGGCGAGAAACACGCCAAGGTCAAAGAAAGTCCGCTATGGGATGCTTCTCACCAGTAAACCTGCCCAGTATCAAACTTGAGAGAAAAGTTGTCAAAATATGGTTAATGAGTCAAAAGATTGAACAAGGCAAGAATAACAAAGAATGGCCAAAATATGTTGGGAAGGTAAAATTAGAGTGCAGGACAAAGCGAGCTAGAAATATAAAGATAGGCAGTAAGAGTTTCTATAGATATTTTAAAAAGAAAATAGTTTTGAAAAGTGTATTGGTCTTAGAAAAAGTGAGTCTGGGGAAATTAATAATGGAAAATAAGGAGATGGCAAATGAATTGAACTGGTATTTATATCAGTCTTCACAATAGAGAGTACAAATAACATTCCGAGAAGTAGCTCGGGAAAATTACTATCACCAGGGCAGAGGTCCTGGGAAAATTGTCCTGATGGACTTCATCCTAGCAACTGAAAAGAAATGGCTAGTGAGATATTTGATGCGCTGGTTTTAATTTTCCAAACTTCCCTTGACTCAGGGAAGGTACCACTAGATTGGAAAATAGCAAATGTAACTCCTTTATTCAAAAAAGGAGGGAGACGGAAAGCAGGAAACTGCAGGCCTGTTAACTTAACATCTGTCTTAAGGAACATTTTTGAAAGCTATTGTTGAAGATATTCTTGGAGGGTACTTCAACAAATTCAGGGTAAAATAGGAGCACAAGGAGCCCATTCAGCCCTTCGAGCCTACTCCACCTTTCATTCTGATCATGGCCAATCATCCAACTCAGTTACCTGTTCCCACTTTTCATCCATATCCTATGATCCCTTCAGCCCCAAGAGTTATATCTAACTCTTTGGAAACAAATGTTTTGGCCTCAACTGCTTTCTAGAGGCTCACCACTCTCTGGGTGACGACATTTCTCCTCACCTCAGTCTTACCCGTATCTTCAGTCTGTGACCCCTGATTCTGGACACCCCGCCATCAGGAATATCCTTCCTGCATCTACCCTGTCTAGTCCTGTTAGAACTTTGTAGGTTTCCATGAGAATCCCGCTACCCCCCTCATTCTTCTAAACTCCAGCGAAGAAAACCCTAATTGACTCAATCTCTCCTCATACATCAGTCCCACCATCTCAGGAATCAGTCTGGTAAACCTTCTCCGCACTCTGTCCATAGCAAGAAAATCCATCCTCAGATAAAGGGACCAAACTGCACTCAATATTCCAGGTGTGATCTCACCAAAGCACTGTATAATTGCAGCAAGGCATGTGCAAACTCCACACGGACAGTGACCCAGAGCCGGGATCGAACCTGGGACCTCAGCGCCATGAGGCAGCTGTGCTAACCACTAGGCCACCGTGCTGCCCGAGGGTTGCTTAGTCATATGGGTTGCTATTGAACAATCCAAAGATGTGCGGGTTAGGTGGATTGGCCATGCTAAATTGCCCGTAGTGTAAGGTTAATGGGGGGATTGTTGGGTTACGGGTATACGGGTTACGTGGGTTTAAGTAGGGTGATCATTGCTCGGCACAACATCGAGGGCCGAAGGGCCTGTTCTGTGCTGTACTGTTCTATGTTCTATGTTCTAATGCATCAGAATAAAACATAGGGCGGCATAATAGCGCATTGGTTAGCACTGCTGCCTCATGGCCCCGAGGACCTGGGTTTGACCCCGGCCCTGGGTGACTGTCTGTTTGGAGTTTGCACATTCTCCCCGTGTCTGCGTGGATTTCACTCCCACAACTCAAAAGATGTGCAGGGTAGGTGGATCGGCCACGCTAAATTGCCCCTTAATTGGAAAAATGAATTGGGTACTCAAAATTCATTTCAAACAATGAAGAATAAAGCATGCAAAAACCAAGTGACTTATGTTCTAGAAAATCCACTTATAGCCCCATCTCTATATCTGTCAGGAACATCATGCCAGCCACATCTTTCATGACTTTACAATGTCCCAAGCTGCTTCACAGCCACTGAAGTATTTTTGAACTGTAGTTACTGTTATAATGCAGGAAACATGACAGCCAATTTGTTTGTGGCAAAGTCCCAAACACAGCAATGAGATAAATGACCAACATCAATAGTTAAGTGGAATATTGGAACAGCATCCTTACTTTTCTTTGATTTTAGGCACTGGATCATTTATATCCATATGAGAAGGAAGACAGGATCTTGGTTTAATGTTTCATCTGTAAGATGCCACCTCCAGCAGTGCAGCACCTCCTCCGTACTTCACTAAACTGTCTGCCTTGATTATGTGCTCAATTGCTGGATTCTCCGGCCTCCCAGTCGCGTGTTTCCCGGCACCGGGAGGTGACACACCGTTCACTGGCAGTGGGATTCTCCGTTCCCGCCGCTGTCAATGGCATTTCCTATTGAAGCTATCCCACACCCCTGGGAAACCCACAGACGGGGATGCACTGCCCATGGGAGCAGTTAATCCCGCCTCCAGTGAACAGACGGAGAATTACGTCCCAAATCTCTGGATTGGCTTTAAACTTGAAACCCTCTGAAACGGGGGTAGAGTCCTATCCACTGAACCAAACAAGATTTGAATGCATACACTGGGGAACATGAGGTTACTGCACAGTTTTATTTTATAAAGTACCCAATTCTTGGGCTGGTTTCTCCGATCCCCGATGCTGAAATCACGTTCGGCGACGTAGCGGAGAATCCCCGATGACGACAAAATAATTTTTTCCAATTAAGGGGCAATTTAGCGTGGCCAATCCACCTATCCTGCACATCTTTGGGTTCTGGGGGGCGAAACCTGCGCAAACACGGGGAAAATGTGCAAACTCCACACGGACAGTGACCCAGAGCCGGGATCGAACCTGGGACCTTAGCGCCGTGAGGCAGCAATGCTAACCACTGCGCCACCGTGCTGCCCATGAATTGCAAAGATTAACAACCCTCTCAAGGAAGAAATTCCTTCTCATCCCTGTCTTACTTAATTCAATAAATTAAGTAAGTGAATAATTCAATAAAATCACTTCTCATTCTTTCAAACGCCAATGCGTATAGGTCCAACTTGCTCAACCTTTCCTCATAAAACAATCCCTTCATCCAAGGAATCAACCTAATGAACGTTCTCTGAACTGCCTCCAATGCAACTATATCCCTCCTTAAATAACGAAACCAAAACTGTAAGCAGTACTCAAGGTCCGGTCTCAACAATGCCCTCTATGCTAAGGCATTTTATAGGAAGATGAATGCGGTGATCACGGGTTTTATTTGGGCCGGGAAAGCCCCGCGGGTGAAGCAGGTCCAACTTGAGTGGGGGAGGAGGGGAGGAGGGGTTTGCCCTTCCAAACTTTATTAACTATTACTGGTTGGCTAATATAGCGATGGTTAGGAAGTGGGTAGTGGAGGAGGGTCGGTGTGGGAGCAGGTAGAGGAGGCATCTTGTAAGGACACGAGTCTGCAGGCTTTGTGAACGGCTCGGTTTGGGTACTTCACCGGCTCGGGTACTCCACAAGCCATAGTAGTGGCAGCCCAGTGGGAGCAATGGAGGCAGCACATGTGACTGGAGGGGGCGTCGGTGTGGTCACCGATCTGTCACAACCACCAGTTCACTCCGGGGGTGGGGCTTTAGGAGGTGGCAGCGGGCAGGGATCGAAAGATTTTGAGATCTTTTCATTGAGGAGGGTTTCCCGAGCTTGGAGGAGCTAGAGGAGGATTTTAACTTGCCGGGGAAATGGGTTCCGGTACTTACAAATACAGGATTTTGTCTGGAGTCAGGTCCCGGGCTTCCCTCTCCTCCACTAAGGGGGCTACAGGATGTCAAAAACAGGGGTCGGGGGAGAGGGTCTTGGAAATATATAAGGAACTGATGAAGTGGGAAGGGGTTACAATAGGGAGGGTGAAGAGGAAATGGGAGGAAGAGTTGGGAGGGGAGTTGGAAGTCAGGTTATGGGAAGAGGCCCTGAGGAGAGTCAATGCATCCTCGTCATGTGCCAGGTTTAGCTTGATCCAGTTCAAGGTGGTCTAGAGGGCTCACATGACCGGGGCCTGGATGAGCAGGTTTTTTGAGGAGGTGGAGGACAGGTGTGGGCGCTGAGGGGGAAGTCCTGCGAATCACGTGCATATATTCTGGCCATGTCCGAGGTTGAGGGGCTTTTGGCAGGGATTTGCGGAAGTCATGTCAGAGGTCTTGGAAGGTAGAGTGATTCTGAGTCTAGAGGCGGCAATATCTGGAGCGTCGGAAGATCCAGGAACCCAGAGGGGGAGAGAGGCTGACGTTTTGGCTTTTGCCTCCCTGGTGGCCCGAAGACAGATTCTGTTGGGTTGGAGGGACTCGGAGCCTCCAAAGGTTGGGGGTTTGGATCAGCGACATGGCAGGGTTTCTTAGGTTAGAGAAAATTAAGTTTGCCTTGAGGGGTTCATTACAGGGTTTCACTCGGAGGCAGCCGTACATCTACTTCTTCAAGGAAAATTGACTGTCAACGGGGGCGGGGGGGGGGGGAGCCATGGAAGTGGCGAATAAGGGTAGGGAATCTAACGAAGGGAGAACCATGGGATGGAGTAGGTACATGGACCATGATAGTTGGGGTTTATGCTTGGGGGAGATGGGTATGGTATTGTGGTGTTTTTGTGTGTGTTGGATCTCAAAATTATAAATGTCTTCATAAAATATTTTCCAAAAAAAAACGATGCCCTGTCTGGTTCCACCAATGATCTGTACAATTGTTACAGGACCTCCCTACTTTTATACCCCAATCACATTGTAATGAAGGTCAACATTCCTTTACATTCCTAATTACTTGCTGCACTTGCATGCTAATCTTTTTGTGATTTATGTGCGAGAACACCCAGATCACTCTGAACCGCAGCATTCTGCAGTCCCTCTCTATTTAAAAAATATTCTGCTTTCTATTCTTCCCACCAAAATGGACAACTTCACATTTTCCCACATTCTACTCAATGTACCAAATTTTTGCCCACACACTTAGAGCGAAATTCTCCGCTCCCGGGAAAAATCGGGAAGGCCGTCGTGAACTCGGCCGGGTTTCACGATGGCCTCGGAGGCCGCTCCTCTCACCGTATTCACCCCCACCCGGGGGGCTAGGAGTGGCGCTCCGTTATTCTTGGCGGTCGGGCCTTGACGCTTGCGTCGAGAATGAGGCAACGGCGGCGCCTATGTGACATCAGCCGCGCTGGCTCCAACCTGCGCATGCGCGGCTGACGTCATGACGGCTGACAGCTTGAACCCGCGCATGCGCGGTTGCCGTCTTCCCCTCCGCTGCCCCGCAAGACATGGCGGCTTGATCTTGCGGGGCGGCGGAGGGAAAAGAATGCGTCGCTTTGAGACGCCGGCCCGACGATCGATGGGCACCGATCACGGGCCAATCCCCTCCCTAGCACGGCCGTGGTGCTCACTCCCCTCTCCACCCCCCACAAGCTTCAAACGGGCCGTTGGCGCCCATGTTCACGACAGCAGCGACCAGCTGTGGTTGCCGCTGTCGTGAAACGGTCGGGAACGGCAGGCCGCTCGGCCCATCAGGTCGGAGAATCGGCGGTCGCCGTGAAAAACGGCGAGAGGCAATTCTTCCGAGCGGGTGGGAGAATCGCGGGGGCCACCAGAGGGGCGTGAAATGAGTCGCCCTCCCGTGATTCTCCCACCCGGTATGGGGAACGGAGAATCGCGCACATGGGGCGCGATTCTCCGCAAATGCGGAGAGTCGTGAAGGCTGCCGTGAAACCGGCCGTGTTTCACGGCAGCCTCCGCGCCCCCTCCCGGGACCCGATTCTGCTCCCCGGTCGGGGCTAGCAGCGGGGCCCCGTGAACCTCGGCATCGCAGGCTTAGTGAAATTCGCTAAGCCCACGCGCCAAAGTTAACGGCGGCTGACGCGCACAATGACGTCAGCCGCGCATGTGCGGATTGGACGGCTCCAACCCGCGCATGCGCGGATGACGTCATCGCGCATATGCGTGAAACCCGCGCATGCGCGGGCCAGTATGCCCCTCAGCCGCCCCGCGGACTGATCCAGCGGGGCGGCGGAGGAACAAAGAGTGCGTGGGGTTCGGACCCGCTGCCCGCGATCGGTGCCCACCGATCACGGGCCCATGGCACCCTTGGCACGGCCATGGTGCGGCCGTGCCAATCGGTGCCATGGTTCCCCAGAACGACACTTTGCAGCCGTTTTCACGAACGGTGAGAGCAGGTGTGTTGCCGTTCGTGAAAACGGCCGTAAAGGCCTGGGAACTCGGCCCATCGGCTAGGGGAAAATCGCTGTTCGCCGTAAAAAAACGGCGAGCAGCGATTCGTGTCGGGGGGCGGGCCTGGGGGGGGAGAATAGCGGGAGGTCGGGAAAAATGTCGGGAAGGCCCTCCCGCTATTCTCCGACCCGTCGTGGAGGGTGGAGAATCGCGCCCATGATATTTATTTTGTTCTATTCATTCATGGGATGTAAGCATCACAATCTAGGCTAGCATTTATTGCCCATCCCTAATTGCCATTGAGAAGTTGGTGGTGAGCTGCCTTCTTGAACTGCTGTAGTCCATGTGGTGTAGGTACACCCACAGTGCTGTTGGGGACGGAGCTTCAAGATTTTGACGCAGTGACAGTGAAGGAGTGATGTTATATTTCCAAGTCAGGATGGTGTGCGTTTGGAGGAGCAATTGCAGGTTGGGTGTTCCCATGCATCTGCTGCCCTTGTCTTTCTAATCTAGATGGTAACAATCGTGGGTTTTGACGGTGCTGTCAAAGGAGCCTTGGTTAGTTCCTGCAGTGTATCTCGTAGATGGTACACGCTGTTGCCACTGTTCATTGGTGGTGGAGGAAGTGAAATCTTTTGGATGAGGTGCCAATCAAGCGGGCTACTTTTTCCTGGATGTTGTTGAGATTCTTGAGTGCTGTTGGAGCTGCACTCATCCAGGTAAAAGGAGAGTATTTCATCACACTGCTGACTTGTGGCTTGTGGATGGTGGACAAGTTTTGGGGAGTCAGGAGGTGAGTTACTTATCGCAGGATTCCTAGCCTCTGACCTGCTCTTGTTGTCACAGTATTTATATGGCGAGTCCAATACTGCCTATTGTGGGCAGGATCACCTTTTGGAAAATCTGCATATTGAAGCAAGACAGCTTGTCTCACTTATATTCAGTTCCCTGAGGTCAGCAAGACATTTGGATCTATCCCTTTGCCTTGGAGACCGCGGGTAAATGCCTTTCAGAGATGGTCTACACAAATGGAGGTCCCGAGGTACTTGCCCTCTGGACTGGGTGGCACCCAGGCACTGTCAACCTGGCAGTGCCACCTGGGTGCCAGCCTGGCACTGCCAATGTGCCCGGGTGGCACTGCCAGCTGGCAGGGATGCAGCCCATGTGCCAGGCTGGCAGTGCCAATCTGTCTTTTCACATGGCGGTGATCATAGAATTTACAGTGCAGAAGGAGGCCATTTGGCCCATCGAGTCTGCACCGGCTCCTGGAAAGAGCACCCTACCCAAGGTCAACACCTCCACCCTATCCCCATAACCCAGTAACCCCAATTTTGGACACTAAGGGCAATTTATCATGGCCAATCCACCTAACCTGCACATCTTTGGACTGTGGGAGGAAACCGGAGCACCCGGAGGAAACCCACGCACACACGGGGAGGATGTGCAGACTCCGCACAGACAGTGACCCAAGCCGGAATCGAACCTGGGACCCTGGAGCTGTGAAGCAATTGTGCTATCCACAATGCTACCGTGCTGCCCATAGCGATCGGGCCAAGGGTGTTCACTGCGTAGGTGTGAGGGAGTTCGGGCACCCCCTTATAGTGAGTAGGGGCTGGGGGGGGGGGGTTCCGGGGTCGTGTCGACAGCTCGAGAGATCGGGGCACCATTTAAAAGTTGCGTACTGATCTCTCAATGCACTGAGGAGTTCCAGTGAGCAGAGCTCCTGAGTGCAGATAACAGGGCAGAGTGCTGCCTCGGGCGCACGTTCCCTGCTGAGGCCTTGTATCTAACCAGATGGGCGTTAGATAGTGGGATGATTCTTGGCGCAGCGAGCGCCACAAAACACGGGCTAAATGTGCTCGCTATGGGACTCTGTACCCATTTGTTTAGATAGGGCCCTACATCCTGCACCTATCAATTGGGCGGCACGGTGGAACAGTGGTTAGCACTGCAGCCTCACAGCTCCAGACCCGGGTTCAATTCCGGCCTCGGGTGACTGTGTGGAGTTTGCACTTTCTCCCCATGTCTGCGTGGGTTTCCTCCGGGTGCTCCGGTTTCCTCTCGCAGCCCAAAGATGTGCAGGTTAGGTGGATTGGCCATGATAAATTGCTCCTTAGTGTCCAAAATGTTAGATCAGATTACTGAGTTTATGGGAATGGGGTGGAGGCGTGGGCTTAAGGAGGGTGCATACTCGACAGGCTGAATGACCTCCTTCTACACTGTAAATTCTATGCTTCTACGATAATATTCCAATGCAGACTCTGGGTCCTCACAACTTATTTTCTTAACTCTCTTGTATCATCAGATTTGGCTACAATACCTTCGGCTATTTCACTAAGTTGTTAATATAAATGAGGTTTATTGTGATTTGGTTTGTTGTTAGTTAGCCAATGTTGTATCCATGCTAATATATCATCCCCAGTACTTTGGGTTCTTGTGTAGTTACCTGGCAGGTGGCACTTCATCAAATACCTTTTGGAAATCAAAATACACACCTACTGGTTCTCCTTTACCTGTTGTTACATTTTCAAAGAACTGTAACAAATTTGTCAAACATAACTTTTCTGTCATTGTGCTTTATAATTTAAAGTACCCAATTCTTTTCTTTCCAATTAAGGGGCAATTTAGCATGGCCAATCCACCCACCCTGCACATCTTTATACATGCTCAGTATTTGTAAGGGCTGTGGGGGTGAAACCCATGCAGACACGGGGAGAATGCGCAAACTCCACATGGACAGTGACCCGGGGCCAGGATTGAACCCGGGTCCTCGGTGCCGTGAGACAGCAGGGTTAACCACTGCGCCACCGTGCTGTCCTATTTTTCTGTCATTAACTCATGCTAACTCTGATTGTATTAAGATTTTCCAAATATCCTTTTGCTTCCTTAATAATGCATTTCAGTATTTTTCCAACGAGTGTTGTTCAGTCAGTAGTTTTCTGCTTTCTGTCTCTCTCCTTTGTTAAAGAGGTGTTACATTTATCGTTTTCCAATCCACTGGAACAATACCAAATGTAGGGAATTTTGAAGATTATAACCAATGCATCCACTATCACTGCAACCATTTATTTTAAGTTTCTAGGGTGCAGGTAATTAGGTCCAGGGAACCTATCAGCCCATACGCCTTTAGTCTAAAGCTTCATGAGCTTCAACTGAATCCTAAATTTCAGTCTCCAGCAGTTAATTAACACATTAATTAATGCAACAAAAAATGGTGAATGAAGAGGTGAAGAAGCATCAGCATTGGAACATTTTGCATGATTGAATGGCAAACTGGAAAATCTCCATTACATATTTAAAATTGAAAATCACCTGGAGAATGAGAACTTGCAAATTCTGGAAATTACCCTGTGGGAAACGGAAGGTTGAAGCAGCGTAAATTATAGAACTGTGTGTAAGGCACAATAAGGTACATGGTAGTGAGCAGTATTTTCTTTTTTAGCTGTTTGACGTGTCTTAAACCTCAATTTAAAAATTCTTAAAATTCAAATCCCTCCCCCCTCTAACTCTAACATGGTTGAGCCCTCAAACCTCTGAGAACTCGATGTTCTTCCAACTCTGGCTTCTTGTCATCCCCACTTCACTCTACAGTTGACGGCTGTGCCTTCAGCCATCTAGGCTCGAAACTATGTTGTTTCCTTCACCCCCAAACCTCTCTGTCCTTTACCTTTCTCTCCCCTTTTAAGACCCTGCTTGAAGCTCTGCTTTTAAGACTCTTTCATTTGGTCACCTGTCCAAAATCTTTTTGTTTGTAAATTTAGAGTACCTAATTTTTTTTCCAATTAAGCGGCAATTTAGCGTGGCCAATCCACCTACTCTGCACATCTTTGGGTTATGGGGCCGAAACCCACGCAGACACGGGGAGAATGTGCAAACTCCACACGGACAGAGACCCAGAGCCGGGATCGAACCTGGGACCTCAGCACCGTGAGGCAGCCACCGTGCTGCCCTGTCCAAAATCTTTTTTTAAAATTTGGTCTTAGTTCAAGTCTGATCTTTTTTTCCCCCATGAAGCACCTTGGAAGAAGCACTGTGTTAAAAGTGCTACATAAATGCAAGCTGTCAGGGCAGCTCGGTGGCGCAATGGTTAGCACTGCTGCCTCACGGCGCCGAGGTCCCAGGTTCGATCCCGGCTCTGGGCTATTGTCCGTGTGGAGTTTGCACATTCTCCCCGTGTCTGCGTGGGTTTCGCCCCCACATCCCTAAAGATGTGCAGGATAGGTGGATTGGCCACGCTAAATTGTCCCTTAATTGGAAAACATGAATTGGGTACTCTCAATTTATAAAAAAATAAATGCAAACTGTCATTAATTGCTGCCAAAGGTTCAGCCCTGTCCCTGTACAATCAGCCACTAATGGTTGAACCAAGTCTAACGATGACCATTGAAACCATTGTCGATTGTCGTAAAAACCCATCTGGTTCACTGATGTCTTTTAGGGAAGGAAATCTGCTATCTTTACCTGGTCTGGCCCACATCTGCCTCCAGATCCACATCAGTGTGGTTGATTCTCAAATGCCCTCTGAAACTGCGGGCAATTAAGGATGGCCAATAAATGCTGGCCTAATCAGCGACACCTACCTCCCGTAAAAATAACTTTAAAAACTAAGAATGTGATCCAACAGTTCTTCCTACAATCAACAAGCATTCAATTATGTGGTTACCTTCAAAGGGGGGTGGGGTGAAGAGAAGAATAAAAAGAACTAACAAGAAAAGTAACTTAACTGTACAAAAAGGAAAAATGGCATTAATACTGGGGGGGGATGAGTAATCTTCTCCTGAGTAGAATAGAAGGGAAATTGGTTACATTTTTTAAAATAACCTTGAAAAAATAAAGCACTTCTAATACTTTTGAAATATTGCCTGCGTAGGTTGATCACAGGGGATAATATCTGTTCAGCTGGTGCCAGTTGGAATCTATCCTGATATGTGATTCTGCATTGGGAAAAAAAAGAAAAAGGAGAGACCAGGAAGAAAAGGTTATATCATGACGATTTGTGGTGCGATGTTATGATCCGTTGCCACGGTGACAGGAAGGATGAGGGCAGGCAAGAACAGTAAAACTAGCCTGGCACTGTTTCCAAGAGTGCTGCTGAAAACCAGATGTTCAACACAATTTCTTTTCTCTTTCAGGGGCTGGAGAAACAGTCCACTGAATCCAAAAAATGAATTTGTTATGGTTACAGTTTGGGAAATATTTCCATGTCCGCACTTGGCATTTTCAAATGGGCCACATGTAATATTTGAGATTCGCTTATTACTTTGATTTCAGTCCAGGTGGAAAACACATACATCAACTGTTCTGAGCTCACCAGGCATAACTGGAAAATACATATAAATGCGCAGTATACCCTACATTAGTCATGCTGTGATTAAAAGAGACTATCTGGAAGCATTAATGTTGTTAGCGTTCAGAGGTAGCAAGTCCTTTAACATCTAAATTAGGATTGTTTTCTGCATTTGCACACTGTGGGCTTGTGTTTGTTTCAGCGACTTTGAGATAATTAACTTGCTGCATGATTACCTCTACCTTGCATTGCCCTGCGAGTTGAATTGTTTCTTATTTAGCTTTCAAAGGAGTGAAGGGTACATACAATTTAGTTTGTGTAAAGAATTATAGAACTTATATTCTTGATCGTCAGCATGCGTAACTCCTAAACAGAACATTGTGTGACTGAATCCCAAGGCTTCTGCCAATATGACTCAGAACTCCAGGACACAGAGATGTATAACTGAAGCCTGTTAGTTACTCAGTTCCACTTGCATCCGATGTGTGAGTCTCAGCAGACCCTGGCTAAGCCGTTGGGTAAAGCACCATGTGGTTTCGTTTTGTAATGTGTTTCCATACAGTGGCTGGAGTTGCAGAGACATCTGCATTCCAGATCTTTTTGTCATTACTTCTGATAACAGATGTACAGACCAAGTAAACTGAAAATATTGAGTATAACAAGCATCTTTTAAGGCTGTGCCTCCCTGCTTGGTATTGTGACCAAGCAGCCATGGCTATGTACTCTCACCTCTAAGCCTGACGGCTGTGATTTCAAGCTCCACTCCAGTGTTCTGAGCACATAGTCTGAGCTAATAATAATCTTTATTGTCACAAGTAGGCTTACATTAACACTGCAATGAAGTTACTGTGAAAAGCCCCTAGTCGCCACATTCCGGCGCCTGTTCGGGTACACTGAGGGAGAATTCAAAATGTCCAATTCACCTAACAGCACGTCTTTCGGGACTTGTGGGAGGAAACCAGAGCACTCGGAGGAAACCCACGCAGACACAGGGAGAACGTGCAGACTCCGCACAGACAGTGACCCAAGCCGGGAATCAAACCTGGGATCTTGGCAGTGAAACAACAGTGCGAGCCACAGTGCTGCAGCAACGCCACAGTGTAGGGAGGGCTACACATAGAGATGTTACCTTTCAGATCAGATGTTCAATCAGGGTCTTCTCCGTGGATATAGAATATCCCAGATAAAAGCAAATTACTGTGTCTGCTGGAATCTGAAATAAAAATAGAAAATGCAGAAAAAAACCTCAGTAGGTCTGACAGCATCTGTGGAGAAAGAACAGGGCCTACTCAAACCCACGTATCCACCCTATACCCGTAACCCAACAACCCCCCCCTTAACCTTACTTTTAGGACACTACGGGCAATTTAGCATGGCCAATCCACCTAACCCGCACATCTTTGGACTGTGGGAGGAAACCGGAGCACCCGGAGGAAACCCACGCACACACAGGGAGGATGTGCAGACTCCGCACAGACAGTGACCCAGCCGGGAACCGAACCTGGGACCCTGGAGCTGTGTAGCATTCACGCTAACCACCATGCTACCGTGCTGCCCTACATCGAGATCCTCTATGCGAGGCATTGGATATCCGTCAAGCCGGGTGTTTTGCTATGCTCTTGACGTAGCATAAGCTGCTTCCTTGATGTGCACTCTGACAAAAGGAAGTTTCAGACTTGGAGATAGCTTTAACACATTTATTCAACTGTTAATGATTCTCCTACTTCATATGTCAAACTCAAGGCCCGCAGGCCAAATCCGGCCGGCGGTGGAATTATCTTTGGCCCGCGAGATAATATCTAATTACTTCTTTTTTTTAAAATTTAGATTAGCCAATTATTTTTTCCAATTAAGGGGCAATTTAGCGTAGCCAATCCACCTACTCTGCACATTTTTGGGTTGTGGGGGCGAAACCCACGCAGACACGGGGAGAATCTGCAAACTCCACACGGACAGTGACCCAGAGCAGGGATCGAACCTGGGACCTCAGCGCCGTGAGGCGGTTGTGCTAACCACTAGGCCACCGTGCTGCCCTAATAATATCTAATTACTATTAAAGCTGGCCCCAGCAATTGAAGCGCCTATGGCGTATGATATGGCTGATGCCGAGTTTATTCAGGTATAGTGTGAATCACAAAGTGTTGGCCTGTGGAAAAATGTTTTCATTAGAAATTACTCTGGAAAAGCTCCAGATAAAGCAATAAGAAATAAATGCAACTAATTGTTTTATTTATTTAATATTTAATGTTGTTTTTATAGGCAATAACCTAAGGTTTATTAGTTCCAGGTTCAATAAGTTCATTTCAGTAAGTTTTGCAAAAAAACATTGAACCAGTCCGGCCCTCGACTTGTCCCGATTTTTTAATTTTGGCCCACGGTGTATTTGAGTTTGACACCCCTGTCCTACTTGGATTCGACTCTCCTGTTAATCCTGCTATAGCTACTCAGACTGATGAACCAGTTTGCTACAATCCACATGGTGGGTGTGATGTGTTTCAATCAATCCTGTGTACTCACTAAGTGTCTCCACTGGAAAGAGGAGAATCATGTGTGCTGTGTCCTTTTATATGGGTTGGTGTAATGCCCTCCTGTGGTAGTGTCACCTCTGTGTGAGTCTTGAATGCCCATTGGTCGTGCCCTATCTTACTGGCCTATTGGTTGAATGTCTGTGTGTCATGTCTCTGGTGCTCCCTCTAGTGTCTAGCTAGTCTACGTGTATTTACATTAACCCCTTGTGTATTTACAGTGATGCATATCACCACATCCCCCCTTTTTTCGTGTTACATATTTTCTGTAGTGTTAAAGAAAATTGAACAAAAACAGGTAGATAAGTGATGCTATGTACAAGTTATGATGACTGTGATGACGATACAATAGTATACAAGACCAAATAATAGTTGCGATGACTTTGAGGATAAGACAATACAAAATAAAAATTATGTGTCCAATAGTTCATGAATTTATATGGTCTGGTATAGAAGTGTCAATGGTGACGTTGTCATTCACTTGTCAATGCCCTCAGTGTCCTGGTGTTTGGTCATCAGGGGGTGTTCAATGTTCAAAGCACTTCATTGACTGATTTGGAGTCTTTTTTTTCGATGCTTAAGGTAGCAATTCTTGATGGCATCTGTCCTGAAAGCTGGGTTGCCTGTTGGTAGTGTAGCAAACGCGTATTGGTAAGATGCATCGTCCTGCCATGGTATGTCATTGTAGTGAGCTGAGCAGTAACAGCGTCCCTCATGGGCAGAGTTGTACCATTTTGTGCCAGTCGTTGTTCCATTGTTGTTGTTTTTGTCGTGCTTGCTGTCAATGTTGTTGCCGCTGGTACGCTTCTTGTTATTGTCTTTGATGTTGTTGTTGTGTTGGTTGGTTTTGTTGTCGTGATTGCTGCGCTCAAGGACCACACTCTGTGGATAATACGAGTCCTTCACGCAGTTACTCGTGTCAGCGTCCTTTGCGGCATCTTCTGTTTCCTTGAGCGTGCCGTCACTGAGTTTGCGGCGCTCCCCGTTTGGAGTCATGTCCGGCTTACTTGAATCAGCTTTGACTTGTCAATTCTCCCCGTCTGGAGTGTGGTCTGTTTCACCTGAGTAAGTTTTGGTTTGTCGATGCTCCCCGTCTGGAGCCCTTTCTGGTTCACCTGAATCAGCTTTGTTTTCTTGACGCTCCCTGTCCGGAGCTATTGCAGATTCACTTGAGTCAGCTGAGGTTTCTTGATGCTCCACGCCCGGAGTCAATGATGCATTTCAGGGATGCCTTTGCTTGTGGAGAGGCTCGAGCGGATGAGGATTGAATGAACATGGTGTCACTGGAGTCACCAGTAGTCTCACCGTGATTGCCGAGTGCCTCTGTACATTCTAGCTGAGGTCTGTCACGTTGCACATCTTGTATGGGAAGTGGGATGCCATCGTCACTTATCGCACATACAGTGGGTAGAGCCTCAGTATCTTCTTGTCCTTCACTTGAGCTGGGTAGACTGTCAGAGTCTTCTTGTTCACGTGAGCGTGGTAGGCTGTCATAGTCTTCTTACTGTGCACTTGGCAGACTGTCAGGGTCTTTCTGTTGTTCACTTGAGCGTGGCAGACTGTCAGAGTCTTTCTGTTGTTCACTTGAGCGTGGCAGACTTGGATCGGCTGCTGCTGGTTGCTCAGAGGAGGTTGCTGGACCCTCATGGTCTTGTTCATGATTTTACCGCCCCCCTCATTGGGGAAGCTCATACTCCCAAAGGATTGTGGGACTGCCATTAGTCCCCAGCCAGTGGTAAGCAGGCAGGTTATAACATTTCTTAAAGCAAGTTTCAAGAGTGGAGGCACTTTGTTATGGTATCAGGGCAGACATGGTATGGATGCTCAAATTGCTTTTTTTAAATTTAGAGTACCCAATATATTTTTTCCAATTAAGGGGCAATTTAAAGTGGCCAATCCACCTAGCCTGCACATCTTTAGGATGTGGGGGCGAAACCCACGCAGACACGGGAAGAATGTGCAAAACTCTACACGGACAGTGACCCAGAGCCGGGATTGAACCTGGGACCTCGGCACCATGATGCAGGAGTGCCAACCACAGCGCCACCATGCTGCCCATATGCTCAAGTTGCTTTAAGGCATTTTTACATACTGAGTCAGTGCACAGACGGGCTCTCTGCCTCATCTTCATTTCTAATTTAGTGTATCTAGTTTTTCAAATGTTATTTTCCAGCAACCCACTTTTACAAAATGTCCGACTTTTCGACCCACGCCTCTTTCACAATAAATTCTCAATAGTTTTTTTTTTAAATGTCACATTCATTGTTGGCACTTCTGTATTATTAAATGTAAAATTGTAAATAAAAATATATTTTCTGTTTTTTGTTGTTATTTGGAGATCTAAATAAGTTGAAATAAAAATCTCTGAACAGATCAGTGTGTGAGACTTTTGATCTCAGACTGGGCAGAATTCTCCGTTCCTGAAGCGGAGTGTTGGTGCGAATGGAGAATCCATGGAGTTTCACGATGGGGAAATCGATGCGAACCCCTCACCGATTCCGGTACCGGTGAGGGGCTAGCACTGGCACCACGTGAAATGTCCGCGGATTGCGTGGAAAACAGCCAGAGAATTGCTGGGTCCCAGGCCGTGCATGCACAGGGCTGACAGCCTGCTTCGGTTGCGGAGGAAAACATCACGCTGGCTGTGCTGGAACCCTAACTTGCCAACCCCGACCCCACAGCCCACCCTCTGTCCACTCCCCACCACTCCTGTCAGCCCCATCCCGGATGAATGTGACTGCGCTGGACACTGTCCACAGTCGGCATGCCAAGTCCCGACTGCTGGGACTACAAGTGGCCCGTGCCGTTGGGAACTCAGCCCATCGGGGGCGGAGCATCATGGGTGGGCCAGCCGATGATGCACCAATGGTATTGCAACTGTGTGCGGCACGCGTTCTGATGACGCCGGTTTGGAAGGGGAAGAGCGTCGTGGACCTGCATCAAACCAGTGCCCGCCCCAATTCCGGCATCGGAGGCCATTCTCCGCCCGATCGCCAATCCCGATTTCGGCATTGGGCTACGGAGAATCCAGCCCCATTTGAACATTGAATTCTTGGAAACACACCTGGATTTTGGGCTATGGGGAAGAAAGGTGCCTCACGATTGATCGCAAAGTCAGTCTCACTGAGAGAATGACTGATCTCAGAAAGTCAGTGGAGAGCAGCTCCACATTTTAAATTTGTATAAAACTCCTACACAGACAGCACGACTTTAAACATAGATTTGATTGGCAAGGTTAAGAGTAAGAGAAATTCAACAGACATCAACAAGATTAACTGTAGCAGAAATGTAACCAACATTGACAATGTCAATAGTAACAGAAATTCAAGGTTCATTGACAATGTTAACAGTGGCAGACGTTAAACATGCATCTGATTCAGAATGTTAACCTTGAAGCCGGCCTTTTTGTGTGATCATTGACTACGTGCTTCCTGTGATCTGCACTTGAACAGATATACTTTCCCCCGACTGGGATGCATGGAGTTCCCAAATCGATACCCGTTGTCCAAGAGCTGAGTTCAGAATGGAGCAAAAATTAATCAGCTTCTTAACAATGGACCAATTGAAAGTCGGGGAGATTCACAGGATACACGGGCATTATCTACTAAATCCTGTATATGGGAGTCCTCCAGCTACGGGTTGATGCCTGGGGTACTTGTGGAAATGTATCGCACTAAACAATCATTTGGTTACGGACGGAAACTAAGGGCGGGATTTACCCACCACCCGGCCACATGTTTTTCGGCAGGGGATGCGGCCTGCCAGCAGGATCTACTGGTCTCGCCGCTGTCGACGGGATTGGCTGGCAGTACATGCTGGTAGGAAATTCCCGGCAGCAAGGAGCACTGTCAACAGCCAGTAAATCCCACTCCCACTCTGTGCAGGAGTATCTTCAGGAAAGAAATTTAAAGAGAATTTATTTTGCTTTTGAACTCTTCAGTTTTAGTGTCAGGTGCTGACTAACCTGGCCGATCAGCTGCTGCAGAAATGGGAGTTGCTGCTAGAGGCTGTGTCGGTGACGGTAACAGTGATCCAGGGAGGCAGAAAGTCCACCGCACCAGCTTCTACATCAGCCTCATGTAGTCGTACATTGTACTGCAGTGAGAATTTACCCAGAGAGAAAACGGAAAAGGTCAGGCGATCTTTGCAGATAGTTTTTGGCGACCTTTTGCTGACCCATTTACACCATCCCGCGACCCACCAACAGGTCGCGACCCCCACTCTGAAAACCTAAATACACAGGTCTTGGGTCTCAGATCTAGTGCACTCTGCTATGCCGTGTCTGGGTATGGATCGATGCTGGAAAAGTCTGGGTCCATCCCTCTAGTTCCTTTTCCCAAACCCCTATATTCACACCTTGATATTCCAACATTTCCATACTTTCTTTCCTCTCTCTCCACTTCCGTTTGCTCTTTCTCTTGACGGAATTAGGTTTGGGAATAGATTTCTGATTCATTATCTTGGCAAGAAGGCAACTAGAACACATGGAATTCCACCCAAGCACTGTGCCTTCAGGAGAGAAAGAGACAGATGCTTGCAGTAAAACAGGCCATACATTTTTTCTAAATTATGCTGAGGGTAATATTCTTTTGTTAAGTTTGTTACTGTAGATGTGTTTAAAATGGCACTTTCAAGGTTTTGGCTTGAAGGATACCGAAAGGGGCAGTATGGAAACCAAAACTGCGAACGAAGGAAATGTTTCTGCAGCCGAGATGGTAACTGCATTCAAACCGGAGGGAATCTAGTCTCGATTCAGAGAAGTGAAATCAGAGCTAGGGCAAGCAAAAGTAAATGTAAATAGAAATATCAAAATTACATTTTACCTGCACCCATGTGGAGAACAAACATTACTACTCCCATTTTTCTGTGGCTTTATATCAACAATTTCCTATTATAATTGTATTATTGAATCATGGCGTTCGTATGGGGGGGGGGGAAGGGAGGAGGGGGGGGGGGGGTAAAATGCTAGGATCCCAAAGAAGTCCCAACAAAAAACAAAAACCAGGGGAGGGTTAGCCCTCCCAAACCTACAATTCTACCACTGGGCGGCAACAGCCGAGCGAGTAAGGGGATGGATCCAGGAGCCAGAAGCTGAGTGGGTGCGTGCGGAGGAGGCCTCCTGCATGGGGACCTCCCTCCGGGCCCTCGACACGGCAGCACTCCCATCCCCACCCAAAAAACACTCCAGCAGCCCAGTGGTGACAGCCACCCTCCAATCCTGGAACCAACTGCGGCAGCAATTTGGCCTGAACAAAATGTCGGACAAGGCTCCCATCTGCAACAACCATAGGTTCACACCAGCACTGACTGACGCCACCTTCAAAACGTGGAGGCAGGACGGAGGGACACTGACAGTCAGGGACCTATACACGGACGACAGGATCGCAACACTGGACGAACTGACAGAGAAATTTTGGCTAGCCAGGGGGAACGAGCTACGGTATCTGCAGGTTCAAAAACTTCTTACAAAAGGAGACAAGGACGTACCCACAACCGCCATGACAGACACTACTGGAAGACCTACTGGACGCAAGTATCCTAGATAAAGGGAACTGTAGCGACATGTATGACCGACTGGTAGATAGGGACGACACCGTACTGGACGCAACAAGAAAGAAATGGGAGGAGGACCTGGGGATTGAGATAGGGTAGGGACTCTGGAGCGAAGCACTGCATAGGGTCAACTCCACCGCCACGTGCGCAAGGCTCAGCCTGACGCAACTAAAAGTGGTACATAGAGCCCACTTAACAAGAACCCGTATGAGTAGGTTCTTCCCGGAGGTGGAGGACAGATGTGAACGGTGCCAAAGAGGCCCGGCCAACCACACCCACATGTTCTGGTCTTGCCCCAGACTTGTGGAGTACTGGACAGCCTTCTTCGAGGCTATGTCCAAAGTGGTGGGGGTGAGGGTGGAGCCATGCCCGATAGTGGCGGTCTTCGGGGTTTCAGACCAGCCAGATCTATTCCTGGGGAGGAGGGCGGACGCCCTTGCCTTTGCCTCCCTGATCGCCCGCCGTAGAATCCTGTTTGGCTGGCGGTCAGCAGCACCACCCAGAGCTGCAGACTGGCTGTCCAACTTCTCGGAATCTCTCCAAATGGAGAAAATCAAATTCGCCATCCGAGGGTCAGACGACGGCTTCCACAAAACGTGGGAGCCATTCATGCAATTGTTCCGGGACCTGTTTGTGGCCAACGAACAAGAGGAAGAATAGCCGGGTGGCCAAGAATCAGGGGAAAATGGTCGGAAGTCGGGGGAAGGTAGCCGGGACATGGAGGGGAGAGATGGACTGGGAGGGAGGGTGGGGGTGGGGGGGGGGGGGGGGGGGGGGGGGGAACGGCTAAACCTGAGGAGGGAGGGGCGAACAACGGGGGGGGGGGGGGGGAAGACAGCTAAACCTGGGAAGAGGGAGGCGAACCGTGGAGGGGGGGGGACGGGAGAGGAGGGCTGGCGGGGGGCAGGGAAGCAGGAGCCGGAGGGAGGACACGGGATGCCAAAACGTGCATGATATCTCCAGGAGCGGGGAACGAGGAAACTGGAGATGGAGGACGGGAGGAGTGGCAGAAGCTGGGGCGAGCGTGGGATGGCAGTGAGACCCGTCCGGGAGGGGCGGGTGACAACAACACACAGCACAGCCAAATATCGCACGCTGTGATTTTCTCCCCGGCACCCAAAGGTGTGCTTGCCCCCCCAGTCCCCCCCCCCCCCCCCCCCCCCCCCCCCCCCCGCAGGCAGTCGCCTGTGGGGTGGGTAATTTTGCCAGATGTACAGAGATGCCGCTGTCGAGCTGGTGCACAATACCCCACCAGTTATTCCATTTCATATGTTATTGTATTTTTTTTTATGTTGGGGTGTGCCCTTATCCTCTAAATGTGTGTATATATATATATACGTGTTTCTTATTCTGTGTACATAACGGTAATTATACCTTGTTCAAAAAAAAAACAATAAAAACATTTATTAAAAAAATAAAAAATTTGTATTATTGTATTTCATCCGCCATGGCATTGCTCACTCCTGGAAAGAACAGCACAAGCAAACATACCCTAAAGGTTCGGAGCAATCACATATCTTTAATGGGCAGCAGTAGAATTCACTCTGAACAGCGCTAGATTAAACTTAAGTTTGCAAAATGGATTGGGGCCTTCAGAAAAAGATAAAAGTTGTCGGTGTTGTCACTAGAGAAAATAGTAGTTCTCTTTGTGTTTACAACTATCTCCATCGAAATATAGGTTTTCGAGAAAGGCCCTGCATTTCCTCAGCTCAACCCCACAATGCGGGAATTATATGGCTAGGCGGAGTTAGAAATTGAGACATGTCAGATGCAGTGCTTGTTTTGGGGATAAGAGAATGATGGCTGAACAATGAAATCTAGGGGAATTTTTGCCAGTCCTTCCACTGGTGCTCCACTGCATGAAGCAGGTATAGAGTACTTTCAAGCTGACACAAGTGGGGCACTAAATCCAGAAAGGCCAGTTTCCTTAAGGTAGTATTTTGCAAAGCAGTTGTTGCTAGAAAGGACCAATTCTTGATTTTTACAAGATTATTTGGCCAGACCACACAATAGTGGACTCCTAAGACTGACTGATCAATATTATAACTTTCTTCTTATCCACAAGACAAATGCCCCAGTTGTGTTAATATTAGCATGGTACACTGACCCCAGGGCGTGACCCCACTTTGAAAAACACTGAAATAATACACTGTGCAAACTCTGCTGTACCGTTTCTGGATATGGATGAATGCTGGAACAGTGTGGGGCCATCCTCTAGTTCCTTTTCCCAAATTCCTACCCATGTGCAACCTTGATATTCCAGCATTTCCATACTTTTTCCTCTCGCCAATTTCTTTTTCTCTTTTACTTGATGGGGGCAGTAAAGGGGGAGCCCCACTCCACCACTTTTGCAGCGGTGGTGAGGAAATGTGGATTTTCAGGGCTTAAGTGTTTTATTTACATTTTTTGCCAATTTTCTAACCTCCTCCTCAGGTGGTAGACTCCTTTTTAAGATACAGTGCCCCAACCTATGCAATCCTCTATTGCCTCACCGTCAGTGGGCAAACTATTTGACCGTGACAGCAATATAGATAAACTCAATCTAATTGTGACACCTTGTCACTTCAGATGATATCTGACAATTTGATACTGTTTTAATGATTTGTATTGGCTAACACCCTATAGCTTATGTACCTCAACATTTCATTCTTTCATATAGAGTGAGTCACAATCAGTTATATTCAATGAATTATGTTACAGACTGTTTAGTCAAATCAGAAAATGCTGGAAATTCTTGGCAGTCAGGCAGCTGTGGAAACAAAGTGAGTTTTTCAGAACGAGGAAAAGTTGGGAATTTATTAGGTTTTAAGCAAGTAAACGGTTGTGGGGGGGGGAATCAAAAGATGAGCTTCGTTGGAAGACTACAGTAGACAGAGAACAGAAGGGTCAGCATGAGAACAAGGTGGAGAATTTTTTTTAAATTGAAAGAACAGGGCCTTGTCAACCCTGGTTTGGTGGGGTGGTAAAATGGGAGACATAGCAAAAGTTTTTTTTTAATTTTTCTAATTAAGGGGCAATTTGGCGTGGCCAATCCACCTACCCTGCACATCTTTTTGGGTTGTGGGGGTGAGACCCACACAGACACGGGGAGAATGTGCAAACTCCACATGGGCCCGGGATCGAACCCGGGTCCTCGATGGCGTGAGGCAGCAGTGCTAACCACTGTGCCACCGTGTCATCCTGACTGGGGGAATAGAATTGAGTCCTTACAGTCAGGTGTAAGGAAGTGTAGTCAGGTAGCTGTGCAAGTCAGTGGGCTCATTGATAGCCCACTGATCAGGACATTTACAGAAAGGAAGGGAAGAATTAAAGATGGGCCATGTGGGGCGGCATGTGGCACAGTCGTTAGCATGGCTGCCTACAGCGCTGAGGACCCAGGTTCGAATCCCGGCCCCGGGTTACTGTCCGTGCGGAGTTTGCATGTTATGCGGATTGGCCATTCTAAATTGCCCCTTAATTGGAAATAAAATAATTAGGTACTCTATATTTTAAAAAAAGATGGACCATGGTGATAGAAGGTGGAAATTGGAAGAAAAGATGATGGAATTTTCCAGTTTGGGGTGACAGCAGGAAAAAATACGGATAGTTATCAATGTGTAAGGGAGGGGTCCCCAAGTAGAACCTGAACAATGGGCAGCACAGTGGCAAAGTGGTTAGCACTGCTGACTCAGGGCGCCAAGGACCCAGGTTTGATCCTGGTCCCGTGTGGAGTTTGCACATTCTCCCCGTGTCTGTATGGGTCTCACCCTCCACAACAGAAAGATGTGCAGGGTAGGTGCATTGGTCACCCTAAATTGCACCTTAATTGGATTTTCTTTTAAAGAACTGGAACACGAAATGTTCCACATATCCCACAAAAAGGCCATCATAGCTGGTGTAGTGATATCATGGTTGTGTTAGAATTCACTGACTGATTGGGGCAGCATGGTGCCTCACGGCGCCAAGGTCCCAGGTTCAATCCCGGCCCTGGGTCACTGTCCGTGTGGAGTTTGCACATTCTCCCCGTGGTTGCGTGGGTTTCACCCCCACAACCCAAAGATGTGCAGGCTAGGTGGATTGAACACACTAAATTGCCCCTTAATTGGAAAAAATGAATTGGGTACTCTAAATTTATATTTTTAAAAATGTTAATAAATAATTCACCGACTGACCACTAGGAGTCTCACTGGTATAAAAGTTAATGTAAAGTCAGCAGACACTGGCTGGAGGAAGTAAAAGAGGGAGCTTGCATGTGCATGATTTTGCTGTTGTTCATCTGTTGTCTTGTATCTAGTTTACCCCCAGTTAATGTTAATAATTATAACTTTTTTAAAATAAATTTAGCATACCCAATTCATTTTTTCCAATTAAGGGGCAATTTAGTGTGGCCAATCTACCTAGCCTGCACATCTTTTTGGGTTGTGGGGGCGAAACCCACGCAAACACGGGGAGAATGTGCAAACTCCACACGGACAGTGACCCAGAGCCGGGATCGAACCTGGGACCTCGGCGCCGTGAGGCAACAGGGCTAACCCACTGCGCCACCGTGCTGCCCCCAAAAATTATAACTTTAACCAAAAGTGTTCTTGTAATAAATCAGGCCATTCAACAAGAACATTATAGCTGGGACTACACAGTACCCACAGCAACACCTTTAATTTGGAGGAAGTGAGCGGAGTTTAAGGAGAAGTTGTTTAATATACCAAGTTGGGCTAGGCAGAGGAATGTGGTGATGAATGGAGTCTGGTTGGGCCTGTTTTCAAGGAAGGTGGGGAATACACGAATAACATAGGAGATACGGTAGATACACAATGTAAATACATAAACACAGACATCGGGAGAAGTATTTAGAATGTAGTGCTAGTCAGTAGGCGAAGATGTGTGGGAGAGATCAGTTCAGTCCAAAAGAGGGTCATTCAGGAGTCTGGTAACAGCAGGAAAGAAGATGTTTTTGAATCGGTTAGTCCGTGTTCTCAGACTTTTGTACCTCCTGCCCGATGGAAGAGGTTGGAAGAGAGAATAACCCAGGTGGGAGGGATCTTTGATTATGCTGTCCGCTTTCCCAAGGCAGCGGGAGATGTAGACTGAGTCAATGGATGGGAGGCGGGTTTGGGTGATGGACTGGGCTGTGTTCATGACTCTCTGTAGTTTCTAACAGTCTTGGGCCAAGCAGTAACCATACCCAGGCTGTGATGCAGCCAGATAGGCTGGGCGGGATGGTCCGACCTCCCGCTGGGTCGGACAATCGCCGGGAGGGGGGGGGGGGGCAGCATGAATCCCGCCCCGCTGCTCCGACATTGGCTGCCGAATTCTCCGGTGCTGGTTTTCGGGTGGGGGCGGGGATCATGCCGCGCCAGTCGGGGGACATTGGAAGCGACACCCCCGACAAGCCTCCGGGCTCCGATGGGCCAAGCGGCCCCCCGTTTCCGGCCAGTCCCGCCGGCGTGAAATGGATATGGTCCCACACGGCAGGACCTGGCTGGGAGGCCGTCTAGTGGAGTCGTCGGAGGGGGGGGGGGGGGGGGGGGGGGGGGGGCGCTGGGAGATCCGGCCCCGAGGGGAGCCCCCATGGTGGCCTAGGCCGCAATCGGGGCCCACCGATCAGCGGGTGGGTCTGTGTGTGGGGCACTCATTCCTTCTGCACCGGCCTCTGTAGGGCTCCGCAATGGCTGGCGCGGTGAAGAAACCCCCTGTGCATGCGCAAGAATACGCCGACGGTTCTGCGCCTGAGCGGGACCAGAGCAGCCCTTTGGCGCCAGCCCCTCTGCAGTCGGCCTAGCCCCTGGAAGTGCGGAGGATTCCGCAACTTCCGAGTGGCCCGACGCCGGAGTGGTTCGTGCCTGAGTTGGGCCATCGCACCAAGTGCGGGAGAACCCCGCCCAGGATGATTTCTTTGGTGCATCTTGAGGAAGTGTTGGTGAGCTGCCTTCCTGAACCGCTGCAGTCCATTTGGTGTAGCTAAACCTACTGTGTTGGCAGGAGGCAGTGCCAAGATTTTGACCCAATGACAGTGAAGGAATGGTGATATACTTTCAAGTCAGGATGATGAGAGACTTGGAGGGTAACTTACAGGTGGTGGTGTTCCCAGTATCTGCTGTCCTTATCCTTCGACATCGTAGTGGTTGTAGGTTCGGAAGGTGCTGCCTAAGGAGCCTTGGTGAGTTCCTGCAGTACATCTTGTAGACAGTACATACTGTTCAGCGATGGTGGAGGGAGTGAATGGTTGTGGAAGTGGTGCCAATCAAGTGGTCTACTTTGTCCTGGATGGTGTCGAGCCTCATCAGTGTTGTTGGAGCTGCACTTACCCACACAAATGGAGAATATTCCATCTCACACTTGACCTGTGTCTTGCAGGTGGTGGACAGGCATCAGGAGGTCAGGAAGTGAGTTACTCCATGCAGGATTCCTAACCTCTGTTTTTATTATTGTCACAAGCAGGCTTACATTAACACTGCAATGAAGTTACTGTGAAAATCCCCTAGTCGCCACACTCTAGCCATGTCTTTTGTACTGATATACGGGGCTTCTCTATCATTGAGGACAGGGAGATTTGCGGAACCTCCTCCAAAAGTGACCACTTTTGTTTAATTGACCACCTCCATATTGTGAGTGATGGGAGCAGAAATATCGCGACAGCCAATGTCACACCAGCAGTTCTCATTTAAATGTTTAAGAGATAGGGTGGCACGGTGGTGCAGTGGTTAGCACTGCTGCCTCACGGCACCGAGCAACCGGGTTCGATCCAAATCCTGGGTCACTGTCCATGTGGAGTTTGTACATTCTCCCCATGTCTGCATGGGTCTCACCCCCACAACCCAAAGATGTGCAGGCTAGGTGAACCGACCATGCTAAATTGCCCCTTAATTGGAAAAAAAAGAATTAGATACTCTAAATTTATTTTTTTAAAGTTTAATAGATAGTAAGAGGCCAGAGGGAGTGATCATGTTGGAGGGAGAATACTGGAGAATAATAAAAGTGTTTGCTGTGTAGGAATGGTGCAAGCCCCTGACGAAAGAAGTGGGTGTGGAAATGAAGGCAACCAAGAAAAGCCCAGTTTGATCCAAACTCCAAATTCATTGAGGTTAACGCATAGGAAGATGATGCTGAGAACTTTACTAAATCAGCTTTCGGGGTCAGATAGGAGCAGTTTGGAGGCCAATGTGAATATAGGGCAAAGGACAAGATTAGAAGAAGGCATGGCGTCAGAGAAAAGTGAAAGAGAAAAACGATCTGGATGGTGTTGCGATCAATAAGATACAGGACCTTGCATTTCTTTGCACCTGAAAGGAAGAAGGTCTTTTGTTAAAGTGACAAGGAGGAAACAAAACTGCAGACCAGAGCAGCTTTCAGATAGAGTGAGCTGGTGATGCTGGCGAGAGGGGTAGAGAGGGTGCATGTGGTGGGGCACGGCACTTTGAGTGTGGATCTTAGGATAAGCAATAACAGCGGTTTGATAAACACAAATGTCTAGGAGACATTTGTAGATCAAACACAAAATCACTCTTTATTTATGGACTGGTAGTGCAGTCATTTGTTGGCTTAACCACTAGGTGGGATGTTTATCTTAACCAAAAAACTGACCACATTTAGGTGCCAAAAACGTTGATTTCCAAAGTAGCGCCTATTTTCATGGTGTATATAACCAACTGATGGAACCTGAACCACGTGTTATGTTGTTTGAATAATTCCTCCTCCCCAAATGATCTGAACAGCTTGTCTAATACATGGAACAGAGAGAGTTAAAGAGGCTAATATTTTTCATATAAGGGATGTCCTTCCATGCAGCAAATACAATGACATTTTTTAAAATGGGTAGAAAGGGAAATATCTCCCAAAAATTAACAATATTTAACAGGTTATGGAAGAGGATCCTAACAATAAAACATTTCAGATATTGTAGAATAGAATGTGCAGGTACAATGATGAACATCAACTATACAATGTTGTCAAGGACAAATGATTGGAAACTTTGAAATTGTTTGAAGAAAACAATGATGTAGATTGAAAATATACTGAAATGAATGGGGCTACAGTACTTTACAATGGGACACTAAGATATTACTTTACTGATGTAAAAAGTGGTGACTGTCACTGGAACTAAGATACTTTTGACAAGTCAGCATCTAAGTTCAATTCTAATTTGTATGAAAATAGATATTCATAAGGATTTAATATGTAATTCATCACAGCATAATATGTAGCATTGATGATAGCGCTGTTGTAAAATCAGCATGACATCCAAGCTTGAAGATCGTCCTAAATGAGTTCAACCGCCTGGTGACTGCAAGACTTTTGTTGTCCCCCAGTGGGTATGCTGCTGTTATTAGTACTTGTGCACTATGAATCATGAAGTTAGATGCAACCTAAAATGAATTCTGATATGCCTGAAACTCTGCATCGCACCTGAAGACAGGTACTTGAAAGTGCCAGGATTTCTTTACTACAGGTAAGGTGAGGAGGTAGTTGACATTAATCTGATCCACAAGCTAGCCATCCAGCCAACTGAACTAACTGAAACCACCTCCACCACCCATCCCATGCCTGATACCAGATTGTTCAAAAAGGTATTCAACGGTGAGCTGAAACTTGGTGAATGCACACTCTCGTGCTGGCCAGTTCAAAAGATTTCAAGATTGCCTTAAGAATAATAGAAAAATCATACGGGATCACGTATGGCATTTAACAGTTAGCATTTCAGGTAGATGATCTTTGATCAGAACAATTACCTCTGTTTCTCTCACAACAGATGCTGCCAGACCTGCTGAGTATTTCCAGCATTTTCAGTTTTTATTTCAGATTTACAGCATCTGCAGTATTTTGCTCTTGCATGACTGAAAATCAAATTCCACAGTACAAATTCAGGTTTAGCTTTTAGCTGCATAAACATTTATGCATGTATAGGACTGGAGAAATCTATCTGGACAACCTGAGGTAAACAATACTAAGTTAAATGCACATATCTCACATTTGATTTTCTTACCAAATTCATGTTCAAAACCCTCCTGCATTGTTCAAATCCCAAAGCAGTTTAATGCCAATAAATTAGTTCTGAAATCACCGTTATTTTGTAGGAAATGCAGCAACCAAATTACATATAACAAACTCTCAGAAACAGCAATAAGATGAATGACCAATTAATCAGTTTTAGTGGCATTTCTAAGGAGAAACATTGGGCAGGACAAAATCCCCCCTATTTGGGGAACTCTACTCCAAATAGTCTTGTGACATCTTTATGTCTACCTAAATAAGTAAACAGACTTTGCTTTAATATTTCATCAGAAAAGTAACACCCCCAACAATACGGTACTCCCTCAATATTGCATGCAAGTGTCAACTTAGATAATGTGGGATGGTACGTGGCGCAGTGGTTAGCACTGTTGCCCGCGGCGCTGAGGACCCAGCTTCAATCCCAGCCCTGAGGTCACTGTCTGTGTGGAGTTTGCACATTCTCCCCGTGTCTGCATGGGTTTTGCCCCCACAACCCAAAGATGTGCAGGGTGGGTGGATTGGCCACACTAAATTGCCCCTTAATTGGAAAAAAAATAATTGGGTACTCTAAAAAAAAATTTTTTTAACTTAGATAATGTGCTCAAGTCATTGAGCGAGCTTGAACCCATAACCTTTTAACTCAAACAAAATCGCTACCACTAACCCGAGGTTGAGATTAGATTCCCCTGTCATTTCTCTCAAGTCACAATAGCTAGTTAAAATAAAAGTGGTGAAGACATGGTTCTGTGGATCCAATCAGCAGTGGTTGTATATACTCATGTTAAATACATGCTGCATATTTAAAGCATGCATTTTCATTCTCTCATAATCAAAACCATTTGCTGGGGAACACTTCAAAGCGCTCTGAGAAAACCATAATTATTGAGGAGAATACTCATGGTTATTTACTTGTGTGGCCAAATAATAATTTTGTGAGTTATTCACAACCTGAACGCAAAGCAGCATTTGTCAATGACTCCCAGTTGAGAAACTAATCCTCCAGCAGTGTAACTACTAGTTTGATTCATTCTTCCTTCTCATTTTTTACTTTCTTTGTTAGTCAGAAATCACATACTATTCCATGGCCACGACAAGGCAGCAGGCTGAATCTTAATTATCCACCAATGCCATGTTCCATCAGCTACATTCAGTGATATTTCTTCCCTCATTGTGTTGAAGTGTAAGCTAGGTACTCTACAGTTCCCCATGACCAAAGATATCACAGAGATGAAAGTTTACCACAGGGGGAAATCATGGTACAAACTTTCTGAAACATGTGTCATACTACTAGGCTGTTTTTTTCATCCACTTTCATTCAGTCACTCATAGCACCTATCCATTGCGTGACCAATACCGTGCCCTTTCAAGGGAAGGACAAGAATAACACACTAACGATGCTGAAACAAAAGCTAAGGCTTCGCTGGAGACAGACCAGGCCAGCATAGAAAGCAAAATAAAGGACAAGGAGAAAGTTCTGCTGCAGATGGAGAATGAAAAGGCTTAGAAAGATGAGGGATTAGCAAAAGACAAGCTCAGAAATGATGAGCTACTATGGGGTGAAAACGACTCTGGAAAAATAATTGAACAAACTTAGACAAGATACAGAGAAAAAACACAGGAAATGGAAGAGCAATGCCATCCAAAGCTGTTAAAGACAAAAGGCAGAAGAAGAAAAAAGAGAAACGGCAGAACATGAATGGTGGGTGACATCATACCCCTGACTGGCAAAAAAACAAGACTGGAAGCCCAGGATCAGATGGAAGAGTTGAGGAGCAAAGACGAAAGTAAAACAAAGAAAATCTAAGAAAGTGAAGTAACCTGGTAGATGGAAGCCTTCACAAATCTACCACATTAGTTTATTTTAAAAACGGGTGGACTGTGATGTCCTCTGGTGTGAAACAGACCCCTGTCCAGTTGAGGAAAGTCCAAGAGCTGCAGTGACAGTCTGAAATCTGGCACCTAGACAAGAACTTTTTCAATCCCTGGAAAGAAATTAGGATTTTTTTCTCTGAGCTGTTGCTACCCATAATATTTTGGCCCTTCCAGGGAAAAGGTCAAGGCTTATTGGGTACCTGAAGCATGGCATACTGCCATTCAGGAAGTGGTTTAAAAATTGTTAAAACTGGGAGTGATTGAAGAATCCCACAGCGTCTGGTCTAGCCCTATAGGGCTCATCCTAAAGCTAGATGGAACCATCAGATTTTGTAATAACTTCAGAAAGGTAAATGGGAATGCTGCTGATCTTTCCCGAGTCAACTCCTGCTTCACGTAGCCACACAGTCCAAGGGGGCTGCGCTAAGGGGGAAGGTATGTAAAAAAGCCTCAGTCAGAGTTGTGGGGTGGGGGGAGCGATACATCTGTACGTTTCATTTCCTATCGGCCAGAACTACACAAAAGGTCAAACACAATGGGTGGGATTCTCCGTCCCCGGGACGCCTAGACTGCGTTCCGAGAATCAGCGTCAGGGCAAAATTGGGATTGCCGCCTGGCAGAACCCAAACGCCATGATCCAACCCCCGCTAGCACCATGAATTACTTCCACTCCACATGCTCCACATACAGCGTTTCTCTGCTCTCACGGGAGCATAGAAATAAATGTAAATGAGTTGTAATTACCAATTTGCATCTATTTTGCAGGCCCATTGCCCTATGTTTCTCCCTGGCATGATTCTCCGGTCCCGGCAGCCGGGAATCACGTGGGCGAGGTTCACTTGCGGTCTCTACAATCAGCTGACATAGTTGCCCCCTTGGCCCACTGCAAGGTTCACCATGCCAGGGCCACAACAATGATAGAGACCACCTGAATCCATCACCCCCGCAACGCAAATGAACCGGAACCACGCATCCCCCCACGGACCTCTGTAATAGGGGGAGCCCTGTGATTGGGAGACACCCCACAGGGAGAGGTAAATGCCGTAAGTGCATACCAATCACTCCAGTGTGTGATTTCACTGCACTTACCTGTCTTTGTACTTACCGTATTTACAAACGTTAAACCACTGAAGCGTGAAGGGATATAAATGGAGCAAAGTTGCAAATGGTTTTTATGAGCTGTTGTTGCTAAGTGTGCTTTACACTAATTGCTCTGTTTTATAACCTTTGCTCTAGAGTCGCCAGGTATCTTTATGATACCACCACGAGGTTCAAGTTCAAGTGCTGATCAATAACTCAATACACCAGTTAGTAAGTTTCAAATCAAAACACATTTATTATACACAGTCAATCACTACTCATGCATAAAACTTTACTTACTAGACTATCTCTAACACTAAAAGGCCTATACTTGGCTTTGGAACTGGCCCACCAGGTCAGGGGAACAAATGGCCTTTCGTTCGATCCTGAGGCTGCAGGCTTCCAAGTTGGCATGGGCTAGTATCTAGGAGCGCCTATCTCGTAGCGTGCGTTGACTGGAGACTTACTTGGTTGGTGCAGCTGCTAGGCAGGTCACGGTCAAGAGTTGTTTCGAGCTGCTGAGAGACCCTGCCAAGAAGATCAAACTGACGGTAGCATGGTGGTTAGCATCAATGCTTCACAGCTCCAGGGTCCCAGGTTCGATTCCTGGCTGGGTCACTGTCTGTGTGGAGTCTGCACGTCCTCCCCGTGTGCGCGTGGGTTTCCTCCGGGTGCTCCGGTTTCCTCCCACAGTCCAAAGATGTGCGGGTTAGGTGGATTGGCCATGCTAAATTGCCCGTAGTGTAAGGATAATGGGGGGATTGTTGGGTTATGGGTATACAGGTTACGTGGGTTTAAGTGGGGTGATCATTGTTCAGCACAACATCGAGGGCCTAAGGGCCTGTTCTGTGCTGTACTGTACTGTTCTATGTTCTATGAACTTGGGGACTCTATTTTATAGTCCCCAGGGGTTTCGTGCCCTTGTGGGCGGGCCCCGTACCTGCTTCCAATTGATTGGACTAAGTCCTGATCGCTTGGATCGATTTCTCCAATACTGGAACTGCTCCCTGATCGCTGGGCGGTTCCTAAGTGTCCGTTGACCTTCCTTTGTCCTGGCTCCCGCTGGCGCTGAGGAGTCTGGTGTTGTCTTGATTACTTCAATGTATCTAATTGTTCCTGGGGATTGCTCATTAATATGTAGATGGCTTTTGGTTTCGGTTCTGTCTGGGTTCTGCAAGTCTTAATACACAGGAAACCTTGTACCTGCTTGTTTTCCTGTCCTTGGTCATTTCTCCCTGCATTCTTAGCGGATCTCCATTTTGGAATCGGGAAGTGGCCAACCCAGGTGGCTACACTGGCCAATCACAAACCACTACTTCAAAGCCATGAATGGATGCAGCCAATGGGTCTGTGGGAACTAGGTGCAGGCACAGCTGCTCTCCTACAAGGTTTGGACACCTGGAGTTGCAAAGTAAGTATTACAGGTAAAATGTTTTCCACAGCCTCTTTCTGGACTGCTCTCGAGCTTCCAGACAGGGCTCTCTTTTCTGGGGGGGGGGGGGGGGGGGTGGGGTTCCCTTAGTCAGGGGGTCCCTGCAGGGGGATCCCTTTAGTCAGGGAATTTTGGGGGGAGGGTCCCTTTAGTCAGGGGTCCCTGTGGGCTATCTCCCTATCACAGGACCACCTGTGGGAGGGGTCTCCCTATTACAGAGGTCCCTGTGGGCGGGTTCCTCTATTACAGGAGTCCCTGTGGGAGTCCCCCATTACAAAGGTCCCTGTGGCGAATCCCAGGGGACTGTGGAGGGGTTCCTATTACAGAGTCCTGTGGGGGGTCCCTATTAGGGTGGGGTGGGGGTGTGGGGGTCTGTGGGGGGGGGGGGGGGGGGGGGGGGGGGGGTCAGGTCACCCCGTTCTTGGGGGTGGGGGGGCACCCAGGCAATTTGGGTGTGGGTTGTGTGGAGGGGCGGGTGGAGGTCTATTTACGCTGCAGAGAGGGGATCAGAGCTGATTTGCAGTGGAGGGGGTCAGTGCCAATTTGCGTGCTGGGTTGCTGGCCGCGGGACTTCGCTATCGGGCTACCTGCTCAAGATTGTAGCCCAGTATCAGGATTCCCAGGAATTCCTCATATTCCACGCCGTGCATAAATTTGCACAGTATGGAACACTGAATTGCATCCTGCTTTATGACTGCAAGGCGATCGTAAAACTAATACAATTCAGCTCTGGCACGAGAACTTAGGGCGGGATTCTTAGCTCGCCGATGCCAATTTCGTAATTGGCAATCGGGCGGAGTATCCCTTTTTACGACCGAATGGGGGGGCGATGCCAGTTTTCAGAATGCTCCGCCCCCTCCAGAACAGCACCATGAGGGAGTACGCCACACATCGTTGGGACGGCCTCCCCCAATGCTCCGCCCCCGATGGGCCAAGTTCTCGACGGTGCGGTTCATTTGTGCTCTCAGTTTCGTGAACGTGGCGTGGCGGCTGCGGACTGTGTTCAGCGTCACCACTATCGGGGGAGGGGGGTCAGTGCCATTGGCCAGGAGGGGGCTTCGGCGAGAGCTGGGGGGACTGGTGGGGGTTGATCCGGGGTGGCGAGGGGGGGGTCAAGGGCAGCACTACCTGGCTGGTCGGATCCGCACGCAGCCGGCGCCATGTTGTACGGCGCGACTGCTGCAGGTCGCCGCCGTTCGCATGCGCAGTCACGGACCCGGCAGTTCTCTGGCCGTTTATTTCGTGAAGGCTGTGTGTTTTTCGTGGTGCAGGACCTGCCGGAGGATCGGTGGTGGGGTCTGGCCGATATTGTCATCGTCAAACTAGACATATTCTCCGGACATAGCGTCAAAATCCGAGAATCCAGACCGATACATTTGTCAGAAGGTGTCGTATTGAACTAGAACAGGTACAAGTGAGCAGGTGCAGGTGTAAAAAGTGGGAGCTTGTGATGCACAATCAATGGACACGAAACGTAGGTGAAGTCCAAAACGAAAGGCTTTAATTGGCAAGAAGTGAGCCCGGCAGCAGACGTACAGGAAATGGCCTGGCTGCAGGGGAACACGGGTTCTTAAACCCCGCCTCATAGGTGGAGCTACCTTCCTCTTAGCCAATAGAGATAAGAGGCACACGACACCTGGGCCAATGGGCAGCAAGTCCTCTGCACCAATGGCAGCTCACACCCCCAGGTACCGTAATACCCCTAGTCATACTACCACAGCTTGAACAGAGTCAACTGGCTGGGAGCAGAGGTAAACCGATGTGGCGCCTGGTGAGCAACCTGAGAGGAAATTTGTTTGACTACCAGGTTTTGAACTTTGTCTGTGCGACCTCCACTTGGAATACCAACTGCGATTGACTGAGAACCTAACCTTGGTGGGACTATAACTTTCCGGATGCTGACTAAGAGACGCTGGCCGCGATTTAGTGGCCGCACCAGCTGTGGGCATAAATCACGTAATCACTGCACGATCTCGCAAGGCCAAAAACAAGATTTGAACCGGCGGGACTTCCGAACATGATCTTCCCTGACCCCGCAGATAGCGCAATCAGGTTCTGATTGCGCCCAGGACTGGCACAAACCTGATTGACATATATTATAATAGTCATGGTGCCGAGGACCCGGGTTCGATCTCGGCTCTGGGTCACTGTCTGTGTGGAGTTTGCAAATTCTACCCGTGTCTGCGTGGGTCTCACCCCACAACCCAAAGATGTGCAGGATAAGTGGATTGGCCACGCTAAACTGCCCCTTAACTGTAAATTTTGTTTTCAAAGTTTAAAAAACACAATGTATTTTCATATTATTAGTGGGCTCAACTCTGCTAATTCCATCCTCAATGTGTTGTCCAACCCAGCTGGCATAATGAAAACCGATCGTGATTGCCACGTCAGGGGTATAGAGGTCAGTATAGCCCCTGGGTGGTAGTGACATACCCATGCAGTGTCCAATGTCCAGGAAGCCCCATTGCAGGGGTCCCCATGTGTGGTGGGGAAGACACGCCCTGTGCTTGTGAGGTGATGGGACGGGGGGGATTTGATGCCTCAATGCTTGTGGGGAGGATGGTGGGGGGGTAGTAGCCTCGATGCTTGTGGAGGGGTGGGGTCAGCCCCAATGCTTGTGTGATTTCGGGGGGGGGGGGGGGGGGGGTTCATCCTGATGCTTGTGGGGTGGGGAGGGGGGGTTCTCCGTGTCAGGGTTGGGAAAGTTCATTTCAAATGCAAATCAAGATGCCCCTTTAAAAGGTCCCAGCCCACCAGAGTGATACCGCAAACCACCCCCCTCAGATTCTCTGTGACATGATTGCCTAAAAATCTCGAGTGAAAACGTGGCTGTGCAGCTGGAAAGATGCACATCGGCTTTCAGTCTGAACCTGACACCAACACATTTTCGGAAAATCCTGCCCTCTCTGCATAGGTAAATAGCTCAGCTATCTGGTTAAATATGTATGGATGATAATTGATGTAAAAATAACGCTCAACAAAGAGCTAGGTTTTTTGTTTTGTTTTTATTTCCTTACTATTTTAGAACATAGAACAGTACAGCACAGAACAGGCCCTTCGGCCCTCGATGTTGTGCCGAGCAATGATCACCCTACTTAAACCCACGTAACCCGTATACCCGTAACCCAACAATCCCCCCATTAACCTTACACTACGGGCAATTTAGCATGGCCAATCCACCTAACCCACACATCTTTGGACTGTGGGAGGAAACCGGAGCACCCGGAGGAAACCCACGCACACACGGGGAGGACGTGCAGACTCCACACAGACAGTGACCCAGCCGGGAATCGAACCTGGGACCCTGGAGCTGTGAAGCATTGATGCTAACCGCCATGCTACCGTGAGGCGCCTCGCTTTTTTGAAGCGCCTCGCTTATTTGAAACAGATTTTGCAACAATAAATAGTCATTGTGCTGTTTACTTGATATTGTGTTAAAGTGTGGTGAAATTCCCTGCCTACAAGATCGCAGCACAACATAATACCCTTGGCAGTGTTACACATTGTTTCCACAAATACTTTTCAAATTTGTGTCACTAACTACACCTATATCGTGCCTTTAATGCAGGAAAATATCCCAAGGTGCTTTGGAGTTTTAAACTGACGGAAATTGACACAGTCAAAAAGGGAGATACTGGGGATGGCTGAAAGGAATAGATTTTAAGGCGGGAAGAGGTTTAGGGAGAAAGATCTTCGGCGGAATTCTCCGTTCCTGAGAATAATTGTTGACACTGAGGCAGGATTCATGGACTTCTACGACAAAACTGGCACCGCACTTGGACTGATTCAGCGCCCTTTGCCGGGATAGCCCCGGTGCGATTACATTGGGAAACAGTGTGGGATTTGCCGGAGTCGCGATTGACACTCAGGAGGATGACAAGCTGCGGACTTCAGTCCCCGCGCACACCCCCTCAGCCAGGACGATGGCAGCAAGGAGAGTGGCCCCAAGATTCATGGGCACCGAGTTTGAGACCCCTGCTGGACGCTGTGGAGAGCGAGCGGCCCTGTACCCCGACCCAGGAAGGAGGCTGCCAGCCGCTGCCATTGGCCGGGCCTGGGCGCTGGTGGCAGAGGCTGTCAGCGCCACGAGCAACACCATCTGGACCATCCAGCAGTGCCTTAACTAACGACACAACCTCCGCAGGGCAGCCAGGGTGAGTACGCAGCACTGTGTCCTTGGCACCAACCCTCGTCCCACACACCTGTAACCCTGCCACCCCGCCCAGAGTGCGGCCGAACCCCACCCTGCCCACATGCCGGCATCCATATCGGCCGCCATGGCCAGGTGCCCAGGCCATCGGAACCACCAGCTACCAACTCCCTGGGCTGCGTACGTCGGACTAACATTGTGTATTTTCTGTTTCCCACCCCCAGGAGGAGGCCGCTTATAACTTCCGGGTGCAGAAGACTGGAGGGGAACGGCCGGACCTGCAGCCCCCTCACGGCGGCTGAGCAAAGAGCCCTGGACCTGTGCCCAAGGAAAGGGCAGTCACCGAGGTGGTGATCGGCTCCAGGCGAGGAAGTGAGACCCTGCTGAGTTGCAGTTCCCTGTGACGCGTGTGTAAACCCCCTCCAATACCACCCTCACCCCCACACCAGCCTCACCCCCACACCAGCCTCACCCCCTCCAATACCACCCTCACCCCCACACCAGCCCTCACCCCCACACCAGCCTCACCCCCAAAACCAGCCTCACCCCGACACCAGCCTCACCCCCACACCACCCTCACCCCCACACCAGCCTCACCCCCACACCAGCCTCACCCCCACACCAGCCTCACCCCCTCCAATACCACCCTCACCCCCACACCAGCCTCACCCCCAAAACCAGCCTCAATCCACACCACCCTCACATCACCCCACACCCACGCCACTCCCTGGCTCTCACTCCACATACCCTCACTGCCCCCCCCCCCCCCCCCCCCCCCTGTCTAATCATGCAGCCTGTCTTGTGTCTTGCAGGACCTGCTGGTGATGGGGTGGGTTCTTCTGGTGTACCCTACCCCCAACCACAACCAGATCCAGAGCCCCAGGTGTCAAGCAGTGAGGAGGATGATACTGGCACAGAGGGGAACCATATACCCAAGACCCAGGATACCCTGGAGCTCGAGTCTGATGATGGCTGACCTCCCATCACAGCTGTCCCCAACAGCCTCTACCATCCCAGAGATTCACACCTCGATTGTGCACTTTAGTGAAGAGACCCCAGGGACACTAACTGGTGTACACCATCCGGTACATCAGGTGGAGGTAGGAGCTCACAGGGGGGCAGACAGTCAGAGGGAGGGCCGACCCCAGGGACTAGCTGCCACCCAGACCGGTTTCGGGCTTCGGGAACGGACAGTCCCATCGATCGTGGAGATACAGTTGTTGCACCAGAGACTACATGAGAGATTGTCAGCGAGCATCCAGCATCTGAAGGCGCAGTGGAGGAGTCCAACTGCACGCAGGAGCAGGAGGTGGTGACGGCCATGCGTGCCACCCAGCCCAACACACCAAGGATGGCGTCCACGGTGGAGGCCTTGGGTGAGGGTTTCAGCTATGGATCAGCATGTCCAAGGCCTGGAACAATCTGTGCAGGCGCTGGCCATGGCCCAGGTTGCTGTTCCACAGGCAGCCATGTGCCAGAGCCACCTGGACGTTGCAGTGGCGCTCCTGAGCGTGGCCCAATCACAGTGAGCCATGGCTGAGAGCAATGGCGGCATTGCCCAGGCGCTAGCCGATGTGGCACAGACACAGAGGGAGGTGGCCCAGTCCCAGAGGGAGATGGCGCAGTCACTGGCTGATGTGGAACAGACCCAGAAGGTGGTAGCACAGTGACAGCGCGATGTGGCGCAGTCCCAGACTCTTGTCCAAGTGGCTGCGGTCGTCCAGGATTGGCAGTGCCTGTTGGCGGGGGAGCCTCAGGGGATAGCTCTGCTCGCACCCCCATCCCAGTAGCCCGCCAGCAGGCACCCCAAGGGAGGAGGAGGTGATGGGCCCGTGCCGGTGACTCCCACATGGGAGGTGCCGATACATCTTAGTTTAGTGATAGGGGGCAGCACGGTGGCACAGTTGTTAGCACTGCTGCCTATAGCGCTGAGGACCCGGGTTCGAATCCCGGCCCTGGGCCACTGTCCGTGTGGAGTTTGCACATTCTGCCCGTGTCTGCGTGGGTTTCACCCCCACAACCCAAAGATGTGCAGGATAGGTAGATTGACCACTCTAAATTGCCCCTTAATTGGAAAAAATAATTGGGTACTCTAAATTTATTTTTTTTTTAAAGTTTAGTGATAGGAGCTAGGGCACATATCTGTATATATGTTTTCACATTAAACACCTGTGTGCAATGTTACAACCTGCCTCGGTGCTCTATCAGAAGGGTGCAAGTGGTGGCTGGCCGCAGAAATGAGCGCGGTTGCTGGGGGGAGGAATGGACGGATATTGTGGGTGGACTTGGCTCAAGACAGCAGTTCAGGCAGCACTCCCCACTCTGGTGCCCCGCACCATCCAAACCTCCGCCAGCCCAGGGGAATCGATAGGACTGCGCGATGGAATGACCAGCACACATGCAGGCATCACCCAGGTAGATGGTGGAAAGGGCTGCCGTGGGCATGAGTCAGACTTTGTCGAAAGATGCGGAACACTAGAGCTCATCACAGAGCGGGTTGTCATCATCCTCCATTCCATGGGGAGGACTGAGTGGGGGGACGGGGTTGGGTTGGGATGTGCTGTCCGTGGCCCTGGCCAGTTATCCGCCCTTTCAATCAGTGAACCTGAAGGCAATTAGTGTCCCGTGCACGTTGGCCTTGGTGCACGTTGTGCGTCCTCCCATGCCTGCCCGGGCCCCATGTCCTGCCCATCCTCATACTCCCCCACATCCTCCCCATTGGACAGGGCCTGGCATTCATCCTCCACCTCCAGCACGTCGCCCCTCTGCTGCGCGATGTTGTGGAGAGCACAGCAGTCTGCCACAATGTTGGTGACCTCCCAGCGTCATACAGAGTGGTCCACACACCTGAACCGCATCTTCAGGAGGCTGAACCACCGCTTGATCATGCTGCTGGTCGCTGCATGGGCATCGTTGTAGCGGGACTGCACGTTGGTCTGTGACCTCCGGATAGGCATCATCAGAGATGACCGCAGTGGATAACCCCTGTCGCCCAGGATCCAACCTCCCCAGCTGGGGGTGTGCCTCGAAGAGGCCGTGAATCGTCACGTGCCAGGATGAAGGCATCGTACACACTGCCCGGGTATCAGGGACACACTGCCCGGGTATTGGGGACACTGCCCGGGTATCAGGGACACACTGCCGGGTATTGGGGACACACTGCCCGGGTATCGGGGACACTGCCCGGGTATCGGGGACACACTGCCCGGGTATTGGGGACACACTGCCCGGGTATCGGGGACACACTGCCCGGGTATCAGGGACACACTGCCCGGGTATTGGGGACACACTGCCCGGGTATCAGGGACACACTGCCCGGGTATCAGGGACACACTGCCCGGGTATCGGGGACACACTGCCCGGGTATCGGGGACACACTGCCCGGGTATCAGGGACACACTGCCCGGGTATCAGGGACACACTGCCCGGGTATCGGGGACACACTGCCCGGGTATCGGGGACACACTGCCCGGGTATCAGGGACACACTGCCCGGGTATCGGGGACACACTGCCCGGGTATCAGGGACACACTGCCCGGGTATCGGGGACACTGCCCGGGTATGGGACACACTGCCGGGTATCGGGGACACACTGCCCGGGTATCGGGGACACTGCCCGGGTATCAGGGACACACTGCCCGGGTATTGGGGACACACTGCCCGGGTATTGGGGACACACTGCCCGGGTATCGGGGACAATGCCCGGGTATCGGGCGCAGACGTGCATCTCATTTTTAATAAATAATTTTTATTGAAAAATGTTGTATTTATACAGCAACGAACAGCAATAAAATACCAACAATAACAATAACAATAACAGTCATAAACATTCACCCAACCTTAATGAACAACAAAACATATTAACAACAACTAAATTAACACAATATTAAGTTAAATAACCATAGAAAAAAAATAGAGAAAATAAAGAACGCCCTCCTGCACCCCCCCCCCCCCCCCACCCCCCCCCCCCCCCCCGGGTTGCTGCTGCTATTGACCAAGATACCTATCTTTGAGTCAGAAAGTCCAGAAAAGGCTGCCACCGTTTATAGAACCCTTGTATTGATCCTCTCAGGGCAAATTTGACCCTCTCCAATTTTATAAATCCCGCCATGTCACTGATCCAGGTCTCCACACTTGGGGGCCTCGCATCTTTCCACTGCAGCAAGATCCTCCGCCGGGCTACTAGGGACGCAAAGGCCAAAACACCGGCCTCTTTCGCCACCTGCACTCCCGGCTCCGCCGCAACTCCAAAAATCACGAGTCCCCAACCTGGTTTGACCCTGGATCCAACCACCCTCGACACTGTCTTCGCCACCCCCTTCTAGAATTCTTCCAGTGCCGGGCATGCCCAGAACATATGGGCATGATTCGCTGGACTCCCCGAACACCTGTCCTCACCCCCAAAGAACCTACTCATCCGAGTCACAGACATATGGGCCCGATGCAGCACCTTAAATTGGATGAGACTAAGCCTCGCACATGAAGAGGAAGAGTTGACTCTCTCCAAGGCATCCGCCCAAGTCCCATCCTCTATCTGCTCCCCTAGTTCCCTCTCCCATTTAGCCTTCAGCTCCTCCACTGACGACTTTTCCACCTCCTGCATTACCTTATAAATGTCAGACACCTTCCCCTCTCCGACCCACACCCCCGAAAGCACTCTGTCCATCGCCTCCTGCGACGGCAGCAAAGGGAATCCCTCTACCTGTCGCCTAGCAAACGCCTTTACCCACAAGTATCTGAACATGTTCCCCTTGGGGAAGCCCAAATTTATCTTCCAATTCCCCCAGGCCCGCAAACCTCCCGTCAATAAACAGGTCCCTCAATTTACTGATGCCCACCCTTTGCCACCCCCTAAATCCCCCATCAGTGTTCCCCGGGATGAACCGATGATTTCCACCCAATGGAGCCTCCATCGAGCCCCCCGTTTCCCTCCTATGCCGTCTCCACTGTCCCCAGATTCTTAGGGTCGCCGCCACCACCGGGCTCGTGGTATACCTCTTAGGAGAGAGCGGTAACGGCGCCGTTACCAAGGCACCCAGGCTCGTACCTCTACAAGACGCCATCTCCATTTTTTCCACGCCGTCTCTCCCCCCCCCTCCATCACCCATTTACGCACCATTGACACATTTGCTGCCCAATAGTACCCCAAAAGGTTGGGCAGCGCCAGCCCGCCTCTATCCCTCCCTCGCTCCAGGAAAACCCTCTTCACTCTTGGAGTCCCATGCGCCCACACAAAGCTCACAATACTGCTAGTCACCCTTCTAAAGAAAGCTCTGGGGACGAAGATGGGCAGGCACTGAAAGAGGAACAAGAACCTCGGAAGCACCGTCATTTTGACGGACTGCACCCTCCCCGCCAACGACAATGGCAACATGTCCCACCTTTTGAACTCCTCCTCCATCTGATCCACAAGCCTGGTGAAATTACGCTTGTGAAGAGTTTCCCAGTCCCTGGCCACCTGCACCCCCAGGTACCTAAAACTCTCCCCAGCCCTCTTAAGCGGGAGCCTACCAATTCCCTCCTCCTGGTCCCCAAGGTGCACCACAAACACCTCACTCTTGCCTAGATTTAGTTTATAGCCTGAAAAGGTCCCAAACTCAACTAGCAGCTCCATCACCCCCGGCATCCCTCCCACTGGGTCTGCCACATACAGTAGCAAGTCATCGGCATACAACGACACCCTATGTTCCTCCCCACCCCGCACCAATCCCCTCCACCTTCCTGAATCCCTCAACGCCATTGCCAACGGTTCGATTGCCAATGCAAACAACAAGGGGGACAGGGGGCAACCCTGCCTGGTCCCTCGGTAAAGCTGGAAGTACTCCGACCTCCTCCCATTCGTGGCCACACACGCCATCGGTGCCTCATACAGTAGCCTTACCCATCTAATAAACGCTTCACCAAATCCAAACCTCCCCAACACCTCCCATAAGTACCCCCACTCCACTATATCGAAGGCCTTCTCCGCATCCAGCGCCACCACTATCTCTGCCTCCCCCTCAATCACCGGCATCATGATGACATTCAACAACCTCCGCACATTCGTGTTCAGCTGCCTTCCCTTCACAAAACCTGTCTGGTTCTCGTGTACAACCCCTGGCACACAGTCCTCTATCCTGGTGGCCAGGATCTTTGCCAGCACCTTGGCATCCACATTAAGGAGAGATATGGGCCTGTACGAACCACACTGCTGGGGGTCCTTGTCCCTCTTTAAGATTAAAGAAATCACGCCCGCGACATCGTCGGGGGCAAAGTCCCCCCCTCCCATGCATCATTAAGTGTTCGCACCAACAGGGGGCCCACTAGGTCCACAAACTTTTTATAAAACTCCACCGGGAACCCATCCGGCCCCGGCGCCTTCCCTGACTGCATCTGCCCGATCCCCTTAACTAGCTCCTCCAGCTCAATCGGCGCCCCCAACCCCTCCACCTGCTCCTCCTGCACCTTCGGGAAAGATAGCCCGTCGAGAAAACTCTCCATTCTCCTCCTCTCCACCGGTGGCTCCGACCGGTACAGTTCCCCGTAAAAGTCCTTGAAGACCTCATTCACCTCTACCCCCTTCCGCACCACATTCCCACTCTTATCTCTCACTCCAGCAATTTCCCTAGCCGCATCCCGCTTGCGGAGCTGATGAGCCAGCATCCTGCTCGCCTTTTCACCATGTTCGTACACTGCCCCTTGTGCCTTCCTCCACTGTGCCTCCGCCTTTCTAGTGGTCAACAAATCAAATTTAGCCTGTAGGCTGCGCCTCTCCCCCAACAATCCCTCCTCTGGTGCCTCCGCGTACCTCCTATCTACCTCCAGGATCCTTCCCACCAGTCTATCCCTCTCACTCCTCTCACTCCTCTCCCTGTGTGCCCGGATGGATATCAGCTCCCCACGGATTACTGCCTTCAGGGCTTCCCAGACCATCCCCACCTGAACCTCCCCCGTATCATTCACCTCAAGGTACCCCTCAATACTTGCCCGGACCCTCCTGCACACCTCCTCCTCCGCCAACAACCCCACATCCAACCGCCACAACGGGCGCTGGTCCCGCACCTCCCCCATCTCCAAATCCATCCAATGCGGAGCGTGGTCGGGGATTACAATGGCCGAATACTCGACCTCCTCCACCCTCGGAATCAGTCCCCTACTCACCACGAAGAAGTCTATCCGAGAATAAACCCTATGTACGTGGGAGAAAAAGGAATACTCCCGTGCCCTCGGCCTCACAAACCTCCATGGATCCACCCCTCCCATCTGGTCCATAAACCCCCTCAGCACCTTGGCCGCCGCCGGCCTCCTACCCGTCCTTGAACTGGACCGATCAGTGAAGGATCCAACACCGTATTGAAGTCTTCCCCCCATAATCTGACCTCCCGCCTCTAGATCCAGGACACATCCCAGCATACGCCTCATAAAGCCCGCATCATCCCAATTTGGGGCATACACATTAACAAGTACCACCTTCTCTCCCTGTAGCCTGCCCCTTACGATAACAAACCTACCCCCCCTTATCCGCCACTGCCTCCGATGCCTCAAACGACACATTTTTCCCCACCAGAATCGCCACCCCCCAGTTCTTCACATCCAACCCGGAGTGGAAAACCTGCCCCACCCACCCCTTCCTCAGACGGACCTGGTCCGCCACCTTCAGGTGGGTCTCCTGAAGCATTGCCACATCTGCCTTTAGCCCCCTCAGACGAGCCAGTACCCTAGACCGCTTCACCGTCCCATTCAGTCCGCTCACATTCCAGGTGACCAACCGGATCAGAGGGCATCTCGCCCCCCTCCCCCGCCGACTAGCCATAGCCTGTCAACTTCCCGCCCCAGGCCAGCACCCCCCGCCCGACCCAGTCCCCGCGGCGACAGCACCTCACCTCTGTCCCCCCGGCCCACACCAGCTCCTTCCTGACCCTGCCAGCAGCAACCCGGTATCCCCCCCCCCCCCCCCCCCCCCCCCCCAGGCCAGGGACCCTCCTAGCCGCGATCCGTCCTCCATTGTACTTCCGTGGGTCAGCTAACTTCTGCTGACCCCGGAAACTCCCGCCAAAACCCAACCCCTCCCAAAGTGGTATCGTCCCCCCTCCTATCACTCCTCAAGGCACCGCTCCAGCGGGGGAAGGAGCCAGTGAAGGGCCCCCCCCCCCCCCCCAACCATCTCCACCCCTTCAGCCCCGCAACGCGGGAAACCAGGGGAAAGCCCGCGCTTTCGCACTGCCCCACCACACCCTACTGACGCAGCACCCAAATACCAGTCCCACTCCATACCCCCAACACCATACAGAATACAACAAACCCCCCCAACCCTCCCCGTAAGATATAAAACTCAAACCATGCCCCCCAACAGAAAACTGAACAAAACCCAAATAAATAACCATATCACAATTACAAAAGTACGGAAAAAACACAGCAACAGCAGAAACCAGCATTAAAACATTACAACCGACCCCGCAACCCCCAACCCCTAGTTCGAGTCCAGCTTCTCCGTCCGCACAAAGGCCCACGCCTCCTCCGGGGAATCAAAATAGTAATGCCGCTCCAAATAATTTACCCACAAGCGCGCAGTCTGCAACATTCCAAATTTTATTTTCTTCTTATGGAGCACCTCCTTGGTCCGATTAAACCCGGACCGCCGCTTAGCCACCTCCGCACTCCAATCCTGGTAGATCCGTACTACCCCATTCTCCCAATTGCTGCTCTTTACCCTCTTGGCCCAGCGCAGCACACACTCCCGATCGCTGAACCGGTGGAACCTCACCAGCACCGCACGCGGGGGTTCATTCTCCTTGGGCCTCCTGGCCAGTACTCTGTGGGCTCCCTCCAGCTCCAGGGGCAGACTGAAAGACTCTGCCCCCACCAATGTGTTCAGTATCCTGGCCCCGTAGGTTGTCAGATCCGACCCCTCCAGACCCTCCGCAAGGCCCAAGATCCTCAGATTCTTCCGCCTCATGCGGAGATCAAGCTCCTCGAAGCGATCTTGCCACTTCTTATGGAGTGACTCGTGCCCCTCCACCTTACTCACGAGGACCAAGGCCTCCTCCTCTCGTTCAGCGGCCTGCGCCTGCAACGCCTGGATGGCAGCACCCTGGGTCGTCTGGATCTCCAAAAGTTTTATGTTTGTTTCCTGCAGAGAGCTCAGCAGTTCAGCCTTAAAATCTGCAAAACAGCACAGGAGAGCAGCTTGCTGCTCCTGGGCCCACAGCCTCCACTCCTCTGGTGCTCCGCCGGCCGCCATTTTGAAATCCTTACCCCGTTTTTTCTGGGGAGCTGCTGCCGTTTTTTTCCGCATTCCACTCCGAGTTCGATGCATTAAATGAGGAGAAAGTTGATCACAGCACCTCCTCCCACCGGGAGACGTCGAAGAAACTCCGTTTTGGGCTCTAAAAAGAGCCGAAAAGTCAGTTTAAATCGGGAGCTCCTAAATGTGCGGCTTCCTACGTCATCGCCGCCACCGGGAGTCGCAGACGCGCATCTCATGGTCACATATGAGCTGCATGTTCATCAAATGGAACCTCTTTTGGTTTGTGAAGAGTGGCCTGTGATCCACAGGTGCTCATAGGGCAACATGCATCCCGTGATCACTCCCAGGACCTGGGTCATCTCGGCGATGGCAGCGAACCCCATCCCAGTGGGCTCAGTCCACATTGAAATTGTGTCGATTAGGGCGTATAGGGCCTCCGTGGTGGCACCGAGCTCTGTGAGATCCTCGGCAGGTCCCACTCGGTGCCTGAAAGGACCCCGTGGCGTAGAAGTTCGGGGCGACCATCACCTTGACCATCACCGGGAACATGTGTTCTCCACTGCAGTATCAGGCACACTATGATCTGGCAGACATGTCAGATTGTCCCTCTGCTCAGCCGGAATCTTCGATGGCATTCCCGGTCCGGTAGGTCCTCGAATGACAGGCTCTGCCGGTACACACAAGGCCTCACACCTTCTTTGCACCTCCTCCTTGGCCTTTTGAGTGGCTGGCTCTCCATCCTGAGAGCCTTCTGTTCCTCTGCGGTACGCTCTGCTGTTGCACACTGCACTGCTGCAGCTTCCTCCTCCTCGAGCAGCTCCAGCTCGTACAGCCACAGGCATCCCCCAGGGCTGCGGCGACCAGGAGGAAGGCCACAATTACTGGTTGAATTCCAATATTCATTGTCTGCAGGGGATGAAAGGCCGACATGTTAGCAAGGTGTGTACCTCATGCCCAACCAGATTCAATGGGCTACACGTTGTATTTTGTTAATTGGATTTTGTTTATTGTCATGTGTGCCAAGGTACAGTGAAAAGTATTTTTCTGAAGCAGCTCAACAGATCATTAAGTACATGAAAAGAAAATACACAATAGGGCAACACAAGGTACACAATGGAACTACATAAGCATCGGCATCTGGTGAAGCATACAGGGGCTAATGTTAGTCAGGTCAGTCCATAAGAGAGTCGTTTAGGAGTCTGGTACCAGCGGGGAAGAAGCTGTTTTTGAGTCTGTTTGTAAGTGTTCTCAGACTTTTGTATTTCCTGCCCGATGGAAGAAGTTGGAAGAGTGAGTAAGCCGGGTGGGAGGGGGTCTTTGATTATGCTGCCCGCTTTCCCCCGGCAGCGGGAGGTGTAGATGGAGTCAATGAATGGGAGGCAGGTTTGTGTGATGGACTGGGCAGTGTTCACGACTCTCTGAAGTTCCTTGTGGTCTTGGGCTGAGCAGTTGCCATACCAGGCTGTGATGCATCCAGATAGGATGCTTTCTATGGTGCATCTGTGAAAGTTAGTAAGAATTAATGTGGACATACCCAATTTCCTTAGTTTCCTGAGGAAGTATAGGTGCTGTTGCGCTTTCTTGGTGCTAGTGTCGACGTGAGTGGACCAGGACAGAGTTTTGGAGATGTGTAACCCTAGGAATTTGAAACTGCTAACCATCTCCACCTCAGCCCCATTGATGCTGACATCATTGGTGTGTACAGTACTTTGCTTCCTGAAGTCAATGACCAGCTCTTTAGTTTTGCTGACATTGAGGGATAGATTGTTGTTTCTGCACCACTCCACTAGGTTCTCTATCTCTCTCCTATATTCTGACTTGTCGTTATTCGAGATCTGGCCAACTATGGTCATATCGTCAGCAAACTTGTAGATGGAGATGGAGGTGGAACCATATTTTGCCACGCAGTCATGTGTGTACAAGGAGTATAGTAGGGGGCTAAGTACGCAGCCTTGCGGGGCACCGGTATTGAGGACTATTGTGGAGGAGGTGTTGTTTAGTTGGCACTGTGGACTCTGCCCCCGCATGTTCCCCCTCCCCCATCACTGGCACAACCCAGGCACCATGGGGCCTCTGGCCCTGGCGCCTGACCCTGCTGCTAGGGGTACCATCAACTGCCGCTGCCCATGCCAATGGTACACTCCGTGCTCCCTGGTCTGGCATCTCCCCTGTAGGGGCTACTATGGACCCTTGGGGGAGCTGCATGACCCCCCATTGGCAGGTGGCAACTGGTTGGGGGAGGTTTGGGAGCTGGAATTCAGGGGAGGTGGGGTGGAGGGTGTGGGCTGGAGGTGGGGTGCAGGGGGTGGAGCCTGGGAGCACCCATATGGCCAGGCCCTCTGCAGAACCAGGTGGTCAGTGGAGTGCACATCAACATGGCTGCCTTGCAGACCATGGCAATGGTGATCCGTGCCTGGATATTGCCCCAGTCCCATGGAGGGGCCACCCCAGCCCCATGGCCCTTCACCCCATCACCACTCCCCCTCTTGGCCCTGGCAGGCCCCCCCTTCTCCCTCCATCCTCCACCCCCCAATCAGCCCGGCCAGTGTCAGGACCAGCAGCCCATGGTCGCACCTCTCTGTGTCCAACCCTCTCTCCATCATCAGCCACGGTGCCTGTTTCTCGATTTTTAAAAGCACAAGTAAACCTCGCTGTCGGGAATTTTCCCCGGTGGAGGCAGTGAATTGAGGAGACCCCGGATAATACAGGGTCAGGCCCACTAATGATATGCCAACGGTTTTTGCTGTACATGCGGATTGGAACGCAGAGGCACCAGAGGATTGCGATTTTGGGTGAGACATGCGCTCGCCACAATTTTGGCATCAAAACTTCCCCCAATCATGTTTTCCGAATCTGGCTGCAGCCGACGGAGAATCCTGCATCTTGAGTTTAGGATCAGCACGGCAGCACAGTGGTTAGCACTGTTGCTTCACAACGCCCGGTTCCCAGGTTCGATTCCCGACTTGGGTCACTGTCTGTGCGGAGTCTGCACGTTCTCCCCGTGTCTGCGTGGGTTTCCTCTGGGTGCTCCGGTTTCCTCGCACAAGTCCCAAAAGATGTGCTTGTTAGGTGAATTGGGTATTCTGAATTCTCCCTCTTTTGTCCTGAACAGGCTGGTGACTCGGGGCTTTTCACAGTAACTTCATTGCAGTGTTAATGTAAGCCTACTTATGACACTAATAAAGATTCTTATTATTATATTGGGATCTAACAGTGATTAGCCCTGCAGTCTCACGGCGCCGAGGTCCCAGGTTCGATCCCGGCTCTGGGTCACTGTCCGTGTGGAGTTTGCACATTCTCCCCGTGTTTGCGTGAGTTTTGCCCCCACAACCCAAAGGTGTGCAGGTTAGGTAGATTGGCCATGCTAAATTGCCCCTTAATTTGAAAATATTAATTGGGTACTCGAAATTCGTTAAAAAAATATATTAGGATCTAGCCAACTCGTGGAATGATGGGAATGAGGGACCTATAAGAAGCCAGAGAGTTTGAGGAATATGGAGATCTTGGAGGGTGTAGGGCCAGAGGGGAAAAGAGGGTTGGAACAAAGCTCGGAAGGACATGATCATGGGAATTTTAAATTGGAGGTGTACATGTTCGTCCTTCAGAGCCGAAGATGACCATGACATCAACTAGAATTCAATGAGTTAAGTTTTAGAGGCAATGTGTTCAGAGGTGAACTAATCTGTCCAATTTGAGCACAAAAGATCTGTTGCATATAGGACATACATGTATTGTTGTTGTGGATGAGGTGCTTGCAGCTCTGAACTTGTGAAGCTCACGTTTCCTGTTGGCCAGTGTACTTGAACACAAAGTTGAACTGCTGATGAGACTGTGTCATATAGAGCAATCTTGTGTGAGCTTTGCCCATGTCTCAGGGGAGATGCTGAAACTCTTCAGTGAGACCTTCAGGTTGTTCTTGATGTATTTTATCTGGCCTCCAACATATCCTGCCCATTGTAAAAATGCTGTCAACAGAATATGGATGCTAGACATGTCAGTCAGGAGGAGAATCTCAATATTAGGGACCTTGCCATCTGATCTTGCATCGTCTCTTTATGAAGCCCATGTATAACAGGCAAACAAGAACAAAGTAAAGTGCAGCACAGAACCAGGCCCTTCGGCCCTCCAAGCCTGAGCCGACGATGCTGCCCGTCTAAACTAAAATCTTCTGCACTTCCTGGGTCCGTATCCCTCTATTCCCATCCTATTCATGCATTTGTCAAGATGCCCCTGAAATGTTACTATCGTTAAGTGTGAGCGTGAAGAGTGAGAAAGGCAATCATTCAGTATACATGCGCTTTTCTTCTTCGCTCCCAGGTAGTTTCTCATGGCTTACCAAAGGCAACACTAGCATTAGCTATCTTGATGTTGACTTCATCGTCAATGTGAACAGTATTGGAGAGAGTGCTGCTGAGGTAGGTAACTGTATTGACTGTTTCAGTCGATGACCATTGACTGCAATAATTGGCTTCAGATGCTGCCTTTTTAAAAAATTTAGAGTATCCAATTTTTTTTCCCCAATTAAGGGACAATTTAGCGAGCGGAGTGGCTATGTCAAGAAGAGGCTCCCGCCAGTCTGCGGTTTTTCGGACTTTATCAGGGGTTTCCCCGTGGTTCTCTCTTCCCGGGTTTCTTCGGCCATTGGGGCCTGAGGAACGGGCGTCGGGTCGATCCGGTTTGGAGCCGGTGAGGATCCCCGCGGGAGTGTCCAGCGGCCGGAGCGGGAGGTATCGACCCCGAGGTCAGATGCGTGGGCAGAGCTTGACATGAGGCTGGGCAATCGAGGTGGCAGGCCTGAGTCCAGAACGCGATGTAGAGGGGGACGAGAGCACACTGGGTGGCTCCCACTCAGAATGGATCTTTGAGGAGTTTGAAGTCCGGTCCCCGGGGGAAGAGATTTCTTGACTTTGGAATTTTTGGGGGAAAAATTTGTGAAAATAATTATTTAGTTATTTTCGGATTGAAGAAAGACAGAAGAAATAATAAGTCGTTAGAGGAATGAGAAGGCCAGCAAAAGCGCTGACAAGATGGCGGATGCCTGACCGCATGGTGGGGCCGCACTACATCCGGTGGAAAAGATGACTGAGGTGATGGCAGTGGAGCTGGAAAAGCAGTTTGCGAGGCATATGGAGGCTTTGAGGAAGGAGACGGCGGTCGCATTGAAATCATTGGTGGAGGAGGCAATCGCCCCGGTGAGGGTAGCTGTGGCAAAGACATCGGCCGAGGTGAGAGAGCAGGGTGAGAAGATGAAGGAAGTGGAGGAAGCCGTGTTGCAGCACAGCGACCAGCTCACCTCGATGGGGGAACGAGCTGCGGAGAGTGGTGGAGGTCAACAGAGGACTCCGAGCAAAGCTCGAGGACTTGGAGAACCGCTCGAGACGGCACAATCTGAGAATTGTGGGCTTGCCCGAAGGGACAGAGGGCACAAGGTCAACAGAGTACTTTGCTAAGAAATTGGCGAAGCTGATGGGGGAGGGTGAGAACTCCTCCCAGTACAAGCTGGACCGAGCTCATTGGTCATTGAGGCCGAAGCCCATGGTGAATGAGCTGCCAAGAGCAGTAATTATCTGCTTCCCTAAGTACTGCATGAAGGAGAAGGTGTTAAGCTGGGCGAAGCAGAAGCGCGAGATGCAGTGGGACGGTGCTGGAGTTCAGATCTATCAGGACTTGACGGTTGAGTTGGCAAAGAGCCGAGCGGCGTTCAGGCGGGTGAAGGCGGCTGAGACGCTCGGGAGGGCAGAAAGCTTGGGACAGATGTGAGGAGCGGAACTGGAAGAGAGACTGTGGACTGTGTTTGGGCAGCTGGAAAATGTATAAATGCTACAACTTTCTTTTTACTGATGTGTATTGTAATTTACTTCTCTTTGCATTATAACGGAGTTCAAGTTAATGGTTGGGTTGATTACCGTTCTGTGTTGCAATGGCTGAATCTTATGTTAGTGAATTGTATGGGTTGGATTGTTGGTTTTGTTTTTTCTTTCTCTGGGACTGGGTGGAAGGGGACGATATATCTTGGCAGGGGGAGCCACCCGCGCTAGCGAACTAAAGTCAGCTAGTGAACGGAGGTGAGGTGTGAGGAGGGCTGCGGACGTTGGAGCCTGGATAGCAAGCTTTAATGGGCCAACGAGGCAGGGAAGGGATTGATGCTGGGAGATGTTTTTTCAAGGGGAAATGTTGGGGGGGTTCTTAGGAGGGGGGAAGGGGTTCGATGTTAACAATGGACAGGGGCGGGTCAGGCTTATGGGGCACGGCCCGATGGTATGATGATGGTAGATAAGAAGGGTAGGGGAGGGTGACAGACCCCCAGTTAGGATAGTCACGTGGAACGTGAGAGGGCTAGGAGGTCCGGTCAAGAGATCAAGGGTGCTTGCGCATCTTAAAAGTTTGAAAGCTCGCTAGTAACGGCGCCATTGCCGCTCCTTCCAACGAGGTATACCACGAGCCCGGTGGTGGCGGCTACCCTCAAAATTTGGGGGCAATGGAGACGGCACAGGGGAGAAATGGGGGGCTCGATGGAGGCCCCGATACGGGGGAACCATCGGTTCGTCCCAGGGAGCATTGATGGTGGATTTCTGGGCTGGCACAGGGCAGGGGTTAGGAGGTTGAGGGACCTGTTTCTGGAGGGGAGGTTCGCAAGCTTGGGGGAGTTAGAGGGGAAGTTTGGGCTCCCCCCGGGGAACATGTTTCAGTACATGCAGGTTAGGGCGTTTGCCAGGCGGCAGATGGAGGGGTTCCCCTTGTTGCCCCCACGCGGGGTACGGGACAGGGTGCTCTCGGGGGTGTGGGTCGGAGGAGGGAGGATTTCGGACATATACCGGGTAATGCAGGAGGTAGACGAGGCCTCGGTGGAGGAACTGAAGGGTAAATGGGAAGAGGAGCTGGGTGAGGAGATTGAGGAGGGGACGTGGGCGGATGCCCTGGAGAGAGTGAATTCCTCCTCTTCCTGTGCGAGGCTTAGCCTCATACAGTTCAAGGTGCTGCATAGGGTCCACATGACTGGGTCGAGGATGAGCAGGTTTTTCGGGGGTGAGGACAGGTGTGCTAGGTGCTCGGGGAGCCCAGCGAACCACGCCCATATGTTTTGGGCGTGCCCAGCGTTGGGGGAGTTTTGGAAGGGGGTAGCAAGGACGGTGTCGAGGGTGCTGGGATCCAGGGTCAAGCCAGGCTGGGGACTCGCAATTTTTGGGGTTGCAGTGGAGCCGGGAGTGCAGGAGGCGATAGAGGCCGGTGTTCTGGCCTTTGCGTCCCTAGTAGCCCGGCGGAGGATCTTGCTCCAATGGAAGGATGCGAGGCCCCCCAAGCATAGAGGCCTGGATCTCTGATCTGGCGGGGTTCATTAAATTGGAGAGGGTGAAATTTGCCCTGAGGGGATCAGTACAGGGGTTTTTCAGGCGGTGGCAGCCTTTTCTGGACTTCCTGGCGGAAAAGTAGGGAAATAGGCCGATAGCAGCAGCACCCCGGGGGGGGGGGAGATGATTGGGGAAGGGAGAACTGTGCACATGGGCTCATGGAGGGTGCTATCTCTCTCTTTTTTCTTTTTTTCTTTTTCTTTGTGTTTGTTCTTTCCTTTTGTTTGAAGTTGCTCTTGAAGCTGGGGGGGTATTGTTCATGGGGTGTTACCGCGGTTGTATGTTAATAGAGTTAAGATGTTTATATTTTGTATTTTGTAAACATTTCAATAAAAATTATTTTTTTTTTTAAAGTTTGAAAGCTGATGTGGCAATGCTGCAGGAGACTCACTTGAGGGTGAAGGACCAGGTGACACTTAAAAAGGGCTGGGTTAGTCAAGTGTTTCACTCTGGATTTGACGGAAGGGCTCGAGGGGTCTGGTAGTATGACTAGAGGTACTACGGTACCTGGGAGTGCTGAGCCACCATTGGTGGAGAAGGCTCGCTGCTCATTGGCCCAATGGTTTGTATTTCATTGGTCAGAGCGTAAGGTAGCTCCGCCCAGTGAGGCGGAGTATAAGAGCCCGTGTTTCCCAGCAGCCTGCCTTTTCTGTACTCAAGCTGCTGGGGAAACATCTTGTTGATTAAAGCCTTCAATTCGGACTACATCCTCGTTTCAGTAGTTATTGATCGCGCATCAATTTAATCAACAAGAGTTTTAAAAGAAGGAGGTCCGCATCCAGCCTGAGTGTCTACGACTCAGCCCCCATGCGGCTAACGCAGCAGCCACATTCAAGCATTGGCTAGCTTGTTTCAATAGCTACCTCAGCACGGCGGAAAGCGCACCGACGAGGGAGCAAAAGCTGCACATCTTGCACTCGTGCGTAGGTCCCGATATCTACACACTCATCGAAGACGCGTCCGACTATGATTCCGCCACGGAACTGCTAAAAGGACACTACATCCGATCGGTGAATCAAGTCGACGCTCGGCACTTTCTGGCTACGAGGCGGCAGACCCCTGGTGCGTCGTTAGACAAATTTTACAATGCGCTCCTTGTACTGGGGAGGAACTGCGGCTGACCGGAGGTTTCTGCTAATGAGCACACCAAACTGTTGATCCGAGACGCTTTTGCTGCGGGTATGCAGTCCCCACAAATCCGCCAGAGACTTTTAGAAACGGAAACTTTGAGTCTCACGGAGGCACGGGCCCTCGCTAACTCACTAGACGTTGCTAACCGACTCATACGCCCCCGACCGCGCGGCGGCCCCCCTGGGCAGCGTGGAGTTATTCTTCCCCTACGGACTCTGAATCGCCTCAGGCCTTCGCTGCGAGACGCCCTGGAAACCCCGTTGGGTCCCGTTGCTATTTTTGTGGACAGGCAAAACACCCCTGACAGCGTTGCCCAGCCCGATCGGCAACATGCAAGGGCTGCGGTAAGAAGGGCCATTTTATGTCAGTCTGCCAAGCCAGGGCGGTCGCTGCGGTCCCAGGTGGCAACGGCGGGATGCCGCCCCGACTCTCTCAACGGGCCCCGTGCGGCCCACGAACTTCACCGTCCTCCTCCCCCAACGCCATGTGCGGCCTCCGGGCGCCGCCATCTTGTTCTTCCGATGCCACGTGCGGGGGACAGGCGCCGCCATTTTGTCCATCCCCCGCCATGTGCGACCAGTGGCCGCCGCCATCTTGAACCGGCTCCGAGGACCCCAGCGCGGGTGACTACGCACTGCCCGATGACAACTCCGATCTCCTGCCACGACTAGCATCAGTCACCTTGGACCAGTCTCTACAGACCCTTGGACCAGTCTCTACCCCGCACCCTCTCTACAGCGACGACAAAGGTTCTGATCAATGGGCACGAAACGTCCTGTCTGCTCGACTCTGGGAGCATGGAGAGTTTCATACACCCCGACACGGTAAGACACTGTTCTCTTCCTGTCCATCCCGTCAATCGAAAAATCTCCCTGGCCTCGGGCACCCATTCGGTCGAGATAAAGGGTTATTGTGTAGCGATCTTCACAGTCCAGGGGTGGGAGTTCAAGAATTGCAGGCTCTACGTCCTCCTCCACTCTGCGCGGCCACACTCCTGGGGTTAGACTTCCAATGTAACCTCCAGAGTCTAACATTTAAATTCGGCGGCCTTATGCCCCCCTCACTGTCTGCAGCCTCGCGACCCTCAAGGTCGATCCCCCCTCCCTGTTTGCAAACCTCACCCCGGATTGCAAACCCGTCGCCACCAGGAGCAGACGATACAGTGCCCAGGACCGGGTCTTCATCAGGTCCGAGGTCCAGCGGCTTCTGAAGGAAGGGGTCATCGAGGCTAGTAACAGCCCCTGGCGAGCATATATTCTGGTGGTAAAGACCGGATCATCTCTCCCGGAGTCATGGACGCCCGCATCTCCATCGACGTCTCCGCCGAAGCTCCGTCGACCGCAGAGGACGTCCAAGGCTCCCGATCGCCTGATCGAGTCAATATGAACTATTGATGGACTTTTTTTTTCCTTCTTTTTACACACGCCATGTATATAACACAATTTCTGTCTCTGTAAATAGTTACGGGTCAGTGGGAAGCCGCCGTTCGAGAGGAGTGTAGTACCATACCATATCACTAGCCATACTACCAGTAAGTTATCCCACCCGCACGGACTGCCAGTCATGGCTGGACGGCCGAGCAGCCCCCCCCCCAATGGTTCCTTTCTCAAAAGGGGGTGAATGTGGTAGTATGACTAGAGGTACTACGGTACCTGGGAGTGCTGAGCCACCATTGGTGGAGAAAGCTCGCTGCTCATCAGCCCAATGGTTTGTATTTCATTGGCCAGAGTGTAAGGTAGCTCCGCCCAGTGAGGCGGAGTGTAAGAGCAGCCTGCCTTTTCTGTACTCGAGCTGCTGGGGAAACATTTTGTTGATTAAAGCCTTCAATTCGGACGACATCCTCGTTTCATTAGTTATTGATTGCGCATCAAGGGGTAGCGGTGCTGGTCAGCAAAAGGGTACGCTTCCAGATGGAGAAGGTGGTGGCAGATCAGGGGTAGATGTGATTGTGACGGGGCGCTAGAGGGGAGATTAGTGGCGCTGTTAAGTGTATACGGTCCCAATTAGGACAATGTGGGATTCGCGAAGAAGGTGTTTGGGGCCATCCCTGACTTGGACACACACGAACTGATTGTGGGGGAGGGGGGGACTGGAACTTGGTGCAGGAGCCAAGGTTGGACAGATCACGTCCGCACTCGCTGGTCCCATCGGGGGGGGGGGGGGGGGGGGGGGGAGGCGCTGCCTTGGCTAATGGTGGAAATGGGAGGGGTGAACCCTTGGAGGTTCCTGCACCCAAGGGAACGGGACTACTCATTTTTCTCAGCAGTCCATAAGGTATACTTGTGGATCGACTTCTTTGTGGTGGTGAAGGCTTTGCTGGCTGGGGTTAAGGGGTCGGAATACTCTGCAATTGCAGTGTCAGATCATGCTCCACATTGGGTGGATATGGTACTGGAGAAGGGAGCAGCGCAGAGGCCGGGGTAGAAACTGGATGTGGGGCTTTTGGGGAACCAAGTGTTCTGTGAGAAAGTTGAAACGGTAATTAAGGAACATGTAGATTTCAACTGTACGGGTGAGGTGTCGAAGGCAATTGTCTGGGAGGCTCTAAAGGCAGTGGTGAGGGGTGAGGTAAGTTTGTTTCAGGCCAGGGTGGACAAAGAGGAGAGGTTGGAGCGGCAGAGGGTAATAGATGAGATGTTGGAGGTAGATAGGAGTTATGCAGAAGATGGGGACACAGCGAAGCTGGAAAAGAGGAAGGAACTACAAGCGAGCTTCGACCGACTGACTACCAGGAAGGCAGTGCGCTAACTGAGACGAACAAGGGGTGCAGTTTATGAACATGGAGATAAGGAGTTAGCAAGGGGTTAGCAGGTTAGCTCCAGAGGGAAGCAGCGGCAAGGGAAATTCTTCAGGTGAGGGACAGGGTAGGGAAGTTGGTGGTGGCTCCGGAGCTGATTAACAAGGTTTTAGAGGAGTTTTATGAGAGGTTGTACAAGTCAGAGCCACCCGTGAGATGCAGGAATTTCTAGATGGGTTGGAGTACCCGAGGCTAGGGGAGGGGGACAGGGCTACATTAGAAGGAGCAATAGTGGAGCAGGAGATAAAGGATGCGATTGGGAGGATGCAGTCGGGGAAAGGTGGCAGGGCCGGATGAGTTTCCGGTGGAATATTATACAAAATTCAAGGATAAGCTGGCACCCCTGGTGGTGGGGATGTTTGAAGAGGCGATAGGGAAGGGGGTGTTGCCACAAACTTTGGGGCAGGCATCAATTTCACTGTTGCTAAAAAAAGATATGGATCTGACGGAGTGTGGGTCGTATAGGCCCATATCACTTCTGAATGTGGACGCAAAAGTATTGGCAAAAGGTACTGGCGGGTAGGCCGGAGGAGTGCCTCCTGAAGGTGATAGGGGAGGATCAGACGGGGTTCGTGAGAGGGAGGCAGCTTTTTCCGAACATTAGGAGGGTTTTGAATGTCGTTATGGCACCGGCGGAAGGGAAGGAAACAGAGGTGGTTGTGGCATTGGACGCTGAGGAGTTGTTTGACCGGGTAGAATGGGGGTACCTGATGGCAGTTCTGGAGCGGTCTGGGATTGGACCAAGATTAGTGAACTGGGTAAAGCTATTATATAAGGAGCCGAAGGCGAATGTCCGCACAAACAACATCAGCTCGAGATACTTTTCTCTCCACCTTGGGACAAGGCAGGGATGTCCTATGTCCCCCTGCTGTTTGCACTTGCGATTGAGCCGTTGGCCATCGCATTAAGAAGTTCAGGGGCATGGAAAGGAATAGTGTGGCGGGGGGTGGGATAGAGCATAGGGTGACCTTATACGTCGACGACTTGCTGTTATATGTGTCGGAGCCGAGTGTGTCGATATGGGGAATATTGGAGCTACTGCGAGTATTTGGGTCTTTCTCGGGGTTCAAGCTGAACCTAGACAAGAGTGAGTATTTTGTGGTGTCTCGGCCGGGGGGGGGGGGGGGGGGCTGCCATTCCGTAGGGCTGGGATTCACTTTAGGTATCTGGGGGTGCAGGTTGCCCGGGAGTGGGGGTTGGCTTCGCAAGTACAACATCTCTAGTTCAGTGGGGAGGGTGAAAGCGGATCTGGCAAGGTGGGATAGTCTCCCTCTGTCACTGGTGGGTCGGATATAGGCAGTTAAAATGAATGTGTTGCTGTGATTTCTGTTTATTTTTCAATACCTACCGATGTTCCTGCCAAAGAGTTGAGAGGAGAAGCGCGATCTTCCTTGTATCAGACGCACCCTTGAGGTCTGAGGCTTCGATGTACAGCAGAAACCTTTGCTTGAAAGTCCGCCAGTTTGCACTGAGATTGCCGGAGGTCTGCAACTGTTGAGGAGCCTGGATCTTCTCCATGGTGGCGGGCTACATTTGCTGGTCATCACGGAACAGATTGAGGTAAATCACCGAGGGATTGCAGTCTCCTGGTATCATGTCGTGTTAAGCACAGTAAGATAACAAGGGCTGCAACTGGATGCAGCTTTACCTGAGAGATACTCCACACCTTGAAGTTAGTTCAATATGATTTATTGAACCTGTCACACAGTTAGCTCAATCCTCTGTGAGTTCGACTCTCTGCTAACCAGTCTAGCTCTTAGCCACATGCTGTAGCAGTTATATGATATGTACACTATAGATGGGGAAAGAGGCAGAGTGTGAGTGCCTCGTGTCTTTTATAGTGGGAAACTACCCTCAAGTGTTCTACCTGCTGATTGGTTATGTCCTGTTCTCTGTATTCATTGGCTGCCTGTTTGTATCTCATTATGTGTATGTCTGCATATCGTGACAGGCAGTATGGTACTTAGTCCCATGTTAACCCTTTATGTGCCAGGCCCTTACACCACAAGTTCCATATATGTCACTCCATTTATCACTAAGCCATTCAGCAAAACTATATCCAAATATGAAGCAAGATTTCTAATTAAATTCAAAATAAATTGAATTTGAACATATAAATCTTTTGATCCGGGCAATACAACACGGTGACAACACTGCTGTATGAGTAAAAACTGTGAAAATCTTTCAGGCAAATATTTAGACAACTTGGCAGCTGTGGTTCAGTAATGTAGACCCCAAAATAGCAGACGCATGAGAAACATTTGTGACAAAACTATCCAAAAATGTTAATGAAGACCATCCACATAGTTCAGACTCTCGACTGCTCCCCCATTCTGTGTCCTAATCTCAACTGGCTTCCCTGCCTACAAAAACTGTTATTCCAAGTTTCTGTGCAGTCAGCCTGCAATGCATTATTGCAGTTCTGGGTGCTCATGAACCATGAACCACTCTACCTCAGACTCAATAGATGCATTGTTGTGTGTGTGGGGTGGGGGGAATCAAGAGAGGGGAACAAAGATCCCTCCCCTCAAAAAGGTGGAAAAGGGAAATAATAAGATGGGAGTTAAGTTAAACCCTAGTTAGGCCTCTAATCAGTTTTCAAATCTTCATCCAACAATAATAATTTCATATTCTTAAATGACAAAATCAAACAGGTTATTGGCTCATATGACTGGTATGCATTTTTCAATGTTGCCAATGATTGTACTTATTGGACTGACTAAACAACACCATAGGGCATATGAATAAAGGACAACTGGTCTCGGATACAATAGTCTGCATAACTATTCACTCTTAGTCCAAAGAAATCTGTATCTGGCAATAAAGTTTCTTCTGCATAGTTGCAAAGGAGACATACACTTCAGAGCTCAGATTGAGTGATTTTAAATTATATCAATTTTGAAGCTCCCAGAAGTATCAGGAATGTACACTGAAAAACTATGGGTAAAATTTGCTTTGCACAATGTCAACCTACGCGCACCTTCCTCCTCATCAGTCAGCATCAATCCTCTTTCAGTAGATGCAAGGACTCCAAATCAATAAATTGGACACATGTTTCAGAAGAGAACTTTTCTGCAATTAATCAACTATATGCAATGTAAATGGGATATATTTACTAGTTAATGTGCCGCAATTGCATTGTTTCTATATTTTTTTGCCTGCTTTTGTTTTCTCATTGTTCACAAATGAAACCCACCATGAAGACTGCAGAGCCACATGGGTGCCATCGATGGCACCCTGCACCTGGGGTATGCCTGCTAAACAGGTGAATCCCATGGTCCTGGTGTCCTGGTTTGCCTAGTCCCAGTCCAAGTCCAGTACATGTGGGCCCTCTGTGACTTCCCTTATGCACTTGTGCATGCTGACTGGGATATGCCACATAGGTCACTTGTGCTGCCCTGAAACAAGCGTTGGCATATAGGTTCAGAGCAGCGGTAACTTTAAGCCGCAGGCAATGGGTGACCTCTCAGTCCATGTGTGCCAACTTTTGTATAACCTGGCAAAGGTGGTCCACTGTCGCCCGGGACAAGTGCAGTCTTCTCTGACACTTGGAGGTATGATGTTTGACATCGGAAGACCCTTTGCCAGTAGTGTCTCCTATGAGGTTCCACCATATGTGGTTCTGCTCCAGGAAGAGCGACAGGCCGAGCCTCCCCCTCATCGGTATGGCACTGGTCCTTGTACAGCGGCACTTTGATGTCACAGCTGCTGGTCGATCGCAATCAATTGAATAGTCAACTTGATTGGCTCCATGATTCTCCAGAAACATAAACTGAAAGGAAGAGATCAAAGTGAACAATGAGTATTCCTGACGGTGCCCTAACCCTCATGCTCTGGGACATCACCCATTGTCTTCCCTCTCAATGGATTCTTCTCCACTAAGCCTCTCTCCCTCCCCTTTCACACAATAGCCATTCTCCCACTTTTGTTCCTCCCAACTCTACCAGGATGAAGTGTGTCGACCCGAGAGAGCTTCCATGGTACCGAACCCCTGACCATTTCCCCCCATACAACCAAAGTGTTAGATGATAGAGAAGATGAGTGCCTGCATTGGACCAATGTTTTTACCTCACAGAGGACCTCAACAATGCCCCGTCATGACTTTGAACAGGTTGAGTGATGAGGGACTTCAACATAACGCTTTGCATTGGGATCCACATTAGTGTGAACTCTCTAAGTAGACGTTAGTATGAGATTGGAGTGCACTGCTTGGGGCCAGGATTAAGATCTTGGCTTCAGTCAGTGGAACACTCATGTATTGCTGTGCTGACTTAATTGGCACAATTGACTCAACAAGGGAGGGTCAGGGAGCTGATCAGGCAACTGGCTTCCTCGTGGAAATCCATCCATCTGAAACATCCTTCTATCCCAGCTGTGCAGCACGGTAGAACAGTGGTTAGCACTGTGGCTTCACAGGGTCCCAGGTTCGATTCCTGGCTGGGTCACTGTCTATGCAGAGTCTGCATGTTCTCCCCGTGTCTGCGAGGGTTTCCTCCGGGTGCTCTGGTCCCACTAGTCCCAAAAGAGGTGCTTGTTAGGTAATTTGGACGTTCTGAATTCTCCCTCTGTGTACCCGGAATGTGGCAACTCGGGGCTTTTCACAGTAACTTCATTGCAATGTAAGCCTACTTGTGACAATAAAGATTATTATTATTATAATCCCTGACAGTCAATCCTCCAGACTGCATATTCCATTTGTTCTCATACTGTTGCCAGAGTGTGGGGTTCAAATCTCCTCCCTGCCCCCATTGAGAGGGTCTTCAGGCCTCCTGAGGCAGGGGAACATCCTTTTCCTGAGTCCCCCCACTCTGCCCTTTCAGCCTGGCTTCTCATGGGCCCCACTCAAGAACCTCACAGTTGCCCCAGTGCTGACCCTCTGTAATCACCTCCTCCCAACCACTATCCAGCTCCCACTCTGGGAAGGGCACTCGCTCAGCGGTGATATCGACACAAGTCTAGCAAGGAGGATATGGAAAATGCTGGTTGCAGCCGCCAGACCCCTTTAATCCAAAGGGCGCCCCAACATGAAGGGAAGGTAAGATCTGTGAGTGACCTCTCCCCTGAGATGACAATACTGCACCCCCCCCCCCCCCCCCATCCCGATTTGAACTTTTCTGGGCACCCTGCCCCCTTTGCCTCTTCTGCGACTGGCACCAAGAAGGTGAGGGCAATCTAAGCGCTCACCTCCAATATCACCTTCCAAGGTGTGGTCACCAGGTTCACATTTTATAGAGCTGGCGGCCGCTGAATATTCAGTGAGCAGGGGTGTGGAAGTACTGGAGTGAGTGCTCATTACATATTAAAATTAGGTTCCAGAGGGCAGCACGGTGGCGCAGTGGTTAGCACAACCGCCTCACGGCGCCGAGGTCCCAGGTTCGATCCCGGCTCTGGGTCACTGTCCGTGTGGAGTTTGCACATTCTCCCCGTGTTTGCGTGGGTTTCGCCCCCACAACCCAAAGATGTGCATTGGCCACACTAAATTGCCCCTTAATTGGAAAAAATTAATTGGGTATTTTAAATTTTTTCTTAAAGTAATCCAAAGAATACATGCCAATCAATGTGTCTCTGTTCACTTGTCTGCCTCGTTAGGCCACTGCACAAACAGTCTTCTGTACATTTGTCCCCTTCCCACTGCAGATATGTCACCATCACCTGCAGAGCCTTCTCTGTATGAATCAACTCTCAGTTTTATTCATAGGAGGAGTCATTATGGTCCTTCAAAGTCCACCAGTGTGCTAGTTTTGGTCAATGACCACAGATTTCCTAGAAATATAGGACATTGCAGTTCCGCAGTGTCACAGAGCAAAGACTCACTGTATAAGTAGAAATTACACGGGCGACAAGAGTGATATGATCCATAGCCACTCTATGATAAATAGAAATGACATAGCTGCTGTATATTGTACTCCAGGAGATAACTGAACAACTATTTTTCCCAAACAAGAAATGTCTGTTCTCAGTGGAAAAACTCTGACTTCCTGTTATCTCAGCCCTTTTAGGAGCTCTGTCCAGGGGGAAGTGTAGGTTACGTTACAGCAATGGAATTCTGCTCTATAAGCATTTCTCAAACAGAGACCATTTTACATAACTTACAGTTTCTCACGAAACATTTCCGGTCATATGTCATTCTCTCTTCACTGAGCCATTGTGTTTCCTGAAAAAAAAACCTCCCCATTAAGGCACTGAGTTCTGGGCACTGGAAACACTGCAAATTTATGTTTCAGCTTTACTTCTGTTTATTGTCTGGAGATGAGACTTTTAAATTTCTTGGCAGATTGCAACAGTTTTTTTTTTCCCCTCTGGGAAATGGCGCATCAAGTGGAGTGTGTGATTTTGGGATTTGAATGGCAACAGAAGTGTTGGCTGATGCAGAACTCACCGTTTATCATTTGTGCCCTCTGGATAAAATTATTTATTTTATTTTTTTTTCAAAAAATATACTTTATTCATAAAATCTCTAATAAACATTACAGAACATTTCGAGTTCTCTTGACTGTACATTTCCATCAAAGTTACACATTCCCTTGACTTTCTTCCATTCAATTGGGATGACATTACACACATATCCCTCTTTACGTTACAATTCTTTCTTAAATATTTATATTGTCATGTTTCTTTTATACATTGGAGTGTTAATGACCCAGACCGAGGGGCTTTACACTGTTGCCCACCCCTTGGTGTACACTTGTTGGAAGATCTTACACAGTGGCCTTTCCCCATTGCGACTTGGCGGCAGCTGCCCCAAGCTTGAGTGCGTCCCTCAGCAATATACTAGTGACACCTATTGGTACTAAAAAGCACATGGCATAGTCCTGCCCTGTATCGTACTGCACATGAGCTCAGAACAAAAACACCTTTGCATCAATGCGATAATTCCACTTCGCTCACCAGTTATCCTTTTGGCCTCTCATTAGTATGATTGTCAAGTGATTTAATTTATAAAATTAAGCTTTCTTAATTCATAGCCAGATTTCTCCTCCATTACATTACTCTGTTTAGTGTTACTAAATCGAGTCAACTTTCAGAAAACAACTACATTTCGGGGCCCAACTGATACAAGGGGCTTGTGGGCCACTTTGTCACTCTTTGATTGGGACAATCCAATTAGTTGCCTTTGCTGAGACCCTCCCTTCCACTAGTCTAGCTGCCCAAATTTCCTTTCGTTTAGGGGAGGTGGTGGTTTAGTAGTAATGTTACTGCATTGGTAATCCAGAGGTCTAGGCCAGTGGAGTTCAGCCGGTGTGCCTGTGCTGTAAGAAGCGTGCAAGACTGATGTGGCTGTGGGGCACACTCTGTATCCCTGTAGAAGTAGTAGAAGGGTGAAGGGGAGAGGCTGCGAAGAAACATTTGTGTTACATTGTGGAGCCAGTGACACTCAGACACATACAGGCTAAACAATCCACATCCCATCACGTCAGAGAGTCAGAGGTGGAGTCTCCGGCGAGGAGAAGGGGCGCATCAGGATACTTGAGAACGCAGGCTTATCCTGGCTACGTGAAGGTCAGTCATCTTCTTGTGACACTGTTGCCCTGTCCGCTTCTGCAGCGAGCTGACACTCCCTAAGGCTGCCATTGCCTCCCAGGCAGGTGTGGCAACCTTGGTGGAAGGATGTCTACTGAAACGCAGCCATAGGACATCCTGCCTCTGCTGCACACCATCCCAGGGATTTGGTCAGGGCTCCCTCTAAGAATCTTGGCACTGTCTTCCTGGCAGCCAACCCCCCCGACTGGATCTGGGATAAATGCTGGGGGGGCATTTATGTGGTGCTCCCCACTATTTGCAGAGATTAAGTTGTCCCGGGGCGAGCGAATCAATGGTAGGCTGCCACGAGCACGGCATGATTCACGTGGGTAGTGTCACGACACCCTAGGCTAGTGACTGGTCAATTCCAGCATAGGTAAAATGCTGCAGGTGGAAGGATCTGCTGCATTTGGTAACGGTCACAATGGTTGACGAAGCTCTCTATTTCGTTCTTTATTCCTGGCCACCAAATGTAGCTCCCGGCCAACATCTTCATCTTGGTTAGGCCACAATGCGTGCTGTGTAACTCCTGGAGAAGTGGCTATCACCCCAGCACAACAATCAAAACTTCACCACCCACAGAATTTCATCCCGATGGTGCAAGTAGGACCTGACTTTTTTTTAAAATAAATTTAGAGTACCCAATTATTTTTCCAATTAAGGGGCAATTTAGCATGGACAATCTACCTACCCTGCACATCTTTGGGTTGGGGGGGTGAAACCCACGCAGACACGGGGAGAATGTGCAAACTCCTCACGGACAGTGATCCAGGGTCAGGATTTGAACCCGGGTCCTCAGCGCAGTAGGCAGCAATGCTAACCACTGTGGCACCGTGCTGCCCAAATAGGACCTGACTTGATGGACTTATCAAAATGCCAGCCAGTGAAAACCATTCTATTCACCTTTGATAAAACTGGGTCCCTGTCAGTCCATGGGCCAACAAAATGGGAAACGTGTCGTGATAATTCAGAGCCGGGATGATGTCCCGTGGAGTGGGAGGCGCAGATACCGTCTGTGGAAGTGGAAGCCGGCTTAAAGCATCCGCATTTGAGATCTGCGTACCTGGTCTGTGTTGAAAGTATAACAACACCCCAACAGGAATGCCCATCTTTGCAGTTTGGCTAATGCAATTAGCAAAACTGGTTTATCGTCGCATCCGAGATGATGATGAAGTGGCGGCCATGAACAAATTGATTGAATTTCTTGATGGCATATATAACTGCCAGACTCTATCTACCTATCTGTGAATACTTCTTTTCAGCATCCAACAACGTTCGGACGCAAAGCGGCTGTTCGCTCCACGCCATCTTCCATCTTATGAGAAAGCACTGCCTCTATGCCATAAGACGATGCATCACACATCACTATTACTAGGGGCTGGTTTAGCTCACAGGGCTAATTGCTGGCTTTTAAAGCAGACTAAACAGGCCAGCAGCACGGTTCGATTCCCGTACCAGCCTCCCCGGACAGGTGCCGGAATGTGGCGACTAGGGGCTTTTCACAGTAACTTCACTGAAGTCTACTTGTGACAATAAGCGATTTTCATTTTTCATTTCATTATTATAGGGTTGTCTGGGTTAAAGTGGACAAGTAAAGTTGGTGATTGTAGGGCCTGTTTCATTTGGTGAAAAGATTAACTCTGGGAATCTATCCACTTGCATCTTTGAAGCTTCTTCAACAGTTGGTGTAGGGGTGCCAGATTGTAAACAAATTGAACAAAAAATGGCCATAATAATTGACCATCCCTCCAAAGGACTTTCGGTCACGTTTCTTGTTGCTGGCATCCCTTTTATCGCTTTTGCCTGGTCCTCGAGTGGATGTGGGCTTTTTGCATCAACTTTGAAACCTAAATATGTGACCTCATCAGCCTGAAATGTGCACTTTTTGCATTTCACGTGCATACCAGTTTCTTTGAATCTCTTGAGGACTTCTTCCAGATTAACACTATACTCTTCAGGCATTTCCCCCGTTACTAAGACATCATTCAGATACACGACAACGTTTGCGATCCCTTGTAAAAGGTTCTCCATTGTACGTTGAAATATAGCGCAGACAGATTATCCCAAAAAGCAACCTCATATATTGGAATCAGCCTTATTTGGGTTGTCAGACCAGCCAGGGTTGGAAATGGGTGCAGAGGCAGATGTTGTAGCCTTCGCCTCGTTGCTCAAAGGCAAATCCTGATGGGATGGAGAGCAGCCTCTCCACCCTGTGCCCTGGCGTGGCGGGGGGGGCTTGTTGGAATTCTTGACTCTTGAGAAGGTTAAGTTTGAACTGTGGGGAAGGATGGAGGGGTTCTACAACTCATGGGCATTATTCATCATGCACTTTCAGGAACTGGATAACATTGAACATTAGTTGGGGGGGGGTGGGTGGGTGGGAGGGTTGGGGGGAGGGGGGTGGTGTGTGTTGATGGTGACTATGGGCGATTCCGGATTCCTTTTAGTCATTTGTTTATGTGAACATGCGGGCTAATGTTTGGGGTTTGGCGGGAGGATGGGATCATTGTTATTGATATGGGGATTGACATATTTGTTACCGATTACTGTTTGTTGTTGGTGGGTATAAATTTGGGAGAAAATGTGAAAAAGGAGGCGAATGAAAAATATATATTTTAAAAAGTGCTTTGTTCTGCATTTTCAGTCGCTTGAGCCAACTCAATCACTTTGTCGAAGGATATTCTTGTTTTTGCCAGCAACGTCTGAATATTCAAGTTATTACTACCACAGACCAAACAGTCATGTAACATTTCACTGAGAGATGGACCAAACTCACACTGTTCAGCCATCTGTCGAAGCCTGGCTACAAAAGCGGATACTGTTTCTCCAGGATCACCAATGGCGATTGGAATTAATAGCCCTGCATTATAATTCAGGGCCAGGCATTGTAGTGGCCTCTCACTAGTTGCACTAATTGATCAAAAGACTTGCAGGGTAATTATCCATTCCTGTGTTGACACCAGGGCAGGATTCATGGACTTCTGAAAAACTGGCGCCGCACCTGGACTGATTCAGTGACCATTGAGGACCTAGCACCAGCACCACATGGAACACAATCGATTCCAATGAGAAACGGTGCCGGATTCGCCACTGACACTCAGGAGGCTGACAAGCTTCAGCCGCAAATACACACTGCACTCCCCACACACACCTTCCCAGCCAACAAGATGGCAGCGAGGAGAGTGTCACCAATGTTCACGGGTGCTGAGCTTGAGACCCTGCTGGATGCTGTGGAGGAGAGACAGATGACTCTGTACCCCGGCCCGCGAAGGAGGCTACCAGCCGCCGCCATTCGCCGAGCCTGGGCGCAGGTGGCAGAGGCTGTAAGCACCACGAGCAACACTGTCCGGATCGGCATAAGAAACTGCACAACCTCCTCAGGGCAGCCAGGGTGAATAGGCAGCCCTGTGCACCTGGCACCAACCCCCGTCCCACATACCCGTAACCCTAACCCCCCCCCCCCACCCACCCAGAGAGTGTCCAAACCCCCACTCTTCACCACATGCCTGGACCCATATTGGCCGCCATGGCCAAGTGTCATGGCCACTGAAGCCAGCACTACCCATCCCCTGGGTTGTATGTGTTGAACAGTCTAACACTGCGCATTTTCTGTTTCCCCCCCCCCAGGAGAAGGCCTTCCATAACCGCTGGTAGTGGGAAAAGACTGGAGGGGTACAACCGGACCAGCGACCCTTCACCACGGCAGAGAAGAGGGACCACTGGTCAGTGGGCCCGAGGAAAGAGCAGTTGCTGGGGTGGAGATCGGCATCAGGTGAGGAACTGAGACCCTGCTGAGTTGCGGTTCCCCGTGTCAGTGTCCCGCACCCCCTCCCCAACCCCCACACCACCACCACACCCCACCTTCATCCCCACAACACCCTCACACCACTCCACACCCACACCATCCTCACCCCCACAACACCTTCACATCACCCACACACCCACCCATCGCCCCCCCCCCTCCCCCTCCGCCCGCCTGCGGTGCAATCTTGTCTTGCCTGTGTTGCTGGTGATGGCCCTTCTGGTGTCTCCCGCTCCCAGCCACAGCCACAGTCCCTGGTGCCGAGCAGCAATGAGGACACCTACACGGGAAAGAGCCATCAACTCGAGACCTAGGATACCCCAGAGCTCGAGTCCGATGATTGCACTGATTTCCCAACACAGCTGCCTCCAACACCCCCCACCATCCCAGAGGCACTCATCTTGCTTCAGAACTTCAGTGAAGAGGCTCCTGGGACACTATCTGGTGCGCACCACACACATGCTCCGGTATAGCAGCTGGATGTAGGAACTCCCGAGGGATCCCAGGGACTAGCTGCCGTCCAGACAGGTTTCGGAGCTTCTGGAACGGGCAATCCTATCACAAATGCATGAGGGGCTATTGGCAAGCATCCAGCATCTGTAAGTGCAAGTGGAGAGGTCCAGCCGTGTGCAGGAGCAAGAGGTGGTGCCGGCCATGCATGCCACCCAGGCCAACATTCGTGGCGTCCACGGTGGAGTCCTTGGGGGCAAGAGTTTCAGTTATGGATCAGCATGTCCAAGGCTTGGGACAATCGGTGCAGGCAGTGGCTAAGGCCCAGGATAGGGCTACCGTCTCACAGGCAGCCACATGCCAGAGCCACCTGGACATTGCAGCGGCGCTCTGGAGAGTGGTCCAGTCACAGCGGGACATGGCTAAGAGCATTGGTGGCATTGCCCAAGTGCTGACCAATGTGGCACGGACACAGAGGAAGGTGGCCCAGTCACACAGAGAGATGGTGCAGTCACTGACTGATGTGGCACAGACCCAGGAGGTGGTGTCACAGTCACAGCGTGATGTGGTGCAGTCCCAGATGGAGGTGGCCCACTCCCTGTGCTTCATACCCGCGAACATGAAGACTCCGGCTGAAACTGAAACAAGAGCGGGCCTCCAGGACTGGCAGCCGCAGCTGGCGGGGGAGCCTCAGGGGAACACTTCAGCAGTCAAGGGCATTCAGCCTCTGATCTACGGGTAGGCGTTCTCCAAGGCGGCCTTCAGGATGCGTGACAACGCAAAATCGCCGAGCAGAAATGTATAGCCAAGTTCCGCACACATGAGTACGGCCTCAACCGGGACCTTGGAGTCATGTCGCATTACATTCATCCCCCACCATCTGGCCTGGGCTTGTGAAATCCTACCAACTGTCCTGGCTTGAGACAATTCACACCTCTTTAACCTGTGATTATCCCTATCTCTGGATCTGTAAAGACTTAATTATCTACAAATGCTCGCATTCAAAGCATTGTCTTGCATCTTTGACTTTGTCTACATGTATGTTTTTGGAACATACCTCTTCATTCACCTGAGGAAGGAGCAGTGCTCTGAAAGCTAGTGATTTGAAACAAACTTGTTATTATTGGCATTGCATTTACAAATCATTCCATTGCTTTTGAAAGGTTTCTTTTCACAGGGGTAAATGTCATGAAAAAGTTGCTTCTATATTGTTCTTCCGTAGGTGGCACTATGGTGCAGGATAAAAAGCCTAATTAGTTTTGCCCTGAATCAGGCATATTTCCATCGTTTTTGGAGATAAACTGCTTTTTCCGTTAGACTTTGAATTCAAGAATGTGTGGATTTTTAAAAAACACAATTTTGACAAACATTAATTAATAGCAGTGCAGAAATTGAAAACGTGCTGGGGTATATTTCTTTTGTGCACTAGATGTGAGAAAGTATAAATGGGTTCTTATAATGAGTGGGTTTATGATTTTGCTACAGCTGACATAAAGAGGAAATCTCCCACTGTGTTATGCATTTTTAAATGTTACACTCTTTGTAGTGAGTAAATTTACCCTTATGTATTCTGTTTATTGATAGTGCAATACACCAAAAGCAAATTTTTGATAATTTTGTTTTAATTATTCTCAGACTTCCTCAATGACTCAGCTAGCTAATAAAGTGAATAGCTTGTCTCAGCCACAATGTACCCTCAATTCCTCTTAATCACCTCATTCTGATCACTTACTATCCTTGATGGAAAGTTTGTGTGTGTAGATGTCATGGTAGGACCCAGATTGGGCTTACCTGTGAAACCCTCACTGTTACTCCATGCCCTGTATCACACAAGAAGATGACTACTTGAGTGACGTGCTAAGCATCTGTGAACCACAAGCAAGAACAACATTTAGTACCTTCAGGTGAGGAGGTGGGAAATGTTTCAAAATTATCTGCAATGAATAGTGATTTCATACGACATAGGGCCATAAAACATGAAAAGACCATAGCCGGAATTCTCCGGCCATTGGGATTCTCTGTTCCCGCAGGCAGCGCACCCCGCCCACAGGTTTCCTGGCAGCATGGAGTGGCTTTGATGGGAAATCCCATTGACAAACAGCGGGAGAAGGGAATCCCGCTGCCAGAGACTGGCACGCCATTGAGGAACACGGAGCTGGGGGAACCGGAGAATCCAGCCCCGTATAATTTTAAGCCTTATGCAATCAAGACAGAAATATTCTTTTTAGTTTATTGCCAGACTTTTCATCTCTCAAAATGCAGATTAAGGCTATGTATCAGTCTCTGTTTAAATGACGCTAATGAGTTTTGCTACAGGACTGGTAGAGTTCAAACACTGGCCATGTTATCTCATCTTGATTTTAATGTTAGTTTTTCTATGAACTCCCTTATCATTATCTTGGCCACAAAGCTAATTTTTTTTTGCTGATCAGCATCCTACCAGTGACTGAAGTATTTTACAAGTCAGGGTTCTATGTGTGATTTTGTTTGATAATAGTATAATTCCCCATTAATGACATTGCTACTAACAAACTAAATGACAGAACAAAGATAATGCTGATCATTTTAATTTTAAAAAGTAGAGAGCAATGTTGGCCTCTGTAAAAGAGTATACTATTTAAAATATGTAGGAGACTTTATAATGCGGGGTGGACAATAATGTTGTGCCTTTTAAGACAGTAAGCATTTTATATTTAGACAGGAGTGATGTACCCTCATATCATTGAGTATACTATCTTGTCTGTGTGGGTTTCACCCCCACAACCCAAAGATGTGCAGGTTAGGTGGATTGGCCACACTAAAATTGCCCCTTAATTGGGAGAAAAAATAATTGGGTACTCTAAATTTATATTATACAAGAGTATACTATCCAATAGATACTTAAATCGTAGGCCTCTGTAACATGGAGTGCATTGATATACATGTAGAGATTCTGTGGTGTTGCTTATCAGTAGTTTGGTACATTGGTGAAGGTTCTTCACCTATGTGAATTGAATGCTATTTTGAGGCAATGTTCTTGTCTCTGAGTTAGAAGGTACAGAGTTCAAACAGTGCTGCAAACAGTCTGGATGAACAAAAAAACCGAACTCTCTCTCTGAATTCCAAGCTGACATCAATAGGATGTTCTCATCAATTGGTGGTCCCCCACACTGTGAAATCCTACTTCTATAAAGGATTGACTGGTATGATGATAGTTACAGGCATGGAAGAAGCATTCACATCACTCCACTCAGACTGTTAATCAGTCTAAGAGTCCTTCCACTACCTCACATTGTTCTTCAATGGAAAAGGGCGAAGCTATGAAACCAGCACATACCAACAATCATTAGCTGGTTGTCTCAAGCATTTATAAAGAGGACAGACGAAGAGGACAGAATTCATCACTTCATGGGCCCAGGTACGAGAAGGAAACTGCTGTCATACCAGATAATGGATGGTCAGCCAAATATTTCTGTAAGTATGACTGAGTCTGTTTCCAGCCTATGTGGTGGCATCTGCATTCTGCAGTTTGGAGAGTGTGGCCTCACTATAGGAGTCAATGTTCACAGCCTTTGTACCTTTGGTAGAACTGGTGAGTGCACATAAAGCTGCAATACAGGCTCTGGACTCCAGCTCGGAAAGACAGGTATCAATACTGGGGGAAATGGGGAACATTCCAATCTGCTCCCCTGCAGATCATTGGAACTATACGATTCCCAGCCCCAGGGAAATGACAGGATGTAATCACGTCAGCTCCCTCACCACCTTCTTAATGATGAAAGGCTAGAAACCCTGGAAGAGCAAAGGGTTTTTAGTGTCCACATTTACAAATCATTAAAGGTTAGTGCACAGATACAAAAAGTAATCAAAAGGCTGACTGAATGTTGACCTTTATCTTAAGGCAACTGAAATACAAAGGAATAGAAGTTATGCTTCAGTTGTACAGAGCCTTGGTCAGGCTCCCTTTGGAGTCTGCATTCAATATTGGGCATCACACCTCAGGAAGGATATACTGGCCTTGGAAGGGGTACGATGCAGATGAAGCAGAATGAAATCAAAGTTTAAAGTGCTAAAAGGTGGGATAGATTGCAAAACCCTCCCCTGAGTGAGAAGGTAAGGAAATGATTGAATTGAAGTATTCAAAATTATTTTTTTAATTCATACTCATTCATGGGATGGTAGTGTTGCTGATAAGGCCAGGATTTATTGCCCATCTTTAATTGCCATTGAAAAGGTGGTGGTGAGCCACCTTGTTGAACCATTACAGCCCATGTGTTGTTAAAACATCAATAGTTCAGTCAGGGACAGTTTCCAGGATTTTGACTTAATGACAGAGAAGGAGAGGACTTCCGGTTGCGGTGATGCGGAGCTAAGCCGCACGTTCGGTAGCTCCCGCTATTTTCGGTCTTTTGGGCTCTTTTAAGGGCCTGCAGCGGTACTGGGTGGACTTTTCCCCGTGTGGGAACACTTCCTCTAAGATTCTCCGCCAGTGGATGGCCTGGACTAGGAGCAGAGCGATCATAAAATCGGCTTTGGAGCAGGGAAAGGTGCGAGGCAGGAAAGGCAAGATGGTGGCAGGCGGGGAATCAGCAGCGTGGCAGCAGTGGGCGCGGGAGCAGCAGGAGCTGCTTCAGCGCTCCTTCAGGGAGCTGAAGGCAGAGATCATGGAACCGCTTAAGGCCTCCCTGGACAAGCTCATGGTGACCCAGACGGCTCAGGATGCGGAGATCCGAGAGCTTTGGCAAAAGGCCTCGGAGAGCAAGGGCGAACTCCTGGGTCTGGCAGTGAAGGTGGAGTCGCACGAGGCGCTCCACAAGAAGTGGTCAGCGAGGATGGGGGAGATGGAGAACCACGCCCATCGGAAGAACCTGAGGATTCTAGGCCTCCCAGAGGGGCTGGAAGGTTCGGATTTGGGGGCCTATGTGACTATGAAGCTGAACTCGCTAATAGGCGCGGGGTCATTCCAGGGTTCCTTGGAGCTGGAGGGTGCCCATCGGGTGGTGCTGAGGAAACCCAAGCCAAACGAGCCGCCTCGGGCGGTGCTGGTCCGTTTTCACCGCTTCGTCGACCGTGAGTGTGTGCTGAGATGGGCGAAGAAGGAGAGGAGTAGTAAGTGGGAGAATGCGGAGGTCAGGATCTACCAGGACTGGAGTGCGGAGGTGGCAAAGAGAAGGGCTGGTTTTAATCGGACGAAGGCAGTGCTCCACAAGAAGGGGGTCAAGTTTGGCCTGTTACAGCCGCACGCCTCTGGGTCACTTATAAAGACCGCCAGCTCTACTTTGACTCTCCGGAGGAGGCCTGGGCTTTCGTCCAGGCAGAGAAGCTGGACTTGAACTGAGGACTGGGGGCTGGGGAACGGTGTACACAGCTTTCTCCTCCTTGGTATCCTTTCGCTTTTATCGGTTCTATTTGATGATGTCTTTTTGCTGTTCTGCTTTTTCGCTTTTTTGGGACTGTTATCTGTTTACTTGGGCGTTTTGTCTCGTCTGTTTTTTTCACTGGTTGAGAGTTTGGGAGTGGTTCGCGGTCCTGTTGGGTCATGTGCCCGTCTTTCCCCACGTGTTGGGTCGGGGGGGGGTGGGGCTCGGGATGGAAGCGCGGGCTTCTCTCCCGCGCTGGAGGAGCAGTGGGCTCTGGCGGGGGGGGGGGGGGGGGGGGGGGGGGGGGGGGGGGGTCGGCGGTGGTTGTGTTGCGCTGGGGAGGGTCATTGGGGTGGCGGGAGCAGCTGGGGTCAGCAGGAGTCGGCTGACTTACGGAAGTACAATGGAAGCGATTACGCTGGAGACGACATAGGGGAGAAGTGGGGGGCTCGATGGAGGCCCCGATACGGGGAACCATCAGTTTGTTCCAGGGAGCATTGATGGCGGATTTCTGGGCTGGCACAGGGTAGGGGTTAGGAGGTTGAGGGACCTGTTTGTGGAGGGGAGGTTCGCGAGCTTGGGGGAGTTAGAGGGGAAGTTTGGGCTCCCCCGGGGAACATGTTTCGGTACATGCAGGTTAGGGGCATTTGCCAGGCGGCAGGTGGAGGGGTTCCCCTTGCTGCCCCCACGTGGGGTACGGGACAGGGTGCTCTCGGGGGTGTGGGTTGGAAGAGGGAGGATTTCGGACATATACCGGGTAATGCAGGAGGTAGACGAGGCCTCGGTGGAGGAACTGAAGGGTAAATGGGAAGAGGAGCTGGGTGAGGAGATTGAGGAGGGGACGTGGGCGGATGCCCTGGAGAGAGTGAATTCCTCCTCTTCCTGTGCGAGGCTTAGCCTCATACAGTTCAAGGTGCTGCATAGGGCCCACATGACTGGGACAAGGATGAGTAGGTTTTTCGGGGTCGAAGACAGGTGTGCTAGGTGCTCGGGGAGCCCAGCGAACCACGGCAATATGTTTTGGGCGTGCCCAGCGCTGGGGGAGTTTTGGAAGGGGGTAGCAAGGACAGTGTCGAGGGTGGTGGGATCCAGGGTCAAGCCAGGCTGGGGACTCGCAATTTTTGGGGTTGCAGTGGAGCCGGGAGTGCAGGAGGCGAAAGAGGCCGGTGTCCTGGCCTTTGCGTCCCTAGTAGCCCGGCGGAGGATTCTTCTTCAGTGGAAGGATGCGAGGCCCCCAAGCGTGGAGGCCTGGATCAATGATATGGCGGGGTTCATCAAATTGGAGAAGGTGAAATATGCCCTGGGGGGATCAGTACAAGGGTTCTTTAGGCGGTGGCAGCTTTTCCTGGACTTCCTGGCGGAACGGTAGGGAAATAGGCCGGCGGGGGGGGGGGTTTGGTTCGGTGGGAGGGAGAACTGTGTACATGGGTTTGTTGGATGTGGCGGGTGTTATCGCTTCCCTTTTTGTTGTTTGCTTTTTTGTTTTGTTTTTGTAGTTGCTTTTGTAGTTGGGTGGGCAGGGGATTTCAACACGGTGCTGGATCCGCCACTGGATCGATCCAGGTCCAGGATGGGTAGGAGGCCAGCGGCGGCTAAGGTGTTGAGAGGGTTTATGGACCAGATTGGAGGGGTGGATCCATGGAGGTTTGTGAGGCCGAGGGACAGGGTATTTTCATACTTCTCCCATGTGCATAAGGCCTAGTCCTGGATTGATTTTTCATTATGAGTAGGGCGCTGATTGCAAGGGTGGAGGATGCTGAGTATTCGGCAATAGCCATTTCTGACCTCGCCCCGCACTGGGTGGACCTCGAGCTGGGGGAGGAGAGAGACCAGCGCCCGCTTTGGCGCTTGGAGGTGGGGCTGCTGGCGACGAGGAGGTGGGCGGGCGGGTTCGAGGATGTATCGAGAGGTACCTGGAGGCCAATGACAATGGGGAGGTCAGAGTGGGGACGTCTGGGAGGCGCTGAAGACGGTGGTTAGGGGGGAGCTGATCTCCATTCGAGCCCACAGGGAGAGGAGAGAGCAGAGAGAGAGGGAGAGACTGGTGGGGAGATGGTGAGGGTGGACAGGAGATACGCGGAGCCTCCGGAGGAGGAGGAGGGATTGCTGAGGGAGCGGCCTAGTCTCCAGGCTGAGTTCGACTTGCTAACCACCAGAAAGGCGGAGGCTCAGTGGAGGAAGGCACAGGGAGCGGTTTATGAATATGGGAGAAGGCGAGCAGGATGCTGGCACACCAGCTCCGTAAGCGGGATGCGGCCAGGGAGATTGGTGGAGTTAAAGATAGGGGAGGAAATGTGGTGCACAGGGGGGTAGACATTAATGGGGTCTTCAGGGACTTTTATGAGGAACTGTATCGGTCCGAACCCCCAGCGGAGGAGTGGGGGTTGGGGCGCTTTTTGGACCGGCTGAGATTCCCGAGGGTGGAGGAGGGACAGGTGGAGGGACTGGGGGCGCCGATTGAGCTGGAGGAGCTGGTCAAAGGGAAAGGAAGCATGCAGTCGGGCAAGGCGCCGGGGCCGGATGGGTTCCCGGTAGAATTCTATAAGATGTATGCAGACCTGTTGGGCCCCCTGTTGGTTAGGACCTTCAACGAGGCAAGGGAAGGGGGGGCTCTGCCTCCGACGATGTCTCGGGCGCTGATTTCCTTGATCCTTAAGTGGGACAAGGATCCCCTGCAGTGTGGGTCATACAGGCCGATCTCACTCTTAAATGTAGACGCCAAGCTGTTGGCAAAGATTTTAGCCACGAGGATAGAGGACTGTGTGCCGCAGGTTATCCACGAGGATCAAACGGGGTTTGTGAAGGGGAGGCAGCTGAACACTAACATACGGAGGCTCCTGAATGCTATAATGATGCCGGCGGTAGAAGGGGAGGCGGAGATAGTGGTGGCGTTGGACACGGAGAAGGCCTTTGATAGGGTTGATTGGGGGTACTTGTGGGAGGTGCTGGAAAGGTTCGGGTTTGGGGAGGGGTTTGTCAAGTGGGTGAGGCTGTTATATGAGGCCCCGATGGCGAGCGTGGCCGCGAAAAGGAGGAGGTCGGAGTATTTTCAGTTATACCGAGGGACGAGGCAGGGGTGTCCCTTGTCCCCCCTGCTTTTTGCGCTGGCAATTGAACCCCTGGCCATGGCGTTGAGGGAGTCGAGGAACTGGAGCGGGCTGGTGCGGGGCGGGGAGGAACACCGAGTGTCGCTCTATGCGGATGACCTATTGCTGTATGTGGCGGACCCGGTGTGGGGAATGCCGGAGGTGATGAGGATTCTCCGGGAATTTGGGGATTTCTCGGGGTACAAGCTCAACTTGGGGAAGAGCGAGCTGTTCGTTGTACACCCGGGGGAACAGGAGGGGGGGATTGGTAGGCTCCCACTAAAAAGGGCGGAGAGGAGCTTCAGATACTTGGGGGTCCAGGTGGCCAGGAGCTGGGGGGCCTTGCATAAGCTTAACCTCACGAGGCTGGTGGAGCAGATGAAGGAGGAGTTCAAGAGATGGGACATGTTGCCGCTGTCTCTGGCGGGTAGGGTGCAATCAGTCAAGATGACGGTGCTCCCGAGATTTCTGTTCCTGTTCCAGTGCCTCCCCATCCTTATCCCGAAGGCCTTTTTCAGGCGGGTTAACAGGAGCATTACGGGGTTTGTATGGGCGCATGGGACCCCGAGGGTGAGAAGGGTGTTCTTGGAGCGGGGCAGGGATAGGGGGGGCTGGCGCTGCCCAACCTCTGTGGGTATTATTGGGCTGCCAACGCAGCGATGGTGCGTAAGTGGGTAATGGACGCGGAAGGGGCAGCATGGAAGAGGATGGAGATGGCATCCTGTGTGGGCACGAGCCTGGAGGCGCTGGTAACGGTGCCGCTGCCGCTCCCTCCAACGAGGTATACCACGAGCCCGGTGGTGGCGGCTACCCTCAAAATTTGGGGGCAATGGAGACGGCACAGGGGGGAGGTGGGGGCCTCAAAGAGGTCCCCGATACGGGGGAACCACCGGTTTGTCCCGGGGAGAATTGATGGCGGGTTCCTGAGTTGGCACAGGGCAGGTGTTAGGAGGTTGAGGGACCTGTTTGTAGACAGAATGTTTGCGAGCCTGGGTGAGCTGGAAGGGAAGTTCGGGCTCCCCCCGGGAACACCTTTAGGTACATGCAGGTAAGGGCGTTTGTCAGGCGGCAGGTGGCGGAGTTCCCTCTGTTGTAGCCGCGTGGGTTCCAGGACAGGGTGCTCTCGGGGGTGTGGGTTGGAGAGGGGAGGATCTCGGCAACGTACCAAGTGATGCAGGAGGTAGACGAGGCCTCGGTGGAGGAGCTGAAGGGTAAATGGGAGGAGGAGCTTGGTGAGGAGATTGAGGAGGGGACATGGGCGGACGCCCTAGGAAGGGTGAACTCCTCCTCTTCTTGTGCGAGGCTTAGCCTCATACAGTTTAAGGTGCTGCATAGGGCACACATGACCGGGACAAGGGTGAGCCGGTTCTTTGGGAGTGAGGACAGGTATATTAGGTGCTCAGGGAGCCCAGCAAACCATGCCCATATGTTCTGGGCATGCCCAGTGCTGCGGGAATTTTGGAAGGGCGTAACAAGGACGGTGTCGAGGGTGGTAGGATCCAGGGTCAAACCAGGCTGGGGGCTCGCAATATGTGGGGTTGCAGAGGAGCCGGGAGTGCAGGAGGTGAAAGAGGCCGGCGTTCTGGCCTTTGCGTCCCTAGTCGCCCGGCGGAGGATTCTTCTTCAGTGGAAGGATGCGAGACCTCCAAGCGTGGAGGCCTGGATCAACGATATGGCGGGGTTTATTAAATTGGAGAGGGTGAAATTTGCCCTAAGGGGATCGGTGCAGGGGTTCTTCAGGAGGTGGCAGCCATTCCTTGATTTCCTGGCAGAACAGCAGAAATAAGGCCGGCAGCAGCAGCAACCCGGCGGGGAGGGGCGTCCCTTTGTTTTGGGCTGAAGGGACGTGTATATTTGATTTTTGCTAATGTCGGGCGTTAATTTATTTCTTTTTTTTGTATACATGGGGGGGGGGGTTATTCTTTCTGTTCTTAGTATTTTCTGTTCTTGATATTTTGTGAAAATTTGAATAAAATTTTTTTTTTTTTAAATGACAGAGAAGGAATGGCAATATAGTTCCAAACCAGAATGGTGCCTTACCTGGAGGAGAAATTTCAGGTGGTGGTGCTCCCAGATGCCTGCTATGTTATCCTTTTAGGTGGTAGAGGTTGAGGCTTTGGAAGTTAGATTTAGAGGGGCTATTTCCTCTAGTGTGCAGATCGAGTGGAAGGAGCACAATCTTAAAACTAAAGCTAGGTCATCCAGGAGTAAAATCAGGAAGCACTTTTTCATACAAGCATAAGGGAAAATGCCCAAAAGGTTGTCTCTGCTGGGTCAAAGTTTTTAAGACCGAGCTTTTTAGCAGGTAAGGGTATCAAGGAATAGGGTTCAAAGGCAGGTAAATGAAGTGAAATTGGATTCAGTTGAATCCAACTGAATAGCAGAACAGTCCTGAGGGACTGGATGGTCTAATCCTGTTCTTATGTTTCAACCTAGCCAATACTAACCATGGTTCCAGAAAGCCAGTTGGGCCAGATTACCTCAGCAGAAACTGACTGTGCAAATAATGACACTGGTTTCAGAGCAAAACAGAGCAGACTCCAACATTAATCACCAGTTTTCCCTGGTTCCAGTTTGCAACCATTTGAAAAAAGTACATACGTAGGGTGCTGCTTTTCAAGATTTCAGAGTTGTTTTAGAGCTTGCCATCTGCTATATAATTCCAGTTATAAATTCCAGCTGTCTAGGATTGCATTATATTAACAAGGGTGATCATAGTGCAAGCCTATCCAAGGGGAAGGAGTCTGCACAGAGAGACTAACCAGCACAGGCAGAGAATGAAAATGAGGTCAAAACATTTGATGAGCGGAAAGAATGAAAGTCAGATATTATGTCATATTATTGCATAACATAAAACTCACAGAATCAAACTCCAGCCTTTCTAACATACTTGCATTGCTTTTTATTCCCTCTTTACATTTTCCCCTCTCTCAACTCTTTAAAGGCTATGATTATGTTTGGTGCATATGTCCTTCGGGAGTCACTCAAGTGGCCATTTGTCATGAGAGTTTAGGCTCTTGGTTGCTATCAGCAGGTGATTCAACATCTGAGCCCAATCCCCATTCAGCATCTACGTAATTCCAGCATATTCTGAAATTGAAATCTGCTTGATTTCCCCCCCCTTCCCTATGGAATGTCTTTGGCCATCTTCTTTAACTTTCCACTTAGGTGTGTTCCAGGCTATGACGCACCTATAAGAAAGTCACTAGAAAAAAAAAGGACATTTCTGTTCCCTGATCCAAGATGCTAAGTATAGCTATAGCACTCCCACTGGTGCACTACCTGTGATCAGCATACATTTATATATTTCCATTACATGCAGCAGAATGGCTTCCCCAAAAGAGCATGGGTGATTCTCACAGATAGAGGTGACCCAATTATAATATGCAGTTATTCAATTTGGCGGGTGGTGGGGGGAAATGGACAGAAAAATGGCAAATAGAATTTAATCCTGAAATGTGTGAGGTGATGCATTTTGGGCACTGGGGAAATCTCCTGGTTTCCTATATGGCTAGTCCGGTTCCACCGTTAACGTAGAAAAATCATGCAAGGTGATTCACAATGATTTAAGATCATTTGTATACCAAATCAAGAAGGGAAATGGGAGTGGTGATCAACAAATCGAGTTTTGAGGACGAGCCTAAAAGAGTAGGGGAGTTTCAGTGAGGGTACCTCAGATTGTAGGCCCAAGGCAGGAAACATGCAATCAATGGTGCAGCAAAGAATGGGGCGATGCCAAAGAGGAATGGCGTTTGAGGAAGAGGGGACCTTTGGAGGTTACAAAAATGGAGAGGCATGGACTTGGATTGAATTTGAAACTTTCCTGGTCTGAATGCGTTAATTACTCACTGTCTTAATCACATACATTATTATTGGAGTTCTGTACCACTTGAATTTAATTCTATTTTTTCTCAGAGAACCCTACATAACGCCATTTTGCTCTTCACAGGAGTAATTGCTGACTGCTGTATACTACCCTCTGCATGCTTCAGACAAGATCAAGAACCCAAAATAACGTTGAAACTTATATCCTAGCATTCAATGGTACAGCAGTAACTCATGCAACTAGCTCTTTTTTTACATAATAATGTAATTTCAGAATTGATTATTAAGTTAATTTATTTATTATTATTTAGAATTTCACTGTGTTAATTATTAGATCACTGAGCTGTGAAATTATCATTCCCAGCCAGATAATACTTTCCCTTTTGTTTATTTCGCTAATGCCTTGCATGTATAATTTCACAAAGGAAATGTTTCATATTTGCAAATTTTGGTATTTAGCAATTTTTAAAAAATTTAACTAACACAACCCTACAATATAACTCTTGCAATTAACAAATATGCTGGAAATGCACAGTAATTCAATAAACTCTGTAAAGACTAAAAACTTGGTATGTACCATGTCCAATGTTTCCTGCAGTTTCTAATACTTGAAATTATTCTTTTTTTTGGATTTTCTTTTATTTGTTTATGTGATGTGGGCTTCGCTGGGTAGCTATGCATTTATTTCCCATCCCTAATTGCCCTTGTTCAGAGGGCACTTAAGAGTCACCCACATTGCTGTGGTTCTGGAGTCACACATAGGCCAGACCAGGTAAGGGTGGCAGCCGGATGGGTTTTAACAACAATCGACTATAGTTTCATGGTTAGACTTTGAATTCCAGACCTTCTTTTAACTTTTAAATTCAAATTTCACCACTTGTGGCGGTGGGATTCAAATCCAGATCCCCAGATTTACAGGTCCAGTGATATCATCACTATGCCACCATCTCCCCATAAATACATGAAAGCCAACTGTAACATCTCTTCCTCTTAAGAGAAAAAAATTAAGAGTTATTCTTCTTCCTTCAACAACAAGGTCAAAGGGGCGGCACGTGGCACAGTGGTTAGCACTGCAGCCTACGGCGCCGAGCACCCCGGTTCAAATCCCATCATCCGGGTCACTGTCCGTGTGGAGTTTGCACATTCTCCCCGTGTCTGTGTGGGTTTCACCCCCACAACCCAAAGATGTGCAGGTTAGGTGGATTGGCCATGCTAAATTGCCCCTTAATTGGATAACAAAAATTGGGTACTCCAATTTTAAAAATACGAGGTCAAACCCTTTCAGAGATACCTGTATTTGATGGCCTGATTAATGATCTAACGTGAATGTAGGAGGTGTGATCAGTACGTTTGCAGATCACACAAAAATCGGTGGAGTGGTACAAATGAGGAGGAAAGCCTTAGATTACAGGATGATGTAGACAAGTTGGTTAAATGGGTTTCCCCAAAACAGCATGGGGTTCTCACAGATAGAGATGTGACAATTATAATATGCAACTGTTGAAGTTGGGGGGGGGGGTTAGAGGGGCAGAAAAACGGCAAATTGAATTTAACCCTGAAAACTGTGAGGTAATGAATTTTGGGAGGGCGAACAAGCACGGGAATATACAATGAATGGTAGGACCCCCAGGAAGTACAGTGCATCAGAGAGACCTTGGTGTACATGTCGATAGATCGCTGAAGACAGCAGGACAGGTAGATAAGGTGGCTAAGAAGGCATAATACAGGGAGCTGGTAGGAGGGCTGGGGGCCCCGATCGGGTTGGAAGAGATAGTGGAGGGTCTGAAGGCCATGCAGGCGGGTAAAGCCCCGGGGCTAGACGGATACCCAGTGGAGTTTAATAATAAGTTCTCTGGGATATTGGGACCGGTGTTGATGAGGATGTTCAATGAGGCAAGGGAAAGAGGGGTGCTGCCCCCGACAATGTCACAGGCCACAATTTTGCTGATTCTGAAGCGGGACAAGAACCCGGAGCTGTGTGGGTCCTCCAGGCCGATATCCCTGTTGAATGTGGATGCCAAATTGCTGGCCAAAATGTAGTCCTCCAGGATTGAGGATTGTGTTCCGGACGTTATTGGGGAAGACCAGACGGAGTTTGTTAAGGGTAGGCAGTTGGTGGCCAATGTAAGAAGGTTGTTAAACGTGATCATGATTCCCCTGGAAGGTAGGGAAGGCAGGTAGTGATCACAATGGATGCAGAAAAGGCTTTTGATGGGCAGAATGGGATTATCTGTGGGAGGTACTGGGACGGTTCGGATTTGGGCGGGGCTTTATTGACTGGGTCAGGTTTCTGTATCAGGCTCCTGTGGCAAGCGTACGGATGAATAGGACAACATCGGACTATTTTAGACTGCACCGGGGGACGAGACAGGGATGCCTCCTCTCCCCACTGTTGTTCGCGTGAGCTACAGAGCCATTGGCAATTGCTCTGAGAGCCTCAAGGGGCTAGTCCGGGGGTGGTGGAGCACAGAGTCTCGCTTTATGCAGACAACCTGCATCTGTATGTATCAGACCCAATAGAGGGGATGGAAGAAATCATGAGGATTCTAGGGGATTTTGGCCGGTTTTCAGGGTATAAGCTAAATAGGGGAAAAGTAAGATGTTTGCGGTCCAGGTGAGGGGACAGGAGAGGCGATTGGGGGAGCTACCATTTAGATTAGTTGGGGGGAAGCTTCAGGTACCTTGGCATTCAAGTGGCGCGGGAATGGGACCGGCTGCATAAATTAAATCTGGTCCGACTAGTAGGCCAAATGAAGGACGATTTTCAGAGGTGGGACGCGCTTCCGTTGTCACTGGCTGGGAGGGAGCAGACGGTGAAGATGACAGTCCTCCCGAGATTCCTGTTTGTGTTTCAATGTCTCCCCATCTTTATTCCGCGGTCCTTTTTTAAACGGGTCAACAAAGTCATCACCGGCTTTGTTTGGGCGGCAAAACCCCGCGAGTGAGGAAGGTAATGCTTGAGCGGAGTCGGGGAGAGGGCAGGCTGGTACTGCCAAATTTTAGTAGCCATTATTGGGCAGCGAATATAGCCATGATCAGGAAGTGGGTGGTGGGGGAGGGGTCGGCATGGGAATGTATGACGGCGGCTTCATGCAAGGGCACCAGTCTGGGGCCTTGGTAACTGCGCCTCTGCCGTTCCCGCCGGCACGGTACTCCACCAGCCCCGCGGTGGTGACGGCCCTGAGAGTCTGGGGGCAATGGAGGAGACATGTGGGAGCAGAGGGAGCATTGGTCTGGTCCCCAATCTGTAATAATCACCGGTTTGCCCCGGGAAGTATGGATGGGGGGGTCCTGGATATGGCTGAGAGCAGGGATTGAGAGGATGGGGGATATGTTTATAGAGGGGAGCTTTCCAAGTATGAGGGCGCTGGAGGAGATGTTTGGGTTGGCGAGGGGAAACAAATTCAGGTATCTGCAGGTACGGGACTTCCTACGTAAACAGGTGTCAACCTTCCCGCTCCTACCGCTAAGGGGGATTCAGGACAGGGTAGTTTCCAGAGGGTGGGTAGGAGAAGGAAGCGTCTCGGACATTTACAAGGAATTTATGGGGTCAGAGGAGATGCAGACAGAGGAGCTGAAGCGCAAGTGGGAGGAGGAACTAGGAGGAGAGATAGAGGATGGTCTATGGGTGGACACGTTGAGTAGAGTCAACGTGTCCACAACATGTGTCAGGCTCAGCCTGATACAATTCAAGGTTGTTCATTGGGCTCACATGACAGTGGCCCGGAAGAGCAGATTCTTTGGGGTGGAAGACAGGTGTGCTAAATGTGCGGGAGGAGCAGTGAACCATGTCCACATGTTCTGGCCATCCCAAAGCTTAGGGGATGTTTGCAGGGGTTTGCAGATGGCATGCCCATGAAGTTAAAAACAAGGGTGGCGCTGAGTCCAGAGGTGGCGATTTTCAGGGTGCCGGTAGACCCGGGAATCCAGGAGGAGAAAGAGGCAGACGTTCTGGCCTTTGCTTCCCTGGTCGCCCGGAGATGGATACTATTGGCATGGAGGGACCCAAAGCCCCCGAAGTCGGAGACCTGGCTATTGGATCTGGCTAGCTTTCTCTGTTTGGAGAAAATCAAGTTTGCCTCGAGAGGATCACTGTTAGGGTTCGCCCGGCGGTGGCAACTGTTCGTCGACATCTTCGCAGAAAATTAATCGTCAGCGGAAGGGGGGGGAGGGGGTTAGTTTAGCTTAGAGTAGGGGGCTAATAAAGGTGGGACCTGTAAGGGAGGGAGACGGCTTTTGCACTATGTTTATAGTTTCATGTACATTGTTTATTTTTTTGTTGTTATAATACCAAAAGTACCTCGATAAAATGTTTATTAAAAAAAAAGAAGGCATACATAATAGAGCATTACAGCAGGGAGGTTATGATGGAACTGTATAATACACTGGTTCGGCCACAGCTGGTGTACTCTGTGCGGTTCTGGTCACCGCATTATATGAAGGAAGTGATTGCACTGGAGAGTGTGCAGATGAGATTTACCAGGATATTTCCTGGGCTGAAGCTTTTCAGCGATGAAGAAAGACTGGATCGGCTGGGGTTGTTTTCTGTGGAACAGAGAAGGCTGAGGGGGAGGGATCCCAATTGAGGTGTATAAAATTCTGAGGGGCATGGATAGGGTAGATAGGGAAAAATCTTTTCCCCTTAGCGGAGGAGTCAATAACCAGGGGGCATAGATTTAAGGTAATGGACAGAAGGTTTATATGAGATGCAAGGAAAAGCTTTTTCACCCAACTGGAGCTCATTGACTAAAATGGTGGTCGAGGTGGGAACCCTCACAACATTTAGAAGTATTTAGATGAAGGGCGGCACAATGGCGCAGTGGTTAGAACTGCTGCCTCACGGTACCGAGGTCTTGGGTTCAATCCCAGCCCCGGGTCACTATCCACGTGGAATTCGCACATTCTCCCCGTGTCTGTGTGGGTCTCATTCCCACAACCCAAAAAGATGTGCAGAGCAAGTGGATTGGCCACGCTAAATTGGCCCTTAATTGGAAACATTTTTGAAAAATGTATTTAGATGAGCACTTGAAGTGCCATCACATGCAAGGATATATAGTCCATGTACTGGAAAATAGGATTAGGGTAAATAGGTGCTTGATGGCCAGCACGGACACAATGGGCCGAAGGGCCTCTTTCCATACCGTAAAAGCTGTATGACTCTCTCTGCATGACTCTATGATTTAGAAGCTGGTCTGAATTTAACAGCCTTACTCGAGAAACGAGACACGATTGCTTTAAATGTCGTACATTCTTTCAAACACACACACACGCACATATATATCCTAGACAGAACTAAAGTTTAGGGTTGGGTTGCCTGTGGTATCTGGTGTAATCATTGGTAGACATGTTTTGACTACCAAGCTATCTGTCATGCAAAAACCATCAGATAAGTCTTGCTCCACCCACGCCAGCTACTTTTGCAGAATAAATAAAAAGTAAACTCGTTTCGTTTGTCGAACTAACTTGCACGAGTCAGAAAATGCAAATTGGCAAGTTAATGAGTGGGTGGAAGTCGCGAAAGTTCAGCCCTGCAAAAGTACAAACGTCTGCTTTTTCATTTGCTTCAACAGTTGAGAGGCGTGTCGGTGTTTGAGAGCGGCCTTGAGGCAGCAGCAAATATTTGGTTTCTCTTCCACGCCGACTCGACAACTGGGATTAATTTTTAGTTAGACCAAGTCACCTCCCCCACCTCACCAAACTGCCACAGGACATTTTAGAAACATAAATGAATTATAAATGGAATGCGAAATTGGGTGGATATTATTTCTGTATCCCTGACAGGCCATAATTAGAGATCGATTTATTCGGCAACACTCTCTTAAGTTTCTTGTTCTCACGGGTTCTCGCAGTTTGTGTTTTTCTACTTTCAGCAAGAATGCATTGTAAGGGAGATTGTTTTGTTTCCTGTCCCCTCCTACTCAATTTTCTATACACCAAAACAAAATTAATAATATGGCCGCTGAAGCTAAGCATTCAGCCGAGTACTTCTAGATTAAAATAGAGGTAAAAAGAAAATGCTGAAAATCCTCGGCAGATTTATCTGGAAAAAGAAATAGCGTTCACGTTTCAAGTTAAATATTCTTAGTACACTTCCTCTATTAAAATAAATAAACAAAGCTCAAGTTCAACCATGCAAGTGTGTGTCGACAGAATTAACAGCATTGGTTAAATAAAACCTACCCCAATTTAGTGGCTTGATTAAAAAAAGATGTATACATGCAATGTGGCACTCAGCCAAAGTGAGTCCAGAAACCCAAGGGTGTCTATTCTTTACTCAGCTAGCTAGCCTCAGCTACAGTAGTGACAGCAACATATTACAACAACTTGACTTTGTATAGAATGTTTAACATTGCAAAACACCCAAGTTTCTTTGCTAAAGTAATCTATAAGAATATGGGAGGAAGATTAGAGGAAGTGGTCACCTCTTCCGTTGAAATAGATTTTGACCAAGTCTCTGAAAATAGGGTGAGATGTGGCATGGTAGGGGGCTTCTGGGAGGGTCTTCCAATGCTGGGACATCATATACCAATGGAGGGAGGAACTGCACAAAATTGCAGGGCAAGTCAATAACCTTGAATGGTTCAACAGAAAAGAATTGAGATCAGGATGCTGCCGTATTGGGAACCCGTGAATATCAGGGACGGTGATCTGTAAACTGGATTTAATGCAAGTTACAATGTGACTAATGGAATTCAGAATGAGCTCGAATTTGTGTATGGTAGAACTTTGCGACATCAGCTAATAGTATGTTGAAGAAGCCAAGCCTTGAAGTGACAAAGACATAATTAGTTTCAGCATCTACAGGCAATGGAGAGGAAAAATGCAGCCTTCAGAATTCCCACTCCTTATCATTATCCAATGACCCTGTGGAAGTACATGTGTACACATGCTGGGGTAGCTTCACAGTTGAACTAGCTATTGATGTTCATTGTCCAGGCTTACACATAAAGATATGTTGTAATTTGAGTACTGTCTCCTCACCCACTTTTGATTATATCCCAGTTACTGCCTTCAAGAGAATCAAGAAGAGAATAAAACATAACAGAACCTATGGTAGAAGAAAGACTGGCTCCAGTCTTTACTCAGTGAATGAGCAATGAATTGTAACAGCCCTCACAATTTTTAAAAAATAAATTTAGAGTATCCAATTTTTTTTCCATTAAGGAGCAATTTAGCATCACCAATCCACCTACTCTGCACATCTTTTTGGGTTGTGGGGGTGAGACCCATGTAGACACGGGGCGAATGTGCAAACTCGACACGCACAGTGACCCAGGGCCGGGATCAAACCCGAGTCCTCAACGCTGTGAGGCAGCAGTACTAACTACTGTGCCACCGTGCTTAAAAGCCCTCAAAACTGATTTAGAATTTTCTAGCATGATATTAGGAACAGGAGTATGTAATTTGGCTCTCTGAGCCTATTCCATCCACCATTCAACAAGATGATAACTGATCTGCAACCTTCATATATTATGATCTGTTTGGAGACACAGGGCCATAACATCCTCGAAGTGGCAATCAATCAGCATTGGATTGCCACTCTGTGCCCAAGTACCGTGGGCAGCATGGTAGCACAGTGGTTAGCACTATTGCTTCACAGTGCCAGGGTCCCAGGTTCAATTCCTGGCTTGGGTCACTGTGCGGAGTCTGCATGTTCTCCCCGTGTCTGCGTGGGTTTCCTCCGGGTTCCTCCCACAAGTCCCGAAAGACGTGCTGTTAGGTAATTTGGACATTCTGAATTCTCCCTCTGTGCAGCCGAACAGGCGCTGGAATTTGGCGACTAGGGGAGTTTCATAGTAACTTCAGTGTTAATGTAAGCCTACTTACGACAATAATAATAATTATTATGTTGTTTGGCAAGCAAGTTGTCCTGTGTTGCAGCATCACTAGGTTGAAACCTCATTTTTCACCATGCCTGGTATTGCTCCTGGCATGCCTTCCTGCATTGAACCAGGGTTGATCCTCTGGCTAATGATAGAGTGGGGGATATGCTGGGCTATAAGGTTACAGATTGTGGCTGAGTACAATTCTCCTGCCGCTGATGGTCCACAGCATCTCATAGATGTCCAGTCTTGAGTTGCTAGATCAGCTCTGAATCTATCCCGATTAGCACGATGGTAGTTCCACAAAACATGAAGGATGGTGTCCTCAATGTGGAGACGGGACTTCATCTTCAAAGGGACTGTGCTGTGGTCATTCTTACTGATACTGTCATGGACAGATGCACCTGCGGCAGGCAGGTTGGTGAGGATGAGGTCCAGTATGTTTTTCCCTCTTGCTGGTTCCCTCACCACCTGCCCAGTCTGGCAGTTATGTCCTTTAGGACTCAGCCAGTTCGGTCACTAGTGGTGCTACCGAGCCACTCTTGGTGATGGGAGATTGAAGTTTCCCACCAGAGTACATTCTGTGCCCATGCCACTCTGTTCAACATGGAGGAGTACTGGTTCATTAGCTGAGGGTGGACGGTTCATGGTTATCAGAGGAGGTTTCCTCGCCCACGTTTGACCTGAAGCCATGAGACTTCATGGGGTCTGGAGTCAATGTGTGGTAGTCACCATTGATGTATATATTAGGTGATTTGTGGTAAGGCCCTGTACTACAGGTATGGGGGTAGTTCCCTGCCTGCTGGCTCCGCCCAGTAGGCGGAGTATAAATATGTGTGCTCCTCATACAGCAGCCATTTCGCCAGCTGCTATAGGAGGCCACACACCTTAGTGTATTAAAGCCTCGATTGCATTCAACTCTCGTCTTTGTGTAATAGATCGTGCATCACAATGTTGAGGGCAACTTCCTCTTGACTGTATACCACTGTGCCGCCACCTCTGCTGGATATGTCCTGTCCCATTGGCAAGGTGATCGTGGTGTCTGGGACATTATATGTAAGGTATGATTCTGCCAGTATGACTATGTTTGGCTGATGCTTGACTAGTTTGTGCGACAGCTCTCCCAATTTTGGCATAAACTCCCAGATGTTTGTCAACAGGGCTGGGTTTGTCTTTGCCATTTCAAATGCCTAGGTGGATGCGGGGTGGTCTGTTCATTTTGTTCTTTTTTATTGACTTTGTAGTGAATTGATACAACTGAGTGATTTTCTAGACCATTTAAGGGTCAATCACATTGCTGTGGATCTGTAGTCACATGTAGGCCAGACCAGGTGAGGACTATAGATTTCCTTCTCCAAAAGGACATTCTTGAACCATCTGGGTTTTTTGACAATTGACAATAGTTTCATGGTCATCATTAGACTTTCCAGGAAATTCCAGGAAATTCCAGGAAATCCAATATATTTATTGGATTAAATTTCCACCGTCTTCCGTGGCGGGATTCAAACCTGGGTCCCCAGAGCATTACCTGGGCCTCTGGGTCACCAGCCCAGTAACAATAACACCACGCCACCGCCTCATGGAGCTACCAACGGCTCCTGGGCTTCTCTGCCCCAAACTACATGGAGCAACCAGTAAGCCCTGGGCTTCTCTGAGCCAATGACACCAAGAAATTACTACCCTTCAGCCTCCTGCTCCCGACGCTCCCATTGTTGCTCTGAGGCTTATGCTGCTGCACTCTCTCCCCATATGGGCTTGTTTCAGTGCCCAAAAACTCTGATCACTGAACAACTCGGAACCATGGATGTATGGCCCATCACCTCTACCAAATCTCTGCACTTGCACCAGAGTCTCAGATATGCCAAGAGTTGGAGTCTTCAGCCCCGAAAACACACCGTGAACCCAGGAATACAGATTTCCTCACCGTGTGCTATTGGCTGTGCAGACAGAGATACCTGGACAGAGTAAAGAGTGCAGCTGCAAGGCGTCTTGTTTTAAGGAGTCCTGTTCAAGGGACTGCTGGGAACATCAGTATGTAGAATTTTCTGCCTGAAATTATGTCACTCCCCTTTCCGGTGTTCCTGGATCCTCTTGCACTGTTTCTATGTTGGAGGGCCCACATTCTTGCTGATTTCCTTGGTCACTTCTGTCCACTCCTATTTGGTTGGAGAGCTGGTCTACTTCCGCCCAACTTTTTGAAAGGTTACTTCACTGCAGTCTTCAGGTCCTGCAACAGGATTTCCAACTAACTACATTTGCAGTTGCTACAGCCTCCCCATGCCTGGGTGCCTTTAATTAGATATCCTTCAGCAAATTTTGGGCGCAAGATTCCACCCAGCCTTCCCTGATTGGTTGGGGTACTTGGAAATGGGATTCTAAAGCCATGGCTCAGTTAAAGAGGCTGTAGAGTCCAATGGGCTCCCAAATCACTCATGATCCTGCCATTTGGCAGGAACTAAGTTGTCAAAATTCTACCCATAAATACTGTGGTTAGAAAAGTAAGTCAGAGCTGGGTACTCTGGCGAGTGCTGTTGACTGAGGTGCTATTTTCCAGCATGTGCAGTGTTGCAATAGTCCTATTAAGGGACGTTTTGCAAAGTCATATTTTGATTTTCAGTTCGAGGGAGACACTGTTCGACTAGCTGCTGGGGCAAACCTCCTGCCTCATGTGGCTGCCTGCAAATGACTAGGCAAAGGTATTTACCCCTGCTAATGTGAATAGCACAGTTAACATTGGCTGGATGCAGAGATCTTGGAATTGTTCAGGCAATACAAAATTGCCCATCCTGATCCCTGCAGCCAGTTTTGGGGCTTATTTTAGTCCCCAATGTGCGCTTATAATTGGCTCAAGCTTTCCATTCTCTTTGCTGGAGGATAATATGGAAGCAAGCACTATAAGGGGGAACACATGACTTGGGAGCAGGTCATTTGGCCCTTCGATCTTGCTATGCCATTCAATATGATCATAGCTGATCTGGTCTCAGCTCCACCTTCCTGTCTGCCCCCCTAACCCTCAAGTCCCTTTTCTGTCAAAAATCTATTCAATTAAGTCGTGAAATTTAAAGACCCAGCCTGCACTACTTATTGGATAAGAGAATTCCACAGACTAACAATCCCCAAAATATATATTTCCTTCATCTTGGTCTTATTCTTAAACAATGCCCCCCTAGTTGTAGTCTCCCACATGAGGAAACATCCTTCCAGTATCTACCCTATCCAGTTCCCTCCGGATCTTATATTTCGATAAAATCACCTCCCATTCTTCCAAACTGCAATGGGTATAGGCCCAACCAGTTCAACCTTCTTCAAAGAATAAACTCTTCATTCCAGGAAAGAGTCGCGTGGACCTTCTCTGAACTGCTTCGAAAGCAATTATGTCTACTTTTTCAAATAAGGAGTTCAAAACTGTATGCAGTATTAAGACCATAAGACCATAAGACATAGGAGTGGAAGTAAGGCCATTCGGCCCATCGAGTCCACTCCGCCATTCAATCATGGCTGATGGGCATTTCAACTCCACCTACCAGCATTCTCCCCGTAGCCCTTAATTCCTCGCGACATCAAGAATTTATCTATCTCTGCCTTGAAGCCATTTAGCGTCCCGGCCTCCACTGCACTCCGCGGCAATGAATTCCACAGGCCCACCACTCTCTGGCTGAAGAAATGTCTCCGCATTTCTGTTCTGAATTTACCCCCTCTAATTCTAAGGCTGTGCCCACGGGTCCTCGTCTCCTCGCCTAACGGAAACAGTTTCTTTGCGTCCACCCTTTCTAAGCCATGTATTATGTATTATCTTGTAAGTTTCAAAGATGTGGTCTCACCTAGGCCCTGTACAGCTGCAGTAAAACTCCCCCATCTTTATATTCCATTCCCCTATGACAGCTGTTAGGCTAATTGGCCTATAGTTGCCTGCTTTCTGCGTCCCTCCTTTCTTGAATAAAGGGGTTACATTTGCTATGTTCTAATCCGCTGGAACCTTTCCAGAATCTATAGAATTTTGGAAGATTATAACCAATGCATTTACTATCAGTGCTGCCACGTCTTTTAAGTCCCTAGGGTGCAGGCCATCTGTTCCTGGGGAATAACAGTAAAGATGTTTTTTTAAAACTGGGACGATATTGTAACGTTCCATTGCTCTCCGATTTTCCTATTAACATGATGCATTACTGAGACATGGGGCTGGATTTATTATTTCAATTACTATTTTAAGCTTTACCAGAGCCCCTCATAGCTCAAGTTAAATTTCCATTAAAATATATCCCAATGTCCATTCACACTGACAAAATAAAGGAGTGACGGGAACAATTAAAAATAAAACTTGCTCAGGATAGGATAACTCCTTTTTAAAAACATTTTGAGTACCCAATTCTTTTCTTCCCAATTAAGGGGCAATTTAGCGTGGCCAATCCACCTATCCTGCCTCTCTTTGAGTTGTGGGGGTGAGACCCACGTAGACACAGAGAGAATGTGCAAACTCCACACGGACAGTGACCCGGGGCCGGGATCGAACCCGGGTCATCAGCACCGTGAGGTAGCAGTGCTATCCATTGCGCCACCGTGCCACCCTCGAATAGGATAACTTTCCATGTGTATTTTTCCTCTGCTTTTCTCTCATTACTTCAATGATATAAGAATGTACCCATGAAAGCAGAATATGAAATACACTCACAGAAATATCCTGCCCATCATATTTGTTTTCAAACTGAGGCCTGCTAAAGCAAGAATGGCAACTCCTTTCAGCTCAACCAATACGTGGCACTGACCATGTCCATTGAGATGTTTGAAGCACTGTGGCGCAGCCCTCTTGCCTCACGGTGCCGAGGTCCCAAGTTTGATCCCGGCTATGGGTCACTGTCCGTGTGGAGTTTGCACATTCTCCTCGTGTTTGCGTGGGATTCGCCCCCACAACCCAAAAGATGTGCAGGATAGGTGAATTGGCCATTCTAAATTGCCCCTTAATTGGAAAAAATGAATTGGGTACTCTAAATTAAAAAAAAAAAGAAAAAGTCTAAATAAAATGTATTTACCTTCAAATTCCTTTTTTACGCTTTTGAATTGTATTTCAGAAATTCCTCCTTTATATTTTAAGATCTCTCCATAAAACGCCAGATGACAGTTATTTTAAAACATTTGTGTGGGTATTTAGCAGTCAAATTGTGTTTGTGTGAACAACTGGTTTCAGTCAGAAGAGAAACAGAAAATGTTCTGTGACCTCAAGTTCAATTTTATCACAAGCGCACCTCAGCTGTAAAGAGAAAATGAGAATTTGTCCAGTGAGATGAGTCATAAAGTAATAAACTACTTGTTAAAGAAGAAAAAGAATCCTCCCAAAAAGCATTGTTTTTACAGGGTTTATATATTCGTTCAATACTTTTATAAGCTAGGGACTTGATCAGGATGTATTTATTATCTTTGAACAAATAGTGGCAGCATGGTGGAGCAGTGGGTTAGCCCTGCTGCCTCATGGCGCCAAGGTCCCAGGTTCGATCCCGGCTCTGGGTCACTGTCCGTATGGAGTTTGCACATTCTCCCTGTGTTTGCGTGGGTTTCACCCTCACAACCCAAAGATGTGCAGGCTAGGTGGATTGGCCACGCTAAATTGCCCCTTAATTGGAAAAAATTGGGCACACTAAATCTATAAACAAAAAAAATAAATCTTTACAAAAAAAGATGGGAACACAAGTTAGGAAAATGTTATGTGATAGAGGATTTGAGATATTGTCTGAAGGCAAGAAAATTCTGGAAAAAATGTACATTTATACATTTCTCCTCCAATTTTCCTTCTTGAAAGAGTGTAGACACTGCAAATTATGAAACAAGGTGAAAATTCTGGAACTACACAACAGGTCAGGCAGCATATAATTCCATATCAGGCAGTGAGGATGAACTCACTGCACCATCTGCTTCATGGAGCCACTACCCCGGCTCCCTCGCCGCACGTCCGCAGGACACTGCTGCCTAGCGGAACTGATTGCCGCTTAATAGAAAAAAATTTAAAATAAAATTACATTTTCTTACTTGAAAGCATTAAATCTTGCTGAGTTGTGCTTCCATGGGCTTTAAGTTACTCCCCAAGTGGGCAACACGGTGGTGCAGTGGTTAGCACTGCTGTCTCACGGCACCTCGGCGCCGTGAGGCAGCAGGGCTAACCCATTGCACCACCGCGCTGTCCTCCCACAACCCAAAGATGTGCAGGGTAGGTGGATTGGCCACACTAAATTATCCCCTAATTGAAAAAAATTAATTGGGCACTCTAAATTTATTTTTTTTAAAGTTTCTCCCCAAGTGGCCATTTGTTCTTGTTAACTAAAAGTCACAGGCTATTCGATATTGGGGACATTGTAGCTCAGCCAAGACCACTCCTCACTTGATTTGCACATATCTGCTCTTTATACCACATCTTTCCACAGAGTCTAAATCCAAGAATGCCAAGGCCAACTGTAGCACTTATACCAATGCTCTGACTTTGCACTGATCTTGGGAACACCCTGATTTACATCACTTTGTTCTAAACATGTACTGCATTTACCTCCCGAATAACCAAAGGAAGTTGGTGTTTAGTGACTTTAATCAGAAGCAAGACTTCCCAGGCAGGGAAATAATATTTGGGATGCTCCCCTGGAGATTGCTTGTGCAACTCCTAAGTGAATTTACATGATGTACACTGCTAGTTTTGAGCAGGGCAACTTCAAGAGACTTTATTTATTTTGATTTTACATGAAGACAGAATCAGGCTTGCATGTTATACCCCGTCACATGTAAACAGACCAGTGCCAACTATCAGCAACACTCAAATGAATACTTGGGTGAGGTATCACAGAACAGATAGCTGTGGAAAACATGTTCAAACAAGAAGTCAGTGTTGTCCTGCAAGAGAATCAATGAGGGATAAACTAATTAAGAAGGCGGTCAAAACCAGCATACGCAATGCTAAATCTGGAAACTGCTATATTGTCTGTTAACAGTGTGAAAGAAGATTTTCTGCAATTTTCCGCATTCTTTGATTATATCTGTACCGTCAACTGGAAATGGTGGTTGTCAGGCACTTCTTCCAAGAGGTGAAGCCGGAATGAGTTACACTGGGTCACCTCCTATTGACCAACTTAAAAGTGCTATTGGTAAAGCCTTGCATGTTGGTGACCAACTCACTTCAATTGAGAAAGGGACGGGTAATTGATTTAATATGATAAATCAGGTTTTAAAATAAACATAATTGTTCTGAATTAATGTTGACATGAAATATATGCAGAAATGTGTTTATTTTATGCTGGGTCTGAGTTGGATTGCTGAATTGGCTGGGTTTACACTACGAATTGGAGGTTAGATTTAAGCAGATGTCCATCCGCTCTAAACTCCAAGTGCCAACACAAACAACTTATAATTCTTGCCTTGTTCCAATGTTGCATGCTTTAAATCTGCTGTAACCTGGGAATGGACATTTTGTAAGTTTTCCCTGCAGTGACATCATTAAGTTCCACACCAATGATATCATGAATGGGATAATTTTTTACAAATTGACTTTTGCAAATTTGTCTCTGACCAGTAATAATAAAATACTGGACTGAGAGGCCCAGTAGATATAGAGATATTTATAACTTTTAGGATAGGGTGGCAATTCACGTGAGTACAGTTCCCTTTTCAACCTTATATTACACCATACATGTAAAACGAACTAACTTGAGGTGGATTACATCGGAAACTGACACATTTTGTGATAGATCACATGATGAGCACATATATTTCCAAAGACAGGAATCCTTTTAAACTGTCTTTCTTCACATCAACATTTTATACCAGTTATTACAAACTACATTTTTACTTCAATGCCCATTTTTGACAATATAATTTGTGTGCTATTTTTGATTGCTTCCTTTATCTGTACACTAGCCGGTCTCTCTTCAGACCGGACTTAACAACTGCCATGTAGCTGCATCACAGTATAGCAAATCAAACAGCAAGTCACAGAACAGCCTTCCATTTTTTTAAAATTTAGAGTACCCGACTATTTTTTCCAATTAAGGGGCAATTTGTAACGTGGCCATTTCACCTATCCTGCACATCTTTGGGTTGTGGGGGTGAAACCCATGCAGACAGGGGGAGAATGTGCAAACTCCACACTGACAGTGACCCAGGGCCGGGATTCAAACCCGGGTCCTTAGTGCCATAGGCAGCAATGCTAACCACTGTGCCACCATGCTGCCCCACAGAACAGCCTTCCAGAATAGCATCTCAATATGAAGCATTATACTGTCCCAATTTTGTTTTTCCTTCAAATTCTTCCTTTACATCTCTTTTCCTGAATTGTATTGAGAAAGAGTTCCAGTCAGTAGTCCTCTTGTACTTTACCTGTGACCACTGTTCACAGCTGATACTAAACAGTCTACGGGGATGGGCAGCACGGTGGCGCAGTGAGTTAGCCCTGCGGCCTCACGGCGCCGAGGCCCCAGGTTCAATCCCGGCCCTGGGTCACTGTCAATGTGGAGTTTGCGCATTCTCCCAGTGTTTGCAGGGGTTTCACCCCCACAACCCAAAGATGTGCAGGGTAGGGGATTGGCCACGCTAAATTGCCCCTTAAATTGGAAAAAAATGAATTGGGTACTCTAAATTTATAAAAACAAAAACAGTCTACGGGGAAAAAAGTTAACATGAGATCCATCACTAGTCTCACCCTATCCTCATTCAATGTTCATACTTGCACTTTCAGCAGGAGTGCCTGGATAAGAGTGGAAAAAATGGACAATTTTCCACCTTCCTAACCCACAACTTCTAAAATCAATGGTACTGCTCCATTAAATAGTACCAGCTCAATAGCTTTCAGAAGGAGGAACCCTGGTTGACATTTGCTTGTAGTACTCAGCAAAGCTAAACCCGATAACTTTGCTATTGATCCAACTTTGCTATTGATCCAGCTGAGTTTGACAATCTGGTACATACCAGGGACCAATCCTGGATTTTGCTGGTACATATACAGCTCAATGTCACATTCTGCAGCTTATCTAGCAAATCAGAATAAAGTATGTTATCTCAATCTTTTTAAACTCAAAAATCTGTGGTATGAACTCAAATGATGATCTGTTGGCAATGTAAACACTGTAGAGGGATTAATTCACCCAGTGTACACCAGCAAGTCAAAAATGAAGACAGTGTAAAGATCAAATAGTTCAAAACACAAAAGAAATTAAATTTTCCATGTCTCAAATTCTAAAATGTTGATCAATAAAGTATTTTTTCATTTCCTTGGAAACTTTTCAATAGAATGTCACATTCAAATTCACCATTAAATAAAACTTCTGACAGAAATACAGTAATCGCCTTGTCAATCATACAAATTTGCAACATTTATATGCATTCTGATAACTTGTCTAGAAAATGTACAGTCAAGTTATACAAAAGAAAAATTCAAATTTTAACCATTGTTTTAACTCTATACATTTGTGTTCTACAATGAGTTTGATATGGCTTAGGTGATGAACTGGAGAGATTGCTATTACTCTACTGCTGTCCATTCTCATCTGAAGACTGAGATTATAAATACAGAACAAGCACTGCTCACGGCGCCAAGGACCCGGGTTCGATCCTGGCCCCGGGTCACTGTCCGTGTGGAGTTGGCACATTCTCCCTGTGACAGCGTGGGTCTCACCCCCAAAAAGATGTGCAGTGTAGGTGGATTGGCCACGCTAAATTGCCCCTTAATTGGGGAAAAACAAATGAATTGGGAACTCTAAATTTATTTTTATTAACAAATACAGACCAAGAAAAGAAAATGAAGATTTTATCTAAATATGTCTGTTAATCCCCTCCCACATGATTAAATTAAACACTTGTTTTCTTTTTTACCAAAGCAACAACCTTTAATATAGTACAGGCAAGGAGCATGGTGGCGCAGTGGTTAGCATTGCTGCCTCACAGCGCTGAGGTCCCAGGTTCGATCCCAGCCCTGGGTCACTGTCCGCGTGGAGTTTGCACATTCTTCCCGTGTTTGCGTAGGTTTCACCCCCACAACCCAAAGATGTGCAGGATAGTTTTTTTTAAAAATATTTTTTTATTCTCCTCCTTTTTCGCATTTTCTCCAAAATTTATAGCCAACAATAAACATAATCAGTAACGAATGTAATGTCAATCCCCATATAAATAACAACGATCCCATCCTCCCACCAAACCCCCAGACATTAGCCCGCATGTTAACATAAACAAATGACAAAGAGGAATCAGGAAATACCCATAGTCACCATTAACACAGACAGTCCCCGCCCCCAACCCTCCGAGCCCCCAATCCCTCTAATGTTTGATGTGATCCAATTCTCGAAAGTGCATAATGAATAACGCCCATGAATTGTAGAATCCCTCCATCCTTCCCCTCAGTTCAAATTTGACTTTTCAAGCGTCAAGAGCTCCAGCAGGTCCCCCCACCACGCCAGGGCACGAGTGTGGAGAGGTTCATCTCCACCCTAACAGGATCCGCCGTTGGGGCGTTCAACGAAACGAAGGCTACAACATCTGCCTCTGCGCCCGTTTTCCAACCCTGGCTGGTCCGACGCCCCGAATATGGCTTCCCGAGGGCCCTGGTCCAGTTTCACGTGCACCACTTTAGACATTACGCTGAACACCTCCTTCCAGTAACCCTCCAGCTTTGGACAGGACCAAATCATATGAAGGTAGTTTGCGGGGGCGAAACCAATGCAAACATGGGGAGAATGTGCAAACTCCACACGGACAGTGACCCAGAGCTGGGATCGAACCTGAGACCTCGGCGCCGTGAGCCAGCAGTGCTAACCCACTGTGCCCCTGTGCTGCTTTCATTTAAAAATATATATAAATTTAGAGTACCCAATTAATTTTTTCCAATTAAGGGGCAATTTAGCGTAGCCAATCCACCTACTCTGCACATCTTTGGGTTGTGGGGGCGAAACCCATGCAAACACGGGGAGAATGTGCAAACTCCACACGGACAGTGACCCAGAGCCAGGATCGAACCTGGGACCTCGGCACCGTGAGGCTGCAGGGCTAACCCACTGTGCCACCGCGCTGCCTCTTCTGACTTTATGATGGAGGGAAGGATGAAGCAGCTGAAGATTATACTACCCTATGGAACCTCTGCAGCGATGAACCGGGACAGAGATGACTGACCTAAAACAACCAAAACCATCTTCCGTTGTGCTAGGTATGACTTCAACCAGCAAAGAGTTTTCCTTCTGATTCAGTTTGCTGGATGCCACATCCAGTCAAATGTTGAATTAATGTCAAGGGCAGTCACTCTCATGTTACCTCTGAAGTTCAGCTCTATTGCCCATGTTTGAATCAAGGCTGTAATGAGGTCAGGGGTTGAGTGCCCTAGCAGAACCCAAACTAAGTATTAGTGAGCAGCTTATTGCTAAGCAAGTGCCACTTGCTAGCACTGTCGACAACATCTTCCATCACTTTGTTGATTATCAAGAGTAGAATGAGTGGGCAGTAATTGGCCAAATTGGATTTTTCTTGCTTTTTGTGAACAGGACGTACCTGAGCAGCTTTCCACATTGCTGGGGAGATCCCAGTATTGTTAAATTAAAACTACACTATAATTACCGAATATATGAAAATTATTAACATTTATAAACTGTGCCTCATGGTGCCGAGGTCCCAGGTTCGATCCCGGCTCTGGATCACTGTCCGTGTGGAGATTGCACATTCTCCCCGTTTTTGCATGGATTTCGCCCCCACAATCCAAAGATGTGCAGGGTAGGTGGATTGGCCATGCTAAATTGCCCCTTAATTGGAAAAATGAATTGGGTACTCTAAATTTATAAAAAAAACATTTATAAACTGTGTTCTGTGCTTCTTTTGGGTAACCAAATAAATGTGGTTGCTCTATGTTTGTGACTGCATCATGACCATTACCAAATAGTCGGAGTGGGGAAGTGTAAGTAAAATAAGTTCAATCATTGAGGAGCTTCACCTAGAACATTAAAAGTATGATTCTCAAGGTGAAAGATATCAGTACAGGGATGTGGAACATTTTTCCAAACTATGGCACCTAGTTTTAGCATAATTTCCCAGGGGTATATCATAGCTAGATCCAGAATAAAACTGTAGTCATTCCACAGTTTCATTTCAGAGCAGGTTTTGGAGCAATCCAGACAGCTCAGAATATTCTGTCCCCTTGTACATATTGTATTTTTGTGGAGAATGAAAACTATGGGTTCATTTTTCAAAATGCACAAATACCTCAGCATATGTGTTAAAATGCATTATTATTCATACTGAGTAAAATGTGTCACTTTGTCACATTCTAACGTAAAGCATTAAATGCAAGCACTTAAGACTAGAACTGAAGCAATTTTTCCTTCAGCAGTGTAGCAAATGGCTGAATTTCTGCATAGCTTGCACCAATATAACTTCACAGACCCTATTTTATATGTTACATGCTATATTAAAAATTGTATATCTGTGTGCACTACCTGTCAACTTTTGCCCTTATAAATATTAAATGCTGGAAGCACTAAGCAGATCAGGCAGAAGCTGTGGAAAGAGAAATAGAGCTAATAGGTAGAATTTTCAACTGATGGTCCCACCATTTTGGCAGAAGCTTGTAATAGGTCAGGAACACTGAATAGCTTCAGGAGGCCTTCTTGTGGCTCTTGAATTGAGCCAGAGCCCCCCCCCCCCCCCCCCCCCCCAAGTTTCCCCAGCATTCAGATAGGGTGGGCAGGATGATACATTAAATCTTTCAAAGGAAGGATTTCAAATTAAAGGGACTACGGTACAGGTCAGAAAGGCTCAACTGTTCAGGTACTTTTGAGGTTACAGCAACCACAGGGATTGGGAGTTGATTTTGGATTCTTGGATCTCTCATTCTTACCTAGCGATCCTGCTGCAAGATATGAGGGATTACAGTGAGGTTATCATTTGCAAGAACGGGAATGCGAGACCAGCCTCTCCAACCAAGCAGGCACGCTTGGAAGTGACCAAGGAACTCTGCCAAAGATGTGTGGCCCCTCCAACTTGGAAACAGTGTACGTAGAAGATCCATGACGTCAGGAAAAGGGAATGGCACAGCAATTTCAGGTGCAAAACCACACTCTGACTTTCCTAGCATTCCCCTGCCTAGCATTCCTCAAAACACACCAGGATGTCCTAGCACCACATATGCTCACCTGAACTGCCAAAGCTCATACTTGCCCTAATATCATTGCCCCCTTGCATCCTAAGTCACCCTCCACAAATGTTATCCTTCCCTGCTAGTTACACAAGCCATTTCTAGCACTCAAGTTCTCTGCATTCTCTCTTTCCAGAAGAGAGCGCACAACCTTGAGAACAGCCAGAGAACTGGGAGTGGGGAGATGGTGGCCTTCCAGTGACGTGCACTTTGACAATCACTGGCAATGCGTGCCCACCTGATCCACCGGGAAGACGTCTTGTTCCAAGAGGCTGCAGACGTCAGCAATGACCTACCACAAAAACCTGAAACTCCTGAGACAGTGGTACTGGAACCCATGTTGGTGCTTTGCCTCTGAGCTGAATTTCTGTGTCCATCCTCTCTGCCCTGTGGGTTGGCATGTGGTTGAAGAGGAGAAGGCAGCTGCTGCTGTTCTAGCTGCAGCTGTCGGTGTTTCTGCTCGTCTTGTTTTCCATCAGAGGTGTAAGGAAGAGCTACATAAGTTGCTCCCATGCTGTGGGAAGACTGGCAGCAGAGGACTGCAGCTGAAGGTGAGTGAAGTGCAAGACAGGTGAAGTTGACAATCACCTATCAAGCAGTGGAAGCAATCCCTGAAAAAAAGTCCTGGTGGCACCTACTGTCTCACTTTGGCATAACTGCAGCTGTTTCATTGACCAAAAGCTTCTCAGCCTATCAGTTTCACTGAAGAAGTGCTCCCTGCTGTTCACTTCCCTTGTTTTTTTTTTAAATTTAGAGTACCCAATTATTTTTTCCAATTAAGGGGCAATTTAGCGTGGCAAATTCACCTACCCTGCACATCTTTGGGTTGTGGGGGTGAAACCCACGCAGACACGGAGAGAATGTGCAAACTCCTCACGGACAGTGACCCAGGGCCGGGATTCGAACCTGGGTCCTCAGCGCCGTAGGCAGCAATGCTAACCACTGTGCCACCGTGCTGCCCTTCACTTCCCTTGTTGACCTTGCAAGTTGCTGGCAGATTGAGAAATAGGTCTGCTGGATGATATGGTCAGATTGGAGATATTGCCTGTTGCATAACCTTCCTAACAGATGCAAGCTGGGGCTCCCAGCTTGTTTTAAAAAAATTAATTTAAGGGACGTGGCCGTAGTTGGTTATCCCTAGTTGCCCTTCAGAAGGTGATGGTGAGTTGCTTTTTTGAATCATTGCAATTCTTGAAGTGTAGATACACTCAAAGCGTTGTTGGGGAGTTCCAGGACATATTCCCAAGCCAGGGTGGTGAGTGACTTGGAGTGGCTTTTGTTCAAACCTAGCCAGTTTCAACCAGAAGAGGGCAAGTTAATGTTAAAATCCCAACCCAATGTCAATGTTAAGGGATTTAACACCCTGCCCACACCCAAACCCACTTCCTTTGCTTGTAAAAATTTCCTCTAATGTTTCAAGTCAATGACACTTCATTAAAACAGATGATAGAGATGAACATGTAAAAGCTGTTTATCTCTAACATCTTCCAGTTCTGATGAAAAGTCACTGATTGTTACATTACCCCTGACGTTTACAGGGAGGTGATGATGTTGTGGCGGAGTTTGGAAGCAGCCAAAGAAAGTTTCCCTTGTCGTTTACAGGGAGGTGACAATGTTGTGGCGAAGGTTGGAAGCAGCCAAAGAAAGTGGCAAGGCCAGAGTATGAAAGTTCTGTTGAAAAATAGCAGGAACTGATGATCAATTTCACCTACGCCTCTCCCCCAAAACAGCAGGAATTGATGATCAATTTCACCTAGCCACCCCCTCCCCCGTTTCCTGCATAGGCAGTGTCTAGGACAGAACACTAGTAACAGAAGGCTGGGCCTGGGGGGGATTTCACACAATCAGTAAAGAGGAAAACAGGGGCAGCACGGTGGCACAGTGGTTAGCACTGCTGTCTCATAGCGCCATGGTCCCAGGTTCGATCCCGGCCCTGGGTCACTATCCGTGTGGAGTTTGCACATTCTCCCCGTGTTTGCGTGGGTTTCACCCCCACAACCCAAAGATGTGCAGGCTAGGTGGATTGGCACAGGCTAACCCTAATTAGGTGGATTGGCCATGCAAAATTGCCCCTTAATTTGAAAAAATGAATTGGGTACTTAAAGTAAGGCGAAAAACCAGCGCTTCAGGCTTGGAGGACGAATGTTGCTCGCAAGTCTGGGATTGAGAATTCATCAATTGGAACTTTTGGGAGGGGGGGGTTTGGTGGGAACAGCTGCGATTGGCTGGAGGGAGAGGGTCCATCGGGGCTGGAGGGATGTTGTGGGTCGATTATGGTAGTAGGGTATAGGGAGAGGCAGTAATTAGCAGAGGGGAAGCAAAGACTTCTTTGAGGGGGATGAGAGAGCATTAGGGATAGGGTCACATTCACCATGATTTAATTTTCAACTCCTTTCTGACCTTTTCCAACCCATTGTGGGTATGGTGTTAATACTGAAGCCATTAAATTTGCTTCCCTCTCCACAGATGCTACCTGACCTGCTGAGTGTTTCCAACATTTTCAATTTTATTTCAGATTTCCGGCAGTTTTTGCTGGCCCGTTATAAATATCTATCTGCACATGTCGGAAGTACTTATATAAAACTGTTCTGCAGTGATTACATTCTCCTGGCAGTGGAGATACTGAGACAGACAGCAAATGGACTCCGCTGCCAAAATATCAAAAAGTTGGGTGCTTTCATAGGCCATTCCCATTTTCCCACAGCTGGCTTGATGTGGTTTCCTCCCCTACCTATTTTGTCTACTGCATTGGAATCAGCTGGAGAAATGAGGTATTCAAAAACAAGAAAGCATCCTCTCCCATGGGTAAGTGTGACTAAATGTAGAATGGGTTGTGACACCGAATCATATAAGCTAAGATCTCTGGTTCAATTGATGTTCCGTGTTAAGTTAGCTGATCTTAGCACAAGCAACACTGAAAGTACTACAACCACTTCAGGGGTTATGAATCGTTTTTTAAAAATGAAGTCAGATCCCTTTTGCTAATTTCTATTCAATGATCTCTGAAACGTGTGTAATTCCTGCTGTTTTTTTTGGGGGGGGGGGGGTAGATGAAATTGATCGTCAGCTCCTGATGTTTTCATCCGAACTTTCACATCCTCGCCTTGCCACTTTCTACGGCTGTTTCCAACTTCCATGGTGTGCAACCTATTTACACTCACAATTTAGACTCACAAATCTAAAACATCAACTTCAGCAAAGTACCAAGACAGCTTTGTGCACTCCAGTAGGAGTCACTGTTTCCAAAAGAAATATTCAAGAGAAATTGTAAAAAAATTGAAAAACAGAAATAAAAAGCATCTTGTTGATAGGTTACATGCACAACGCTAACTTGTTTTTTTTCTCTACACAGATGCTGACAGGCCTATTGTGTATTTCCAGCATATTTTGTTTCAGTATTTGTGCATGCCAAATACGTAGTCTTGAACTATTAAAAGGTACATAGAATTGGGCTGTTCCATGGGTGTAATGCATCAGAATTACTTTCGTGAGACTTATGCCATGCAGTAATGCAAACCTCCTGTATTCACAGCCATTAGAAAACCCAAAACACGTATCAGGTGCACCAAAGCCGATCTCGGTTTCCCATTCCCTTTGTGTGCCATTGGTGCACAGGGGCAGAATTTCAGCCTCTTTTAAAAGGAATGTTGGATTCTTATGCAAGATCTCCTGAATCCAACACCTGTTTAAACACTATTGTGGTCATAGACAGAAATTGAATATTCCTTTATTTTAAGGGCCAAGATTGTTCACATGCTAATGTATTAATGAGCATAACGAGGGTAATTCACATTTAAAGTTAAGTGTGAAAAGGTGTGTTTGTGTATCAAATTCAAGTCAGCTGAAATTAGCTAATGCATTTTAATCTTGGAAACAATGTATCACATTAACATGATCAACTGCAAGATAAAACAGTTACACATGAATTAATTGGTAAATTGATATTCTAAAATTCATTGATAATATCTGCATATTCTGGTCAGATAGTGGGAGTGACTTTCCTCCACTGTTGCTAAATTATCGCTACTTATCTGACATTGGTACTAGATGGGCAGAAATTTCCTCCAATTAAATATTGGGAAGACTGAAGCCATTGTTTTTGGTGCCCGCTCCAAACCACTCCATCTCTCCCTGGCAAAATGATGAGATTTAACCAGCTGTTCACAATCTTGGTGTCATACTTGATCTGGAGATAAACATCCAACTTCATATTTGTGTCATTTCGAAGGCTGCCTATCACCCATGTACTCGCTGAACTATGTTGGCTCCCAGTCAAGCAAGTTCTTGATTTTAAAATTCTTTCTAATCGTTTTCAAATCCCTCCATACCTTGCCCCTCCCAATCTGTGTAATCTCCTCCAACCTCCGGGATGTCAGCGCTCCTCTACTTCTGGCTTCATTGTCCATTCCCAATCATAACTGTTCTATTATTGGTGGCCAAGCAGTCAGTTGGCTAGGCCTCAAACTCTGGAATTCCCTCCCTACAGCTCTTTGCCTCTCTACCTCGCTTTCCTCCTTTAAGACTCATCTTAAAGCCTACTACTTTGACCAGGTTGATGTCATCTGATCGAATATCTCCATTTTGGCTTGTCATACTTTGCATTAGGGTACACCTTGGGAAGTTTCATGCAGTTTCATGGAGTAATAAGGTTAGAACTGGGAGAAGGGTTGTTCATGAGTAACATTCAAGCAGTAAGCATAATAATAATCTTTATTAGTGTCACAAGTAGGCTTACATTAACACTGCAATGAAGTTACTGTGAAAATCCCCCAGTCGCCACACTCCGGCGCCTGTTCGGTTACACTGAGGGAGAATGCAGAATGTCCAATTCACCTAACAAGCACATCTTTTTGGGACTTGTGGGAGGAAACTGGAGCACCCGTAGGAAACCTATGCAGACATGGGAAAACGTGCAGACTCCCACAGGCAGAGACCCAAGCCTGGAATTGTTTATGGGGATGTCTTGATTACAGTACTGACATTCATTATCTTTACTATAATTTTGTATAATTTGCTGAAGTTCTTTTCGATATGAAGTCGAGCCCTCGAGCTCACACTTGCTAGGCAACTGTGCAGCAGGAGTTCATAGCATGCAAAGAGTTTGAAACATAGCATGTGAAGAGGTTGAAAGCCTATTCACAAAAAGCTCACAAATATTTTCATTTTTAATGAAAACGATCTCCCTTGCTCAGTGATTTCTACTATTTTACATCCTCCCTCACCATCCCACATTAAAGCAAATTGACTTTTGGGTCCAGGTTCTTGTCTCTGTAAGTATTGTTCTAAAGAATATTGTGCCACCTGCTTTGATGCAGGTGAACCATGCAATTGATTGGACAGAAATGCAGCGATGACCTGTAATCATAGAATTTACAGTGCAGAAGGAGGCCATTCGGCCCATCGAGTCTGCACTGGCCCTTGGAAAGAGCACCCCATTTAAGCCCACACTTCCAATTTATCCCCGTACCCCAGTAACCCCACCTAACTTTTTTGGACACTAAGTGCAATTTAGCATGGTCAATCCACCTAACCTGCCCATCTTTGAACTGTGGGAAGAAACTGGAGCACCCGGAGGAAACCCACACAGACACGGGAGAACGTGCAGACTCCGCACAGACAGTGACCCAAGTCGGGAATCGAACCTGGGACCTTGGAGCTGTGAAGCAACTGTGCTAACCACTATGCTGCCATGCTGCAAGTTTCTTTTTTTAAATAAATTTAGAATGCCCAATTATTTATTTTTTCCAATTAAGCGGAAATTTAAAGTGGCCAATCCACCTATCCTGCACATCTTTGGGTTGTGGGGCTGAAACCCACGCAGACACGGAGAGAATGTGCAAACTGCACATAGACAGTTATGCTTATGGCAGCCTGCATAGCACTTTTCAACTCCGAGTCCTGGGTTCAAATTCAGCGAGACTGAATTTGGGGTGGAAATTTCTTCTGTCTGTTCTCTAAATAACCCAACTGAACTAATTCTTAGTGGGGTATGGGCTTCATAACAAAACTGCTACTATTTGGCAATGTCACTGAGAAGCCACAATGTGGCAAATATAGGAAATTGAAAAGGGTTGAGTGGGTCTTCTATCAAGGTGGAGTTTGAGGTACAGTGTTTTTCAAACTTTTTTCCAGGGACTCACTTTTACCAACCTACGCGACACACGCTGACCAACCTTCGCCACCCATGCTGCCCTAACTTCACAACCCACCATTTTCGCTTACCTTTAATGTGACAGTGAGCCTGCTTGGTCCTAACTATCTCACTTGCTTTGTCATTTATTGTTACATTTCTGTATGGGTTGTTCATTAGAGGTCCTGGAGCTCACACCAGCACTCTGCCGTAAACCCTCCCGCAAAGCTCTCTCCAACAGATTCAGTTGTCAAACCCTGGCCTGTTTGTGTCTCTAGCCTACTCTTCCTTAGTCCAAAAAGGTCCATCTTCAATTCTTCATGCAGTCCTGTTACTTGCTTGCTGGCAGCTACAAAACGGACGAAGTTCTCCTCAGTAATTTCACACCCAGAGTAGATGACGTCAGTGTAATGGGCACGTGACCTGCTCTGTGCCGCCGCTTGTGGGAAGACTAATCAATTTTTTTTAAAAAATCTGCTCCTGGAACAGCATGCTGATGTACTGAGGAGGGGCTGGGCACCAGGCCTGCGCACTGCTACATCCAGCTGAGGGGCCACGCATGCGCAGGAGGCCACCATTTTAAAAAGCCAGTCACAGTCATTGGGCACTTCCTCCCGCGATTGGGAACGCCGTGATCGAACACTCCACAGCTCTCCCAACACTTGCCCGTCACGACCCTGTGTTTGAAAATGATGGGAGTAGAGGAAAGTTTATTCTGTTGTAAAATACCTGGCCTGGAAATGCATGACGTTGAGCCATTGGTAGGGGCGACAAAACAATTTTCAACGTTGACACATAGCGAGAGGATTAGAGTACAGGAGTAGAGATGTCATGCTGCAATTATACAAAGCCTCGGGGAGGCCACACCTGGAATATTGTGCGCAGTGTTGGTCTCCATATCTGAGGAAGGATGTTCTTGCTCTCAAGGGAGTGCAGAGAAGATTTACCAAACTGATTCTTGGGATGACAGGACTGACGTATGACGAGAGATTGAGCCGGTTAGGATTGTATTCTCTGGAGTTCAGAAGAATGAGGGGGATCTCATAGAAACATATAAAATTCTAACAGGACTAGACAGGGTAGATGCAGGGAGGATGTTCTTGATGGTGGGGTGTTCAGAACCAGGAGTCACAGTCTGAGGAGTGTGGTAGACCGTTTAAGACAGAAATGTGATATTTAATAATAATTTTTATTAGTGTCACAAGTGTAAATCCCCTAGTCGCCACATTCCGCCGCCTGTTCGGGTACACTGAGGGAGAATTCAGAATGCCCAATTCACCTAACAAGCAAGTCTTTTAGGACTTGTGGGAGGAATCTGGAGCACCCGGAGGAAGCCCACGCAGACATAGGGAGAACACGCAGACTCCACACAGTGACCCAAACTGGAATTGAACTCGGGTCCCTGGCGCTGTGAAGCAACAGCGCTAACTATGCTATAGTGCTGCCCATTTCTTCACCCAACGAATGGTCAGTCTGTGGAATTTAGTACCACAGAAAGAAGTTGAGGCCAAACCATTTTGTGTGCTTTCAAGAAGCAGTTAAATGTAGCACCTGAGGGTAAAGGGGACCAAATGATATGAGAAGCAGTTAGATAATAGCACCTGGGGTGAAGGGGATCAATGGATATGGGGAGGGAGAAGGTGGGATCAGGCTATTGAGTTGGATGATCAGTCATGATCATAATGAATGGCGGAGCAAGCTCAAAGGGCCAAATGGCCTCCTCGTGCTTCTATTTTCTATGTTTCTTTAAAATAGGTGTGAAGTAGCTAGTGCCTGCTCAAGGCCACAATTGGGAGGTATAAACCATTTTAAGGTTTTGGGCTCCTTTTAAATTTACTAGAGAATTGTGCTGAACCTAGTCATGGTCAGGTCCCAGGGGAGATGAGGAAGGGCTACAGCATGTGGAAGAGATTTGATGGACAAGGAGTTTATTTGCTCCTCCTTGTCTCACAATTGTTATTTTAAAAAATTTGCCTCTTTCTTAACATTCTGTTCGCTTTAAGAACCACTGGTTATGACATTCAGTGCTTGGTGCAACTGAGACTAGCATGTAGTGTAAGCTCCACCCAATTTTTAATTAAAAATGTAATTTCTGTCTTACCTAAGACAGGAGTGCTATATGCCCATTTCAACAACTACCTGAAAATGTAATCAAGTGAGTAAACGGGTATCTGCCAGATTTTCCTCGACTGGATGCTAGTTTTCTAAGTAAGAAATGAGTAGTTTACATTTAATGGTTCCTCCCGAGGTGCCTCGAAATAGATTGTGTACCATTCACCGTTGATAGCCTTCAGTCATGAACTGTTGAAAAAAGTACTGTGGCTGAAGTGATGTCATCACCAAAGAGTAACATTATCATGTGTTAACACAATGACAGAACATAGGAAACAGAAAAACTCATTTTTGAATGTATTCTTTCATGGGATGTTGGCATTGTTGACCAGCATTTGTTGCCTATCCCCAATTGGGCAGATGGCAGTTAAGAGTAATGGTCTTGCTGTGGTGGAGTCACATGTAGGCCAGACCAGGAAAGGACAGAGATTTCTTTTCCTAAAAATACATTAATTCCAGATTGTTTTTTACAACAATCAACGATGGTTTCATGATCCCTATTACTGAGTCTAGCTTTCATCCCAGAGTTTTATATTAATTAATTAAAATTCCACCAGCTGCCTTAGTGGGATTTAAACTCTGTCCTCTGAGCACTAGCTTGGACTTCTGGATTACTAGTCAAGTGTGAAATGATGCGCATTATGGCCCAGGTTCGAACCCGGCTCTGGGTAACTGTCCGTGTGGAGTTTTCACATTCTCCCCATGTTTGAGTGGGTTTCGCACCCACAACCCAAAGATGTGCAGCGTAAGTGGATTGGCCACACTGAATTGCCCTTTAATTGGAAAAAATGAATTGGGTACTCTAAATCTATTTTTAAAAAGTGTGAAATGATGCAATATAAAAGGGTAGAATTCAAAAGTGGGTGTAGGGACAAAGAAACTCCAGGGGTATATTTGCACAAATTGTTGGAGGTAGCAAGACAGGATGAGAAAGTGGTTAAAAAGGTGTACATAGGCGGTGCGGTGGCTAGCACTGCTGCCTCAAGGCGCCGAGGGCCCAGGTTCAATCCCGGCCCTGGGTGATCCTGGCCTGTGTGGAGTTTGCACATTGTCCATGTGTCTGCGTGAGTCTCACCCCCACAACCCAAACATTTGCAGGGTAAGTGGATTGTCCACGCTAAATTGCCCCTCAATTGGAATTTCTTTTTTTAAAAGATACACAGGACACTGGGCTTTATAAATAGAGGCATAGAGTACAAAAGCAAGGAAGTTATGATGAAGCCATTATAAATCAATGGTTCAGCCTCCGATTAAATATTGGGCGTGATTTATTGGTCTCGTCCGAACTTGATGTGGGGACGAGTCCATTTAATGATACTTGGAATGCCTCGCAAGATCTTGCAAGATACTGCGATCTGGATCTAATGCTCACTGGGCGGGACCCAGATTCAAATATTTAAATGAGCCATTAAACTCATATTAATATGTCTACACTAGATTTACCTGAGGCCCAAGAACTAACTTCCCTGTCTGGGAGACCTTGCCATGGCGCCTTGTAGAAATAGTCCACACAAACATGGACCAGGCATAACGGCACCTGGAGGGGCCTCACAGGCTGTTGGAGGCTCCCAGGTAGTTGGACTCTGGGCAGGGCTGTACCCTGGGACTCCCGCTGGCATCTGAGCACCTTGGCATTGCCAGACTGGCACCTTGGCACTACCACCCAGGCACCATAGCAGTGCCACCATGGTACTGCCAAGATGCCTGGTGGCACTGGTTGGGGCATTGCCAGAGTGCCAGTGCCAAGCTTCCCAGGTGCCAAGTTGCCCATGCCAGGCATTGGGCCTGGTGGCACCCTACCCTTAAGAGGTGGGTGAGAGGGGTTCGAGGAGCCCCAAAGAGGTTAGTTGGGGCAATGGGGGGGGGGGGGGGGGGGGTTCTGGAGGCAGCAATAGGAATGCCAGGGGGGGGGGGGGGGGGGTCAGAAAATTGGGCCAGCATTTAAAAATGATACCCCAATCTCTTTCTGCACTGACAAGAATGAGGTAAGTGTGGACTCGGCCCCCGCAGAAGCCAAAAAGAAACCCCGGCAGAGTCCCGTTAGATAGCGGGGTCTTCTCAGCACTGCGGGTGCAGAGAAACACCCTGCTATGCACGCTCAAAATAAGACTGTTTTACCCCTGTTAAAACGCAGCCATTGTGTCTAATTCTAGGCAGCAAACTTCCAAAAGGATTTGAAGTCTTTAGAGAGGGTGCAAATGGATTTACTAGGGTGGTTCCAGGGAAGAGGGACTTAAATTACATGGATAGGCTCGAAAGTTGGGATCGTTCTGAGGGATAGGATCTATTCACATCTGGAAGAAAATAGACTTATCAGTGATAGGCAGCATGGTTTTGTGCAGGGAAGGTCATATCTTACAAACCTAACAGAATTCTTTGAGGAAGTGACAAAGTTAATTGATGAGGGAAGGGCTGTAGATGTCAGAAACATGGACTTTAGTAAGGCGTTTGATAAGGTTTCGCATGGCAGGTTGATGGAAAAAGTGAAATCGTATGGGGTTCAGGGTGTACTAGCTAGATGGATAAAGAACTGGCTGGGTAACAGGAGACAGAGAGTAGTGGTGGAAGGGAGTGTCTCAAAATGGAGAAGGGTGACTAGTGGTGTTCCACAGGGATCCGTGCTCGGACCACTGTTGTTTGTGATCTACATAAATGACCTGGAGGAAGGTATAGGTGGTCTGATTAGCAAGTTTGCAGATGATACTAAGATTGGTGGAGTTGCAGATAGCGAGGAGGACTGTCAGAGAATACAACAAAATATAGATAGATTGCAGAGTTGGGCAGAGAAATGGCAGATGGAGTTCAATCCAGGCAAATGCGAGGTGATGCATTTTGGAAGATCAAATTCAAGAGCGGACTATATGGTCAATGGAAGGGTCCTGGGGAAAATTGATGTACAGAGAGATCTGGGAGTTCAGGTCCATTGTCCTGAAGGTGGCAACGCAGGTTGATAGAGTGGTCAAGAAGGCATACAGCATGCTTGCCTTCATCGGACGGGGTATTGAGTACAAGAGTCGGCAGGTCATGTTACAGTTGTATAGGACTTTGGTTAGGCCACATTTGGAATACTGAGTGCCGTTCTGGTCGCCACATTACCAGATGGATGTGGATGCTTTGGAGAGGGTGCAGAGGAGGTTCACCAGGATGTTGCCTGGTATGGAGGGTGCTAGCTATGAAGAAAGGTTGAGTAGATTAGGATTGTTTTCGTTGGAAAGACGGAGGTTTAGGGGGGACCTGATTGAGGTCTACAAAATTATGAGAAGTATGGACATGGTGGATAGCAACAAGCTTTTTCCAAGAGTGGGGGTGTCAGTTACAAGGGGTCACGATTTCAAGGTGAGAGGGGGAAAGTTTGAGGGAGATGTGCGTGGAAAGTTTTTTACGGAGAGGGTGGTGGGTGCCTGGAACGCTTTACCAGCGGAGGTGGTAGAGGCGGGCACGATAGCATAATTTAAGAGGCATCTAGACAGGTATATGAACGGGCGGGAACAGAGGGAAGTAGACCTTGGAAAATAAGAGACAGATTCAGATAAAGGATCTGGATCGGCGCAGGCTGGGAGGGCCGAAGGGCCTGTTCCTCTGCTGTAATTTTCTTTGATCTTTGTTCTCCTTAGAGGGGAGAATATGGATATATCCATCTGGATTTTAGAAAGTGTAATGCAAAATATCATAAAAGGTTAGTCAACAAAATTGAGGCTCAAGGAATAGGAGAACCAGTGTCAGCTTGCATAAAAAGTTGACCTTAGGAGATAAAACAGAGAATCGTCCTAAATGATTATTTTTCAGGTTGGAGGATGCCACCCAACAGTAATACTGAGGCAAAAGATGATGCTCATTGTTCATTGCACTTGTTACTTTTGTCAAACTTCTTTGGTAGCAGATTTTGACAATTTGAAAGATGTTTTCATCAAATACCCTTCCTGCCTGTTTTAATCATCTCTGTACCCTCAAAATGAGTTTATTTTCTAAAGATGGAGATAGGGAGGAATTCCTTCTGTTGGAGGTTCTCTAGTGTTTGGAATTCTCTTCCCCAGTGAGAATTGGAGTCTGGGTCATTGAATATATTCAAGGTTGAGTTAAACAACTTTTTGATTGACACAGGAGTCAAGGGTTATGGGGGCCATGATCTTATTGCATGATGGAGCAGGCTCAAGGGATCGAATGGCCTACTCCTGCCCCTGTTTATGTTCAAATTTATTTGGTTAAACTCTAGTAGTATGCTGTTCACAATTGGGAATTTCTAAACCTTGACCTTTGCCATACTGCGCCTAAACTCTGTACTTGGTTAAGTCAGGCATATCCCTTCAAGGAAGAGTGTGTACTCTAGACTGGGCAAACAGATAAGCACTATGCCGTTGATTTCTCAGTAGCTTAGTTTTGTGACCCTTAAGCGTTGTGGGCAGTTTCTGCTTGTGCTAGACAGAGATGACTGGAAAGGAAATATGGAATAGGGCTTTGGCTGATCGAGGGGCAAGGATTATACAATGCTAGATGAATTGCACTCACTCAGTAAAGGTGCCAAATTGAAAGTATACCATCCTGAAATTGGTCCCTTACACCATAGTACTTTCACTAGAATTTAATAAGTGAGCCCCAGGATTTGGCAGTATTTTTAAAAGATGACATACTGTAACAATTTATTCAGGCTTCGGTGGTTTTGGGGTGAAAATATCATAATGCTTGTATCTTTTAAAATAATATGCATACACAGTAGCCTTTATTCAATTTGAGTTTATCCTGAGTTTATTCCTGTTGGAAAGAAGGATTGACATTATTAAGCACTTTTTGTGACAATGGATGTCTTAAAATGGTTAACAGCCAATGAAGTACTTTTGAAGTGTAGTCACGGTTGTAATGTATGAAATTCAACAGCTAATTTGTTCACAACAAGCTCCCACAAATAGCAATGTGATAATGATCAGATAATGTTTTTATGATCTTGATGGAGGGGCAAATATTGGCCAGGACACAGAGGACAACTCCTCTGCATTTTTAGATATAGCAATGGGATCTTTTGCGTCCACCTGTGAGGGCAGATGGGGCCTTGATTTAGCATCTCATCCAAAAGCACACAAATCCTGCAGTGGGCCTTGAACTCATGACCATCTGACTCAGACTCAGAGATGAGAGTGCTCTTAGCTGACACTAAAGCAAAAGTAGACCGAGATAGTTCTACATCCAAAAAAGTTTATTATATTAAAAATATAAATTTGATTTCTACGTATTGCATTTTCTTTCTAAATTATTGATTATACATAAAAAGTTGCATTAATATTTGATCATTGTATAATTGTTTGGACATCTGAGACAAAAAAAATCCACCCCGTTATATTGCAGCTAGCTGATGATCTGTAAAACATACATGTTTTGTCCAAGAAAGCTGCCGGTGACTAATCCTGATAATTAACGATATCAAGTGAACTTTGGAAAAAAAAACCCTCCCTTCTGCGTTGTAGTTTTGAAAGCCACCGGTCTGTGAAACCAGTTATTGCATATTTGGAGGCTGCTGTTGAAATCGGTGGGCAGTGTGCTGGTTCCTGGAAGAGCCCTGGGGGAGTCAGACGCATTCTTGGCTGAGATTCAATGCCTGACCTAGACGCCGACAAACAGAGGGGAGAAGGCAGTCTGAGCTGCAAGGTCGTATTGTGTGGATGTGCCGCGTCTTTACGCTTGCAGATCGTAAAAAGAGGGCTGAAAAGAAGAAGAAAAAAGGAAACAAAGTACAGAGTGTAAAACCAATTGGGGACTGGATTTCGAAGGACTGGTTGAACCAGCATTTGCTTGAAGAGATCTTTTTAAGGCTACAATTGTGGATATGTTTGAACGCAAGAGTGCTGCAGAAACACAGCACGCTTAGAGACTGGATTTCATGAGCTACTTTAATTTTTTCCGTGGTGGTGGGGCAAACTTGGACGTCGTGTCTTTTTAAAGGGGGATTTATCTGATTTTATACAAAACGGGTGTGCTTTTTGGGGCCAGAAATCATGGAGACTGTACCAAGATCTAGTTTTCAGCCTCATCCAGGACTCCAACAAACCTTAAAGCAGTTTCATCTCAGCAGTATGAGTTCGCTTGGAGGACCCGCGGCTTTCTCTGCTCGATGGGCTCACGAGATGATGTACAAAAAGGAAACTGGGAAAGAGACAGATCAGATTATTCACCTACCTATACAGCCTCCTCCCGTTATGCCGGGACCCCTCTTTATCCCCTCGGACCGATCAACGGAGAGATGCGAGACCATTCTGGAAGGGGAAACCATTTCTTGTTTCGTAGTTGGTGGGGAGAAGAGGCTTTGCTTGCCTCAGATCCTGAACTCTGTGCTTAGAGATTTTTCCCTCCAACAGATTAATTCAGTATGTGATGAATTACATATTTACTGCTCTAGATGCACGGCAGACCAGCTGGAGATCCTGAAAGTCATGGGGATCTTGCCCTTCTCTGCCCCATCCTGTGGTTTGATCACCAAGACAGACGCAGAGAGGCTTTGCAATGCCTTACTCTACGGGGGAACCTACCCTCCCCATTGCAAAAAAGAATACTCTAGCACCATTGAGTTAGAGATCACAGAAAATAGCTTCAAAGTATACCATGAGTGTTTTGGGAAGTGCAAGGGACTCTTTGTGCCTGAATTGTACGGTAACCCTCATGCTGCATGTATCCAGTGCATGGACTGCAGGCTTATGTACCCTGCTCACAAATTTGTAGTACACTCGCACAAATCATTGGAAAACAGAACCTGCCACTGGGGTTTCGATTCGGCCAACTGGAGAGCCTATGTCCTTTTGAGTCAGGATTACACGGCAAAAGAAGAGAAGGCACGATTGGAACAGTTGCTGGATGAAATGAAAGAGAGATTTGATTACAGCAACAAATACAAAAGAAAAGCACCCAGGGTGAGCGTTGTTTTACTATAGGTTGTTATAGTTGACTATTTCCACTATGGCATAGGAAAAAAAAACACGTCAAAACTAATAATAGTGTTTAAATGTAATCTTTTCAGGCTTTTTCAAACCCACCATAGACGCTAAGAAATAGGGGTCAGAACTGAACATTATTTTTCTCAACTCCTTAGAGAAAAGTTAAATCAATCATTTTCGGTTTCATAAGCAGCGATACTGGTCACGCTTGTATTGTGTGTCCCGGTTCTGTAAGCAGTTTCTTTATCACTAATTGTGGAAGGTATGCGTTTAAATTTAAATTCTAATGTCCTTTTCCCTTCCCTTGGCGGAGAAGTTTTGAACTCATGAATGATATCTTTAAATACTTGAAGGTGTACGTATTTAATCGTTACCCATTATAGATAATGACGTGCTAAAGTGAAGCATTAAGTTGACTCCGAGCTGCTCAATGTGATAGTTTCAGACAAGGGTGTGTGTTTCCTTGCTCACTGATATGTGGGAGTGGTTTTGAGAGATGTGCATTAGTATGGAGGGGGCTGAGTCTCGACTGCAGGCATGGCCTGTGTAGGGCACTGTTTTAGCCAATCCACATCTATTCAGCAGATCCTGAGGATATTTAATGCCGAAAGGCAAACTGGGGAAGCTGCATAATCCGATCTGTACTCAAACTAGATTTCAACATTATCACGGCTGTTTAGTTTCGTTCACGTTTCATCTGGAATTCAAATAAATATATACTGAATCTGGGCACTTTATTCGAAATTATAAAAATAAGAGTTTGAAACTATGTTTAAAACAATGTTACGATTCAGAACCCCAGCTCTCCGACCGCAAAATAAGCTATTAACCTACCAATTCGGATTTCACTCTTTGGTGCAAAAATGCAAGAAGTTTGTATTTTCGTTTTTAGTTTCTCCCCTCCCCGCCCGTCTGTCAGCTCCCATCCCACCCTCTTTCATTCTGATTTCCAAACAGGAGCTAGCAGACACTGCATTGATTGTTTTTTTGCGTGGGTAAAGGTTACGGCCGTGAACCTTGGGCTACCTCTTAACTGAATTGAAAAGGAAACGCACAACTTTTCATTTACATCAATTGTTATGAATTTAAAAAAAAGGCCGACTAAGCAAACTCGGGATATTGTCCGACAAGTATGCTGTTTGACTTTCAATGGGCTAATTCATTCCCTCGCGCCTTTTGGATTTTTGCCCCTGCTGTAATACTGTACATTACCCGAGCAATTACAGAGCGTTTAGTAAGCAGAAAAATAGTGACCTGTGCCAAGGAATATTGGATTGTATTGTTTAAGACTTTGGAGGACTTTACTTTGAAGAATTAAGGTGCTGGAGTGTTTTTTGGCTATAAAAAAGCAAAAGTCCCAAGTAACTTTTGTACTCTAAAGCAGTGGTTTGAAGAAGTAAAAAAAGCCTGTTTCTGAATGAAGAGTTAAATACTAAGCTTGTCCATCACGGAGGATGGTTTTGCACACTTGCAAAAACGAGCATTTAATAATACAAGTGAGCAGACGTTTAAGGGAAAATAAAGCATCCCTTTGTGCTAATTGGACGAAATCCGATATTTCTTACCAGTTTTGAAAGGACAACTACAGAATCGGTTTGTTGGAGACGACTCGCTGTGCAGATCAGTGCATTAAGAAATTGAGTGGCCCATTTCTGGACTCTGGATATGATTTTTGTTAAAAGTGTAATGTTCGATTTGCTAGGTAAATTGGAAGAGTTTTGCTTTAGAATTGAAGAATGCACGCTTAGGGCCCCCCGCCAGGAAAATATGGAAAGATTGCGTGCAATACAGACAGGAAGTTGTGGTTAATGAGACTTGTGGATATTGCGAAAGGCGAGAGAACTTAATGTGCAGGAGTGTTGAGAAACCTGGATGTAAGGACTTTGTCAAGATTAGACTTGAATCCTGCCGGAGTTCTCTCACGCACCAGTTGATGTAATTCTAGATTGACCAAGATAGGGGCCCCTATACTGTTCCCGATCCCTCCTAAATGTATGGCGGGAAAGGTGTACAATAACTGGAGCAAAGTCTTCTCTCCCAGTCTTTTTCGTACGAAATCCCACTCTTTTGTACCCGTTTTAACAGAACACATTCCTTATTGATGTGTATCTATGTTCGCACCCTATAATTTAGGTGGGTGTGGTAAAGATAAAATCCAGGAGGCTGTGAAAGGGCTCAAAGTTTGAAGAATTGATGTGCTAGCAGTGAAATTGAAATCTGTATTTCCATTATAAAAATATTCGTAGACATTGATTTCTGAAGCGTGCTGTGGCTAATATCTTTGCCACGCACGTCGAAGTTTTTGTACATCCTTAGACAGGTTGCAATATTTGGTGGGTGGGGGGGTAAATTACGCCCCCCCCCCCAATTCCTCCACCCCCCCCCCAATTCCTCCACCCCCCCCCAATTCCTCCACCCCCCCCCCAATTCCTCCACCCCCCCCCAATTCCTCCACCCCCCCCCCAATTCCTCCCCCCCCCCCCCAATTCCTCCACCCCCCCCCCAATTCCTCCACCCCCCCCCAATTCCTCCACCCCCCCCCAATTCCTCCCCCCCCCCCCAATTCCTCCACCCCCCCCCCAATTCCTCCCCCCCCCCCCCAATTCCTCCACCCCCCCCCCAATTCCTCCACCCCCCCCCCCAATTCCTCCACCCCCCCCCCAATTCCTCCACCCCCCCCCCAATTCCTCCACCCCCCCCCCCAATTCCTCCACCCCCCCCCCCAATTCCTCCACCCCCCCCAATTCCTCCACCCCCCCCCCAATTCCTCCACAAGTCACAATTACACAAGGCCCCTCAGTCCAGTGGGTCTATCCTCCCACCCGCACGTGGACAATGGCAACAACAAGAGGCCGGCCGACATTTTGTGTCACATGTCTCAGTTCCATTTAGGTGACTGAGCCGCAGCCCATTTGCTGTGGCGGTCCAGTGACGCCAGCAGCGAGCCCCAAGCAGCCCACATGACCGGAATGGCGCATGCTCAGTGCACCGCCCGCCTCCCTCCACCTTCGCACGTTGTCCATTTTCTTTTTGGGAAAAACAAAAACATCCACCACTTAACCGTGCGGCGGGCGGCCCGAAACGTGGGGCAACGCCGCCGTCGTGTTTACACCACCGGGTTTTCTTTTCGCACCAGGCGTCCCCCGTGCCAATTTAAAAAAATAAATCAACGTTTCGATTGGTGGCCGGGATTATTCGTACCAGGCCGCGTCGAAAGGGGAGAATAGGACGGTGAATTCCAAGGGGGGCGGGGGGGAGAGAAGGCCGGCGGCTTGGCCGCGGAAGGTTACCCTGGTGACCGGGGGCGGGGCTGTGGACCGCGGGCCGAGTGCGCGTGCGCACGGCGACCGTTGAGCACGCGGCGGCTGGAGGCCTGTAGCTGCCGTCGCGCGCGCATGGCCCCTCCCCCTCTCCCAACGGTCCCAGATGGCGGCACGTGCTGCCCCTAGGCCAGGGCTGAGGGCATTTACCCTGCCAACCCCTCCCCCCCCACCCCACCCTTTATCCCAGATACTATGAGAGGGTGCAATTTTCTTAAGTCAACTCCAGCCATGAGTTTAAATCAGTACAAGTGTGGATCTGTTGAGCATATCCTGGTCCAAGAAGAGTGATTCTACTGCCATGAAGTAGTTTAACAACAAAATAAGAACATTATATATAATTCATAAAGCTCGGTGTAAAGGCTAATTCACCGCGAGCTGGTTTACCACATACATAGGTTTGAAGATCATATTGATATTTTGGCTAGTGAGCCTTTTAGGGTTTAAAAAACTGGAATGGCCCAACCAACCGTAGTCTTTTGAAATAATCTATGGGGTGGGGGGGGGGGGGGTGTTAAAATGTTAAGATAAAAATGATATCTTAAGATCAGCCATGATCTCAAAGTAAGAAGTCTTTCAACACCAGGTTAAAGTCCAACAGGTTTGTTTCAAACACGAGCTTTCGGAGCGCAGCTCCTTCCTCAGGTGAATGGCGAGGTACATACCTCGCCATTCACCTGAGGAAGGAGCTGCGCTCCGAAAGCTCGTGTTTGAAACAAACCTGTTGGACTTTAACCTGGTGTTGTAAGACTTCTTACTGTGCTCACCCCAGTCCAACGCCAGCATCGCCACATCATGATCTCAAAGATCAGCCATGATCTCATTGAATGGCGGAGCAGGCTCGAGGGGCCAGATGGCCTACTCCTGCTCCTAGTTCTTGTGTTCTTATGATATGGCTAGCGCTTCAGGGAATATTCCTAATTTAATACTTTTATCCTTTGGCTTTGATTAATTAACAAGCCACATTTGGAATGCACAGGGCCTCACGGTAGCATGGTGGTTAGCATCAATGCTTCACAGCTCCAGGGTCCCAGGTTCGATTCCCGGCTGGGTCACTGCCTCTGTGTGGAGTCTGCACATCCTCCCCGTGTGTGCGTGGGTTTCCTCCGGGTGCTCCGGTTTCCTCCCACAGTCCAAAGATGTGCGGGTTAGGTGGATTGGCCATGCTAAATTGCCCGTAGTGTAAGGTTAATGGGGGGATTGTTGGGTTACGGGTATACGGGTTACGTGGGTTTAAGTAGGGTGATCATTGCTCGGCACAACATCGAGGGCCGAAGGGCCTGTTCTGTGCTGTACTGTTCTATGTTCTATGGTCAAACGTTTCAGAATTGCTTTGTAGGAGTGTTTGTGAAAAGTATGGCACCCAAAGTTGGCGACGTGGTGATAAAATGGGTCTTTTCTGGATCAAAATAAGCAGGCTTTCAATATTTTCATAAAATACCGCAACACAATTTAGTGTAAAAATTGAAGTTTACTTCGCCGAAACTTGTATACATTTAAGAGTGATTTTGAAAACTAGCTGGGCAACATAACAGGATGAATAAATTTTTAGATATGAATGTATTTGTCATTTTCACTGCTCTTTGGAGTGTTGGGAAGTGTAATTTATGATCTATCTTGATGGAAGGTTTTTAAGTTTGTAACTAGTTTTGAGTGAAATTTATGTCTTGCATACATTCCTCTAAATATTTAGTGTATAGATGCATTTGTAAAGAATTTGTAATTGTTGTGAAGCTTCAATGATATGTAAATGAAGTCAATTATATGTAGGGTTTTAATTAGCAGCTAGGTTCATGTGCGAAGTACATCAGATTAATTATGTGGCACATCTGCTGATAATTTACTACTTTTCTGCAGACCCATCAAAACTGTGAAATTTGCATCCTTAGGTAGTTTGACAAGAAATAGAAGAATTTGCCAACAAATAAATCATGTTATGCCCCTGTCTGTGTTCTGTTTGAAACTGTTTTGACTTTTTAACAGGTTAAATGAATCGCTTCATTAAATTGTATGTTACTTAATTTTAGTAATTTCTTGTGCAGTTTTACTGTGTATCGAAACAGTTTCCATTTTTCTTTTTCGAAAATAAATGCCGCCTCTAATATAGGTTGTTCTTATTCAAGACTTTTTAGTGAATTGAATAGAACTGACTGTATTTAGTCACCGAAACAAATCTAACCATTTTAAAGTCAGAAAGTTTTCATTCAGATTTTCATATATTGATTAAGCAAGCCATATTAGTTATGTTTTGCTTGTGTGTGTGTTCAGCAAGGGTGATGGGAATATTTTAAATCTGCTTCTGGGAACTAACTGTTTCTGCCCAAGGGAGAGGGATATGGGAGGGACACAGTGGTTGTCAAGCATGCACAAGAGTTATATTGGCCCAAAGGGACTACATTTTAAAACAAAATATGCATAATGAGATTTTTTTTTTAAAGGAGAACATAGATGGTTTAATGTTGGTTCTCACGATCGGGAGAAAAACCTTGTTTTTCTTTGAGGCGATCTTTTTAAAAAAAATTCTTCCACTGACATCTTGTGACTGGAATTACTGTTTACTAACATTTGTAGTAAAATGACATTTGGATGTGGATGTCAATATGTGAACTTTACTCTCTTGGAGAGGGCAATCATTGACAGCCCAAACTGACCACTCCAAGGGAACTCGGAGATTGCATAAGAGTGAACAGTATACATTAGATTGTTAACTTGTCTGAAGTTTTTCAAAATCAAGCTATTGTATTCTTACCCTGAGAGCTCAAGATCTCATTTCAAAAAATAAATTCAGCAATTGATGTGTGATTTTTAATTGCCAATTAACACGGCACCATTGCTATGACCTACCGACAATTGCAAGTTGTTCTTATAATCTTGCATAATTATCATTTGAATTTTGGACAATGTGGTGACCTTGGTGGTTGCCTGTCACTTACTCAATACCATCTTAGAGTATACCAAATTCTGGCAGATAGTTGAAATGACTCACTTGGATTCCAGGACCTGATGGTAATGCTGCCCGTATGGTGCATGTTGGATGTTAAATTAGAGCAGAACTGGGCAGCGAATGATGGTTACTTGGACAAGGTACCAGAAATTGTTAGTTGCTGATACAACTGTATGCAGCCGTAGAGGACAGAAGAGAAACAAGCATTTGTTTCCTCCAATTATTTCCTCCTTTTTAGTGAAGAGGCTGAATATTACTGAAGTGTAATCCCTTGAGTATCAATTCCTTGGGTACTTCACACCGAGGGCATTCTTCATTTTGAGGCTAGACAATGAGTGTTAGCAGGGGAGGCAGTGGCATGGTGGTATTGTCACTGGACTAGTAATCCAGAGACCCTGGGCAATGCTTTTGGGATATGGGTTCGAATCCCATCAGGGCAGATGGAGGAATTCAAATTCAATGAAAGAAAGTCTAATAACGACCATGAAACCATTGTTGATTTTTGTAAAAACCCATCTGGTTCACTAAGTCCTTTAGGGAAGGAAATCTGTCATCCTTACTTGGTCTCGCCGACATGTGACTCCAGACCCACAGCAATGTGGTTGACTCTTGAATGCCCTCAGGGATGGGCATCAAATGCTGACCCAGCCAGCGACGCCCACATCCCACAAAAAGCAGAACAATTGGGCTTGGAGAGCACAAATTAGTTTTAAAAATTTTTTTAGAGTACCCAATTCATTTTTTCCAATTAAGGGGCAATTTAGCGTGGCCAATCCACCTACCCTGCACATCTTTGTGTAGTGAGGGCGAAACCCACACAAACTCCACACAGACAGTGACCCAGAGCCGGCATCGAACCAGGGACCTCAGCGTCGTGATGCAGCAGGGCTAACCCACTGCGCCACTATGCTGCCCGAGCACGAATTAGTTTTGATCCCATCCTCGCCCGATACCTGTTACAAGCACACTTGTCAGCAGAGATTGGTGGCTAGAAATCAGGAGCTCCATTTGTGATTTTTCCACCTCCTAGTCCAGGGATATGGAATGTAGTTCTTTGGCTGAGATTATTTAACTAAACCCAGAGTTGTGATCTAACCTGTCACCTCCTGGTCTACATTGCAAACCCAAACATCTTATCCTGTGGAGTTTTCTGACCGATGTAAAGAAAAACTTGTCTCCTATTTTCTATTTGATGACCAGTTATAATTTTGAGGAAAGATCCATAGAGGTTGTGGAATGAAGCAAAGGTAACTATATATTCTATTCCGATAATGGACACCTGAATACATCTGTGGGTGAAATAATACAGGAAGCTTTAATCACAGGGGAGTATGGCTCATGGGAAATATATTTTAGCTTTTTTAATTGGCATTTATATCGGTTCATCCGAAGGTTTGATGGGTACACAGACCAGGTTAGAGATCCAGTTGTTTAATTTTTATATTATTCATGCTATCCATTCTATTTTAAGTTGGTATTAAACCCAAATAATTTGTGGAGTTTGCACATTTTCCCCGTGTCTGCGTGGGTTTCACCCCCACAACCCAAAGATGTGCAGTTTAGGTGGATTGGCCGCGTTAAATTACCCTTTAATTGGTAAAAAAAAAGCATAATTGGGTACTCTAAATTTTAAAACAAAACAAAAAAATCAAAATAATTTTGACAATGCGGATGAATGACAAGACTCTTCGCGCTAGGAGGGATAGTTGCTGGTCTGATCACTTTGCAAAAAACGTTATTACCGCAAACATTTGGCTGTGGTGGATGCCTGGAGATACCCAAAGACACAGAAAATAAATGTTAAAAATTGTTTTTCTTATGTAACGAAAACCACTGGTACAGATTTTCATTTACAGTCTGTTAAATAAACAGCACTGGGGACTTGGGAATGGTGTTGCACATTTCTTAGAGTCCTGTATGCTGCTGGAGCCAGCAAGGATTCATTTGCAAGGATTCAGTGTAGGGGGCACTGACGTATGACCCTTCAGGACAGCAGAATTGATACCAAAAACTGAACAGCGTACAATTTAAGTCTAAAGAGTGATAATAGGGTTCAGATTTGGTTATTGTGCATTATCATGTGTTTTTGGGTTTGCGATTTGTATTTATTCTATTTTTCTCTACATCACATTATTTCACATCCCTGCTCCCCAAAAGAAAATACAGTGATCAGTAGATCATTTTCTAAATTGATTGGAAAGGATTATTTGATTCTTCAGAATGTGCAACACAGCATTTTTCTGAAGTGCAGTGTAGTGTTCCAGAATTATCAAAGTTGTATCACAATTATTCTTAGGGTCATACATTTTGCCTGCAAGAGAAAAAGTTGCTCCTCCAACCTGGGATGGATTTAGAATTTTCATACCATTGATCATTAGTATTTTTTTGAAGAGTGTGATCTGTTTTAACATTTGTTACAAGTTTCTTATTTGTGTAACTTTGCAGCATTTAGTATGGGTAAGCAGTAGTAAGTGAATGTTCTATACAGTAGTCTCATTGTTGTGTCTCTTTATTACCTTGTCCAAGATTATACCATGTAGTTCAGTGATCACACAGAAACATTGTGCATTAGTTACTGCGACCCTGCTTTTATGACTTCGTACTTTATGCATGCTGCAGTTAAAGAACGATTTGAATCAGTTAGCAATGGTGTCTGCCAGGGACAATATTATGAGCCCTAGTCGGTAGCCAGTCTGTCTAGCTCGTGGAGGATATTCAATAAGCTTATAAGTCACGTGTTAGTTTATGGTGCTGGTTGGTAAAATTCTCTTAACTGCAGCAGCATGCTGGCAGCGCATTCCAGACATTCTGTCAGTATTTTGCTGCTTCAGCCACAGTGGCCTTTGTGTTGCGATGTCAGTTTTCATTCCCATGTGTTGCTGGGGGCACTGACATATGACCCCGATGATACTGTTTTCCCCACCCCTAAGGTGCCTGAAAATCCCAGATGGCAGTGTGAAGTGGGGGGTGGGGAAGGGCAGTAAGCTTAAGGGAAATGTTGGGATCATATATGAGCTCCTAAATGTAGCCATGTTTTTATTTTAAATGTAATTGCCTCAATTTCAAGAAAAAACTTACAAATTTAATACTGTAGATTGTTGTGCTTTATATTTATATTATGCTAAAATGTCTGTTCCCTTTTTAGATCCACTTAACACCACAAAATTAACTACCACATTTTTTTTCTTATTTCCCTCCATATAATTTGCCCTTTCTGTTTCTAATCCATCAGTACATTGAAAAAAGCAAATTACTTTGCTGTTACAAACAATATGTAAGATTGCAAGATAAATATGAATAGAGACAGTCAATTGGCAGAAAGTATGGTTCTAAGGTTTCTGCCACTGCATATGTGAATTTCCTGATTTTAGTCCTAAATTTATCTTTTAATAGTTTAAACTTCTGTCTTGCTTTCATGTTTTCTACCTTCTGCATTCCCTTATTCTGTGTTCTAAGATCACTTCTCAGCATAACTTGTTATAGTTTTTCAGTTTTAATGCCAAGCCTACTTTTAAAATCAAAATGATTGATGTTCAGGAGACTTCAGCATACACCTTATGACAAAAAATAGGAAGTATGGCTGGCAGTATTGCAAAAGAGGACTGTAAAATATGAACTTTATGTCATACAAATAGAGTTTAGCACAGGGATTTGTCTTTTTCATACCTTGACATGTCTATTGCATGAAAGATGTCTACTTAAGCAGATTCAGTAGTAAGTTTCCAAAGGGAATTGAATAGATATTTGAAAAGGAAATATTTGTACGTGAGTGGGACAAATTGGAATGTCCTTTAACAGAACTGTCACATGTGTCTACCGGTCGAATGTTACAGTTAAAACGTGCCCTAAAACTATTGTGGTTAATTTTTCCGTAGATATCTAAACTTGATATATATATATATATGCCAGCAACTCTGCACAGGCCTGTATTTTGTGTTTTCTGGAAGTTTTGGTGTAATGATCAGGAACCAGATTACTGCAATTGAGTAATGAAAGATCAGAAACTAAAGGACAATTTTGTTCAAATTATGTGAATTTTGGGAAATTCCAATGATTTTACTGGAATGATATTGGTGGTAGTTGCTTTTGAGTAGATTGGCAAGCAAAATCTTTTATTGCAGTATTTTAGAATATTTTTTCAAAGTTTTGTTCACATTTTTGACCGTTCTATAGAAGTATTTGGACAGCACGAGTTGAAAACATGAATTCTTACGCCCAAATTGCATGTGTTCAATATAAATGAAATCTAATTTTAAACCTTACCTTCTATCCACCCCATCACAAAGTTGCAAAAGTTTTTTTTATTATCGTTGGAAATTAGCATATGAGAAGAACTAAAATATTGAGAAATTTACTGAATTCCCAGGGTATCCAAATCTCCCATTCTTTCTTTGTCTGACTGTTTGAATATTAAAGAAGTGAAGAGGAGGCTGCATTTCACATGCAGCTCATGAAAGGTTCCCCATTCAAAGCATTGTATTGAAGCTGCGATGTTGCCAGGTTTCTGCACGACTTTCCAGATCAATGTCTTCAGAGACTTCAGCTCGGGGTCTGTGGTTAGATTTAACCATTTCCTGACCTATATGGTAAAATATTGTTATTAGCAAACAGATTGTGATTCTTGAAACTCAAGAGGAGGTAACAAACTCAAACCATTATTTCAGCTGAACAATTTGCAATAGTTAGTTTTTAATATTTATAATATATACTTACCACGGCTAATGTTCAACAGACACTTGCACTGTTTATCTTGCACTTGCTTTACAGAGTCAATTCCAGAATTCATGAAAAATGTCTGAAATATTTATGGCCGCTTTGGATTTTGCATGATAAAGGCTTGTTATGCAATTGTAAGTTCGAGAAGGAAGGAGGAATGCCAAATGTATTGCATTCCAAAGTGTATTTGAGGAAATACTGGTATAGTTTTCACGTGATGTAGGACTAAGTTGACAGTTGATTTGGACAAATGAAAGTTTCTCTTCATGATATAAAGGCTGAAAGCTTGTTCAAATTATAGGCTCAATACAATTCTATTTGTGTAAAATACCAATTCCAGTGCCACAAAATAGAGACAACAGGTTCTCACTTCGTTCTCAGTCTGTGACATAAATTATTGGAACAGAATATATTGTGGGCTTTCGTGCCTCCTCCAGTAGAGAGAGTCATGCTTCGATAGCCCAGGCACCTAGTTCTGGCTGACAACAGGAGGCAAATATCATTTCTGGAACGACTCCTGATATCATCAATTACAAATAGATTAACTTGAACTGTATTAAAAAAGGGTCACCTATAAAGCTCATTTGAGGGTCCGTTCCAGAAGACTCATTATACGTGTCTATTTTCATAATATTTTGATCTGGCCGAATGGCTGGGCTGGAGAGGGTTAACTTTTGAAACTGATTTCCATCCCATTTCCCTACAAACACATGCATGTAGTCATTCCCAATAGATAGCTGGAGGAGAAGGGGTAATGGGGATAAGACTTTATATGGTTACACAAAATAATATTGCTCTTAATCTAAGGAGACACACTTATTCAGATATTCGGCATCAACTGTGCAAGATTATCATTGTTTTGTGAGTCTTAACAGAATAATGTGATTGAAAAGTCTACTCCCGGTGTGGGTGGAATTATGTAATGATCGATGAACCATTGTTTTGAGGGTTGGGGGAATAATTCACTTTAAAAGATCTTTATGAAGTTTGAATCCGCAGTTAGAAATGTGTGTTGGTTTTATTATGTTTGTTTGCCATTTTTAGAATTTTTAGAATTATCAGTAGGGAGTTCTGTGGATAAAACTCTTTCGTTAAGGATGCATTTTTATACTTGTATTGAATGCTATCTATATTTGCTATTTTATGGTATGTAGTTCTATTTTATTCTGCTTCCATGTGCTATGAATCACTCCCTGGTTTTGTGACTTGCTACCTATGCGAGTGACACTCTTGAACCACAACTAAGTGCAACAAAACAATCCAGGGTGACAAACCCCCTCAGTCTGTTTTCTACTTTCCCTCCAGTAATTAACTGCCTAGACTGTACTCGGAACCTGCCCCAAAGCCATGGTTAAACAAGGTAATTCAGAATGTGAGGGATTGTTGAACATGTGTTCACTAAAATTCAGCAACATTTTTGTGTAGTTTGCATTCTTAAAATGTAACTGCCTGCAGTTAGTATAGAATAACAATGGTCAGTAAGTATATAATTGACTGAATAAGGTATACCAATATATCAGATTAAATGTAATAATTGGAAGCGGTAATTTGATGTTTTTTGTATTAGTTTCGGGTAATGGGATTTGGTACTATTCACGACTTGGCTCTCCCGACCTTTCTTACCAAATGGGGTCTAGATGATGTACGGGATGTGGAAGGGCACAAGTAGGAGTTTTTTAAATGTTTACCTTACTTCAACATATGAGACTGACTGGAGGAGCAATTTGGTGAGTGGTAAAGGAAAGCAAAATACTGTAGTAAACAAAACTGTTGACGGGTGCAAGGAAATAAATGAGGCACAGGCTTCACAAAGGGGTAGGAGACAGATGGGAGCAGAATAAGAATGTCAGCTGGGGGAGGTCAGAGTATGAACCGTATCCCAGGAACAGAGGCTGACAGAAAACAAAAGCTGACAGGCAGCCTTCAGACTTACTTTAACAAGAGTGTACATGCATGGAAGATCAAGCCTATTCATACCTCTGAAGGGAAATCTCTCGAGGACCACCTGAAGGATTTAGAGAGGAAGTTCACAGCAGCCTGGATTTGGATGTCTTGAAAACCAGTTTAAATACAAATGGGTAAATTAGGAGTGAGAACAAATGGATTACAATATATTGACACACATCTACATTAGGGGTGTGTTTGATTTACCAGGAATGACACTGCTAAATCAAACTCCTTAGACTAGGCTTCTAAAACAAAAATAAGATTGTAAGAAATGGAAGTAGGTTTATGCCATTCGGCCCATTGAACCTGTTCCGCCATTCAGTATGGTCATGCTGATTTGATGGTGATCTTAACTTCACTTTCCTGCCTGCCTCCCATAACCGCTGAATACCTTGTAGATCAAAACTCTTTAGCTTTGAATATATTTAGTGACCCAACCTCCACTGCATGTTGTGGAAAAGAATTCCAAAGACTGACGACCCTGTTGAGAGAATAAATTCCTTCTAATCTCTGTTTTAAATGGGAGACCCTCATGGGAGGCATGGGGAGAATGCACAAACTCCACACGGAGTCCGGGATCGAACCTGGGTCCTTGCCGCCGTGAGGCAGCAGTGCTAATCACAGTGCCACCGTGCCGCCCAGAATCACATGTTTTAATAAGATCACTTCTCACTCTTCTAAACTCTAATGAGCATATAAACATTATATATGGGGCTGGATTCTCCCAAAATGGGGCTATGTGCCATGCCAGCGTAAAACGCTGACGTTGCACTTCCCAGTTTACTGCAAAATATAAAAGTCGATTCATTTACCTTGAAGGGGCTGGCAGGGACCTGAGTGCTTCACGCAGCTTTTGCTGCGCTAACGGGCCCCCGCGGTGACCTCCAGTGGCCGCGCCGTGTGCCATGGCGGACTCGGACAGCGGACTAACTCCAACAAATTAGGCCACCCGATTGGCCGTGTGCCCCTGCATCGGACCGGCCCGATTGCTGCCCCGGCCTCCCATAAGGGCCTGCCCCCCCCCCCCCCCCCCCCCCCACCACCAGGGCGGTCGTGGATTGAGTCCGCAGCCGCCATGCGAGGTTCCCGACCGGCCATAAGTGGTCAGAACCACGCCGTCAGGAACTCGGCCTGCTGGGAGCAGAGTATTGCTGGTCGGATCTCTGGCAATGGCCTCCCAGCCCTGTGGCGTAAATCGCAGGCACGCAGATATTTGGGGCTCAGAGAATCGCCGGAGTAGCGCCGGGCCCAATTCCGTCGTAAACATTGACTTTTCCGCCCCGCCCCCGTGTCAACCGCGATTTCGGCACGGGGCTGCAGAGAATCCTGCCCAACGTCAGAGAAGGAAAAAATAACTTCAACAGAGGGGTAGGAGGGTGTGAGCAAAAGGGAGAGTAAGAAACCTAAGGTAAAAGTTGAGGCAATAGAAAAGTAAATTGATGTGGGTAAAGACAAGCTGAGTGGGACAACAAACGGGGTACTTTCAGAGTTATCTATAATGGCTTGTGATTAACTTGAACAACAGAATGTTATTGATTTTGATACTTTGTTCTTTGAAGTTTTAAGAAGAGCCATGTAATATCATTGAAAAAGACTAAATTGAATGCTGATTCCACGTACTGTAGAGAAAAAAGTCAACGTTTTGGAGGACTCGGGTCAAAATATTTGAGGTTGAGTTAAAATGTTCAATCTGTACACACTTTACCAAGATAGATATAAAAAAAATGGGGGGGGGGGGGGAAGTCATAAACGCTAATTGGGGTTTTAACTATTTTCTCCAGATGTCTTTGTTATGTATTAAATTGAGGTTATGCTAGTTACGTCAAACTGTTCATGGTGGAATCTGAGGTGAATCTGAATCTCGTGCAGCACTACTGACAGTAGATTGTGCAAATTGGCTCAGGAAATGTTTGTTGATACTTCTTGTCAATCAATAAAAGTTGGTCTAGGAATGTCCTTTCTAAAAGGAACACTGCCGAAAGGGAAAGAGGGTAATTATTGAATAACGTTCTTTTCCAGACTGTTGTATTTACATGGGCGGAAACCAAAAACAAATATTTTTGGCTCAATTCCGAATGGATTAGCTAAAAAGGACTTGGTGAGATTAGGATTTCATCTGTTTTATTGTATTGAGGTGTACCTTCTGGCAAATTTTTGTTAACACCTACAAATTCTCTTTCTTCCAAGAAAACTAATGACCAACAAAACTGAAAGTGTTATCAAATCGTTAGGCCACAAGATATAGGAGCAGAATTAGGCCATTTGGCCCATTGGGTCTGCTCCACCATTCAATCAAGGCTGATTATTAATAATAATAATCTTAGTGTCACAAGGAGGCTTACATTAACACTGCAATCTGCAATGAAGTTACTGTGAAAATCCCCTAGTCGCCACACACGTGCGTCTGTTCGGGTACTTCTTTTGGGAGGAAACCCACACAGACACAGGGAGAACGTGCAGTAATCTAGTCTGAGCTGAATTCCATATTTTTGATTTTCAAATACACTTTTTTGTCGCACATTTCCAATCATGAATAACCTACAGTAAAATATATTTTACTATCCAGAAGCACATGACAGTACTCTCAGAATAAAAAAACAATCTTTGCAATTTAGGGACAGTGCTATTGTCCTCTAAATAGGAACACATAACAAGTTCTTACAGGATGAATATTATAAATGAATTGGGGGTATTAGCGATTTGTGCCCTTTTTACTTGGCTGCGCTCTGCTATAATATTAAACTGTAGGGACAGCAGGTTGGCGCAGTGGGTTAGCACTGCTGCCTCACCTCGCCGAGGACCCAGGTTCGATCCCGGCCCTGGGTCACTGTCCATGTGGAGTTTGCACATTCTCCCCGTGTCTGCATGGGTTTCACTCCCACAGTTCAAAAGATGTGCAGGCTAGGTAGATTGGCCATGCTAAATTGCCCCTTAATTGGAAAAAATGAATTGGGTACTCTAAATTTAAAACAAAAACTGTATGAAAATACCAATTTACATTAGGCATTCATAAAATTACTGGGTAGAAAACTGATCAGTTTAAACCAGACAACCTCTTGGTATGCACTATGCCACCAGCCACCTCCAGTACATCATACGCAGCATACCATTTTGAGACAAGTGCTTACACAAACATATCCTTCCAGCACCAGAAGCATCTGCAATGGTGGTACAATACCACATATCCCTTCAATTGATGTGAAGGCCATTTTCCAAATTTAGACCATGCAGATCCATTCGGTGTCACCCAACAAAGATCAAGCGTACAGTTGCAAGAGGAATCCAGCACTAACATTATTTAAAGGGCCAGACAGCCCGGGCAGGATTCTCCGAGCTTCTGCACCAAGATCGCAATCAGCGCGGGGTTGGAGAATGGACATCAGACTGGAAATCCGATGCGACGCTGCACCCGCGATTCTCCAGTCTCCGGAGAATCGCCGCGAATCGTGTGCGCGTGGTCTGCTTGGGTCAGGGGCCATTGACAGATTCTCCAAGTGTAACTGGCGGAGTTCCGGACGGCGTGGGTCTCTCTCATGGTCCCACCCGTCGGGAACTCCACTTGACGGCTGCGGACTCGGTCCACGGCCGCCCTGGTGAAGGGCCGGGGCGGGCGGGTGCGCAAGATCTCGGGGGGGGCTATCTTTTTTGGTGTGTGTCGTGCGCCCGCCGCCGTGTGCATGCGCGGACCCCCGAGCGGAAGTGCAGAGCCCCCTATCGGCAGCCGGAGCTGCGAGGACTACGGGCCCTGCTAGTCCCCTCCAGGTCGGAGAATCACTCTGGTCTTTCTTCAGGAAAGTCCAGAGTGATTCGCCCATGTTTTGACGCTGGAGTGGGGACATAGCCCCATTATTGGAGACTCCTGCCCCACAACTTGGAAGTATTGAGATAAGTTTCAGGATTTGACTGGGAGTGCTTCAGCATCTTTTTGGGCAGGGCAGAGGAGTAGGTGACTTGTCCACACAAAGGCTGCAACAAGCATGGGGACTACAGTGCGTCCTGGTCTACAGCATGGCAGGTCGGTGGATTAGAGTCTGTGAAGAGTAGAGGCTATGTGGTGCCCAGTGTCAACCTGGAGCCGGACTACTGCCTATTGACAGTGACAGTCTGTCTAACAGGCCAACTATTCCAACCTGCATTTTGGTGTGCATGCCCCTCAGCATCCTCCTATATGCTACCCCAACAAGATACTCATTGTGAGTCCATGAATTCATCTGACACCTCACCCATCCTTAGCCCAGACATGGCTGGTGACTCATGCTTGGTGACTGACCACGTGCATATCCCAACTTTATAATTGCCTTTAAAAGTACATGCATTTCCAGTTTCTGAGCAGCAATTGTCAGATCAAGTAACGGTGCGTGCTAAATGATCTCTCTCTCTCTCTCTTCCTCCTGGGGCTAGACAGGTGGTAGGTATTGTGTACATGACAGCAGAAAATCAGAAGGGAAAGTTTGGAGTAAGAGAAGCGGGGTGGAATGCATGAGGTCCTTGGTGACACCATCGGCAGCTTCCTCATCATGCCAGATAGGTTGGTAGGTGTGTGAGTGAGTGAATCGTCTACATATTTGGTGTGAGTCCTGAGTGCCAGGGACTGGGTGCTGGATCAATGAAGGGAGTGCAGTGCAATGAACAGTATGAGACGATGGTGCAGCAGTGGATAGGAAATGTCTTGTGAAAGTATATTCACTGACATTATCCACCCAGGTGAGGTCTTTAGGTCCTGGCCCTCTGTGGAACCAGACCATCCTCCTGTCGACCGCCACCACCAAGTGTTTTATTTATAATCCTGGAGCCCTCCTTTGCCCTGGTGTTCCATTTTTCTTTTTTAGCATTGCAGCAATATTATACTCTGTTAATATCTCATGACATCAGTCGTAACAATATCCCTAAAGACTTAAGTAAGTTATTAGTAGCTACCTATAATTCAGTGAGGATTCCCTTTGAGGGGGTTGTCTGCCCTTATGCGAAGAACATGGTCAGCGAATACTGCTCAACTCTCTGCGGAGTGTAGAGGTGGTTAGCAATGGGCAGCCACTTTACCCTGCCCTGCAATCATCAAAATTAAATGGCAGCAACAAATTTGCTTACTGCCTACTTCCACTGAGCTTGTGAATTGCAAATGCTGTGCCCAAATAATGGCACAATTAAATTTTCAGCCATATCTCAAACATCATGACAAATATAGAACAATAGAATTCCTACAGTGCAGAAGGAGCCATTCAGCCCATCGGGTCTACACTGACCCCCTGAAAGAACACCCTCCCTAGGCCCACTCCCCGCCCTATCCCCGTAACCCCACCTAACCTGCACATCTTTGGACTGTGGGAGGAAACTAGAGCACCCAGAGGAAAGCCACGCAGACACAGGGAGAAAGTGAAAACTCCACACACACATACCCAAAGCTGGAATTGAACCCGGGTTCCTGGCTCTGTGAGGCAGTAGTGCTAACCACTGGGCCACCCCTTTCTGAGAACTTTGTTACATTAAAATGCCTCTCTCTGACATAATATTTACTGTTTTATTATTCACTCTAAAAGTATGTAGCAACTTATTTTACTAAATATGGTGTACAAATCGGAAAACTACCTGAATTCAATTTATTATATGATAGAAATTGAACTTGCACAGATCTGCAAATAGTTTTGAAACTATATTTTTTGTCAGCAAAGCTTAAACTGAATTTAAAATTGTGAAGTCATACAACATTTCTTTGTGTTCATAATTCTTTGACCCTAATATTAAATGTGCTTAACTGCAAAGAATGTAATAAATACTGAATACAACTGGACAACCTGTACCAATGAGGTAGCTACTAATAACCCCACCCATTTTAAGTGTTTTGAGATATTGTTGAAGCTGATGTAACAAGATATTAACAGAGTAGCTATTGTTGGTGCTCTTAAAATTAATTTCTTGCTATATATTATTGAGCCTATGACTGATTTTCTGCTCTGACTCTAGATCCTGATTAGCAATGTTTTACTAGTTGATGGAGTACTGATTGCACTGCATTTACTTCTAGTACCATAAAGACAACTTGTAGATTTTTAAAATTACATTTTTAGACAAACTACAGCAGAAGTAAACAACCATGAATGGGTTTCAAAATCTTTAAACATAATTTTTCTGCAGCACCTTGATGAACATTACATTTCTTTGTATAAACGTAATCTTCAAATGTGAAGAAAGGGTGATGAAATATGTTTTGATAGATACAGTGGTCAGTTTTTATAAAATGTTTAATTTGATTGAGTTTATTGATGTAGCTGGGTAATGCAGGAGAGGAGATTGATCATTGTCCTTCCTCTTCAGTGCAAAGGGCACAGCATCTGTTTGCATTATTCATTATATTGAAATGTACACATCTTTGGCGTCTTCTCTTCCATCTCTCCAGTCACACAGTCTGTGCTGTCTGACATTGGCCTAATCAAACCATGGTGATGAGGCTAGACGCATGCAATATAATGCTGTGGTTATATTAAGATTTGTTTGTTGTAATCTAGTCTCAGTTTATTAAACAAATGCAGACACCATAAGTCCATTACTTAAAAATAACAGCTCTGCCCTGTAGTGTGTTAAATAGACACAGGCACTTAATAAAAGAATGATAGTTTGGTATTTAAAGATACTAGTGAAAATTTTAAATCCGTGCGGGCCAAAAGTCTAATGAATGTCCAACTCACCCGGGAGCGGTGGTGAGAGGCCCAGCTGCTTTTAAGGGCCAGTTCTCATTAACATGCCACTGATTGAGTAGACTGGGAAGTTGACAGGAATCAGGAAGCCCAGAGGCTCCCCTCCAGGCCTTTAGTAAATGGAGGGACAGGAATTCAGGGCAGCCGCAATTCAATATGGGCTGAGAGTCTGGGCATGGTCGACTCCTCATTCATGAGGCTCAGGAGCACTCCAGCCCCTTTTAGCTCTGCCAAAAGTAACTTTTACCTGACAGAACCTACTCATTGTTTCATCGGGTTCTTGCCATGTGAGTCCCTTGCGGGCTTTCTGTTCAACTTGATGTAACAGGATTTACATAGATGTGCGTTTGGAACACATATATTTTGGATTCTGTGTGGAATGGAGATGGTTGTGGGACAGATCGGTTCAGGGTTGCAGAGAGCAAGTGATCAGATAAGGAGCAAGATTGACAATTCCATTGCCAGGTTGTACTCGCACTTGTGTGACCTATTGACAATTAGCAATTATCTCTTGGTCATCTATCTATCTATATTTTGAATTTTCAGACGCCTTGTAGTCATTTTCTGAGTTGTAGAAGTAAGTTACTTGTTCTGTTTCCCCACCCCATAATATTTGTAACAAAAATAATGGTGATTCAGATTATGTTTATCTCTCAAAAAATGTTGCATTAAATTCTGCAGCAGGTGTATTGTAATAAATTAAGTTTAATCAAAATTGCAACTTTTTGCTTGTTAATTTTGCACAATGTGTGCCTGTTTCAATTTCTATTTTCATACTTTCTCACTATGTTAAATAGTAACAAAATACAGACATTCGCTCTGAGTACCAATGAGAACTTGATGTAATGGAATATAAAATACTGTTTCTTCCATTGTTATTACACGTTATATCTTTATTATCAACTGAAAATGTGCACTTCAAAAATGCACCATTTACAAATGACATCCATCTTTCAAAGTTAAACTTAATACTTTGATTGGCGGGCCTCAATGCGGTAGGCTGATGTAACAGAGTCCAGTATTGGTACTCCTTTTTAAGAGGAGCAATTGCTAGAAGTTGCTTTGTTTTTCGTTGTTTGTTCTCTGGACTTTCACCAAGGCGTACAAAGCTCACAGTAAATATAGATGAACTCAGTAAGGAAGAAAGTTCGGCATGCCTGTCAACCTAAGCAAAGAAAGAGGGAGGATGGAATTATGAAAGTTCTCTGACAAAGGGTACCCTTGTTCTGTTTTGAAACTTGCGTTTTCAAGACGTGCGGTGATGTATAATTGGTGTAGCCCAGCTCAGCAATGAGGCCTCTGTCTGCTCGGGGTAAAAGCAATACTGTTGACAGCACAACACCTGGCTGTGCTCCAGAATCAGTTCTGGCCTTGGAAATGGGAGCACATTTTATCGCTTGATTTTTTTTTTTGCTGCATCGTAGGTATTTGAGCCTTGCGAATGGCTTGTGATTATTCCTCAATGCCAAGTGGCTCCTAAAGTTCAAGTGTAGAACAGAATGTACAAAGCAACAATCAATATAGTCGGTAATCGCCCAATGCTGGGGGAAGGGGGTGGTGGTGTTTTTGTAGGTTATGGTGAACTTTGTAACATGACCCTGCTGTTTATCAGTAATGTACTTGTAAACATTCCACAAATATGACAAGGAAAATAGAAGAAGAATTGTTTTTCTTTTCAAACTGGCTAGAAAGTGATGACGAAATGAGAAATCTTTATTCTAGTCTCCTGACAGAATTGAGGAGGGGTAACCCTTTTCTGTTATTGCTGATGTCTCTTGTGATATTTGCACCATTTTAATTTTTGTTTTGTTTTGTGTATATTTTGGCCCTGGTTGTCACTTTTCATCTCGCTGTCCTCATCTATAAACCCCTTTGGTTTTGGCTGTTTACATGTTAAATAAAAAAGAGTGGACATTCTGCAGAGGGAATTTCTGATGGCCACCATTTAAAAAAAACATGCTTTTCAAAATGGTGGAGTGAATAAAGCTTAATATTGTGATTAAAAATACAATAATCCTTATTCACAAGCAGCATTTGAAAAATAAATAAATAGTGGCTTTGAATAATGGCTGTTTTTTATTGAAATATTTAGTCTAGAGGCGCAATGGTTACTGAGTAGCAGTTTAACATGTTTCATTTTTTGTTTTTGTAACATTTTTCTGTTGTTTAAAGTTTATATTATTAATGGATCCAAAAAAAACATCCTGTGCATCTTAGAAATGTTCCGATGTCACTTAAGTTTTTTTGAATTTTGTTTGAGTTTACTACTTCCCTTTAAAGGAGTTCTCCCTCCCATTTCTTTAATACTACACCAACTAGATGACGATAAATGAGGACCGTCTCAAACAGTTTAAACCTTCAGCTCTAGAAAAAAAATTCTTGAAAATTGAACATTGTACAATACTCTTGAAATTTACTCTTCGAGAAAATTGTTTTTACAGTCCAAGTCTAATCTCTTCTTCACGAAGGAACGTTTATGATTAACAGGCCGGTTTCCGAGGTGGCCCATCATGCTGCATGCCCAGGAGCATCATAGAGCAGAACCTAGAGTATCAGAAGCCATTTCTTATCAACTTCTTTGATTTCAAGAATCCGTCAGTAATCACTCCTGTATGTTGCAAGACTGTACGACATCTCAAAGTGTTAAATTAACATCTTAAAAGCCTTATGCCACTACGCCAGCTGCTCTGTGTAGAGATCGACGAGAGTCGAAAAAGCAGCATCAGTCTTTCACATGGTCTGGACATCCAACACCATCAAAGTGGCCTGGACATCCAACACCATCAACACGGCCATGAAGCTGCAACCCTGCGGACGGAATTCTCCCATCTGTGGCAGGGATGGGAACAGGACGTGTCTCCCATGGCGGGAGCCAGCGGGAAATCATGCCATATCCTCTGTCCCCCCCCCCCCCCCCCCTGCTGTGATGTTCCATGGGCCAAGGTTGCTGGTGACATCCATCCTGAACTCCAGATCTCCAGAGGGAGCCCCAGGCATTCTTCAGGGATGTCCCATGTTCTGCCCCCGTGCTCTGGACCGGCATGTTTACCCACAGCGAGTCAGACGTGGGTGGAAGATTGCGGTATGGCCTTCATCCGCATCCTATTAATGGGATGCGAATCAGCTTCACGCTCGCCACCAGCTAATGCACGTTAGTGTACAACCAGTTTCTGGATTCCCGTTGAATTCCCTCCTCACCTTTGAACCCACCCGCAGGACCTACATGTCCGAAGTAGCTCCAATTGCATTCCGTGCCTGTGAAACATGGAAGAGAACAGCGGAAGTATCCTGGAAGTTGGACGTCTTTCAGCAGCGCTGCCTACAAAAGATGGAGAAACAGCATTGCCAGCTAGGAAGTACCACGGAGGACTGGTCAGATGCGTCTGCTGGATGTTGTGATGGAGAGGTGACAGATATTCACAGGAAATTTATTTTGCCACCCGAACGCCCAGAGTGGTAGTGGAGTTTACACAACCAGAAGGAAGAAGATCGCTGGGCTGGTCAAAGAGATCTGGCGAGGTACATTCAAGGAGCACCTTCAAGAGCAGGACGTTACCTGAGCTGGAGCAGAAAGGATTGCATTGAGCCGCTGGCAGAGTGGCCGTTGCTGTTGCCCATTGGCCTGCGTGGGACCAGAACAATTAAGTCTCAGTCAGTAATGATAACATTTCAGTTCATTTGGCCAGAGTGATCAGCCTACACAGATACGGTGCCTTTATACTACACACCATGTGCAGGAAGTCATGGGTGATGACAAACCAATCAGGCTTCTGTCCCATGGGAACTAAAAGGTCAGCCATCCATTAGCTTTCAGTGGAGATTTAAGTCTTCAGAGATCAAAGATATGGGTCAGTGTTGGAAACCCAAGTCTTTAATTAAATTACTCGCCAGAGCCAAAAGCAAAACTCCTAAAGGACTTTGTGGATGATGTTATTCCATCTGTGAATTTTTATAGCACTCCTTTCAAGGTCCCAAACAAAAATGTTGAGAATAATACTGTATTAGATGGGGACCTGCCAGTGAAGTGCTGTTGTTTGAGGGCTATATCAATGTTATGTGTAAAGAGTCTTCCTCTGATCTTATAGAACAATGCTACACAGAATCTTGAATTTTAAAAAGATGTACAAATACAGAGGGGCACAAATCCGTGTTAACAGCCTCAAGGTATGGTTGATAGAGCAGAACCATTTTTACAGATCTGCCGCTCGGTGACTGCCTGTTTCAGGTGGTGACTCTCTGTGCAACTCTTACTTATAATTCTATTATGTGCATAGGGACCTGATTGCCATTTAGGGCGGAACTAATAAGAGAATGGTTTACTCTTTTTTTAGTTTTATTGCTTTAAGCCGAAGAGGCCTCAGCAAACTAAGTTTTAAATAATTTTTGTTGTGGCCAAGACCAGAATTAGATGGGCTGCTGCCACCCCAAATTGTCCCCCCCCCCCCCCCCCCCCCCCCCCCCCCGCCAACTCCTTTCAAAAATTCATTGAGTTGCTGACTGGGTAGCCTCCATGCCATCCGCTGTTATACTGTCCATCTGCCCAAAAGCTAAATTGTATCCCAAAGTACTTCATACTTTGGTATAATTCACCACAATTCAACACTGAGAAAATAGATGCGGGTTTTGTCGTGTCAGTGTTTTTTGCATGAGTTTGTTCACGGGGGTGGTAGATGAACGGGATCACAGTGTGCATAAATTGCAACGTACCAGCATGTGACAATTTCAGTCGACCAACTGAACTTTCCTTGTTAATTTTCACAGCGGCACAGTCTGGGCAACGCGGTGGCACAGTGGTTAGCACTGCTGTTCACAGCGCCAGGGACCCGGGTTCAATTCCAGCCTTGGGGGACTGTCTGTGTGGAGTTTGCACTTTCTCCCCGTGTCTGCGTGGGTGCTCCGGTTTCCTCCCACAGTCCAATGATGTGCAGGGTGTGTGGATTGGCCATACTAAATTACTCCCTGGTGTCCATAGGTTGGTTTAGCTCAGTGGGCTAAAAAGCTGTCTTGTAATGCAGAACAATGTCAGCAGCACGGGTTCAATTCCCGTACCAGCCTCCCCGAACAGGCGCCGGAATGTGGCGACTAGGGGCTTTTCACAGTAACTTCAATTGAAGCCTACTTGTGACAATAAACGATTATTATTGCTATATGTGTAGGTTAGGTGGGGTTTTGGGGATAGGGCGGAGAAGGGGGCCCAGGTAAGGTGCTCATTCAGCGGGTCGATGCAGATCTGAGGGCTGAATGGCCTCCTTCTGTACTGTAGGGATTCTATGATTCTATGATATGTCTTGTATGGCTGTAATGTAATGATCTACTGATACTTGCTACCTAGCTTCACCCATACAGAATGACCACATAGATGAGGTACTAAGAAAATGCTGAATACTCATGTAGCCCATATGTCGGCAGAAATCTCGGAATGTATTAGCATAAAGCTTACTGTCCAGAAGTAGACCATTTAGCCCATTGAGTCTGCACCGGCCCTTGGAAAGAGCAGCCCACGCCTCCACCCTACCCCCGTAACCCCACCTAACCTTTTGGACACTACGGGCAATTTATCATGGCCCATCCACCTAACCTGCACACCTTTGGACTGTGGGGAGAAACCGGAGCACCCGGAGGAAACCCACGCAGATACGGGGAGAACGTGCAGACTCCGCAAATTCTGAGGCCGGAATTGAACCTGGGTCCCTGGAGCTGTGAGGCAGCAGTCCTAACCTTGTGCCACCGTGCCGCCCGCTTAAAAACAAAAAATAAAATGCTGTGAGAGAGAAAGAGAAATAATTGGCAAAAAAAGAGCTTTCAATTTATCCAGGAACTTCCTTTCAAGACGAATTTAAATTCATTGAGAATTGATCTGTCTCAGGATGTTAGACAATAGAGATTTCCTAGCCTGATAAAGATGGTAATGATCATTGTCCATAAGTGCATAAGATCTATTGTTATATGTTTCTTCATGTAAACGCTCCTTTTTCATTGCATTTTGTCAATTTGGACTAAAGATTTTGCATACAGACAGTGAGACATGTAATGGTTTTAGTTTTCACTTAATTTACACTCAGACTGCTGATTACATGTTATGCTCAGAATCGCGCTGGCTTTCCCACATCATATTTTCATTCAAATTGCACATTGTCAAACATGAAATCTGCCCGGTTGAGCAGCATTTTGAACTATTGACCAGCTCTCGGCCTAGAAGGCCTGACTGGGGAACTGCACCTTGGGGCCAGCAGTCTGGGCTTGCTGGCTGACGGGCAATAGGAAGAGCGTCAGTGGAGTGACAGGACTGGGAGGAGGAATACGGTCTTCTTGAGAGAGGACAAGCAGGTTCATGCTCCGTCGAGCCTCTGCCACATCCCTGGACAGACGCCTCAGCAACCCCGAGTAATCTGTTGGAAGACAGATTGGTGAACAGCCGGGACATCCTGCAAGCACCTTTGCACAGTTCATTCCACAACTGTAACGGCAGCATCCAAAGCTTGCACAACAGCAACCTGAACATACACTGCAGTGCTCAGATGTTGGGTGATGGCTGCTTGTGCTATAATGGAAGCTGCAGTGTCAGTCTTTAGGCACTGCACCATTTTGGGATCTGCAAGTATACAAACAAATTTGACCAGCATTTCCATTCTGGAAAGCATGGAGTCCAAGCTCTTGTGAAAATCCCTGGACCAAGTTGGTGGTAGCCTCCTTGATGCTCCGAGACATGTTTTTTCTGTCAGGCTTCTCATTTCACTGTTGCGCATACCTTTCAGCTGCTTTCTGTAGGCCTCCCCATCAAAGTGCTCACCTGAGTACTTCAGCATCCTAGCCCTCCAGTAGTGATCCTGTGTCTCTGTGCTGTCCTCTTGTGTCAGTTTCTGAGCTGGTGGCTTGCAAGTGTAAAATTGACCGGTAGTGTGCCTTCATCATCACTGTTTTGTTGCCTAGCCAGATTGCATTTCTTGGATATCTGGAAGGAGAAAGGCAAAAGGGTAGGTTTGTGGCATGTGGAGGTAAGCTAAAGGAAGGTGCATCATGCTATCACCATCTAGTTTTAGCTTCAAAGAGATGGTAGAATGAGAGGCAGTGAGAAGGAGGATTAGATTGGAGAGTAGCAATATCTTTGATGGTTCCAGTCTGCCGCTGTCCTTGGTCTCTGCAATGGGCACCCCAGTAAGCACCATCTCTACCACGGGATTAGGACATGCCAGGCATACATGTTTCTATCTGGGTTAGCTCCTCCTGCTCAGGGTTGTGTGCCACCTCGTTCTGCGAGAGAGAGGGAAGCGTGTTAATGAGTCCGCATATTTGCTCAGCTGATGAGGCTGTCATAGTTGAATAGCTGGCAGCGTGTGCGACCTGTGAGATGTAGGTGTGAGGTTTTCTGCCGTGGTAAGTGTGTGAGCGTGCCGTGAAGCACTCGAAAGCCAGGTGTGAGTCCTGATTTGTAGAGACTGTTGGTAGGTGAGTGGTGTGGGTGTGGTGAGTTACACAGTCTCTGAGGTAGCGACAGAGCTGGCAGGGTAAAATATGGCATTTGAAAGTGCATTCCCTGAGCTTGACCACTCGAGACATCATTGAACTTCTTGTGCCATTGAATTCAGGCCCTCAGGGCTTCATTCCTGGCATTGACCTTCCACAGCTGTCTGCTCCTAATGCCTTCTGGCTCCCTCTGGACACATGACATCTTTTCTCCTTTCCGCCTCCTCCACTAGGGCACCTGGAGCAGGCCCGAAAATGTTTGAGTCCTTAATCCCAATCACTAAAGGTTTTTCCATGGAAGCTGGTTGAGGGGTCTGGAGGGTGTGGGCAAGTGCCGGACTCTGATCAACCCGTTCCCTGGTGGTGGGTTGGAGTTTCATTACAATGAGGCTGCGAATCGTATTTTAATGCACAATTTTAAATTTATCTCCGGATTGAACCTGGTGGCTAAACCCAAGGGAGGAGTGTTGGACCCTGGAGATAAGTGCCTTTTGATCACTTGCTGGATCTGATGCCTTTGCCTGGACAAACCATCCCACCCCCTCCGCAATCAAACATTCCTCCTCTTCCCTCACCCCAGTTTTGTGCTGTGGATTGGTGTCTGGTAGAAACTTTGCTCATACCATTTCTTTCAGATGATTTCATTTTAAGGCCTCTGTTGCAGGCAAGTAGAAACTCATTTGTTTTAGGTGGATTCAAGCCTGGATCTAGTTGCGAAGGCAGCAGCATTCTTATCTCTTCAGTCAGTCTGGCATTCCGCACTTCATTGTTTTTGCTAAGTGGCAAAAGAGAATGCTATTAATTTCAGAATTCATTTATAAGCAAGCAGGGTGCCACTCAAGCTAACATGCAGGTACAGCGAGCAATTAAGGCGGCAAATTGTACGCTGGCCTTTATTACAAAAGGATTTGAGCAGAGTAGTAAAGATGTCTTACTGCAATGATATGGAATTATGTTGGTGAGACCGCACCTGGAGTACTTTGTGCAGTTTTGACCTTTTTATCCAAACTAAATTAATTCTTGGGATGGAGGGATCGTCTGATGAGGAAATATATTAAATAGACCAGACTCTTATTCTCTGACGTTTCGGAGAATGAGGTAATCTCATTCAAACATACCAAATTCTTAGAACTTCATACGGTACATGTAGGAAGGATGTTTCCCTTGAGGGGGGGGGGGGGGGGGGGGGGGGGGGGGGGGGGGGCGGGGGCGGCGGGGGGAGCGGTGCAGACTGGTTATCCCAAGACGAGACAATTTCAATTGTAACTTAATCGCAGTAAAGCAGCCTTCTAATTTGGTAAGAATTCACATTGGGGCAGGATATCCTTGAGAAATTCTTGGTAATAACCATGATTGCTGAAGGTGTCTCGAGTATAATTTTAATTGCAGATACCTTCAGTTTATTAAATCTGAAACATTGAGAGCAATTCAATGATTAAACCGCAGCACAGACCTTTTAAATAACTTTCTTTAGCACCTTGTTTCTCTTTCTGTGGGGTAAGGGGTAAGGGGTGGTATTTTCCACGTGCCCTCGTGGCATGTTTATTGGCAGCGGGAGGTTATCCGCCGGTGGGATCGTCTGATGCTGCCACTGGATCCGGAGGGATCAGTGCCGGGACCTTTGCTGTTCATAGTATATATAAATGATTTGGAGGAAAATGTAACTGGCCTGATTAGCAAGTTTGCAGACGACACAAAGGTTGGTGGAATTGCGGATAGCGATGAGGACTGTCAGAGGATACAGCAGGATTTAGATCGGTTGGAAACTTGGGCAGAGAGATTGCAGATGGAGTTTAATCCGGACAAATGTCAGGTAATGCACTTTGGAAGGTCTAATGCTGGTAGGGACTATACAGTGAATGGTAAAACCCTCAAGGGTATTGACAGTCAGAGAGATCTAGGTGTACAGGTCCGCAAGTCACTGAAAGGGGCAACACAGGTGGAGAAGGTAGTCAAGAAGGTATACGGCATGCTTGCCTTCATTGGCCGGGGCATTGAGTATAAGAACTGGCAAGTCATGTTGCAGCTGTATAGAACCTTAGTTAGGCCACACTTGGAGTATAGTGTTCAATTCTGGTCGCCACACTACCAGAAGGATGTGGAGGCGTTAGAGAGGGTGCAGAAGAGATTTACCAGGATGTTGCCTGGTATGGAGGGCATTAACTATGAGGAGCGGTTGAATAAACTCGGTTTGTTCTCACTGGAACGATGGCGGTTGAGGGGCGACCTGATAGAGGTCTACAAAATTATGAGGGGCATAGACAGAGTGGATAGTCAGAGGCTTTTTCCTAGGGTAGAGGGGTCAACTACTAGGGGGCATCGGTTTAAGGTGTGAGGGGCAAGGTTTAGAGGAGATGTAAGAGGCAAGTTTTTTTACACAGAGGGTAGTGGGTGCCTGGAACTCGCTGCCGGAGGAGGTGGTGGAAGCAGGGACGATAGTGACGTTTAAGGGGCATCTTGACAAATACATGAATAAGATAGGAATAGAGGGATACGGACCAGGAAGTGGAGAAGATTTTAGTTTAGGCAGGCAGCATAGTCGGCACAGGCTTGGAGGGCTGAAGGACCTGTTCCTGTGCTGTACTTTTCTTTGTTCTTTGTCGGTGGGATTTCCCATTGAATCCATCCCCTCCTGCTGGAAAACTCCTGGTGGGACCGCAGCAGCCCGCTGGCGAGGACAGCCAGAAGCTCTGAAGATTACATTCACGTTCTTCCGGCTGTTCACACCGACGGGATCTTCCGGTCTCGCCGATGGCACACCACCGCCCCGGTTTTCCTGGCAGCTTGGGGTGGATTCAATGGGAAATGCCGTTGACAGCGGTGGGATCAGAAAATCTGGCTTACGGTGGGCCGCCTCCTGCGGCCGGAAAACACACCGCAGGGACACCAGAGAATCGCGCCCAAGATTTATGGGTATTCCCCTCCATTTGGTTCTCTGTTGGTCCATTTCCGTCCCATTCTGATGCACTTTCTACAGTTCAGCGATTCTCCAAGAACAAAGAGGCCGATTTTATCCCGACTCCTTTCTGAGGTTGGAATCGGTCACACTACTTACTGGTTTATTGCTAGTAACTTGTATGATACAAAAAGACCGTTCCCCACCCCTACCTCAAATCTTTGCTTTTTCTCTCCCCCCCCCCCCCAACAATTTCTCCCTCCTCTCCTGGAGGTGCTGACATATGCTGGGATAATATGTGAACACTTGAAGCTGTTTGGTTCCTTGTGTGAGCCTAGAACCATCATGAGCTTTATACTGCTGCCTGGCTCTTGGCACTCTCACATTTACATCTGGATATTGCACGTTGTTTGGTGAAATGGCTACATTGTGAGTCTTGTTATTCTGTGCATGCACACGCCGACTGAGACAGTTTAACTCCTGTGTTCTTCAAACTTTTTCCCGGAGACCAATTTTTACCCACCGGCCAAACTTCGGGACCCAACCCGGCCGACCTGCGCGACCCACCATTTTCTCTTACGTTTTTTTGCTGCTGACAAAATGGAGGAAATGATTTTGGGTCCCTTTGGCCCTGGTACACGCTCCTCCAATGGAACCTGTTGGATGAAGGTGAAGCCTTCCCGTGTCGGAAAGTATGGAGTCTCCATCTGTCCAAAGTTCTGCATTTTTTCCCTGCAAAATTTCATCAAATAAAACACCCCCGAACTTGTAAAAACAAAATAAAAATAAAATGAATAAAATAAATGGAAAAAAAAATTAAATGAATAAAATAAATGAATAAACCCTCCCGAACTTGTAAGAGAAAAAGCTGCGACCGTTTAAAAAAAGCGGCCGCACTGCACATGTGTGCCCGATCACTGGCGCCCATGCGCAAGTTTTGCGCATGCGCGCGGATGATCTGACACGCATGCGCAGTGCGGCCACAGTTTTTTTTACATGTTCGCGGCCATTTTGAAGGCTGCTTGCAGCCGCCGTTATTAACAGTTGGCTGCTGCGGCTGTTGCGCACAGATTTGCGCGATCGGGACGGTCAGCTCTGCGACCCTCGCTACACCCGCCCGCGACCCACCCGCGGGGTCGCGTCTCCGAGTTTGACAATGCCTGGTTTAACCAGTGCACATGTACCAAGTGCTGACGAAATAATGATACATTATAATGCCAGTATCAGTCACCCTATCTAACGCTGCTCGGTAGTTGGGAGAACCTATAGTAAAATAAATCCTCTGGAGTATATTTCAGACCAACCCCAACATCATTTCCATCTACACCAGTGCACTTTCCAACAGCGCTGGAGAGATAAACCAGAATCCTAGCTGATTTTCACCGTTTGCCTTTGTGCAGGAGATGTGACTCCAATAGCATCCTGGCTGGAACTGCTCAAACTTTGATCCAACTTTGGTATTTCTATCTATACGGCACAGGCCAGGTGATACATTTACTCCTTTAGACATCCTTTTGTTCAGTTTATTTTCCTCATGTTAGTGCTTTCCTCTGGCTGTAACAGTCTCCCATGGCCTTTCAGAATTTCTAATGTTGCTTTGATGTCCACAAAATAAGACAGTCTGCTTCAATTAAAGGCTGTAAGATTGGCTGATTTAAGACATTTACTCTATGGGCATCTAGTTTCCGTTTGAGATAAGCTTTGGCTTGACAACAGAAATGGCACGAGCGTTATTGGGATTGTGTTGTATTTTCTTAGCCCCAATGTGTCAGTCTCTAAAACTCAAACTTGTTGTTGAGTTAATCTGGTTCTAATCAGGAGCTATAAATTTATAGCCCTTCCAGATAGATCAAAGTAGGATAGTCTTCGTGTACTTGCCTTCCTGGTGGTTCCTGCTGGTATAATATTTCTTATTACATCCAGAAATTAAATATTTAAAATAAAAGCTTTGAAAAGCATACCGACTCCTGATTGTTCTAATCCAGATTACTGTTCTAGTTTTGCCCAATAGTAAGTAAATATTGACTCAGCTTTAAAACCTATTTCTTATTACACATTTATCTTAATGCATTTGTACAGGTAAGTAAACAGGTTGAAGTATTCTCTCCTATAATTCAAACTCTCACTTTATGGAGTTGTGGTTGAGGAAACACCTACCATTCATGTCACGTAATTTGTGAAGATAACTATTCAAGTGTGACAAACCATATTCCATGACTATGAATTTTAAAGTATACACTTGACAGAGGTAAGAACAATTACATTAAAGTGTTAAAATGCAACAAAATAGCACGGGTATTTATGAAACCAGTATGTTTTGTTTTCCTGTCTGAGGTTGTATTAGCAACAGGATGTGGGCAGTTGAAGGCCACACAGGGGTCAGAGGAACAGGATTATTACATTGGATGCAGGAGAGGAACCTATTGGTACTGTTTTGATTAGCCCAGGAATGCAATCAGGATTATGCCCTGTTTCAAGAAAAGCAAAGGGCAGCTTCTCATAAAATACAGGAACACGTAAGAGAGACTTCCAGATTTTAGAGAATGCGCAATTTATAAATGGAATATGAGATTGTAACCTGGATTTTGGAATTATTCTTGGCTGCTCAATACATGATAGTTACGCGATGATGAAGGGAGAGGTTTCATTAAGGGTACATGCTTGGGATCAATTTAACAAAAAAAAATGAAAACGCAAAGTGCCATAATAATGCTAAATTAGATGAGTGGTGAATTCAGGAATTCTCTCCATATTATTATTAATACTTCATGAGAAAACGGTAGCCGTTGTGAATAATAAGGATGAGCATACTGAAAAGTGGTTAAACGTCATGGGAAATATTTTAAAATTATGTACTGTTGAAGATCTTTTAGAATCGCGCAGCTGCTAGTATAAGTGTGGAACTTCTAACTTGTGGGGAATCCATGACAATTTTATTTCTTTATAGCTTTTCATGCTTGCCTGTTTGAATTATTCAGTTTTTGTTGTGCAGGCCTATTTAGCGTGTTTCTGGGGGGGGGCAGCACGGTGGCGCAGTGGTTAGCACTGCTGCCTCAGTGCCCCGAGGTCCCAGGTTCGATCCCAGCTCTGGGTCACTATGTGGAGTTTGCACATTCTCCCTGTGTCTGCGTGTGTTCTCCCCCCCCCCCCCCCCAATTCTCCCTGTGTCTGCGTGGGTCCTCCCCCCCCCCCCCCCCCCCCCCCCCAAAAAAAATCCAAAGATGTGCAGGTTAGGTGAATAGGCCACGCTAAATTGCCCCTTAATTGGAAATAATGAACTGGGTACTCTAAATCTATTTAACAAAATATATAGAGCGGGATTCTGTGACCCCGGCGCCGGAGAGTCGGCGGGTGCGGGAATTGCGCCGGTCGGCGGCCGCTCGCAGCGCCCCCCCCGGCAGTTCTCTGGCACACGATGGCCAAAGTCCCGCTCGTAATATGCAGGTCCCACCGGCGTAAATTGGACTAGGTCCCTTACCGGCGGGACCTGGCGGCAGGGCCGGGCTCCGGGGTCCTGGGGGGGGGGGGGGGGGGCGCCAAAGGCCTTCCATGCCGGCCGGCGGGGCGCAAACCACTCCGGCGCCTGCCTAGCCCCGGAGGATTCACGCCACTCAGTCTCGCCGGGACCCCCCGCCCCGCCGGGTACGGGAGAATCCCGGCCATCGTGTTTCTCTTAAATTCCTTAAAAGATGTACATTGGCTGATTTGAGTTCAAAACTTTCAACTCAAATCAATGATATTTTTCATTTTATGTTAATTTGCCAGATTAGTACTTAAAAAACAAAATAGCTCTGGAATCAAGCAGTTAACTGCTATTCCAAAAAAACACCATTTTCTACAACTTGGTTGCATCATATAACCAGTTTGGATGGGATTGAAACCAGAATGAACATCAACCCAGAACAAAGGTGCCAGTGTGAACCTCCTCTACTGGAATCAAAAGTCATGCCTTGGCCCAGAGGTTTTGTACTGATATAATAGCAGTATTGTGTAGCATGCATAGTTGGAGACAAGATATTTTTTTTTCGATCCACACTTGTGATGCTTTCAATTTATTTATATTAGTGGAGATGGTGGCGTAGTGGTAATGTCACTGAAGTAGTAAAGCAGAAACCCAGGCCCTGGGGCCATGGGTTCAAATCCCACCACGGCAGCTGGTGGAATTTGAATTCAATTAATACAATCTGAAATTAAAAGCGAGTCTTAGTCATGGTGACCATGAAAGTGTCATCTATTTGTTTTCAAACACCATCTGGTTCAGTAATGTCTGCCATCCTTACCCAGTCTGGCCCACATTACAGACCCTGGAATGGCCAAACTGGTCATTCAGTTCGAAGGCAGTTGGGCATCGACAACTGTGCTGACTTTGCCAGCGACACCCATATCCCACGGGTGAAGGGGGAAATAGCCATCCCTCACTGCACTTAGTCTCAAAATGGGAACATCTTGCCTGACTTAGCTGGTAATTGGGTGAGGCTCAGGTATGGTATTCCCTCTCCTCTCCCCTCCCTCATACTGAATGGCTTGCCAAACACGTTCTTTAAACTTGCTCGTGAAGATTGATTCGCTTTGACAAGGCCCAGCAGAGAGTACAAGAACAGCATTTCAGCTTGAGTCGATGCTTTCACGAGGAATGGGGTAAATGGGGTCGGGGCAATTTATTCAACAAAGAAGGATACCGTTGCCACTATTGAGTTTTGGCAGCAAGAAGTGTAGCTCCTTAGTTTGCCAAACCACTATTCAAACTTAATGTTGCAATATTCAAAAGGACACAAGTATCCCTTTTGTTAGTTGAAGTTGGATTTAAAAAATCCTCCAGAAATCAAATCAACATAGTTTTCTTTTGCAATGAATTTAAGGTTTGTTAAATAAGCAATCTGCAAACTTTAAACTCCGCTTTGAATTTTGGTTGGATAAACAGCACAAGAGATGAGTTTAGTCAGGCTCGATTCTCCGTTTCCCCAGCCGTGTCTTTCTCGGCGATACGCCTTTCGCCGCCGGCGGGATTCTGTTTTCCTGTTGCTCGTCAATGGGATTTCCCATTGAGATCACCCTCCGCTGCCAGGAAACCCACGGCGGGCAGGAATGCCCTGCCGGGCAGGATGGTGAATCGCAGCGGCCGGCAAATTGCGGCCATAGTCTGTTTAAAAATCAAAATCACAGTTGAGTTTTATTGGAACGATACGAGTTGAATAACTGGTTTGAAAATGACCAAAGCCAGTCTTTTCCCTGGTTAATAATTTGACAAGTAAGGCAGTAGAATAGGAGGTGGTGCAGTGGTTAGCACTGCTGCCTCACAACGCCGAGGACCCTGGTTCGGTCCCGGCCCCAGGTCACTGTCCGTGTGGAGTTAGCACATTCTCCCCATGTCTGCGTGGGTCTCACCCCCACAACCCTCAGTGATGTGCAGGGTAGGTGATAAATTAAAAAGGACCGTAGAATAGGAACAGAAAACACCAGTCCAAACTTTTAGTTATTTACAGCATATTTATTGTAGGTTGACAAGTTAATTGTTTTATGATGTATGCATAAACCGGGAGGCAGATAGCTGTATTATAAATAAACACTTTTCAATATTTCGCATAATAACATAAATTCCATTTTTTTTCATGGATGTACAGTATTGCATTTTGTCCCAGTAAGCAGCGATTTGGTGAAGTGTTGCTGTTGCCATTTGGGACTTAGTGACTTTGTGATTGTGAGACTTTGGATTTCTGTGCTTAAGTTTAAGATATGGTCCTGCATTTTATAGGTGCCGGGGGTTGGCGGGGGGAACCACCCAGAAGGAAAGTTGGCTGGAGACCGACTTGTTCTCTTTGAGCCTGTCCAGCAGCCATAGTATGCTGCAAGGTGGGTTATATTGGTCAACAGCGGGGACTTCCATCCCTCACAGGCAAGGAAGTCCCACTCTTGGGCTCTGCCACCCAGTGCCAAGAGCCTAGTCGTGGGCGCTGCCGGGACTGCTAATGGTTGCAAAAAGAAGGATGGGGTGAGATAATTCTGGGGCATTGGATGAGGAGGGTTTGTCCAGCTTGGGGAGGGAAGGGGTGGGTGGGTGGGTGGTTGAGGGGGAATGATTTGTGAAGAGCAGGCGGGTAGGGACGAAGGCGAGAGAGGGATTATCTTTTGGGTGATGAGCAAAGGGCTCTCCTCAAAGAATGTAGCCCCATTCCCTCCCACCGTTGGAAAAACTTTATAGAAAAAAACAGCCTGCCCACTCCCACCTGCCTGCCTGCCCATGGCAACTGCATTATGGGACACCGGGGTCAATTGAGCTTGTCAACAAGCTCAGTTGACCCTCAATTTTTTTAAAAAACATGGTGTGTGGCTGTCAGATTTTGTGCCCGTGTTATAGAAATCAGCTCTGGAGTGGATGGGAAGGTTATGCGCTGGGCACCCACCCTATTTTCAATGAAGGACTAATTTTTTTAAGAGACTGGAACTATTGATGAAATCAGCACCTATTTTTATGCTTAAATGAGTAAAGCAACATTGGTCACTAAAGACTACAGATACTGGAAATCGGAAATAAAAACGGAAAATGCTGGAGACACTCAGCCGGTTAGGCAGCATCTTAGAACCATAGGATTTCTCCAGTGCAGAAGGAGGCCATTCGGCCTATCAAGTTCGCACCGACCCTCTGAAAGAGCAACCTGCCCAGACCCACTCCCTCACACTATCCCTGTAACCCCACCTAACCCACACACCTTTGGGCTGGGGGAGGAAGCCCACACAGGCATGGGGAGAAAGTACAAATTCCACACAGACAGTCACCCAAGGCCCGGAATCGAACCCGGGTCATTGACACTGTGAGGCAACAGTGCTAGCCACTGTGCCACAGCAGTGCTAACCACCTGTGGAGCAAAACAGGGACTGGGCGAGATCCTCTGGCCGTTCACACAAGCAGGATGTTTTGGTCCTACTGACGACGCACCCCCTCCTTGGGTTCCCCAGAGATGTGGGATGGATTCAGTGGGAAATCCCATCAGAAGATCCGGCCAACGGCAGGCCACCTCCTGTCGCCGAGAAAGACACTGCGGAGGCCAGAGAATCGCGGCCACTGTTTCTCTCCACGCATGCTGCTTGACCTGCTGAGTGTTTCCAACATTTTCTGGTTATAGTGCTGCTCATTTGCTTTCCTTAAGTATTGTGATGTCTCCAAACCCATTCCGGTATCAGTTGCTGCAAACTACATTTAACTTGTTATTAAGCATTTGCTCAAATATAAAATACTGAGGCTGGGTAGGAAAATGCCCATTAAACAGGACAAATTGAAAGTCAGATAAGTAACTTGATTTTGAACTTGATTCTAACTGTCGATCACCTTTAACAAGAAGAGTATTGCATTAAGGGACTTGCCTTCACTGGATTCCTTTACAAATGTAATTGATGGAATTGGGTGTATATATTCATTTCAATGCTGCATTGGACTAGATTACATTTCTTGATGTTTTCCATCTCATTCTTGCAGCCAGGTAACAAGTGGCTGCTCTGGTTTCACCGTCAACAAAGCATATTGGGGCATGTGCTAACATGCACATATCGTGTGACTCTTTACATTGATACCAATGCACCGTAATCCAAATCTCAGCAGATTATTTTGAGATACTGTTGGCTGTAATAATATGTTACGGATTGACCATCTGAACTAAGGAAGATATCCATTTTAGAAGACATAATTGAAACTTTTCTTGCATTGAGACAGTGATGTTTAGACAGGAAGCATGGTGTATTTGGCAAAGAGCAGGACCTTCTGAAGGGGAGGTCAGAGAATCTCACCCATAATATCGACCGATGAGGTGTCGGAGAGAGTGTACAAGCCTCCAGACATCCCGACTGCCCAACCTTTCAATCATCACCAAAGTCTGCAGGTTACACTTTGGATTGGACTTGTATCAGCTATCTCAGAACCCATTGAAGTAGAGTGGAAGCAAGTCATCCTCGGTCTCGAGGAACTGCGGAAGAGGAATATGGATAGAGCTGTGCATTTACTTCTTAAAATTTACAGCTATATCCAGGCGGAAAGACAAATATTATATTTTCAGGGAAAGGTGGGATTGGTTGGAATCTATTGTTCCAAAACACTCAACATTTTCTGATTTCTGAGGGATTTTTGAAGTATTTTAAAATTCGAGTCCCCCCCCACCCCCCCCCCCCCCAGCTACAGTCCCCACTTGAATCTCCCAAATGGCAAAGTACCTGCCTTCTGAGCTACCTAGACCAGGATGTCTTTGGTCTGACCCCTGGTCCGTGCTGCTTTACCGGATCTCAGTTGAGGATGTAAGAGAGAGTACACTACTTTTGGCCTCCGAGTCTGCAGGAGTGAGTCAAAATACTGCTCCCCTATGATTAACCGGTGAAGGAGGATTTGGTTCACATGTGAAGCACCTTACTTTCAGATATTTCACCGATGTAACCTTTTGGAAACATTTGAAAAGTTGTAATTTGGACAAGATGCTGGAGGGTTTTTGACATAATTCATGGAACAATGGACGGAATTCGCTGGTCGTTACGATTTAATTTTCCCACTGACAGCACAGCCCCGCCAGTGGGTTTTGCGACAGCATGGGGTGGTTACAATGATAAATCCCATTGACAATTGGCGGGAAGATAGAATCCCGCCACCAGCGAACGGCGCGCGGCCGAGAAACGCGCGTCTGGCAGACCGGAGAATCCAGCTCAATAATCACGGCCTCGGTCAGCACTTTCAGGACAGACAGCACATCCTGGAGTGGGAATATGTTTTGAAACAAAGTACATTCAGCCTAAGTAATTGTTTTTATGTTAAATTACTATTTTTAAAAACTGAATTCAATCATTTATCCCTTAAAGTATTGGCTAGTTTGTTCATAGGATATAAATTGTGTCAATGGGGTGAAGAGCAGGACATAGAAGCTGTTCTGTTTACCAGATGTGAAGAGTAAAATGGCAGAAAACCATTTGTGTAAAGAATTTACTGCTCAGTTTAAAGTGGATTTATTGTGATCCTGGTAGTAGTCTTTGTAGTGTTGCTGGTGCAAAGTGGGGGAGGGACCTTTTGAAGAATACAAGACACTACATTCAAAGTGTGGCTGCATATGAAAAATGTAGAGAACTTAGGTGTGGGGACCCTTGCATTTGCTAGCCATGCTCCAGGGGCTATTAGCTGGACCAATATCTTCTACCAATTGATGATTGTGTTTCCATTTAAGATTAAAGTAAAGAATAAAAATATTCAATAGAAATGTTTGGCCGGTGGTAGACTTGACAGAGTATCTTGACTGTTTTTACCATACACAAATATGAACTAATTATCATTAGTACAATTGATAACGAGAAAGGGAATAGATGAGAGATGATAATATTATGAATATAGAAAAACAAAAAAAAGACACGCATTTACAAGTTCAAGTTTAACGCTTGCCCATTAAACAAGACTAAAAATATACGCGACTACATTTTTGAAGTGGAAAAGAGTTTGATTCTCATTACGTTATAGCTGTATGGAAAATGATTTGTGACAAGATGTGATGGAAGAGTAATCGGGGCAACCCAGAAGAGTTTTGATCATTTCAGAAGTGTGAAATGAGCATAAAACATTTGATATGTAGCGCTTTAAAAAATTCATTTACGGGATGTGGGCACCGCTGGTTCGGCCAGCATTTATTGCCCATCAGAAGGTGGTGCTGAGTTGCCTCCTTGAACCCGCTGCAGCCCTTGAGGTGTAGGTATACCCGCTGTGCTGTTAGGAAGGGAGTTCCAGCATGTTGCCCCATGCGATTATAAAAAGTAGTAACCTTTACAGAATGAGAAACTATTGATTTATAAGCAGTCTCAACTCTTCAATGACTCTCTGGATTTGACATTATTTAAGAGTTTTGAAGTACTCCTTCCTCTCTCTCTCTCTCTTTCTCTCTCACCCCCCCTCCCCCCTCCCCCCTTCATGGTCATGTTAAACTCTCTCCTTTCTGGTCATCACAAAAACATTGTGACTGTAATCGTTAAGGGCATTGAAGGAAATTAAAGCTAACCATCCCTGATGATCACTTTTCAAGATGACAATTAAAGCTTGAACGAATTATAGAAAAGGGGCCAGACAGGATTTTTACAGCTGCACGGTGACTCTCTTTAATTCCTTCTCCCTTCACAGCTGGGGGCCAAATATTTGGATTTTTTTTGTGTTTGCCTCTCTTTTGGGGTTGATAGTAAGGTTATAAAGTTGCCAGTAAACTTTTAAAAGGTAGGTTCAGCATTAACATTCTTTCGGCATTGGCTCAAACCGTGAATCTCTAAGGTTTATGTGGTTTTAAAGAATATATGTTCTTGAGATGAATAGATTTTGCTCGTGTCTCTCCCCCTTTTTGTGGCAGCCTAATTTGTAATAGTCTTTAACTTGATATCTTGAATAGTTTAAAACAAATCTCCATCGTAATTTAGTGACAACAACGATTGGTTAAAAGATCTTTATGTAGTGAAGGAAGTTACGACTTACAATATATTTGCGCAAGAACCTAAATATAAAACCAACGCAAGTGAAAAGTCACCCATTGGAATTGAAAATACGTTAATTTTAATTTCTGAGAATTGAACATGGGAAATGTAGAGCCTTTAAAGTAGAATAAGACATCTAGGACATGGGGATGTTAGGGTTTGTTTTTTCCCACCGAGGCACAGATAGTGTACTGCTAGTTGCCTTATGGGGTCATGAGGTCAGATTCAGAAGTTAGAAAGTCCACAGTCACTAGGGACTTTACCATCTGGTGGTCATAAAACAGGTAATGGTCAAAGTTTCTTTTTTTTTGGAGGGGGGAAGAGGCGGGGAAGGAAGACATGGTCCAGACTGTTGAAGTGAGGCCATGCCCTGAAGCAGACAGTGTTATGGCCATACTTTTTTCTGCTTGTGTGTCTGCGGAAGGGTCAAAAGTTCAGGCTGTCCAATTTGGAGATAGAGGCAGGCAGGAGGGCTGGAATGTAAAGCTGTAAAACTGCTTCTCCCTGCCACTCCCCCTTTCCCTTACTACCCGCCTCTCTGCCTCCACATGCTGTGAGGGGGATCAGCTGTATTCCAAGCTATCTGAGCCAAGACTGTCATTGTCTTTTACCCTGCCAGCCCTGATTATTTGTTCCTTTGAGAGGTTAAAACCCCTTGTGGGGAGCTTTTAAATCTGCCACTGACAGTAAAAAAAACAAAATGACTCCTTTCCGTGGATTAAGTATTCTGCTTTCAAATAACAATCAGTCACTTATTTATAATAAAACTCGCTAAATAAGGAGCCACGATTTGACCCAATTACTACTTGCATTGGATTGCAAATAACAAGTTGGCCTGTCATACTAACTGCAATCTAGAGGGTTTATATTGATACGATGAAGTGTGCTTTTAACTTGGATCATTAAAGCTTTTATCTATTCTTCCATTGTAACAAATTTTTAGTTAAAGAGTTATTTCTATGTTCATTGGTAAATGTCCACATGGAGTATTATACATTGTGAAGGGAATAGTGACTGAACCATTGCAGAGGCGAGTTTCTGACTTTAGTATACTGATGGGGAAGCAATCAATAGACATTAGGTGCTTCCTCAGAGGAGCAGGGCTACCACAATGCCTTAAAGGACAAATTTACTTAATTGAAGTATCACATAATCATAAATGGAACCAATGTGGTTTGGTCAGCCTTGGCTCCCCTGACTAATGATTTAGAGTCAGACATTTTGTGTCCATGAAAGATCCTGAAGTTCTGCTTTACTGACGTTATCAATGGAATCAATGAATTGTGACCTGCATTCCTATTCACCAGGTTTTATCAGAAGTAATGATGTCATGAGGGGCACCTCTACACCAAATTTCACCTCCAAGTCTGCCCTGTGCTAGAAACTCAAGTGGGAAACAGAATAATTGGGCAACTGAGTATGCAGGTTTCAACGTTTCAACACTTTGGGATGATTGGGACAATATGGTTCACTGTTTCACAAATTTTCTCATTTTTCAATTCTAGATTTTGTAATTAAAACAAGGTTAATTGCACACATCACCTGATTATCTTCTTTCAGTTGTGACTTTCTGAAATTCCCTAGACTCTAGGACGGTTCCAACTGATTGGAAGTTAGCAAATGTAACGCTGCTCTATTCAAGAAAGATGAAGTAGAGAAATGGGGAGCTAAAGTCCATTTAGCCTGGCATCAGTCATTGGGAGAATCCTGGAATCGTTTATTAAGGACAATCTCACCCATGATATGATCAGACAGAGTCAGTATGGTTTCCAAAAGGCTGTGACAAGTGTAGTGCCGCAATGATGGGGCTTCAGTTATTTACAATCTATGTTACTGACTGATGAAGAGACACAGAACAACGCATCTAAATGCACCGACAATACAAAGTTAGTTGGGAATTGCAGACCCTAGTCTGTCAAATTTGCATTCCTCCAAAGATGTGGGGCTGATATTCCCAATGTTCTGCCTATTTAAGCAGAAACTGTACCGATTTGACTGGGGAATCCATCACCCTATATTGCTGTCTCATTTTGACTGGGTTTCCTCCGGGTGCTCCGGATTCCTCCCACAGTCCAAAGATGTACAGGTTGGGTGGATTGGCCACGCTAAAATTGCCCCTTAGTGTCCAAAAGATTAGGTGAGGTGACTGGGTTCAGGAGATGGGTGGGACGTGGGCCTGGATAGGATGCTCTGTCAGAGGGTCGGTGCAGACTCGCTGGGCCGAATGGCCTCAGAACAAAGAAAAGTACAGCACAGGAACAGGCCCTTCGGTCCTCCAAGCCTGCGCCGACCATGCTGCCTGTCTAAACTAAAATCTTCTACACATCCGGGGTCCGTATCCCTCTATTCTCATCCTATTCATGTATTTGTCAAGATGCCCCTTAAAAGTCACTATCGTCCCTGCTTCCACCACCTCCTCCGGCAGCGAGTTCCAGGCACCCACTATCCTCTGTGTAAAAAAACTTACCTCGTACATCTCCTCTAAACTTTGCCCCTCGCACCTTAAACCTCCTCTGCATTGTAGGAATTCTATGATCCTATGACACCGGGCCTTTCTCGAGGTAGATGGTACTGCTACTTAACCCAGACTTCGGTGAAAGTTTTAACTCCTCGGCTCGTCTCAAAGATGGATCTGGCATTGATGGATCCGACCTAATCCCTTTGACCCTCTGAGCATCTTCCACCCAGATTACATCTGTCCCATCGCACCCAGGACCTGAAGTGATTTTAGCTTTTGGTTTTAGAATCCCTCCACAGATATTAATGTATAAAGTATTTTTTAATAAATTGTACCATCGCTTGGCCCTTGGGATGAAACATTCTAAGGTAGCAGCATACATCACCTGTCCAGCTGAAACTGGTCTGTCGGAGTATCCGGATTTGGAATAGGCATAAATATCACACTTTGATCAGTCATTGCAACACACTAGCTTTAACAGATTTACACCAGGAGCCCTTGTATTATAATTTCAGATTTGGCAAATACCTTTGGAAAAAAAAAAGAAATTGCGCCTTTATATTATCAAATTTTAACTTTTAATATGTGCCCTTCATAAAACACCATAAGCTGCTTAATTGAGTTTTGAGCGTGGTTGATTAGGGCGGCAAGTTCAGATGACTTGGCAATCCAGTAAATTAGTCAAGTTATGATTGATGATGAAAGGAATACACAAATTGTTATCTGTTCTCATGTGAAATGAGACAGAGTCCAATGGTTCAAAAGGTCATAACCTTTGCTGGTCACTCCAGTTTCTTGGAACTCAGATGTGGGGGGTTAGAGTGGAATGGTTCAGCAACAATGGAGCTGTATATCACTTTCAAAGCAGCAATAGCCTTATAACCCTTTCGCCTACTGTACTCGGACCTATATTTAAGCACTGGGCTTAACAAAACTTTTAGACCAGCACGTCAGAGTGAATGCAAATGTAATTTTTTTTCCTCTGCAATCTTTGGTACTACCCAGATTGCTCTTTTACCGGCCCTAAGATTTAATTCAGTGCTGATCATGCTTCGGGTAGTGATTAGAGCCCCCTACTGCGAAGCCTGAATCCTCAAAGCTTTCGAGTGAGAAACATCAAAAAGGTGCAAAGGCAAAATATATGGGATTCATTACAGACCTAATTAGGCTTGGGGAAAAAAAAACATTTCCTGGGCCAATTATCAGCAAGACAGTTACACACACTTCTGTTGCATAACTCCATTGCATATTAATAGTAACTTTTTTACAAATAAATTTAGAGTACCCAATTATTTTTTTTTCCAATTAAGGGGCAATTTAGCGTGGCCAATCCACCTAACCTGCACATCTTTGGGTTGTGGGGATGAAACCCACACAAACATGGGGAGAATGTGCAAACTCCACACGGTCAGTGACCCAGGGCCGGGATTCGAACCCGGGCCCTCAGCACTATAGTCCCAGTGCTAACCACTGCGCCACGTGCCGCCCTTTGTTAATAGTAACTTGACAATGTAGATTGCACACATCTTTCTCTAAATCTTTGTGTTTTTGGTATCTCAAAATATATATTCATCCATATCCTCTTCTAAATGGTCCTGTGTGATGTTGATTGTGAACAAAAATTGTTCAACAGAAGGAATCTTTGCTTTTATAGAGTCAGAGGAGGCCATTCGGCCAATCGCGTCTGCACGACCCTCTGAAAGAACGCCCTACCTAGCCCCTCTCCCGCGCTCTGTACCCGTAACCCCATAACCCTACCTAACCTGCACATCTTTGGATTGTGGGAGGAAACCGGAGCAACCAGAGGGATCCCGCGCAGACACGGGAAGAATGTGCAAACCCCACACAGACAGTCACTCAAGGCCGCAATTGAACCCTGGCGCTGTGAGGCGGCACTGCTAACCACTGTGCCCCCCAAAAACTTGATACTTGAGTTGAATTAGATAACCTGTTTGCAAAATTGTTTGAACCTCATTCACTTGTAGTATGCTGTATGTTCATAAATGAACAATGCAACACATATACAGGACACCATCTACATCCTTTAACTGTGATCAGGTTAAAATTGTCATATACAGCACGGCGTTCACAATGATTTGGTTGATTTATGCGAAGTAGAATCCTAAATATGGCGTGGAGAAAATACTGTAGGAGGACATCCTTTGTGTGGTTCTAACCTTTGGTGCCGACACAAGTTTTGAAATCTCCTAAGGCCTTCTGCCAAATTTATGATCATCTTAAACTTTTGAGGTCTTGAATATACACAAAAGTAGAAAGCATGAAATCAGAGACATAAAACAGTTCAAACCACGGCACTGCCGGTTGGCCAAAATCAAGTGTTCTTCAGCCATGCAACTGCAAAGGTTTGACCAGGCTATCACAGTGTAGAGTTTCATAGAGGATTTGACCATTGACACAATTCCCCTACTAATTCTAGTTGATATCTGAAAGACACATCCAGTAAATAGAAGGGCAAAATATTGCAGATCCCGGAAACTTGAGGTAAAAACAGAAAGTGGTTAAGCTGTGGAGAGAGAAACTATGTTAACGAGTTGATTGCTCATCACCAGAACTAAAACATTGGAGTCAGCCGCAATTTTCCGGCAGGGGGATCTTCCAGTCATGCTGTTGGCGATTAATTTTCCTGTTGTTCACGCCCTCTGCCACTGGGGAACCCACGGGCGACCGGAAAATCCTGCCGGTGGGAGTGGCTGGAAAATTCTGGCCATTGATTCTGGCTTCCTTCGCCAAAGGTGCAACCAGACCCATTAAGTAATTCCAGAATTTTTTATTTTTACATACAGTAGAGATTGCCACTATTACTGCTCATTGCAATACTGTTCTGCACATTTAAAGTGTGATAATGGGCAGAAATAAGTTAATTTAGCATGCTTCAGACGTAGCTATATGAGCTCAAATGTGGCTGTTTTCACTATTGTCTGTGTGCTGTGTCCTGACTCCACAGTATGAAAGCAAATATCATATCCTTTTCCGTTGATTTAAACTGCTCATAGAAGTATTGTTAGCTTTATTGTTAATTTTTATAAGGATCTTGTATACCTTTTATTGATGATATAGTTTCAGAAAAAAAAACTAATGGTGAATTTTCCTTCTCTTCCATGTGCTGTCAATCTTTCCTTCGGTGCCTATATATACTCAGGTAAGCATTTCATTTTGGTTCTTGGCACTCCAGATGTTCACGCTGCTCCAGATGTTTACGCTACAAGAGTGAGCTGCTGGAGCTTTTCTGTATAATAGTATTTGTATGAACTCAATTCTTCAACAAGCAGCGTATGTAGAGATCAGCAACGTGAGAAATATTTGATCCTTATATCTAACGCTGTCAGCTGTGAAGTGTTACATCAAAACCACACAATTTCTGTCCACTCAGAATGACCGGTTTCCTACATGAAGTTTACTTCTCCATCTCCATTAATATTCCTCATGACTGCCCGCTCTCCATTTGAAATTGATTACATTCTAGATAATCGCACAATTCAATAAGCAGTTTGGGACTGTTAATTGAACATGGAAAAGTGACTCACAGCCGCAGCAAGACCTGCAAATTATGTCTGTACAATTTTCTGTTGTAGAGTTTACAAATGGAAGGCAACCATTGTGATCACTACCTTGCTGTTTGTCACGGGTGTCAGTTGCTTCTTTTGGGGGAAGAGTTGGAATCATTTGAAAGCAAACCAAAAAAGCCATGCTGTCTTTAAGTCATTCACTTCAAGAATCCATTTGCTGCCCTGTGCACTGCGGTTCTATGTACCAGATGGTGTCTTTATTGCAGCTGTGCAGAGTGGACTGTCTCGTGGTAATATATTGTGAGCGAGCTGAAGGGTTAAAACCAAAAAGAAACGTAGTTGAAAACCCAGTGCTACGTGCGGTGAAGAATTGGGGCCCCTGATTGTCTTAAACAATCGTATTTTACTTTCAGAATTCATACCACAATAGTTTTTTTAAAAAGAAAGATTTTGTGTAAATTTTGAAAAGTACCATATCCTCTCATATGGTGAGCTTTTAAAACCAATACATTGAAGTCAGAACAGGCATGGAAACCATTTGGTATTAATGATTCGGGGAAAGCTAATGTCCCCATTCGTGTTAGAAAACAATACCTCGGTGCATTTGGTTCTAGTGTGCTGCTGAAATTTGTGTGCAAATTTCAGAAGGTAGATTGGGGGGTGGGGGGGGGGGGGAAGAGATGTGCTCGTTTCAGCGGCTTTCAGTAAGTCCGAGGTGCCAGACGTGGTTTTAATCATTGCTTTCCCACACTGAACAATGTGAGAAACAAGCACAGTGTTCACTGCTTTGTTGACGACCACTCTGGCTATTAAAAGTCCCACCCTGCTTTTCCCTGGAGCAGCTATGCATTTCCCAATTTGATGCCTCCTCCGAAGTTTGTACACCGCTTTTGTGCGTGTTGGCGAGGTGGGAGCAGGGAAATCATTAATAAAAGAGGAAAACGCTAGGATTTTACTCAAAATGTTCTGTTCACATAAATGTGAAATAGGCTTTACAAAACCAGCAGGGAATAGAATAAAGATTTTGTACAGTGAGGAACTGGTATGATCCCTGCATTGTATATGGGCGAACCTTACCTGCAGGAAGGTGAAACCCCAAATGTATTGTGTGGCTTTCAAAAGTAGCTTTGTGCTGTAAATTGAGTAGAAGAGAAAACTAAGGCAGACAGTGGTCTGTGGTCTCTGGTTTTGGATGAAACCATCAGTAGTGGTGTCTGGTTTTAATATGGTTGATTGTCTCCCACAACATTACAATAACTGTTTTTGGGTTTACCACTGGGTTACTTTCTCTTCTCTTCAATCGCAGTCTCTCTCACACAAACACACACACACTACGGCGTATAATTGTGAGATCCAGCAAGACTTACATAGGTATGTTAATTTAAGCTAAATTGTGATTTTATTTACATATGTTTATAGGAAAAGATCCATTATATATGTTGTATACAGTTGTTTGGCTCTAGGGAAAACTTTATACGTCCTTTTTCGGTTTGGAACATTTTGTGTAAAGTGAACATAAATTTACAACACAAAATTGTCCTTGCTACGGTTAATTGCAGTGCACTTTTATTTTGTTAATTCGTCGGATGTGGGCATTGCAAAGAAGATCAGCATTTATTGCCCTCGAGAACCGAGTGGTTAACAGCCAGCCTGAACCGCTGTTGTTCATTGTAGTTAGGTACCCCCACAGTTCTGTCAGGAAGGGGAGCGGTTCCAGGATTTTGACCCACTGACAGTGAATAAACAAATATATAGTTCCAAGTCAGGTGTGTGGCTTGCATCAGAACTTGAAGGGAACTTGACTTGAAATTCTCTAACTCCCCCCCCCCCCCCCCCCCCCCCCCCCCCCCCACCCGCCCCCCAAAATTAAAAGACAATTTAGCGTGGCAATCCACCCACCCAGCACATCTTTGGGGGTGACGCCCACACAGACACTGGGAGAATGTGCAAACACCACACGGACAGTGACCCGGGGCCGGGGTCAACCCCAGGTCCTCAGGGACATGAGGCAGCAGTGCCAACCACTGCCCTACCATGCCCCTTTTTTGATGGGGGCTGAAAGAAACCTGCTTCTAGAATTACCCCCAATCCAGATATGACCGTGCCTTTATCCAAAATGGTAATAAACCTGTTCCTTTACCAAACCATTAAAAAATGAAAATCGCTTATTGTCACAAGTAGGCTCCAAATGAAGTTACTGTGAAAAGCCCCTAGTCGCCACACATTCCGGCGCCTGTTCGGGGAGGCTGGTACGGGAATTGAACTGCGCTGCTGGCCTGCCTTGGTCTGCTTTCAAAGCCAGCGATTTAGCCCTGTGCTAAACCAGCAGTAATTAGTCACGTGGTTAGGAAAAAACAGGGAAAGAATCTTGAATGTAAAATACTGCAGCTGTTGGAGACCTGAAGTAAAAACAGAAGCAAGTCGGGTAGGATCTGTGGAGAGAGAAATATAAGGTTAACATTTCAAGTTGATGACCATTGGTTAGGAGGTACTAAAATGATGACGATGCAGTTTTAACCATCACAAAGGTCTGTCTGAATTTCAGTTACCAGACTTGTCCACAGCATGAAGTCCACTAGCCATTTCTAGTGCTGTGTTGCCTACACACAGTCTCTCTTCAGGCTCAGCAGCATCTCTGAATGGTTGTCGACTTTCATAATGAAATTGCCTGACCATCGAAAACAAAACCTTGTACCAAATCAGAACGGGAAAAACAAATGAATGAGCGAAGGCAAATTTTATCCATTTGATTGTTTACCATTGCCCCCCCCCCCCCCCATACTGCCTGATCATACTTCCTCCTCTGTTCAGTGAAAATATATGTTTTATGTTCCCAAGAATGGTGATATTTGTCGCCATTCTGAATGCTTACTAATAAGTTGAGCTTATGGCTTCAGAAGAAATTCTTCCAGTATGATTGCTGACTGTAATTTATACATAATCACTTACCCAGAGGGTTACTTAATCACCAGCTATTTATCACTTCTGCAGGCTCTTTAAATACATATTTCCTGAAGAATTTGTATTTTACTCTGAGAAAAGAAAAGGCTGAATTTGACTGGATTTGCTGAGGTCCTGCCGTTGGAGCTGAAAGCAAGAGCCATTTAGACTAACGGCCAGGCCCAAATATGTGGCCTTCACTGGGGTTGTGGTCCCTGTTGAGGACGAGGGGGCCTTCCACAAGAGCTGTTGGCCCGATCAGAGGGTCAGCAGCAGCTTGCTGAGGGACATGAAGGGGCCCTTATTTGGCTACTTAAATGACACAATTGAGCTCATGGTGGTGGTGTAGCACCTTTCCCATTGTTGGCAAAATGGCATGGTGGCAGGGAAACATCGGCTATGCCACCCAATGCCGTCCGCTGCTATTTTGCAGGCCTCCCCCCTTCCAGCCTCGTCCAAAAGGCTGATTGAAATTCATCCCAACAGTTCCTTTCCGAAACCTAATTTTCCTTTTACAAATCTGTCCCCACCACTTTTAATGGTTATATTTCAAAAAAAGGGACAATGATTTTATTTTGCAATTCTGGAAAATCAGATTAAATTAATGTTCACCCATCAAATTCTGAAAGGTAAAAGTAAGAGCCTTTAAATCAATTTCTGCCTTGTTTTGGGGAACACTGAATGGTTTCAAACAGGGCAACTGAAAACTGCTTACACTTTCTTCTTTAAAAAAAATAAACCACTCATCAAGAGAGTTACAACAGCTTTAGGCAATTAAATGACTAACTGGAGCTCATGATACAAATGTGGAGTTTAATTGTTTCCTGCTTCTGTAAACAGATAGCCAGACATGCTGAAAATTGAACTGTCATTCCAAATCTAATGCATCTGGTGCCATCTTTTAGATTTTTGTGACCCTCATTATAATGGAGATTAGGATTGCTCAGAGGGGATTTAGTTAGTGTTTTTGTCCTAATGTAAAATGGGCATGTTTTTGTGTGTGTTTCCAGTGTAACTTCTTTTAATGAATATATTTTTTTTAAATTTAGAGTACCCAATTCACTTTCTTTTCCAATTAAGGGGCAATTTAGCGTAGCCAATCCCTGCACATCTTTGGGTTGTGGGGGCAAAACCCACGCAAACACGGGGAGAATGTGAAAACTCCACATGGACAGTGACCCAGAGCCGGGATCGAACCTGGGACCTTGGCGCCGTGAGGCATCAGGGCTAACCCACTGTGCCACCGTGCTGCCCTTTAAAAAAAATAAATTTAGAGTACCCAATTATTTTTTCCAATTAAGGGGCAATTTAGCGTGGCCAATTCACCTATCCTGCACATCTTTGGGTTGTGGGGGCGAAACCCACGCAGACACGGGGAGAATGTGCAAACTCCACACGGACAGTGACCCAGAGCCGGGATTCGAACCCCGGTCCTCAGTGCCGTAGGCAGCAATGCTAACCACTGTGCCATCGTGCTGCCCCTCCGTGCTGCCCTTTTAATGAATATTTTAAGATTTAACTCCCAGTGCATTGGTAGCTGTTCAGAAAAGGTTCATTCGATTGATTCCTGGGATGATCGGGTTCTCTTAAGAATAAAAGTTGAGCAGGCCTCTACTTGTTGGACTTTAGAAGAATGAGAGGTGACCTTATTGAAACATATTCTGAAGGGCTTTGACAGGGTTAATGCTGAGAGGGTGTTTCCTCTTTGGGGGGGGGGGGTGGGGGGAGAGCTAGAACTAGGGGGTACAGTTTCAAAATAAGGTGTTGTCGTGTTTTTTCAAAATATCATGCGTTGCCAATTGTCAGGCACAAATGTGTCAAAATCTGAATTGGCAAACAAATAATAAAGAATATATTATCAACGCGATACCAGGAGTGAGTTCAGACCCAAACCAAATTTTTTTACTGTAATCTTGGAACATGAAAGATTATATGCATCATCAAATATTAGTGTAAATATAATTAGTGGAATCACCTGCTCCTGGGTCATTCAAAAAAAATATTATCTGAATTGCTCCATTTAACGAATTGCGCCTTTTACAAAACCTTTCCACCAATATTTAACATTAGTATTGGAGAAAGTTCAAAGATGTAGATGTAGAAATTTGTCTTGGAAAAAGGGCAGTGAGGAGTTTTAGGTACCTGGGGGTTCAGGTGGCTAGGAGTTGGGGGACCTTGCATAAACTTAATTTTACTAGGTTGGTGGAGCAGATGGAGGAGGAGTTTAAAAGGTGGGACATGCTGCCGCTGTCGTTGGCGGGTAGAGTACAGTCCGTTAAAATGACGGTGCTCCCGAGGTTTTTGTTTTTGTTCCAGTGCCTCCCCATTTTCATTCCGAGGGCCTTTTGTAGGAGGGTGAACAACAGCATTCTGGGATTTGTTTGGGCGCACGGGACTCCGAGGGTGAGGAGGGTCTTTTGGAGCGGGCAGGGATAGAGGGGGGCTGGCGCTGCCCAACCTCTCTGGGTACTATTGGGCGGCTAATGTCTCGATGGTACGCAAGTGGGTAATGGATGGGGAGGGGGCAGCATGGAAACGGATGGAGATGGCGTCCTGTGGAGGCACGTGCCTGAAGGCACTGGTAATGGCGCCGTTCCCGTTCCCTCCAACGAGGTACACTACGGGCCCGGTGGTGGCGGCTACCCTCAAGATTTGGGGGCAGTGGAGGCGACACTGGGGAGAGGGAAGTGGGGGGCTCGGTGGAGGCCCCGCTGCGGGGGAACCACCGGTTTGTCCCAGGGAACATTGATGGCGGGTTCCTGGGGTGGAACAGGGCGGGCATAAGGAAGTTGGGAGACCTGTTCATTGACGGGAGGTTTGCGAGCCTAGATGAGCTGGAGGAGATGTTTGAGCTCCCCCCGGGGAATATGTTCAGGTACCTTCAGGTCAAGGCGTTTGCTAGGCGGCAGGTGGAGGGGTTCCCTTTGCTGCCCCCGCGGGGGGTAAGGGATAGGGTGCTTTCGGGGTGTGGGTCGGGGATGGGAAGGTGTCTGACATCTACCAGGTGATGCAGGAGGTGGAGGAGGCGCCGGTGGAGGAGCTGAAGGCTAAGTGGGAAGTGGAGTTGGGGGAGCAGATTGAGGAGGGGACATGGGCGAACACCCTGGAGAGGGTGAACTCCTCCACTTCATGTGCGAGGCTTAGCCTCATCCAGTTCAAGGTACTGCACAGGGCTCATATGTCTGGGACGAGGATGAGCAGGTTTTTTGGGGGTGAGGACAGGTGCATTAGGTGTTCGGGGAGCCCAGCGATCCATGCCCATATGATTTGGGCATGCCCGGCACTGGGGGAATTCTGGCAGGGGGTGGCGAGGACGGTGTCGAGGGTGGTAGGGTCCAGGGTCAAGCCAGGCTGGGGACTCGCGATATTTGGGGTTGGGGTGGAGCTGGGAGTGCAGGAGGCGAAAGAGGCCGATGTTTTGGCCTTTGCGTCCCTAGTAGCCCAGCGGAAGATCTTGTTGCAATGGAAAGATGCGAGACCCCACAAGCGTGGAGACCTGGATCAATGACATGGCGGGATTCATTAAGCTGGAGATGGTCAAATTCGCCCTGAGGGGGTCGGTACAAGGGTTCTTCAGGAGGTGGCAGTCTTTCCTCGACTTCCTGGCTCAACGGTAGGGAACTAGGTCAGCAGCAGCAGCAACCGGGGTGGGGGGGGGGGGGGCGGTTTCCGGGGGGGAAGGGGGGGGGGGGCGGTTTCCAGGGGGGCATTGTTTATGTTAATTTAATTTATTTTTAATTTATTTTGTTGTTCATTGGGTTTGGGGGGGGGGTTCGTTATATGCATTGTTATGGGTCCAGGGGGTGCTTATTATTGTTATTATTGTTGTTCTGTTATACATTTTTCAAAAATTTCAATAAAAATTATTTTAAAAAAAAAACAAATTTGTCTTGGGTAGTCGGGCAAAACGCAAGTTGTTCTATCTCTTCTAAGCTTGATACGCAGTCCCATTTAGTTCAATAGAGCTGAATAATAGTGGGCTGTATAACAGTGACAAACGCATTGATGCCTGTTTTTTTTACTACCTCCTAAGATTAATTTCTACCCCACGGAATTAGGTATTGGGATGTTGTAACAATATTTTGAAAGAACAAGTGGTACTCCGGTACCTCTGCTTAAATGGTACCTTGTGGAGGTACCACAAACCCAAAGGAAGCAGAGGCGGGAAGGTGAAAGGTCACTGTTCTTAGACAAAAATCCTCTTTCAAGCATCAACCAGGAAGTAGGAGAAAAACAAGGGGAAAAGTTTTGTCAACACTTTTGAAGAAAAGGAGAGAGATGACTAAGTATCCTGCTATAACTTTCTAGATGATGGACTTCTAGCAATTACCATGTAACAGATGTTAGGCTAACTGGCCTGTCCCACCTTTCTTCAATAAAGGTGTTACATTAGCTATTTTGCAACCCACTGGGATCCCTCCAGAATCTTGAGTAATTTTGAATGATTAGAACCAATGCATCTACTATCTCTCTAGCTGCTTCCGTTAAGGCCCTAGGATGCAGGCCATCTGGTCTTGGGGACTTGTCAGCCTTTATGTCTAATTATTTTCCCAGCACCCTTTCTCTCAGGTTGATTGTATTAAGTTCCTCCCTCCCGTTCACCTCTTGGAACATGAAAGATTATATGCATCATCAAACATTAGTGTAAATATAATTAGTGGAATAACCTGCTCCTGGGTCTGTCCAAGGTGGCCATTAATAGGTTGAGCAGCAGACGTTTGTAGGGGTTTTTTGGGTGGACTGTGACTCGGTCTTCCATCACTACATTTGCTGGGGAGGGACAGTACGGTGTCTGAAGGTATACTTGAGGCCACACTTGAGGCCTTTCACAACTGGTGAGCACCACAGGTGCTGAAGTGTATCTTTGAGATCCACTGCAATGCTGTCTTGAATCATTTTTTTCTTCATTTTTAAAAATAAATTTAGAGTACCCAATTCTTTTTTTTTCCAATTAAGGGGCAGCTTAGCGTGCAGGAAATGGCAAAAGTTGACACAAAGTAACCTGTTTTTATCCTTTTTTTTAATGGAAAGATGGGGATTTTTAACAGCTTTTTGTCTGACAATACAGATAAGTGTGCGTATGTGTGTTTAATAAGTAAGCGAGAAGGTGCAAAGTATGAGTTCTGTGATCATGAGCACGTTCTGAAGTGTAAACTTTAAATACGTTTTTTATAGTACTTCTCCCAAGCAGGGAAAAAGTTTTGAAATTTACTTTCAAAAGTACTTACCTTACCCTGCACATCTTTGGGTTGTGGGGGTGAGACCCACGCAGACGGGGAGAATGTGCAAACTCCATACGGGCAGTGACCCGGGGGTCGGGATCGAACCCGGGTCCTCAGCCCCGTGAGGCAGCAGTGCTAACCACTGCGCCACCGTGCTGCCCATCTTGAATCATCATGAAATAGAGGTTTATTTTGCAATCTAAATCTGATGTGCACTGTGAGCTGATAAAAGGAATATTGTCAGTCTGTTTCTGAAATATGTATCGTAGTTTGCACACTTGCTAATCTTCTCACACCACACAACGTCGCGTGTCTTGAAAAATTGGCTAAAATACAGGGTTGAGTTCAGCCTCCTCGAAAAATTTATTCTGCTTTTAAGTACCAAAGTATTTTTTGGAAGAGGCTATTCATGAAGAAAGGGCAATAGAAGGTGCGTGGGATCCTGAAGCTTCGGAATGGGAAGCATAGGTCATGACCTTCACTAAACTTAACAGAGATTTTGACTCATTAGAGCAGTGGATGTGATTGCCACGTTGCTTCAAGTGTCAATAGACTTTAAATTAAGGCTAGCCACTCCAGAAGTAGAAAAATGCTGTCTTTGAAATCTGATTAGTGTTTAAAAGCAATATTCATATTGGCTGAATACTGAGTGTTGGAGCTCTGTTGAGAACAGTCAAGGTTTTTAGATACTCAAACCTGTGACAGAGTCTCAACCAATTGTCCTATTCATAATCTCAATGGCAGTGCAATCTGTGCTTCTACTTGAGACAGTTTTTGTTTTCGTGAAAGGAAGAATAGGAAAAGACCCCCCCCCCCAAAAAAACTACAGAAGCTGAATCATAACAGAAACTATGACAACAATAATTGATTCCACCTGCAATGTACCTGGGAATTAAGGCTGGCAGAGTGAAATATTTTCTCCTTGAACTAGCTCTGTTGAAAACTGCAGCTCACACTGTTCGCACTGCGGGGAAGGTGGAGGACATCCAGGGCCAGGCTAGGTCAAGTAGGGCCAGAGGAGAGAAAAATGGCAAAAACACAATATTAATTGCTCTTTATTTGAATGTTGCATCATTCGTAACAAGTTGGATGAATTGATAGGAGAAAATATAATTGAATGGGTATAATCTGACTGCCATTAAGAAAATATGGTTGCAAGGTGACCAAGATTGGAAACTGAATTTTCTAGGTGCTTCACATCTCGGAAGGAGAGGCAGAAAGGAAAAAAATACGTGGGTTTGATATGTCAGTAATGGATTAGATCGGTATAATAGGGAGAAATGATCTTGGCTTGAAAGATCATGATGTAGAATCAGTTTGGGAGGAGAAATAGCAAGGGAAAGAAGTAACTGGTGTGAGTATTCTGTAGGCCCCCAACAGTGGAGGCTTGTAAGAAAGATACCGCAATAAGCATGGCAGCTTCAATCTTCATATAGATTGATCAAATAAAATTGGCAGAGGTAGCCTTGAGGACAAGGGGGAGTTTCTTAGAACAATACATTGTGGTACCAACCAGGAAACAGGCTTATTAGATCTGAAAATGTGTGATGAGACAGCATTAATTAATAATCCCAAAGAAAATTATCCTCCAGGGAAGAATGATCATAACATGATAGAATTGCACAATCGGTTGGAGGGTGAGAAATCTGGATCTAGATTCTAGATCTAGATCTGGAACTAGAAAGATCCAAAAGGATTGGAACACTACAAATGTAACACCACTTTCAGGAAAGTGAGAGACTATAGGCCAGTTTGCTTAACATCTATCATTTGGAAAATGCTGCAATCCATTATTAAGGAAGTAGGAGCAGGACACTTAGAAAATCGTAATACAAACAAACGGTCAGTGAGTTTTTATGAAGGGGAAATTGTGTTTGACAAATTTATTAGAGTTCTTTGAGGATGTAACGAGCATGGTGGATAAAGGGGAATGAGTGGATGGTGCGTATTTGGGCTTTCAAAAGAAATCCAATAAGTTACATAAAAAATTACTGCACAAGATTAAAAACTAAGTGTTTGGGGTGATATGTTTAAGTGTATAGAGGAATTGCGAACTAACAGAAAATAGAATGGGGGATAAATTGATAATTTTCAGGTTGGCAAACTAACTCGAGGGGTGCTATGGTGCTCATTGCAAGGACTTGGATTATTTACAATCTGTACTAATGAATAGACCAGTGTTTTTCAAACTTTCTTTCCGGGGACCCATCTTTACCAACCGGCCAATCTTCGCGACCCAACATGGCCGACCTTCGCGACCCTTGCCGGCCGACCTTCGCGACCCTTGCCGGCCGACCTTCGCGACCCACACCGGCCGACCTTTGCGACCCACGCCGGCCGTCCGTCCGCGGCCGACCTTCGTGACCCACGCCGGCCGACCTTCGCGACCCACGCCGGCCGACCATCGCGACCCACCATTTTCTCTTACCTTGTTTGTTGCTGACAAAAATGGACGAAATGGTTTCGGGTCCCTTTGGCCCCAATGCTTCCTTTGGCCCCCCGAACTTGGAAAAAAAAAGGCTGCGACCGTATAAACAAAATGTGGCCGCACTGCACATGCGTGCCCGAACATCAGTGCGCATGCGCACAGTTTTGTGCATGCGCACCGATGGTCGGGCACGCATGCGCAGTGCGGCCAAATTTTAATAAAATCTGTTCCTGGCCATTTTTTCTTCTTTTTTTTAATATAAGTTTAGAGTACCCAATTATTTTTTTCCAATTAAGGGGCAATTTAGCGTGGCCAATCCCCTTAGCCTGCACATCCTTTGGATTGTGGGGGCGAAACCCACACAAACACGGGGAGAAAATGTGCAAACTCCACACTGACAGTGACCCAAAACCGGGATCGAACCTGGGACCTCGGCGCCGTGAGGCAGCAGGGCTAACCCACTATGTCACCATGCTGCCCTTGTTCCTGGCCATTTTGAAGGCCACTCACAGCCGGCATTTGCGCGATCGGGAGCGCTGCGACAGACGGCTCCGAGGCCCTCCCGAAACCCGCCCGCGCCCCACCCGCGGGTTGCGCCCCCGAGTTTGACAATGCCTGGACTAGATGAAGGGACACAATCAATGTTGTTTCATCATAATCTCGCCGATAATATACAGAACATATATCCTTTTGACGTTCAATATAACATAGTTGGCCAAAGACTTCCCCTTGCTTGGCAGGCACATCCCAGGCTGAAGGTCTGAGATTTTCTTTCACTAGGAATCTCACAATGCATTCACGGATGACAATCTCAATTTACACGTTGTTCACTGGCCTGACACGATGAATTTAGACCTTCCCAACTGAGTCTAACTGGGTTGATTCCCATACGCTTGAATACCCCTTCAATGTAGCTGCCACCAAGTAGTACAAAGCAAGTCGGTTTCAGCACAGTGGATTTATCAGTCGGAAAATGGTTTCTTCTGTCTCTGCTGTCGCCTCGGCCGAGATGCAACCAGCAAACGCAGCCACAGACCTTTTACCTGCCATTGTTCCAGAGGAAATCCGTGTTCTGTTTCCATGTTGGTCGGGATACTATTTTGTAATTTTCCGCTCTCTGGGTTTGATCCCGGCCCTGGGCCACTGTCTGTGTGGGGTTTGCACATTCTCCCCGTGTCTGGGTGGGTCTCACCCCCACAACCCAAAGAAGTGCAGGCTTGGTGGATTGGCCACGCTAAATTGCCCCTTAATTGGAAAAATATATAATTGGGCACTCTAAATTTTTTTTTTAAAGTAATTTTCCGTTGCTCCTTCAGGGGCAGTGCAGTATGCGCGAGCGTCAGCACTTTCCAGTGAAGCATCCCCCATGGCAGTCTGACGCGGAACTCCAGAGATCTAAGCCAGCAAACATCTGCGTCTAAGAACGACAAATGGATAAACAGAAATCTTCTTACCAGTGCAATAACACTGTCTTCCCTGCACACCAGCTTCCCCACCATCATCACTCTCCTCGCCTGCCTCCCCCAGCAACCAGGAGCACCAAAAACATGGTGAAAATCCACCCCCAAGTTGCCTTTGTCGACGGCCACTCTCTTCCATCCACATTATTCAGGACACCTCACTTCATCAGCTATTGACTTAACTCGAAATCCTTGCCGAGAAAGGAGCTCCATAGACTGGCGTTGCCCAGTGATCCACTCTCTCCACAGCTCAGAGGGGGTCAGTGACAGCTAGTGGACTTTAGTCATTCTGAAACCAGGAGTGGAATTCTACCAACCAGCCTGGTGGATGAATCTGTCCGGAGCCAAAGAGTCGGAAATCTACTGGAATAAAATCCTATTGCAATTCTCCCAATGGCGGGTCGCTCTTCCCGCTGGCAGGGCACAAATATCATTTGCATCTCATGAATGCTCATTAAGACAGCTGCTCGCCAGCTTCCCATCAGGCCTTTCAATCGCACGTCACGTCGGTGGGAATTTATGTTGGTGTCAAAACCGATTGCTGAAGAGTGGCGTGCACAAGGTGATCTTCAGTTCACCAGAGACTTTGGGGTGAGTGCAACTACTTTGTGCCGTAGTGCTGCGCTGCTCCTGCTGCACTGTTCACCTTTCTGCTGGGACAGACCGGGTCTTGCCTCCATCTGTATGCTGAGCTGGTCTTCATGGACAGCACCATGCTGCTGGACACGTGGACCCTCCTGCGTCATCGAGTCGCATCAGTACAGCACCTGGGATTGGGGGGGGGTAGAGGAGTCTCTTTCACCCTGGTGCCTCATAGCTGTGTTTATCTTTATTGTTACAAGTAGGCTTACATTAACACTGTGAAAAGCCCCTAGTCGCCACACTCCGGCACCTGTTCGGGTAGTGCAGGACTCAAGCTGCCACCACAACAAAGGTCCGAAGTGCAATCGGGTGAACTCGGCAATGCAGGTTCAAGGGCCATATTCCCCATTCTGGTTCCGATTTATTTTGTTCTATGTCCGGAAATTGGCAGCCCTCCTCCTCCTGTCAGCAGGGTAGGTTGTTCACTTCCTGTCAGCAGGGTAGGTTGTTCACTTCCTGTAAGCGGGGTTGGTTGTTCACCCCCTGTCCAGTTTCGGATTCCTAGGCAGGATTCCCCGACCCTCCGCGCCAAAATCGCACTCGGCATGGGGCTGGGGGGGCAGAGAATTACCCAAAATAGGCCCCCATGCCGGCAAGCGGTTCTCCGGTGTCCAGAGAATCGCCGCCATTCGCGCGCTCAATCGACGCGGCGCCGGCCGGGGGCCGTTGGAAAAGGGACCCCCCCCTCCCCCGCAGTTCTCCGCTCTCGATGGGCCGGGTGCCCACCGACTCCCGCTGGCGTGGTTCCAACTGGCAGGAACTCGGAGTCGTGGCTGATGTGGGCGTTATGGTGGGGGGGGCGTGGGGATTGGACACCGGGGGTGGGGGCTCACCGACGGGCAGGCCCGCGATCGGGGGCCACCGCGATCCAGGAGCGACCTATCTTCCTCCGCGCAGGCCTGCTGTGTGGCTCTGCCATGTCGGCAGCGTCCACGCCGAGGTGACACGCAGCGCATATGGCCGGACCCACCTGCGGCCGGCGTGCGAATGTGCGGCCACACGGTCTGTCCTGCTGGGCGCCGCTGGCAGCCAGAGCTGTGGGACGCATGCCGCGGCTCTGCTAGTTCCCTGGAGAACGGGGAATCACCCCGGACTTTCGAGGAAAAAGTCCGGAGTGATTCTCGCCCGTTTTCCGGAGGGCGTGGGGACTTAGTCCCCCAAAGGGAGAATCCCGCCCCCTATCTTTAATGTTTTAACATCCCATCCAAACCAAAGTCTCCCATTGTTTGTAGGTTACATTGCCCCAGTTGTTCTCGTAATTTATGAATAAATGTCAGTTGACCTGCAAATAAAAAAGGCTTTAATAGGAAACTTTGAATAATTGACTTTTGGATTGTTTTTGGAAATTGTTTATATTTTTGAAGTTTAATTTAGTCTGATATTGGTTGTATTTCTGAGTATGATCCTGACAAGTTTCATGGAACTCATCTTCAGTTGGATCAACTAATTAAAATTGGAATTGTGACAATAAGTGGGTCCTTGGGGGAGATAAAAGTGAGGGGTAGGTGCAACGACTGTGGATTATTGAGTATTTGATGAAGTAAAATGGGCTGTGCATTTCACAGCTTGAGGAGAGGCCATAAAAAATTATAGAAGTTAGATTGGATGCCAGTTTAAAGAAAGTCGGAGCTCGGAGACCATCAAAACCGGACACGGTCACACGATCAGGCAATCGTGCATGATGGTGATGTAATCACTTTTGGGGATTCCACCCTGTCGGAGCAACAATGGTGGGGGCTGGAGGTGAGAAGAAAGTATTAAACCTGGCTTTTGCGGCCCAATGACCGTGGCAGCAGCAGACGGGGAAAGGAATGGTGTGCGGTCCATACCGGAACTTTGCCAGGGTGAGTGAACTGAGGGCCAAAATACCGGACAGTGGCCGTACTGGCTAAAAACCAGACTGTCCTGTACAAACCCGGGTGTCCGGCCATCTGGCAGTTTTGTGCGATACTGGATATCTCTAAATAGGGTCAGGTTAATCCTGTGCATTATTCATTTCTGTCGGGGCAGAAACAAAAAAGAATATAATTTCCCAGAGTTGCCATCGAAATTATCGGTTCAACAAAAACCACAATTTAAAAAGTACATATATATTTTTCCAATTAAGCAGCGATTTAGCGTGGCCAATTCACCTACCCATCACATCTTTTTGGGTTGTGGGGGTGAGACCCACGCAGGCACTGGGGGAATGTGGAAACCCCACACGGCCAGTAACCTGAGGCGGAGATCAACCCTGGGTCCTCGGCGCCGTGAGGCATCAGTGCTAACCGCTGTGCCTACGAGCGGCCCGAAAACCCCAATTTTAACAGCTACATTGAAGCTAGTCTGCCCCCCCTTCCCCACCTGCCCCCCCCTTCCCCACCTGCCCCCCCTTCCCCACCTGCCCCCCCTTCCCCACCTGCCCCCCCTTCCCCACCTGCCCCCCCTTCCCCACCTGCCCCCCTCCCCACCTGCCCCCCCTTCCCCACCTGCCCCCCCCTCCCCACCTGCCCCCCCTTCCCCACCTGCCCCCCCTCCCCACCTGCCCCCCCTCCCCACCTGCCCCCCCCCCCCCACCTGCCCCCCCTCCCCACCTGCCCCCCTCCCCACCTGCCCCCCCCCTTCCCCACCTGCCCCCCCCTTCCCCACCTGCCCCCCCCCTTCCCCACCTGCCCCCCCCCTTCCCCACCTGCCCCCCCCCTTCCCCCCCTGCCCCCCCCTCCCCCACCTGCCCCCCCCCTTCCCCACCTGCCCCCCCCCTCCCCCCCTGCCCCCCCCCTTCCCCACCTGCCCCCCCCTTCCCCACCTGCCCCCCCCCTTCCCCACTGCCCCCCCTTCCCCCCTGCCCCCCCCTCCCCACCTGCCCCCCCCTCCTCCCCCCTCCTCCCCACCTGCCCCCCCCTCCCCACCTGCCCCCCCCTTCCCCACCTGCCCCCCCCTTCCCCACCTGCCCCCCCCCTTCCCCACCTGCCCCCCCCCTTCCCCACCTGCCCCCCCCCTTCCCCACCTGCCCCCCCCCTTCCCCACCTGCCCCCCCCTTCCCCACCTGCCCCCCCTTCCCCACCTGCCCCCCCCTTCCCCACCTGCCCCCCCCTTCCCCACCTGCCCCCCCCTTCCCCACCTGCCCCCCCCTTCCCCACCTGCCCCCCCCTTCCCCACCTGCCCCCCCCTTCCCCACCTGCCCCCCCCTTCCCCACCTGCCCCCCCCCTTCCCCACCTGCCCCCCCCTTCCCCACCTGCCCCCCCCCTTCCCCCCCCGCCCCCCCCCTTCCCCACCTGCCCCCCCCCTTCCCCACCTGCCCCCCCTTCCCCACCTGCCCCCCCTTTCCCACCTGCCCCCCCCTTCCCACCTGCCCCCCCCTTCCCCACCTGCCCCCCCCCTTTCCCACCTGCCCCCCCCTTTCCCACCTGCCTCCCCCTTTCCCACCTCTCCCCCCCCTTTCCCACCTCTGGGGAAAATGGCATGGAGCTGGGCAAAAGACATGGAGCCGATGGCACCACATGCTGCTTCCACCCACCTCTATTCTGAATTCTGAAGGGGCCCTAGAAATCCTGCCCAGATCTCAACAAGCCCAGGCTCAGTGCATCGTCAGGCAAAACTGGACAAAATCAAGTTAATAGTATGGTAATTAGTCTACTGGAAGACCTGTATCGGTGGTTGTTGTTGGAAGAAGTCCTATTGGGTCCTGTTAGTATTCTATGACCTAATTTGAGCTGAGTGTTGACAGCAAAATGTTACTTTTTGGGTGTGCAATCTATTCTAGATAAAGGTGTTGCATGGCCGTCATGCAGACACCGTCACCATGACGACATCCCTCCCTGTTCCCAGGCTCGTTCGTCAATTACATTCACGCTCTGATCAGCCTGTGCCATGAGAATCTACTAGGCCTGATTAAGAGCCATTTGAAGTACAAAGAGCCCTTTGGTTGGCTGAGTAGAATCTAGTGAATTCTGTGTTGGCTTAAAGCGAACACGGCAACTTTTAAAAGCTTTTGCATGATCCTAATTTTGTTGGAAAAAAATTCAAAGCACATCAGTTGCATTGACAACAACCAATAATAAGGAAGGCGATATCCCCTGCAACCATGTGTATTTAAAAAAAAATGTTGGACTAAGAGCAACCAGATGGAGCAGTGAAAGTAGATCAATGTGTTTGGCAAAAGCTGCCTTTTAATGACAGCTTTGTTGTAACAAGATTTGCTGTTTTGGGTCTACAGAGGAAATCTGTGTCATTACTGATTTAAATCTGAACCCTGATAACTTTTAGAAAGACAAGAACGAAAAAACCAAATGCTGACAATCGTTTTGAGGCCTGCTGCATTGCAGAGTATAAAAGACCTTCTGCCCTCTGCGAAGATTGTCCCATTGCTCATTATGGGGAGGAAAACTGGATGGTATCTCCTCGCTCAGCTTCGTAATCCTCAGAAGCACGTTTCCTGGACGAGGAACCGTAAGAGGAGGGGGGGGGGGAGAAAGAAATGGGGATGCCGGACAACGGAATCCCCAAACTACGATTGGACAAATAAGTCTTTCAGAAATCAAATCTACCAGTCATGGTTTATTAATAGCACAGCAATTAAAAATAAAACGTTAACATATATGCTGATTACTAAGAAAAATAGAGCAAAAAACGGAAATGCTGGAAATACGTTGCGATGATTCGGTCCCTATTTGCAACCTTAATGAAGGACTACACCTGAACTGTTCGCCTGTCACTTCCCTCCCTCCAGATACGAGCTGATCTATGATTCCAGCATTTTCTGTTTAATTTCAATGCAGTATTCAGGAAGAATGGATACTGAGTAGAGGTAAAATGAAATGGTTTGTGAGCTGCATGACTAAAGCCAAGTGGATTAGAAACGTTATTTAAACCTGCCCGTCGAGTCAATGCCCAATAATTTGTTTTAGATATTCAATATTTTGCAAGGTGTGTCTTTGGTAGAAAAAGTACATTGACGTTCCTTTATGCTTTGAGTTTGTTCCGAAATGTAGGCTGTTTCAGGCATCATCGATCTATGGACGTGGAATATCGCATGCTGACAAGTAGAAAGATATTATAAAGACCCTGTTTTCTCCTTTTTACGCAATATGTTATCCATTTTATAAGATAGGATTTTTAGTTGAATACTTGCGTCCAAAACCAAGGGTAACTGTCCCAATGACCGTATTCCATTCTCTCTCGTAAAATTATGGAAAATAATTGTTATTGTAGCATTTATGGGATTTGACCAAAGTAGATAAATTATATTTACAGTGAAATCATTGAATCTCTACAGTGCAGAAGGAGGCCATTCTGCCCATTGAGTATGCAACAGCCCTTGGAATGAGCACTCTATCCAGGTCCGGGACCCCCCCCCCCCCCCCCCCCCCCCATCCCCACAACACCATAACCGAACCTGTACATCCATGGACACCAAGGGGCAATTTAGCGTGGCCAATCCACCTGACCTGCACATCTTTGGACTGTGGGAGGAAACCGGAGCACCCGGAGGAAACCCACGCAGACACCGGGGGAACGTACAGACAGTCCGGACAGACAGTGACCCAGCGGGGAATTGAACCCGGGTCTCTGGTGCTGTGAGGTAGCAATGCTAACCACTGTGCCACCGTGCTGAAAATGGACATCCAGATTGAAATACAACAGTCCATTGCGTTTCTCTAAGTTGTTAAATTCTGGGAGTGGAATTCGGGGCAGCAGGGTAGCATGGTGGTTAGCATAAATGCTTCATAGCTCCAGGGTCCCAGGTTCGATTCCCGGCTGGGTCACTGTCTGTGTGGAGTCTGCACGTCCTCCCCCTGTGTGCGTGGGTTTCCTCCGGGTGCTCCGGTTTCCTCCCACAGTCCAAAGATGTGCGGGTTAGGTGAATTGGCCATGCTAAATTGCCCGTAGTGTCCTAATAAAAGTAAGGTTAAGGGGGGGGTTGTTGGGTTACGGGTATAGGGTGGATACGTGGGTTTAAGTAGGGTGATCATGGCTCGGCACAACATTGAGGGCCGAAGGGCCTGTTCTGTGCTGTACTGTTCTATGTTCTATGTTCCATGGTGTAAACTTCAGATTTCCCCAACATCCAGAATGAACCTGGATATCTGAGAAGGATCACAAGCTTCAGAGACCAAAAGTACCCAGGTTGCATCTGCAGCTATGCTGCTGGTTATACTCGAAATCAGGAAGCGAGGGTGTAGTTTAGAAGATAGGATTGCTGCAGTCTGGGCCTCTAGCCTGCTGGCTAGACTGCTGAAACTTATTACGAGTACCTCACCAGTGCCTCTATCTCTAAACTATTGGCTGGTTTCCATGCCCTTTCTATGTGACCTTGCCTGGAAATAGAACAGAGGAATTTTCAAACTGGATGCCTGTAGTGTCGATTCAGTACAGGGTTGCCGTTGCTTGATATTTACATGGATGAAGTGCCTTTGCCCTCGGGTAATGAAACTGGAAGGGGGGGGGGGGAGAAAAGAGTAGTTATATAAAAGCGTCTGTAATTAAAACTTGTTATTCCAGTCCCTTATCGTTGTTTATGTCTACTGCAGTCTACTCCCAGAAGTTGCATTTTCAGAAGCCTCCTCTTGCAATTAGAGAAATTGTTCACAGAAGATTTTTATCTGTGTGTTAGTGAAGCTTAGTGCTGTGCAGGGGTGGGGTGGTGGGGGAGTGCATGGTGGTGTGAAGTGGATAAAGCTGAAACACAGTAGACTGAAGTATCATCCAGCCTTGTTTCAAAATATATCGGAAATATTAATGTTATTGGTTGTTGGCAAATCAAAGTGTTGCTTTTTGCATTGAGCAATAAAATAGACCGGTGCTACAGATTTTTAGGTGTCCTTGAATTTCAGGATATCTCTGGGTTAGAAATGTTGCACAACTGTTAATACACTTTTCAAGGCTTAAACAGTGGCTTCCTACCATGAAAATAAAATCTCTTATTACATAAATGGAAACTATCATTGAAGCTGCCTCTCATGTACAGTGCTTTAATGGTACCACTAATTATATTGTGCAACTATCAAAGTATTCTACACCACCTTGTCAATTCTAGAAGGCCTTTTTTATTCCAATGTGTATGTTAATATATGTCAGGGGCTGGTTTAGCACAGTGGGCTAAACAGCTGGCTTGCAAAGCAGAACAAGGCCAGCAGCGCGGGTTCAATTCCCGTACCGGCCTCTCCGAACAGACGCCGGAATGTGGCGACTAGGGGCTTTTCACAGTAACTTCATTTGAAGCCTACTTGTGACAGTAAGCCATTTTCATTTCATTAATGTTTCCATCATTTTCCCATATTTACAGCACCTTTTGGTAACATTGAAATATTGGGCGCAATCTAACAGAACCCCCCGCCCCTCCAGTGGTGGGTGGGTTACATTGGGAATGACCACGCTATTGAATGGGTGTTGCCGAGGCCGCACTCGGTCGCATTTCCAGTGCTGAGGAGCTCCGCTCGCCAATGTAGGAGGAGATGGTGCCCCAAAATCCCAACCCACTAACGCGATCCCCAGAAACCCCCCCCCTCCCCAAAGAAACTCACCCGTTGGGGGGTACTCGAGCTCTCCCTCACCCCACCTCATATGGGCAAAGCACCCAGAGACCCGATCCCCAGAATGGGGAAAATGCCACTTAGAACATAGAACAGTACAGCACAGAACAGGCCCTTCGGCCCTCGATGTTGTGCCGAGCAATGATCACCCTACTCAAGCCCACGTATCCACCCTATACCCGTAACCCTCCCCCCTTAACCTTACTTTTTAGGACACTACGGGCAATTTAGCATGGCCAATCCACCTAACCCGCACATCTTTGGACTGTGGGAGGAAACCGGAGCACCCGGAGGAAACCCACGCACACAGGGGAAGGACGTGCAGACTCCGCACAGACAGTGACCCAGCTGGGAACCGAACCTGGGACCCTGGAGCTGTGAAGCATTTATGCTAACCACCATGCTACCGTGCTGCCCTTAGGCACCTTCTGCACTGCCAGCCGAGCTGTTCCCCTGCCAGCCTAACTGTGTTACCTGAGCACCCTGGAAATGCCAGGCTGGCATCCACATTGTCAGTGCCACAGTGCTTGGGTGGCATCAGCAGCGCCAGGGTGCCATCTTGCCCAGAGGCAAACCACCTCGGGGCCTCCGATCACCCGGGTGACCTCCCAAGTGTCGCTCCGCCTCGTCCCTACTTGTGGGGACTAGAGCTAAACACCGCCCAGCTGGGGTCTCCTCAGCGATTCTGATAGATCACGGCGGAGTGGGGTTAGATCTGGTTAGATCTAACGGAGTGGGGTTAGATCTGACGTAGGCATAGATTTTTTAAAAAGTTTTTTTTTAAAGAGTACCCAATACTTTTTTTCCAATTAAGGGGCAGTTCAGTATGGCCAGTCCACTTACCCTGCACATCTTTGTGTTGTGGGGTGAATCACACACAGACACAGGGAGAATGTGCAAACTCCACATGGACAGTGACCCAGGGCCTGGATTCGAACCCGGATTCTCAGTGCCGTAGGCTAACCACTGCGCCACGTGCCGCCCTATGGTGTAGGCATAGTTAAGGGAGCAGTTAAGCTCACTTAAATATGAAACGCTGGATCGCGCACATTGTGGCCGGGATGCAGATCGCAATGTTTTATGAGATCTCACGGGCGTAACAACTGTCGGGAATCCCGGAAGCGGCCTCTCATGGGATTTACCGGCTGCATCCCGTCCCGATTCCAGTGTGATGCAGCCGCCATATCCCGCCCATTACCTCCAGTAGTAGAATGCAACTTAAATTACTCCATTCGGGAAGCCAATAAGCAGCAAGCAAATGTTGTTGTCTGTCACACTTGTGCAACAATTGGAACATATTAGCCATTCCAATGCTGCATCTCAATATCTATATCTACAAAAATAATATGACTGCTTCTACACTGCAGTCTTAGAGCAGTTAATTCAGACAATGAAAGAAGCGAGGCAAATAATGTTGTAGAAAGCATGCTCGAAAGAACAGCAGCAGTTTCTACTTAACTGGAATTTCATTACAGCCTGACTGCATTTTTAGCAAAATGTTCGAGCAATGACATACAAATGACACCCTTTAAGGTGCTGTGCCGCCATATTGTGCGGTCTGTTGATTAGACAGATGGTATGCCTACAACTGGGCTATGTTCTGAGCAAACAGGCATTGGGCAGAAGAAATAAGGCAGGCAATGTAAAAAAAGGAGGGTAGTCGGATAGGAAGGTGTTGCTCCCACTGCGCAGTCCCACCTGGCTGCCACCTGTTTCTTAAGCTAGAGTCGATGCATGTTCTGTTTTTCCCTTCTGCTGTCTGCTCGACCTCCAACAGGTACTGTACAAGGGCAAGATAAAGGCTTATTTAAGCATAAAGGATGCAGAACGTGGAACATTGATAGGTGAATAGTGAAAATTAAAGAGTTACTGGGAGCCCGAAACTAATTGAGTCAGACTAACACGTGTATCTTAAGCAACTGTATCAGGTAACTGTATTTGATAACTCGTTCTTAGAAACGACCTTTCATTCACTCTTTTAGTTCCGGATTTTGTAATCCATTGTAACAGAAGTTCACATGGGAGGTTAAATCACAAGGTGGAGGTTTTACTCTTTTAAAAAAAATTTAGAGCACCCAATTCACTTTTTACAATTAAGGGGCAATTTAGTGTGTTCAATCCACCTACCCTGCACATCTTTGGGTCGTGGGGGCGAAACCCACGCAAACACGGGGAGAACGTGCAAACTCCACACGGACAGTGACTGAGAGCCGGGATCGAACCTGGGACCTCGGCGCCGTGAGACTTCAGTGCTACCACTGTGCCACCGTGCTGGCCGGAGGTTTTACTATTGATCTGAACTTGAGCCACATCCCTGAAGTGAATACCAGACTACAATTGTTTTCTCTTTCAACACCCTTTTTCTCCCGTCCTCTCCTGAAGACACTCGCGATGAGATACGGTTCTATGGCACTAGAATCGTCGAGGAATTTGTCTCCATGCTGTTTGTTATGAGGAACCTAATCATTGCTTAATGGTAGTCCATTGAACCAGATATCCCAACGTATTGCCCCCTGCAACTACCCTCCTACCTACTCTGATGATCTACAATCTGATCCCCAGCAACTCCAAACTGAATTTACAGGTCGTACAATCGCTAAAAATATTTATGATCCTTGGGGTCATTGCCTCCTCACAGCTTCATCTTTCTGCTTTTGCACTAAAACCTTCATCACTATCTTTGATAGTGACTTCACGATTACCCTCACTAGATAGCTGCTCCATCTCTCAGAAACTCCAATTAACTCTGCTGCAGGAGTCCTCACACATAAAGGCTTCATCAGAGGCCTTTGTGTAGTCCAATCCACCAGGCAGTGAGCACTGCTGATAACACCTGAGGCCCAGGATTGTCGAGGGACTCGGGGCACAGGTGGGTGATGGAGAGAGGGCTGATCTCAGGGTGAGGGTAAAAAGAAAAAGGGGCTCAGCACCAAAGGTAAGGGGGTTACTCTCATGGCCCCCATCCCCACTTTGCGATACCAGGCCCCCCCCCCCCCCAATCAGGCACTGAGTGCCTGACAATGAGGGACACCTCCTGGAAGCCTGCAAGCAACCGTGACAGGGTTGGCTACGGCGTTTTGTGTGGCTTGCCCGTCTCGCTACTGGGGAACCCGCCGGGGGGCTGCCCTTTGGTGGGAGCAGACCACCCTATTGGCAGGAAGAGCTGGCAAGTCCCGCCCAAGGTATTTTTACTTCCTGGGAGCATTCAGTAGCTCAGGCAGCACCTGGTGATAGAGCAGAGGAATCAGCGGCTCAGGTCAGTTAACCCTTGGTCAAGACTGGACAGTGTTCATACCCAAAATATCGTCTTAGCTGTTCTTTCTGCAGATGCTGTCTGATTTTGTTTCGGATTTCCAGCACCTGCAGTATTTTCTCTTTTTGCTCATTTTAATTTGTCATCTGACTCAGTTTGATTCTGACACAGTTTACACTTTTTATCAACACCAACTCTGACTGACCAGTTCAAACAAAGAGAATTCCTGAAATGTTGTTTTTCTAACGTGTTGGATTAAGGGTGTTGGTGCGACTATGCCAAGATAACTGTGTGGAATGATTTGCTGAATTCTACTTACGCAAAGTGTGTTAAGCTGTTACTAAGCACTCTGTGCCAAGCACATACAAAATCTTTAATGACTAAAGTAGTTCACAGATAACGAGTGATTAATACCCTCAAAGGAATTCTTCAGCTGCCATTTGAGCATAATTATCAGTATAAATGTGAAAATTGTTTTTCTAGAAGAGAAAGCAAACTGTAAAGGAGACAATGTAACCTGCCAAACTCTTCAGAGGGATGAAATAAAAATGGTAGCAAAATTCACAAGAAAGATCATTTTTCAGACCCTGTTCGGCAGAGATAAAATACATCACGTCAGCCTGGGTTAAAAAATGTTATGCTAAGGAACCATAAAATGCTTTGAGCAGCACAGAACCTGATTTATGGACGGGTTGATCACCCCGAATTTGATCACAAAGCAGATCCTTATTTTCATTTAAATGATCTGATAGATTCAATTTTCAAGTTGTTCAAAGGCAACATGTAGTTTTAAAAAGTGCCGGTATCTTCCTTTATTGACTGCTGTTAACATAGCAGAATTCTAGTTAAGTAAAAATGTCTTGGGTATACTCCCTCTAAATCAGTTCTTTGTTAGACTAATTAATTGGTGCCCTCAACCCAATGAACGAATATGGGCAGTTTAGATCAAATTCTGTAATTAGTATCACAGGGTTGCACCTTTTGTAATGTTGACCCCAGAGTTAGGCAAAATTGTATGAAGTTAGCTTGCTTTGAACCATTTTAATGACAGTGGTGGAACTGAAACCACAGTGATATCAGGTTGCATTGCACGGGGGGGGGGGGGGGGGGGGGGGGGGGGTTTAAAGGCTGTGTTTGTCGTCGTAGAGAACAGTGACGGGACAGGTAATCCAGAGAGAATTCGGAAACACGATGAATTGGGGTGTGGGGAGAGTGAGGACAATGATTGGGAGTGTGGGGGAGAGTGCACAATAATTGGGGGGGGGGGGAATGGGGGAGAGAGCCTGATGATTGGGAGGTGGGTTGATGTTCGGTAGCACTGTTGCTTCACAGCATCAGGGTCGCAGGTTTGATTCCCGGCTTGGGTCACTGTCTGTGCGGAGTCTGCACATTCTCCCCGTGTCTGCGTGGGTTTCCTCCGGGTGCTCCGGTTTCTTCCCACAAGGTCCAAAACACGTGCTGTTAGATGAATTGGACATTCTGATTTCTCTCTCCGTGTACCCGAACAGGCGCCGGAATGTGGCGACTCAGGGCTTTTCACAATAACCTCATTGCAGTGTTAATGTAAGCCTACTTGTGGCAATAAAGATTATTATTATGTTCAGTTCTGATAGGGACGCCCTTTTAAAGATGGTGTCCCGATCTCGGCCCTTGCCATCTCTATCGGGCCGTGCCTTGCCAGACTGATGGGAACATTCCTGCCCGCTCATTTATTTTCTTCGGAGGGGTGCAAGATCTGGAGTGAAAACTGGTCTGTGCAGCTGGAGAACTACACGCCAGTTTTCAGTCAGAGTCTGACACTTTGGAAGAAAATATGGTCGGATGCACCCAGTGTCTCTGAAGTCTGCAGGCCTTTATTCATCTAAGCAGAATTTTGGCTGGTGGCCAAGATCATTTTACAGTCCATCCGTTTAGCATGCCAAGAATGTATTTTAAAAAAGGCAAACACAGGAAATGCCTCAAACAGCTTCTCTCCAGCTGCAGGAGGGAGGAGGTACCACAGGGATGGAAATTATCTTTTTTAAATGTTGTGAATAAAAAATCTAGTTCTGCCAGATCGGCGCTGGAATCTAGTGAACAGTTGCTATGTTTCATTTTTAAATTGTCTTCCTCCCTTAAGTTATAATTCCTTACTTGGGTGTGCTGTCATGGGCAATATTCGCAATCCACCACCCAAGTGATCCACGCTTGATGTGTGAAACTAGACCGTGAACATCAGCAGCTCAGAGGCGGCATCATAGCCAAGTCTAATCCTGTCCTAACTACGAGGAAATCACAGCTGTGTCCAGTTCCACTCTTTGCCACACTCACTCACTCACACTCACTCACACTCACTCACTCGCTCACACTCTCTCTCACTCGCTCGCTCTCTCTCTCTCTCTCACTCACTCACACTCTCTCTCTCTCTCACACACACTCTCTCTCTCTCACACACTCACACACACTCACTCACACACTCACTCACTCACACACTCTCTCTCTCTCTCACACTCTCTCTCTCACACACTCTCACACACACTCTCTCTCACACTCTCTCTCACTCTCTCTCTCTCTCTCTCTCACACGCACTCTCTCTCACACACTCTCTCTCAGACACACTCACTCACACTCTCTCTCACACTCTCTCTCACACTCTCTCTCACACTCACTCACTCACTCTCTCTCTCACTCTCTCTCTCTCACGCACACTCTATCACACACTCTCTCTCACACACTCACTCACTCACACTCTCTCTCACTCTCTCTCTCACACGCACTCTCTCACACACTCTCTCTCAGACACTCACTCACACTCTCTCACACTCTCACTCACACTCTCTCACACACACTCTCTCACACACTCACTCACACACACTCTCTCTCACACTCTCTCTCACACTCTCTCTCACACTCTCTCTCACACACTCACTCACACACTCACTCACACACACTCTCTCTCACACTCTCTCTCAGACACTCACTCACACTCTCTCACACTCTCACTCACACTCTCTCACACACACTCTCTCACACACTCACTCTCACACACTCTCTCTCACACTCTCTCTCACACTCTCTCTCTCTCTCTCTCTCTCTCTCTCTCTCACTCACAGACACAAAATCAGAGTCACTACCTAGCAACCAGAAGTGCAAACTACGGCCTGTTTTCACTTCCCTCGCCCATGAACACTGGGACTAATTGTAGTTCCTACGCTGCCACATTGCCGTACGTCAGTGAACTCAGTAAAAACCTGGGATCGCATCTGGGATCTTCGAACTTGCCCACTGAGTTATGTGAACAGTCTTAATTGGAGCAGAATGTACGTATTCAAAATACCAACACAAGCAAACTCTCAGCAACTGTCCCACCGCGCAAAGTGTTCTGTTCCAAATAAAGCAAGGCAGAGAAGCCATAATTAAATGGTGGAACAGGCTTGAGGTGCTGCCCCCCCCCCCCCCCCCGAGGAAACGGGTTGGCAAATGGTGGGGTGTAAAATTTGGGTGCCGCGATGACAGTGTTGTGCCTATCACCTCCCTGCCTCCAATGGTATTTTACCTGGTGTGGTGGTGGTGGGGGGGTTGTCCACACAGACCACAAGGTGAGGCCACCCAGGAGAGAGGGAGTTCCTCCTGTTTGGGCACTCTTCAAGTGCGATACCCCACCCCCCTGAACTCCAGTCTACCACACCCCCTCACTGTAGCCTGCCTCATTGGTTAGGTTAGGTGGGGTTAAAGGGGTAGGGGGAAGGTCTGGGCTTAAGTTGGGTGTTCTTTCCAAGGGCCGGTGCGGACTCGATGGGCCGAATGGCCTCCTTCTGCACTGTAAATTCTATGATTGGCTCTGGCGAAACCACCACTCAACTTCTAATCAATCAGCATGACCCCTCAGCGCTGCTGAATGCAGCAGCTCTTGGACGTGGGTCATTGTCCCACATGGGCGTGGAAGACCTGCCCTGAACAAATTAATGGCCAGACTGACCTAAAGTCACTCACGGCGACCAGGGCAGGTCTAACCCTAACCCTAACCCTAACCCTGACTTTTAAACAGGAGGCGGGACCACTGCCTCCATGTTAAATCCAGCCCCAGACTTCTGTGATGTAATCGGTCTGGTGATATGCAAGTGAGACTACAGACCACTTTTGTCTACCCCCTGACCTATTACATATGCAGCAACGCCTTTTATATTTTGTTTATATGTTTGTATCTCTTCATTATTATTTGTATGCAGTTTAATGCTGAGAAAGTCCCAAAATTTACCATTTGAATATCAGTGGTCTCAGATGCTATGCGTTTTATAAGCACGAAAGTGGAAATATCACCTACTAGCTTGTTTCTTAATTCGCTGTGGCAAATAATCAAAGCTTCTGGAACATACTAATGCTGCAGCTTCAAAGCTTTAGCTGTATGTCTGTTTGGAACAGTGACAATTATTCAAATCCAACATTTGAACATTCAAGCTATGTAAAACAAAAAGGCTATGCTGGTAACCTGTCATTCTGCAAAAGAGTAACCACCTTCCTCGAATTTGTACTGACTGCCTGTAAGCCTTAATTGTGAGGCCTGCAGGGCGGCACGGTGGTTAGCACTGCTGCCTCATGGTGCCAAGGACCCGGGTTCAATCCCGGTCACTGTCCGTGTGGAGTATGCACATTCTCCCCGTGTCTGCATGGGTCTCACTCCCACAACGCAAATATGTGCAGGGCAACAGATCAGTGCTTGGTTGAGCAAAGTGCAATAAAGCGTGGCTCCTTCAACAACTGGGTAAATCTGCTGCTATATTGTTACACCAAGGTATATTCACCTTACCATGGCATGTGATTTGTGCACCTGATTTTGTGGGCTGTGTTATCTAAGACCACAGGAGCAGAATTAGGCCACTCGGCCCATCAAGCCTGCTCTGACATTCAATCACGGCTGATATGTTTCTCATCCCCATTCTCCTGCCTTCTCCCCATAACCCCTGATCTCTTTAATCAAGATCCAACGTACTGTTTAATCGAGAAAGACATGTCCTGCTAAAGCCTGTATTAAGCATTGGAAGGTGATTTGCAGCATCAGGCTAAAAGCTTGGTTTAGAGATTTACAGTGAGCTAAAAGGTCGACCCGTGGTTATAGTACATCCTGGCCTTCCAACATCACCGACTTGATGTGGGGGGGAGTGGGGTAAGGAAAGGAATAATGAGTGCCATATGAACAAATGCGAAAACTTCAACTGCTCCATTTATGTGTTGCTTTCATCTGTAGTGGGTTTAGAGAATAGAACTCCCTCTTGAATAAATTGAGCTTTACCCATAACTGTGTAAGGCTATAACCGGATACTATTGGTGGATTAAATTCATAAACGGATGTTTCTTATCTGGGTCTGGGGACTTGCCTGTAACCTGCCATTTAATCAGTCTATGGTGGTCTGCTTGAGTTATGTAAGGTTAGCCTGGTTTAAATAAAAGGCTGTAATATTAAGGCAAGAATGCTCAATAGGGAACTGTGACCTTAGCATTTGCAGACGTCTGTCTGTGCAGGGCTTTATTCAAATTTTGTGGTGATTCATTAATGCTTTTAGTGATTAGTTGAAAATCTCTTGGAATCTATCCCATTATAGATTTTGTCCAATGTGCATTATAAAACAGGAAACATAGCAGTGTTGGCCTGATTACAAAACCAACAGCATTTTGAAGGAGTTTTTTCCTCCAAAATAACTTGAAACTTCCCATTGTTCTAAAACAGATGGACAAAATGACAGTAAACCGTGTTAAAATGATTGAAATTCTGGATAGGTTTTCCCACTGAATTAACCAATCTCTATCTAGACAGCAATAGGAAAACCATAGTTTTCCAATGTAGAGACATCAACCATGGTGTCAGCTCCTGATCGCCATTTCCAGCCCGTGTTGCAATGCACGTGTGAACATTAGGTGAGGACAGGATTGTGTTTGATGGCGGCTTCCACCGTGCTCCAAAATCAGAGCGCGCCTTCAACTCATGCAAACACTTGGGAGCACAGAGTGTGACCAAGTCTCCGTGAGACAAGGCACGAGTGCTAACTTGGGGAATTTGGCGCAGGTAGGAATCTCTCAAGCCGTAATGTAGATTAACAGCCAGACTTTGATTTGAACGTTTACAAACTGCAAGCCAGTTAAGGAGGTAATTAACAGAAACTGCCTGGCAGTGATGCCAACGGTCAGTCGGCTGAAAATGAATAATAAGTGTTGGAAGAAACTGGGTTAGCAGTTGCAACTTGGGGTGTGAGTCATCAGCCCTCTATAAAAGTAGACGGGAGTTGCTATCGCACAGACTGTGGGAGCACAGTGTGTGATGAAGCTTCTGTTTGATGAGGTATGAGTGCTGACATGGGAATTTAGTGCAGATGCCTATTCAGTGCAGTCAGGGAAGAAGATGCTGCCTAATAAATCTTTTTTTTAGCCTAGACTCCTGGAAGTTCAAGGCTATAATTAAATTAGGAGATAGGAGATGGTGATTTTTGAGATGTTGTCCTGAGAAACATGGGCAGTAATTTAAACAGTACCAGATATAAATATTGCATTAAATTTAGAGTTTAATTAGTTAACTATTTGGTAGAACTACAGACAACAGTTGAGTCATTTTCTTAACTTAGGTGCAGTTTGAGGAAATTCAGCTGCCAGTTGATGAGTTGAAGTCTGATCTTTGGACATTGTGACACATTAGGGAGAGAAAGTTACCTAGGTAGGCACTTTGTTTCAGCAGGCAGTCACATACCTTAGGCCTGGTACTTCAGAAATGATTTGTGGTCAGGAACAGGAGGGTAAGACTATGAATGAGGCAAATATAGCGATCCAGAAGGTAGCAATGGAGGAACCTGAGCCCTTGCAATTGTCCAACAGGTTTGAGGTTCTTGCAACTTGTGTGGATGAGAGCAGGGACCGCAGGAATGATGAGTAAAGTGACCACAGCGCTGCGGTTCAGAGAACCTTTCAAATGAGAGGAGTAAAAAGAAACGTAGTTGCCTTCGGGGACTGTATAGTTGTGGGGGGTGGGCAGGGGGCAGATATATCATGTACTCTGCAGTTGAGACTGAGTGCCAAAGGCTGTGTTGCTTGCCTGGTGCCAGGCTTAAGGACATCAACAGGAGTGAGAGAGGAACCATGTGGGTACCAACACAAGTAGGGCCAAGAAAGAGGTTATGCTGAGGGACTATGAGAACCTAGCGACTAAATTGAAAGGCAGAACCACAAAGATAAAAATCTCTCGATTATTACCTGAGCCATGAGTAAATTGGTATAACATAAATATGATTAGAGAGTTTAATGCATAACCCAAAGATTGGTGTGGGAGAAATGGGTTTTGATTCATGGGGTACTGGCACCAATTCTGAGGGAAGAGGGAACTGTGCTATTGGGATGGCCTTTACCTGAACCAAGATGGGAATTGTACAACTAGGGCTGTCGAGAGTTTAAACCAAATAGTGGGGAAGAGAGTTCACATGAGAGGTTTGCACGGTTCAAGAGAAAGAACAAGGCAATTGTCCAGGGTTGCAGGTAATGATAACCCAAGCGCACCATGTCATGCCCGCAGAGCTGGGCTTCCACCTCTGCCCAGGCCTCCTTCATTTGGTGGGATGACCTCCTCTTGCGCAGCATCAGGATGTCCTGCATGGCACTCACTGCCTCCTCGCTGGTGCGCAGGAACTCGTCCTAGAATCAGGGGCAGAGTGTCACCTCCATTGCCCTCCCACCTGAGTGCAGGTTTGGCCTCTACTTATTGGAGTTTAGAAGAATGAGAGGTTGGGGGGGGCATGTGGCGCAGTGGTTAGCACTGGGACTGCGGCGCTGAGAACCCGGGTTCGAATCCTGGCTCTGGGTCACTGTCTGTGTGGAGTTTGCACATTCACCCCATGTCTGCGTGGGTTTCACCCTCACAACCCAAAAGATGTGGATTGGCCATGCTAAATTGCCCCTTAATTGAAAAAAAAAAGAAGACTGAGAGGCGATCTTATTGACACATCCAAGATTCTGAGGGAGCTTGAAAGGATGGATCTGGCAAGGTCTTTCCTATCGTGGGGGAATCTAGAATCAGTGGTCACAGTTAGGGTCCCCCATTTGAGTTGGAGATGAGGAGGAATTTCTTCTGTCAGTAGCTTGTTAGTGTTTGAAATTTTCATCCCCAGCAAGCAATGGATGCTGGGTCATTGAATATATCCCAGACTTGAGTTTAACAGATTTGTGATTGTCAAGGGAGTGAAGGATTATGGGAGGAAGCAGGAAAGTGGAGTTATTGCCACAATCAGATGAGCTGTGATCTTGCTGAATGGTGGAACAGGCTCGAGGTGTTGAATGGCCTTTTCCTGCTCCCATTTCTTTTGATCTTATGATCTTAAATAACGAACATAGGGATGAATGTTCTGATACCTCCAGCACTCCACATCAGTAAGTCGACAGTACTTTAAGAAGAGACAGGACCAGGAAAACTACTGGCAAGGAAACATATTTAAAATTAGCTTGGCTTTCAAGGATACCTTAATCTTTCAGATTTAAGTCCAATACTGAGTGTGCGCAATTCTGCCCTAACATGCCTGTCAGGAAATTGACGGGAACAGATGCAAGAGTGGATTTGTGTGCTGCCTGACTTTACTTTCGATTGAAGTTACTTCCATCTGACCCCATGACTTTCCCACCGAGCGAGTTGGGTCGAAATTACCTCTGATGTCTTTGTTCAGGAATATAGAAAAGGGACAATTTCAGAAAACTTAAACCTGACTGAAGTCGTCTTTCATTTCACCACCCCTATCATTTAACAGGACCACGTGGGCAGTCAACATTTAGTCAAGATGCAATAATTCTACGGTTTTCCCAGTATTTTCTTTCGATCTTAGCTAAGAAACCAATTCTTACTGCAGTCACAAAACAATGCCGCATTTATTCAGTGCTCACAGATAAATTAACTTCCTCACAAAATTCATTTTTTTGAGCATAATATAATTGCTTTAGTAAATGCTGTGATCGAGATGCTGTTCAAGATCTGTCATTTTAAACTTCAGCATCTTCCTTTTAACACGAAAGGTCTACACCCAAATCCTTCTTGTGCCTTTTCTTTGTGCTAATTTTGGCAGTACCAAGAGGCTACAGTGAAATGTGCAGAAGTAGGTCTTGTGCTAACTACACACACACACTGCTTGGACATAATGATCAGCAAGCAAGGTATTGGTGTTAGTGAAGTGATAGTCCTGACACTTTATTTCTTGCGAGACAAATTGCTTTGCAGCAGATCAGCGCAACTGTACATCAGTGTCACACTACTGCAGACATCAGACCAAGTGAATGTTGTGATAAAATCTGCTAATCTTGTTCATTGTCAGGTAACTGCAATGGTAATTAATTTCACAGTATTATATTGCTTAAAAAAACAGGACAGCTGGGAATGCAAGTTTCAAAGTAGAATTATTTTTAAGAGTTTCAGAGTTTAAGATATTTAATCAGGGGGGCGGGTGATAGATTGGGACCCCCACATTTTTTCCACCTCTGATTCGATCCAGGACGGAAAGGACCATCGTCATTCCTTCCACGCTGTTGCCAATTCTAATGCCCACTTAAGGTCCTTATCCGCTGCCGCTGGTATTCACCCAGTGGTGGGGAGAGGAATGACTCAGTGACTCAGAATCTAAAGACTCAGTATATTATTGCCGTTATCAATTTAGTTTCCAATTACCAAATCGAAAATCAAGGTGATTAGAAAAATTAGGTTGCAAACATTCTTATTTCTATATTTGCCAGGAAAAGTTAGCAGAGAAATTTTTTAAAATGCTTTACTATGTATTGTATAATCAATATGTCCCTTCATACCTTTAAAAAAATTTCAGGATACCCAATTCTTCAATTTAGCGTGGCCAATCCACCTACCCTGCACATCTTTTTGGTTGTGGGGGTGAAACCCACGCAGACCCGGGGAGAATGAGCAAACTCCACACGGACAGAGACCCGGAGCAGGGATCAAACCGGGGTCCTTAACACCGTGAGGCAGCAGTGCTAACTAACCACTGTGCCACCGTGCCGCCCCTGGCCTTCATATTTACCGGGGGGGGGGGGGGGGAAACCTCAGTTAAAGTGAATGGTATCCTGTGTAAAGCATCTTTATGGTTCTCGGAGTCTTGCGTTGTGGGCACAAGTTTGAAATTGTTCAATGGCCCGATGAGGTGTTGGCAGTGTGGCAGTGACTTTGTACTGATATGCCACATGGATAGAAATCAAACTGAACTCTGGGCTGATGCGATACAATGAATACTTTGTTGAAGCCTACACTTTGATGTTGTTATTGTGCCCATGAAGGACTAACTTGATTTAGAAACCAAGCCTGCTTGGGTTAAAAAATACACCAGTGAAGTATTCTAGCTTTAGTTTTCATGATTCTAGGTGAATTTGCATTGTAACCTGTTTACCAGAATAAATCTAATTTCAGTCATGCTGGTGAATACATTTTCCCACCAATTTTCTACTCTTGTCCTGATATTCTTCCACTCTTTCCGAGTATTTGCAAGTGTCTTTCAATAGCTTGTACGAGTGCCTATCGTTTAAGTATGAGCCTTGATTACATGTTGGCTCACAATAGGCTTGTGGACGCATTGCAGATGGGATCATCCTCACCACATACTCTGAGCATGGGGACATCGGAGTGTTGCAGTCCTGGACTTGGAGGGAGTAAGGAGGCTGTGGCCGGGTGGGAATTGGATGGCAGCAGCTACACAATGCGAGTATGGGGACCCTGAGCCGGATGTCAGCTGTGTCTGGATGGGAATAGTCGGGCAACGCCTGTGGAGAGAAAAATAGAATTAATGTTTCAGGTCTATGACCTTTCATCAGAACTATGCAAAGTCACAGATCTGAAACATGGGACAGGATTTAATTCCCCCCCACCAAGGTGAGTTTGGAGGCAGGGGCATTTAATTGGTTGGCAAGGGATGGGAAGGGTTTTGGATGCCCCCTGTTGCCAATTGAGGCCCTTGTGTGGGCATTAAACGATTGAGGAAACAGGCGGGGAGAGAGGTCCATTGAGAGCCACCCCCTGACCTTTTTCTGAACCCCTCTGCCCCCTTCAGCAGTCCCCATGGCAATGAAGACCTGCTGGCCTGCGGTTGTGTTGCAGTCCTGGGGGAGAGAGATTTCTGGCTCCAGGTTCCTCGATCGTGGGAGGGCCCGTCACTGGCCTGCCTGACTGACACTCAATGCAGCAGGCTTCCCTCGAAGAAGGTGATATGGGCCCTCGCCAGCTCTGCAACCAATGGGCAAGACCCCTGCCACCGGGATTGGTCACTGCCCATTAATCCTGTTTCTGTCATCACAAAGGTTGCCTGACCTGCTGACTATTTCCAGCAATTTCTGTTTTTATTTCCGGCGTCTACAAAAGTATTTTGCTTTTGTCCTAGTGGACTGTTAGTGGGAAAGGGCAATTAAGATGCACAGTTGGAATGACCAGGCTGAAATTGTCCAACCAAAAACAGAATGAGGATCACACTTGAAATCTTCCGGGTCAATATGATTTTTTTATTTAGAAATTTAGCGTACCCAATTCATTTTTTCCAATTAAGGGGCAATTTAGCGTGGCCTATCCACCTACCCTGCACATCTTTTGGGTTGTGGGGGCGAAACCCACGCAGACACGGGGAGAATGTGCAAACTCCACACGGACAGTGACCCAGAGCCGGGATCGAACCTGGGACCTCAGCGCTGTAAGGCAGCAGTGCTAACCACTGCGCCACCCTGCTGCCCTGGATCAATGTGACTTGATGCCTGCCAATGATAGGCTTTTCTTCCTGAGCAATCATTTCATTATCCGTACTATTTATTCCCACAGCAGATGTGTTGGGGAAAAGGGACGAGGTTTGAATATATCGCTACTTCAATCTGGTCTGCATATCGCAAGAGCTTATGAGCGGTGGTATATGTGTTGAGGGGGAGGAACATTAAGAATTTAATAAAATGATCTTCACCAAATTGAATTGTTTTGTCTGAAGAACTTTGGGAAGTGAACCTGAAACGGAATGTTCCAGAACATAATTAAAAAGCTGCATTCCCTTAAGGCTCCGACAGAAAGGACAAAAATAAACACTATTTCTTGTTCTTCCAAGATTGCCGCAAAAAAAATACAGACAAGGTAACAATCCAAGCAGACAAAACAGCCTCTGTCCTGGCACAGGCCAAAGGATTTATTTTAAGCTGTCTTTTTTTATTCTCCGAGTTGCCTGAATGCCAGCTGTTCTTGGGCTATATCTTTTGTTTTACAGGGTCATTGTTTTCATTCCATGAAAGGAACACTTGCACTTTGGAACTAAAAAGGAGTGGGGAATAGAGAATGATTTTAACTGCTTATCTACTTGGTCACAATAAAGACAGGTCTGGGTTTAAGAACTATGAAAATACTTTGTTCAGACAGAATCAGTGTGGTTTACAAAAGGGTTGACATTCCTATTTGGATATAATGGACAAAAGTAAAAAATTTTAGTGACAATGAAAATGCCAAATGCTGGTGTCATGGAGTTTTCAAAACCTTTCAGTCCCAGTTCATAAATCTTCTTTTCCTTTAACTTAATAGCAAACTTACTAGTTAAATTAACACGCATCCTTTAGGAAAATGACCATGTTTAAAGAAGTTTCAAAATGTCTTGTATGTGAATACCATGTGAACTAAAGATTCAATATTTCCTGTTTTCTTTTGTTGCTTGTAACAAACAGATAGCATACCTTTGAAGCGTGATTGGATTTTGCTCCTGTCATGTGTCTTGTGGATTTTTTAAATATAAATTTAGAGGTCCCAATTCTTTTTTTTTTTCCAATTAAGGGGAAATTTAGTGTGGCCAATTCACCTACCCTGCACATCTTTTTGGATTGTGGGTGGGGGGAGACCCACACGGAATCGGGGAGACCGTGTGAACGCCAGACGGACAGTGACCAGGGGCCGGGATAGAACCCAGGTCCTTGGCGCCGTGAGGCAGCAATGCTAACCAGCGCACCACCGTACCGCCCTAAGTGTCTTGTGGAATTAAAAGTATGTCTGGACAAATACTATAACGTCTAATTGAAAAATTCATTAACTTTCCATCATTTTCCCCAAAGAAATTACAATATTAGAATGATTGTAGCTAATCTCAGCACAATTATGGTGCAATAAATGATCCTTTTAAAAGAAATTGAACGGTTACAACCCGAGGTCTTAACTTTGTGTCTAACTTGTTTTCAGTGTTTTAATTTAAATTGAATCTGTTGACATCATTGCCCTGTCATGTCTTCTGATATTGTTCAGCTGCTACACACCATTGGGGGGGGGGGGGGGGGGGAGGAGAGGGGAGGGGGGGAGGAGAGGGGAGGGGGGGAGGAGAGGGGAGGGGGGAGAGGGGAGTGGTTTGTATCTCGTGAGTCACTTCACTGGTAGCACCATCAACATTCCTATTGGAACACAAATGTCCTTTTAAAAAAAAATCCACCAGAACACAAAATGTTTTAATTATAGTGAATCATATCTTTTGATTGATTTTTAAGGCAAGAACCTTTGCTGAGCCTTCTATCAAGCCCTCAAGGCCCAACCTGCTGACTAGCTCAGCATGGGAGCCGGCTGATTTCCCCCTTTCCCAGAGCTAACAGTCTGTTGAGTGATGCCTACTTGGTGCCTACAGCTCTCTGCAAGCCTGATAATGACTCAACATGAATCAAAGCCCCACCAACAGGTGGACAGAGCAGATACTCCTTACTCGTTGAGCGGGGTGCTTTAAAATCAATTTGAGCATTGTCCGACCATGGACACCATCAGAACAAGCTAACCCATGTTCAAACGGGAGCTTGCATCCCAGCCGGGATGGCCAAATAACAATCAGTTGTAGAAATCGTGGAGATGTGAGCACCATTGCGGCTACACTGCACAGACCAGTGTTAGGATTTCAGACCATTTTGATCCACATAGTTCAGCTACCCATAGGCGCACCGGTTAACGCAAGGAATCCCACAAAAAATGTAGTGAAAAATTTCCACTCTGGCTTCCTTCCCTCTCCCCCACCCTCGCTTGCCTTGCACACCCCCACATGGTAAATATTTGACAGAAAGGTTTTTTAAACCCACGTATACTTTGTTTCAGAGATCATTTAATGCCTAGATTTTTTTTTTAAACCGTGAGGTGCAACAACTCGAAGAGCTTTTAAATATTTTATGAGCAGCTCAACAGGGTACAACAGTTCTTTGCAGTGTAGACATATGTAAGGATTACTGCTGTTAAAATTTTTATGCTTGTTCTGGGAAGATTTATCTCTTCCAGCTAGTACTAACCAAACAATTCCACATAAGCTTTCTGCTTTTATGGAAGGAATCTCACCAACAGCATTTCAGTCCCTCAAACAGGCCAGCACTGGGGTGAAGGTATTTTTTTTAAGGGGCCCTGTGTGCCTTACTGGGTCCACACAAAACAACGTTTCTTGGTCCAGGAAAAGAATTACATGTTGTGAACAGCCTCGAGCAGTCAATTCAGGGTAGGACCCAATTTGGATATTTAAGCAAACTCTCATAATCTTTTATTTGAATAGCTCTACAGCTAGGCAAGAAGGCTGTGTGGAGTTTGCATGTTCTCCCCGTGTCTGCGTGGGTTTCCTCCGGGCCCTCGGGTTTCCTCCCACGGTCCCAAGATGTGCAGGTTAGGTGGACTGGCTCAGGTGGAATCCAGTGCCACTTAATGAAATGGAATTTCAGGTACTTCTAGAAGTGTAAATGGCCGACCATTTTTCTCACTGCAAGCATGGTAATCATTCAACCCACTAAGGATCAGTCTGACAGTCAACTCTCAGCCAACCGTGTATTGGGAAACCTTTTTTCTAAATTAAGAGTGCCCAATTATTTTTTTCCACTTAAGGGGCAATTTAGCGTGGCCAATCCACCTAGCCTGCACATCTTTGGGTTGTGGGGGTGAGACCCACGCAGAGACGGGGAGAATGTGCAAACTCCACACGGACAGTGACCCAGATGCCGGGATCGAACCTGGGACCTCGGCGCCGCGAGGCAGCAGTGCTAACCACTGTGCCGCCGTATGTATTGTAAAACTTGTACACCTACAATTTGTTATCTATATAAAATCAACTTCCTGCGGATGCTGGAATTTGAAAAAAAAAACCAGACAATGCCGGACGATCTCAGCGGGTCTGACAGCATCTCTGGAGAGAGAACGGAGCTAGCGTTCTGAGTCTGGATGACTCTTTGTTAAAGCCAGATTGTTATCTGTTGTTTCTGGTGATGTGTATTATAAGAAGACTGAATTCCACAATCCAGACACCCAGCATATTACAGAACAACTTCCTCTTTAACCAGTAAATGCAGTATTCCCTTAGTTTCTCATGAATACAGCGAGTAGAAATATATCACATTATACAAATCTTTTTTCCCCACAGATGCTTGACTTAGTCCTGTATATAGCATCAACCAGATAAACCTCCTGTTTTTTTATTTAGATGAGTCAAGGTGGCACAGTGATTAGCTCTGCTGCCTCACAGCGTCAGGGACCCGGGTTCAATTCCGGCCTTGAAGTGACTGTGTGGAGTTTGTACGTTCTCCCCGTGTCGGCGTGGGTTTCCTCCGGGTGCTCTGGTTCCTTCCCACAGTCCAAAGATGTGCAGGTTAGGTGGATTGGCCGTGCTAAATTGCCACTTAGTGTCCAGGGACGTGGAGGTGAGGTTACAGGGTCGTGGGGGAGTGGACTTGGGTGGAGTGCTCTTTTGGAGGGTTGGCGCAGACTTGATGGGCCAAATGGCACTGTACGGGATTCTATAAGAAAGCTTTAAATTTGCGAAGAACAAAACACACTTTAAAAAAAATAAAAATTTGCAGTACCCAATTATTTTTTTCCAATTAAAGGGCAAGTTAGCGTGGCCAATCCACCTACCCTGCACATCTTTGGGTTGTGGGGGTGAGACTCATGTAGGCACAGGGAGAATGGGCAAACTCCACACAGACAGTGACTCGGGGCTGGGATTGAACCCGGGTCCTTGGTGCCGTGAGGCGACAGTGCTAACCACTCCGTCATCGTGCCGCCCGAGCAAAACACACTCTAACCCTTGGAATAAAACATCTTTCTTTGCATGGAGGGTTATTTACTTACTGCGCCAAATTGTCTAATAGCCAAAGGTGCACCATAATAACTCACCTTGGTCACAGTGGTCACTGTGATCATTTGCAACTACATTTGGTGAAGGAAGCCATTCTATATTGCTGTTTATTAAACTGAGATTATGGTAAGCAAAGGTTCACAAGCCAGTCTTTTGGCACATGCACCACTGATTGAACATCCCTGGCTCTGTGACAGATTGTAGATGCAGTTTTTGTTGTGGATCTTCCGCCAGAATAAGGGAGAACCCAAATTAAAACAGCACCAGCATTAAAATGGCAGAATACTGTGCTCAAAACCCATACCACAAAATGCTTTAGTAAGTGTTGTGTTATGGAAGGAAGTTTCCCTCCCAGATTCTGTAATAAGTGGGCAGTCCTATGCAGTGCAATCCGAAATAATGTTTTATGCATCACATGTGGATTTGGGATGAGATCTCCTCGTTAATGGGGTGTGGGAGACCACCTATCTTTTTCCATTCAAAGTTTTATTGAGACCTATTCCTGCTCCTAACTCTTATCTACCCAGCACGGTAGCATTGTGGATAGCACAAATGCTTCACAGCTCCAGGGTCCCAGGTTCGATTCCGGCTTGGGTCACTGTCTGTGCGGAGTCTGCACGTTCTCCCCGTGTGTGCGTGGGTTTCCTCCGGGTGCTCTGGTTTCCTCCCACAGTCCAAAGATGTGCAGGTTAGGTGGATTGGCCATGCTAAATTGCCCTTAGTGTCCAAAATTGCCCTTAGTGTTGGGTGGGGTTACTGAGATATGGGGATAGGGTGGAGGTGTTGACCTTGGGTAGGGTGCTCTTTCCAGGAGCCGGTGCAGACTCGATGGGCCGAATGGCCTCCTTCTGCACTGTAAATTGTGTGACAAATCTTTTGGGTTGTGGGGGTGAGACTCGGGCAGATACGGGGGGGAATGTGCAAACTCCACACGGACAGTGACCCGGGGCTGGGATCGAACCCGGGTCCTCAGCGGCGTGAGGCAGCAGTGCTAACCACTGCGCCACCCTGCCGCCTCCTGCTCCTATCTGTTATGGAACATCAATGGGCCAGTGATGATGTGGTTAGATTTTGCTCCAGACGGCAGTGGCCCTATCTAAAGATGAAAAACAATTATAGACATGTCATAATCTTTTTACTGATATTACTTTTGAAGGGTTTAAACTATGCAATCTATGAGAAGATCTCACTGTTTACTCTAGGCTTAAAATCCGATCTAATTGAAAAGATTCTGAAGGTTTGCAGTATGTCACCATCTTAAATAGTGTTATGTGGATGGTTTGTATGCTCACTGGAACATTTGGCCTATTTTCTGGGAATTCTGTTAGCGGTAAACCCTCTTAATATTCACGGGGGTGGGGTGGTAGGGTGCAGCTAGGGATTACATGGAAAATGTATGATTTTTTTTGCAATGCAACAGGGGTTCTTTAAGGATTAAAGGAGCAAGGTTATTTTCAAGTTGCGTGAGTTGGCAATCTGAGGCCAGTTCCTGGTATATATTGTTCAAAAAAAAAATCTTAAGTCATCTGCTACCAGGAGATGAGCTCTGTTTGTCTCGTTGCACTTTGGCACAGTCCACTGTTATGCCGGTTACTATGGAGGAAAACATTTTGAATGCCAGATTAAGAAAGAAACTGAAGTGAAATGGACAGAAATATGATGCGTGTTTAAGGGTGTGAATCATTGCACCACTTCAAGATGGGACTGGCTGTATTGAATTCATTCTTCCCACCCCCACTATTACAAAAAAAAAGTATTGACTGACACCTTCCAGTTCCTTTCTAGCAGAGTTCAGGTTTCAGACCTTTATAGGCACTGTTTACAGATCAATCAAAAAAGCAGCTGTACATTCAAAGCAGGTTTTGTATCGGAATGTCTGCCCGACTGCCTCAGGCATTGCCAAGTGTTGGCTGTTAGAGTGGTTGTGTTTGCTCATTGCATTTCAGACAGGCTGGCGATATGGATAGCCTGTCATCATGAATGTATGCACTCGATTTGACCCAGTAAGGACTGAAGAATTAAGAAGGAATGGGGGGGTGGGGCATTGGATAGATATTGTAGTTTCAGATTTAAGAAGCAGCACAAAGGGGGGAGTAATTGTTCAACTCAGACTTAATTCTGAATTTAAAACACAGCCAGCACACAACAAGCCCAGTGGTAGCGGCCACACTGAGAACGTGGACCCAGTTGAGACAGCGCTTCGGGATAACCAAAATGTCCCTCATGGCCCCCATCTGCGGCAATCGCAGATTCTCCCCCAGCCATGCTAGATACAACATTCAAAAGATGGAGGCGGGACGGGGGCGCACTGACGGTCGGGGACGTCTACGTAGGGCGCAGACTGGCGACACTGGACAAACTGACGAAAAAATGGAAACTAGCAAGAGGACAGGAATTGAGACTCCTCCAAATAAAGCACTTCCTCCGCAAAGAGACAGTAGGGTACCCCGGGGCCCCAGAAAGCACACTACTCGAGGACTTGATGGGTACAAGCAGCGAGAAAGGGGGGGGGGGGTCGATGTGGGAAAATATACGGATAGCTACTGGACAGAGCCTGAACACCACTGGACGGGACCAGACAAAAATGGGAGGAAAAAATGAAACGAAAATCGTTTATTGTCACGAGTAGGCTTCAATTAGGTTACTGTGAAAAGCCCCTAGTCGCCACATTCCGGCGCCTGTCCGGGGAGGCTGGTACGGGAATCGAACCGTGCTGCTGGCCTGCTTGGTCTGCTTTAAAAGCCAGCGATTTAGCTGAGTGAGCTAAACCAGCCCCCACGAACTGGGGTCAGAGGTAGGATGGGGACTCTGGAGCGAAGCACTGAGCGGGGTAAACGCCACCTCCTCCTGTGCAAGGCTAAGCCTAATGCAGCTCAAAGTGGTGCACAGAGCGCACCTGACCAGAACCTCCCCGGAGGTGGAGGACAAATGTGAACGGCACCATAGGGGCCCGATTATCCATACCCACATGGGCAGTTCGTCGGGGCCTGTTCCAAAACCTGTTCGAGGCCAGCAACGAGTAAGCCAATAAAAAATATTTTTTTAAAATCAGAAGTCAATTCAATTCATGGCATTGTATAATCCACAATGCAGTGCATAACCTGCTGAAGTATTAAAGGTACAGAAAGGTACAGAACTAATACTTTGGATGTTTCACAAAAACAGACTATTGCACTGTATTGATATTTAAACTAAGACCTATGTTATGAATTAGCCTATAAAGCAATTGCACCATAGGATTCAGACTAATTCCCTGCAATATGGTTCGCAGTCTGGACATGTTATTGGCAATCTCTGGGTTACTTTCTTATTCTGAGAGTAAATTTCTGGAAATTACTATTTTCTCACAGAAGGAACGTCAGTGTTAATGACATCAAGTGGGAGGTGTTCAAAATGTTCAACGTTGCACAAGCTTGCAAACGTTCTTAAACATCTTTTTGTTCAACCTTGAATTGTACTACCTGACCATCAAAGACTTCTAACCCTGTGACCTAGGAGCCTTAATGCATCTAGATTGAAACCAGGTATTCCCAGAATGATGTTAAATGCCATTTCAATGGCATTACACTCTGAATGCAGTCAGTGAAACTTTATGTTTGGATATGATGCAGAGTAAGAACCTCAATAAATTCAGATGTGGATTTTGAAGAAATTTCACAGATGTATCACATAAGTAAATATAATACAGTGCAGCACGAATAATGGTCACAGTTTACATTTCTGTTTTATTAACAGACAGAATAAGGAAATTTTATTATGAAAACAAAACAACAGAAAAGGAAAATATGGTAAACAACATATGATAATATTAGACCGTGAATACAGAACGTCAATAGAATGCTCACGTACCAGTTGAATGTCGACCTTCTGTATTAGTAATAAAACAACTGCTGATATGATGCGAAACTAAAACACACCGAGCGAGAAGCTAGTGTGTTTGATCTTTTGGTCTGTGCCGAGTTATCTGATCTCAGCACAGAATGCAACTGGCCTCAGTTAGGGAAGGGCGGGGAGGGAAATAGTCTGGTGTTCCATTTCCTAATTGCCATTGAGTGAGTTCTGTTGAAAATTGTGTTGTTTGGAGTTTGAGTGAGGAAAGGGGCCAGGCGTGGCCTCAAAACACAGACAGATAACCTGCTGACACCCAGGGTGAGAAACCGGGCTTGTTAGGGTGCGACAAGTGCCCTTAAAGCTTCCAAATGGCATCTGCAGTGCATGTGTATGTTGTGGGGGCGAGTCACGCTGGGCGGTGCAACCACTGATTTGACACCAACCTGACCACTTTGAAGTTCAACAACCTCCAGCCAACACACGCTCTTAACACAGCCAGGCTGAACACTCAGCAGGAAGGACCCGCCCATACTTCTTTTTCATCCTTTCATGAGCTGTGGACATCACTGACGAGGCCAGCATTTGTTTCCTAATATTAATTGCCCTTGAGAAGTCCTTGAACTGCTGTAGTCCATCTGGGTGCAGGTACACCAACTATGCTGGTGTAGGAATTCCAGGATTTTGATCCCACAACAGTGAAGGAATGATGATTAAGTTCCGAGTCAAGTTGTGTGTGTGCGTCTGACTTGGAAAAAGAGTTGCAGGTGGTGTTTCCATGTGTCAGCTGCCTTTGTCCTTCTAGGTGGTCGAGGTTTTAGGTTTGAAAGGTGCTATAAAAGGAGCCTTGGTGAGCTGCAGCAGGGCACCTTGTCTGTAGCACACACTGCTGCCGCTGTGTATCAGTCGTGGAAGGAGTGAATGTTTAAGTGGCTGGAATGGGAGAAATTAAGCGGGTTGCTTTGTCCTGAATGGTGCTGAGTTTCTGAGTGTTGTTGGAGCCACACTCATTCAGGCAGTGAGCATTCCATCACACTCCTTAAAAAAATTTTTTTTACAGTACCCAATTATTTTATTCCAATTAAGGGGCAATTTAGCATGGCCAATCCACCTACACTACACATCTTTTGGGTTGTGGGGGCGAAACCCACGCAGACACTGGTCAAATGTCCAAACTCCACACGGACAGTGACCCAGGGCCGGGATTCGAACCCGGGTCCTCAGTGCCGTACTCCCACGCTAACCACTGCGCCACATGCCGCGCGGCATACCATTACACTCCTGATTGGTGCCTTGCAGTTGGTGGACAGGCTTTGGGAATCGAGGGATGAGTTTCTCACCACAGAATTATCAGCCTCCAACCTGCTCTTGTAGCCAGTATTTAAATAGCTGGTCCAGTTCTGTTTCTAGTCCATGGTAACCCCTGGAATGTTGATTGTGGAAGATTCTGTGATGGTAATGCACTAATAGTCGAGGAAGAATGTTTAGCTACTAATCTTTATTAGTGTCACAAGTAGGCTTACATTAACACTGCAATGAAGTTACTGTGAAAAGCCCCAAGTCGCCACATTCCGGCGCCTGTTCGGGTACACAGAGGGAGAATTCAGAATGTCCAATTCACCTAACGGCACATCTTTCAGGACTTATGGGAGGAAACCGGAGCGCCCGGAGGAAACCCACGCAGACACGGGGAGAACGTGCAGACTCCGCACAGACAGTGACCCAAGCCGGGAATCGAACCTGAAGCAACAGCACTACCGTGCCGCCTTTCTCTCTTGTTGGAGATGGTCATTATCTGGCACTTGTGTGGCATGGATGTTACTTGCCACTTATCAGCCCAAGCCTGAATGTTGTCCAGATCTTGCTGCATATGGGCATGGACTGAGGATTTGCGAATGAAGCTGAACATTGTGTTATGATTGGTGAACCTGATGGAGGGCAGTTCATTGATGAAGCAGCTGAAGATGATTGGACCTAGGACATTACCATACGCTACTCTGAAGCCACGTCCTGGGACTGAGATGATTGACCATGGGACTTCAAAGGTCCAGAGTCAATGTTAAGGTCCCCCAGAGCAACCCCTTCCTGATGAGGTACCACTGTGTTGCTGCCTCTCACTTGTCGGTGGTATTCGACATACCTGTGGATGGGATATTGCTGCGAGACATAAATCTGAGAATATGCCTATGTCAGGCTGTGGTTTGACTAGTCTGGCACATCTCTCCCAATCTTGGCACAAACCCCAGAAGACATTCAAAACCTAAATGAAATCACAGCTTATTGTAGCCGAAAGGCAAATAATCATGCTTGTGCATAGCCTTCCATTTGCCTTTGCCTGCTCTGATATTTATGCATGCTCCATACAGGCTGCAGCATCAAAGTGCTCATCTGAGTCCTCTGCAGAGTAACCCGCATGCAGCATTCACTGCTAACGAGCGAAAACTCCTTATCTCCTAACCTGGCTGTTGCCCATTCGCGCCCAATGTTTCACCACCTGCAGACCCAGTCTCTAATCGATCCTACCTGACAAGTGCCATGTCAGCATCTAACCTGTTCTGCTGCCTGCATTGGAAACAATGCTCACCGTGAGTCATAATTTGCAATTTACAAGATGTACGATGTTTGGATATAATGGTATTTTCAAATTGCGCAAGAGCGAAGTCAGCCTGAGCCTCATTAGTTTGAATGACTTCTGATCTTCACTGTGGTCTTTATATATATATATAATGGGTATGTGTCAGTTGACATTTATCCATTGAGAGCACTTTAAAGGAGTCATTGCTCACAGAACAGTCTGTCCCCAGCCATATACAGATAAGCTATTGAGTAATCTTCGTTCCCCCCCCCCCCCCCTGTCTGGGCCCTTTATGCCACATTAACTGCAGAGGACACTGTTCTTAGTGATTGGATTTTGAAATGAGAAAGAAAGGAGTAATTTTCCTGGAAAGTGGGTTCTGGGAATAATGGGTCTGTGCCATTCACAGAATTGCTGCGCTCTGAACTACACTGCTCTCTTTCTGTGTTAAAGTGATAATACGATCTGCTATTTTTCAAATTAAATAACACCCACTCTCCTGCTGACATGTCTGGTTGACTGTCTGAGGTTTATGAAAGGGATTTAACTTAGACCTACAACAGAAAATGGAGAAGCATTTGCTTGGTTGCATAAATGACCATAAAACATATCACACCATCGCTGCTTCATCCTGACTATGCTTCTCGCACAAACCGCTTGGAGATGCAACTTTAAAATTATCTCCACTATCTGGTTTCTTGTGGCATTGCATACGGGGTCGGCAGGGTCCTGGTACATGTTTGTGTTTCGCCCCCAACCTGATGTGTGATTTTAATGCCACTGCTCAAATGCTGCATGTGAAATTGTAGGTGATTGGAGTTGCTCGTAAGTATTCTGAGGCCAGTTAAAGGTCAATAAATTGCTTGCGCTCAAGGTAAAAAAGAAGTAATAATGAAAGTCAAAAGCAAATTATTGCAGATGCTGGAACCTGAAACAAAAACAGAAAAAACTGGACAATCTCAGCCCGGTCTGAGAGAGAAGGGAGCTAACATTTCGAATCTGGATGACTATTTGTCACAAGAGTCATCCATGACTAGAGTCATGCAATCGGCTGTAGTTTTGCACTACAACCTATAGAATGGTCAGATTATATAGTGGGAAAAGTATACATTTTACTTAAAGCTTTGAGGTGCAGCCTTTTCCACTAAGTAAAACTGCAGAGTTATTCATACTGTATTTTATATTCTTGTGGGATGCACTTGTCGAAAAGATGACTATTCATGGACTGCTTCTAATTAGGGTGGAATGTACTTTGGAAACTACAAAGATATTCAAAGATTTTTTCTATTAACTTGCCATTGAATATTATCTGCAACTAAGACTTAGCTTATCGTTCAGAAAACGCGTCTGTTTTCTGGATTTTCAGATCCTAGAAGCAGCTAGAATTGTACAACCTGGATATTACATGTTCCCCTTGGGCACTGTTATAGCCTCTATCATTGGTTTGGTTCACAGTCTGGCCTGACTCTGTAAACAGTTTTATGCCCTTATCTCCATCAATAAGCATGTTACTGAGATTCATTTATTTCTCTTTAAGGGTTTGATAGGTTGCAAGCCCGTTACAGACAGAACTATAAAATCATGTGTCCATTAGGCTTCAGACGATCACTTCAGGTGTTGCTCTTCAAAGTGCCAAACAAAGGAAGGTCAACCATTTCCTGTTGATTTTTCTAACCTTGACAATTGATTCCTCCCGAAGTTTGGGATTTACAGCAGTCTACAGAAACTGCCCCCAACCTACAGCCCCCATATGACCCATGGCCTATTTCATTACCGTCACTGAGGGTGTCTGGTCAGTGGCCTTGAAGGAACAAAAGGAACTCCAGCATAGAAGTTAAATATCACAACTGCGCAGCAGACCCCAGACTACCATGAGCAAGGAGATCAGCGCACAACTAATTCTGTATTGCTGTTGAACTGACTTGGATGATACTAAAGCTCTCGTTGAATCTTCCCAAAGCACTTCCCCAAGACAAATAGTGCTGTTTTCCACAGTACTTCCGATCTGCTACCACAGGACTTTCCCCCAATGTTCCCCCCAGTGCTGCCTCAAAGTCGGCCAAGAACTCCCACGAGATAGTCTCACGGGCCTCTGGAGGTGCCTTTTACTTGCTGGCCTCGTCCAATCTGACCTAGCCCACAGCTCCACCAAACAGCTGAGGGAGCAATCCCCTGACTTCGCCAAACCTGACTTGGCCCACACAGCCCAAGATGGTGGTCTTCTCTTTCCCCCTTGTTGGTGCCAGCTCTTCTGTCCTGCGTCACCTTGAACAAAATCCCACAGTTTAAGAGAAGTGTGGAGGCAGTACTCTGTTAAATCAGGGTTTTTCAAAGTACGGGTCGCTACCCGCGGATGGGCTGCAGGCGGATGTCGGGAAGGTCATTGAGCGATCAGTCGCTGTTGTCTGGGTGAGGGACTAACAGCCGCTACCGGCATTTTTATTGAGAATCAGTTAGTAACGTAGAGCTGACTCCAAATTAAAGGACTATGCTGCTGTACATGACCTTGATAGCACATTACAAACACGGCAAAAGCCCGTGAGGCTGTCAGCATTCTGGTGTTCCATCTCCCAGGCCTTTCCAGTGCTGAGTAAAACAAGTATTTTGTCGCTATTGCCCTTCACGACCACCTGCATAGGCGAGGCTAGATTTTCCGTTCTCACACAGATGAAAGCGGCACAGTGATTAGCACTGCTGCCTCACAGCTCCAGGGTCCCACGTTCAATTCCGGCCTCGGGTGACTGCCTAAGTGGAGTTTGCACTTTCTCCCATGTCTGTGGGTTATGGGCAGCGTGGTAGCACAGTGGTTAGCATTGCTGCCTACGGCGCTGAGGACCCGGGTTCGAATCCTGGCCCTGGGTCACTGTCCGTGTGGAGTTTGCACATTCTCCCCGTGTCTGCGTGGGTTTCACCCCCACAACCCAAAGATGTGCAGGATAGGTAGATTGGCCACTCTAAATTGCCCCTTAATTGGAAAAAATAATTGGGTACTCTAAATTTATAAAAAATTAAAAAAATGTCTGTGTGGGTTTCCTCCGGGTGCTCCGATTTCCTCCCATAAGAGATGTGTAGGTTAGATGGATTGGACATGCTAAATTGCCCCTTAGTGTCCAAAAGGTTAGATTGGATTATGGGGATAGTGTGGAAGTCTCGGTTTAAGTGGGGTGCTCTTTCCAAGGGCCAGTGCAGAGATGGGCTGAATAGCCTCCTTCCACACTGTAAATTCTATGAAATCTATGAAAGGAACCGGCTGAAGTCTGCACCTGATATGTACATTGCCCTCTCCTCCTGTGAACCTGATTGGAGTGAGATCGTGAGGACCCAAGCAGGCACCCCTTTTGCATCAAAGGTAAGCGAACATGAAGTGACGTATGTCACAACAGTCGGCCGTCGTGGCTTGCAAAAGTCGGCTGGTTAGAAAAAGTGAGTCCCAGGGGGGAAAAATGTTTGACAAACATTGCTCGAAATGGTTCCCCCACAATTCATTATCTGCATTTTAAAATAATGGAAATTTCCTCAAAATCAACGATGTAAAATACCTAACCTCTCATTCGCAGACAAGAGAGTGGCACGGCCCACCATCAAGCCATTCTGCCTCTCCTCCCACCCCACCCCCACAAAGTTTCTAAAGTCCCTGCCAACAAGGGTCCGATTTCCACTACTTCCATATCCAACGACTCCATTTCCCATGCCCACCCCCCACTATCATAGTGTGCCCACACTCCCGGGATCTCTCCCCTATCGTTATCAAACCCCAGCAATCTACTTCCCAACACGTCCACATTCCCAGCATGCATCTGCAGTCGTCCAAAACCCCACTACCCTACTCTAATACTCAAACGATTGACTCCCCCAAAGCTCCTACAAACAACATTTCTCTGCCACCTTCCTGCCTCTCCCCGCACATTCGATGATCCTCCCGACATTAACAAAACCACATCACACACCACAATTTTTTTAACGAACATCCTGCCTGTTGCCTAAAACGAGTTCCGCACCAACTAGTCCATCAATTTGCAATTTCCTCAGAACTACGTAAATTGAAGCTTAAATTATTGCTAAAATACCCACAACACTTGCATAATTAGAAATGTACTTTAATTTAGTTATCAAAAATCTTTTGGCTCTCAAAATGTATGTTATTTAGCATGAAACAGGATATCAGTTCACATTGAATCGAGTAGTCAGATGAGATAGGTACTAAAAATAGAAATCTGAATTTAATGGCGCCAGCCTAGATTTTCTGGTTGGTGTTAAAAATAACACCTGTTGGATAATCTAGGCTTCGGTGTGTGTGTGTGTGTGTGTGCGTGCGCCGTGATGTACTGAGCCTTAGAGACCAACAAGATTCCAGGATTGGCAATTGATCTTTATTGAGTTAACTAATCTCACCACACTGGCAGTTTCAGCTTCAAGATCCCTGGGCGACAAAAGATAAAACTTCTCCCCCACACGCTCCTGACTACTGTCCCCACTGGAAACCAGCATTTCGAATGGCGGTGTAATTGAAAAACTCAAGCGACTAATAGAAGCATTTAAAATTTATTACATTGTTTTATTCTCTAGTTTTGTCAAAGTTTTTGGCGCATTGGAACATAGGAATAGGAATAGGAGTGGGCCAATTGGCCTCGAGCCTATTTCCCCTATTAATTAAATCACGGTTGATCTTTATCTTAACTTTATTTATCCACCTCAGTTCTTTAACCGTTAATACCCTTGACTCTAAAGGGTTAATACCGCTGATATACATAGTTGCATACGGGGCAGCATTGTCCGTTCCCCTCGCTGCGTGTTTATCAGCAGTGCGCCGTTTGCTGGTGGCGGGGGGAGGGGGTGTGGTAGTATGACTAGGGGTATTACGGTACCTGGAAGTGAGCTGCTATTGGTGCAGAGGACTCGCTGCCCATTGGCCCGGGTAAGTCATGTGCCTCTTAGCCGATTCGCTGATAGGTAGGTAGCTCCGCCTACGAGGCAGGATATAAGAACCCGTGCTTCCCGGCAGTCGGCCTTTCTTCTGTACGTCAGCTGCCGGGCACACATCTTGTCCATTAAAGCCTATCGTTCGGACTTCATCTACGTTTCGTGACCATTGATTGTGCATCAGGGGGGATTCTCCATTCCCATTGCTTGTCAATGGGATTTACCATTGAAGACACCCCCACATCACTGGGAAACCCGCAGGTGGGGGCGTGCTGCCGGCGGGAACAGAGATCCCAACGGCACGAGAATTTTGGCCTCTGTTTCGATTTATAGTTAGTTCAGTTCTACGGTTGGAGAATAACCTATATATTTGGTCAGTTACAGTCTTGTCTTTATTTGAGTGTTCAGAATTATTTCACTATCGCGCTGAATTGTGAAAACTTTGTAAAGATCTTTTTGGTATCCGAGCAGCACTTAAAATTGAAGTTTTTTTTTTCCAATTTGGAATATTCTAAGTATCGGTTTAAAAAAATTATATCAATGGTTTTGAACGTTACCAGTGGTAAGAAAAGATGAGGCTTTTTAGTCTTGTACACCAGCCATGTACTGCCAGAAAATGTGACCCTGCCAAGCATCAGCGACCGGCTAGACCAGACTGGTTATAAACAAAATAGTCTAAATAATGTTGGAATGTTTAGCTAGGGATTGGGACATACGTGGATGTGATATTCTAAGTATTCTCAGTGCTCTATTACTGGAAATAAACGAGCCCTGATTCAGTCAGAGTGTGTGTTTGAATTGCTAGTTAATAAACTACGTATTACATTTTTTTAAATTAAGGGGCAATTTAGCATAGCCAATCAACCTACCCTGGGTTGTGAGGGTGAGACCCACCCAGACACGTGGAGAATGTGCAAACTCCACACGGACAGCGATCCAGGGCCGGGATCGAACCCGGGTCCTCGGCGCCGAGAGGCAGCAGTGCTAACCACTGTGCCGCCCATTTTTAAAACGATGTTGATAGATGCTTGTAGACAAAATCTGAAGCACGACATTACCACAGTACTTGTCTCGATGATTAGACAGTAATTTTGGTTAGAAGGAAAAGAACGCATGAGTGCGCATAAAAGATCTTGAATACAAGTTCTAGCATTGGCTGTTATCTGCTAAAGATTATTAGGGTCAATTTGTGTCCAGCGATTTCAATTATTACCTTTTTAAGTGAAACATTTGCAGTATTAAGTGATAGAAAATGATAACGTTCAAACAGTAATTGACTGCTGATTTAATGTCAGACCAATACATGTTAATAACGAGCATTTAGTGCATAGTTCTTCTCCAATTCTCTCCTCTCCTGCAGATAGGAACGCACTGTGAGGTCCAGTTTTGTGTTTCATGTCACCCTCCAATCTCCCCTTGAGTTAGCAGTCGTGCATATGAGTCTTGTCAGTTTTTTTTAGCGGTGGCAAGCTCTCAGGGAGTAGGGAATATCACAGCTGGGTCCAAACCTATTGTCATCTGATGTCAACAATTTAAGTTACTCTATTACCGCATTCGGGAGCAGGGGCTCAGTCCTATTTCCCCCTCCCTGTGCAAAGTCACCGATGCAATTGTAGCTGTTTCCCCTGAGGTCACAGAATCAGTCGAAACCAGGGATCAAACTGTGAATCTTCCGGACCCTCATGCATCAGGAATGAAGACGACATCAGTTTGAAAATTAAGAAAGCTATGTGAAGGGTCAAAGTCCACTGTACATCCCTCGCCAGATTGAATAGGAGTGAAGGAAAGACAAATCAAGATGGCGGTGGGCTTAGGTGATACAAAGCATTGTTTTGAAAAGCCAATAGTTTGTAGAAGCGAGGCGGAGAGTCCTATAATTATGTGTACTGAGAAAAAATGAGTCAGATTAGGGAAAGCTGCACCAAGTATCTGAACACTATAAAGGTACTGCACCCTTTTGTGCACACAGTCAAATTGTACAATAAGTCTCGTAACTATTATATTAAAATTGCATGGCTGGTTCGAAGTGTTTGGAATAATTGGAACGGATCGACAAGGCTGCATACACGCAGTGTTAAACCCCCTTTCTGCTGTAACCCAGATTGGCACCCTCGCTAAGATAGACACGGCAGTAAACACCATCAGGGAGCAGTTCCTCTGTGCACTGTATACAACAAGGTCATAAATATCTTTGAGGAATGAACTTCTAATTTCACCAAGCCTACTGCCCAAAGGAAATCTGCCTGCTTAGTGTATTTCTCGATTGAACATGTCTTTGTATCGTCCCCAAAGATAATGTTACAGGGAATAATTTGGGGGGTGGAGCTTCTGCACATGCAGAGTCAGTTCCCTGGAGTTTAATTTGTAAAATTGCGATCAGTGACAATCTGACAGGAGTGCTGGTAACAGGCCTGTAGTGAAAGAGGAGTATTGTGATCCAAACAGATGAGTTATACAAGATCGCATTACTGCTCTAGGATGTTAGAACGTTAGTTTACACAATTCTACCCATTGTTCCTGCATATTACAGAACTAATGATAATTTACCCTAAATCCTAATACCTTGTTACCTACTGTGGATCAGGGGGTAGCACTCTCGCATCTTCAGGGGCTGGAATTCTTTGCCCAGATTGGGTCATAACGATGGAGGGCATCAGAAACAAATACCATCCTTTATACCTGCCCCTGTTCCCGCTCCTGCAGATCTTCGCGAGGGCTGAGGGTGGGAAAGTGAACTCACCCACATTGATAAATTGGGACAATTAAGCAGCTCCTTAAAAGCTCACCTTCTAAGATTTCAGCATTTTTGTGGGGCTGGGTGGTTGCTGGGAGCTGTGTAAAGCTAAACGCCTCCAGCCTCTCCAGTAAAGGACTGGCAGTGTAAGTTTTGTGAAGACAATCTACTCCACAAGAATGAAATTGAATAATATTAGCATTCCCCTGCCCTATCCCAGGTACCACCTATCCTTCTGCCCTGGCCGGTTTGAAGAGACAAATGTTTTAGTTTTTTAAAAAGCCATGCACAGATGGTAGCCTCATCAATGACTGTTGAGTCGGACCAGAACAAGACCCCTTTCCCTGGCGTCTTGTCTCCATTCCAGCACACTTTCTCTCTCTGAAATGTTAAAACAAGTCCAATCTGCCCTCCTGGGTGATGCAGGAGGTCCAATGGCACTATTTGGGCCGCACAGTGGTTAGCACTGCTGCCGTACAGCGCCAGGGACCCGGGTTCAATTCCGGGCCTTGTGGAGTTTGTACGTTCTCCCCTTGCCTGCGTGGGTTTCCTCTGGGTGCTCCAGTTTCCTCCCACAGTCCAAAGATGCACGGGTTAGATGGATTGACCATGCTAAATTGCCCCATAGTGTCCAGGGCTATGCTGGTTAAATGGGGTTATGAGAATAGGGTGGGGGGAGTGGGCTTAGGTTGGTTTCTCTCTCAGAGGGTTAGTGCAAACTCAGTGGGCTGAATGGTCTCCTTCTGCACTGTAGGGATTCTGTGGTTTCTATGATTTTAAAAATGAGCAGCGGAATATTTATGGCCTTCTGCCAATGTCAGTCTTAGTGAGAAAGAAGTCCATGATTTCCTTGCTCTTATTTTTGGACTAATATAGCAATTTTGATTTTGAGATGGGCAGAGAGATCTTGTTGTTCATGCACAAAGATTTAAGTTGCTATGGTAGTTACAAAAACATATGGGTTACTTTGCTTTATGAATAAGAGAACGGAATATGAAAGCAAACAGATCATTGTCGAACTTTATGACTCATTCATTCGGCCTCCGCAAGAGTGTTGTGAATATTTCTGGACACCACACGTAAGAAAAGATGTCAACAGGGATTTCAGTTTTGAGGAGAGGGTGGAAAAGTTAGGAATGTTCTCTTTGGGACAGTGAAGGTTGAGAGGTGACCCAATAGAGGTCCTTGAGATGAGGTTTTCATAAAGTTGCAAATAACTATTCTCTCTGGTGAATGGATCAATAACTAGATGACATTCTTCCACTCCGCCTGCTGCAAGGACTCCACGGGTGAGCCACATACAATGGAGAACTCCATTGACCTCGGGCGAGATTCTCCAATCGCCAGGCAGACGCGGCTGGAAGATCCCGCTCATAGATTGAAATCATTGAAAAAATATCTAGGAGGTTGAAGACATTTTTTTTTCACAAGAATTATTGATATCTGGAAATGTGCTACTTGAAGAGGTGGTTGGAGCTGAGGGAGTTGGACAGGTATTTGAGCATGAGGAACAGACAAAAAGTGGGAATGTGAAACTAAGAACAACTGCTATTCAAAGAACCAGCACAGGCTAATGGGCCAAATGGCCTCCTCTGCTGTACGCTTCTGTGGTTCCAAAATACTTCAATGGCTTTGACCTTGTGACAACCTGAGATCATGAAAGAAAGCAACTCATTTATTTCTTGGGTGTTGTTACTGGTTTGGTGAAAAAGGATATGATCAGAAATACCACTGAAATCTCTGCTTTTATTGAAGGGTTCTTTGAAAATGCTTTGCTGTAGTTCAACAGTTGTAACAGAAACTGTGTGGTGTTTTCCAAAGGGATTTTATGCTGTGGTATCGAAGGCGTTACAATTTCTGGGGCAGCTTTGAACTACAACCAAAGTAGCCCCAAGAAAATTGAACTTTGCCGTATTCAATTTGTATTAAATACCCATGATTTTCTGTGGAAAGAATGAGATCTTAAGAATGGGTGGTGTCATACATATTTAACATCTGGTGGGTTTTAACAGGCAGGACTAGTTGGGAACCAGTAATGTGGGTACGAAAGAGAAGGAAAAGGAATCCTCTAGTTTGTGGAGCTCATTTTCATGCAGACTTCTTTCTGTCGAGCTTGTCACTCCCAGTCAGAGATGTGAGTTGTGGCATATTTTTATTCTTCCATATCTGCCCCAATTATTGCACTATTCCTCCATTTTTCTGCTCGTACCCCTTGCTAGTACAGATTCCGCACAGTTGCTTCCAATATCAGTAGACCATAATACATAATTCATGCCGTTTTGTTGCACCGTAAGCCTTTTGTAAACGCGACCACAACGAATAAAAGGGCTTGGTTCCAGATGGAAACTTGGCACAGTCTTCAATCAGCAGTCTTCCCTCCCAATCTGCACTCGACAGCTATCGCATACCTTTTTTTGGAAGGAGGGATAAGCCAGAAACAGGACACCCCATTAAAGAACTGGTATTCACTTTCTCGGCATTCACATCTTAATATCACTCCTATCCTGGCTGCTCGCTGCTTATTAATAAGCTGATTACTCGCCGTACCTGAAGATCCAGGTGTGGTGAGGTAACCATTTGGCACCCCAAAGCCTCTGGCAGCGCTTAAATAGTTCTGTCCTCGGACCAACATGTAAGAATGGTCGGTCTGTCAATTTTGCACCAGCTTTGGGCACAAATTATTGCTCCCAATTACTTTTATAGTACGGATTTTATCGCTATCAAAACAAAATTATTTGGAGACGCAAGGAGCTAGTGTGATGTGGGAAAATCCACATGTTATCATTTATTGTTTTACTGTGGAGTTACTGATCCTTCTCTCTGCCTGCTGGTTATCTGGACAGGTTTCCCAGTAAAAATGGTCCGGGCTGGGATCTGGCATATTTGATTGTGATAGTGTAATAAAGCGTACAATTCTGTGATTGGTAAGTTTCATATATATAGTAATTGCTTAATGCGGTCAACAGCATTCCTCTATTTGGTGTGTCTGTTCTCCCATTTCTTTTAAATCAGTTCATACTGCTTAAAGGTATCAAATCTAGGAATGCGGAGCAAGTGAATTCAGAATTTTTCTGTGACGTCTGTTCATCGGAATGTCTACCCTGACAAGCTAAATACTCCCAATTCTTTCCACCATGGTTAATTCCCGCAGGGAAAGCTGTCCTTAATCATGTTTACCAGACTGCCAAATATAGGGAGAAATGGCATCATCCATAATCAAAAAATACCGTATGACATGCTGAGTTTTCTATGTTCTAGCTGTGTACAAAGCAGCAGATTTTATTTTGGATGCGCTGTTCTCTGTTCACTGGTGGTGGGATTGTCTGCTCCCGCCGGAAGCCCATGCCCGCCCATAGGCAGCGTGTGGGTGGCTTCAGTGCGAATTCCCATTGGCAGCGCTGGGAACAATCCCGTCAGCAGCGAGGCGCACCGCCTCCCACTGCCGAGAAGCATCCAGCTGGGAGGTTAGAGAATCCCGCCCAATACTCGTCAATGCATGCCGACGATATTTCATTGCATTTAGAACTGTTTTAGAGTGATGGGGTACTATAGAAAGTGAAATTAACAATTAAAATTATTTTTTAAAGTATATATTTTTTGTTCCTCTTTATTATTGGAGGATTTGTTGGCTGATTTCAGGATAACCGCCTGCCTGGCTACAAGCAGGTGTCTCAAAAACACCATAAAGTTTTGGTCACTGTGCTTTTTGCATTCCATTTGAGGAATAATTTCTGTTTTACTAGTAAAGTTGAAATGTTACGGTGGCGCAGTGGTTAGCACTGCTGCCTCACGGCGCCGAGGTCCCAGGTTCAATCCCGGCTCTGGGTCACTGTCCGTGTGGAGTTTGCACATTCTCCCCGTGTTTGCGTGGGTTTCGCCCCCACAACCCAAAGATGTGCAGGAGAGGTGGATTGGCCACGCTAAATTGCCCCTTAATTGGAAAAAATGAATTGGCTACTCTAAATTTATTTTTTTAAAAGGTTGCAATGTTACAGACAAGACCTTCCTCTGACAAAATATTCATTACACAAAGTGCAGGTGGTCTTAAAATCATAATGTCGTGTTTAGACTCTCCTATGTTTTAAAATATTGTGCAGCAGTAAAACGGTTGGTGCAGCTAACATTGTGCTAACAATTGTTTTCTGTTTTTCTTTTCATGTACCGTCTGATTTACCTGCATTGCCTATTTTCAGGTAAGTTTCTTCACAGTTCTTTATTCAAGTAGAAAATGTTAACCCATCAGAAAACGGTGCTTGGCTCTGATCAGCAAATGTCAGCAAGCAGAAGAAAAGCCATATCACACACTATTACTGTAATAACCTTTGTAAGCAGCTCCCAAAGACAATTTCAGGTGTATTGTCCCTGTGTAATTCCGATTCATTTCCAAAGTAGCAGGAAAACATATTGGAAATGGAGAATTATATTTTTGTTGTTAATGTGACCCAGTATATTTCATTTCATGTGAACTCTACAGTCCAGCAAAACAGCGAATCCAAACTCTTCCAGGAAAAGCAAAGCGGAGACGTTAATAAACGTCTTCACCATAATTATAAAGGGCGTTCATTGAATAAGGAGGGAAGGACAATTTTCTCTATTTGGGGAGTCACTGACAATGGGTTACCAATTCAAACTTAAGGCTTAAACAGTGAGAGTGTGAAAAGAGGTTAAAGAGAAGTTTCTTTACTTAGATGGCTGTTGGAACCTGGGATGGTTTGCTGCATGGAATGATCGCGGTGGAGACCATAGGTGGGATTCTTCAGCTTCCCAGCCATGTTTTTCTTGGCAGCGGGAGGCAGGGCTCCCGCCGCTCTCATTAGGATTTCCCAGTGAAGTTACCCCATGCCGCCAGGCGACCTGCAGGTGGGGGTGCACTGTCAGCGGGACCAGAGACCTCCACCACCAGCAAATGGCTGGGGAATCCTGGCCCATTTATGTTGTAAGCGAAAGTTGAATAAATACTTGAAGCAGCGGAAGGTATGGGGTTATCGCCACAGAGCCAGGAGTGGGCATTATAGAATCATAGAATGTACAGTGCAGAAGGAGGCCATTCAGCCCATCAAGTCTGCATCGGCTGTAGGAAAGAGCACTCTACTTAAGACCACACCTCCACCCAATCCCGTAACCCAGCAACCCCACCTCACCGAAGGGCAATTTAGCACGGCCAACCCACCTAACCTGCACATCTTCGGACTGTGGGAAGAAACCGGAGCACCCGGAGGAAGCACACGCAGACACGGGGAGAACATGCAGACTCCACACAGACAGTGACCCAAGCCGGGAATCCAAACCTGGGACCCTGGAGCTGTGAAGCAACTGTGCTAACCACTGTGCTACCGCGCCGCCCTAAGTTTGAAATGATTTGCCAAGAAACCTCCACAATCCCATTCGCGACCTCTCGGTTACTGAAGCAGTCTGTGTTCGTATGCAGCAAGACCTGGACCACATGCAGGCTTGGGCAGATAAGTGGCAAATAACATTCACACCACACAAATGCCTGACAATGACCATCTTCAACAAAAGGAAATCTAACCATTGAGCAGAAATTGATCTGGACCAGCCCAGAGAAATACTGTGGCTACAAGAGCAGGTCAGATGCTGGGAATTCTATGGCAAATCACGCTGCTCCTCATTCCACAGAGGCTGTCCACCATCTACAAGGGCGCACATCAGGAATGTGAGGAAATACTCTCCATTTGCCTGGATGAGTACAGCTCTAACGTTACTCGAGAAGCTCGACACCATTCATGACAAAGCAGCCCGCTTGATTATCACCTCTTCCACCATCATAGATATTCACTCCCTGCACCTCCAACTCACAGTGGTATCGGTGAGGAACAAAATCCAATGTAGCAACTCACCAGGGCCCTTTCGGCAGCACCTTCCAACCTATGACTTCTACCACCTAAAAGGTCATGGGAAACTGATGCATGCAAATACCAGCTGCACGCTCCCCTGCAAACCACACACAATCCTGACTTGGAACTATATCGTGGTTCCTTCACTGTCACTGGGTCAAAATCTTGGATCTCCCTTCCTAACACCACTGTAGGTGTACCTACACCACATGGACTGCAGTGGTTTATGAAGGTGGCTCACCTCCACCTTCTTGAGGGCAATTAGGGATGAGCAACAAACCTTGGTCTAGCCAGCGACACCCACATCCTGTGTAAGAACAAAAGAAAGACACCAATAGGAAAGGGCCTCCTTCTGTGCTGGACGTTTCTATAGCAGTACTATTGAGTATCAGTTTATGAAAGAAATTCTTTTGTCATGGGGAGTATTTCTTAGCACAAACTATAATCAATTCAATACTCTGCATTTCTTATTTGATGTCAAAGAGATTTAAAGGGCGTTGAATTAGTGCAGGTGAAAGAGTGTTTGGAAATCGCTGCCTGTAGTTAAAGGCTTGGGTCGTGCAATAGAATCAAAGCAACTTGGGGAATCTGGAATTTTATTTTACACGAGTGTTACTGGTAAGCGTGTACGCTGTATTGTACATTCATCCAGTTGAGTTTAATTGAGGGTCCTTAGTCTTACTCCTGGAGTCTACAGTGTAAAATAAATATCCGGGAACACTTTATGCCTATAGATTTATAGCGCATGCTCCTCATTTGCTACCAGCTGCTGCTTAACCCAGCCAGATTAACAAATGCAAACACTTGGCTGTCTGTCTGTTAGTTTTAAATTGAAACAGAATCGCCCAGTTGCAGAATTATGGTTTGCTGCACCGGCAGTTGTTTTAGAATGAAACTGGTGTTTAGTGCCTGATGTATAATTCAGCGAATTATCATTCATTTATGGTATTAAAAAAAAGCACCATTTTAAATGAAAGATGCAGGCTTTATATAGTGTGACCACAACATCCTGTTTTACAGTAAGCTCACTTTTAGTTTAGTGACATTTCCTTCATGGGTAATTATGGACAGGAATGTTTGTGTGTTTCATATTGATCTGTTTTGATGAATAGCTGGTGGCTGGCATCCAGAACCATCCCCCCCCCCCACCCCCCCGCCCAATTCGCCCAGCTCTGAACGAGTCATTGCATTGGAATGTCTGGTGCGTGAAGGCAAAGTGAAGCTTGTCTGGGAAAGTGCTGCAATTTCTCTTGGGCATGAGAAAAGTTCTTTACAGCTTCAAACTGTCCATTTAAAATTCATGGCCATGGCCTTACTGGTTCATCTTGGATTTTATGTGTGCAGATTTATGTGTGTACATAGGCCAATTTAGTTTACCAGATGAAGGAATAAAGTTTGATCTGTTTACTTTTGCAAGTGCTCTGTGCAACTGGGAGCTTGCAGTGGGGCAGCTCCGAGGTAATTTGCGTGTACTATACCAATATGGACACTGTGTTGGAAACCTTCCTCTGTTTAACTTGAGTTAGCCACCTCAAAGGAACCACTGAATTTGGTACATTTGCACCCAGCAGCCACAGTTGACAAGTACATGCACATATTTATACTTCCTTTGGACAGTATTTTCGCTTTTTCTGGTGAGGAACAGGCTGAAGATGGTGGTGGGGATGGGGCAGGGTAATTTTGTTTCATTAACTTATTCTCAAACTGTTCCCACTCACTGTACCATCCTAGAATTATAAAGAATTAACAGTGCATTGGGCAGCACGGTGGCGCAGTGGGTTAGCACTGCTGCCTCACGGCGCTGAGGTCCCAGGTTCGATCCCGGCTCTGGGTCACTGTCCGTGTGGAGTTTGCACATTCTCCCCGTGTTTGCGTGGGTTTCGCCCCCACAACCCAAAAATATGCAAGCTAGGTGGATTGGTCACTCTAAATTGCCCCTTAATTGGAAAAATGATTGGGTACACTAAATTTATAAAAAAAAAAAGAATTAACAGTGCAGGGGTAGCCCAGTGGCGCCAGTGGTTAGCACGGTTGCCCCACGGCACCAAGGTTCCAGGTTCAATCCCAGCTCTGGGTCACTGTCTGTGTAGAGTTTGCACATTCTCCCCGTGTTTGCGTGGGTTTCGCCCCACAACCCAAAAGATGTGCAGGGTAGGTGGGAAAAAAAAAGAATTAACAGTGCAGAATCTGACCACAGGTCCTTGCTGGTGTTTATGTTCCACTTGGGTCTCGTCCCTCCTATTTTGTCTAACCCTAACCCTACCAGCAGAACCTTCGAACTTGTCTCTGATACGGGCATGATTGATCCAGTTCACACAATGGGATGCCATCAAACTTATGCCTTCGCTGACTCACGATGAAGATTAATTGAGACAAGAGTCCCCTCCCACTTCCTGCCAACCCCACTAAATGCCTAATCAATGTTGCCAAACCTCCGATTTTTATATGGAAGTTTATAATTCTATTCTTAGTGTCTCTTTTAAACTCAACATTTTATTTTGGGTCACTTGCAGCAATAAAGAAAGCAAAATGGGTGAATCAGAACTCGAGTTTGTGGATGGCAAAATCTAACTTTTTGGCCTTTTTTCTCCCTTCTATCAATATCCTGGTTCCTTCATTGCAGCACAGGAAGTCAGGTTGGAGTGTCTCATGGTTGGTATTCGAACCTTGGCCTGTGATTATTTATCTCCATTGTGTGAAACCATTGTACATAGAATTTACAGCACAGAAACCAGCCATTTGGCCCAAATGGCTCAGGTGGACTTTCATACTCCATCCAATGTCCTCTCAGCATAGTCCATCTCATAGTGTAAGAATTGCCGTCTATTACCTTGTATATCAGTGTAAATGGTAACCGTTGGAAGAATGATCCTTTCAAAAACAGGAGTTGTCTCATACGGCTAGAACAAGCAGCTGGCATTGGCATTCACCACATTGCGTCTGCTCTTTGTGTACCTTAAAACTCCATGCATCTCTTCCTCCTCGTGTGCGCGGCTTAGCCTCATCCAATTCAAGGTGCTGCATAGGGCCCACATGACTGGGACGAGGATGAGTAGGTTCTTTGGGGGTGAAGATAGGTGTGCCAGGTGCTCGGGGAGTCCAGCGAACCATGCCCATATGTTCTGGGCATGCCCGGCATTGGAGGAGTTCTGGAAGGGGGTGGCGAGGACGGTGTCAAGGGTGGTGGGATCCAGGGTCAAGCCAGGATGGGGACTCGCGATCTTTGGGGTTGGGGTAGAGCCGGGAGTGCAGGAGGCGAAAGAGGCCGGTGTGCTGGCCTTTGCGTCCCTAGTAGCCCGGCGAAGGATTCTGCTACAGTGGAAGGACGCGAGGCCCCCAAGCGTGGAGACCTGGATCAATGACATGGCGGGCTTTATTAAGCTTGAGAAGGTTAAATTCGCCCTGAGAGGATCGGTGCAAGGGTTCTTTAAACGGTGGCAACCTTTCCTCGACTTTCTGGCTCAACGATAGGGTACAGGGACAGTAGCAGCAGCAACCCGGGGGGGGGGGGGGGGGGGGGGGGGGGGGGGGGGGGACGTTGATTATGTTAGCTTATTTTATTTAAATTTGATTTATCTAATTTTAATTTATGGTTAAGTTCTCTTGTTTGGGGGGAGGGGGAATGTGATACATGTGATGTTACGGTATGGGGGGAATTGTGGGTGTTATGGGGCTGTTAGTTGCATATTACTGCTTTTTGCTATACTTTTTGTTATATTTTCTGCAAAAAATTCCAATAAAAAATTTAAAAAAAAAAACTCCATGCATCTTTGCCAAACAACCCATTTTGCCTCCGTGATCCCCCGCACCCAGTTATAAGGTACTAGTAAGTGGAATATCATTTTTGGGGTGAGGTCCGGCTTGCAATGCAGAACAATGCCAGCAGAGCAGGTTCAATTCCTGTACCAGCCTCCCCGAACAGGCGCTGGAATGTGGCGACTAGGGGCTTTTCACAGTAACTTCATTGAAGCCTACTTGTTAAAATAAGTGATTATTATTATTATTATTATTATTAAATTTGAGGCATGTCATGGCTGAACAGACTTGTACATCAAGTATATAAAAACACAATTTTTGGGGCCTGGAAAATGGGACTACGTCATCTTACACACCACAATCTATTATTCTCTCATGTAACTCTAATTTTGATGGTATACATCATGTTTCTTCCTCAAAATTGAAATAAGAAGTCACACTGATCTACAGAAGAGTCTTTTTTTAGATTTCCTGTTTTACCAGCTCCCAACTACCTAGAACGAACTTGCGTGGGTTGTATATAGCGTGCAGGACCCAGGTTTGATTCCGGCCCCGGGTCACTGTCCGTGTGGAGTTTGCACGTTCTCCCCGGGTCTGCTTGGGTCTCATCCCCACAACCCAAAGATGTGCCGGGTAGGGGGATTGATCATTAGATTAAAAAAGAATTGGGTACTCTAAATTTATTTCATTTTTTAACAAAGCCAAAAGTATCCATATATTTCACTGCTCAGTTGGCAAATAGAATTATCAGCTCTATAGCTGTAGTAGGTACCAAGTAATTGTAAGCGATTAAAAGAGGAAGCACAATGGCATTGAAATTGGACCCTGTTTTACGGACAGGAAATGATCACAAGGGCCAATTTAATAGCTGAATGCACCTTCCCAAAGAGCACCTGAAGCTGGGTCAGTCGCTTTTACAGGTGACCCAGGCTGCTGTCTAAAACCAGCATTAATAATAATATAATAATAATCTTTATTAGTATCGCAATTAGGCTTACATTTACACTGCAATTAAGTTACTGTGAAAATCCCTGAGTCGCCACACTCCGGCGCCTGTTCGGGTACACTGAGGGAGAATTCAGAATGTTCAATTCACCGAATAGCACGTCTTTCGGGACTTGTGGGAGGAAACCGGGGCACCCGGAGGAAACCCATACAGAAACGAGGAGAATGTGCAGATTCCGCACAGACAGTGACCCAAGCCGGGAATCGAACCTGGGATCCTGGAGCTGTGAAGCAACAGTGCTAACCACTACGCTACCGCGCCGCCCTTCACTAGGCATTAGGCCCTTCATACAGGTAAATAAGGGATCTAATGCCTGTTTTAGTCTATCGCACCAATGTTCAATGTTGTGAAACTGGTTCCAGACCTGCACTGCTCAAGAGTTTGAAGCAGTCATTAGGCAATAGCCATCAAGAGGTAAATGCTATTTTAAAAAATATAATTGTTGTTGAACCAGAATAAACCGGGATTCCCCTGGAGCGCCTTACCAATTCCACAGTGTACACATCGCGCCTGTGCCCTCCCCCCAACTCCTGCTTGTTGCCTGAAATTAATTTCTTCAGTTGGGGAAGTTGTCTGTGGAGGCACAAGAGACCCCAGTCGTTAGCCTAATTAATATTAATAACATCGGGACACAGGTCCCCTAATTCGTCACCACCTTCAAACCCAAACCTGGTGCCAATGAGCTTGTACCTCAACGCACGTAAATTCTATAAAGTGTTTGGTGAGGAATGAGTCAACCCCTGCTTGTTAATGCGGTTTTGTTGAATGAAATGCATCATCTGCTTTTGGAGTAACTGACCAGACAGTCTCTTTAAACAGTCTGCATTTTATGGTTGGATAGCAAAGTTCATTTTTATTTCTAAAGAACTGTCTGGTTAGCAAGTATAGTTGCTGCATTGAAAACGCACAGCCTTTGAGGAAGTGGTGCAGATTGGCGTACTGATTCTGGAGTAAAGGATATTTATGTGACACATTTACAGAACCATAATATATTTCTTCAATATACAGTTCTCTCATCCATTTCTGTACATGGGCATAATGAATAAGTTAATTTTCCTGTAAACCATGTTACCCCACAGAAACATTTTAAAGATCTCTCTGCCGCCTTGCTTCCCTTTCTGCCATATTCTGAAAACCTATACAAATGTTCTAAATTCCCAAGATCGGGAATTTCATGGGATTGCATTTGATCTGACAAAACAACTAAAAGAAAATTTAGTCTTTACGCATGTAATGCATTACAAATATCAGATTATTTTAATATTAATTAATGTTTTAATAGTTATTAATGATTAATTAAAAGCCATACAAGAAACAAATAGTCACCAAATGCAAGATTTTTAACTTTAGTTATGTGTGTGATCTTTTAGTGTTGTGCCTCCCCAGAAAATAACATTCTTCATCTAGACAATCACTGTAACTCCCATCACTTTATTGACCCCACAAAGGATCGTGAGTGAAATATACTTAAAATCAACCACAAATAAAGGCTATTCACTGCACTTTGGGTCACTTCATTTTGTCAAGCTCTCTGTCAGGACGCACACCAAACATTTATAGCTCTTTTGTGCTGTGCCGCTCCCTACAACACTGTTCCTCCTCATCCTCCTTGACCTTTCTGCAGCCTTTGACACAATCCGTTAGATGATCCTCCTTTAGCACCTTCCTTCCATTGTCCAACTTTTGTGAAATTGCCATTCCCTTGGTTTTTACCTTTCTAAATTAGACAGAACATCTCCAGCAATGGCTTCCCTTCCCACCACACCATCACCTTTTGAGTTCCCCAGTCTTCCTACTGTTCCCTGTCTACCTTCTACCCCATTGTGATATTGTCCGCGTATTTGCCGAAACTCTGCTCTGTTGATCAACCACCTACCTCTCTTGACTCCCTCTAATGCTCACCATACAGCCTGGCATGAACCATGGCTGCTTCCCAACTAAATGCTTGGGTAGCAAACGGGGAGCATCTTATAGAACATAGAACACTACAGCGCAGTACGGGCCCTTCGGCCCTCGATGTTGCGCCGACCTGTGAAACCATCTGAAGCCTATCTGACCTACACTATTCCATTTTCATCCATATGTCTATCCAGTGACCACTTAAATACCCTTAAAGTTGGCGAGTCTACTACTATTGCAGGCAGGGCGTTCCACACCCCTACTACTCTCTGAGTAAAGAAACTGCCTCTGACATCTGTCCTATATCTCTCACCCCTCAATTTAAAGCTATGTCCCCTCGTGTTGGTCATCACCATCCGAGGAAAAAGACTCTCACTGTCCACCCTATCTAACCCTCTGACTATCTTATATGTCTCTATTAAGTCACCTCTCAGCCTTCTCCTCTCTAACGAAAACAACCTCAATTCCCTGAGCCTTTCCTCGTAAGACCTTCCCTCCATACCAGGCAACATCCTAGTAAATCTCCTCTGAACCCTTTCCAAAGCTTCCACATCCTTCCTATAATGTGGTGACCAGAACTGCACGCAGTACTCCAGGTGTGGCCGCACCAGAGTTATGTACAGCTGCAGCATGACCTTGTGGTTCCGAAACTCAATCCCCCTGCTTATAAAGGCTAGCACACCATATGCCTTCTTAACAGCCCTATTAACCTGGGTGGCAACTTTCAGGGATTTATGTACCTGGATGCCGAGATCTCTCTGTTCATCTACACTACCAAGAATCTTGCCATTAGCCCAGTACTCTGCATTCCTGTTACTCCTTCCAAAGTGAACCACCTCACACTTTTCCGCATTAAACTCCATCTGCCACCTCTCAGCCCAGCTCTGCAGCTTATCTATGTCCCTCTGTATCCTATAACATCCTTCAGCACTATCCACAACTCCACCGACCTTCGTGTCATCTGCAAATTTACTAACCCATCCTTCTACACCCTCTTCCAGGTCATTTATAAAAATGACAAACAGCAGTGGCCCCAAAACAGATCCTTGCGGTACACCACTAGTAACTGAACTCCAGGATGAACATTTGCCATCAACCACCACCCTCTGTCTTCTTTCAGCTAGCCAATTACTGATCCAAACCGCTAAATCACCTTCAATTCCATACTTCCTTATTTTCTGCAATAGCCTACCGTGGGGAACCTTATCAAACGCCTTACTGAAATCCATATACACCACATCAACAGCTTTACCCTGATCCACCTGTTTGGTCACCTTCTCAAAAAACTCAATAAGGTTTGTGAGACATGACCTACCCTTCACAAAACCGTGTTGAGTATCGCTAATCAACTTGTTCTTTTCAAGATGATTATAAACCCTATCTCTTATAACCTTTTCCAACATTTTACCCACAACCGAAGTAAGGCTCACAGGTCTATAATTACCAGGGTTGTCTCTACTCCCCTTCTTGAACAAGGGGACAACATTTGCTATCCTCCAGTCTTCCGGCACTATTCCTGTCGACAAAGACGACATAAAGATCAAGGACAAAGGCTCAGCAATCTCCTCCCTGGCTTCCCAGAGAATCCTAGGATAAATCCCATCTGGCCCAGGGGACTTATCTATTTTGACATTTTCTAAAATTGCTAACACCTCCTCCTTTTGAACCTCAATTCCATCTAGCCTGGTCGACTGAACCTGAGTGTTCTCCTCGACAACATTGTCTTTCTCCAGTGTAAACACTGACGAAAAATATCCATTTAACGCTTCCCCTATCTCCTCTGATTCCACACACAACTTTCCACTACTATCCTTGATTGGCCCTAATCTTACTCGAGTCATTCTTTTGTTCCTGATATACCTATAGAAAGCCTTGGGGTTTTCCTTGATCCTATCCGCCAACGACTTTTCGTGTCCTCTCCTCGCTCTTCTTAACTCTCCCTTTAGGTCCTTCCTGGCTAACTTGTAACTCTCAAGTGCCCTAACTGAGCCTTCATGTCTCATCCTTAAGATATGTCTCATCATGTCTTAAGTGTTCAAAATATAAAGGGTTGGATGTTCATCATTGAGGTGACTAGCAGGAGTGGAGAAAATGCTTGGCTGAGCCCGCCCACCTCGGGACAGAGTGCCTGCAAGGGTGGGATTTTCACTGGGAGTGGGTGTGGGCCGTGGACTCTCAGGAAAACATTGACAGCACGGTCAGGTGTGAAGCCGGGTTGTTTGAAAGGGACACCCCAGTGCTATGGGACTTTGTCCCCAGTTACAACAAAAACAGGCCCTCCAGCCTCATCCCTTGCATCCCTTCACCCACCACACGCTCTATGCTCCCCACCCACTTCCTATGCCTCCCATGCCAAGCTCCGCCACACACATACACAACCCTCTATGGCCTCTTATTCCACTCCATGCCAAGCTATGGCACTTCCCTGTCCATTCACAGGCAGCTCACTACCACTTTCTGAAGGGCAACTAGGGATGGGCAATAAATGCTGGCCTAACCAGTGAAGCCCACATCCCGTAAATGAATAAAAAAGATTCACCCGCTGTATCCTACTGAAGCAATGAACGCTATAGTGACAGTATGATGTTTTAAAAATAGCTTTAAAATAAAACAATCATTCATACTTTCCACTTTTCTTCACTGGGGCACAGGAAGTGTAAAGATGCCTGAGCTCTCATCCAAGAATACATAATCAGGCTTGGCTGAGAGCCCAGAAATCCATTAGCCTATTGGAACACCTGAGTCCCAGGGAAAACGTTACTTGACTGATCGCTCTGGCTCCCTCATCTGTGCTGTTAATTTCACAATATTTAGTTACACAAGATAAGGGGTTTCAAGGGATTGCAATTTCAGCTATTGATACTGTTGACTGGTTTCGATGATTAACACTTTTATTAGACTATAGTAAAAGGGTGTGTTTTAAGAAGGAAAGCTATCAATTAACGATTATATATATTTTTCCCACATCCCACTGTCACTATAAGGCAATTGGTTCTATATGGTGCATAGTGGGTGAATGGGCATGGAAATGACATAGTTTGGCATGGGGACCATGATGAGCTATAGGAGGTGGTTTGGGGGCACACATTGACATAGGGGGCATTTTGAACTTGTCTTTGAAAAGATTACCTCATGCTGACTTGTGGTTCATGGCATCTGATGAAAATTGCATAGGTCTCGGGTGTCTATCCCCGCAATGGAGCAGGCCAGGTTGGGAGCCAGCTTGCAACCTGAAACAACCCACATCCTGTAATGGCTCTCCCAAAAATTGCAAACCCTGGGAATAGTGTCGGGAATCCTAGAATCCAGGCCTGTCGCCATTTGTAAAGGGCTCCCGAGTCATCCCAACTTGGTGAAATCCAGTCCAAAATATTTTATATGATAGTATTAACCTTGGATATTATAAAGCACCAAAACACTAGTTTGTTTGGGCTTTGCTAAAATATGTAGTTATGCTAGTAATGTGTATATAGTTTTGCAGAGGGCGGCACGGTAGCACATTGGTTAGCACTGTTGCTTCACAGCGCCTGGGACCCAGGTTTGATTCCCCCCTTGGCGGGAGTCTGCACGTTCTCCCCGTGTCTGCGTGGGTTTCCTCCCACAAGTCCCGAAAGACGTGCTTGTTAGGACATTCTGAATTCTCCCTCAATGTACCCGAACAGGCGCCGGAATGTGGTGACTAGGGGATTTTCACAGTAACTTCATTGCAGTGTTAATGTAAGCCTGCTTGTGACACTAATATTAATTATTTTGTTTTTACACCATTTACCTCCTTGTATTAACCGGTTGCTAGCCAAGATGAGAAAATGTTAGTTTCCCACCCCCACAGCTCCGCTCGTTTAATTAATGAAGAACAGCTTTAAACCAGCTTTATTTTTAAAAAAAACTTATTTGGAATGACCTCCGGGTTTCAGCAGTGATTTGTCATCGAAAGCTAATTTCTACTCCTTTTGCATTTATTTTAAAAGTTAAAAAAGTTCCGGCACAACTACAGGAAATGAAACTGCACATCTTTGAAAAATCATCCTATGCCATAGCCCAAATTAGACAAGCACTCAAATTTCACTTGAGGGTTTATTTTCTGAAATCTGTGGCTCTTTATTGTGTATCCTCTCTCTCTCTCTCTCTCGATATATATATATATATACATGTTTCCAAGAGAATGCCTCCAGGAAGATATTAACCTACTTCCACGTTTGCACTGCAACTTGTCTTCCTTGTACTGTTGATCTTATTTTTGCACCTGTGCGGTATTCTATGGAAAATAATCTTTTTTTTAAAAAGCTTCACGTGGTCAGAACTTGTGGCCATAAAGATAAACAGGGAGGGGAGCTAGTCTGTAAATGCCATTGAGCCAATTTTCTGAATATGCAACGGAGACCATCGTAGCTACACAAGATTCAGCCCTCAACCGACGTCTGCACTAACTGAGATGGGTTGAATCAGCAGAGACCAGAGGGATAAAGCTGAGATCTTCCCATTACCACCCTCTGGTGCATGTGCTGACTGAGCCACAGGAGGTATCTGCTTTTTTAAAAATTTGTTTTATTAAGGGGTAATTTAGCGTGGCCAATACCTGCACACCTTTTGGGTTCTGGGGGCAAAACCCACACAAACACTGGGAGAATGTGCAAACTCCACATGGACAGTGACCCAGAGCCAGGATTGAACCTGCGACCTCGGCGCCGTGAGGCAGCAGTGCTAACCCACTGCGCTATCATGCTGCCCCGGTCCCTGCAATTTTAACTTGTGTTTGTCTTAAGCTATTGCAGGCTGCAAAGTTAGCATTGAAGCCAGAATTTGCAGTATTTAAAAAATTTTAATCCCAATAATTTCCGTTTATTTGATTGAAAAGAAAATCCACGTGTGTGTGTGTGGTGTGTGTGTGAACCAAATGATGTCATGAGGTGCAAACTGCTAGACATGGTGTGAAATGTCGGGCGTTTCAGGTTGGAAATAACTTTGTAAAAAGCGTACTGTGGTTACCTACAAAACACGCTTTCAACGTAATGAATTAGCTGAGAAGTGTTCCGAGGCCGAGAGTCTAAAATCTATGTCTGCTTTTGATTACAAATCAGTGGCCTTCACGTCATAAACATGGGCCTTTGCCTTTGTGAGCAGTGTTAGCGTGTCAGACTGGCTGTTTTGATTAATGTGATAAAGAGAAGATGAGATTGAGCTCAACAAAGTACAGAAAGGTGAAGACCAGTAAAATACTGTAAAACCATTGCAGAAATGGTTTGGTGTTTGGAGAACTTACATTTACAGAGATCTTTGCAAACGCTGATGCAAAATATATTCTGATCAAAATTATCATAAAGGGAAAAGACAAGCAGCATGCATTGTGTGTCCTTGCCAACCACGAGCACCCACACCCGACTGTGAGTTTCATGGTTTTTTTGTTGGGCAAAGCTACTGGAAATGAACTACAGCATCCATACCTATAGTAATCAGTAAACAATTCTCTGTTGCCCTCCTTAACCAGCCTCAAAAGCACACTTGCTAACAATTTAAAATATTTTATCTTTTTTATATAAATTTAGAGTACCCATTTCTTCTCCCAATTAAGGGGCAATTTAGCGTGGCCAATCCACCTACCCTGTCCATCTTTGGGTTGTGGGGGTGAAACCCACGCAAACACAGGGAGAATGTGCAAACTCCACACGGACAGTAACCCAGAACCGGGATCGAACCTGGGACTTCGGCGCCATGAGGCAGCAGTGCTAACCACTGTGCCGACCCTATAATTTTGGAATTTTCCCCCAAAATTGTGCCTGTAGATCTGATGTATTTCATTTTGAACGTGGGTTGTGCCAATTTAATTGGGTCGGATATTCTCTGGGCACAAGCCAACTTCCTTTGCAATATTTCTGCCCCATGCCTGTGATTCTGTGGCATACAGTTGTCAACAAGAAACTATTAGGAACACCCAAGTTTGGTTTAAATGCCAGGATGGCTGATGAACATTTCACTTTGTGAGACCAATGGGGGTTTCAAGTGCCCTTCTCTTGATGCACGTCAAGAATTGTAGCTTGAGATGGCATTTTGTTGCTGACGTTGCAAAATTCCTTGAACTGCATCTGCAACTGAAACTATTTTGTTTTCCCAAACAGACCAGAGCGCACAATTGAGCGCTAAGAAAGACTTGTCTGAACACAATAGCTGTGCTACCACATTAAGTAAAACAGATCTCCAGTAAAGTGATCATTCTGAGCCGCTGAAATCATTACTTCATACTTTTGCAAAACCAAAGACAAGCTGAAGTACATTTTCCCCTTCCTGTTTCACCCACCAAAGCCCAATTGAAATGCTGGCTCGGATTTTCTCCCAGGCCTCTGCCAATGCTACTCCAGATCCAAGTTAATCTTCACATCTCCAAAAGTGAAGACCCTGGGCTGGACTTTACCACCGGCCATGGTTTGGGCAGTTGGGGGGGGGGGGGGGGGGGGGTGGGGGGGCACACATAAAATATGAGGAGTGCCCACCCTATCACCTTCCCGACACCCCCAAGCTGTTCCTCATAGTACAATAGGTGGGCAGGCACCAAAATCAGCAACTCGCCCGACATATTTAAATAGTTAAAAGTCAATTGACCTCGTTACCAAGCCAATATATATTACGCTGCCCACATCACATGATTGGCACGAGCAGACAAATGGGAGTGGGAAGTCCATTTTTTCAGCCAAGTTGAAAAAAGGCAGGTTGGAAGTGGGGTAGTACATCATTCAGAGGATGCCTGAACGGTCTAACTGGACAGCAAGGGGTTAAGTTTGAAGGGTCCAACAACTTCTAGTATTTTTATTTTTTGCAATAATCACACACAAAACTGAGCACTGCAGGTGTTACATTTGCTGTGCTCTGTTTCTCTGAGTGGAAAGTTAGAAGAGCAGACACCGATAGGGCTAACATACATTCTGTGATGTACTTCGAATTTGTTAGGTTTAAATTAATTATGATGGAACAATAGCTGGAATTTTCAAACCCCCCCCGACCAACCTTGCACATTCTCTTTTCAGATAGGAATCCAATTCCCTTTGACTATCTCGATCGAAATTGCCTCCACCATCCTCGGGAGGTTCGTTCCAGACTTCAACCACCCTCTGGGTGAAATAACCATAACCTTCCTTCTCATCACTTTCACTCTTTTTGTCAATTATTTTGAATCCATGCCCTCTCGTCATTGAAACTCTCTTGAGTGGAAACAGTTTCTCACTATTTTCCATGTCCTGCTCCTCAGGATCTTGAATATCTTTGTGATGTCTTCTCTCAGCTTCTAATCTCCAAGGAAAACAGTCCCAACCTCCCCAATCTATCCTCATAGCTACAGTTCTTTATCCCTGGGATCATTCCTGTGAATCTCCTGTGTATTCTCTCCAAAGTCTGGTTTAGCACACTGGGCTAAATTGCTGGCTTTTAAAGCAGACCCAGGCAGGCTAGCAGCACGGTTCAATTCCCGTACCAGCCTCCCCGAACAGGCACCGGAATGTGGCGACTAGGGGCTTTTCACAGTAACTTAATTTGAAGTCTACTTGTGGCAATAAGCAATTTTCATTTCATTTCCAAGTCTTTGCATCTTTCTGCAGGTATGGCGTCCAGAACTGGATACCATACACTAGATGAGGCCCAACTAGTGTCTCCTACAAGTTCGACATGACCTCCTTACTCTTGTACTCAATGCCCCTATCGATAAAGCATTAGTAACAGCTCTCTCAACATACCCCTGCCATCTTCAATGACTTATGTACACACACATACCGAGGCCCCTCTGTTCCTACTCCGCCAAAGTTGGCTGTCCCTCAATTTATTATCCCTGCTCTGGATTGTTCCTTGTCCTTTTCCATGGCCTCCCAGTCACGTGTTTCCCAGTGGCAGGAGGCAGCACGCCGTTTGCTGGTGGCAGGGCTCTCTGCTCCTGCCGCTGTCAATGGGAGTTCCCATTGAAGCCAGCCCACGCAGTCAGGAAACCCGTGTGACAGGACCAAGGAATCTCACCGCCAGCCAACAGCTGGAGAATTCTGGCTCTTATGATATAATGGCCACAGCACTTAAATGCTCCTCCACTGATATTTGATCCACTTGGCCACCTCATTCCCCAGAAACCAGTCCAACAGTCCTTGCCCTCTCTGGGGGCACTGGAAACACAATGCTGCAGATAACGTATCTTGAACACGTTCCAGGAACTCTTACTCTCTTGTCCCTTTGCATTATTCCTCTCCCAGTTTGTATTTGGATAACTGAAGTCCCCCATTATAATCGCTCTATAATTCTTGCACCTCTTATGTAATTTTATTTCTCTACACCCACAAGTTGGTAGTCTATGCACCACACCGACCAACGTTACTGCACCTTCCCTTCCTGGAGCCAGAGAGATTCCGCGCTTCACCCCTCTGGAACACCCACTCTCTCCAGTGCCATATTGCCATCTTTATCAAAACTGCCGCCACTCCCGGAATCCACTCACTTTGATAGAAAATGTGTTTTGAATATCAGTGCACAGGGATGAATCATAGAACAGATATGGCCTCGGCAAGCATGGCTTGTCATAAGCCCCCTTCAGAATAAAACAGATGTGCATTTCTTGTTACCCTTTTCAGAGCAGCACAAGCAGATTTGTCAAGTTAAGCCTACAGAATAGTTTCCTCGCCCACGAGGGGTTCTTTGAAAGCCTGTACCAGTCACCGCAAGGTTGGGTGGTTTAAGCACTCAAATTGGACGGTGGAGTTTAGGAGTTGACATAATAAGCTCTAATAGGATTAAGCATGGCCCAGTTAAGAATTTGACTGATAAAACAGGTGATGCCCCTTCAGGAGGACAAGACAGTTATAACAGCTGAGCCACTAAGCACATTTCCACCACTTGCCCGAAAGTAAGGGAGTGTGTGAACCAATGATTTAAAATTGTACCCAAAACTGAGAACAAACATCTTTGTGTTTTTGCCAAAGTTCAGTCAAAGAAACCTTTTTTTAACGTTTGTATCTATAGAAAATGTGCTGATTGAACTACGCTGTGTCACTATAGTAGATTCTTTCCCTCCCCAACCTGCCAGTGTGACCCCGCAGTAGCTGACGCCCGAATCTAGTCACTGGTTTTCAAGGCTTTCGCAGTTTTAATGTGGGAAGGGTAAAGTTTTTTTTTTGGGAGGGGTAACCTGAACAAAAGTTATGAGATGGCACACGTGCTGGGGGCCATGCATGAACGGTGCTGATATTCCTGAAATCTTTAGTCGAACTTTTATATTAATGAAGCAGCCAGAATGTACGGAAATGTGTGTGTGTGAGAGAGGAGGCCCGGGGATTGTGCGTCAGTAAGATTGTCACGAAACCTCTGTTAAAGTATGACAAGTTTTACTGGTTCTGGGCCAAGCTCTAAGGGGTGTGGTATCCTCTTTCAGAGAACAATCAGCACTTCCTCTGTCCAACCAATGTTGAGCAATCAGTCTGGCATGCCAGTCTGAAATCCCAGACAAATTATGGCCCCACCATCATGGCTCTCCCAGCCAAAGGAAGAAGTTTATTTAATTTTTGATGCCTTTAATAGAAATGAATAAAAAAAAGTCAGGAAAGGGGGGGGGTGGGTGTGGGAGATACAGCACAAAGCAAAAGAGTTAAAAGTATGCTATGTCCATGTTGTACCGTTAATTCACTGCGAGACGATGAGAGTGCGTGAACTTAGGCTTTATTAACCAGGAACTGGCCTGCCTCTGTCTGCTGTATAAATGAGCACCACCCCCAGGCGGCCGGTCTATATACCGTCCGGGGGGGGGGCGGAGCCCACCAGGTTCCAGTACAATACCTGTAAGGAGATCACATTACTATTGGGCCACACTGCTACACGGACAGCTTATACAATGGTGAACACATTCACCACAGTACAACAACTAATTACATTTAAATAGTGCATTCGCCACGGTCACCCGTCTCAGCACACTTATCAGCAAATAAAAACACCTTTTTGACATCAAACCACAGAAAGATTACCAAAAGCTTCATCAAAGTTGACCAGGCTTTTCGAGAGAGGCTGGAGGGGTTTGTGGAGGAGAATTCCAGCTGCCGCCAGTCCAGAATGTCAGGTAGAGTGGTTACAATCAGCGTGTAGAATGGGGGGATCGCAGAGATTATCGCAGAGCCGGAGGAGGCTGCTCAGCGGGTCCAAGGAGTCATTTGAAATTCAGGATGTGGATGGTAAAATTGAGGAATTATCGATAGCGAGCCAGTGAAGGGCAACAAACAAAGAGGCGATGGGGTGATGAGAGTCGGGAGTGCATTAAGTTACGGGCAGCAAGGGGGGGGAGCGTGAAAAAAAAATCTGCCTATTGCCAAATCATTTGGTAACATATTAAATGACCTGGTTTTACTACAATATATTTTCAGCCTAAGTTTATGAGCAGTGAGATAGGAAATGCAATTCTAATCTAATCTGTGATTGGTTAATGTATAAACAACATCACTTTTGAAAATAGCACATAGTTTTTATATCCGAGAAATCGATGTTGGCAATATTAGCGGTAGACTGTCAGACATGTGACATTGCTTGTATGACGATCATCTATCCATTATTTTAACCAGGTGCAAATAGATTTACAAACATGATATGCATTCATTCACCCATTAATGTTAGTAACGATTTGTCCCAGGTGTTTACTATCTACTGTGGTGCAATTGTAACCATAAAAGTGCATTTAAGCTGTAGTGTCATTGCAAAATGGTTTGCTGTGTAAATCCTGAGTTAGGACATGATCTGATTGATTTGGGAGCAAAGGACAATGTGTAACTGCAGAGAGTCTCAATTCCCGATACTCCTGATATTTGGATGGCTATAAACTGCCTCCTCAGGTCCTTCTTTAGACTCCAGTTTGGTTGATCTTTGCTTTTCCAATGCCAGGTCGGACTCTGTTACAATGCCCAATAAAGTAGCTTTTCTAGAATGAACTCATCCAGGAATTGACCAAGATTTCAAAATATGATGGCACACAACAAATGTGTCCTTTTCACAGCTAAATCTTTCCTATTAGTAAATATTTTTAAAATGCTGTTTAAATTGTGAACAAAGTTTGAAGTTTCAGGGTAGAAAATGTAATTAAGGACGTATCAATAAAATCCTCCTACTCGTTGAATTTCGCAATGTAAAAAGAGGAGACTGTCCTAAATTCTCTCATTTACGCTGGTAATAACTGAATGATGGATGAAGTTTGCTAATCTGTAGTTACTGCCAGAATTCACCACCATCACCCTTGCTTGCATGAGAGAGCACATTTTTCTCTCCTCCAGTCACCATCAGAGTTGCTAAATTGGATGAAGATGATAAATAGGTTTGAAATGAGAAGTTGCCACAGATGATTTTGTTTCAACGGGTGCCAGGAGGAAATTTGGAAACCGTAGATGGAATTCCCCCAAGCCCCTGCTGATAGATTGGTACACTTGAGGGGCGGGAGGGAAGGATACGCTTGAGGAGTGGGCAGAATTTGGCACAAGGCCCAAAAATCATTTTTTATGCCGATGTGAATTTTCCACGGGATCTTCCGCTGGTACCCGCCATTGCGGGTTGGGAAACCTGCCGCTGGCCAGTGTGAAACTGGCTTGCATGCCGTTAATGAGATGCAAATGAAGGACGAAGGCCCAACTGGCATCTCACACCCAATTCTCCGTGACGCCAGTGGGAAAAACACAACGGACCAGAACATATCTGCAATAACATGGAATGCAGACATCTGGTCTAAGCCAAAGAATGCCTAGGGCTGGCTCCAGAGTTTGGGATGAGGCCCCAAGACCACCACAGCAGTGGGTGGGGGAAGTGTGAGTCTTCCAGCTTCGGGGTCATCAAGGACGTCTATCTTCCAGCCTCACAGTGTTCCTGGAAATCCATTTTCTTTCTTCAATGGTGGGTCCGTGATGCTGTGCCCCGTTTCAATAATGCACCCAGATGGCGGGACATGTGCAATCAATCTCCCCCCCCACCAAGAAGTACGGTGCTTAAGCCCCCCTCCTCCCCGATGTGTAATTAATTAAGTCTAGCCTGGAAGATATGGGGCATGATTTAACTAAATGGGAACAAAGCCCCATAGGGAGCGTGTTTAGCTGCGTGTTTCCTGGCACATTGCTGGAAACACTCTGCTATTTAATGTGCCGGACACCTCGGTGTAGCAAGAGATCGGGATGCCATTTTTAAATGGCATCCTCATCTCTGGAGCTTCCAACACCGCCCTTCCCGACTCACCATGGGGAGTGTCCCAGGGACCCCCCAGCCTGATTGCTGCCGCACAATAAAATGCCAGTTTGGCAGTGCCAATTTGGTACCTGGCAGTGCCCCTGCCAGCTGGCAGTGCCACCTAGGCACTTTGTCTGCTATGGTGCCACCCCGCCCAGAGGGCATGCACCTGGGGTCCTCCGATTCCCAGGGAGACCCCCATCAGTGCCGTTCCAACTGCTCCCTGTTTGTGGGGACCACTACTGAACGTCGCTCGTCCGAGGTGAAGGGGCTAAATTCCAACGTCTCGGGTGCCTTGGAAACCAAATATTAGATTGAGACGAACTGTCTCACCCTAACCCGCATTGATTCACATCTTGACATCTCGCGCAATCACGTTAGGTCTCCCGACGAGTTGCAAGTCGGTTAGATCCTGGGAGTGGGAAACTCCCCACGCCTGCCATGGGATTTGTTCCCAGATGGGGGAATTCCGACACAAGTAACGTGATCATGTCTGGTCTGATTTTTGTATTTAAATCTGGATAGCCGGCTAACCTGTATCCTCTTCAGTGAACAGCTTGGGCTGCATTTGAAAGTACAAGTAATTCCTGTTTGATGAATAACCTGTTCTGGTCAGAGTACTTGTTACATGCAATAAACAAAACTATTAAAACCAAATTTGTGCATACTGTAATAAAAGCATTGTACAGACATCCTGTCGGGAACAGATTGTAATTTTGTATGCAACAAAAATTGTATTTAAGTAGTTTGCTTAAATATGTTTTTGTTCAACTTTTTTATTTCCATTTCTGGTCAAGCCGTTGAGGTCACCAATTGCATTTTAAAAGATAAATTTAGAGTATCCAATTAATTTTTTCCAATTAAGGGGCAATTTAGCATGGCCAATATACCAAACCTGCACATCTTTGGGTTGTGGGGGTGAGACCCAGGCAAACACGGGGAGAATGTGCAAACTCCACACGGACAGTGACCCAGAGCCGGGATCGAACCTGGGACCTCAGCACGTAATTCGCGGGCGAGCGACCAGAGAATCGCGGGAGCGGCACCAGGCACGATTAGGGGCGAAAGTCAATTCTCCCCCCGTGCCAAACACGATTTTGACACAGGGCTGCGGAGAATCTAGCCCCACATTTCCCGATTTATTTTTTATTTTATTCCCCCCCCCCCCCCCCCCATGCCAGCGACGTCACGAGGACGTGAAACTCGTCTTAGTAGATTTTGATGTATTTGAATATCATTAACGCCCCCCCATGATACCTTACACCCCCCTTAATATGTTCATATATGTCAGCCAGGTTTATAGCCGGCCTGGCCTATTGAGATTCAGTGGAGGGGATCCCTTCGGGCGCACAAAGGGGGGTGGGAGTTGGGGGAGGGACATTCGGGAACTGCCTTGGCACAGATTGGCACAGAACTGGCAGTGCCAACCTGTGCTGGGGGCAGGGCGAAGCGGGCCCTAGTAGGAGCCCCACTTTTAGTGGAGTGGCGAGGTTAATCTATGTGTGGTGGTTGGGGGGGGGGAGGGAGGATTGGACTCCCTCTGGCTGCCTTTAGCTGAAATTAACAGTTTATTATATGAATCTATTGTGCCATGAATTTAAAGTTGGGGAATTAGGAAACAATTTAGTGCTTCCAATAGGAAACTTTATACTGCATCAACGAAACATTTCAGCAGTGGGCACGGTGGCACAGTGGTCAGCACTGCTACCGCACAGCGCCAGGGCCCCCCGGATTCAATTCCGGCCTCGGGTGACTGTGCGGAGACTGCACTTTCCCCCCGTGTGTGCGTGGGTTTCCTCCGGGTGCTCCTGTTTCCCCCCCTCAGTCCAAAGATGCGCAGGTTAGGTGGATTGGCCATGATAAATTGCCCCTTTGTGGTGCTTTCAGAGGGGCAGTGCAGACTCGATGGGGCAAATAGCCTTCTCTGCACTAAAGGGACTCTATAAAAGTCTGTGTTTTATACACTAGATTTCAGTAGCTTGACAGTATTTATTTCTTTGGATTGATGTTTTCTGCTCGTTTTAACAGAGGAGGTACTGGGGCTGAATCATCACGTTGGGTTATCCTATAATTAAACCGCCTTTAAAAAAAAAATGCCCTTATCAGTATGATGATTATTTCCTGGTTGATTTTGTAAAGTTTGCATAATTGTACTACAGCAACCATTTTGGACCTGCTGGAATACGCCCAATTACAAGTATTAGTGAAATCTGCTGAAACTTTATATCTGTCAGTGGGAATAAGTAGTTTATTTGATCTAAAAAAAACTCTTTTCGATGTCTCACGGTTTCAGTAACTATAGTTTTAATGGAAAAAAATCTAAATGGCTCAGATTTTCACACGCATTTTACCGTAGACTGCTCAATTAGTTAAATTTAGTCTCTCTTCATTTCCATAAGGTTCGGCAAGCTAAATGTAAGAAAATGCACAGATATAATCCATTAAGAATGCTTGAGGGAATTTAATTACAGCACCCGTTTCAGATTTTTTTCATGTAAGTTAATAGGTGTCTGACCCCAGCCTGCTAATTGTAATATCACCCTGCAGTGACTGTAATTCTGACTTGAGTTATGCATAAATTCACTGTGGTTGGATTAACTGAGAACCACACGGATCTGACAAAAAAAAACGCTTTCAAGAAAAACAGAGAGATAATGGGTGAGATTGTAACTCCCTCAAACTCTATGTAAGCGAATGGGCCTTATCAAGCCCAATATCTATGTTTTCAACTTGCGCACAAGTATATCTAAATACTAAAAATGTGGCATTTAAAAAAGAAAATAAAGGTCACCCGTTTAATTACCGTTCCAAAAACTCTCTTTTTGCTATGGAACTGTAACAATTGAATCATTAACTTTAAGGGTTAAGAAATCAGTGATTCTGTTAATTTTTTCCAGTTTAAGTTTATTATTATCAGACGTCTAGCTAAAACTTTCTCACTAAACGAAGTTGAAGCTAAGATAGAGAATACCAGATTTAATACTGTGTATTTTGATCCTCTGCCTGCTCCCATGGTGTATTTGCTATATCGGGCACATTGCACAAGCATTTGCAATTTCATTTCGAAGGCAACTAATTAATCCTCCTCGAGGCATCAAATCATTCTATTCCCCCTCCCCCCCGGTTCATTGGGGAGGCATTTCACAGATATCAAGGGATTAATTCCTTAGTAGCCAACTCCGGGTGCAATTGATGGTCACTTGTTGATGTAGCCTGGAGTTTGGGTGAAGAAATCAATTTGATTTGTTTCACCCCCATAAAAGCAAAACCGTGAGTCCATTTCCCCGCACTTGGAAAGGAAGTCAGTGTGTGAGAGAGACACTCTTTAAGATTTTTTTTGCGCTGATCAAGGTTTGCAAAAATGCAGAATTTATTTTGCAACTAAAGTGCTTCCATGAAATGTTTATTTGGGAGAAGAATTAGTGGCGCATTCTGAGACAATATCATATATTTGGAAGACAAGCTGCCGACCGTGCCAATATATAGTCAGAACAGACCACTTTTTTAAATGGAGCTAGTTCTTTCTGGGAAGCAACAATGTCCGTGCCGGACAACCTTAATGCTACATTGACGAAATCATTCCTTGAAAGTACTGGCAGTGTACTCGGTATAGCAGAATATACTTAACAACATTTTCACTATGCCAGGAATTGGACTGTGGTTAGAATTCATCCCATGTAAGGGCAGCACGGCGGCACAGTGGTTAGCACTGCAGTCTCATGGCGCCGAGGTCCCAGGTTCGATCCCGGCTCTGGGTCACTGTCCGTGTGGAGTTTTCACATTCTCCCCGTGTCTGCGTGGGTTTCGCCCACAGAACCCAAAGATGTGCAGGGTAGGTTGATTGGCCACGCTAAATTGCCCCTTAATCGGAAAAAATGAATTGGCTACTCTAAATTTATATTAAAAAAAGAATCCATTCCGTGTCCCTGGGATATATGTCGAATGTATTGTAAGATGTAAAGGGGGTGATTCTCTGGCCAGGTTGTGCCTGGCACAGACCCCACCATGTTGGGAGAATTCCAGGAGAAGACTAAACCGGGATTTGCACCTGGCGCAGAACAGTTTCCGATTCTCTCGACCCCCTCCAACTGGAGTGACCAGGGGCTCACCCAGAAAGGGTAAGAAACTAATTCTCGCTCATTTGCATTCATTTAAATCTCATTAGTGAGATTAAAGTTGAATGCAGCGGCCACTCGGTATTCACCTACCCCTCCCCAGCAGGAAGTCACCAGGGTCCTTAAAAGTGGGGACCAGGCGCCATGGACTCAGGGGGGGGGAGGGGGGGAGCAAGGAGATGACTACCTCCCTCCACTCATCTCCGGGGAGCACAAGGGCACAGCAGCCACTAGCCAAAAGCTGTTGGGGGGGGGGGGGGGGGGGGGGGGGTGGCCTTCAAGGGAGCTGCTGGAAGTTGAGAGTCTTGAGCTGGGATGGAGCGGTGCCAGGTAGGAGTCTCCAGATGGGATGGGGATGGCTTTGAATCTGTGAATCCTTGAAGTCTGCGTTCTTTCAAGTTAAACACCCCCATAACAGGGCAGAGCACAGCTGCAGCCTGACTGTCCTAAGATTCTCTCACAGGACAGAGCCATTCTGCAGCCTGCCTGTCCTAAAATCCTCTCGCAGGACAGAGCCATTCTGCAGCCTGACTGTCCTAAAATCCTCTCACAGGACAGAGCCATTCTGCAGCCTGACTGTCCTAAAATCCTCTCGCAGGACAGAGCCATTCTGCAGCCTGACTGTCCTTAAAATCCTCTCACAGGACAGAGCCATTCTGCAGTCTGTCTGTCCTAAAGTCATCTCACAGGACAGAGCCATTCTGCAGCTTGTTTCTTGGAGAAATATTTCACTCCCTTTGAAGTTTCAATAGGCTCTGTGGTTTCAGTGTTGCAGTTGGCTCCCTTTTACCCCTTTGTACTTGGTTGTTTGCATTCAACTTCACACCCCATTTACTTTTACAAGCCTCTTGATTGACAGCCGAAGGCAATCTCAAAGGAGGGTATCTTTATTTGTTATAGCACTTCGGGGTCCATTAACGCTGAAGCGCTTCCTCTTTTGAGCAGGTGTCCTGTCTGACCACATTTTTTTCTCATCTGAAATGCTTCTCATGCTTCCCTTAAGGGCATGACAAGCATGGCATTGGATTGATGGGGTGGGATTATTATTTTGTCTATTATGTACGTACTGTGTATGTTCCCTTGGCCATAGAAAAATACTTTTCACTGTACTTCGGTACATGTGACAATAAATATCAATCAATCAATCAATCAATGGGAATATCGTGGGACAGAGTGGATGAGATGGAGGGGTGGCATGAGGAGGATAGAATGTGAGGAATGGTCTTGGACAGGTGGAATGAGAGGGGAGGAAGGGAATAGGATGGAATGACATGATGGGGATGGAACGGGAAGGATGAAATGAAATAGCATCTATGGCACAGGAGGAGTGGGAGGGAGAAGTTTGCATGGGAGGGGTGGGAATGGGTTGGAGTGGCATGGGAGGGATGGATGGCATGGGAAGAATGGCATGACATGAGGTAGACATAGCAGTGGAAGGAGGGTATGATTTGGGAGGAGTAGCATGGGAAGAGTGGGTGAGATGATGGAATTTGGTTAAGTTTTTAAAAAATAAATTGAGAGCACCCAATTCTTTTTTCCAATTAAGGGGCAATTTAACTTGGCCAATTCACCTACGTTGCACATCTCTTTGGGTTGTGGGAGTGAGACCCATGCAGACACGAGAGAATGTGCAAACTCCATACAGTGACCTGGGACCAGGGCAGCACGATAGCACAGTGGTTAGCACAGCTGCTTCATAGCTCCAGCGTCCCAGGTTCGATTCCCGGCTTGGGTCACCGTCTGTGCGGCGTCTGCACGTTCTCCCCGTGTGTGCGTGGGTTTCCTCCAGGTGCTTCGGTTTTCTCCCGCAGACCAAAGATGTGCCATGATAAATTGCCCTAGTGTCCAAAAAGGTTAGGTGGGGTTACTGGGTTAGGGGGATAGGGTGGAGGTGTGGCCTGAAGTAGGGTGCTCTTTCCAAGGGCCGGTGCACTCGATGGGCCGAATGGTCTCCTTCTGCATTGTAAATTTTATGGTTCAATGAACCTGGTTCCTCGGCACCGTGAGGCAGCATTGCTAACCACTGCGCTACCGTGCTGTCCCAATGGAATTGGTTAAGTGTGCTAAGTTGTCCGCAGGCATTTAGCAGTAAGGGTGGAATGGTAAAGGGATGGAGATGGCATCGGAGGAAGGGAGAGATGGATTTTTAAAAATTCATTCATGGTATGCGGCTAGGCCAGCATTTATTGTCTTTGAGAAGGTGATGCTCAGCTGCCTTCTTGAACTAATGCAGTCCATGTGATGTAGCTACACGCGCTGTGCGTTAAGGAGGGCGTGCCAGGATTCTGACAAAGTGACAGTAAAGGAACAGTGATGTATTTTGAAGTCAGGATGCTGAGAGGCTTGGAGAGGAACGTGCAGGTGATGGTGTTCCTATATGTCTGCTGCCTTTGTCCTTCTAGTTGGTACAACTGTGGGTTTGCAAGGTGCTGTCTGAGGAGCCTTGGAGAGATCCTTGCCACTGTGCGTCAGTGGTGGAGGGAGTGAATGTTTCCTTGAGTGTTGTTGGAGCTGTACTCATCCAGGCAACTGGAGAGTATTCCACCACATTCTTGACTTGTGCCTTCTGGATGGTGGACAGGCTTTGGGGAGTCCGGAGGCGAGTTACTTGCCGCAGGATTCCTAGTATCTGACCTGCTCTGTTAGCCACAGTATTTATATGGCAGGTCCAATTAAGTTTCTGGACAATGCGTTGAAGGAATTGGGTAAATTTCCTAATTTGACGGCAAATGGTTTGTGGGTCTCTGCTAGTATTTAAATAAAAAGGCAAATTTTTTCTAAACATTTCCAATAGTCACATTTACCACACGTGAGATCGAAGGGCATTAGGAAGGATTGTTTTACGGACAATTTGTACTGACTATGCATGAGATCATACCCTGTGCATCTAATAATGTGAGTTAGGATGCTGTGGTATGTGACATCTCTGGGCACAAAGGAGTTGGCATGTCTGTGGGCTACTAATTCAGAGGCAGATGATTAATTTTATTAGCTGGATGTTGGAAAGTGCAATACAAAATTGTGCTGGTAATTTTGGGGCATTTTAACTTGATAGATGAACCCAGAGAGTACACAGTCATGTATTTGCCGATCTCCTGTGTTTGCAGTGGTCTACTTGTTGCTTCAAGGTCAAATTTAATAATCTATTCTTGTTAATTTTAAACAAGGGACTTCCTTTTGCGATGTCACTTGTTTCCCTTCCGCAGGAGCTTGGGTAAGCAATGTTCGAGAAAGTACAACCCGGCCTCAACTCAGAGTCAATTAAAATTCTGGTTAGAGTAGAGACAGGAACATTGTGCCATGAGGCATGTGGCTGTCACGGCTCACAGATATTTGATTCCCTATTAATTGACTGCATCACCATGTTCAAATCATGAGCTGGGAATCGTGCTCGCCAGTGCCCTGAATCAGTTCGGGGCCATTAGCCGAGCCACAGGTGGAGGCAGTTCACCAATGCTGCCATTAGACCTTTTTAGAATTTTCTTCCATAGAATCCCTACAGTGCAGAAGGCGGGCATTCGGCCCATCGAGTCTGCACCGACCCTCTGAAAACACCCTACCGAGGCCTACCCTCCCGCCCTATCCCCGTAACCCCACCTAACCTGCCCATCTTTGGACTGTGGGAGGAAACCGGAGCACCCGGAGGAAACACACGCATGCACAGAGAGAACGTGCAGACTCCGCACAGACAGTGACCCAAGCTGGGAATCGAACCTGGGACCCTGGAGCTGTGAAGCAACTGTGCCAACCACTGTGCTACCATGCTGGCAAAATCAGCGTGCATATCTACATAACTAGCAAGTGAACAAGTAAAGGATGATAAAAATGTTGGATAAGAGACACAAGATACTGAATGAAGTTTGTCAAAAAATTGGTGTTTGATCATTTTTCACTCAGACTTGTTGCTTTGCTTTCGATCAGCAAGGACAAGAATTTCAGTTCCCTCACTACTGAAAGAGAGAGAAAATAAATGTTAATTTTTCCTCCGTGGCGTATCTGTCAGTGCCACTGTGATTATTCTGGTGAGCCTCGATCAAATCCATCTCACTGATAGTATGTGTTATTTAGTGACTTTCTTGTTTTTGCAATCGCTTATTCTTGTCAAATATGCTCCATTATCAAAGTACTGTACTTATTGGCCGTTAAGTCAATTTTTTTTTTCTTTCTTAAATTTAGAGTACCCAATTTTTTTTTTCCAATTAAGGGGCAATTTAGCGTGACCGATCCACCTAACCTGCACATCTTTTGGGTTGTGGGGGTGAAACCCACGCAGACACGGGGAGAATGTGCAAACTCCACACGGACAGTGACCCAGGGCCGGGATTCGAACCTGGGTCCTCAGCGCCGTAGGCAGCAATGCTAACCACTGTGCCACCGTGCTGCCCACGTTAAGTCAATAATGACATGTTTCTGCCATTTCCCAAATTTCTAAATGGAAGGAATGAGCTGAAGAAGTCAAACGTTTTTTTTTTTTTTGCATCTTGTCATTTTGCACATGCAACCCAAAAGGGGAAGGAAGGTGGGTGGGGGGGGGGGGCAGCAGAAACCACAGCCAGATCTCATGCAACTGTTTAAATGGAGACGGTGAGAGCTGGTCAGTTATTGCAGCATCAGATAAATATACATTCAGCAGCGGGTGAGGCAAAGCTAAGAAGAGCGCACTTCTGACCCCGGCTGCTAAGGTAACGATGTACACCTTTGTGAATCATGTCATTGACTGACGCTTGACTCCTGCCGTCAGGTATGTCGTCGGTCTTCCCAAATCTCACCTCACGCGGGCAAACTACACCTCACGCGGGAGGAGGATTCCTTCTCCTGGTCACCGCATCGGTCGTGTGACTGGATAGACTCTCTGCAGCTTCACGGGACAAGTGAGAACATTGACAATGAGTTGTGAAATGCAGCAGAAGGATTAAAGGACCGGGGCTTGCCCTCCTGTTTAAAAAAAAAAGATGTGAAGTAGAATTCAGTGCATTTTTGTTTTTTTTTAAATTTCATTTCTTTGAAATGATGGAGCTCGATATAGGAGCAGACAAACTAATTCTGAGGCCTTAATTGGACACTATTAATAGTGGGTTTGTGCAGACATGACATGTGGATGTTCAGTCATGCTGTAGTGTGCTCTGTACACCCCAGGCAATGAATCCGTCACTTTGCATGGAAAATACAATCTGTCTTCCTCCCTCCTCCTCCTCTTTTTGCCACTGCAACGTGCAGACAGGGAAATCATCTTTCCTGATGGGATGCAGCGATCCGCTTGGCTTGCAAGCCAATACCGTATACAGCTGGTGCCGTCTTTTCAAATGAAATTAACTGCAGTCTTCATGAAGTTTTCTTTCGAGGGTTTTTGTTTTGAAGTTCCCCTTCTATACCCCTCGTTTTTGCCCCATCCCTTGCAGAATACAGTTCTGTTGGCGCCGATTATCAAGTATGCATGATCCTGGGCAATGAGTGCTATTTAGCCCCAGGGGCATCACAACCAAGCCCAATCTCATTGTACCCAAAGTCCACTCACAGACAAACACACAACTGTATGCACATCTTTCTAGTAGAAATAACTGGATAGAAATCGGGAACGCAATCAAATGGTCATCTCTTTACAGTTTTATTCAAGATGGAGAGATTAATGTCCTTTAAGAGTATGAATTTGGGCCTAATTTTCCTGCAGGCTTTCTCTGGTTTGTAGTCATTGGGCGCGATCCAATGGCAATGCTGCAGCTGAAAAGCAGTGCGCCACAGCACAGCGTGGCTGATTGTAGCAAGGAGACCCTGCTCCTGGGATCGACCCAGCTCGCAACGCCTGGCGAGATCCAATCCAATGCAATCTGGCAAGATGCTGCGAAGTAAATCCTGCCCATTGTGAGTGGATCACTTTTTAGCAAGTCTGCATATTAGAGTGGGACAGCTAGTCTCATTTTAATGTGCAGATTCCCGAGGTGTTGGGATTTATCCCCTTTGCCTCGGAGACCTTGGGCGAACGCCGTTCAGTACTGGTCTCAACAAACGGGGAACAGATGGAACGGCATTCATTGGGGTCTACCAGGGGTTTGGAGACCCCCTGGTCCATGCCCTTTGGGAAGGGTGGTACCCTGGCACTCTGGTGCCATCTGGGCACTGCCATGTATGGCATCCTGGCGGTGCCATCTGGGTGGTAACCTGGCACTGTCACGCCACCTGTGTGGTACTGCCAGCTGGCAGGGGCACTGCCAGGTTGGCACTGCCAATCTGCAACACTGGCAATTTTTGTGCGCTGGCGATCGGGCCAAGGGTGCCCTGCTCGGGTGCCGGGGGAGGCCAGAGTCCCCGCTCGTGCTGCGTTGGGGCTTTGGAGGAGGGGAGGGGTAGGGGGTTGCGTTAGGGGTTTGGGACTATAATGAAGAATCCTGGTGAGTGGAGCTACGCTGTGCACAAATCGGGGCTGTATGCAGCCCTGCGTGGGTCACTTATTTAATGCAGGTAGCGAAGCGCTGGGAAACATGTGGCTAAATGCTCTTGCTATGGGATTTTGTTCCCTGTTCCTTGAATCGTGGACATTGTCTTAGTTCTCAACTAAACTAAAATTGGGGTTGTTTTTTAGGTTGGTGTGTGTCACTAAAAATTTCTATAAAATTACAGGATGTTAAATTGGATGTTATTGATGATTTTAGATATGACTGACAGATGTTTGAAATTTCAATTTACTGTATTTTCCAATAATAACTTGCATTTATAAAGCTCTTTCCATGTAGAAAATGTCACTTGGTATCTCATAGACTCGTAATTCGACAAAATCAACGCCAAACAAAAAGAGGGGGTATTCAGAGGGGAGGGTGATTGAAGGGCGGGGGGGGGCAAAGAACAGGACACTCCATTGATAAAACCCCGCTGCCAGCCAATGGCGGCCGTCTCTGCTGCTGCGAAACACAACGACGAGGCAGCGCCAAGAACGACCACACCATGAAACAGGAATCGGCTTCATTTCTGAGCCTCGGCAAGGAACGCCTCGACAAGGCCGCACTTAGTCTCATTTCGTGCACTAACCATCTCCGATTGCCAGTGCAGGCAGAGATCAGGGTTACACCTAATTTAGAAACAGGTGCAGTTTATGGTCACTGCTCCCACCTGGATGGACGTGGGCAGATACATTACAACATCAGGGTGACCCCAATTCTTCTGCCTGTGCTTTGTCTGACCCCAGTTCCTCTCCAGCAATGCAGGATTGGTGAATTACCTTCGTGTTTGATGCTTCCTGTCCGCCGCCTCTTTAATAATGGTTCAAATGTAAACCAGGCTGAGAATAAGCACTCGCATTAACTGCATATTCCATGGTTTTAATTGACAGATGTTAAGTAATTTCCTTGACAACACCCACCATCACCTTTATCTTCCCTGAAGAAATAGGCCATTGAATGCAGACACTCAACTGACCAAGCTCAGTCAGCTGGATTAATTCTATTCATATTATCTTATTATATGTGACCTTTACAAAATGAAAGAGGTTATGGTTCACTTGAAATTCTATTAAGTGTTGCAGATGCAGCCAGAGAAACAAATGAAACACACTCTGATCGGATTTCCTTCATTTCAAAATTTATGAATTTGACAAATAACTTTCAATTTCTCAAATGCTCCGAATTTAACCTGAAGTATAGACTCCAGCAGAGAAGAGGGAGGTTCTGCTCAACCCCGACTGTGATTGATGTACAGATTTGTCAAGTGAAATAGTACACATTCCGTCATACGGAGTGACATAGCTTTGTTGAAAGACCAAATAAGTCATGTCCATAATCCCATTCCTGCTAAGGCGTGCCCAGCAAGATGTCACACAGGCTGAGGTAGTGAAAGTTTGTTATTTATTTTTGAAGATGAGCTGTACTGTTGAACTTGATGAAGTACTTGATGGGCAGCACGGTAGCATTGTGGATAGCACAATTGCTTCACAGCTCCTGGGTCCCAGGTTCGATTCCGGCTTGGGTCACTGTCTGTGTCGAGTCTGCACATCCTCCCCGTGTGTGCGTGGGTTTCCTCCGGGTGCTCCGGTTTCCTCCCACAGTCCAAAGATGTGCAGGTTGGGTGGATTGGCCATGAAAAATTGCCCTTAGTGTCCAAAATTGCCCTTAGTGTTGGGTGGGGTTGCTGGGTTATGGGGATACGGTGGAGGTGTTGACCTTGGGTAGGGTGCTCTTTCCAAGAGCCGGTGCAGACTCGATGGGCCGAATAGCCTCCTTCTGCACTGTAAATTCTACGAAGAAGCCTGTTAAGTGATCTTGGGCGCGATTCAGCCGCGCCAGGCACAAGGGGTAAATCCCGCGAGAGCCCCAAATCTGGCTCCGCGCTGGGGGCCGGGCCAATCGCAAGTCACCCGACTCGCTGCCCACGGCGGGAACAGGATCACGCCCTCGCTGGTTATGATCCAGATAATAATGAGATTTAAATGAACCATTAGGAACAGGACAGGGTAGTAACCTGGCACTTGAGCCTTGCCCACTGAGAGGGGTGTTCCTGAAGGGGGCGGTGTAGAGATCGGGGCAACCATTCCAAATGGCGCCCCCGTTCAGCGAGGCGCCTGTCGTGTTTTAAGTGTGGCCTCAACTGGAGAAACCCCCTGGGGCCCAAAGAAATGGCAAAGTGCCGTTGAATACTGGAGTCAATCTTGGAGCTGCCGAGCCAAACATACCCAGAAGCTTAGAATTTTTCCTGCTCAATCACACATTGTAACTCTGTGTATCAACTTTTGGATCAGTTTGGGTAACGCAGGTTCCTACAAAAAAAAAGAGTTTAAACTAATAAAGCAATAAAGTATTAACCCACACCGATTAGGTGCCGTTTCCATTTTATGTTAGACGAGCTGATCCCAGCCATGCGGATGGGAGGCCTACCTCAGTCCTCCTGGATGAAAACCAGAAGAAATCAGTCAGGGTTCCAGTTTCTCTGGAAGCGCATGGACACCAGAAGAAGGTTTTATAGGATACGCCAGGCCTCTCTGCTGAATAACTGCTACTTGGTTGAGGCACATGTGGATAACTGGCACTCAGTGAACTGAATCCCGAGTTAGGAACCCAGGAAAAGTGAAGCATAGTGATGTGGCACAATGGCCTCAGTTCTACATGGATCAAAGTATTCAATCCAGGCTGCACCATCTGTAAAATTGATAAGTGGAGGTGGGAAATGCTTTCATTGAGAGGAGAGAAGGGTAATGTTGCGAGAAACATGGCTGGGCGAGGGGAAGAAGTAAAATAAGAAAATAGAATTCTTCACAGAGAAGGGAGAATTCACCTGCAGCCTCAGATGTGAATTCCAAATGTCACAAGCTGAAACAAGGGTAAACATTGATTTTTCTTCACTGAAAAAGCTTGTTTTCTGTAATTGCTGTCTGGCTGCTGTGGTCTTCACGCTATTTGTCTACCTTTAATAAGACAGGGAATTGAGTTGACTGCAGTGTGTTAAAAAGCTTCACTTCAGCAATGAGAGATGAAGGAAGAATACTTGTGGAAAAATGACATGTTATCATCTGTGAGCATCGTTTTGTTTTCCATAAACCTTTGTGGTTAAAGTTTTCTTTCATGCTTTACAGTTAAATCTGTGACACGCAACATTTCCATGAGTACAGTATTATCGTTTCAACACAATCATTAGTTTCTGGTAAAACAGTGTTGTTACAGACAGAATTTACTTCAGGGTGAGCCTCAAGGTCTCGGCTTTCTGGGACTTTACTTGTATAAGACACAGGTGGCTGTGCAAAGCAGACTTGCCTATTGGTCAACTTTAATAGTTCAGTGGGCAGCACGGTGGCGCAGTGGGTTAGCCCTGTTGCCTCACGAGGCTGAGGTCCCGGGTTCGATCCCGGCTCTGGGTCACTGTCCGTGTGGAGTTTGCACATTCTCCCCGTGTCTGCGTGGGTTTCACCCCCACAACCCAAAAGATGCGGCAGCACGGTAGCATGGTGGTTAGCATAAATGCTTCACAGCTCCAGGGTCCCAGGTTCGGTTCCCGGCTGGGTCGCTGTCTGTGCGGAGTCTGCACGTCCTCCCCGTGTGTGCGTGGGTTTCCTCCGGGTGCTCCGGTTTCCTCCCACAGTCCAAAGATGTGCGGGTTAGGTGGATTGGCCATGCTAAATTGCCCGTAGTGTCCTAAAAGTAAGGTTAAAGGGGGGTTGTTGGGTTACGGGTATAGGGTGGATATGTGGGTTTGAGTAGGGTGATCATTGCTTGGCATAACATCGAGGGCCGAAGGGCCTGTTCTGTGCTGTACTGTTCTATGTTCAGAGTAGGTGGATTGGCCAGGCTACATTGTCCCTTAATTGGAAAAAATTAATTAGTTTACTGAACTTTAATAGTTCAGTCCGGATTGCTGGGGGTGGGGGGGCTATAATGTAATTTCTTGGCCATCTTATTTGGAAAAGAAAATCAAATCTGCTTTCGGGCCCTGTATTAGAACATGTGGAATGAGGATCCTATTTTAGTTTCAGTCGACATTTTATATGAGGCAAATGTGAGAGAAACGGGTTTACCACCTCTTTTTTTTAATAAAGGGGGCCTGAAGCAAAAGGTTTACACGCAATGCTGCAAAGTCCACAGTCGCTTTTCCTCATGGTTCTGCAGCTGGTTCAATGTATTAACCACCATGGATTGAGCAGTATTTGCACCAATTGCAGTCGAAACGTGGAGTTTTGGGGGGGCCACCTGCATATTACAACCACACGTTTTGATCCGCGTCGGAAGCTATTCAATGGGAGGTGTGATCACTTTTCTGTTCCACGTCCTACTTTTATACGTTTTGAGATCACAGTTTTACTTCCCAGCCCCATTTGCTTAATTTTTGGCGAAGGTTTTCTTCCAACCTTTATTCGCTTCCTGCTCCGAGCGTCCCTGGGAGAGTGGGAGTTGGTTTCTAGGCTCAGGTCCAGTGCAGCTTTCTCCCCGAGCAGCTGAGTTCTTTGATACATCAGGCACCTGTGAGTTACTGCCAGTTTGGCTGGTCCCTTCTGGGAACATAATGGACATGTTCAACTATATAAAAATCAAGAGAAATATACTTCTAAACGCAACGTCTAATTTATCAAATTTGCAAGCTGTCGAATTTCACTCGTAAGAGAATATGTCTGGTGTTCCGGAAAGCAAATGACTCGAGGGAACGCAGCACGTGAGCTTGGAAGTGATCGCATGTGGCATGCCACTACTAACAGTATGGCCTGAAGCTTCGGAGCAACTGTGTGTGCTGCTATGGAGAACGTGATGGTGATTTTTGAAGACAGCTAAAGAGGCTTTGAAACACTAACACAGTAATTGGTTGTCTGGCTTCATCCACAGAGTCTGGGTTTGGAAGGTTTCATAAGTAATAAATGTTCTTGAAAAAGCTGAGCTCTTGCAGCTTTTTTTTTTAAACCCCTTGGGGATTTTGGTGACTGTCTGTTCTCTTTCCTTCACTGTTTTGATGTTATCCTTTATAATGGGACCAGACTAGCCCAGCAGTTTAGCAAGACAAGAGTTTGCATTTCTAGCTGCGCCTTGACCTGTATTGCTAACACGCGTCCTGTTTTTCGGGTGTCCTGGGTCCCAGCTGACTGCATTAATCAGAGGGTTATTGGGTGAGCATGTATGCTGAGATGATTTTAACATTTAGCAAAGCAGAAAATTACATCAAGATAATAAAAGGCTCGTAGTTATATAACAGCCTTCATGAACTCAGAATGTCCCAAGCTGCTACCTCGCCAACCCATTCATTTAGGTTAGTCACTGGCAAATGCACTCGGCAACACCCCACAAGCTGCAACTAGGTAGATTAACAATGAATCTGTTTGGGTGGTGTTTGTTTAACCATAATTATTGGTCAGGATTTCTGGGATAACTCCATTGCTTTTCCTTGAATAGTGCCCAAGACTTTTATGTGAAGCTGCAATCATTACAACAGCACGCATGATTGTTTAAAGGAACTCTGCCTCAGGAAAACAATCATTTTTGTGGTTGTTTAATTGCAGCGACGAGCTTGAGTACCATAATGCAACTTTTCTTGACAATTCAGTGTGGTGGATTTTCCCCTTTTTTGTGGCCAGGTGGCAGACCCTGCTCACCGACAACTTGATAGCAGCAGCAGAAGGCCCGATGGAGTTTGGGCCAAACCTGATTGCTCAAGTGGAATCAATCCTAGCCTGGCTCCAAGGAGCATTCCTGCTCCATCTGGGCCTCGAAATTACAATTAAGCCCACCTGAAGACCAGGGTCATCCATCCATTTGCACATGAAAGGGATATGCGACGTGGCTCAATCAGGTGTCCAGAGAAAGGTTAAGGGAAAGAATGTTGTGGTAGCTTGCCTCAAAGCAAGCAGCTGCAATCCCATTGGCAAAGCGTAGACACTGTTGGGGCAAGTCGGCCCACGCAAAGGCCTGGATTCTTCTGTCCTGCCCTCCGCAAGATTGCCACACGCGGGAAGCGGTCCATTTACCTCAGGTGGGAATTTCCGGTCGCCAGGCTGGTGCGGCCGGAGAATCCCGCCCAAAGTCAACTGTGTGAAAACTGGGATAAAATCCGAAAATACTGGAAGCATGAGGCATGAAGGTTTAAAATTGCAGAGGTAGGGAAAGAGCAAGGGACCAAGATTAATCGGATAGTGCCACCAAAGAACTAACAAGCGCGATGGCTGAATGACAGGCTTCTGTGCTAAGATTCCGTAAGGAAGAAAAGTTAATGTTTGATTTCAGTTATGGAGAGCGGTTGGATAGGCTTGGGTTGTTTTTGTTGGTGCGGAGAAGACTGAGGGGCGACCTGATCGAGGTGTACATGATTATGAAGGTCATGGACAGAGTGGATAGGGAGCAGCTGTTCTCCTTAGTTGAAGGATCAGTCATGAGGAGGACACAAGTTCAAGGCAAAGGAGGTTTAGGAGGGGTGTGAGGAAAAACCTTTTTACCCAGAGGGTGATGACGGTCTGGAATGCATTGCCTGGTAGGGGGGTAGAGGTGGATTGGCCACACTAAATTGCCGCTTAATTGGAGAAAAAAATTATTGGGTACTCTAAATTTATTTTTAAAAAGCTTACTCTTATTTTAAGATTTCCCATGTTTGCAATTTTCCTCATTACCGTTTGCAAAACTGGGAAACGTTTTAGAACTTTAAGGACAAGTTTAGAATTTTACACCAGACTTAACCCTTGCCATGGCTTCCAACTGCACAGATTGTCCAAAAATGCATCGCACGTGGTTACTTTGTCTACATGTTCAGCAAAACAGCACTGGGCTCTGTAATAGACTACCCAGACATAATCAATACACTTCTATTTCCAAAGCCAGACAGCAGGCACCCAGTTAGTGCTTTAAATTCTACGCTCAGGGAAAAATGAGACCGTACTTCCTGTGCCACACAAAGTCAAAATACTCATTACCTTTAGCCTTTTGACGGCTAAGAATGAAAATGTGGTGGTGGAGCCTTTTTGACCTGGAATTATAATTGTTTTCATTGAGTGCAGATAGAATGGAAAGTAAATAGTCCAGTTTCTATGCTGTACAATTCTTTAAATTTTCCTTATGAATTGCAAAGTTCTGGAGGCCCTTCAGTGGAGGAAATATTGTGAAAAAGAAAGTAAATTGGGCATTACAGATCCACAATTTTGCAACATTTTATCCTTTAAAAAAAAAGTTAGAGTACCCAATTATTTGTTCCAATTAAAAGACAATTTAGCGTGGCCAATCCACCTACCCTACACATCTTTGGGTTGTGGGAGTGAGACCCACGCAGACCTCGGTGCCGTGAGGCAGCAGTGCTAATCACTGTGCCACTGTGCAGCCCTGCTATTATTTTAACCCATTATGTGCTAAATAGCAGTGAAAATACACATAGGATTCTGACCCCTGCAAAAATGTTACTTTGATTTCCAATGTTGTGCTCAAACGAATTATACTGCATCAGTCCCAAGGTCATTTTCATGGTATAAAAATATCTAGTCATTAAGTTAGATATAAAATGTATTTTTACTGCATATCAAAATATATTCTTCATTCCACCCCAATTTTGTTTGCTTGTAGCTGCTTTCTCATACTGGGATGTGATCACATGAGCACTGCCAACCCTCTACTACCTCACCCAAATGGCTACTCTAGTACCTCACCCAAATGTCTACTCTAGTACCTCACCCAAATGTCTACTCTAGTACCTCACCCAAATGGCTACTCTAGCACCTCGCCCAAATGGCTACTCTAGTACCTCACCCAAATGGCTACTCTAGTACCTCGCCCAAATGGCTACTCTAGTACCTCACCCAAATGTCTACTCTCGTACCTCACCCAAATGGCTACTCTCGTACCTCACCCAAATGGCTACTCTCGTACCTCACCCAAATGCCTACTCTAGTACCTCACCCAAATGACTACTCTAGTACCTCACCAAAATGGCTACTCTTCACTTATGAGTCGAGACAGTAAGTGTTGACAGATTAACCGTGAAGGACATTGCAATCAAACCTGATCCAATTCTTATACGCTGTCCGTTGTACAAATATGTAATTTTCCAACAGGTATCATTGGATGGGTGATCAGATGTAAGAATTTAGCTAATACTCCTTCCCTAACCCAGAACACAGAGGAGGATTATGGAGTTCCTAGCATAATCCTATCTAAAAACCAGTTAACAGTGTACAGGCCAGAATTGATCTTGGGATTTATGTATGGCTCTGTTCGACTTTAGGCAGCACATTTTTGCATTAATAATCCCCGGAACGAAGGGCTTTTCATATAAGGAGCGGTTGAGGACTCTCTGGGTCTGTACTGAATGGAGTTTGGAAGGATGAGGGGGGGAATCTCATTGAAACTTACAGAATACTGAGAGGCCTAGATAGAGTGGACGTGGAGAGGATGTTTCTACTGGTAGGAGAAAATAGAACTCGAGGACACAGCCTCAGGCTGAAAGGATGAGAGGAATTTCTTCAGCCAGAGGATGGTGAATCTGTGGAACTCTTTGCCGCAGAAGGCTGTGGAGGCCAAGACACAGAGTGTCTTTAGGACAGAGATAGGTTCTTGATTAATAAGGGGATCAGGGGTTATGGGAAGAAGGCAGGAGAATGAGGATGAGAAACATATCGGCCATGATTGAATGGCGGAGCAGACTCGATGGGCCGAGTGGCCTAATTCTGCTCCTGTGCCTTATGGTCTTAAGTAATTGGTAGAACTGGTTCGAATATTTTTTTTAATTAGCTGTAATTGGTTGATGAGGATGCTTATTAGATGAATGTTAGCAATGAGTTTGTGCCATGAATATTTGCTAAGGAAGGGAGAGAAAAGGACTGGCTTTTTGAAACCGCATTGTCCATGGGAGGGTGATAAAACCAAGTTTAACCTCAATAATGAATAGTCAAAACAGTGAATGATTTCATCAGAATAGAAACTGATCAGTTTTCTTTTTAAGATATTGTTGGGCTCATCCCCGTTGGCTCCCTTTCTGGATGCCGAGCTACAGATAACAGCTAGATATACGGGACAGGATTCTCCAATCCCGCGGCAGAGTGTCCACGCCGTCATGAAAGCCGTCGCGTTTTACGACGCCGTGAACGGGCCGCTGCCAGGAGTAATTCTGGCCCCTGCAGTGGCCTCCTTCAACGCTCCGGCCCCGACGCAACATGGCGCAGGGCTACAGGGGCCGGCACGTGGTAAAGGAGGCCCCTAGCCAGAGAGGCTGGCCCGCCAATCGGTGGGCCCTGATCGCGGGCCAGGCCACGTCGGAGGGCCCCCCACCCGAACCTTCAACGCCGGGGTCCCACCGGCTCAGAGCAGGTCAGAACGGTACCGGCGGGACTCGGTTTTTTTCTTACCGCCATTCGGCCCATCCGGGCCGGAGAATCGGCGGGCCGGCTGCGTAGAGCGGCCCACGACCGGCGCCGCGCCAACCATTCTCGGCTGGGTTATCGCATGCCGGCGGGGTGGCGCCATTCGCACGCCCCGCCTGTGATTCTCCGACCCGGCGCGGGGGTCGGAGAATCCTGCCCATGGCCTTTTTTTGTTATTTCCTTGGCCTCGGCGGTTAGTGGGGGGAGGAACCTGCTGCTTGATGTTTCACTTTCTCACTGGTTAGCTTCCTTGGTTGCTGTTTGAGATGTTTGTCCTTCCTGATTGTGCACACAATGTACTGTATCATTGGCGTGTGTCCAGGCCTCTTTCAGTTGCAGCACCGGGTAAGAATGCATCACAAAATAGTCTTTCAACTTATATAATTACTTCAGTAGCTCAGAGGACTAATTGTTTTAACATGAGAGAATGTGCTGCCCACACGAGTTGTCATTCATTACATTGAACTTTCATACACACCCCCTTTAGAGAGCAGGAACAGGATCAGGCTATTGTTCCATTAGCCTGTCTTACCATTCAAATAGACCATAGCTGATCTGTATTTCAACTCTGACTACCTGCCCTTCCTGGTTCCATACCGCTTAACTGTTGGCTGAATGGGTTAGTGCATCATGAAGTGTGTCACTAAACCAGGTATAAAGAGTGTCCAGTTTCAATCCGTGTTCTGTACTGTGTTAGCCACATTTAATTAGAGCAGCAATTGTAGTGTTATAATTGGCCCACAACATCCTTTGCCCCAGGAGAGGAAAAGTAACCTGGCTTTCCTGTTATCTAGCAAAACATCTGGAACATATAGGTAGACATCAGGTGACAACAGAGTCTGGCTTCACTGTAATCTTCGTAATGGAAAAGTCTGCCAACATGTTTAGGCATCCACTTGAGTTGCCAGCAGATATGAAACTGAACCCCAGTACCAGCCTGGCAGAGGAAGGAAATGGGAGCACGGCGTGAGAGTTGGGGGGCAATTGGACTCAATCCCATGGACTACACTTAGTGCTGGTAGCAGGGGTTCCGTCCACGGGAGGTGAAAGTGGGGGACTGACTCTGCTTCAACAGTCTGTGGGGACCCATAACTGTGTCCTGAGGGTATCCAAATGCTGCCAGAGCTGTCATCCAATCAGAGGGACAGCAGTCTCAGCAGTGCCCCACCCCCAGGAGTGGTGGCCACTGCTGAGACTAGAACACATTGAAGGGCCTCCGCCCTCACAGCCAGGAAAGTGGGGTCTGGGGGCACTGCCATTGAGCGTGCAGCGTTGTTGTGGTGGAATGCTGCCATGGCATTGAGTTTCTCTGTGGGCCAAATAATGCGGAATAGGAGGGTCCCCACCCAGCCCCAGGGCCCACCTGGAGGCTGTAAGAATGACTTGATTTACCTCTGGGTGGGAGGAACGTCACCCCTCCTCTCACTGCTGGCAGTGGGTAGATCACTGGCATGATCACTCCTGCCTTCCTGTGACACGTTAGGCCCCTCCCAGTCTGCCCCCAGGGGAATGGTTAAATGTAGCCACATATGTCGAACGCCTGCTTCAGCAATATATGAAATCAAAAGAAATTTTATTCATCGGGTACTTTTTTCCTTAATATGCAGCACACACCTGGTCTGTGCAACATAATTAAACTAGATCAGTGCAAAATACCAGTTGGTTAAAATTGTTGAGACGATTTAATGGTTTTCCACGATTCCGGCAAAAGTTAGCTAATCTCCTATTTAACCATCAAGCAATCTTCACTCATCAATAGCCTGCTTGTGTTTTTTCCTGAGGAATTGAATTTATTTTGTGAGCTTTACAGCAATTGAAACATGAAAAGAAAACAGTAATGGTGTTTTGAGATTAGCACGCCATGTGCTGCATGCAACACGTTCTTTATTTAAGAGACTGCATTATTTGTTTGAGGTCAAATAGCGTCAAAGTAAAAATTAACCTGGCGGCCAAAGCATTTGGCACTCAGCACATAGGTGGAGGGGAATGTGATTGGCAGACAGGCCACCTTTCCTGCCTTCTATCAGAATTAGCTTGTAGTCATTTGTTAAGCCCAACTTCACTGCATTTTTTACCAACGATCATCAGGTGTCCCAGGAGTTCTGCATCAGAGTCTTCTGCTTTAGACAGCTGGGCAATAGACTTCTTGGACAGGCTGGGTCCAACTTTTACCCCATGTTTGTGAGATTTTCATGCAGCCTTGTTGTGGTCCAGCTTCCCTCCCCTCTGTCCATCTTCTTCATCCATCTCCTTGACTCTCTGAAAGCCATTGTGAGCTCTTCCCCCCCCCCCCCCCCCCCCTCCCCGCCTTGCACAGCCCTCCATCCGCATTGCTCCCCTTGTCTTCGTTGGGCCCCACACCCCTGGCCTGACCTCGCACTACACCCCCGTTCGAACTTCAGACCTTTGTTGCAATAGTAGCAAGGGTCCCACAGCATAGTCCTGACCAGTTAAATACTGGTGTGTGACACCAGGGGCAAGGAGAACCCTGTAGTCCCTAACCCCAGGCTCTGTACTGATCTAACTCGGTGACACAGGAGGGTCCATGGGTCCAGCAGCACAGTGCTGTCCATGAAGACCAGCTCAGCACGAAGGCAGGAACCCGGCTTACTGGTGAACAGCGCATTAGGAGCAATGCAGTGATACAGCAGAACAGTGTTGCACCCGCCCCGATATTTATGGCAAATCGAGGACCGCCTTGTGCACACCCATCATTTAGCAATCGGGTTTGACAGTGGGGAAAATTACCATTTGGCATGACACGAGATTGAACGATCTCACCAAATGCCGGCGGGCAGCTGTTTTAATCAGTATTCATGAGATGCAAATTGCATTCGTGCCTCCTGCCAGCGGGGGAATTACAACTGGATTTTTTTTTACCGTTGGGTTTATGACTTTTTGGCTCCCGTCAGATTCACCGCCCACACCCACCAAACCTGCCCAGAGCTGATTGGGAGAATTCCGTCCAACAACGTTCCATTTTCCTGTGCTTTATTTATTCGGATCTGGCGGATACTTCATTCTGGTTTTGTGATTCAGAAATTTGTCCTGAGGATTATGTAGTGTAACGTTTGTACAAGTTACAGACTTCTGCTTCCAATGTTTTAGTGGTAATATTTTCCCCTTCTTTCATTCTCCCTTCCGCTCCCTGGAAACTGACTCCTGGAGGTAAAGTTTCAAAAGCACCAGCCATCCTTACCCAGGTAGTCATTCTGCATCTGGGAATCATTACAGTGAGTGCAGACAAAATTCTCTCAATTGGTGGAGTATTACATTCAACTTGACCTTATTCTCATCCTGCTGGTGCATAGATACACTTTCACCAGTAGTCGAGATGGCAACCGGTTGACTTAGCCAATTTTCTTTCTCTCAACACGGCCATTTCTCCTTCCATTTCTCCAGTTCAGCCCCTCTTGACCCAACAAAGATTGAGGACGAAGCTGAGAACGGCCTTCCCTGCAGAGCGGAGCTCCTCCCTGATTGAACCTGTTCGGCCATCGGGGAATCATGACTAATTTTATATTATCCCAATGTATTTGGGAGTAGCTTGTACTGTTTTTGACATTCATTTTTAATCTGAAGCACCATTAAAATGTTGTGAGCACTGTCCGTGTGGAGTTTGCACATGCTCCCCATGTCTGCGTGGGTCTCACCCCCACAACCCAAAAGATGTGCTGGTGGGGTGGATTGGCCACGCTAAATTACCCCTTAGTTGGAAAAAGAAAAAAAAATGTTGTGAGCAGATTTTCCCTGATTGAATCTACCATATTGCTATTTAACAAATAATGTAAAAACATCCCTTTCATACTGCCTGTCATTTGATGTTATCTCTGTCAATGGTTAAATCATAACGGTTGTTTCACGTAAATGAAAGTTATTTTCTCTTTATTTACTCCCTGTTGTGTGATTATTACACCCAGTATTGAAGGACTTACAGATGTCAGTTGTGCTGTGCAAAGTCATCAAGCAGAAGGGTCACAACTTTGACATTTATAATAGCTTTTGCTGTGGCATCACTGACGCGATTTGATTGTGGTATAAACCCGCTCGCTCTGGAGTGTTTCGTATGTAACCCATGTAAATCATGCAGGAGGTAAAATCCAAGGGCAGGATTTACCACCAGCGTGTGTTTTTCGCCAGAAGAGGCGACCACCAACAGGATGTACCGAACCCGCCCTTGTCAACGGGATTTGCCGGTGTGGAACCAGAATATCCCACCAGCGTGAACAGCTGGTAGATGGCGCCCAATATTCCAACCCAATCCGCCCAGTTTCCCACTCGGTGGATTAGGTTAAAATTAGCGGGATGCATTCATTCCAGGCCCAGTTGAGATTTTGGCTTTATCAGCTGTGTACTTTAATCGTGGAGTAAACGGTACACAGAGTTTGCAGCTGCAACTTGGAGACTGTTCAGATTCAGTCGAGCCTTGCCAGGTCCCTTCTTTTTATCAGCCTCAGCTTTGTCGTGTTCCCACACAAGGGTTGCCAAATAAAACTGAAGAGAGGAAAAAGAGCTTTCTCTGTAGATGCACCGGCATGGTTTCAACTGGTCTCAGGCCCTGGCCGCTCGCCAGTACGGCAAGAGTTACAGCGTTAGAGTTGCTGATAGCGCTGGCGACCGACCAACTTCATCTTACTGAGGCTGCTGTAGCTGCCTTGAAACCTTTGGGAGCATTGTCTTGTCACCCACACTGCTCCTTTGGGTCTCGAACAGACTTGCTCTAACAGAATTGCTTTCCTCAAAGTGGAAAGGGCACCGTGCTTGAGAGCGCCATTACCCTGGCCACTAATCTCATTGGAATTCAGCATCATGAATTCGGATCAAAATGTGTTGGAGACTGGGAATTGTAATTTACAGCACACAAGCCGAATGCAGTCTGAAACTCGAATGCAAAGGAAAATGTCGGGCGCGATTTAATGGAAAAGATCCTCGGAATCATATCAGGCACGACTTCCTAGGTGCTTCCCAATGGCCGACACGGCGAGACCGCCACCCGTATTTAACGGTCCTTCTGCCACAAGTTTCACGTAGGTACTGGCTGTCCCACCAGCTGATTGGCCAGACTCAAGGCCGCCAGCAGCTCCTCATTAACAAGGGGGAGCTGCTTTTAAACGCTCCCTCCCAACTCACTCCCAGTCAGCAACCGAGTATGGCACCATGCAGACCTGCTCCACGCTGCGGGGATTCTGACCTGGCCAGGCCCCTGGGTGCTGTGCAGGCGAGGCAGGACACCCTGTTCGTGTGCAACATGTACATTTTCTGTTAAATCTAGAGTACCCAATTATTTGTTTTCTAATTAAGGGTCAATTTGGCGTGGCCAATCCACCTATCCTTTTTTATAAATAAATTTAGAGTACCCAATTCATTTTTTCCAATTAAGGGGCAATTTAGCGTGGCCAATCCACCTGCACATTATTGGGTTGTGGGGGTGAAACTCACGCAGACACGGGGAGAAGGTGCAAACTCCACACAGACAGTGACACAGAGTCGGGATCGAACCCGGGACCTCGTCGCCGTGAGGCCGCAATGCTAACCACTGCGCCACCGTGCTGACCCAATCCACCTATCCTGCACATCTTTGGGTTGTGGGGGTGAGACCCACGCAGACACGGGGAGAATGTGCAAACTCCACACGGACAGTGACCCAGAGCTGGGATTGAACCTGGGACCTCAGTGCCTTGAAGCAGCAGTGCTAACCACTGCGCCACCATGCCACCCCCTCTTTGCAACATGTACAGTTCAAAGTATGCCTGCACTGTGATGAACAAATGAAACCATATATATATATATATGTTTTAAATGTCCTTGCACTTCCATCCTCTCTGATGATGCTGACTCATCCTCCGATCTGATTTCATGACTGACTGCTGCCTTTCCCAAGGAACCATTCTTCACCTGTGAACCTGGCAGGCCAGTGCACGGGGGGGGAGTCGGCAGGGGTTAGCGTCAGCGTCAATCTGACCTCATTCAACGCACACGACGATGGCTTTTCCAAGTGCAGTGCAAGAAAACACAGATAATATTCTTCTTCTAAACCTAGTAGATCAGAGGCTAATGCGGCACCGGACCGAACATGGGGCCAGGTTGAAGTCAGATAACTGAGGACAGGGAATGAAAACTGAAAATTAAGTGGTATGTCTAACTGAGTACAACATTGAACAGTAAGTATTGCTGCCAAGCTATCAGAGGGGCTGCAATTTTTCTTGATAGCTGGTTGTTTAAACTCTGAAGCACAAAATACTGCCAAATAAAATAGCAGTTTTACAACATTACAACTGCGACTTCAGTTCCAAAGTGCTTAATTGGAGTTTTGAGACACTCTGAAGTTGTGAAAGAAGCTATATCAACCCACGTCCTTGTACATATCTAATATCCCTTTTGGATAACGCATACATAAGTGGCACTAATGGCAACATTACATTAGTGTAAAAGCCACTGCTCTCAAGACAGACCATTTTAAAAAGGAAAACAGACATCATCACATCCAAATAGTTTTACTGTTTGCCGTGCTGTTTGAACCTGAAAAGGTTTTGGCTTCTTTTCTGGATGAAGCCTTGCTTAGGAAATTGACTAGGATGGAAACAGGGATGATAACAAGATGCTGAGAGCGTGGGTGAGAGCTTTAATAAAATTACCCTGGCTGAACTGATTGCATGGTGAATGTTCACAGAGGTTACAACATACTTAACCTCCAAGCAATGCTTGTCTGTATCAGTCAACAAAAAAGTAATTGCATCAAAATTGTGCGGCTGTCAACAGCATGGTTCAGTGATCTGATAAATAGTTTTTGGGATACTTAATTTGCAAAGTGTTGTACCCCTTTTCTACCCTGTATCACGGATCAGCACCTTGATTGTTCACTCAGTTACTTTTATTTAAAGTGAATCTGGTACTTTTAAGCCTTCAGCCACACTGCCACTTTAATGCCAGCATAGAGTGGATATACCTGGCTGTGAAGCTGCCAGTACATCTCTGATCGATGTCAGATCCTGATCGTGTGCCGGAGTTCTGTAAAGTCAAGTAGCACGTCTTCTCCAATCAGGCATCTGGCACCAGTTTAACTTTGCACCAAATGAGATAACTCGAGTCTGCTGCAAAGCTGCATTTATAAGTACTGATACACCAAGCCTTTAAGGCTTTGTGAGGCATCTTTAAAATTACATAGAATTTACAGCACAGAAACAGGCCATTCGGCCCAAGAGGTCAATGTTGATGCTTCACACATACCTTCTCCCGCCTGACCTATCTTACCTTATCCTTCCATTCCTTTCTTCCCCACGTGTTTATCTAGCTTCCCCTTAAATCCATCTATGTTTTTTAAAATTCTTTATTCATTCATGGGATGTGGGCGTCGCTGGCTGGGTCAACACTTACTGCCCATCCTTGAGGGCATGTAAGAGTCACCACATTGCTGAGGGTCTACAGTCACTGGGTACGGGCGATATATTTCCTTGCCCAAAGGTCATTAGTGAACCAGATGGGTTTTATGACAATCGACAATGTTTTCACGGTCATCATTAGACTTTTATTTATTTTTTTGTAATAAATTGAGAGTAGCCAATTCTATTTTTTTTTCCAAAAAGGGGCAAACTAATGTGGCCAATCCGCCTACCCTGCACTGTGGTTCGTGGGGGTGGGAATGTGCAAGCTCCACACAGACAGTGACCCCCCCCCCCCCGGGGCTGGGATCGAACCCTGGTCCTTGGCGCCATGAGGCAGCAGTGCTATCCACCATTAGATGCTTAATTCCAGATTTTTACTGAATTCACATCTCACCATCTCCCCAGGTGGGATTCGAACTCAGGTTCCCAGAGCATTCCCCTGGGGTCTCTGGATTATTAGTCCAGTGATAATACCACTACTCCACTGCCTCCCCCTTTCTCTCAGCTACTCAGCAAGTTTCACATCGTCACCATTTTCTGAGGATAGACGTTTCTCCTGAATTATTTCTTGGATTTCTTAGTGATCCCTGCATTTGGAAGCCCCCACAAGTGGAAACGTCAATATGGTCCCAAATGTCCACAAATGCTATTCAAGAATGGCCTCTCCCACCCACATGGCTGGATTTAATGCAGCCGGTTGCCGTGATAAACATGGTGGTCAGGCCCATTTAATTGTAGGAGAGGCCGATGTGAGTCTCCAGACGACAGCAGAACCTCTCCCAATTAAGCTGGGAGGCCAGAAGGGGCTCATGTGGGATTCCTGGCCGGTAGTGGTGGTGGAATATTGAATTAGATTCAGTAACGAGCCAGCGTAAGGGCAGGCAGGCCAGTAGGGTCGGGAGTGGAGAGGAAGACAGTGGGATAGCCACTTGTTCTATTTTACATGCCCCGCCACCAGAAACACACCTGGCGGTGGCGTCATAAAACTTGAAATCAAAGTCAGACCATTCAAGAGAGAAGATGGAGAACACTACTACGCACCAAGGATGGCAGATATGCGAATATCTCCAATAAATGTCAGTGGATGTGAGCTCAATTCATAATTTTAAATCTTGACATTGATGCATTTTTTGTTAGCCAAAGCATTAAAAGAGTTATGGAGCCAGACGAGATTGATGGAGTTAGGATAAAGGCGGTCTCATTGAATTGAAAAGCCTGATGGGCTGAATGGCACACTCATGTTCGATATAGTATCATCTACAGAACCAAAGCCCAGTGAATATAATACTTTCAACAAAGGTGGACAGAAATGTGGGTGATAGGAATCACCCTGCCAGCCTCCGAATTGTCCCCCTCAGGAAGCTCAGGCTGTTGTCTATTTGACATATAAATACCATTGTTTGATTTTTTAAGTTCCTTCCCAATTTATAACCTGTCTCATCTCAAACACATTACTTCTCCATAGACGGTTCTCTAAAAAAAATGCTGCTTTACGTCGAACCAGCCATTTTCAACAGCAATCCGCCAGGAAACCTCATCTGCCTTGTGTTCCTTCCTTCACAAACAGTAAAGCAAAGCAACATTGGCCTTTCAATTTTGTTTAACTCTTCCTGGTATCCTTGGAAACCCAACAAAAAATATAATCTGGTCTTTATCAATCTTTCTGTGGGCATCTTTTAACTTCTTTAGGCACCGAGATTTCTATGTGAATTTATTTAAGTTAACTTTCGATTTTTTTTTAGCATTGATCCAAGTTTGAGAGAAATTAGCAGACTATATTTTGACTTGACTACAGTGTGTTTTATATAAATATCTAAATAACTATATATGTATAAAATTGCTTATAGCAAAGATTTCCTCTTTATTGCAGCTGTGTAGGTTATTCTTTTGCTCTTGATGTTGTTCAGCTGCACAACCACTTGCTTTTGATGTGGTTAACGAACATGAGCTCCTCAAGATTCCTTTAATGACTTAAACCATCACCAAATTTAGTGTGTCTAGCAGTTTTGTGGTGTCTGGGATGGTCCGCAGCCATCACAGCTTTTGTCTATCCGGTGCTCTCAGAACGTGGAGTACTGGAATGTTGTGAACTCTGACGGCATGTCTGAGAATGAGGTTAGTGGCTTTCCAGAGCAGAGAGAGTTCATGTTTGTGCTGATCCAGACTGGACCAGGAAGTCTGTGTCAAAGGGGGGATCACCCTTCTCAGTTTAAAAACAAACCTCATGAATATGTTTTCCCCATTTTAAATTTTGAAAAGGATCCAATTCCTTCGTCCCTCATCTAAGAATAATTACAGGAGGAGCATGTGATTAAAAATTCCTGTTATTGTATCTGCATCAAGCGTATGCCTGGTGACCTGGTGGTACATTCCATTCTAGTCAATGAAGGAATTCAAAACATCATCAGACAATCTCCTAAAAATAATTCGCCCAGTTCAGCAATGATGTAGTTTTGAATCTGCATAATCATGAAGTAGTCACAGCTAGGTTAATGTTAACAATTCCTGCTTCCCGATTTTGAATTTAACGGGGGCCCATTTCTCAAATAATTTTGTTTTCTTGAGAACTACTTTCTGAGTGTAAACACAGAGAAAGTAGAAATGTCCTTTTTTTTGACACCTTGTCCCATTTTCTTTATACTTGGGAATAGGAACAGCAGTAGGCTATTCAGCCCCTGCAATCTGTCCTTCCATTCACTTAAATCATGGCGGATCCAAATCTTGACTCCATTTACCCTCCTTGGTTCAATATCCCTTGCCTCGGGAAATTCCATCAGTCCTTTTTGAATTTTTTCATTGAACCACAGACTTCCACACCCCTACACGCACTGTCATCAGCTGGGTTATGGATTCCTGGGCCCGAGTCGTCCTTTGGTGCCTGATGCAAAGGATCAATTCCATCTGCGAATGTAGAGTGTGACCATCGGTGAGCTATCAACTATTGAGGGCATTGCAGCTAAGCCTGGCTCTCTGACTCCATCTGTTTCGGCTGTACATCTTACACTCAGGGGTGACCAGGAACTTTGGCTAAAGTTGGAGCCCCCCTTACTTACTGCTGCTGCTCCTCCCGTTAACCATGAATTGTTGCGACTGGACGATGAAATAAGCGGGTTACTGGTCTTTGTGGAATTCTAATCTCAAAGAATCCTTGCATCAATCCTTGTTCTCCCTTCTGAAGGGGTTAACCTGCTGCCAGGCCTCTCCATCCTTCCTGTTTGTGACCAATAGCAGAACAACCCAAATATACCATTGGTCTAGCTGAGGTACGGCCTAACTTTGCTTCATACTGCGCCGGTTAGGGCTACCTAAATCATCGTCATTTGTTTTTCTTTATTTTTAATTGTTTTTATTACATTTGTTTTTCTAATTATACTTAAAAATCCAACGTTTTAACTGTTTCCTTAAAATCTTTGTGAGAGTGCAAACAACACCACAATGTCCTTCCATGCAGAATGTTTTAACTAGCATTTGCCCCAAAATGATACAAGCTCCTTCCCAGCTCTGATCCCATTGAGTGTTTTAATCAACAGGAAGTGCAAGGCAAAGCCCAAGGGCATCAGTTATTCCCCAGAGTGCCACCCACTTCCCTAGAGCCCGAGCTTAAAAGCCATCAGGAAAATTGGACAGCCAGTCAGAATGGCAGACTTACAGAAAAATAGTGTGAAAGTATTGTTGCTGACAAAACGATCAGAAGAGTAATCCCAGAGATGTAGTCAGGCAGATGGAATCGTTAAGTTACGTTTTACGTTTTTGAACAATTCTTGTCTTGACTCAAAATAGCCTTTTGTTACAAAGCAACCCTGCATTTGAAGCTTGAATAGTGGATATATAGTAAACTGCATCTGTCCCCCATAATTTGGCTGCTCTGTATCTAGACATGGCGATGGACATTCAGGCTTTTTCTGAGCATTTCGTAGGTGCAACCAGTCACTTACTTCCAAAGGGATGTCGTCAAGAGCATTGAGAAGGCTTAACAAAACAAAATGCGTTCTCTGTCACTGCTTTGACATACATGTACTAAGTGCAATTGTATTTTATGTCCAGCCAGGTTTCTCAGAAATCATCTAGAGATTACAACTCGTTCTCTTATGTCTTTCTGTTGTTGCGAGAGTCCTTTTTAAGGAGAAGATAGGCAGACTCTTCAAGACATGCACGTGGTGATCAAATATAACAACCCTGGCACTTTAGCTCTCCGAATGTCATGCTTTGGGATAAAGTATGTTCTTTATATCAGGTCGCCAGAAGCTCAGCTTCCGCCCATTTGCTTTGGAGAATGGTGATGAGTTTTTTTGCAAGTGTTCGACATCCTGATGAACCCAAAAATATTGTCTTTTTGTTGTTGTGGAAATACGAGTTGATTTTTAAGAAGATAAATTGGGGGAAATGTAGGGAAAAATTTGTAACCTGTGTATTACGGTAGCATTGTGGATAGCACAATTGCTTCACAGCTTCAGGGTCCCAGGTTCGATTCCGGCTTGGGTCACTGTCTGTGCGGAGTCTGCACATCCTCCCCGTGTGTGCGTGGGTTTCCTCCGGGTGCTCCGGTTTCCTCCCACAGTCCAAAGATGTGCAGGTTAGGTGGATTGGCCTGATAAATTGCCCTTAGTGTCCAAAATTGCCCTTAGTGTTGGGTGGGGTTACTGGGTTATGGGGGTAGGGTGGAGGTGTTGACCTTGGGTAGGGTGCTCTTTCCAAGAGCCGGTGCAGACTCGATGGGCCGAATGGCCTCCTTCTGCACTGTAAATTCTATTTCTATGAAATTAGAAATGTCATACAGCGCGCAGTCTTTTCAAATCGCCAAATACCCTCCTAAATTGTTGCTGCAAACTGCTGGGTCTGGAACCCAGTCATAGCTGTGTGGTCTGGGTGAACCTTGTTATTACAGTACCGTTCAGTATGTAACTGTGGTATACGTGTAGGCACACTACAGGCTATATTCTACAGCTGGGGATGAGAAAATGTATGAATTTGCAATTTAAAATTCATTATTCTAGTAAAATGAGGGGATTGAAAACCATCAAAATAAACAGAAAACTATCCAATTATTGTGAAAATCAGGAGGGTGAATCATAGAATTTACAGTGCAGAAGGAGGCCATTCGGCCCATCAGGTCTGCACCGGCCCTTGGAAAGAGCGCCCTACCCAAGCCCACACTTCTACCCTATCCCCGTAACCTAGTAACCCCCACAAGGGAAATTTAGCATGGCCATTCCACCCAACCTGCACATCTTTGGACTGTGGGAGGAAACCGGAGCACCCGGAGGAAACCCACGCAGACACGGAGCGAGCGTGCAGACTCCGCACAGACAGTGATCCAAGCCGCGAATCGAACCTGGGACCGTGGAGCTGTGAAGCAACTGTGCCAACCACTGTGCTACCCAATGAGTGGGGCAGTTATTCGTGTCTTTGCCGAAAAGTGACAAGTGGTCAAATGTCAAACTTGCAAACCCACCGCCTCAAGACGTTCAAACCTGTTTTGACAACAGAGTTGGATGCCGAATATCCTTTCTACTGTACTTTCTGGGGGGTTTGTTTGGTATGCGTGTGACTCACTCATCGCTCTTACAGACTCTGAGCAGCTAGTCTGTGAGGTCTCACGGTGCTGAACAACAACCACTTCTTGTGGCTTTCACTTTGAGTAAAAACCATTATCAGAACTTGTAGCCATTAGCTGTGCTGCGGATAAATGAAGAGGAAGCACCGCCCTTCCCAGACTAACCACTCACACTGGAATGGAAATATGAGACATTGAGAGCCGTGGGTGTTAACCCCCTGCTGATGTGCATACATGTTTATTAGGCAAAACTCTAAGTGAAAAATATTTTGCACACTGCTGATTCTACTTTGTGATTAATTTTATATTTAAAAAAATGCTTTGAAGATGTTGCATGGTGGAAATTATTTTTTTTAAAGAACGGAAGGTGTTAAAAAGAAATTGAGTCTTGGTTGATAGGAACATTGGAGAAGAAATTGTAGCAATCAGCAAAAGGCAAGCTTTAAATAGTGGAAGATTCCACCTGATAAATTAATATGTTGCTGGTGAGGGTGAGTTATAGCTATTGTTTAACATGTGGAAGATCCATTGCTCCGGAAAAATGTTGCTGAATGTTCAATAATATTCAGCCTTTCGCATTCTCATTTTGATTTTCCCTTGCAGACAATAATCATGCGAGCTATAAAATTACCGGCCGTGGCAATAGAAATATTTTATGATACTTTCCCATTTCCTGCCCCTGACATTTCGTAGCAGTAAAAATGACTCCCTTTTTCACACTCAGCCTCCGTGTCAAACACTCCCTGATGAAGTGTGTGGGTTAGACAGTCTCGCTCTGAAACGCACACACACAGAGTGCAAAGTCTTCTCCGCTGATGCTGACATCCTTTGAATTTATGAAGTTGAAGATTATCTGAGCGTCGTCTTTGAAAGAGTGAAGCAATTTGGTGGAAAAACAGAAATTGCTGGAAATAACTCGGCAAGCCCACCCCCATTTGTGAACTGAGAAGCCGCACTATGCTGCCAAAAGATAATTGATCTGAAAAGTTAAATCTGTTTCCATCTCTGCAGATATTGCCAGGCCTGCTGCGTAGTTCCAGCATTTTTGATTTGTATCTTACATTTCCAGCATGTGCCATGCTTTGTTCCTGTATAAGGATTTCAGAGGCTGGATGTAGAGAAACTCATTTCCTCTGGTGGCAGAGTCCCAAACAGGGGGGCGTAATCTTAAAATTTTGCAGTAACATCAAAAGGCACTTTTTTTTTTTTACACAGGATTTTGGTAATCTGGAACACACACACGCTAAAAAAAAGGCTACACAGGTTAGGCGAACTGTAAATTTCAAGACAAGAGTTCAATAGATTTTTGTTGAGTAAGGATATGGAACAAAGGCTGAACGGAGTTCAATCAATCAATAATCTTTATTGTCACAAGCAGGCTTACATTAACACTGCAATGACGTCACTGTGACAAGCCCCTAATTGCCACACTCCGGCGCCTGTTCGGGTACACAGGGAGGATTCAGAATGTCCAAATTACCTAACAGCATGTCTTTCGGGTCTTGTGGGAGGAAACTGGAGCACCCGGAGGAAACGCATGCAGGCATGGGGAGAACGTGCAAACTTGCAACAGACAGCTACCCAAACTGGGAATCGAACCTGGGACCCTGGCGCTGTGAAGCAACAGTGCTAACCACTGTGCTACCGTGCTGCCCCAAGTGGAGTTGAAGTGTAACTGAATGGCTGAACAGGTTTGGGGACCAGAATGGCGTCCTTTTATTACTAGATTCCTATGTCCCCCAACTTGATGAGAAGGCACCCCCCCCCCCCCCCCCCCCCCCCACCATGAACCTAATTGAGGTGGAGGTGGGAAGATAACAGATTCCCCACCTGCCCACCCAATGGAATACCCCCTGCCATCCAAACTCACTGCTGGGGTGCACAAGATTCCACCCTCTGTCTTTGAACAAGGTGGCCAAAATGTGTTCAATTTCATTCTTCCGTGCTGGTATGAATGAACAGTATATTCATTACGTTCTGCAGAGATCATTCTCACCAGTGCAAAACAGAAGCAACACTAACTTTGTTTGCCAGTCATGCTTATTGTTGTAGAAATAATTGAAACAACAAGGTGGCTCTCCAGGGATCGATTACTCCCATGGAATAAACACAGTGGAGCTGAAATTCCATGACTATCACACCCGTCTCTCGCTGTTACTCCAGTAAGGCATCAACAGATCCTCAGGTAAATTGGAGAAAGGTTGTGGGTTATAGCTGGCGATGCAAACCCTGCAGAATTTCAGCTCCAGTATATTTCCGGAGACAGAATGTCATGTTGCCCTGCTGGCAGGTTTGCAAGCGCTGGCCTTCCCACTGGGCTCTCGCCCGCCCCAACCTCTCTGCAATTTTACAGTGCAACAGATGGGGCCTATCCAAAGCTGCCAATTAATACCTATTTGAGGGCTATTTTCCACCCTGCCTCAGCTTAAAGGCTGGCAGGAGATGTTCAGGGGCAGGGAAGTAGCTCAACGTGGCCCTGCTCAGGCCTTGGGTGGGAACAGGGGGGCTTCCTATTAACATCAGGCACTCCCCCGCTAAATGGACTGCCCTCTGCAGGTGTTACCACCCATCCACCCACCCACCCCCCTCCCGCAACTTCTCCACCAACATCCTGCACCCCACTCTGCCCCCCCCCCCCTCCCCCCCATACCTCGCTTCCCCTCCCTGCGCTGAGCCCTGCAAAACGTGGTCCTGGACTCCCAGGGCTCGGACTCTGGGGATTAGTTGCAATCCCAGTCACGTCCACTGCTGGCGCTGCTGGAACTCGAGGGCTGCCGGCCATTCAGATTGGCTAGCAGCTCTCTGACTCCCTCCTGAGTGAGGGGCGAAACTGTAGGCCAGCCAGCATTGGCTGCAATGTGGATGGGAAACTGCCACCCAAAGAAAACACTTGGCCCAGAGTTCTATTAAGAACAAACGGACATTTAAGCAAGACATTTCCTGTGTTCAGGCAGTTCCAAAACCCTGCTTTTGAACTATAGTTTCTGATTTGTGCACAGCAAGAAACCAAACAGCAAATGTGATCATTGACTGATGTTTTGTATGTTGGTTAAGGGATGAATGTTATCCAGGACCTTAGGGAAACCCTCCTGCGCCCAGATCAGTAGAGAGGCTGGCTCTTCAACATTTCATTGAAAGAAAACACCTGGCGGACCGCCTAAATATTGCACTGAAGAGTAAACCTTTATTATTGCTCAGAACCATTTCACGTTGAGGTGAGAATACGACCACTAAGCTGCCCCTTAAAATCTGCTCATGGGCCGGCTAGGAAGTCTTGCTTGTCCTTGTGATTTTGGCAAGAGATCTCCGAACCCCTGGAGAAACAGCATGAAGACTGTTTACACTTCTGCGCCCAAGGTTTCTGTGGGTCTCCCGTTGAACTTGCAGAAAGCAATCTGGTCAGGTCCCGCGAACATTCAACCCTAAAATCAAGAAGGAATGTGAACTTTTGAACTGACAAAAAGACAGCCCTACTAGGAACTTTCATCTTTGACTGACCTAATATTGTTGTTATGGTACCAAGCTTCTGTTCTAACAGCAGCTCACCATCCCTCCCCAAAGGGAAAGTCATTCACCCGTTAATACTTGCTGGCTGTCTGACAATAGTGTCTTGGAAGTGAACATTCCACTTCCCTTCAGTGTGTGGTATCAGAATTAGCAAACATTATTAACCAGTCAATATACTTTAGCATTGTGTTTGAATTACTTAAAGCTAAAACTTGTGTACATCGGCAACAAAGAGGTGCTGCCTCATTAATACACAATATTCAGAGACATTAATACTCGAAAAAAAATGCGAGATTTTTAAAATAATTATATGCACTGGAAAACATTTTCACTCGTAGGTAAATTGAATTGGAGCCCTGTGTTTAAGGTTTAAGTACTTGATTGAATATTCATATTTACAATGTCAAAGCCTTGTCATAAAGATCCAGGCTTTTAGCACACAATACTCGATAGAGTCAAGTGCATGATTGTATTTACACTGATGAGTGGTGACACTTTCAGCCAATGGCCTTTGAAATTATTATTACGCAGAGTTCAATCTGAATTCTGAAAGTACCGTTTTAATCTTTGGAGGATTCAGTTGCATTTCTTGTGACGTTTTGTTACATCATAAAATTTAGCACTTGTTCCAAAAATGTCGCAAATAATCCCACGGCTCTGGAAATTTCTGGAAATGTTCTACTTTGAACTCCTGTGGGCGGGGCCTCCTACTGGGTTAGGGTTCCAATGCTGTCGTGACCCTCCTGCATATCACCTTTATGCGTGAGCTCAGACTATATTACTTGAATTTTCCTACCCGATAATATCCCAAATCATATGTCATCGGGTAAAATTTAGTCGAATCTTTGAATTGGGGGGCCTACTGGGGTGGGTGACATGGTAGCACCGTGGTTAGCACTGTTGCTTCACAGCGCCAGGGTCCCAGGTTCGATTCCCAGCTTGAGTCTGCACGTTTCCCCGTGTCGCCGTGGGTTTCCTCTGGGCGCTCCGGTTTCCTCCAGCAAGTCCGAAAGATGTGCTTGCTAGGTGAATTGGACATTCTGAATTCTCCCTCAGTGTACCCGAACAGGAGCCGGAATGTGGCGACTAGGGGTTTTTCACAGTAACTTCACTGCAGTGTTAATGTAAGCCTACTTGTGACAGTAATAAAGGTTATTATTATTATTGTATCCCTGTCCAACTTCATATTTCCTCCCCTCATCTTGACCGGAAAGGCCACTGACTGCTGCTTCACGGTCTGGCCAATTGTAAATGGTGCTGGTGAGTAAGGCTCAGCTAGTAAGCAGCCGGGGCAGCATGGTGGCACAGTGGTTAGCATTGCTGCCTACGGCGCTGAGGACCCAGGTTCGAATCCCGGCTCTGGGTCACTGTCCGTGTGGAGTTTGCACATTCTCCCCGTGTTTGCGTGGGTTTCACCCCCACAACCCAAAAATGTGCAGGATAGGTGGATTGGCCATGCTAAATTGCCCCTTAATTGGAAAAAATAATTGGGTAATCTAAATTTAAAAAAAAAAAAGCTAGTAAGCAGCCCATATTTCTGCCTTCCATTCCCACTGAATCCTGGGAGATATGAGCAGAGGGGCGGTGGTAATCTGTGATGAGGCAGTGGAAGGCCCACCGTACTCCCTTTGGAGGTAGAGAGTCCAGTACTTGAGATGTCTTCACCTGTCACTTTTTGAGGTGGTTTCTCCCACAAATCTTTTTGTGAACGCAATGAAGATTGGAACAATTCATTTTTTTAAAAAACGATCTAGTTCTTGATGTTTAGTCTTCGATTCAAAAATGCTCTTCTAAAATGCTCCCAAAGTTAATGTCTGCTTTGCAAGTAATGCTAAAGTTATTGCTGTGGCTTTGGAGTTTTCAAACATGAGAAATTCCTGAAGCAAACGGCATCCGCAAACATGGCCATCCTGTACTGAATTCAGTATTCACTCGACCGCACCGCTTTCCGATTTAATTTTTAAATCTTGGGGCAGATCGAAGTTGTGTTGGCACATCACAGATGATTTCATTGTACAAGTCTGTCTACTGGCCTTGAAAAGTGTTTTGCGCAACAGCCTCCCAGTGACAATGGCCCTTTTAAGCTTGGGCAAGTCAACTTCGCATTCAGCACAAACCGCGACTTGAACTTTAACCCAAGCAAAAGAATCCCAGGAAAAAAAGGAATGGGGAATATTTTTTGGGAGTTGGTGGGATGTTGAGCAGTGTGAAAAATCATGAAGAGGATCACAAGGAATTATATCTGGCAAGGAGAGAGGAAAATGAAAAAGGGAGAATCCGATGTTGTTTGAAAAGTTTTGTCTTCTTTTTCGCCTTGTAAACACGGGATGGTTAGTCCCTGCTTTGAGCTGCCCGTTTTGGAGAAAGAAATAGGAGGGTGAGCCACTAACCTTGCAATACATGGGTCACTGATTCTGCTAGGGACCCCACACTAAAATAATAGCCTTTATGCTGGGTCAGAATTGGCTTGGCTCACTCGCACAACAAATCCTTTCATCTGAAAGCATTTTCAGCAATGCCACTTACAAAGCAACCCTAAAACAATGCATGCCAATGAACTGCAATAGAACAGAAACGCTAATTCTGTGGTCTCCTGGTTGAGTCGACGAAGCTTATTCTGATGAGTAGTACCTCAAGTGGAGTATTGAGTTAAAATGGCTTGTTTGGCGCTGAGCACTTTATCTTTTCCTCCTTCTCACCTCTGGAGTCAAAAAAAGTTCCACCTCCAAGAAACCCGATTTGTTTCTTATCAATTCAGTTTGATTCAAAGAGGAACTGCCTTTGTTCAAGAGGTTTCACGTACCCTAATTGTTTGCTTGCCAAACATCGGAACATGATGATGCACAGTTTGCTCCACTTTGCAGAGCGTCTTTGTGAAGTTTGTTAATGATGAAAGTTCCTCCAAGCTTCCTTCCCATAATAAAGACGGTCCTTCAATCATTTCTTCATTATTATTATTATTTTTTACAATGGCTCTGATTGAGTGGTTTATTAAAAACACAAAATTAGGAGGTAGGGAGAGTTGATTGACCCTTTGCGATTACGAAATATCCTGTACAACTTGTCCAGTAGGTTCGGGGTATATGTATGTGTGTGTGTGTGTGGAACAAGGCCAAAACTTCAAAACATCCCCAGTCTGGCTATTTTCATTGAAACTCGCTGTAATCATTTCAGATATTCGAGGAAATCTGGATGTATTCTTTTGAATGTGTTTCAGTGACTGGAACTTGGAAATTAGAGTTGGGGTATGCTCAAACTCTCAACTTTTCATTCAATAACCGGTACTGTGTATACCAAGATGTTCTTGGAATTTGGAACCTTTTGTAGCTCTCGTCTAGGCTGGTATACGATGTGTGTACTCTATCAGTCTTGGCAGCCTTCCATTCCGTGAAGCGATGGTTTGCAGCATTATGGTTAATCACTTGGCGTAACGCAGGAGCCCCACATACTGATAGGCAGGCTCTGCCTATGTGGAAACATAGAAACTATACAGCTAGTAATATTTACCACAAATCATCTCTGCAACTTACCCAGCCTGTATAACATGGATACAAGAGCCGAACCTGTGACGAAACATTGGCCGAGATTCTCTGGCGGCGTGTTTCTTGGCGGCAGGAGGTAGCCCGCCATTGGATCCCGCCACTGTCAATGGGATTTCCCATTGAATCCACCCTATGGCACCGGGAAACCTGTGGCAGGGGTGAGCCATTGGCTGGACTGGAAGATCCCACCGGTGTGAACGGCTGGAGGATCTCGCCCATTGTGTCTGCAGTTAATGACACAGTGAGGCCGGTAAAAATCAGGATGCTGCAACAAGATCTCGCGAGGCATTGCGATCTGGATCTCGCCCTCAATGGGCGTGATGCATATTTGCATAATCAAGTGAGTAGTTAGTCTCACTTGAATATGACTGCGCTGGAGTTACCCAAGGCGCGGGATTTGATGGCCTCACCTCAGAGACCCTGAGCGGGCACTGTTTAGCACTGGTTTCCACATACGTGGACCAGGAGTAATGGCACCTGAGGGGGGGTCTCCCAGGCGATCGGGGTCCCCAGGTGGTTGGGCTCTGGACAGGGTGCCCAGGTGCCATCTTGCCCTTGCCCTGCCCCTGTGAGGTGGGGGGGGGCTCGCGGACCCCTTAATTGGTAAGTTTTGGGGGGGGGAGGGGTCCAGAGATGGGGGCGCCACGGAAAAATGGCCCGAAAAAGAAGCCAAGTCCCGTTTGATAGCGGGGTTGTTCTCGGCATTGCAAACACTGGCATAAACCTTGCTAAGCGCGCCCAATATGTCGCTTAACATTCCAAAGAATATTTATGTTGAAATCCTCCAGAGCGTCTTGAGAATGTGATATCCACTTTTTTTTAAATGTAGAAATAAAAAGGGCCTTGGAGCTGTCAATTGTCGTAAAATCCTAACTGGTTCACCAATTCCCTTTTGGAGCAAACCTCAGGGTGAAATGTGACGCCAAGGTTGTGAACAAAGTGGTTTAATCTCCAACCGTTGCCAGGGAGAGGAATTGAGCCTCACTGTTGTACCAACTTCTCAGGGCATCTGGTAGTAAATGCTGTCCAAGCCGTCAATCCTTCCACCCCAAGAAAGAGTTGAAAAAGCAGTGTGAGTGAAGAAATTAAGCTTTTGCTGTACCATAAACAATAGGGTTAAATGCCTCTCCGGCAAAAAAAACACATAACCCCACCGCCTTTGCCAACTGCCATCTCACCTTAATCTCTCCTCTCCGTGTCCATGTATTTTTGCCGCTTTTTATGAGTGGGAACGAAGAGTGCACACCCAATTTGTAGAGAAAAACAAAACGTACTTTATTTAACACCTATTATTATGTCCAGCTCCAGTAGTTCCCGACTGGGTCTTCTCTAGTCGGTGCCTGACTGGCCGAGTCTATTTATACAAAGCCACATAGATATCATAAAATTTACAGTGCAGAAGGAGGCCGTTCGGCCCATCGAGTCTGCACCGGCTCTTGGAAAGAGAACCCTACCCAAGGTCAACACCTCCACCCTGTCCCCATAACCCAGTAACCCCACCCAACACTAAGCGCAATTTTGGACACTAAGGGCAATTTAGCCTGGCCAATCCACCTAACCTGCACATCTTTGGACTGTGGGAGGAAACCGGAGCACCCGGAGGAAACCCACGCACACACGGGGAGGATGTGCAGACTCCGCACAGACAGTGACCCAAGCCGGAATCGAACCTGGGACCCTGGAGCTGTGAAGCTATTGTGCTATCCACAATGCTACCGTGCTGCCCCACATGAATCTTGTTAAGGGTCCCTCACCCCCTTATCGGGCGAGCTCATTATCTGCAAATTCCACGGGGTAGTGGATCATCCCTACCTCGTAAGGCCTGTGCGGATTGGAACACCTTCCAAACCTATACCCATCTTTCCTGGAACTCCATGTTTGAATCCCTCCAAACAGATACTTCCAATCAGCTGTCTGCTCCTGCCACAAGAACAAAACCAGTGTTATCAATGTCACAAATTCCGTCCTTTGTGATTGTGACAACCCCTCATCATCCTTCTCAATGTGTGTGCAGCCTTTGACATGGCTGACCACACCATCCTCCTCCAGTTCTCCACTGTCATCCAGCTGCGTGGGACTGCTCCCAGCTAGGTTCATTCTTGCAATCGAAGCCAAAGTATCGTTATGAACTGCTTCTTTCTCTGCTCCTTCACTGCTGCCTCTGGTGTTCCCTACGGATCTATCCTCGGCCCCGTCCCGTCTCTCATCTAGATGCCGCCACTTGGCAGCATCGCCGGAAAGCGCAGCACTAGTTTTTACGTGTACGCTGATGATACCCAGCTCAATTTCACCTCTACCTCCCTTGACTACTGTTGCTTCATTATCAGATTATCAGCCTGCTCATCCGGCATCCAGTACGGGATCAGCAAAAATTTCCTCCAATTAAGTATGGAGAAGACTGGAGCCATTGTTTTCTGTCTCCTCGCCAAACTCCTTTCCCTAGCTACCGCCTGTATTCCTGTCCCTGGCAACAGCTCGTGTCCAAATCAGTCTGTTTGTGATAGTGACCCCGAGATGAGCTTCCCACCACACATTTGCCCCATCCCTAAAATCGCTAATTTTCACCTCCATAACATCACCCAACTTCATGGCAGCTAATAAAAATCCTCAATTATGCATTTGTTACCTCCTAGTTGTTATTATTCTGATGCACTTATGGATAATTTTATGACATTAAAAACACAATGGCCAGGGGCGGCAAGGTGGCGCAGTGGTTAGCACTGCTGCCTCACGGCGCTGAGGTCCCGGGTTCAATCCCGGTCCCGGGTCACTGTGGAGTTTGTACATTCTCCCCGTGTCTGCGTGGGTCAGAAGATCCCGCCACTTGCAAATGTGGGCCACGGGGAGGGGGCGAGCGGGGGTGCGGGCGGCAAATCAGAGTGACCCATGGAGATTTACTTACTAAATAACGGTGAAACACTTCAGCTTTCTCAGTTTATTAGTCCCTGAATTATTTTTAAAATGTAATCAGAAATGCTGCTCAGGGCTTCAAAGGGTTACTTGCTGCGGAACATCTTGGCCCACCGTGTCTGCTTCACACTTGACCCACAAAAGAGGCCGTGTTCGAGCAGCTTTTCCAGTGTTGACTGTGAGCCTGGAATTGATGTCTTGTCCGAACAAAATGTTCTGTGTGCTGACAGCAGAATAACGGCCTCCCTTTGGCATTATCACCTGTTGTGGTTTGAATGCTGGAACCCCCAACTGAGAGATTTTCAGAGATGGAAGGGCATTTGCCAAATACCGAACTGGTGTTATCATCACTGCTGTTCCAGACAGGTTCCTGTTGTTGATCAACACTCTGCAAGCTGGAGTCTCTGCATTCGATCAGGGTAATTTGCATGCCATGTCATGCAGTTCACATGGTAGACAAAGCAAAATTTGGCAAGTCACCCAACATATCCTACAGCTGCAGGCTCTGTAATCAGTTGACAAGTTGACTTTCAAAGGGAGGAATCAACACTGTGTACTGTTTGACTGCCTTGGTGGAGTGTGGAGTCACAGCTTTCTACTGAACATTCTCCCCACCCTCTCCAGCCCGTCTGTTACAGGATATTTGACTTAATTACGCCGTTCTTTTTAAGTTTTTTTTTGGAAACTGCTGAACAAATTAATATTGCGTTTTTATTGTGGTCTGGGAAGAAAGAAATGTGCAGTTTTATCTGAAAGGCCCCTGCCTTACAAGGAGTTGTTTGTTGTAATTTCTGAACTTTGTTTGCATGAGGTGCAACATCCAACTCAATAGAATCTTTGCTGGAATTTTACCAGCCCTAAGGCTGTCGGAAGGCGCTGTGCAATGATGTGGGAAGGCATCCGAGGGAGAACCCAAAGTTTTATCCCTGCCATGCCATTTTTTTCAGTGACAGGAAAGTTAACAGATTGGCCACCTACCAGGAGGCCATGAAGTGGCCGATTTAAGGGCCACTTCCTGCCTCCGTGGGGGGGGGGGGAACTGTCACCGCTTCACAGACACCAGCCAGTGATTGTGAATCAAGGCTTTTTGGGCAATAGGGGGCTACCCAGTGGCGGGGAGGCGGTGGGGAGGGGGTCTCAATGATGCCACCACAATACCACCACAATATGCTCACCTGGATAACTAGGGCCTGCCTGCCTGGTCTTGCTTTCCCCCAGCTCCACTTGCCCCTCTTGGAGGTCCCCGGTGATTGAGGTGCCCTCTCGCTGCAGACCCAGCAGTGGTTAACTGCCAGCTGTCTGATTGGACTCGCCGCTCTTGGGAGCAACCACTTCATTCACCAGCACCGGAAATATGCCTCCCCTGGTTCACTGCCGGCCGAAAGCGAGGTCACCTCCTGCTTTCAGCCACTGTGATGGGACCTCTGTCCCTGTGAAATTCAGCCCTTTGTTTAACTTTAGCCTCTTAAAGACCAAGAATGTTTTATTAATTTCACAGTTGACACATATGCCCATATATTGCCTCCTTTATTTCTGAATCATACGGTATTGGTAACAATGCCGGAACTTCATTTATTATTTAATTTTTCCAATTAAGGGACAATTTAGCGTGGCCAATTAACCTACCAGCACATCTTTGGGTTGTGGGGGTGAAACCCACGCAAACATGGGGAGAATGTGCAAACTCCACACGGACAGTGACCCAGAGTCGGGATCAAACCCGGGTCCTCAGTGCCCTGAGGCAGCAGTGCTAACCACTGCCACCGTGCCGCCCCAGCAATGCCAGAACATTGAAGGCCGATTGCATTTCCTTCCAATCGCACTCATAGTGTTATCAATGTTGGTTTGTTGCGTTATTTCACCCAATTACAGGGCAGCACGGTAGCATAGTGGTTAGCACTGTGGCTTCACAGTGCCAGCATCCCAGGTTCGATTCCCTGCTGGGTCACTGTACGGTGTCTGCATGTTCTCCCCGTGTCTGCGTGGGTTTCCTCCGGGTGCTCCAGTTTCCCCCCACAGTCCAAATACGTGCAGGTTAGGTGGATTGGCCGTGATAAATTGCCCCTTAGTGACCAAAAAAGTTAGGAGGGGTTATTGGGTTAAGGGGATAGGGTTGAAGTGAGAACTTAAGTGGGTCGGTGCAGACTCGATGGGCCGAATGGCCTCCTTCTGCACTGTATGTTCTATTACCACTATGCACGTTTACCAGCAGGTTCCCTGACTGATTGTAGTCTTTTCTCTCTTTATCGCGGGATTTTACAACAGATTGCAATCCTTTTTTTTTATAAATTTAGAGTACCTAATTATTTTTTCCAATTACGGGGCAATTTAGAATGGCCAATCTACCTACCCTGCACATCTTTGGTGAAACCCACGCAGACACGGGGAGAATGTGCAAACTCCACACGGACAGTAACCCAGGGCCGGGATTCGAACCCGGGTCCTCAGCGCCGTAGGCAGCAATGCTAACCACTGTGCCACCGTGCTGCCCCCCAGATTGCAATCCTGCCACTCCTTGACCATCCGTGACTTCTCTCCTGGTTTTTGCTATGTTGGGTGCCAGGAGGGAGACTGACGATGATTCTTCTGCCTTTTTGGGGAACTTCCCGGGGTTTTGTCCCGTTCCCTCAGGATGCAACTCATTGGTGCCTCCAACATTTTGTACCGTCAGAGCAGATTTTACAAACAAACAAAAACCTATTGGCACTTCTCTTCTGTCAGTACCCTCTGGAAATACTTTTCAAGAAGGGGATTAGTTTTGAACGTGTTTCAAAAAACGGCGTGAGTTCAGATTCCTAGCGAGCCGTGCTTCAGGAATACAGCCTCCCAGATGTTCTCTGACATTCATTCATACGTTGAGCATAACAGAAATTCCACCATCCCCCCTCTAATAAACTTCATGAGGAAATGCCTTATCTGATTGTATTTTCAGTGTTCCCGAATGGCGTTTCCTCTTTTGTGTTTTATCTTTGCATTACATGTCACCCCAGAAAACACTAACTTTGTTCGTTCTCTTCCTCCTGTTTTAGGTGCCTTTTGACCAAACTGTGTTTAAAAAGTTCAAGCAAGATGAAACTGCCTCAGAATCTCTGGCTGCCAGTGAGAAGGAGAAACAGCCTGAATGGTGGCGGTCCTTTTCCTCCCCGTCTAGCACTAAGGTACATCCTTCAGTAACGGGTCAAACAAACCATTTCACAGAGAGTGGGGGGTGGGGGGGGGGGGGGGGGTGGAGAGAGCGGGGTGGCGGCGCTCACCCATGTTTCAACCTCTGAGGAGTGAGTGGGCTTTATTGGTGTTAGGAAAGAAGGGTCCAACATTGGATTTGTGCCTTTGTTTGGTCTTTGCTACGACACAGCTTTTGGTGGCTGTCAGAAAAATATCTGTAAAGCAGATTGAGGTTTGGCAAGAGCTGAAGATGGAACTGTGGCTGCCGGATGTTTGATGTAGACAGCCCTATCTGAGAGAAGAATCCGGCAACGTCCTGGGGAAATGGTGGGGTGCTCTTAAAAGAGGGGACGATGTGGGGAAAATCTTATTCAAGTCATTGGATGCTTGTTCCATTATTCTCGGCTTCCTCTGGTCAATTTGAGTTAAGACTCCTTTCTCATCAGAAGCGTTATGCAATGGAAATTGTCCCTGCTCCAAGTGGTTCACTGAATATAATTATGATAATCTTTATTGTCACACGTGGGCTTACATTGACACTACAATGAAGTTACTGTGAAAAGTCCCTAGTCGCCACATCCCGGCACCTGTTCGGGTACACAGAGGGAGAATTCAGAATGTCCGAATTACCTTTTTTTTCTCTTTTTTTAAAATATTTTATAAATTTAGAGTACCCAATTATTTTTTCCAATTAAGGGGCAATTTAGCATGGCCAATCCACCTAGCCTACACATCTTTGGGTTGTGGGGGTGAAACCCACGCAAACACGGGGAGAATGTGCAAACTCCACACGGACAGTGACCCAGGGCCGGGATTCGAATCCAGGTCCTCAGCGGCACATGCAGCAGTGCTAACCACTGTTCCAACGTGCTGCCCGACGAATTGCCTAACAGCACGTCTTTCGGGATTTGTGGGAGGAAACCGGAGCACCCGGAGGAAACCCACGCAGACGCGGGAAGAACGTGCAGTTTCCGCACAGACAGTGACCCAAGCCGGGAAACTAACCCGGGCCCCATGCGCTTCGAAGCAATAGTGCTAACCACTGTGCTACCGTGCATCTGACATGGCACTGATCCATACAGACTGGGATATGACCAGATCCAAGTTTTGACCTGGGCTGGGTTGGCTGATCTCAGCCAGGGCAATGCCAAGTGCACTGCCGGTTGTCGCGTGTGCACGTATGCATGCGTGTGCGTGCGCGCGTGCCTGCTGTGTCTCTCAGTACCTTTGGAGCAATTCCCCGGTGAATTACCTTTTAGAGCAGGAGAGAGGCTGGAAAAAAGTTGGAAGAGAAGAAAAGCTCCAACGGGCATCATGCATGATGAGAGCTATTGGCGAACAATTAGAAGGAAAGTTCTCCGCTGAATAAAGAAAATCTTTTTTCTTTTGTTTTCTAGAACGTTCTAAGTAGCAGCTGTGTACATTCTCAACAAAGACTGTCCGCCTTCAGGCCCTGGTCACCAACCATTTCAACAAGTGAAAAAGAAACTCTGACTCACCTTCCTGCGTTGTCCCGAGACAGGTAGAGGCTCTGGTTTTGCTCACTGTACATGGGCGAGCTGTTTCTGTGCTGATGTTAGCAAAATATGTCAAGAATCCATTCCTTAACAATTTGGGCAAACAAATCAGATTTCTCCTTGTGTGTTAAAGGAAATTCAGGCTGTTAATCTATTTCATAAAAATGAGCCGCAGTGAGCTGGGGTCGACAGCACTAAAATCCAATGGACTTAGATCCTGAAGGCCCAGATTAAATCTCGGCGTGGGAGATACGGGGCGTGTTTGGTATATGTGTGGGTGAGTTGGGAAGTCCCGGAAAATGAGGATCCCGATGTGGTAACAACTGTTTCCGGTTATCCTCGAGGCGGGTATCGAAGTCTGTGGACAACCCGCGTGGGCCTAGCAGGAAAGCAATTGAGGTGGTTAAAAAGCCATTAAGAGCATTTTGAACCATGAATCCCTCCTTTTCCAACAGCTCATGGCTTCCCTGATGTGCCGGCACCTCGCCAGGGTTGACAAGGCGCATGCACAGGAAGGAAAGGTTCTTTAGTGCAAATGGCGAGCTGTGATGGCTTCAGTCAGTTATACTGAATATCTCCAGCCGTGATTGTTGAGGGACGTCTGTTCAAAACATTCCTTCTTTCAGAGGCCATGCAACTTCTAGGAAGGCCGTCCGCTTCTTTAGCATTTCGTTCACTTTCAGTTTCCCAGTTTTCCTCTTCAGACCTTAGGTCCAACTTTTGATGAAGCCTCGGAGCCCATGCCGTGGTCCCTTTAATTAGAAATCCTTGATTTGCAGAATGGGTGCGTTTTCCTGCATCCTCCCTTAATGGAGCCCGGAGCTGGGATGCTTGTGCTGTTGATCTGGGAATGAACCACAGCAAAGTCCGCTCATTAGGAAATCAGGGTCCTGACACAAAAATGGTCCTGCTTTTTGTGCAGGGACAATGTTTCATCCTACGTTTCTAGGGAAAAGCGATTTGTATTCCTACAGAATATTTTGCAGCTGCCCAATATCTCGAAATACTTTACATCTGTTGATTTACTTTTGAAGTGCAGTCACTGTTGTAATGCAGGAGTGAGGCTAAATATCCTTCTTTCCATGCGAGCCTTTGAGAGAGGGAGAAGAGAACTAATGGGGAGGTCACTTCCAAGAGCTTGACCAGATCTTCAATTCCAAAATTGTAGGCCCTGATGAGGGTTGTTTATGTCACCCTCTTCTACTGCAATCTTTATTGTCGATGGGCTTCACCATTCCAATTCTGTCCTGGCCAGCTCGCACCTTTGTAAACTTGAGCTCATCCAAAACTCTGTTTCCCCCCCACCCAACTTAGCCCAAGCTTCACCTTTTCTGAATTCTCTAACTTACTCCTGCCACATAACCCTTCGAGGTCATTCCAGTTCCGCCCTCTTGTGAATTCCTGGTTTTCCTTGCTCCATCACTGGCAACTGTTCCTTTGACTACCCAGACCCTGACCTTTGAACTATCCTCCCCAAACCCCTTCACCGTGCTACCATTCTATCTTCCTCTAAGATGGTCCAGACCAGACCTTCAGACATCTGTCCTAACATCATCGTATGTGGATCAGTGTCAAATTTTGTTTGTTAACACCACTGTCAAGCACCTTGGAGCAGTTGAAGGTGCTATGTAACTGCAAGTTGTTATTGTCTTGACGCCTGTTAGAACATTATATAACACCATACAAGTAGCGAAAGGAACCCATTTCAGGGAGAAGCAATCTCCATCCCATTTCATCTGCAGCCAAGACCTTTCAGTTGGCTGCAGGAGCTGGATTGGAGGCATGTGGTCCCGGACGACCCCACCCCACCACTGGTTGGCGTGATGCTTTGCCAACAAGGCCCCAGTTTCACGCCATTTTCCAGGAGTCCGTCCCCTCTCCACCACCCTGAATTGAGTGACGAGCTGCCTCCTAACCACCAATTGGCCTTTCAATCAAAAATGGGACCAATGCCGTACAGAGTCACAACCTGGAAATTTTTTTAATTAATTTTGAGAACAGATGTTGTCATTACCTTTTTGAGGGTTAAAAATTGAATAGTTTTGTTTTGTATCCTCTCCGTAGTTTCTATGCGTACAAAAGTTACGAAGGTTCAGTGGCACCCAATGTAGCTCTGACACCACTACCCCAACAGAGGAATGGACGACACTCACCATCGGCCACCACAGTCACACACAACATCGCAACTCCAAGTGAAGTTAACAGGCCTCGGAAAAGGAGGACAACTACAGACCTACAGCTGGAACAGGAAACAGCTGCTCCACTTGCTGCCGTGTTTCCTGCTGAAGAGAAAGATTCCGATGCTGAAGTGGAAGTTGAGAGCAGAGAAGGATGTAAGTTTAATTCGCACAGATATCTGAACCCCACCACCCCACATCATCCCTATTGAAAGGGCAGATGAATGGCCTGCTTCCAGTCCTCTCTGAACTCAGCACTTGAGTCATACGCCGAGGTGATTGATTTACATGCTTTACTTCCAGTCAATGCCTCTCCACACATGCCAACTCAAGAGAGCTCTTTTGAGTAATTGCATAGGCCGCACAGAAACAGGCCCATCTGGCCCAACCTGTCCACACTGATGTTCATGCTGCACTCGAACGTCCTCCCACCTTTTATCATCTAAATCTCCCATCCACACCCTCATTTCTTTCTCCCACAAATGCTTGTCTAGCTTCCCCTTAAACACATCTATAATCATTTCAACCGCTCCCTATCCACTCTTCAGGTGAAGAAGTTTTCTTCTGAATGCCCTATTGGATTTCTTGGTAATTATCTCATATTGATGGTGTGTGTGTGTACAAAGTGCCCTTAATAATTAGACACACATCCCCCCCCCCCACCCACACACACATACACACACACACAAAAAAGTGGTATCATTACAAATGTAGACACTTTTGATTCCAAAGCTCATCGGTATCCCACAGTTTACCTTCAGAGTCGAGGCTTCTCCGATGAAAGGAGAAAAATTAGGTTGTGCGGCTTGATAATGTCATCCGACAGCCACCGTGGAGTTGACACCCCCACCCACCCCCCCAATTCAGGCCTCTACCTGCCAGATTTATGCTGTGTTACCCGATCTCGACTGGAGCAGCAGCATTTCAGTGGGCCCCGGCCTTGGGAGAGGACAACCCGCCAGAGGTTCCCACCCGAGATAGCCGATCACCGCCTTGTGTCGCAAAGTACAGATCCATGGACATTTTATGAAGGCAGGCTCCCTCCACTAATTGTTTAGACTCCCACATGACAAATGGTCACCTGATCAAGGTACCAGAGGGTGGTGAACACCCATTGAACTGTACCCTAGAATAAACCAGTGGTTTCAGGAGAAGGGGCGAGAAGTAAAATAAATCGCTTGAAAGAAGAGAGCCGTGAGGAGAGGGGAAGACTGGAGATCAATTTAAAGTTTATTTGTGTGGCTGCACAATATAGTTCTGAAGAGCTGACATCAACAATAAAGCTCTCGTATTTGTAAGCACACGTTATAATGCAAATGTATTTTCCCTCCCACAGTCACATCATCATTGTCTTCACTTTCTTCTCCCTCCTTCACTTCATCGGGCTCATCAGCAAAAGACCTGAGCTCACCCGGGGTGCAAGTTGCATCGAGCGGTGTCTTCGAGAATCCAGGTCACATGGATATGCACAACAGTGGATTAGAAGTGGAACTAGAACACTTGAGGCAGGCCCTGGACAATGGAATTGACACCAAGGAAGCCAAGGAGAAATTCTTGCATGAAATCATTAAGATGCGAGTAAAGCAAGAGGAAAAACTGAACGCTGCTTTGCAAGCCAAGCGCAGTCTACAGCAGGTAAGACAAGGAGACGCTTATAAGATATTTGGAATTTGGCATAAATACAAACAAATGGCGAAGGTGGTGAACCTACATTAACCGTCCTCATACAGATTAACATTCTCCCCGTGTCTGCATGGGTCTCACCCCCACAACCCAAAGATGTACAGGGTAGGTGATCATTTTTGGATCACTGTAATCAGCACTAACTGCATTCCCATGAACATGTAACACGCCAACACTTATTAGCTGAACCCTCATGCGAAGAATTGCAGTTTTGTTGAAATATGAAGGGTGGATTCTTCCGCCCTGCCCGACGCGAGGCGCGGACAATGGAAAAGTCCTTTGACCTGGGGCGGGATTCTCCGTTGGCCGAGCGGGCTCAGCCAGAGAATCCTGCCCGGAAGCTCTGCAAGAACCTACAGCATTTGTGGTATCAATTATATTCCGTGTGATTGTACAGTACCTGAAGCACCAGTCAGATTCAGAATGCCACATTTGTGCAATTGAACAGTTATTTAGACATGCTTTAGACTAGTCTCTCACATGATATTTTACTGCAGATTGCTAATATTGCCTTGGGGTCTCACTTATATGTGAGGAGAATTCTCACACTGGCTCAAGCAACAAAAAATCTAATTCCACATAATGAATTGCAACTTTGACTCACCTTCCCCGGTGGCTGACAAGGTTGCTAAAAGCCATCCAGCAAAAGGCCATTACGTTGACCTGTATGTGCAGGCTAAACTGTCTGCACCTTGAATGTTCATCTTTCTGTTAGTGTCTGCACTGCCCCAGATGTACCCATAACATCCACTGATTGATGTGTTCAGTGTACTGCACAGGACTGTACTGGCATGCTGACCGAGATCAGGCACCTGCTTGGCCAGCCCATCCAGTTCTTGGGCGAAATTCTCTGACCCCCAGCAGGTTTTGTGCGCCAGTCTTCTGGTGCCAACCGCTCCGGCGCGGGGCTAGCCCCCAAAGGTGCGGAGAATTCCCCACCTTTGGGGAGGCCCGACCCCGGAGTGGTTGGCACCACTCCCCTACGCCGGGACCCCCCGTCACGCCGGGACCCCCCGTCACCCGGCTAGGGGAGAATCCCGCCCCTTGAGTCTTTACTGTCTTGTACAGGAAGTGATATTATCAAAAAGTTGGGGTTTCCCGGGGCCACAGGCTGAGGGGATGAAAAGAGTTTTGCTTTCAGGAAATGCTGTCTTTGTTGCCTCACTCCTTACAGCTAAGAAACAAAAAGTTTTTTAAATATATATATATATATATATACTGACTTCATTGATGGACATGTTCAGATGATTGAAATGATGTAACCCACTTCTATTAGTGAAGTTACACTGGTTACAAATAGAAGAAAATCTCATTAAATGAATTGAGTCTCGGACACTTTTATATCGACAACAGTCTCTTATACCGCAGGATATAAGAGCAGACGCTGGCCATTCGGCCCATCGAGTTTGCTCCGCAGCTAGGAATAGTTGCTAACCAGTAAATTTAAGTGAAAGAAATGGCCATTAGGGGCCCCTTTAGCTGTATTTTTTAAAATAGTTACCAGAGCTACAGAACCATTCTAATCCTAACTGAAGAACACCTGATAAAATGAGTTAAGAGAAAAGCAGTTCTGTCTGCTCTTCTCAAATGCATCTATCGTAGCTATCAACATACAGGGCAACCACTGACACCTCCAAAAACAGGACTCGACTAACAAGCCCAATATAAATGTGAACCGCTAATGTGAGTGGTCGCCAATTTGAAATAAGATTTTAAAAAGTAACACCAATAATTAACATGGCACGGTTTATTGAATGAATTGTACAAAGATACTTTTAACCAGAATGAAAGCATTTTAAAAACTGTTGTCTTTGGCAAACAATTCAGAAAATTTACCGCGTTCTTTCTGAGTCCCTTTGGCTGTGGCTTCATCGTCAGACTCCCCCTCTGAATCAGATGCAGCTCTGATGCTTTCACAATCCTCCCTCCACAATAAATTATCTTCCTCTCCATCCACTGAGTTGGATCCTGCTCATTTCCTGGATGATCCAATGACAGTTTGTGCATTTTAGTAATAGCATGCCACGATTTGAAACCAAAACCACCCTAAACATCAAGTGACGAGGGCAGCACGGTGGCACAGTGGTTAGCATTGCTGCCTACGGCGCTGAGGACCCGGGTTCGAATCCCGACCATGGGTCACTGTCTGTGTGGAGTTTGCACGTTCTCCCCGTGTCTGCGTGGGTCTCACCCCCACAACCCAAAGATGTGCAGGTTAGGTGGATTGGCCATGCTAAATTGCCCCTTAATTGGAAAAAAAATTTGGGTACTCTAAATTTATTTTTTTTAAAGAAGAAAAAAAAACATCAAGTGACGAAACGTGCATATTTCCACTCTTTGTGAAGGCATTTTCTCTGCCAACCATCCACCTATTCCATTTGGTGCAAAGACGATCCTTGAACGGCTTGTTCAGGCACACATCAAATGATTGAACTACAGATATTAGACGTAGTAGCAGAAGTAGGTCATTCGGCCCATCGAGTCTGCTCCGCCATTCAGTGAGATTGTGACTGATCTGATAATCCTCAACTCCACTTCCCTGCCTTTTCCCCATAACCTTTGATTCCCTTACGATTAACAATCTGTCTATCTCAGCCTTGAACATGCTTAATGATTCAGCCTCTACAGCTCTCTGCGGTAAAGAATTCCACAGATTCACTACCCTCCGAGAGAAGAAATTCCTCCTCATCTCGGTCTTAAATGGGCGACCCCTTTACTCTGAGATTATGTCCTCTGCTCCTGGACTCTCCCACAAGGGGAAACACCCTCTCAGCATCTCCCTTGTCAGGCCCCCTGAGGATCCTCAATAAGGTAACAAGCTCCCAATGGCCCCCAGCAACCAGGTTTTTGTGGGTTTCGAGAATACAATTTGTCAGGCTGGGAAAAACTGGTGTCTTCCAATAATGGTCCTTCAATGAAGAGCAGACAGCAGGATAAAACAGAGGGTTGTACTTGGAGTTCTCAGGTATCCACTTAAGCGCTGCTTGAAGACTCATCAACAACATTAAAGTGCCTTTAGAGGACAACAGTTCCAGTATAATGACTCCAGACTCTTGAAAAAATAATTATTCATCTGAAACATGACATCAGTGATCTGCATGAGAAGAAAGGATCTTGGTGTTGGTAGTCACATCATTTTAACACATTGGTTAATTAAAATGTGGAAATCCGCCCAATTCTTTGGAAAGCAAATTTCCCATGTAAACATTAATTTAAAAAAAATAAAAACAGAAAATAAAAAGCCACAGGCCTGAGACATTAACTCTATTATTTCTCTCCATCGATGCTGCCTGGCCCCCTGGGCATTTCCAGCATTTTCTGTTTTTAGTTCAGACTGGCGGTATCTGCAGTATTCGCCTTGTGCCCTGATGTGTACGGTGAGGTTTTTCAGTGAAACGCAGCTCGCTTGACCATTTAATTGAGTTCTGCACAACTCTTTGCTTCGTAGGAACTTGAATTTCTCCGTGTTGCTAAGAAAGAGAAGCTACGCGAGGCAACGGAGGCGAAGCGTAACCTGAGGAAAGAGATTGAGCGCCTCAGAGCAGAGGGTGAGAAGAAAATGAAGGAGGCGAACGAGTCGCGGATAAGGCTAAAGCGAGAACTAGAGCAAGCAAAACAAATCCGGGTCTGTGACAAAGGCTGTGAGGCTGGGCGACTGAGGATCAAATATTCAGCACAGGTAATCAAGACTGGTGTCATTTTGTTCAAACCTAAACGCATCTCGCACTTTGTTTTATTTGTTTTACTTGCAACCTTGCTTTGGATTGGAAAAGCGATGCTTGAATGTTCTATTACCATTTCGCTGACAAACTAAGAGTTGTGAGAACAGGAAAACCACTGTCTCGATATGGCTGAGGAACCCTGATAAGGTCGACTAAGATCTGTTGAGCTCAGGGTATCTGAATGTGAACTTGAGAATGAACCCTGTTGATTCTGAGCTGGGCTCAGTATCAGTATTAGCTGGGGGATGTGGTTTTTCTTTTCCATTTGTTTCAATAGTCCCCCTCTATTTCTAATCCTGCTGACACATTTGACCGACATCTTCCAGGGCCTTTTCCAAATAGATTTCTTCAACTCCAAGTTAGACCATAAGCCGGAGAAATGTGACCTGTATATGTGCCCGGTGTGAATTGGACCTTGCAATCCAAACACATACCCCAAAACAACGCCAAAGACTCGGCTTGGGGGTGCTGGTGAACATAGCTAGCCACTCGTGCGCGCCAGTCGCCGTTCCCAACGCTGGACCGGAGGAATCCTGGCCAGCTTCAATGGTGAGCCAACACGGTCCATTGGTAGAAGTTGGGGGTGGGGTGAAGGGGAGGGGAGGCAGAGGTTTTCACTTTACCAGCCAGGATGCCTCATAGAACATAGAACAGTACAGCACAGAACAGGCCCTTCGGCCCTCAATGTTGTGCCGAGCCATGATCACCCCACTCAAACTACCATATCCGCCCTATACCCGTAACCCAACAACCCCCCCCCCCCCCCTTAACCTTACTAATTAGGACACTACGGGCAATTTAGCATGGCCAATCCACCTAACCCGCACATCTTTGGACTGTGGGAGGAAACCGGAGCACCCGGAGGAAACCCACACACACAGGGGGAGGACGTGCAGACTCCACACAGACAGTGACCCAGCCGGGAATCGAACCTGGGACCCTGGAGCTGTGAACCATTTATGCTAACCACCATGCTACCCTGCTGCCTCGTTATCCAATTTTTCTTTTGAATGCCTCTCCCTGCCTTTAGTGAGGGAGACACTCTCCATAACTCGCTGTCTCCTCTGATCGCTTAGAACAGACACTGAATGTAAGAATTCTACTGTTGGGTGAGAGACGTTACTGCAACATGTTGCATCACCAAGTTAAAAAAGCCATACTGTGGAAATACACTTCACTGCCCAATTTCACAATTCCCAGAGAATCAAGATGTACTTTAATACAAACCATGAGTAAAATAGTACATTTAGCTATGATATGAGACATGAAGGGGTTAAGATTGCAAAACCATTAAGCATTCCACTGCCACCTCGCTTCCATAAATGAACAAAAGTATTGGGAATGGGGAAAGTGATGTAGATTCAAGACATTAACAACCAAATGGTGAAAGAGGAAATGATGCCGATTTCCATTTCAACATCACGGGAAGTTGCAGAGGGCAAGTGTGCCAGACTAAACAAATTGAGTGGGGACTGAGACTTGGGTGTCACCCACAGTACATTTCTGATTGAGGGAAATGGATGACATTTTGTGCAATCCATCTGTGTTCGATACTGCAGTGTTTACAGTACATTTCTCACACAACACCCAAAGGAAAGCCAAGGGAAAGGATTAGGTCAAGAAACACGAGCAAAATGCATCCCATCAGTGAGCAAAAATGTTCTTTCCCTTGTCACATTATCACAGAGCTTCAGCTTGTCAAACACTGCTTTGAAACAGGATAACATGGAGTACCCCTAAATGCATAGAAAGAAGACTTACTGAAGAAGGGGTTGGTTTAGCACAGTGGGCTAAACAGCTGGCTTGCAATGCAGAACAATACCAGCAGCGCGGGTTCAATTCCTGTACCGGCCTCCCCGAACAGGTGCCGGAATGTGGCGACTAGGGGCTTTTCACAGTAACTTCATTGAAGCCTACTTGTGACAATAAGCTATTACTCTTATAACACCAGGTTAAAGTCCAACAGGTTTGTTTGGAATCACTAGCTTTTGGAGCGCAGCTCCCTCATCACTCACCTGATGTCGGAGCTGAGCTCCGAAAGCTAGTGATTCCAAATAAACCTGTTGGACATTAGCCTGGTGTTGTAAGACTTCTTACTGTGCCCACCCCAGTCCAACGCTGGCACCTCCACATCATAAATGCATAGAGCTTGTGCAGAAACCACATCAAAGGCATATGAAACTAATTAGAATAGAAACGCGACACCACCCTTTTCTCAGTGGAGCTGCTTTGTGTTGCATTTTGCTGGTCCAAACTAATTTTCACGGTAGTTATTGTGCTGTGATGGAACTTTTAATATCCTCTAATGACGCGTACTCTTATGTTGGATAATGCAAACTGGGGGCCAAGGTTATGTGTCAAGTTCTGGAGCCAGATTTAAACCCACACCCCTGTTTTGAACCTTTACTGAGATTTAGAGATACACAAATATTGAGATTATATTCTGCAACAGTTGTGTTGGATAATTGGGAATGTGGATAATGGAACTGTGTATGGTATAGAGTGTGTATTACGTGAAAGCATTGGCACAGTAGCCACAGAGGATCTAGAGCAGAATTAGTTCAGAATCAAGATGTTGTTAGTTCGACTGTTTTTAGACATAGAAATTGAACCACACAAACCACGGAGGCTCCAAGTTACAACGCTGATCTGTGCTGATTTATCTGATCTCTACATCAATGCTGGCCCATGATAGTTGGCCTCAGTACAGGACCCCTGAGTTCCCGGCATGAGTGCTGTCCACCCAGGGCCCCGCTGAAAGTACATGTCACTCTGGAGGTGCGGAGAGGAAAGGGATGAGGCTCAGCTGTGCAACTCTCCTTCGTTCAGTTTCATGGCCTGCAGTTTCACAAGCTGTGTTAATGTCACGTTGAGACGAAAATGTTCATCTATTGCAAGTATTTATCTTGTTTTAGTTTATTTATGGTTCGCAGATGTTATTTCTTTGTTGGATTGAAAGATGCTGCAAAGTGAGTTCTCAGTCATGGTCAGGAGGTGCTGTTGATCCCACAGGGAGAGGAGGAGGATGGGTTGGCTACTCATTTTGGCATGTGTCCTAACAGCTGGTCACAGTGGCAGCCTGCTGTTCTCCGTTTTGGACGGGTAATGGTTAGTGCTCGAAAAAGAGTGGCAAAATAATAATAAAGCAAAATTAGAAGGGAGGTATGATAATGAAATAGTCCCAAGGCAACATCTCTGACATTAACTACACCTGCCAGAAACCCATAAGCTTTTCTGCAATCTATTTGCATGACCATTTTCACCTATTTCTTCCATGTGTTGTATTGGCTGCTGTCTCTTCTAATTAAGATTTAATTGTCAAGCTAGCAGTGCTGAGTATTAAGGCACAGGCCTGATGTAAAGGTACAGCTGAGCCAAGGATTGTTCGTTATATTGTACTAGTATCCTTAGTTGCAAGCCAATTATACCCTCGCAGACACATCAGTTATCTTGCGAGGGGAAGGCCATGCTAAACATGGCAGGTGGGAAGGGGGGGAAATGACTAACAAAAGTCCAAAGGCTCTTAAGATCTGCATTAGCTGTTGCTGACAACCAAGATGTCACTAACTAGTCTCTCATAACTTGCAGCACAATATTCTCAATCAGAGAATACCGCCAGCTCTGTCCTTGCTCTTAAGGTATTCCGTGGGAATAGTTTAATGTTTTGTAACAGGAAAGTTGCAAAGGGTTTGACCGTTTGGAAGCATATTCCGTAGTAGAAGATATGATGGAGTGAAAACTTTCCCTCGCCCGATTAAACGGCCTTGTCGCGCCCGACTTGGTGTTGGGCGAAGCCGTTGAATCGCGCGAGAGGCCTCTTGCGAGATTCGCGACGCTCTCACCATCTCGCGAGATTCAATCGAACCTCGTGAGGCGTCGCGATCTGGATCTCGCCCTCACTGGGCAGGGTGGCACTGCCAAGGGACAGGGCCTGAGGGGGGCCGTGCCCATGAAAAGGGAGGTGGGGGGAGAGGTGAAAGACTAATGTGGGTGAATACCAGTTTGAATGTCACCCAGAAGTCTGGCGGGGAAACACCCCACCAATCTCACCCAAATTCACACTTAGGGCTGGATTATACTTCCCTGCCCGCCGCCGCAACGCCACGGGCGGGATGCCGACCACCTAAAGGTCCATTGACCTCGGGTGGGAATTTGGGTCGCCGGGCGGCATGACCTGAGAATTCCGCCCTTGGAAATATTTTGGTTGAATTCCACCCACGGCTACAAAATTATTAGCTGTTTTGAAAATCATATTGCGAATGAATTGGAAGACAAAGAATGGAACGTGTTTGAACCTGGTTAATGTATCTCAATGCAGAAGGGTCAAACAGATGATTTACTGTTAATAAAGGAACATCTTGGTCTCTTGCATTCACGTTCTGTTCCTTACCGTAACTTGGAGTATATATCTGCATCACTCAGTTTTGTGATAATGTGATTGTTCACCAGGTAGAATGAAGATCATTCCCTGTTGTAAATACAAGCCTTGTTTTTCACACAAAAACATTCTCTTAGAACACTGAGAGTGAAGCAACATCACACCACATTTATACTGATTCCCACAGAGGTGATTTTCCCCAATGGGTGAATTGTCACTTGATCGGAATGTTAGGGACAGGAGTAAGTCTTTTTTTTTCTATAAATTTAGTGTTTCCAATTCATTTTTTTTCCAATTAAGGGACAATTTAGCGTGTTCAATCCACCTATCCTGCGCATCTTTGGGTTGTGAGGGCGAAACCCACGCAAACACGGGGAGAATGTGCAAACTCCACACGAACCGTGACCCAGAGCCGGGATCGAACCTGGGACCTCGGCGCCGTGAGGCAGCAATGCTAACCACTGCACCACCATGCTGCCTGAGGAGTAAGCCTTTAAGCTCCTCGAACATCAAACTGGGCACCAGACATTATATCCTTCCTTGATTGTCAGAAGTTAGCCCTGAATCACCACCAAAACTGTGTACTATTCTATACCATGTTCACTATAAGCATGCGCTCTTCTTGATCTTAAATATCCCCTAAGATGTGGTCCATTTCCTAAAGTCAATCCCATGAAATAAGTAAAAATATTGTGCCTCTGTCAATATTCCCCCACTCGTACAATGGACCTCCCATCATGCACCTTTTGCTGCTGACGTCGGGCCCCCCCCCCCCCCCATCACCACTGAATAAAATGGGTACAATTTATACCAGCAGGTTTATTTTACCCAATTTCACTTTTATTTTTCAGATTGAAGAGTTGCAAGTCAAGTTACAACATGCTGAGGCGGATCGGGAACAGCTGCGTGCCGACCTCCTTCGGGAGCGAGAGGCACGGGAACACTTGGAAAAAATGGTGAAAGAGCTTCAGGAACAACTCTGGCTGAAACCAAGCAACTCCACCACCAGCAAAGTGGTTTCAAACGACAGTGAAATTTAAAAGCTACGTGCAGCTGTGTGCTTGTGTGTGAATGTATGCGTACCTATTCGTACATACACACAGAGGATACCAGAGTTGACTGTTCTCGGAGAAAGAATGTTACTTCAGACATGCACTGAAGCTTCCCTCCCCTAAGTGTCACAGCACAGCACACGCGATGTGCGCCTGCCGTTTCTGTCAGACTTCAGATACTAAACCGTTCCCGAGAGACTTCACCAGTTCAGCACCGAGGAATCTTTCCTGATTTTCCATTTCTCTCTGCGGCGCATCATACGGTGTACAGGATTCCTGGATGACTGTCAGTTACAATACCGAATAAACTAGAAGGGAGAGGAACAAAAAAGGATCGGGGGGGGGGGGGGGGGGGGGGGGAGCGGGGCTAACAGTACTTTCTCTGGTTCATTTACAGAACTCTTCAAATTCTACTCTACTTTTGTAATAAGCTATTGAAGTATAGAAACAAACACAAAAAAACTGTTTTGATAAACAGCAAGACTTGATTTTGAACCAAGTTTGAAATACATGCAGTTGTTCTGAAACCTTTTACTTCTCCCCTGATATTTCCCGGGTGGATTCCCCGGGAGAAGGCTGCTGATGCTGCCCGATACTTTCCATTTTTTCTTGATTTAGAGGACTTTTCCCCCCACGAGTCAGACGAGAAGCCATGAAAACAACATTACTGCAAACCCCTTTCCCCCTCAACACAAGAAAAATGGCTCGTGGAGACTTTCAAAAGACACTTTCATTCCCCCCCCCGCCCCCATCTTCGGTTGGAGTGTTTTCAACTGGCTGGGTGGGGTGGGGGGAGATGTTAAAACTTGCTTGGCCTTAACAGTGACAGAGCATTCTACAGAAAGACTTGAACATTTTTGTTTTTTGTTTGTGTTTTTGTTCGAGAAAAGGGATAAATGGATGTGTTCAGAATGCGATTCTAGTTCCAGTGCACTTCAGTTAAAAGGAGAGAACAGATGGAGGAAGAGAGCAATGTCACAAATAAAAACTGGGACAATTGTTAAGAGATTACATGCAACAACAAAAATAAATCGTTACGATTGGGACACCATTCCAAAATATATGCTTTTGCAACCAACAAATTTAATAAAAGCAGCTTTTTGTAGTCGCTGCTTGAGTCTGTCCACAGTATTTACAACGCTCATTTGTTCATGGAATTATGGTATTTTTTTTTCAGTTTTGTTGTTTTTTCGATTGTTATTTTGTTATTTTTTTGTACTATTCGGTGATTCTTTCTGTTCGCTGAACTAACATGTGCAGAGTACAAGGATCAATTGGGTACCTTGCTAGTCAGATATACATGGTGCTCCCTTAAAAATCAGTGATAGGACTACTTCATCATGCGAGGAGACATCACTTTTGTTAAACAAGCTGCAACAGGGCTAAATTCACACGGACACAACTTCTGCACAGGAGAAATTTGTATTCATTCAATTAAATTGTTCTCACTGAACTTGTAGTTTAGTTCACATTCTTGGGTGAAGGGGAAACTTCTGGATTCTTTTTTAACCCTTTGCTCTTCTTGCTTCAGTCCCGCGAACGATTTTGGCCTGATATTCAGGCACCCAACCTGATTACTAAACAGGTTTTCCGTCTTAAGGAAAGCAGGAATATTATTTTTTTTTTCTCTCTCTCTCTCTGTTTGCTCCACTTTTTATTTTGGTTCCCCCTTTCCTGCCCACGTATTTAAAAGGTTTTCCTTCACTGTTACTATTGTCCCCACTGAGGACCGTTACCTTGGCGACAAAACAGGAATGCCACCTGTGCCAATGTCGCCCAAGGCACGCAGCATTAACTCACGCTCTTACTTTTTGTGGACCGCCATCTCCGTCCTGGGTAACCCAACCAAAATCGGCAATCCGAGCGTGAAGGCAGACCTGCTTGTTAGTGTGCTTATCCACCTTGGCCAAGAATTTGCTGCGAATGGCAGCCAAGATAGTTGACAACTGTGCAGGGGGGAGTGGTGAGAATGAAGCTGACAAAAATATCACACATCTATGTTCTGTACCTGCTGCATTTCCTCCAACGTCCACGTCGGACCCAATAAGATCTAGTAACCTGATGTTAGTGTAATTCTCTGACCATACAAACCACACACGTATGTTTTTCTCTCTTAATATTTAAAGACACCCGCTGCTGTGTTTCATTAATAAGGCTAAAAAAAAAAATATTTATCACATGGAATGAATAAAATAAAATTTAAAACGTTTTAAGATATTCTGCATGAATCCAGTATAATAACCAATGTTACTGTGAGATTTATGAGGTGGACCTCTAGGATTTCGGTGCAAGTGAAAGCTATTAATTGGCAGAGTTGTCAGGGCCGTTTGAGTTATGGGTTGTGTATGATGTCAAACGAGAATCTGGAGGAAATGGGATGAACATTGTAAACTTTTTGTAAGGGCGTAACTCCCCTGGACTGTGACAATCCCAATACTTCATGGGAACCAGCTTCACTTTTGTGAATACAAAATTTTAATAACAAAAAAAATTCCCCCATTAGGAGTGCAATGCGAATGGAGCATAATCATATTTATGCAATTATGTGGAATATTTCTGCTTTATCTGTTTTTTTTTCTTAAATGAGGAAAGTCAATATCTTTCATATGCATGGAGTTCAATATTTCTACCATTCAGTACTCTTTAACGGGCATTAAAACGTGTATATTTAAGGGGTTTTATGTTTATATAATATGCAACAAGAAAAGTCAGCCTTATGTGTCATTATCTCTCCTTTCCTGGTGTCTCATGCAATCTGTTTTATTGACGTTTTCTTGTTTGATACGGTAATGCAAAAAAAAAGGGAGATATGGTGCATTCGTAGTCACTGACTCTCCTGTCAGAAGGAATGCCTTTTTTGTTCTGTGTTCTTTTTGTAAGCCGCTTATTGTTTAGTCGGTCGTGAAGATTCACATTACTTTAGAGTTTCAAATAAATTGTGGGGGGGGGGGGGGGGAAGCAACAAAAAAAAAAGTCAGGTAAATCTTTTTTAAAAATGAAAACATTCTTCAGCAATAATGCTTTATACCCGAGGGGCAGCTAACTATACCTGGGTTTTTACACCAATAATGTCGAGAGTTACTTGACGGAAAAGAGTTTTTTGTTGTTGTTCAAATAGTTTTTAGTTGAATCTTGCAGAGTTTTGCATGCAAAGGAGAGAAAAGTGCGGAAAAGGGTTGATTACATCAATAATAGCAGCAAAATATAGTGTTTTTCATATTTTTATGTTAATGTAGTTTTTTTTATTAGTTTTTTTATACCGGTTAGTTCTTTGTGTGTGGCGTGCGTGCGTTGTCATGTTTTTTTTAAAGTAATGTATACATAACACGTAAGCAGTATTTTAATCCTTACAGCACAGTAATACAATAATCTATTATTATATGGTGCAGTCTCCGTTTTGACTCGACTATTCCCATTGGCTATTGTTTGGTCAACCTATGCCAGTTATTTCCGTATGGTAACGAGGGATTTTTTTTTTTTAAATATGAAAATCAATTATAAACTCACGCTTGAATAAAAGCCATGAGCCTTCTACTCAAGGGGACCTGTTGGCTTAAAAACCCAGTAATCATTTTAAACTGCTTCACTACAAACTGGCCAATGTACAAAACAAAGCTTGTAAATATTTGTTTTCATTTTATGCTGTGTATTATAAGTGTATATTGTGCTGACCTTTTTTTTTCTCTCTGTTCAATACATCATAGTTGCCCTGTTAATTCATTGTGTTATTGCCCGATTTACTGCAGCCAGTAATTGCTCAGTAGGAATCCCCTCGAAACGGGTTCCTCCTCTACCCAGCCCCTACCACACACTCACCTCTCCCCCAATCACCCTCAACACTTGCCGTTTTATTGGTGCTTGCAAAGTCTCTCATAATTCTGCCCCCGTCCTAAAAAGCTGTTTTTTCAAGTCAGATTTGTACTCTCCTCGAAATATTTTTTTTTTAAATCATGGATGATTGTTTTTTGATCATGAATGACACTATATTTTGGACTATTTACTGCTTTCTCCTTTTGCGTTAGTCAGCAGGATTTACGGTCGTGTTCCCTATGCATTTCAGCATATTTATATTTGATTTTCTCGTACATAAGCTGCTGCTGAAATAAGCAATTTAATTTCCATTCTTTAGAATATTTTTATGTAATAATAAATGTACGCTTTCTTGTTTATAACTGCCTAAACAAAGATGTCGCTCAGCTTATTTATCCACTGTGCCGTATACTTGTCTGTCTTTTTCCCCTCGCCCCTCCTCACCGTTCCACTCCTTGCCCTTTCCACCAGTAATATTGTAAAATAAAGGACTTGATGAGATATGTATGAAATAGCAATGCAAAACCACAGTTTGCAAAGGACACAGTGACTGAATGTACAGTGTATAGATGGCATTACCATCAATAAAAAAAAAGTTTGCCCAGATTACGATTTTTCATCTTTCTGACGAGGTCCATGTGCTACAGTGACATTTGCCTCCCACGGTGAATGTTTGTTTAGGTCTCTATCAGAAGTGATGACCTTTTTGTTCCAGTTATATTGTGGCTACATGGGTTGCACCGAGGTCTGATCACCCGTCCGATATGCAGGTGACAAACTGAACATGAGAGACAAATATAAAGGAGTGTAAAACGAGAAAGTACTGAGCGGGAAAAGCAAATGGCGCCTGACTTCCAGTTTCTCTTTATCCCTCCCCTTCTTCCCCAACTCCTGGTTCCTCCCGAGGTACGGTTCCATGGGTGCATAGAATGTCTCTGATACCTTGGGAGGGTTGCCATCCTTAATGTGTTCGCAGGCTAATTGATCAAGGGAGGCACCATAGGCAAACCCAACCTAATACTCCCCCAAGTTCCACAAACATCCTCTTAGCAGGGAGCATTCCAGCTGATTAGTCTCCCCCCAGGACTGAGGGCGATTGGAGTGACCTTTTAGTGCCACACTGTCTTGAGTCAGCTCACTCTTGGATGTGAATTGTGCAACGGTGGGCCATCAATGAGTTGGCATAATGCAGGCGGTTTCTTCATCATTGAAAGCATTGAGCAAGGGTCTATTTAGAAACAGTCTAGCACACCCGATCTACACTGATAGCCCCAGTTCCGGGTGAGTGCTGCATTGTCCGAGGTGTTAGCCGAGGCCCTGTCTGCCCTCGGGTGGACATGAAGGATCCCACGGCACTGCTTTTAAGAAGAACAGGGGAGTTCTCCCAGTGCCCTGAGTCAACATTTATTAATCCCTTAACCCGCATCCCAAAAGAACAGTTTATCTGGACATGATGTGGGATATTGGTGTGTTTCCTACACTTCAACCCTGACTACACTTCAAAAAGAATTCACCAGCTGTAAAACATTCACATCTTGAGGTCATGAAAAGTGCTGTGTAAATGCAAGTCTTTATCCTTTTCATATATAATGTGGATTTCACAGGGCTGTGCAAAACGACTTCTATCTTGGTGCATAGTTGTTAACGCTGTTACCATTTAATCTCCACCCACATTCAGTGAAATCACTGCAGGTCACGGAATTGTCAAAACTAATCTAGGGCAGACAGGATAGCGGAAGATTTAGGTTGAATCTTTCTTATCAGCATGAGGGTGAATCTCCCGATGAACGGTAACCTTTCCGAACAATGAACTTACCGTTTATATTTTTCTGCTATTGTTTTATCTCCCCAATGCCCTGTGACCTTTGCCATCGAGGAGCTGACTGGTTCACGCTCTCTGCAATGCCACGCTGTTACACACAGTACGGTACATGTAGTTTGGATCGCAGGAAAGTTACATCAAAATGTTGCTTCAGTTCACCCTTTATTCCCCCCCGCCACCTCCATCCCTTCCGGGGTCATACTCGTTACCTATTCCCATTGGCAGAATCGCGGACTCATAAAAGCATGAGGTGAGGGGACTGTTTTAATAATGTAAACAGAGGGTGGCGCAGCGATTAGCCCTGCTGCTTCACGCTGCCGAGGACCCGGGTTTGATCCCACCCCTGGGTCACTGTCCGTGTGGAGTTTGCACATTCTCCCCGTGTCTGCGTGGGTCTCGCCCCCACAACCCAAAAGGGCAGGTGGGTTGGCCACGTTAAATTGCCCCTTAATTGGGGGAAAAAAATGAATTTGAGTACTTTAAATTGCAGCTTGCATGCAAAGCCCCTTGTAGTCAAATAGCCTCCCACTTCTGTTTAGCACAGGGCTAAATCACTGGCTTTGGAAGCGGGACAGCAGCACGGTTCGATTCCCGCCCCAGCCTCCCCGAACAGGCGCCGGAATGTGGCGACTAGGGGCTTTTCACAGTAACTTCATTTGAAGCCTACTCGTGACAATAAGCGATTTTCATTTTTTCACTTAACGGCTTGGGCCGCGAAGGAAGAATGGACATTTGGGGCAGGTAACAGAACGAGGTCAAATGGTGTGTGTTGAACCAAAGGCTGGGCAAGCAAGAGGCACCACTCTGAGAGAAAAAGCGAGAAAATCCCCAATGAAAACTGGGAATAAACAACCTCAGCATCAACATATATCAACTCAGAGCTGGGCACTAACGGAGGTTCACAGCTGTAGTCTAAACAGGGCTAAAGATTTTGACCCTTCCCCCCCCCCCCCCCCCCCCCCCCCAGGTCACCAGGCACTTTGTCTCAGGCGCTGCGCTCCATTTGATGGTAATGGTAAGCGATGGGAGCTTCAGTTCAATGTTCAGTGACCTGCAAGCTGTTCTGCAGACAGAGGTTCCCCAGAGTGTTGGCTGAGATTGAATATTCACGTGGAAGGACCCACTCCCCCAGCAGCAATGATTGATATGTTTTATATTAATCAGAGGGCTGCTGTTCTATTAATGTGCAAATTACATGCGACTGCTCCGTGTGGATCAGAAAGATGATTGCTCTGTGGGTTCGCGGAGGACATTAAAGTGAGAATATTGCTGACAATTCACGATTGCCTGCAGCACAAGATATCAGCACCTTTAATATTGCTTCATTTTGTTTTAATGTTAGTCAATTTCCATTAAGTGAATAACTTATGCACTGCAAAATGTTGTTTGCTTATGGCACTCAAAGCACCAAAGACATATTAACTTTGTAGCATAATTACTCTGCACAATAGCTAAAGTGTCCGACAACCCCCATAGTTTAATGAGAAAGTGACCACGCAGAGCAGGAAGGAGCCAGTTTGACCCCTGCCCTCTGCTCAATGAGTTGACCTCACTTGGCGAGGCGCATCAACAGAAAGGGAAGACTTGCGTTTCTATGGCACCTTACGCAACCTCGAGGCCTGTACAGCCACTGAAGTGCTTTTTGAAGGGCAGCCTCTGTTTGTAATGCAGCAGCCAATTTACGCACAGCAAGATCCCACAATGGCCAGATAAAAGCAAATTCCTGCAGAAGCTGGAATCTGAAACACGAACAGAAAGCGCCCCACAATCTCAGCAGGTGTGACAGCCTCTGTGAAGAGGGCGCGGAGCGAAGGTCGAGTCTGGACCGTCAATGTGATGATGACCAGATGATCTGTTGTAAGTGATGTTGGTTAAGGGCTGAATTTTGGGCCAGGCCACCTGGTCGTTGCCAAGGCGATCTTTTTCATTCACCTGAGAGGACAGGATGGGCCTCAGTTTAATGCTTCAGCCACACCGACAATGCAGCACTTCCTCAGGACTCACCAGCCTAGATTTAGTGCCACAACATTCTGACCCCCAGGGTGGGGGGGATCGTGCAAATCACAGAATTACAGAGAATGTAAAGTAGCGAAAGAGACCATTCAGCCCAGGGGTTTGTGCCAGTATTTATGCTCCACCCCAGCCTCCTACCTCATCCCACCCCATCATCGCCTTCTGTTCCATTTTCCCAGTTGCGTTTATCTAACTTCTCCTGATTTGCATCGATATCATTCGCCTCAATACTCCATGCAATAGTAAGTTCCGTATTTTCACCACTTTCTAGATAAAGATGTGACCTGAATTCTTTGTTGGATTTATTGATAGAATTCATACCCTGGGGGCAGCACAGTGGCGCAGTGAGTTAGCCCTGCATGCCTCATGGCGCCGAGGTCCCAGGTTCGATCCCGGCTCTGGGTCACTGTCCGTGTGGAGTTTGCACATTCTCCCCGTGTTTGCGTGGGTTTCGCCCCCACAACCCAAAGATGTGCAGGCAGGGTAGGTGGATTGGTCACATTAAATTGCCCCTTAATTGGAAAGAACAAATTGGGTACTCTAAATTTATAAAAAAAACAAAAAAAAAGAATTCATACCCTGCAGAAGGAGGCCATTTGGCCCATCACGTTTGCACTGACCCTCTGAAAGAGCACCCTACATAGGCTCATGGCCCCACTCCAACCCGTAACCCAATAACCCCACCTAACCTTTTGGACACTAAAGGGCAATTTCCCGTGGCCAATCCACCTAACCACATCTTTGGACTGTGGGAGAAAACCCAGGCAGACATGGGGAGAATGTGCAAACTCCACACAGTCACCTGTGGTTGGAATTGAACCCAGGAGCTGTGAGGCAGCAATGCTAGCCACTGTGCCATCCCTGATGGTGATGACGAACATATATTTATGGCCCTAGTTTTGGACTATTTCCCCCACCACCCCTCGCGCAAGTGAAAACATCTTTGCATCTACACTTATCAAACCCTTTGACAATCTTCTTGAATTCTCAGTTATAAAAATATAGGGCGGGATTTTCTGTCCCGCTGCACCTGTTCTCTGGTACGGTGCGCCCCTGCCAGCAACGGGATTCTCCGTCCTGCCAGCCGGCCAATGGGGTTTCCCATTGTGGGAAGCCTCACGCTGTCGGGAAATCCGTGGGAGTGAGTGCGCTGCCAGCAAAGCGGAGGATCTCGCCGACACAGAATCCAACCCATTGGCTAGGGGGAAAAGGCTGTTTGACAGTGCAGAAGGAGGGCATTCGGCCCATCAAGTCTGCACTGACCCTCTGAAAGAGCACCCTACCTAGGCGACAGCCTGTCTCCGTAACTCCGCCTAACCTTTGGACACTTAAGCAGCAATTTAAAATATTCAATCCACCTAACCTGCACGTCTTTGGACTGTGGGGAGAAACCGGAGCATCCGGAGGAAACCCACGCAGACACGTGGAGAACGGGCAGACTCCACAGACAGTCACCCGAGGCTGGAATTGAACCTGGGTCCCTGGTGCTGTGAGACAGCAGTGCTAACCAATGTGCCACTGTGCCGCAGCTATGCCCAAACACAGCTGGCAGCATCACGACTGGTGGGCCAGGGGCTGTTGGAGTCCAACACTTACAGCTGTTTTATACTGAGGGCACAAAAAAAAGCTTCCTTTGATTTGCTCTGCTCCTTGTCGCTTTTCTCTCTGTTCCCCATCTGGGATGGGGACAATGCACAGTTTAACCTTTCACCCAGTGCTTGCAGTCACCTTAATGTGTGGCTGATTAATTCAGAGGCTCCTGTTTAATTAAAGAAGGTCCCAGTTGTTTCTGAGGAAGAGGAGAATAGACTGCTTTACATATGGTAGTTTCCTCAGGGTCTCTCCGAGAAGAGCTTGTGTTATGTTAACTTAACTCATGTCCTTAGCCTCTCCAGGAGAGGCTTCAGGCACTATGTGGGTGTCAGTGATGCAGACGGTTATCCTGGTCGTGGTTAATGAGTTGCTTTATTGTATGTTCCGTGGAAAATGAATGAACTGTCCGTCCTCTCCTTGGTTTATCTCGGTGAGTCTGTCTCTTGTCCTTGAGTCAAATATTCATGGGTTCAAGTGCCCAGCCAGGTGCAGTGCAAAGTGTCAGCAAGACAATCGGGTGGGCTACAGTGTCAGAGGTGCTGACTTTTGGGTGAGGCCAATCTGTCGGTTTAGATCGATGTAAGAGATCCAATTGGAGAGTTGGGAGTTCTCCTTGATGTCCCGGCCAGCACGGAACAAGAAAACAACAACCAATAACCGCTAAATAACCAATAACCAATAACAGCTAAATAACCAATAACCGCTAAATAACCAATAACCAATAACAGCTAAATAACAAATAACCGCTAAATAACCAATAACCAATAACAGCTAAATAACCAATAACAGCTAAATAACCAATAACCGCTAAATAACCAATAATCAATAACAGCTAAATAACCAAAACCAATAACAGCTAAATAATCAATAACCAATCACAGCTAAATAACCAATAACAGCTAAATAACCAATAACCGCTAAATAACCAATAACCAATAACAGCTAAATAACCAATAACCAATCACAGCTAAATAATCAATAACAGCTAAATAACCAATAACCGCTAAATAACCAATAACCAATAACAGCTAAATAACCAATAACCGCTAAATAACCAATAACCAATAACAGCTCAATAACCAATAACAGCTAAATAACCAATAACCAATAACAGCTAAATAACCAATAACAGCTAAATAACCAATAACCAATAACAGCTAAATAACCAATAACAGCTAAATAACCAATAACCAATAACAGCTAAATAACCAATAACCGCTAAATAACCAATAACCAATAACAGCTAAATAACCAATAACAGCTAAATAACCAATAACCAATAACAGCTAAATAACCAATAACAGCGAAATAACCAATAACCGCTAAATAACCAATAACAGCTAAATAACCAATAACCGCTAAATAACCAATAACAGCTAAATAACCAATAACCAATAACAGCTAAATAATCAATAACAGCTAAATAACCAATAACCAATAACAGCTAAATAACCAATAACCAATAACAGCTAAATAACCAATAACCGCTAAATAACCAATAACCAATAACAGCTAAATAACCAATAACCAATCACAGCTAAATAACCAATAACCAATAACAGCTAAATAACCAATAACAGCTCAATAACCAATAACCAATAACCGCTAAATAACCAATAACAGCTAAATAACCAATAACCAATAACAGCTAAATAACCAATAACCAATAACAGCTAAATAACCAATAATCAATAACAGCTAAATAACCAATAATCAATAACAGCTAAATAACCAATAACAGCTAAATAACCAATAACCAATAACAGCTAAATAACCAATAACCGCTAAATAACCAATAACAGCTAAATAACCAATAACCGCTAAATAACCAATAACAGCTAAATAACCAATAACAGCTAAATAACCAATAACCAATAACCGCTAAATAACCAATAACCGCTAAATAACCAATAACCAATAACAGCTAAATAACCAATAACCGCTAAATAACCAATAACCAATAACAGCTAAATAACCAATAACAGCTAAATAACCAATAACCAATAACAGCTAAATAACCAATAACAGCTAAATAACCAATAACCGCTAAATAACCAATAACAGCTAAATAACCAATAACAGCTAAATAACCAATAACCAATAACAGCTAAATAACTAATAACCGCTAAATAACCAATAACCAATAACAGCTAAATAACCAATAACAGCTAAATAACCAATAACAAATAACAGCTAAATAACCAATAACAGCTAAATAACCAATAACAGCTAAATAACCAATAACCAATAACAGCTAAATAACCAATAACAGCTAAATAACCAATAACCAATCACAGCTAAATAACCAATAACCAATAACAGCTCAATAACCAATAACCAATAACAGCTAAATAACCAATAACCAATAACAGCTAAATAACCAATCACAGCTAAATAACCAATAACAGCTAAATAGCCAATCACAGCGAAATAACCAATAACAGCTAAATAACCAATAACCAATAACAGCTAAATAACCAATAACCAATAACAGCTAAATAACCAATAACCGCTAAATAACCAATAACCAATAACCGCTAAATAACCAATAACAGCTAAATAACCAATAACAGCTAAATAACCAATAACCGCTAAATAACCAATAATCAATAACAGCTAAATAACCAAAACCAATAACAGCTAAATAATCAATAACCAATCACAGCTAAATAACCAATAACCAATAACAGCTAAATAACCAATAACCGCTAAATAACCAATAACCAATAACAGCTAAATAACCAATAACCAATCACAGCTAAATAATCAATAACAGCTAAATAACCAATAACCGCTAAATAACCAATAACCAATAACAGCTAAATAACCAATAACCGCTAAATAACCAATAACCAATAACAGCTCAATAACCAATAACAGCTAAATAACCAATAACCAATAACAGCTAAATAACCAATAACAGCTAAATAACCAATAACCAATAACAGCTAAATAACCAATAACAGCTAAATAACCAATAACCAATAACAGCTAAATAACCAATAACCGCTAAATAACCAATAACCAATAACAGCTAAATAACCAATAACAGCTAAATAACCAATAACCAATAACGGTTAAATAACCAAGAACAGCTAAATAACCAATAACCGCTAAATAACCAATAACAGCTAAATAACCAATAACCGCTAAATAACCAATAACCAATAACAGCTAAATAACCAATAACCGCTAAATAACCAATAACCAATAACAGCTAAATAACCAATAACAGCTAAATAACCAATAACCGCTAAATAACCAATAACCAATAACCGCTAAATAACCAATAACCGCTAAATAACCAATAACCAATAACAGCTAAATAACCAATAACCGCTAAATAACCAATAACCAATAACAGCTAAATAACCAATAACAGCTAAATAACCAATAACCGCTAAATAACCAATAACCAATAACAGCTAAATAACCAATAACCGCTAAATAACCAATAACAGCTAAATAACCAATAACCAATAACAGCTAAATAACCAATAACAGCTAAATAACCAATAACCAATAACAGCTAAATAACCAATAACAGCTCAATAACCAATAACCAATAACAGCTAAATAACCAATAACAGCTAAATAACCAATAACCAATAACCGCTAAATAACCAATAACAGCTAAATAACCAATAACCAATAACAGCTAAATAACCAATAACAGCTAAATACCCAATAACCAATAACAGCTAAATAACCAATAACAGCTAAATAACCAATAACCAATAACCGCTAAATAACCAATAACAGCTAAATTACCAATAACCAATAACAGCTAAATAACCAATAACCAATAACAGCTAAATAACCAATAACAGCTAAATAACAGCTAAATAATCAATAACCGCTAAATAACCAATAACCAATAACAGCTAAATAACCAATAACCGCTAAATAACCAATAACCAATAACAGCTAAATAACCAATAACCAATAACAGCTAAATAACCAATAACAGCTAAATAACCAATAACCAATAACAGCTAAATAACCAATAACAGCTAAATAACCAATAACCAATAACAGCTAAATAACTAATAACCGCTAAATAACCAATAACCAATAACAGCTAAATAACCAATAACAGCTAAATAACCAATAACAGCTAAATAACCAATAACCAATAACAGCTAAATAACCAATAACCGCTAAATAACCAATAACCAATAACAGCTAAATAACCAATAACAGCTAAATAACCAATAACCAATCACAGCTAAATAACCAATAACCAATAACAGCTCAATAACCAATAACCAATAACAGCTAAATAACCAATAACCAATAACAGCTAAATAACCAATCACAGCTAAATAACCAATAACAGCTAAATAGCCAATCACAGCGAAATAACCAATAACAGCTAAATAACCAATAACCAATAACAGCTAAATAACCAATAACAGCTAAATAACCAATAACCAATAACAGCTAAATAACCAATAACCAATAACAGCTAAATAACCAATAACCGCTAAATAACCAATAACCAATAACAGCTAAATAACCAATAACAGCTAAATAACCAATAACCGCTAAATAACCAATAATCAATAACAGCTAAATAACCAAAACCAATAACAGCTAAATAATCAATAACCAATCACAGCTAAATAACCAATAACCAATAACAGCTAAATAACCAATAACCGCTAAATAACCAATAACCAATAACAGCTAAATAACCAATAACCAATCACAGCTAAATAATCAATAACAGCTAAATAACCAATAACCGCTAAATAACCAATAACCAATAACAGCTAAATAACCAATAACCGCTAAATAACCAATAACCAATAACAGCTCAATAACCAATAACAGCTAAATAACCAATAACCAATAACAGCTAAATAACCAATAACAGCTAAATAACCAATAACCAATAACAGCTAAATAACCAATAACAGCTAAATAACCAATAACCAATAACAGCTAAATAACCAATAACCGCTAAATAACCAATAACCAATAACAGCTAAATAACCAATAACAGCTAAATAACCAATAACCAATAACAGCTAAATAACCAATAACAGCTAAATAACCAATAACCGCTAAATAACCAATAACAGCTAAATAACCAATAACCGCTAAATAACCAATAACCAATAACAGCTAAATAACCAATAACCAATAACAGCTAAATAACCAATAACAGCTAAATAACCAATAACCGCTAAATAACCAATAACCAATAACCGCTAAATAACCAATAACCGCTAAATAACCAATAACCAATAACAGCTAAATAACCAATAACCGCTAAATAACCAATAACCAATAACAGCTAAATAACCAATAACAGCTAAATAACCAATAACCGCTAAATAACCAATAACCAATAACAGCTAAATAACCAATAACCGCTAAATAACCAATAACAGCTAAATAACCAATAACCAATAACAGCTAAATAACCAATAACAGCTAAATAACCAATAACCAATAACAGCTAAATAACCAATAACAGCTCAATAACCAATAACCAATAACAGCTAAATAACCAATAACAGCTAAATAACCAATAACCAATAACCGCTAAATAACCAATAACAGCTAAATAACCAATAACCAATAACAGCTAAATAACCAATAACAGCTAAATACCCAATAACCAATAACAGCTAAATAACCAATAACAGCTAAATAACCAATAACCAATAACAGCTAAATAACCAATAACAGCTAAATAACCAATAACAGCTAAATAACCAATAACCAATAACCGCTAAATAACCAATAACAGCTAAATAACCAATACAATAACAGCTAAATAACCAATAACCGCTAAATAACCAATAACCAATAACAGTTCAATAAAACCTTGCAAACTTGAAAAAAAACTCGAAAATTGTGAAAATACACAAATATCAGAGAATGTCTGGAAAGAATTGATCGGCTTTCACAATTCCAGCTTGTACCTTTCAGTGCTTTGAGGGTGTGATGAAAGGTACAGGTGATGTCCCTCTTCTTTTATCTGTCTGCCTCTCTCTCTTTCTCAATTCTGGATATTTCCAAAATTTCCTACTTTTGCCACCCAAATAATTCTGTGAGAAGGTGCAGACTCGATGGGCCGAATGGCCTCCTTCTGCACTGTAGGGAGTCTGTGATTCTAACCCAGCTTGTTGCCTGTTTGTGGGATAGTGCTGTGTATCAATCAATTGCTGTCTTAATCTAATCTGAAATCCTCTGAAAGTGCTCCCCATGTCCACACGCCGATATCTCCTGACTGTATCCCGGTATTTGTATTCCGATATCTCCTGACTGTATCCTGGTCTTTGTATTCCAAAAACTCCTGACTGTATCCCGGTATCCCTATTCCGATATCTCCTGACTGTATCCCGGTATTTGTATTCCGATATCTCCTGACTATGTCCCGGTATCCGTATTCCGATATCTCCTGACTATATCCCGGTATCCGTATTCTGATATCTCCTGACGGTATCCCGGTATCCCTATTCCGATATCTCCTGACTGTATCCCGGTATTTGTATTCCGATATCTCCTGACTATGTCCCGGTATCCGTATTCTGATATCTCCTGACGGTATCCCGGTATCCCTATTCCGATATCTCCTGACTGTGTCCTGGTATCCATATTCCGATATCTCCTGACTATATCCCGGTATCCGTATTCCGATATCTCCTGTATGGGGGATTGGTAATCGGCGGGGTGTGGGGATGGGTAATCGGCGGGGTGGGGGGATGGTGGGGTGGGGGATGGGTAATCGGCGTGGTGGGGGGATGGGTAATCGGCGGGGTGGGGGGGATGGTGGGGTGGGGGATGGGTAATCGGCGTGGTGGGGGGATGGGTAATCGGCGGGGTGGGGGGGATGGTGGGGTGGGGGATGGGTAATCGGCGGGGTGGGGGGATGGGTAATCGGCGGGGTGGGGGGATGGCGGGGTGGGGGGATGGGTAATCGGCGGGGTGGGGGGGATGGCGGGGTGGGGGGGATGGGTAATCGGCGGGGTGGGGGGATGGGTAATCGGCGGGGTGGGGGGGATGGTGGGGTGGGGGGATGGGTAATCGGCGGGGTGGGGGGGATGGGTAATCGGCGGGGGGGGATGTACGCGGGGGGGGATGGGTAATCGGCGGGGTGGGGGGATGGCGGGGTGGGGGGGATGGGTAATCGGCGGGGTGGGGGGATGGGTAATCGGCGGGGTGGGGGGGATGGGTAATCGGCGGGGTGGGGGGATGGCGGGGTGGGGGGGATGGGTAATCGGCGGGGTGGGGGGGATGGGTAATCGGCGGGGTGGGGGGGATGGTGGGGTGGGGGGATGGTTAATCGGCAGGGTGGGGGGATGGCGGGGTGGGGGGATGGGTAATCGGCGGGGTGGGGGGGATGGCGGGGTGGGGGGGATGGGTAATCGGCGGGGTGGGGGGATGGGTAATCGGCGGGGTGGGAGGGATGGTGGGGTGGGGGGATGGGTAATCGGCGGGGTGGGGGGGATGGGTAATCGGCGGGGTGGGGGGATGGGTAATCGGCGGGGTGGGGGGATGGCGGGGTGGGGGGGATGGGTAATCGGCGGGGTGGGGGATGGGTAATCGGCGGGGTGGGGGGGATGGGTAATCGGCGGGGTGGGGGGGATGGGTAATCGGCGGGGTGGGGGGATGGCGGGGTGGGGGGGATGGGTAATCGGCGGGGTGGGGGGGATGGGTAATCGGCGGGGTGGGGGGGATGGGTAATCGGCGGGGTGGGGGGATGGGTAATCGGCGGGGTGGGGGGGATGGGTAATCGGCGGGGTGGGGGGATGGCGGGGTGGGGGGGATGGGTAATCGGCGGGGTGGGGGGGGATGGGTAATCGGCGTGGTGGGGGGATGGGTAATCGGCGGGGTGGGGGGGATGGGTAATCGGCGGCGTGGGGGGATGGGTGATCGGCGGCGTGGGGGGATGGGTAATCGGCGGGGTGGGGGGGATGGGTAATCGGCGGGGTGGGGGGGATGGGTAATCGGCGGGGTGGGGGGATGCCGGGGTGGGGGGATGGCTAATTGGCGGGGTGGGGGGGGGGTGGGTAATGGTGGGAGATGGACAATGGGTGGGGTGGAGGTTGGGTAATGAGCCGGGTGGGAGATGGGCAATGAGGAAGATGGGGGTGGCCAATGAGGAGGATGGGGGTGGCCAATGAGGAGCATGGGGGTGGGCAATGAGGGTGAGGGATGGCCAATGAGGAGGGGGGGTGATTAATGAGAGGGGCGGGGGTGTGCAATGAGGAGGGTGGGGGTGGGCAATGAGGAGGGTGGGGGATGGGCAATGAGGGTGGGGGTGGGCAATGAGGAGGGTGGGGTATGCAATGAGGAGGGTGGGGGATGGGCAATGAGGGTGGGGGTGGGCAATGAGGAGGGTGGGGTGTGCAATGAGGAGGGTGGGGGTGGGCAATGAGGAGGGTGGGGGTGGGCAATGAGGAGGGTGGGGGATGGGCAATGAGGGTGGGGGTGGGCAATGAGGAGGGTGGGGGATGGGCAATGAGGGTGGGGGTGGGCAATGAGGAGGGTGGGGTGTGCAATGAGGAGGGTGGGGGTGGGCAATGAGGAGGGTGGGGGTGGGCAATGAGGAGGGTGGGGTGTGCAATGAGGAGGGTGGGGGTTGGGCAATCAATGTTACCGGGGGAGGGTGTGTGTGGAGATGCTTCTTATTCTCCTTCAGGATTGAGGAATGGGAGGGGGGGGTGGGGGCAGGATTTGGTGTCACCCAGGGGGTTTTCAGTATCTCCTTTGTTGGGTGTTTGATCACATTCAGAGGACACCCTCCTTCTCCCATTTCCTGCTTTGTGTTGACCCGTTTCTGAATCTTGGCGATTGGAACACAGGGCGATTATTAACTGTGGGATGGAGCTGACTTCAATAACACTGTTGCCAGATTTTTGGTCTGTTTGCCAAAGACTGGCAGTACGCTGCCCACCCAGAGTTGGCCTTTTTGCCTCTTAACTAATAGTTAGGAGTTTGCATTTTGTTCCAGCTGTCACTCTCCTGCCATTGGCTGACACTATGATGCAATTATAGATTTGGGGTTTTTAAAAGCAATGTATAATATTTCAACAAGATTTCACAATGATTGCATTGTGTTGCCGATTTAATTTTGTCTTTGCTGCCAATGTTCCTCTATTGTTTCACCATTATCTTCTTGCTGGGAGTCGCTCCCAGGGCAAACTGATCACTCCACATGAGCTTCTGAGACATCATTACTTGCACACACAAGCACAGACACACACACTCACAATCACACACACACGCACACACTCACACATGGACAAACACACATGCTCACATACACACATGGACACCCAAACACATTTAGACACACGTATGGACATACACACACAAATTCATGCACACACACAAACGCAACACACACACACAAATGCACACACACACACACACACACTCACAAACGAACGCACACAAGCCCACACACTCACAAATGCACACACAAGGGCAGCATGGTGGCGCAGTGGTTAACATTGCTACCTACAGCGCCGAAGACCCAGGTTCAATCCCAGCCCTGGGTCACTGTCCGTGAGGAGTTTGCACATTCTCCCCGTGTCTGCGTGGGTCTCGCCCCAACAACTCAAAGATGTGCAGGTTAGGTGGATTGGCCACACTAAATTGCCCCTTCATTGGGAAAAATAAATAATTGGGTACACTAAATTTATTTTAAAAAACAAATGCACACACTGACACAAATGTACACTCACAAACATGCACACACACGCACACAAACACACACACACTCACAATTGCACACACACTCACAAATGCACGCACGCAAACACGCATACTCAGAACACATGCAAATACACACTCACACAAACATGCACACAAACACAAATGTACACACACACATGAAATGAAAATCGCTTATTGTCACAAGTGGGCTTCAAATGAAGTTACTGTGAAAAGCCCCTAGTCGCCACATTCCGGTGCCTGTTTGGGGAGGCTGGTACAGGAATTGAATTGTGCTGCTGGCCTGCCTTGGTCTGCTTTCAAAGCCAGCGATTTAGCCCCGTGTGCTAAACCAGCCCCTATACTCACAAACGCGCATGCACACACACACACACACTCACAAACACACACACAAACACATGCACATGCACACACACACACACACACACACAAACACATGCACACACACAAGCACACACACACAAACACAAACTCACACACACACAAATGCACACACTAACAAACGCATGCATACATAAACACACAAACGCACACACTCACAAATGCACACGAACACCATGGGCGAGATTCTCCGCACTCCCGACGGTGCGGAGAATAGCGTGGCTCGTAAAATTTTACGGCCACGCTGTTCCGACGCCCTCCCGCTATTCTCCCCCCCCCCGACGCCCAACTCCCGACACGAATCGCTGCCGCCGTTTTTTTACGGCCAGCAGCGATTCACAGCTGATAGATGGGCCGAGTTCCCAGCCCTTTACGGCTGTTTTTACGAACGGCAAACACACCTGGTCTGGCCGTTCGTAAAAACGGCCGTAAACACTCGCATTTTATAACCATGGCACCGATTGGCATGGCAGTACCACGGCCGTGCCAAGGGTGCCATGGGCCCGCGATCGGTGGGCACCGATCGCGGGCAGCGGGCCCGATGCCCGCGCACTATTTGTCCTTCCGCCGCCCCGCAGTATCCATTCGCGGGGCGGCTGAGGGGCATCCCGGACCGCGCATGCGCGGGTTTCGTGCAAATACGCGATGACGTCATCCGCGCATGCGCGGGTTGGAGTCTTCCAATCCGCGCATGCGCGGCTGACGTCATATGACGCGTCAGCCGGCGCTAACTCGGGCAAGCGGGCTTAACGAAATTCGTTAAGCCCGTGATGCCGGAGCTTGCGGCGTCGGGCTGCTAGCCCCGACCGGGGACCAGAATCGGTTCCCGGTCGGGAAGGGGGGAGCTGGCGTCAAACCCGCCCGGATTTGACGCCAGCCTTACGATTTCTCCCCATATGGGAGAATCTCGCCCAAACACTCTCACTCACAATCTGACGCACACACATACTCATAAATACATGTATACACACACAAACAGGCAGACTCACACAAATGCACACACTCACACACACACACACACACACACACAAACACATGCACACACATAAACACATGTACACACATACACACAAGCACTCACAAACACACACACAAGCACACACACAAACGTGCACACTCACACAAATGCACACACTCACACTCTCTCAAATGCATGCACACACAAATGCACACACTCACAAATGCACACAGACAAACACACACACTCATAATCAGATGCACACACACAAACGCACACACCCACAAATGCATGCATACATACACAAACACACACACAGAAACACACACTGACTCACACACAAACGCACACACACACAAACGCACACACTCACAAATGCACGCACACACACAAAGGCACACAGTCACAAACACACAAACACAAACAAATGCATACTCATACAAACACACACAAAGGCACGCGCACACTCAAAAAAGGCACACACAGATGCACACTCTCACAAATGTACACACTCATACAAATGCACAGACACACACATGGACACACAAACACACTCAGGCACTCAGATATGGACACATGGACACACAAACGCACACACTAACACAAATGTGCACAAACACATACAAACGCACACACTCGCACAAAGACACCCACATATACAAATACATGTACACACACAAAAGTGCTCAGATTCACACACAAACATGCACACTCACACAAACACTCACAGAAAGGCAGTTTTTCTGGCATAAAAGGCCACAGTTTTCACGCCGGCGTGGGAACATAGTCCCTGAAATGGAGAATCCAGTACTCCAAGCACTCAAACTCACATAAACACACTTACATACACAAATGCACACACATAAAGGCACACATTCACACAAACGCACACACACAAATGCACGCTCGCAAACAAACACAAACGCACACACATACAGAAACACACAGGTGGCACGGTGGCGCAGTGGTTAGCACTGCTGCCTCACGCGCTGAGAACCCAGCTTCGATCCCGGCCCCGGTTCACTGTCCGTGTGGAGTTTGCACATTCTCCCCATGTTTGTTAGAGTCTCACCTCCATAACCCAATGATGTGCAGCGTATGTGAATTGGCCACGCTAAATTGCCCCTTAAATGGAAACAAAAAAGAATTGGGTATTCTAAAAACAAATTTAAAACTACAGAAACACACGCACAAGCACACAAACACTCACACACACACACACACACACACACAAATGCACACACACACACAAATGCACACACACAAGTACACACAAAGATACACACACACACAAATGCACACACACTCACAAATGCACACACACTCACAAATGCACACACACACACAAATGCACACACACAAATGCACACGCACTCACAAATGCACACACACACAAATACACACATTCACACAAATGAACACACACACACAAAGGCACACACTCACACAAATGCATGCACACACATAAATGCACACACACACGTACAAAAGTACACACTCAAACAAACACACATAAATGCATGTAGAAAAACGTAAACTCACAAACGCGCACACTCACATGTAAATGCACATGCCCACAACACACATGTACAGATGTACACACTCACAGAAACACAGACTCACACAAATGCCTGTACACTAACGCACACACACAAATGCACAAACACAAAAGCACGCACGCGCACGCAAACTCCGAGGACCCAGGTTCAATCCTAGCCCGGGTCACTATCTGTGTGGAGTTTGCACATTCTCCCTGTGTTTGCATGGGTCTCACCCCCACACCCCAAAGATGTGCAGTCTAGGTGAATTGGCCACGTTAAATTGCCCCTTAATTGGAAAATAAGAATTGGGTACTCTAAATTTAAAAACACACACATAAACGCACATACTCACATGCACACGCACACACAAATGCACACACTCACACAGTTACACACACGCACACAAATGCACACACATGTACAAATGTACACACTCACACAAATGCACAGGCACATGCACACACAAGGACACACAAACACACTCAGGTACTCAGATATGTACACGTGTACACACAAACAAACACACACTCAGATACTCACACATGGATACACAGGCGCACCACAGATACGCAAGCACACACGCAGACACAGAAACGCACACTCAGATAATTATACACGGACATTTACGGGCAGCACGGTATCATTGTGGTTAGCACAATTGCTTCACAGCTCCAGTGTCCCAGGTTCGATTCCTGGCTTGGGTCACTGTCTGTGCGGAGTCTGCACGTTCTCCCCGTGTGTTCGTGGGTTTCCTCCGGATGCTCCGGTTTCCTCCCACAGTCCAAAGATGTGCAGGTCAGGTGGATTGGCCATGATAAATTGCCCTTAGTGTCCAAAATTGTCCTTAGTGTTGGATGGGGTTACTGGGTTATGGGGATAGGGTGGAGGTGTTGACCTTGGGTAGGGTGCTCTTTCCAAGAGCCGGTGCAGACTCGATGGGCTGAATGGCCTCCTTCTGCACTGTAAATTCTATGATGATGACTGGACGCACAGGCCTACGGCGCTGAGGACCCGGGTTCAATCCCGGCCCCGGGTCACTGTCCGTGTGGAGTTTGCACATTCTCTCCCCCCCCCCCCCCCCCCCCTCCCCGTCTGCGTGTGTCTCACCCCCACAACCCAAAGATGTGCAGGGTAGGTGAATTGGCCACGCTGAATTGCTACTTAATTGGAAATATTAACAGAAAAGAGAAGTCAGAGTCACTTTTACACAGGGTGTAGTTTAGATTGAGTGAGGCTGACATATCTGAGTCGTCACTCCTCACATTTCATACAGGGAATATGTGCTCCTTAATCACTTGCTGAGTCTGCACACCATGTTTTTTAATTATTCCAACGGTCTGACTCTGCTAAAACAATCTAGTTATCAGGATGGTGGATCTGAAGCTGCGGAGTTTGGGGGCAGTTTAGAAATTGGTCCCACTCTGCACGCAGTTGAATAATTCTGACCTCATACATGTGAAATATGATTTGGAGCTCCGTGTTTAGGGGCCACCAGGTGTGTTATGGATTGTCTGGGTCCCTATTGGGAACAAACGCTGTGTATTGGATAACACCCAGTCTTCTGCGGGGACTGGTATTCTAATTGCCATCAGCTCGGGCTGCTCTCTGCCCCAGAGATTAGGAACTGACAGGATCCTGGGAGGGTGGAGGTGACGCTCCCACTTAGGTTCAGGGGTCAAACACAATGGCTTGGAGCTCTAGGTTGCCGTGGAAACCACAGTCGGCCATGAGCCCAGCCAAACAAAGCTATCAAAGTTTGGTCTCCAATTTAAAACAAATCTCTCCCCTCATATTTTTTAAAATTAAATTGCTTGTTTTTTTCCTCCACTCTGCCTCTCCCGAGTCCCCTACGTGCTTCTGTCCCATTGCTGCCCATCTCTTACTCGCGTTCTCCATTCCCGCTCTCTCCCCCCTCTCCTCAAACCCTCCCCACAACCTTCTTCTCCGTTCTTCTCATTTTTACCTGTTCATCCGATTTAAAAACTCTGTGCATGTGTCCACATGCGTGTGCATGTTTAATGGTAAGAAGTCTTACAACACCAGGTTAAAGTCCAATATGTTTGTTTCAAACACTAGCTTTCGGAACACTCTAACCTGGTGTTGTAAGACTTCTTACTCTGCTCACCACAGTCCAACGCCGGCATCTCCACATCATGTTTTATGGGTGCACGCGGGTGCGCGTGTCCATCTGCATGTGTATGTACCCGCTTGTGTGCGGGAATTTTGTCCCCATCATGTTTGTGCGTACGTATAGGTTTTTCTCTGTGTGGGTGCGTGCGTGTGTGTCTGTGTGGGTGCACGGGTGTGCACATGTCTGGGTGTCTGTACATGTGCATACACAAGCATGTCCATGTGTATATGTGCGTGTTTCTGTATGCCTGTGCGAGCGTGTCCGTGTGTGTGTGTGTGTGTGTGTGGATTTGGGTCAGGCTGTGACAGAATATATTAAAAAGAGGACCAGAGGCCAAGCCTTTCCTGCTTTTAATCTCTTGTTGCTCTTGGGATTAATTACAACGAGAGATGTAAAGAACAGCTGTTGTCCTCGGCAACTGAGACTGGTAAAAGCGTGAAGATTCCTGAGTGTTTGATGACAGACTGGGAACGAGCAATCTCTCTTTATATTGACTATGGGCAGCCAAAGACTCTCCCCCTACTGCAGTCAGAAACTCAAATGTTCAAGTTTGAAGTGGATAGGTTTTTGTTGACAAGGGTGATGAGGGGTATGGATTTTAGGTACAGAACAGCCATGGTCAAACTGAATGGGGTTGGAGGGGCTGAATGGCCTCCTCCAGTCCCTTTTTCAATAATCCTGTATGGGAGTGAGACAACTGGGATATTCTGACCCACGTCAACCCCCCCTAATCACTGTGAAATCTTTCATTATTGTGGTGATATGCATGTTTACTTTAAACTATATTTTAGTTTATTACAGGCTCATTCTGTTCACGGTGTACGCCGTAGTCTGGTTGATCTCCTGAGAGAACCGGCGATTGTTTTCCATCTTTATTTTGTATTGGTGCTTGTTCCGCATTCAGTGCTGCGGGTGTTCGCTGGCTCTGCTGGGCGGTCTGCATCCTCCTCAAATGTTTTAGGCTTGCATACCAGCTTTTCTGCTGCACTCAACACAAAAGGACATTGCACTTTTAAAATAAAATTTAAATTTCGAGTACCCAATTCATTTTTTTTCCAATTAAGGGGCAATTTAGTGTGTTCAATCCAACTACCCTGCACAGCGCCGGCCCTAGGGTTGCTGGCGCCCCGGGCAAGCTGAACTTCGGCGCCCTTGGGGGGGGGCAGGGCTGAGAGGGGGGGGCGGGGCCGAGAGGGGGGGGCGAGAGGGGGGGGCCGAGGGGGGGGGGGGCGGGGCTGGGCCGAGGGGGGGGGGCCGAGAGGGGGGGGGGCCGAGAGGGGGGGGCCGAGAGGGGGGGGGCCGAGAGGGGGGGGGCGAGAGGGGGGGGGGCCGAGAGGGGGGGCGGGGCCGAGAGGGGGGGCGGGGCCGAGAGGGGGGGCGGACCCGGGGGGGGACCCGCGGGGGGGAGCAGACCGAGCGGGGGGGGGGGCGGGGGGGCGGACCCGAGGCGGGGGGGGCGGACCCGAGGCGGGGGGGGGGGAGCGGACCGAGGGGAGCGGACCGAGGGGGGGGCGGACAGAGGGGGGGGCGCCCTGGGGGAGTGCGGCCACCCTGGGGGAGTGCGGCCACCGCGCATGCGCTGGTTGGCACCGGCCCAACTGCGCATGCGCGGGACCCGAGTCTCTGGCGCCCCCTAGCACATGGCGCCCCGGGCGACTGCCCGAGTTGCCGGTGCCTTGAGCTGGCCCTGACCCTGCACATCTTTGGGTTGTGGGGGCGAAACCCACGCAAACACGGGGAGAACGTGCAAACTCCACACAGACAGTGACCCAGAGCCAGGATCGAACCTGGGACCTCGGCGCCGTGAGGCTGCAGTGCTAACCGCTGCGCTACCGTGCTGCCCTGACGTTGTACTTTTAACAGCGCTTTTTGGTTCCTTCGCAAGAATGAACCTTCCTCAGTCACAACCAAAAACCAATGTGGACCTGCCTGTTGCAATATCTTTGCGAGCCTTGACCATCCATTGCCATTTGCATCGTCCGGGCTGACTGTATAACCGGGATGCAGGGGGTGGAGCTTCCTTGTGGCTCTGTCCTAGAACCCTTTCTGCCTTTTCTTTTCAAGGAACAGTTTCTGCTTCAATCCTGGAGCCGCAGGGTGAGTTGCAATGGAAGACATTGTCATTCGTAGCTGTCTATTCATCAGCAGTTATGCTATGATAGCTCATTGACAAGCGGTGCCGAATGATTGTTTAGAAGCACCAGTTAGATGTCTTCCTGGCTGTCAATGGCCTTTTCTAGCAGCTGTTTTACAACGTGGACACCCTTTCCTGCCTTCCTGTCTGACTGGGGATACAGAGGACTTAGCGTGATGTGCCTAAAATCATAGTGATGGGCAAATTCAGCCCACTCAATATTTGACAGGGACCATTGTCACACATGGTAACATCACAGGACACAATGTGATCCACGCATGGAGAATCCAGCCCATTGTGTCCTGTGATGTTACCATGTGTGACAATGGTCCCTGTCAAATATGGAGTGGTCTGAATTTGCCCATCACACTGAAATCAGGGCCGGCGCCGGTCCGGTGATTCTCCGGGACCCGAGAATCGGCGTGATCGCGGAGTACGGCGCGCGGCTGGGGGGGGGGCCATTGACAGAAGCCAGCCCAGTGATCCTCCGCTCCCGACCGGCCGAGTTCCCGAAGGCCCGGAACTAACCTGCCATTTGCCGGTCGGGATGCTGGATGGCGGCTGCGGACTCAGTCCGCGGCTGCCCTGGTGGGGGGCGGGGGGGATCGGACACCCGGGGGAGGGGGGGCTTATAGGCGGCCGGGGTTTGCAATCCGCGCGGTCAGATCCTCGGGCTCGGGGAGGGGGGGGGGCTCTAATGTTTGTGTCTGCCTCTGCGGTCCGAGTCCGCCATTGCGCTCGGCACGCCGCCGTGCACATGCGCGGACTCAAAACCGGAGATGCGGGGGCCCGTACCCACGGCTAAAGCTGCGTTATTAACTCCAGGTCCCTGCTAGCCCCCTGCAGTGCTGTGAATTAGCTGTACTTGTTCCCAGGAATCTCCAGAATATAAATCCAGTGTTTTTACGCCGGGGTGGGGACATAGTCCCATTTTGGGAGAATCCCGCCCAACAATTATTAGACATAGACTCACGGAAGGCTGGAATGCCGACAGTGCAGAGACTTTTATGAAGTCACGGAGAGTGCACAGCGAGTTGTATCCAAGGAACGTGGGTTTATTTACGAGGCTATAATAGACAGATCCCGGTTATTCCCAACCAGGCCCAACGGCCGGTGCCGAACTGGCCGACCTATTATACAAAATGGATAGACCTTACCCCGTCCCTTTAACGAGGGAGCTCGTACTCCGCAAGGGACACAGGGAAGACAATCACCCCCACCCATCAGTCACAAGTAGTGGGTTATGACTGAGGCCTTTCAGCCCATCGAGTCTGCGCCATTCCTCCGAAAGAGCACCCAGACCTAGGCCCCCTCCCTCGCCCTAACCCGGGACCCCATCTAACCTTTGGCAATTTTTATCATGTCCGATCCACCTAACCTGCACATCTTTGGACATGTTGTCAGGATTTACATATATAGCGTTGACAGCCAGCTCTCCATCTCCAGTACTCTCTTTCTGTTTGTCCAACATGTAGTTTTTAGGGGAGCAAAGTTTACTCCAGTTACAAATTGGACAGACTGACCCCCTTACATAACCCCTATTCTTGCCTTTGATTGCCCCACCCCTCAGTCGGCCCGCTTTCTCAGGCTGAGCCAGACTGTTTGTGTCAATCGATCCCACATCCTTCCCATCACAAAGACCATCTATTTCCAGGAGTAAATATGACATTATTTTGAAGATGAACAATGTATTCCTCCCTAATCGTCCTTGCCGATATTTAACTCCTAACCAGCATCACTAAAACAGATTATCTAGTCATTATCACACTGCTGTCTGTGGAATCTTGCTGTGCACAAATTGCCTGATGCGCTTCCAGAGTGACGATACTTCAAAAAGTACATCATTGACTCTAAAGAGCCTGGAGCTGCCCAGAGATTATGGAAGTATAATATAAATGCAAGCTCCTTCTTTAGAAATACGCGGCAGCAGTAAGTGATCCATAACAGACATTGCATTATATGTAAAGGTTAGTATTGATCTGAAATGTCACGGTGCCGGGGTCCCAGGTTCGAGCCCGGCTCTGGGTCACTGTCCGTGTGGAGTTTGCACATTCTCCCCGTGCTTGCGTGGGTTTCGCCCACACAACCCAACCTAAATTTAGAGTACCCAATTAATTTTTCCAATTAAGGGCCGATTTAGCATGGCCAATGCACCTACCCTGCACATGTCTTGGGTTGTGGGGGTGAGACCCACGCAGACACGGAGAGAAGGATATTGTAGCTTTTGAAGTGATACTCAGTTTGCTGAAACGGCTGGTTCATGAGCAGGACACGACCAACAGCGGGGGTTCAATCCTCGTACCGGCTGAGGTTATTCATGAAGGTTCTCTTTTTTTTTTTTAAATTTAGAGTACCCAATTAATTTTTTCCAATTAAGGGGCAATTTAGCGTGTTCAATCCACCTAGCCTGCACATTTTTGGGTTGTGGGGGTGAAACCCACGCAAACACGGGGAGAATGTGCAAACTCCACATGGACAGTGACCCAGAGCCGGGATCGAACCTGGGACCTCAGCGCCGTGAGACTGCAGTGCTAACCCACTGAGCCACCGTGCTGCCCAGACCCCGCTTTCTCAACCTTGCCCCTCATCTGAGGTGTGGCGACCCTCAGGTTAAACCACCGCCAGTCAGCTCTCCCCCACCTCAAAGGGGAAATCAGCCTATGGTGATCTGGGGCTGTGGCGAGTTTACTTTTACCGGAGAGAGCAGCCAGAACGATTGAGGGGATGGAGGGATTGGATTACTGGGTGGGCGTGGGAGGAACAGTCCATTTTGGACCAATGGGGGTTTCCAAAGCTCTTCACCACTGGGAGTTTTGCTCTCCTCCTGTCTGGTCCTGCAGTAGGCCCACTGATAGAGATTAATTACAACTTAATCGTATACGTGACAACCAGTTGATTAATCTTAGCCTTCTTTTATTCCAAAATTCCTATGATTACATAGGATTTGTGCTCAGGGTCGTCTCCAATAGACAAGCAAATGGGCTAACCCAGGAAATTCTGGTGGATTCAGTATCGCATGGAACTATTCTGGACTCAACATGCAAATCCAGTGCAAATCCGATGCATATCTGGTGCAAATCCGGTCCAAATCCGGTGCAAATCCAGTACCAAACCATTGCAAATCCAGTGCAAACTAAGTGTAACAACATTTCAGGCTCTTATTGTCCAGGATTGGTCACACCAGTACCTATTGTAAATAGCGAAAACATGTATGTTCCGGGCAGATGAAAGGAAAGGAATGTGTAGCGGGTTTGGTGGCTGGGCAGCATTTAATCGGGCAGGAGGGCTGTGGGTGGGGACGTAAGGGCCTCATCCCTCTGCCATTGGCGATCAACCATCATGGGCAGGGTCTCACTGTGCAGGAAGCCCAAAGAGCAAACCCTTCTTGAATGCAGATGGCTGCCTCCCACAGGACAATGTTCTGCTGACGAGGTACACCTGGGCTCTGTGAGGGAGGACAAATGGCTACCGAGGGAGGACCAATGGCTACCGAGGGAGGACCAATGGCTACCAACATCAGGTTGATGAAACCCTGGCAACTGAAGCCCTGCAACTCAATCTCCCAACAACAGAACCTTAGCAACTGAACTCAGCAAAGGTCAGCAATCTTTGGGGCAGCACGGTGGCGCAGTGGTTAGCACTGCTGCCTCACGGCGCTGAGGACCTGAGTTCAATCCCGGCTCTGGGTCACTGTCCGTGTGGAGGTTTGCACATTCTCCCCGTGTCTGCGTGGGTTTCACCCCCACAACCCAAAGATGTGCAGGTTAGGTGGATTGGCCAGGCTAAATTGCTCCTTAATTGGAAAAAAATAATTGGATACTCTAAATTTATTTTTTTAAATGCCAGCAATCTTCAGGAGAAAGGAAAAATATTCGCCAATATTAACACAGCAAGCAAGTAACCGAGCCCCATGTGTTGTTGAGTGTCTGCAACTTCTCTCTGTGTGAGCTGACCTCTGAATCAACTTTAAAAAAAGACTATCGCTTTCCGCTTCTGCTCAGGAAATCCTCCCAAAGTAAAAAGGGAACTAGATGTCCCTTTCTATAAAGTTAGACTTCACAAAATGACTTTTTTAAAAAACTGTTAGCCTGATGGTAGGGTAGTGCTGGACTGAGGGTTGCCAACTCTGATTGGACATATCCCTGGAGGCTTCATCGCATGAGCTGACCTCGCACCACCAGCCTCCCCGCTGGCTGTCCCTTTCGCCATTGGTCACTTCGCAAGTCCATCCTGGCGCTTTCCCCTTGGCCAATCGAAAAGCTGCACCTCTGTTCTCACTTGACCTACATTGCTTCCTGGTCAATACCATCTCGATTTAAAATTTTCATCCTTGGGTTCAAATCCCTCTGTGGCCTCACCCCTCCTGATCTCTGGAAGCTCCTCCAGCCCCACGTCTCTCCGAGATCTCTGCACTCGTCCAAGTCTGGACCCTTGTGCATCCTCAATTTGAACCACTCCACCATGGGCAGCCGTGCCTCCAGTTTCCTAAGCCTTAAACTCTGAAATACCTTTCCCAACATCTCTCCATTCTCTCTAACTCATTCCTTTAACCAGGTTTTTAGTCATCTGACCTAATGTCTCCTGATGCGTCATATTGTGATGTGAAGCATTGGGGGATGTTTGGTTATGTTAAAGGCGCTCTCCAAATAGAAATTATTATTGTTGTTGATCCTTGGCAATGAATCAAACCACCTTTTCTTCCCCCATCTCCAATATTTCTGTAACTAGTAAATAAAACTGTCCAAGTCCTTTGTTTTTTTTTGGAGGGGTGTAATTTGTTTCCCCCCCCCCCCCCCCCCACCATGGTTCTTTTCCTTTGTTCACTGTAGCTGCACAGGGGCTGGTTTAGCTCACTCAGCTAAATCGCTGGCTTACCAAGCAGGCCAGCAGCACGGTTCGATTCCCGTACCAGCCTCCCCGGACAGGCGCCGGAATGTGGCGACTAGGGGCTTTTCACAGTAACTTCATTGAAGCCTACTCGTGACAATAAGCGATTTTCAGTTTTTTCAGCTGTCTTGAAGATTTAACATTTCATTTCTGGAGACTTCTGGGGAAATCCTGGCGAGGTTGCCAACCCGTCCCCAGGCTGGTCACCTGTGAACCGTGTCGCTCACTCAGATGTGTGTTGTCACAGGAAGCAGATCACCGGGCAGATTGCCCCAGCGGCCCAGGACTGTCAGAATGACTTCAGCCAACTGCAGCCTACTCCGAGAGGCACGTTAGAGAGGAGACAGACAGGATATGTGGGCACCGTAGTCCGTGATCCACAGGGGACGACGCCTGTGGGCACCAGCTGAGATGACATTTTCCAAGCCCCCTTTATTGAATTCTCCTTTCGGGAAGTGAGATTTTCCGACTGTCCTGTGAGGGTTTGTCAATCCCTTTGGCTCGCGGCCCTTAAACGTGTGAGAAACCGCCTACTCACAGAGGAAGTGAAACTGTCATGTTTCACTTGAATGTTCTTCATTTGTAGCATTTGCTCTTCACGGGGTTTCTCACTGGGGTTTTCTCGCTTGTCAGTATCAGAAGAGCAAATATCTCCCCAGAGAGGCTGCGTGTAGCCCCTCACCACAACCTGCTGCTCCCACAGGAACGTACCCGCGCTCTTCTGCTCAGTTGGGTGATTTGCTCGACACTGTTACACTCCCCTGGTGATCCAGTGAGTTGTGGGTGTGTGGTGGGGGAGGGGTGGGGGTGGCACTGAGCAATGTAGATGATCCGACACTCACCTTCACACTGAGTGAGTCTGAAGGGAAAAAGTAGGCTTGCATTTAGATAGCGCCTTTCACAGCTTCAGCACATCCCAAAACACTTTTATGACCAGTTCCGTCATTTTTGGAGTGTAGTCGCTGTTATAATGTTGGAATTCAACATCCAACTCCCCACAAACTGCAATGTGATGACAAACAGCTAATCTCTTTTAGTGATTGATGGAACCATCAATTCACCAGACACGTGTTTCCGATATGAATCTAGGCTTTAATCGACTTACTGCAGAGCCAGCCTGTTACCCGTTGATGAACTCTCAGTGAACTGCAGGCTGATTCTGGACAAGGGTATTTATACAGCAGCGCTAGGGGGAGGAGTCATGGGCAGAGCCAAGGGTGGAGCCCTGTACAAGCTCCTGAGCATTCCCAGAGCTACTCCCCCTAGTGGTCGATAACGCTACTGCGCTTACAAAGACATAGTGTGAATTATCATGTTACATTCACCACAGTGATCTTTGTTGAGGAATAAATACTTGCCAGGACACAGGGGTGGGCTTCCCTGCTGTTCTTCAATGCGACCTTTTAGGGGGACTCCTGAGAGGGAAGATCGTGACTTGATTTTCAAAAAATAAATTTAAAGTGCCCCGGGGTGGGGGTCGAACCTGGGACTGTGACTTGATTTTGCGTCTCATCCAAAAAAGGCACCCCTGACAGGGCAGCTCTCCCACAGTACTGCACTGGAGTGTCCGCCTCCATATTTCACATTCAAGTCACAGAAGTGGAAATTCAATCCATGACTCATAGTTGAGAGTGTTACCACGGAGCCACTCATTAGGGCTGTTAGATACGGCCTCAGTGCCCTGCGCTAAGGAGTGGGAAACAGCCAGCACTGCGCCATGTCTACGTGGGATTCAGCCTGGTGCTAAGGGACACTAATAATAATCACTTATTGTCACAAGTAGGCTTCAAATGAAGTTACCGTGAAAAGCCCCTAGTTACCACATTCCGGCGCCTGTTCGGGAAGGCCGGTATGGGAATTGAACCCGCGCTGCTGGCCTTGTTCTGCATTACAAGCCAGCTGTTTAGCCCACTGTGCTAAACCAGCCCCAGTAAGGGGCAATTTTATCATGGCCAATCCACCTAACCAACACATCTTTGGACTGTGGGAGGAAACCGGAGCACCCGGAGGAAACCCACGCACACACGGGGAGAACGTGCAAACTCCACACAGTAACTTGAGGTCGGGATTGTACCCGGGTCCCCGTTGCTGTGGCGCAGCAGTGCTAACCACTGTGCTACCGTGTCACCCCTGGCGTTGCACAACTGCAAATGCAACTTGTATTGATGGGGGGGGGGGGGGGGGGGGGCGGGGGGCATGTCCTATTCAGGGAGGATGGTCGGGGTGCGAACAGGCGATATGAGGGCAAGAATATAAGTCGAGCTATTCTGAGTTCAGATTAGGTCACGTTGATAGGAAGTGGAGAGAGAAAACGTGTGCAGTACTGTGCGTCAAACTGAGCTCGATGGGCATGGAAGTGTTTGAAGTTAACACTGGGAGGTCGAATTGGAAAAGAAAACCCGCATTACTGAGCAATAAATGCTTCAATCAGCACAAGTAAATTGAGCCAAATGAAAACTAACTTTTATTAAAGTGCACAACAGAAGAAAATTTTGAATTATCTAACGCCTGTCACAACCGCAGGACATCTTGAAGCATTTTTAAACTACTGAAATACTTTGAGGTGCAGTCACTGCTGTAATGTAGGGGCCGTGACAGCTAATTTTACATAGAAAGATCCCACAAACAGCAATATGATAATGACAGAATAGTCTGTTTTTGGGACGTTGATTGAGTTTTGAATAAATCCGCTTCCCTTGTTCAAAATAGTGCCACGGGATATTTTATCTCAAATTAAGTAGGTAGATGGGGGTCTTGGTTTAACGTCTCAACCAAGAGACCAGAGCTCCAGCAGCGGAGTTTTCCCTCGGGACTGCACTGGAGACTCCGACCTGATGTTCATGCTCGGGTCCTGGATTGGAACTTGTTCCGTGGTCACTCAGAGATGGGAGTGGCACTGAGTGAGCTCCAGCTGATAATGATCCGGTAACCCTCAACAAACATCAATAAAACAGGTCACGTAGCCTGGTCTTCCGCCAACTGTCATCTTCCTCAGTGTCACGATTGGTCTCCAATGTTGTGCTTTGCTATTTTCCTCGAGTCACTGTTGCTAATTGCGACTTCTGGCCTCGATACTGTCCCTCTCCCGCATCCCCATAGTTCACATGAGAACATCGACAGAGAGAATCGGTGGGCAGTGCAACCATTTTAAAAAAAAATTTAAAGTACCCAGTTATTTTTTTCCCAATTAAGGGGCAGTTTAGCGTGGTCAATCCACCTAACCCGCACAACTTTGGGTTGTGGGGGTGAAACCCACGCAGACACGGGGAGAATGTGCAAACTCCACACGGACAGTGACCCGGGGCCGGGTTTGAACCTGGGTCCTCAGCGCCTTGAGGCAGCAGTGCTAACCACTACGCCCTGACAGTTGCATCACAACCAATACGCTGTGTTCATGCAATGTGCATATGCTTCTAGCTGGAGTGCATGTGAGGCTCTGCATAATCCCACTTGAAGGCCGCGGGTCCAAACTTGCATCCTACTGCTTCGTGGCTCCACTCCATCCTAGATCTGCAACTGCCTCCAGTTCTATCCCCGGCGCTTTGACCCTCGGGTGTATTGTCCACACGCATTAGTCCCCTGGATGGTGTAAACAAGAGCAGCTTGTTAACGGAATTGGACGGAATAAACACCCAGAGATTGTTTCTCTAATGGAACAAATGGGGCGGCAAGATTAAAATTCAAGCCAAGTCATTCAAGAGGTAAATTGAGAAAGGTTTCTTCAAACAAAGGGTGTGTGATTCTGGAACTTTCTTCCGCACAAAGTTGTGGATCAGCCGTGGGGGTCACGACAGAGCTGAATCGATCTTTGTTGGGTTAAACTATGAAAGGGAGTGGAGTTAAAGCAGGGAATGGAGCTGAGTGTGAATCAGTTGTGACCTAATGGAGTGATGGAACAGGCCCAACGGGCTAAATGGCCTCCTCCTGTTCCGAGTGTCCCTATTCATAGAATTTCCAGTGCAGAAGGAGGCCATTCGGCCCATCGAGTCTGCACCGGCTCTTGGAAAGAGCACCCTACCCAAGGTCAACACCTCCACCCTATCCCATAACCCAGTAACCCCACCCAACGCTAAGGGCAATTTTGGACACTAAGGGCAATTTATCATGGCCAATCCACCTAACCTGCACATCTTTGGACCGTGGGAGGAAACCGGAGCACCCGGAGGAAACCCACGCAGACACGGGGAGGACGTGCAGACTCCGCACAGACAGTGACCCAAGCCGGAATCGAACCTGGGACCCTGGAGCTGTGAAGCAATTGCGCTATCCACAATGCTACCGTGCTGCACCCTGGATCAGACAAGTTAAGTACAGGGTATCCCTTGAATGAGAACCTACATCAGGAGTAAGAGTTCCCAATGTCCTGGCGGCACGACATCACCAATAAGAGATGAACTTTCCCACTCACCTCATTCCCCTTGCTGTGTGCACATTGGCCACCTGGCCCCTGAGTTGGGAATCTCCCCCGGTGTGGGTACCTGCTGACCTGCTGAATTAACTCACAGAGGCACTGGCAGAGGCAGGATCATGCTACTCATTCTGTCTATGAGTTTCCAACCCTTCAGGATATGAAGATTATTCTCCAGGACACTGTGGGGAGGGAGGCATTAAAAAAAATACATTTCATCCAACACTTTTCGTTCATTAGGTCGTGCTGGAGGGAAGAATCATCCAATCAGGTGCTGAGGAGACTTACTAATTGGCCATGGGGAAATGGGCAGAGCGAGGGTGGGCATGGTGGGTGATCAATGGGGAAATGGGCAGAGCGAGGATGGTCATGGTGGGTGATCAATGGGGAAATGGGCAGTATGAGGATGGCCATGGTGGGTGATCAAACAGGGCAGCACGGTGGCCTAATGGTTAGCACAACCGCCTCATGGCGCTGAGGTCCCAGGTTCGATCCCGGCTCTGGGTACTGTCCGTGTGGAGTTTGCACATTCTCCCCGTGTCTGCGTGGGTTTCGCCCCCACAACCCAAAAATGTGCAGAGTAGGTGGATTGGCCACGCTAAATTGCCCCTTAATTGGAAAAAATAATTGGGTAATCTAAATTTATAAAAAAAAACACACAAAAAAAAATAAAAAATAAAAAAAAATGGTGGGTGATCAAAGGGGAAATGGGCAGAGCAAGGATGGTCATGGTGGGTGATCAATGGGGAAATGGGCAGAGCGAGGGTGGCCATGGTGGGTGATCAATGTGAGGGGAGGGGCTGCGTGAGGATGGTCATGGTGGGTGATCAATGTGAGGGGAGGGGCAGTGTGAGGGTGGTCATGGTGGATGATCAATGTGAGGGGAGGGGCAGTGTGAGGACGGTCATGGTGGGTGATCAATGTGAGAGGAGGGGCAGTGTGAGGGTGGTCCTGGTGGGTGATCAATGTGAGAGGAGGGGCTGTGTGAGGGTGGCCATGGTGGGTGATCAATGTGAGGGGAGGGGCAGTGTGAGGGTGGTCCTGGTGGGTGATCAATGTGAGAGGAGGGGCTGTGTGAGGATGGTCCTGGTGGGTGATCAATGTGAGAGGAGGGGCAGTGTGAGGATGGCCATGGTGGGTGATCAATGTGAGAGGAGGGGCAGTGTGAGGGTGGTCTTGGTGGGTGATCAATGGGGAAATGGGCAGTATGAGGATGGCCATGGTGGGTGATCAATGTGAGAGGAGGGGCAGTGTGAGGATGGCCATGGTGGGTGATCAATGTGAGAGGAGGGGCAGTGTGAGGATGGCCATGGTGGGTGATCAATGTGAGAGGAGGGGCAGTGTGAGGATGGTCATGGTGGGTGATCAATGTGAGAGGAGGGGCAGTGTGAGGGTGGTCCTGGTGGGTGATCAATGTGAGAGGAGGGGCAGTGTGAGGGTGGTCATGGTGGGTGATCAGTGTGGGGGGTGTGGGGGGGGGGGGGGGGGGGGGGGAGAGTTGGAGGTGGGCAGTCCTGTGATAAAACTTCGAGGAACATGTCCAAGGATTGGCAACCGGTCATGATAACCCAAGCATTTACTACCTCTTTCCAATCAGGAATCTGGCTTTCCTGAATGGCATGCAGAAAAATACATTTATTTTTTTTAAAAAAGCAAATGTTGAAGCCACTTCATTTTGTAGTTTGGGAAATTCTCCAATATTGCTGAAGGGGAAATATAGACTCAGGGAAGGAATGCAGTCGATGTAGAGACACAGCACACAGATTGATGCTGTGATGAGAGGTTTCTGGGTCTGAGTGACCCATTTAGACCAAACAGCTTCAGTCAGGTTTATAAATGAGGGCGAGCATGTTTCTATTTAATTAACTGGAGTAAATGGGGTGTGGGACTTCGTGAGTGATGTTCGCCTTACTGTGGGAGAGTGGAGATCAGTTTATATAGAAAACTCTAACTGAAGTAAAACCGTTTGAAGAAACGGAACTGGATGGAAATTCTCCCTATTGATTGGAACGTATTTTTTTTACTCAATTACGATGTAACCAGCAAAAACTCAGCTATTTGACAAGTCAGTCTTGCTGACAGCCTTAAGATTTAAATGATGGCGCAGATTGCTTTCTGGTGGGAGAGTCAGAATCACTCCTGAGGCTTTGGGCCTACACCTGAGGCTTTGGGCCTACAGCTGAGGCTTTGGGCCTACACCTGAGGCTTTGGGCCTACAGCTGAGGCTTTGACCCTACAGCCTGTCAGCAGTTGCCCTGGTAGCAGGTGGGCTGACTGAGATTTATCCAATAATAATTGTAACGTTGAGGGCAGCACGGTGGCGCACTGGGCAGCATTGCAGCCTCACGGCGCTGAGGTCCCAGGTTCGATCCCGGCTCTGGGTCGCTGTCCATGTGGAGTTTGCACATTCTCCCCGTGTCTGCGTGGGTTTCACCCCCACAACCCAAAGATGTGCAGGGTAGATGGATTGGCCACGTTAAATTGCCCCTTAATTGGAAAAATAATTTGGGTACTCTAAATTTATAAAAATACATAAATAAATAATTGTAACATTATTCTTTTCTGCTTCTTTTGTTCATTCCCAAGTTTGGCCCTGGTAATATTCATTTTGAACTTGGGGCTCAAAAATCTCCATTCTGGTGATAGAGATCGAACAAGATCGCTGCTGAAATAAACGTAGAAAATTCTGGAAACACTCCAGCGGGTCAGGCAGTCTCTGTGGAGAGAAAAACGAACAGAACAAGCATTTGAGGTCGATGTCTTTTCTTCAGAACTGTTCTGCTGTCTGGTGACCCTGAGCAACGGGCAGGTGAATCGAGACCAAGGTGATGCTGACCTGTGACGCTTCCATTCTATTTTTCTGTTCTTTAGCTGGATGTGGCATTTGTAACCCATGCCTAAATTCCCATTGAACTGAGTGGCTTGCTGGACCATTTCAGAGTTATCCATGTAGGCCAGACCAGGTAAGGATGGCAGATTTCCTTCCCTAAAAGGATGGGTTTTATTACAACGATCACTGATAGTTGTCACAGTCACCATTACTCAGGCTAGCTTTCTATTTATTTTTATTTATTAATTGAATTTAAATTGAATTTAAATTCCACCAGCTGTCGTGGTGGGATTTGAACCCATGTCCTCCAGCGCATTAGTTTAGGCCTCAGGAATTCTAGTGTCTAATATGTAAGGGCTGGTTTAGCTCACTGAGCTAAATCGCTGGCTTTTAAAGCAGACCAAGCAGGCCAGCAGCACGGTTTGATTCCTGTACCAGCCTCCCTGGACAGGTGCCGGAATGTGGCGACTAGGGGCTTTTCACAGTAACTTCATTGAAGCCTACTCGTGACAATAAGCGATTTTCTATTTCTATTTCTGACATTAGGAATTCTAATGTCAGATGACCACTATCCCACTGTCTTCCCCCTCCCCCTTGTTAAGGATGACAGATGAAGAAGATGCCGAGATAATGAGTAAAAAGGCCCCCATAGTCCCGAATGACCATAGGCCGCTTGCCCTTTTGAGGGGGAGAGATGACCGGTGGTGATTTAACTTCAGGATCACCACACCTCAGGCGAGTGGGGCAAGTTTGAGAAGGCAGGGTTTTTATGAAAAACCTCAGCCGGTACGGGAATTGAACCTGCACTGCTCTGGCCTTACTCTGCACTATGAGCCACTTGTCCAGCCAACTGAGCTACATCAGCCCCCTTACTTTTCCTAAAAACATATCTGGTTCACTAATGCTGCTTTAGAGATGGAAACTGCCATCTTGAATAAAGTGAAGCTCCTCGTCTTGGCACCGACCCATCTCTGAGCATCGTGGCCTTCTGGGTCGGCTGACCTCAGTGTGGCTTGTGCTTAGAATAACTTTCCATACGAGCGAGAAATCCTCCGGGGGAAAAACAAATGACAAATATTTGTTCTGTGTCTAACCCAAGCTGTGGAAAATTACACAGCATTTCCAGGAAGGGAGCTCGCCGGTAACTTTGTTCTACCCCAAGCGGCCCAATGGCCAACAAGCCCAGGACACGTGTCAGTGAAGAACCAACTTGCTGCTGCTTCACTGTCTGTCTGTGGGATTGCCGTTTCCCAGATTTCGTCCTTTGCTTTGGTCTCCAGAGTTAAGGCACCAAACTCCTGTTCGACAGACACTGGGAGGAATGGCTCGTGTGGACACTCTCCACGTGTTGGCCTTTGTCTGGAGACCCCACCTCACAAGCAGTACCCAACAGGGCAAAGTTGGTGGCCATTTTTGTAAACCCGGTCTCCGGAGATATCTTGTGCCCAGTGAAGCTGAGGCCAATTGCACAGTCCTGCCAGCTAGTGCCCAAAAAGCCTGGACTCTGGCCAATATTTATTCTCCAAACAGGAATGGCGGCACGGTGGCGCAGTGGTTAGCACTGCCACCTCACGGCGTCGAGGACCCGGGTTCGATCCCGGCCCTGGGTCACTGTCTGTGTGGAGTTTGCATATTCTCCCCGTGTTTGCGTGGGTTTCACCCCCACAACCCAAAGATGTGTAGGCTAGGTGGATTGGCCATGCTAAATTGCCCCTTAATTGGAAAAAAGAATTGGGTGCTCTAAATTTATTTAAATAAAAGAATGGGGAATAAAATCCATGAGCTTTTATCAGTTATCACAGTGTGTTTGTGTGGGATCTGGCTGTGCAAATTGGCTGCAGGGTTAACTACAGAACAACAGCAATTACACCTCAAAAGTACATCACCAGCTGGACACAAGGCAAAGGGACTGGAGCGATTGCTGGGCAGTGGGTTTGGAGAGTCAGATAACTAGTGCCCACCTTTAAAAACGGTGCTGAGGGGTGGGGATCGCATGATGTGAGCACGGGAGCGGCTGCGTTTTGGCGAGCTCTGACTCTGCTCATCTCTCAATCTTTATTTTGTCCACGTCAATTATGTCTTTTCTTGGTCTGCGTGGTGAGTGCAATGTACCAAACGTTATTTGTCAATGTTTCAGCTTTACTGAGTCAAGACAAGAGGCTGTAAGTGTCTTTATGGAGGCAGTGGACGCGGATGAGGAGGTTTTGTGATGGAGAGAGCGTTGTCTTGTGGAAGACCGCCTACGCACGGTTGGGGTCCTGTTGCATGGCCGATCGTCCATCCTGAGCTGTTTGGAGGGGCACAAGGCAGTGCCGGTGCCGAGCCTGGTGTCTCCAGTGAGATGGTGGAGAGGTTCCCGGCCGACTTTGAGAACTGGCGGCCACATTTCGGGAATCTCGATCTGGGGGGAGGGCAGCTCAACTTCGATGGGGGTACGTTTAATCCGGTCTTCGAAACCTGGGGTGGGCTTTCCAACCTCTGGTTCTGTGTGGTCCTCTTCCTGGTGTTGTCCGAGAGGAGGTGGCTGGGCCAGCTGGGCTGTCCCCCACTACGGGAGCCTAGGTTGTTGACCGCCTGGGTCCGGTCGAGTCGGCAGGCTGGAGGTAATGAAGCTCGTGCTCCGATTGTTGAAATCCTTGGAAGATCCTGAAGAATGCTTTCCATTTAGATCCTACTTGCCCCTGGATGTCCATTTTCTTTGTGCGCCAGTGGAGTGGTTTTTATCCTGATCACTACCTCTGGCCCGGCACTCCCAGTTTGGGGGGGGCGCTCTGAAAGCCCTCCTATCCTGGTGTGGGTTTCCCCCCTCTTTGTGGCTGGGACAAAGGTATATTCCTCTTGGGCCTTGGTCACACAACCTCTGTTGCCCTTTTGGGGGGTGGTATTGGTGCTGGTGACCTGCTTTGTCCTGAGACCTGGGCTGGGAGGCGGGGTTGTAGGGGCATCGATTCTCACTTCTTCTTCTCTTTTTAAAAAACCGTAGATTACCCAATTATTATTTTTTTCCAATTAAGGGGCAATTTAGCATGGCCAAACCACCTACCCTGCACATTTTTTTGGGTTGTGGGGGGGGGGGGGGGGGGAGGGGGGGGGGGGAGACCCGTACAGGCATTGGGAAGATGTGGAAACTCCATACGGACAGTGACCTGGGACTGGGATCGAACCCGGGTCCTCAGCGGCGTGAGGCAGCAGTGCTAAGCACCGCGCCACTGTGCCGCTCTTGACTCTGACCTCTCTGACCCACCAGTGTGTTTGGTGCCACTCTCCAGAACACTAATTGCTATTGTATTGCACTCTTTGAAAGGTCATCTTTTGTGGTTTTTCGAAGGGAGATTGACAATCATGGTGAGGAACATAATTTGTGTCATGATTGTGAATGTGCATTTTTCCACATGCATTTGTGTCTGTGTATATCCCCGTGTCTATGAGTGTGTGTGTGTGTGTCTTAGTGTGTTTGTGTGTCAATATGTATGAATATGCCTATGTGTGTGTTTGTGTGCGTGTGTACTTGTGTGTCTGTATGCCCATTGTGAGTATCTGAGTGTGTGTATGTGTTGCGTGTGCGCCTGTGTGTCCGCGTATGAGTATCTGAGTGTGCGGTTGTGTGTCTGCGTGTGTGCTTGTGTATCCGTGTGAGGGCCCTTGTGTCCATGTATGAGTATCTGAATGTGCTGCCGGTACACATGTGGCCTGACGTGTCGCCTCCTTGCCACCTCCTCCTCGGCCTGTTGGGAGGCCGGCTGTACATCCTCTCCGGCTGGATCCCATTCCTCCGGGGCAGGCTCCGCTTCTGCAGGGCCCTCCCTGAGCAGCTCCAGCTCATACAGCCGCATGGCGGCCTCCAGGCCTGTGACGGCCAGGCAGCTGCAGACCACTCCTGGTTGAATTCCGTTGTCTGCAGGGGTTGGAAGGCAGACATGTTAACATGGCGGTTACCTCCATGCCCAACCAGGTCCACCTAGGCTGCCCGGTGGCCCCGGCCTGCATTGCAGCCCTTCCCCCAAATGTTTCCCCCCCCCATCCTCTCCATGCGTCTCCCTGGACCCAGTGGTGCCTGGCATCTTGGCCACTCTAACTCTGGCACCTGTCCCTGCCGGCAGGGGTGCCACTGGCTGCTGCTGCCTATGCCACCAGTATGCTCTGCGGCCCCTGTCCTTCGCCCTCCTGTGGTGTGTACTATGGGTATCCTCCTTGGATGGGTCCCGTGATGCCCCACAGTCAGGGTGGCACCCGGTTGCCTTGCAATTGCAGCCTGGGGGGGACACCCCGCCCCATCCCCTGGTCATCTCCCGCTACTCCTCCACCACCCTGGCTGGCGCCCCTCCCAGCCAGCGACAGGATCGGCAGTCCACGGTTGCACCTTTGGGAACATGTCCTACCTCCTCTCTCACCCTCAGCAGCCGTGGTGCCTGTGTCCCTATTTTAAATACCACAAGCGAACCGTCAGTAAATTCTCCTGGTGGAGATGGAGCATCGCGTGAGGCCCTGGGAATGCCAGGTCAGCCCTGTTAATGATAAGCCAATGGCCTTCGCTGTACAATTTGCCATGCCCACAGCAGCACGTGGCGTAGAGCGCATTCACTTCGGGACACTGGAGCATGGCATTCCGTTGGACGCCCGGTGCCGACCTCAATCTTCGGCTCACGCAAGATTCTCTGCCCAATCTCGGTGCGCGATTCCGGCGGCGTCCCGATGGAGAATCCGGCCGTGTTTCCTTTTCCATTTAATCGCACCCATTGAGTTGGAGGAAGTTGGACCTGGCGATCTGGGCAGGGAGCGGGGATCTGATCCGCAACGGAACCCCCTGTTTGGTGGGTTAAAGGAGTTAATTTTGGATGTGTAATCCTTACTGCAGACAGCAGCACTCTGGAATCTTCCTCATTCTATGGGACATTATGGAAATGAAATGAAAATCGCTTATTGTCACGAGTAGGCTTCAATGAAGTTACTGTGAAAAGCCCCTAGTCGCCACATTCCGGCGCCTGTCCGGGGAGGCTGGTACGGGAATCAAACCTGCTGCTGGCCTGCCTTGGTCTGCTTTAAAAGCCAGCGATTTAGCCCAGTGAGCTAAACCAGCGGCTCTCCTTTCATTAGTGATCTGATATTGAATAGCAGGAGCAGCCTCTGGACTTGTCTGGTTTGGTTTTGCTTGGAAATCAATGGATCAGCGTCTCGGCGCGGTATGGTGTTTAGAATAATCTACCCCTTCAGGGACTCCTCGCTGACAGCTACGTTTAACTGAGGGGTAATGGAGTGGAGAAAGATAGAAACTGTGTCAGTCAGCAGAGAGACACTGGCAGTGTGAAACCCTGAGCTGTAACAAGCTTGGCGACTCTTCCATCTCTGCCGGGACTACAGTGTGGAGTAAAGGGAGACAGCACATGCCAGGCGGCGGGGTTGGGGGAGGAGGGTGGGGGGGAGGGGGGGGGCGCGGTGAGAATAAAAAATATGACAGAGAAAGAAACCGAGAGAAAAAAACTGCTCCAGGGCGAGACAGAGGAGGGAGAACGGGACTGGATGGAGAGAAAGAAAGTGTCAGAAAGAGTATGAATGAGAATGTGGGGTAGTGAGAGAGTTGACAATGTTGAGTCGCCGAGACGGTTGGATGTGGGTGTGCAGAGAGAGAGAGAGAGAGAGGCAGATCATGCAGGAACCATCGCGAAGGAGGGGGGGGGTGTGTGTGGCAGAGACAGAGAGCGAGGGAGCAAAGACAGAGAGAGAGAGAGATCAGGGAGTAGAGACGCAAACTATAATGGAGGAGAAATAGCCAAGGGAAAGATTTCTGACTTTTCAAAAAAGAATTAAAATTATTTATTAAAGGATTGAATGTAATTTTGACCTTGTAATTGCAGGATGATTTAAAACCTGGTTAACATAGTGCAGTGCTTTCAGCTGTAATTTGAATCTGTGTTAATTTTACGAGTGGACTATCACTGTGAGGTGTAATAGCTTTTCAGTTGGATAATTTAAGATGGAATTTTTTTTAATGCTGATTGATATGTGGATTATTTTAATACTAGCGAACTGGAAGTCGAATAGCTTCAGCCTCAACTCTTTAATTAACTTCTACAAGGCCCAGGCAGAGGCTGAAAGCACCTGAAGAAATAGGTGAGGTTATTGATCACATTGGATATTGATCAATATGTGAGGATATTGATCACATTGGACATTGATCAATAGGTGAGGATATTGATCATATTGGATATTGATCAATAGGTGAGGATAGGTGAGGTAGGGGCCTCACGGTAGCATGGTGGTTAGCATCAATGCTTCACAGCTCCAGGGTCCCAGGTTCGATTCCCGGCTGGGTCACTGTCTGTGTGGAGTCAGCACGTCCTCCCCGTGCGTGCGTGGGTTTCCTCCGGGTGCTCCGGTTTCCTCCCACAGTCCAAAGATGTGCGGGTTAGGTGGATTGGCCATGCTAAATTGCCCGTAGTGTAAGGTTAATGGGGGGATTGTTGGGTTACGGGTATACGGGTCACGTGGGTTTAAGTAGAGTGATCATTGCTCGGCACAACATCGAGGGCCGAAGGGCCTGTTCTGTTCTGTGCTGTACTGTTCTATGTTCTATATTGATCACATTGGATATTGATCAATAGGTGAGGATATTGATCACATTGGATATTGATCAATAGGTGAGACTATGATCACAACTGATATTGATCAATAGGTGAGGATATTGGTCACATTGGATATTGATCAATAGTTGAGGATATTGATCACATTGGATATTGATCAATAGGTGAAGATATTGATCACATTGGATATTGATCAATATGTGAGGATATTGATCACATTGGATATTGATCAATAGGTGAGGGTATTGATCACATTGGATATTGATCAATAGGTAAGAATATTGATCACATTGGATATTGATCAATAGTTGAGGATATTGATCATATTGGATATTGATCAATAGGTGAAGATATTAATCACATTGGATATTGATCAATAGGTGAGGATATTGATCATGTTGGATATTGATCAATAGGTGAGAATATTCGCCGAGGTGCTAGGTTCGCTCACGGCCCCGGGTCACTGTCCGTGTGGAGTTTGCACATTCTCCCCATATTTGCGTGGGATTCGCCCCCACAACCCAAAGACGTGCAGGGTAGGTGGACTGGCCACGCTAAATTGCCCCTTAATTGGAAAAAAATGAGTTGGGCACTCTAACTTTAAAAAAAATAGGTGAGGATATTGATCACATTGGATATTGATCAATAAGTGAGGATATTGATCACTTTGGATATTAATCAATTGTTGAGGACATTGGTCATATTGGATGCTGATCAATAGGTGAGGGTATTGATCACATTGGATATTGATCAATAGGTGAGGATATTGATTACATTATATATTGATTAATAGGTGGGGATATTGATCACATTGGATATTGATCAATACATGGGGATATTGATCACATTGGATATTGATCAATAGGTGAGACTATGATCACAACTGATATTGATCAATAGGTGAGGATATTGGTCACATTGGATATTGATCACTAGGTGAGAATATTGATTACATTGGATATTGATCAATGGTTGAAGATATTGATCACATTGGATATTGATCAATAGGTGAGAATATCGATCACATTGTATATTGATCAATAGTTGAGGATATGGATCACATTGGATATTGATCAATAGGTGAAGATATTGATCACATTGGATATTGATCAATATGTGAGGATATTGATCACATTGGATATTAATCAATAGGTGAGGGTATTGATCACATTGGATATTGATCAATAGGTAAGAATATTGATCACATTGGATACTGATCAATAGTTGAGGATATTGATCATATTGGATATTGATCAATAGGTGAAGATATTAATCACATTGGATATTGATCAATAGGTGAGGATATTGATCACATTGGATATTGATCACTAGGTGAGGATATTGACTATATTGGACATTGATTAATAGGTATGCATGTGTGAGTGTGCGCATGTGTGTGCGCATGTGAGTGGGCACATGTGAATGTGCGCATGTATGTGAATCTGTGTATGTGAATGTAAAATGAAATGAAAAATTGAAAATCGCTTATTGTCACAACTAGGCTTCAAATTAAGTTACTGTGAAAAGCCCCTAGTCGCCACATTCCGGCGCCTGTTCAGGGAGGCTGGTATTGTGTGCATGGTGCATGTATGTGTGTGTCAATGTGTGAATGTGCTTGTGTGTGTGCATGTGACAGAATATTTGTCTACATGCCTGTGAGCATATGTGTACATGTGTGTGTTTACATGTGCATGTGTGTGTGAACATCTGTGTGTGTTTAAAAATAAATAAATTTAGTGTATACAATTATTGTTTTCCAATTAAGGGGCAATTTAGCATGGCCAATCCACCTAACCTGCACATCTTTGGGTTGTGGGGGTGAAACCCACGCAGACAGGGGGAGAATGTGCAAACTCCACACAGACAGTGACCTGGGGCATGGATCGAACCCGGGGCCTCAGCGTTGTGAGGCAGCAGTGCTAACCACTGCACCACCGTGTGTGTTTTTAAAAAAAACTAATTTTTGTGGGATTCGCTGGTTAGGCCACCGTTTATTGCCCATCCCTAATTGCACTTGAGAAGGTGGTGGTGAGCTGTCTTCTTGAACCGCTTCATGTCCATGAGGTGTAGGCACCTATTAGGGAGGGAGAAGATTTTTTTTTCTTTCCCAATTAAGGGGCAATTTAGCATGGTCAATCCACCTATCTGCACATATTTTTGGGATTGTGGGGGTGAGGCCCATGCAGACATGGGGAGAATGTGCAAACTCCACATGGACAGTGACCCGGGGCTGGGATCGTACCTGGGTCCTCAGCACAGTGAGGCAGCAGTGCTAACCACTGCACCGTGCTGCTCTGCGAGTATCTTCAATGTGGAGACGGGACTTCATCTCCACAAGAACCATGAGGTGGTCACTCCTACCGATACTGTCATGGACAGATGCACCTGCAGCAGGCAGGTTGGTGAGGATGAGGTCTAGTGGGCGGGATTCTCCCAACGGAAGACTAAGTGCCGACGCTGGAGTGAAAACCGGAATGTTTCACTCCGGTGTTGGAAGCCGCTCCTCGCCTCCTATTCTCCCACCCCCGGGGGGCTAGAAGCGGCGCCACGTCAATTACGCGCGCCAGGCCTTGGCGCCGCATAAAAGCAGCACTGCGTAAATTACGCGGTCAGTGCCATGTAAATGATGTCACTCGCGCTTGCGCAGGTTGGCCGGCGCCAACCCGTCCATGCCGTCCTCCCCGCGGGCGCCCCGCAAGTAATGTCAGAGTGACCTTGCGGGGTGGCAGAGGAAAGGAGTGCATCTCTTCAGAGAGGCCGACCCGCCGATTGGTGGGCACTGATCGCGGGCCAGACCCCTTTTGAGCGCCACCCCCCTGGTGCTCGGTGTGGTCGGCGCCGGCATGAACATGTCGTGTTGGGCAGGCCGCTCGGCCCATCCGGGCCGGAGAATCGCCGCTCGCCCGCTACAAACGACGAGCGGCGATTCTCCCAGCGGCCAGCCGTAAATCTCGGCGCACTGGTTTGTGGGGGGGTGGGAGAATCGCGTGCGGGTGCCGGGGTGGCGTGGCGGGACTCGCCCGGCGCCCCCGCGATTCTCCCACCCGGCGTGGGGGGGGGGGGGAGAGAGAGAGAGAGAGAGAGAGAGAGAGAGAGAGAATTGCGGCCAGTATGTTTTTCCCTCTTGCTGGTTCCCTCACCACCTGCCCAGTCTGGCAGTTATGTCCTTTAGGACTCAACCAGTTCGGTCACTAGTGGCGCTACCGAGCCACTCATGGTGATGGGACATTGAAGTCCCCCACCCAGAGTACATTCTGTGCCCATGCCACTCTGTTCAACATGGAGGAGTACTGGTTCATCAGCTGAGGGTGGACGGTACGTGGTAATCAGCAGGAGGTTTCCTCGCCCACGTTTGACCTGAAGCCATGAGACTTCATGGGGTCTGGAGTCAATGTTGAGGGGAACTCCCTCCTGACTGTATACCACTGTGCCGCCACCTCTGCTGGGTATGTCCTGCCAGTGGGACAGGATATACCCATGGATGGTGATGGTGGGACATTCTCCGGTATGATTCAGCAAGAAAGACTACGTCAGCCTTGACCGAGTCTGTGCCCAGATCGAGGCCGGGCGGTCTGTCCAGTTTGTTACTTTTTTATTGACGTTGTAGCGAATTGATACAACTGAGTGATTTTCTAGACCATTTAAGAGTCAACCACATTGCTGTGGATCTGTAGTCACATGTAGGCCAGACCAGGTGAGGACTGCAGATTTCCTTCTCCAAAAGTACATTCTTGAACCATCTGGGTTTTTGTGGCACTCGACAATAGTTTCATGGTCATCATTAGACTTTAATTCCAGGAAATCCAATATATTATTGGATTAAATTTCCACCGTCTTCCGTGGGGGGATTCAAACCTGGGTCCCCAGAGCATTACCTGGGCCTCTGGGTCACCAGCCCAGTAACAATATCACTGCCAACTCACTGTATCTCAGTGAGTATGTGTGGGTGTGAGTTTGTGTATGTTTGTGTGAGTGTGTCTGCACGCGAGGGATGTAGGTGTCTGCATGTGTGTGTGTGTGTGTGAGAGTGTGTGTATGCGTGTGTGAGTGAATGTGTCTGTGTGTGTGTACGAGAATGCGTTTTTGTGTGAATTTGTGCCTGCGTGGATATGAGTGTGTGTATGTTTGTGTGAGTGTACGTCTACAAGTGAGGGGTGTGGGTGTGAGTGTGTCTGTATGTGTGTGTGTTTTGTGTGTGAGTGTATGTGAGTGTCTGTGTGTGTGTGTATGTGTATCTGAGGGTGTGTGTATGTGTGTGCATGTATGTATGTGTGTGTGTATGTGAGGGTGTGTGTAGGTGTGTGTGTGTGCATGTAAGGGTGTGTGTGTGTGTGTGTGTGTGTAGGTGTGTGTGTGTATGTGAGGGTGTGTGTGTGTCTGTGTGTGTGTGTGTGAGAGTGTGTATGTGAGGGTGAGTGTGTGAGGGTGAGTGTGTGTCTGTGTGTGTGAGTGTGTATGTGAGGGTGAGTGTGTGTGTGTGTATGTGAGGGTGTGTGTGTCTGCGTGTGTTGTGTTTTGTGTGTATGTGAGGGTGTGTGTGTCTGCGTGTGTGAGTGTGTATGTGAGGGTGTGTATGTGTCTGTGTGTGTGTGTGAGAGGGTGTATGTGAGGGTGAGTGTGTGTGTGTGTATGTGAGGGTGTGTGTGTGTCTGCGTGTGCGTGTGTGTTTTGTGCGTGTGTATGTGAGGGTGTGTATGTGTCTGTGTGTGTGTGTGTGAGAGTGTGTATGTGAGGGTGAGTGTGTGTGTGTGTGTATGTGAGGGTGTGTGTGTGTCTGCGTGTGCGTGTGTGTTTTGTGTGTGTGTATGTGAGGGTGTGTGTGTGTCTGTGTGTGAGTGTGTATGTGAGGGTGTGTATGTGTCTGTGTGTGTGTGTGTGAGAGTGTGTATGTGAGGGTGAGTGTGTGTGAGTGTGTATGTGAGGGCGTGTGCAGTGTCATTGCTCATCATGGTGTGTGGGGCAGGATTAAGGGACCACCCAGTTTTGCCCTGCCCATTCATTTACACATGTTCTTGCAAATTCCCAGCTCCAGCTTTTCCATGGGCTGTTCCTGCAAAAAACTTACTTTTGTTCCTCCAAAAATACTTTCTCCCTCTTCGCCCCCAGTGAGTATCTGACACAATAAAAGAAGACGCAAATTGTTGGAAATCTGGAAAATAAATCCGAAGGATTTGTCAAACACATGCACACAGAGGTCAGTCAGTAACTGTAGAGGGAGTCAAGGCAGCTTAACAAGTTACACCCTCTTAGAACTGAAAGATAACTAATCACTGGGGTACAATCTGAGAGGAGGAGGAGAGGGAGATGTCAGCAAGCCCTTTGCACAAGGAGGTATCTATTGGGTTAAATGGTGGTAGATTCTGAACACAGGAATGAGCAGCAAGTTACACATGATATTGAAATCCTGAAGAGTAAAGAGAAAGTGTCCACGCCAGCCGAATGGGCTCAAACTCAACAGCGCAGTGAAGGAAGTGGCCAAGTTTCGAGATTCTTCCCTCCCCCTGAACTCCAAGTCCACCAAGACCTTGATTTTAAAATTCTCATTGTTTTCAAATCCTTCCACGGACTTGAGCCCGCCCTATTTCCGTAACTTCCCGCAATCTGACAACCTTCAGGGTCTTGCATCATCCAATTCTGGTCTCTTGTGAATCCCCCATGGGCCTTCGCTCCCCCATTGGTCGCCTTCAGCTACTCAGGTACCAAGCTCTGGAATTCCTTCCCTAAACCCCTTTGCGTCCCCTTCCTCCTTTAAGTTGTTCTTTACAAGCGGCTTCCCTGACCAGGCTTTGGGCCCCCAGCGGCTCAGTATCAATTCTCTCTGGGTGCTTTCCCGGGAAGAATTTGGAGCATTTTTTTTTCCATTAAAGATGTGGATGCAAGCTGGAGCCATTTGGGACGATACGTGACTCCAGTCTCATATCGATGCTTTTTAAAAAAATTTAGAGTACCCAATTCATTTTTTCCAATTAAGGGGCAATTTAGAGTGGCCAATCCACCTACCCTGCACATCTTTGGGTTGTGGGGGTGAAACCCACGCAAACACGGGGAGAATGTGCAAACTCCACACGGACAGTGACCCAGGGCCGGGATTGAACCTGGGACCTCGGCGCCGTGAGGCAGCAATGCTAACCACTGTGCCACCGTGTTGCCCTCATACCGATGTGGTTGACTCATAGCGGGCCCCTCAGTTGTGTCAAAACTGCCATGAAAGATCTTCAACTTGGGATGGGAAATAAATGCCAACAACACCCACGTGCCGTAAATAAATTTGAGGCGACATTTCCTTGGGTAACTGCTCCCCAACACACTTTCTTTCCATTCAGCTTTTTGGGAAGGTTAATATTTGTTCGATATCGTCGCTGCTGCTAGTTCCTTATTTTCTCTTCCCACATCCTTCCTCTGCTAACCTCCTGCTCGACACATGTCTCTGTCCCCACTGCAGAGTAACTGCAGCCTCTCCCTGAACCAGATCCTGTGTTCAATCAGAAACCAGAACCAAACAGGAATGAACCTCTTCAATTAGCACCGCAGCAGTTAACCCTTCCTTTGTCGAGCTCACTAAGATGATTTTACAGCAGGATCTCTGACTAAGGAATCCCCCCCTTCCCTACACGAAGAGGCTCTGCCCCTCACCTTGTTCTGGGGCCATTAGAACCCAGAATCTCACTGTTTAACCCTCCTGCTGCACAGGCCAAACTTTCTCTCCTGCCTGCTCAATTGTTCCTCTACACCAGTCATTCTATTCGCTGTAAATCCTTCTCCAAGTCCTTTCCCCTTTCCTTCACTTCCCTCCTGAAGGTATTGACTCGTGCTAGGGTACAGTTTCAAGCTGTTTAAACATGTGGACTGGAGGGGGAGGGCGGAGAGAGAGCTACACATCCGAGCCCTGCACTCACATGTGGAAGAATTCCTGGGATACTGATCGGCACTCCTGGTTCATTACTTTTCTCCTCCCTCCCCTCCCTCTAGTGAACTTGGTGGCTGCTGTCAAAGACACTGCGGAGAGCCCGAGACACTGAGGGAAGGGGGACAATTCGCTCAGAGGACCCCCACAATCTGCTCTCCCACTCCCAGCCTCAAGTCGCTGAAATCTTCCCTTTGACAAACAGATTGCAAAGCAATCCCCCGGCAGCTGCACACCCAACCAAGCTGGAGGCAATCCCTGGTTATTGTAAAATATTTACAGGGCCGACTAATGCAAAGCAGCTCAAAGAGCAAACTTCAAAGGAATGAGAGATTTCATTGTAGGGCTGACTGGGCCGTGTCAGAACCCAGCCCCGGTCACTGGCAGCAGCAGCCCTGGCTTCAGAGAGCTGGGGCTCTGGTCAAATTCCCAGAGCTGCCTGGGAATCAGGGGTGGTCTCTGGGGGGGGGGGGGGGGGGGGGGGTGGGAATCAGGGGCGGTCTCTGGGGGGGGCTGGGAATCAGGGGCGGTCTCTGGGGGGGGGGGCTGGGAATCAGGGGCGGTCTCTGGGGGGGGGGATCAGGGGCAGACTCTGGGGGGGGGGCTGGGGGGGGCTGGGAATCAGGGGCGGTCTCTGGGGGGGGGATCAGGGGCAGACTCTGGGGGGGGGCTGGGAATCAGGGGTGGTCTCTGGGGGGGGGCTGGGAATCAGGAGCAGTCTCGGGGGGGGCTGGGAATCAGGGGCGGTCTCTGGGGGGGGGGGCTGGGAATCAGGGGCGGTCTCTGGGGGGGGATCAGGGGCAGTCTCTGGGGGGGGCTGGGAATCAGGGGCAGTCTCTGGGGGGGGCTGGGAATCAGGAGCAGTCTCTGGGGGGGGCTGGGAATTAGGAGCGGTCTCTGGGGGGGGAGGGGGGCTGGGAATCAGGGGCGGTCTCTGGGGGGGGGCTGGGAATCAGGGGCGGTCTCTGGGGGGTGGGGCTGGGAATCAGGGGCAGTCTCTGGGGGGGGGCTGGGAATCAGGAGCGGTCTCTGGGGGGGCTGGGAATCAGGAGCAGTCTCTGGGGGGGGGGGGGCACTGAGGAGGAGGGGGAGGTGGGCGCCGGCCCATGAATTAGGGGAAGGTTTTGGAAAATGTTTCAGAGTCAAATAGGCAGAATTGTTTTCACTTCTCTCTTCATTTCATTGCCCCATCCCACTCCTCCCCCCAGGAGACCCCCAACTCTGGGAGTGATCCCACCTCAGTTACCTCAGAGTTACCCCACTCCTCCCCCCAGGAAACCCCAACTCTGGGAGTGATCCCACCTCAGTTACCTCAGAGTTATCTCACTCCTTCGCAGGAGACCCCGACTCAGGAAGTGATCCCACCTCAGTTACCTCAGTGTTATCCCACTCCTCCCCCACAGGAGATTCCGACCCCAGGAGTGATCCCACCTCAGTTACCTCAGAGTTATCCCACTCCTCCCCCCAGGAGATTCCGACCCCAGGAGTGATCCCACCTCAGTTTCCTCAGAGTTATCCCACTCCTTCCCCAGGAGACCCCAACTCTGGGAGTGATCCCACCTCAGTTACCTCAGAGTTATCCCACTCCTTCCCCAGGAGACCCCAACTCTGGGAATGATCCCACCTCAGAGTTGGAAAGTCGAGGGTTTCAGAGATGAAGGCTGGATTTTCCTGGTCCTGAGGAGTTGGGGTTGGAGGCTGGAGAAGGGGAGTGGGTGGGTGGTGGGACATGGCTTCCTGGGAACTTTTCCAAGGGGCTGTTTGGGAAATGGCCGACGGCTCGCTCCCGCAGCCAACCCGTGGGACATGGCAACTGGAGGCTCCATGCCAATGGGCATGAAAGGCCCCAAACTCTGTTTATGAACAGGACCTCATGATGCTTTCCCATCAGCGTTGGGAGTTTTTATTGGAGAATGCCAGCCAGTGCAGGTAACTCACCTGCCTCCATGTCGTGGGTCCCTCAGGATTGCGTGCCTCCCTCAATAATATCCATCACTCCCAGGGAGGCTGCCGGCCTCACCTCACTGTCGGTCCTCCAGCTGAATCCAGCCTCAGGAACCATCCACCAGACATAATAGAGCAACGAGCAGACAGTCGAGAAATAGGGAACCACAAAACGCACGGTTGGGCTGAAGCGAGCTGAAGGCAGGCTGAGGAACATTCATACTGAGAGTGCCGCACTGTCAGAGGGTCAGTACTGAGGGAGTGCCGCACTGTCAGAGGGTCAGTACTGAGGGAGTGCCGCACTGTCAGAGGGTCAGTACGGAGGGAACGCTGCACTGTCAGAGGGTCAGTACTGAGGGAGTGCTGCACTGTCAGAGGGTCAGTACTGAGGGAGTGCCGCACTGTCAGAGGGTCAGTACTGAGGGAACGCTGCACTGTCAGAGGGTCAGTACTGAGGGAGTGCTGCACTGTCAGAGGGTCAGTACTGAGGGAACGCTGCACTGTCAGAGGGTCAGTACTGAGGGAGTGCTGCACTGTCAGAGGGTCAGTACTGAGGGAGTGCTGCACTGTCAGTGGGGCAGTACTGAGGGAGTGCCGCACTGTCAGAGGGTCAGTACTGAGGGAGTGCCGCACTGTCAGAGGGTCAGTACGGAGGGAACGCTGCACTGTCAGAGGGTCAGTACTGAGGGAGTGCTGCACTGTCAGAGGGTCAGTACTGAGGGAGTGCCGCACTGTCAGAGGGTCAGTACTGAGGGAACGCTGCACTGTCAGAGGGTCAGTACTGAGGGAGTGCTGCACTGTCAGAGGGTCAGTACTGAGGGAGTGCCGCACTGTCAGAGGGTCAGTACTGAGGGAACGCTGCACTGTCAGAGGGTCAGTACTGAGGGAGTGCTGCACTGTCAGAGGGTCAGTACTGAGGGAGTGCCGCACTGTCAGAGGGTCAGTACTGAGGGAGTGCTGCACTGTCAGAGGGTCAGTACTGAGGGAGTGCTGCACTGTCAGAGGGGCAGTACTGAGGGAGTGCCGCACTGTCAGAGGGGCAGTACTAGGGAGAGCTGCACTGTCAGATGGTCAGTACTTTTTTTTTTTTTTTTTTAATTTAGATTAGCCAATTATTTTTTCCAATTAAGGGGCAATTTAGCGTGGCCAATCCACCTACTCTGCACATTTTTGGGTTGTGGGGGCGAAACCCACGCAGACACGGGAGAATGTGCAAACTCCACACGGACAGTGACCCAGAACCGGGATCGAACCTGGGACCTCAGCGCCGTGAGGCGGTTGTGCTAACCACTAGGCCACCGTGCTGCCCTAGATGGTCAGTACTGAGGGAGTGCTGCACTGTCAGAGGGTAAGTACTGAGGGAGAGCTGCACTGTCAGAGGATCAGGAGGGTCAGTACTGAGGGAGTGCCGCACTGTCAGAGGGTCAGTACTGAGGGAGTGCTGCACTGTCAGAGGGTCAGTACTGAGGGAGTGCTGCACTGTCAGAGGATCAGGAGGGTCAGTACTGAGGGAGTGCTGCACTGTCAGAGGGTCACTACTGAGGGAGTGCCGCACTGTCAGAGGGTCAGTACGGTTGAGTGCTGCACTGTCAGAGGGTCAGTACTGAGGGAGTACTGAACTATCAGAAGGTCAGTACTGAGGGAGAGCTGCACTAGAGGGTCAGTACTGAGGGAGTGCTGCACTGTCAGAGGGTCAGTACTGAGGGAGTGCTGTCAGAGGGGCAGTACTAGGGAGAGCTGCACTGTCAGAGGGTCAGTACAGAGGAAGCGCTGCCCTGTCAGAGGGTCAGTACTGAGGGAGTGCTGAACTCTCAGAGGCTCACTACTGAGAGAGTGCTGCACTGTTTAGAGGGTCAGTACTGAGGGAGTGCTGCACTGTCAGAGGGTCAGTGCTGAGGGAGTGCTGTCAGAGGGGCAGTACTGAGGGAGTGCTGCACTGTCAGAGGGTCAGTAATGAGGGAGTGCTGCACTGTCAGAGGGTCATTATGAGCGAGTGATGGACTGTCAGAGGGTCAGTACTGAGGGAGTGCTGCACTGTCAAAGGATCAGGAGGGTCAGTACTGAGGGAGTGCCGCGCTGTCAGAGGGTCAGTACTGAGGGAGTGCTGCACTGTCAGAGGGTCAGTACTGAGGGAGTGCTGCACTGTCAGAGGATCAGGAGGGTCAGTACTGAGGGAGTGCCGCACTGTCAGAGGGTCAGTACTGAGGGAGCGCTGCACTGTCAGAGGATCAGTACTGAGGGAGTGCTGCCCTGTCAGAGGGTCAGTACTAGGGAGTGCTGCACTGTCAGAGGGTCAGTACTGAGGGAGCGCTGCACTGTCAGAGGATCAGTACTGATGGAGTGCTGCCAGAGGGGCAGTATTGAGGGAGTGCCGCACTGTCAGAGGGTCAGTACTGAGGGAGCGCTGCACTGTCAGAGGATCAGTACTGAGGGAGTGCTGCCCTGTCAGAGGGTCAGCACTGAGGGAGTGCCACACTGTCAGAGGGTCAGTACTGAGGGAGCGCTGCACTGTCAGAGGGTCAGTACTGAGGGAGTGATGCCAGAGGGGCAGTACTGAGGGAGTGCCGCACTGTCAGAGGGTCAGTACTGAGGGAGTGCTGCCAGAGGGGCAGTACTGAGGGAGCGCTGCACTGTCAGAGGATCAGTACTAAGGGAGTGCTGCCAGAGGGTCAGTACTGAGGGAGCGCTGCACTGTCAGAGGGTCAGTACTGAGGGAGTGCTGCCAGAGGGTCAGTACTGAGGGAGTGCCCCACTGTCAGAGGATCAGTACTGAGGGAGTGCTGCACTGTCAGAGGGTCAGTACTGAGGGAGTGCTGCACTGTCAGAGGGTCAGTACTGAGGGAGCGCCACACTGTCAGGGGGTCAGTACTGAGGGAGTGCTGCACTGTCAGTGGGTCAGGAGGGTCAGTACTAAGGAGTGCTGCACTGTCAGGCGTGCTGTCTTTTTGATGAGATATCTAAAACCATTTGTCTGGGAATGGGGTTGATGGACAATATTCAAGATTCATTAGGTTTTGCCAAGTGCGTGTGGGGGTAACTTTCCCTTTCGAGGAAAGGCGAATAAATTTGGGGATAATTAGTGGAAATGAAAATACTGATTCAGCATTGTTAAATCACGGTGAGAAAAATGGAGTTAAAAAAAGATGAAAGTCTGTTTTTGTAGCTGAACATTACCAAACGATAGTGGGTGTATTTCAGCTGACAGTGAGGGATGATTAATCTCCGTGCTGCCGGAGCTCTGGGTATATCACACTGTGACTTTGTCACTCTTCAAATTTCCCCTTGTCTCACTCAGAGGGAAATTAATCAAATATCAGTGACAGACGTCACCCACCCTCTCCTTATTGCCACCTTTCAAACCTGGAGGCACAGAAATGTTAGGCGTTGGCCTGTGGTGTCTCAGTGGGCAGAATACACTGCCCACTGTGACACTCGGCCACACAGCTGAGGCGAGGCTCAGCTCCCATCCTCGTTCGCCGCTGCCTTCCCTGTCGATTCACAGGACGATGTGTGGAAGGGTTGAACAGTCCAGTTACACGTGCAGATTGGGCGCTTGCACAGTGGAAACTGAGGAATGGTAATTCAATAAAGAGTCAAGTGTTATTAGCCAGGCGAGAATACACGCAGATGCTCACGTATCCCTCTGGGTACACACACCTATATAACACGCACACGTATAATAACACTCAGTGTCCCTGGAATGACTGGCAGGTACTGGTCCAGTTTCCCCCTGAACCCCTTCATTTCAGGACAGTGGGATGAATCCATCCAGTGGGTTTTAATCAGTCTGGCAGTGAGAGGGTTAACGTTGAATCACTGAGCATTTAGCTCTTGCCAGTTAGGACTGGCTGGGTACTTGAGAACTCCCTGAATCTGTGTAATTAATTAACCGCCTCTACCTCTATCTCCCGCCCTCCCCTAACCAGCACCTCCCTTTATTCTGCACGCAGATACATAATCGGGCCCTGTGGAATCGTCTCATCCCTTTCAGCTGAGTGAGTTAGTGAACTGCACTGTCCATTTGTCAAACTGACACATGCAATCTTACCATCTATTTATTCCCATTTTATTGAAGATATCAATATAGAGTCTGACCCATGTGACGGAGGGCAGAGTAACAACAGCACAGATATCTGAGAATGGAAAGGACATTTCATTCACCGAGGGAAAGTCAGCTGGACCCTGATGGAAGATTCTACACTTGGACAACATTAATATTAACGTATTTTGTAACTGTCCATTAGTAAAAGGTCAACCCTGATCTGTGTGAGTTGAAGGGTATGAGGGGATTTGGATGTCTGTGCATATGCGTGTGAGCCATTATGTTTGTACTTGCCTGTGGGAGATTGTGTTTGTGTGTGAGGGACTGTGTTTGTGTGTGAGGGACTGTGTTTGCGTGTGAGGGACTGTGTTTGTGTGTGAGGGACTGTGTTTGTGTGTGAGGGACTGTGTGTGTGAGAGACTGTTTGTGTGTGAGGGACTGCGTGCGTGTGAGAGACAGTGCTTGCATGTGAGGGATTTTGTTTGTTGGTGAGGGACTGCGCTTGCGTGTGAGGGACTGCTTGCGTGTGAAGGATTGTGTTTGTGGGTGAGGGCCTGCGTTTGAGTGCGAGGCACTGAGTTTGCTTGTGAGATTCTGTGCTTGCATGTGAGGGATTGTGTTTGTGGGTGAGGGACTGTGTTTGAGGGACTGTGCTTGCTTGTGAGGGACTGTGCTTGTGTGTGAGGGATTGTGTTTGTGGGTGAGGGACTGTGTTTGAGGGACTGTGCTTGCTTGTGAGGGACTGTGCTTGTGTGTGAGGGATTGTGTTTGAGGGTGAGGGATTGTGTTTGAGGGACTGTGCTTGTGTGTGAGGGATTGTGCTTGTGTGTGAGGGATTGTGTTTGAGGGACTGTGCTTGCTTGTGAGGGACTGTGCTTGTGTGTGAGGGATTGTGTTTGTGGGTGAGGGACTGTGCTTGCGTGTGAGGGATTGTGTTTGTGGGTGAGGGATTGTGTTTGAGGGACTGTGCTTGCGTGTGAGGGATTGTGTTTGTGTGTGAGGGATTGTGTTTGTGGGTGAGGGACTGTGCTTGCGTGTGAGGGACTGTGCTTGCGTGTGAGGGATTGTGTTTGTGTGTGAGGGATTGTGTTTGTGGGTGAGGGACTGTGCTTGCGTGTGAGGGACTGTGCTTGTGTGTGATAGATTGTGTTTGTGGGTGAGGGACTGTGCTTGCGTGTGAGGGACTGTGCTTGTGTGTGATAGATTGTGTTTGTGGGTGAGGGACTGTGTTTGAGGGACTGTGCTTGTGTGTGAGGGATTGTGTTTGTGGGTGAGGGACTGTGTTTGTGTGTGAGGGATTGTGTTTGTGGGTGAGGGACTGTGTTTGTGTGTGAGGGATTGTGTTTGTGTGTGTGGGATTGTGGGCGGAGTTTTCCAATATTCTTTCTGTGTCGATCTCAGCGGGAAAACTGGGAAGAATCCCGCCGCTGCAGTCAGCGAGAACGCTCGGCGTATATTCAGCTTATGGAAGGAAAATAAATGATTTCACAATGTTTCATGCAGTGCCCATGCTGCCTGCCTCTGAGTCACTCACCCCGCTACAATGCACAGTGACCCCCTCCCCCCGGGAGGCGGTAGCTGGGATTGTGTCAGCTCCAGCTCACCTAGAGAGGGTGGGGCTGCAGTGCCAGGAGATGATGAATGTGTGTGTGGGGAAGTGTTTATGGGTATGTGTCTTGGTGTGTGTGTTTGTGGGTGTGTGTGGAGGGGTGTTTATGGGTGTGTGTGTGTGTTGGTTTGTGGGTGTGTGTGTGTGTGGGGGTGTGTGTTTATGCGTGTGCATGTTGGTTTGTGGGTATGTGTCTTGGTGTGGGTGTGGGAGGGGTGTATTAATGGGTGTGTGTGTTTGTGGGTATGTGTGGTGGGGGGGGAGTCTTTATGTTCATGAGGAGCACAGCAGTGATGCCCTTCATGGTTGAATAGGCACAACTGGCACATTTCTGACCGGAGGTGCAAAGTGTCAGTCTGGACAAAACTGGGAGTCACCTGGTCCTCTAGCTTGATATCAAAACTCAAGTTGGGATATTTTGTGGTGTGTTTTGGTGAATGTTCTGAGTCAGTGACGGACTCAGTGTGAGTCTGCAAAGCTGCCCATGGTGCCCAGAGTGTTAGTCAGTTTAAAATGTAATCCATTCCTGGCAGATGTTCAGCTGGACAGAAAGCAGGGCTCAGAGGCACTGAAGGCAATCAAATTGGCAAAATGAGCTGCGATGCTCGTCCTTGCCCACACTGGGTGCTGACAGGATTGGATTGGGTTTTCCATGTGAATTCTGATTGGGTGGAGAGGACTGAGAGTGTGTTGCCCGGAGGTATTCAATTCAAAGATTTTTTTTTTCTTTAAAAAAATTTTTTTTTAGAGTACCCAATTATTTTTCCCAATTAAGGGGCAATTCAGCGTGGCCAATCCACCTACCGGGCACATCTTTTGGGTTGTGGGGGTGAAACCCACGCAGACACGGAGAGAATGTGCAAACTCCTCACGGACAGTGACCCAGGGCGGGGAGAGGGTCCGAAAAGGGTCCAACATCGCTGCAGTGTGTTGATAGCTGTGCTGCTGGCCAGGGGGCTTCTGTGGGGGATGGGCGGCGTATCGGGGGGGGGGGGGGCAGCCAGGAGGTGGGCCGTAGGGTCGGGGTGGACCGGCACAGGCCACCACTGTGCGTGCTGCTGCCTACCCACTACCAACCCAGCCCCATAGGCCGTATGGGTGTCTCCCCGGGCCAACCCCCTCGGTATCCTCTGGCCCCAGCCGACCCATCAATGGGATGGGCCGGCTCCACCACAACCAGTGCCATCTTTTTGGCTGGGGTGAGGGGGTGTGGGAGCGGAGTGCCTATATACAGCTTCTGCTTGCCAGGCTTTGGGTGCCAATCCTGATGAATCACACGCCAGCATTCGTTGGAGTTGCACTGGTTCCCCGTGGCGCCTGTGCTAGTCCATTAGGATGTTCTGAATGGCCCCGGGACTGGCACTGCTTTCAGGGCGTGGAACTCACGCGATTCAGTCCCAGTGTCAGCACTCGGATTCTGAAATTTAGAGTTCCCAATTTATTTGTTTTTCCAATTAAAGGCAATTTAGCGTGTTCAATCCACCTAACCTGCACATCTTTGGGTTGTGGGGGCGAAACCCACGCAGACACGGGGAGAATGTGCAAACTCCACACGGACAGTGACCCAGAGCCGGGATCGAACCTGGGACCTCGGCGCCGTGAGGCAACAGGGCTAACCCACTGCGCCACCGTGCTGCCCAGAAACGGAGAATTCTGGCCACCGGGTGTGAATGCAGCCGAGTTTCTGATCCACACCCTCCCCGATATCCACAGGCAGTTAATGTTGGGCTAACTCCCTCGAAGGCTGATTTAGTATAGGGTGCTGAGGAAGAGCTGTGGGGTCAGTCGGGAGAGAACGAGAGTGAGAAATGGAGGGAGCAGAAAGCCAGGGCGGAGGGAGGAGTCAGGGGGAGTGAGAGGGAAGTGGGCAGTCAGGTAGAGAGATGAGGAGGGAGTGAATAGTCTGGGGGCGGGGGGGGGGGTTGGTGGGAGGGTCTACTGTAGCTGCACCTGACACGACACCTTCAGGAATATTCCGAGGCAGTGCAGTAAATCACTAGCTCGTGGCGCCTCGATCAATCACTTGCCTGATTCATTCTTCCAAAGGAAAAGGGGAAAGTTGGAAGAGGAAAGATGTTTTTTACTCGAGGTCGGTGCCCCCTTTAAGCAGCGAAAGGGAAGAGAAATGTTTGCCTGTGTGTTCAAGTGGCAAGAGGCTGCTTTGCAAAGACCACTCGCTGAGTGAGGGAGGCGAGTTTGTCACTGATGATAGGGAAGTTATGTTTGTCTTTCTGTCTGTTGTGGTGGTTGAGAGATGACTGTACGTAATTAAAGGCAAGTGTAACTCACTGTGTGTTTAATGTGACCGGAACCCACTCACTAACCACAGGGAGAAACTGTGTGAAGCAGTCACTCCACATCTGGTTCACAGCAGGGAGCCTGTGGGTTCACATCCAAAACTTGCAGTTCCAACTCGGGATTCACATTCCGCCATGCTTCAGCTATTTGATTTCCCCTTTCTCTCCCAAGCTTCCATTTTTCTACAGTATTCCCTCTCTCTCTCTCTCACGCTCTCTCTCTCTTATTCTCTCTCTCAGTCTCTCTCTCTCTCTCTCTCTCTCTCATTCTCCTAACCCCACGCTGGCCCCCATATCATTGTTCATTGGCAAACTTCACCAGGAAACACTAAAACAGGGTGTAGGAGAAGTCAGATTATCAGGGAGCCTCTCAGCAAATTTCAAAAATGGAAAACAGATGTTCCAGGTTTTCTTAAAGACGACAAATCCCTCTTTCCTTTCTTCACCCCAAAGACCATCACCCCTCCTGCTGTCTCCCCCGCTCTCCCAGACTCTTCCCACCCCCCCTCCCCACTCACTCCTCCCCACTCCCCCAGCTTCCCTGTCCCCACTCCCAGTCCCCCCCCCCCCCCCCCCCCCCGCCCTGTTCACTTGCTGACTCTTGCTGCTCCTTACAGTAGGGAAGATTCAGGGATGATCTGATGGAGGCTTTGCCAGGATGAGTGGCTGAGCTGGCTCAGGTCACAGGGCTCACTGATTTCAGTGACAGTGCCACGGGGGGGGGGGGGGGGGGGGTTAGTATTTTTTAAACACAGCCGGTCGTTGTGATCTGGCCGCCTGGAATGACGGGAGCAGATTCAATCGGAATTCCTTAAAAACATTTGGAACGACACCTAAGCAGAGAGGAACATTTCCTGACTGGAGAAAGAGATGGACCCCGGGGGGGGGAGGTGGGAGGGAATTAATTAGATAGCTCTTTCAAAGGGCCAGTAAGGGGAGTGAGGGCCAAATGGCCTCTTTCTGTGCTATATCGTTCTATATGATTGAAACCCACTACCATGGTATCATGGGAATGATCTCTGCTGTCATTGGCTGCAGGAAATCTCCGCATTTTCTGTTTAGTTGCATCTTTGATGCAGCCAGAGAAGCCGGAGCCAACGGCCAAGGATATTTAGTGGGCGGGGTTCTCCTTTTCTGAGACTGTGTTAATGCCAACGCAGAATCCGTGGACTTTTACAACAGAAAACCGGCGCCGCAAATGGACCGATTCCACTACCGTTGAGGGGCTAGCTCTGGTGCGACGCAGAACACAATCAATTCTAATGGAAACCGGTGCGGGATTCGCCGAGTCCGTGATTGACACTCAGGAGGCTGACAAGTTGCAGCTGTACAGACACATTACACTCACTACACACACTCATCCCAGCCAACAGGATGGCACTGGTTGTGCTGAAGCGCGCGGGTCGGCGTGGGTCAGAGGGCACCGAGGGAGGTACCCTGGAGGGGACACCTATACGATCCATGGCCCGAAGTTCACAGTGGGCCGTTAGCAGTGGGTGCCGCTGCATAGCTGCCGTGCTGACTGCGGCAATGGTGTACTGTGCCCGTCCACCCCAACCCCACGGCCCACCTCCTGGCCACTCCCCACTACTCCCCCCGGCACAAACAATGCTGATGTTGGACACCTTCCGGACCGCGTCTCTCGCCCTCAGCAGCCGCCACGATTCTTAAAAGCACCAGTGAACCGGACCGCGTGGAACTCGGCTCATTGGAGGGGGGAATCGCGGGGGCCCAGAGAATACCGGGTCAGGCCCGCTAATGACATGCAAAGGGTGTCTACTGTACGTGCATTGAACCCCCCGCTGCTGGCAAAGCAGCCGCCCAACCGGCCCCTATCCTTCCAACCAATGGGGCACCGTTTGAGAGTGTTCTCGCTGACGCAATATCGGAAATGCAGCAGCTAATTGGTGCACAGTAAGCTCCATAAACAGCAACGTGATCATGTCCAGATAGAGATGCTGCGGGATAAATGTGGCTGGGGGAGAACTCCTTTGCTGTTCTCTGAGATTTAAACCGGCAGATTGAAGCTAGTTGAAACAACTTGCTGCTGACTCTGCCGAGAGCTGGGATTGAACCGGAGACCTGCATTGTCTTGTTGTTTCAGATACTCATTGCCTTACCCAGTGAGTCACCCAGTGAGTCAAAGAGAGAAGTGGAGTGAAGCCATAAACCCAGATTGGGGAGAGGCGAGTGCAATATATCGAAGTCCTTCCTATTGTACAATTAATGAGATTGAGTCACATGTACAACATGAGATATTACACAGCCAGCCACGCTGACCGAGACAGGCTTCCTCCGCAATCGAGCAGCAGTCTAAAGGTTCAGCGTACAAAAAACAACATTGTTTGGGACAAAATATTAAAGTGTTGTACAATCAACACTGTGTGGAAAAGGGCGGCTGAATTTTATATACCATTCCAGCTCCTGATAAGGTAATATACACATTGGGATTGACAATAAACCAGAGAGTGCCAGACAAGAGTGACTCACTGGTGACCTATCAGACACCAGGTGCTGTGCTCACACGGAATGGGATTAACACTGCATCACGAACAGAGCTGAGTACAAGCCACAGCTTCATGGTACAGGAGCAGACAGGAATGAATTGTCCCCGTTTATTCAGGGGGCATTGCAATCCTTACATCAATAATTGATGGTGGGGCAACCCCCTAACAGAAGAGCGGACTTGCATTTATATAGCACCTTTCATAACTTTAATGCTGACTCGTGTTGGTACTTAGGCCATCTGGAATGCGGTTTGAATTCTCTGGATCAGGAAGATCCCAGGTTTTATTCCTGGTCTGCTGTGAATTAATGAATGGCAATTGGGTGTCAAAGACAAGAGAGAGACAGATCAGACAGGCACTTTCTCACTCGTTCCGGGACATTCTCAAAGCAGCGCACACATTTCACTGATTCTCACAGAGTATTGCACCAATTCAGCAAAATCTCATTCCAGAAATCCAATTCAGCAAAATCAAACTACCCACTTTCTACTGAATTAACTCCCTGCTACATCATGACCCCCGCACAATAACAGACATACCCTGCTCTGAAATACCCCCCTCACTGTTACTGAAATACTCCCTCACTGTTACTGAATTACCCCCTCACTGTTACTGAATTACCCCCCTCAGTGTTACTGAATTACCCCCTCAGTGTTACTGAATTACCCCCTCACTGTTACTGAAATACTCCCTCACTGTTACTGAATTACCCCCCTCACTGTTACTGAATTACCCCCTCACTGTTACTGAATTACCCCCTCAGTGTTACTGAATTACCCCCTCACTGTTACTGAATTACCCCCCTCACTGTGACTGAATTACCCCCCTCAGTGTTACTGAATTACCCCCTCACTGTTACTGAATTACCCCCCTCAGTGTTACTGAATTACCCCCTCAGTGTTACTGAATTACCCCCCTCACTGTTACTGAATTACCCCCCTCAGTGTTACTGAATTACCCCCCTCACTGTTACTGAATTACCCCCTCAGTGTTACTGAATTACCCCCCTCAGTGTTACTGAATTACCCCCTCACTGTTACTGAATTACCCCCTCAGTGTTACTGAATTACCCCCTCAGTGTTACTGAATTACCCCCCTCACTGTTCCTGAATTACCCCCTCACTGTTACTGAATTACCCCCCTCACTGTTACTGAATTACCCCCCTCACTGTTACTGAATTACCCCCCTCACTGTTACTGAATTACCCCCTCACTGTTACTGAATTACCCCCCTCACTGTTACTGAATTACCCCCTCACTGTTACTGAATTACCCCCCTCAGTGTTACTGAATTACCCCTCAGTTTTACTGCATTACCCCCTCAGTGTTACTGAATTACCCTCCTCACTGTTACTGAATTACCCCCCTCACTGTTACTGAATTACCCCCCTCACTGTTACTGAATTACCCCCTCAGTGTTACTGAATTACCCCCCTCACTGTTCCTGAATTACCCCCTCACTGTTACTGAATTACCCCCCTCACTGTTACTGAATTACCCCCTCAGTGTTACTGAATTACCCCCCTCACTGTTCCTGAATTACCCCCTCAGTGTTACTGAATTACCCCCTCACTGTTACTGAATTACCCCCTCACTGTTACTGAATTACCCCCTCACTGTTACTGAATTACCCTCCTCACTGTTACTGAATTACCCTCCTCACTGTTACTGAATTACCCCCTCACTGTTACTGAATTACCCCCTCACTGTTACTGAATTACCCCCTCACTGTTACTGAATTACCCCCCTCAGTGTTACTGAATTACCCCCTCACTGTTACTGAATTACCCCCCTCAGTGTTACTGAATTACCCCCTCAGTGTTACTGAATTACCCCCCGCACTGTTACTGAATTACCCCCCTCACTGTTACTGAATTACCCCCTCACTGTTACTGAATTACCCCCCTCACTGTTACTGAATTACCCCCCTCAGTGTTACTGAATTACCCCCCTCACTGTTACTGAATTACCCCCCTCAGTGTTACTGAATTACCCCCTCACTGTTACTGAATTACCCCCTCACTGTTACTGAATTACCCCCTCACTGTTACTGAATTACCCCCTCAGTGTTACTGAATTACCCCCCTCACTGTTCCTGAATTACCCCCTCACTGTTACTGAATTACCCCCCTCACTGTTACTGAATTACCCCCTCAGTGTTACTGAATTACCCCCCTCACTGTTACTGAATTACCCCCTCAGTGTTACTGAATTACCCCCTCACTGTTACTGAATTACCCCCTCACTGTTACTGAATTACCCCCTCACTGTTACTGAATTACCCTCCTCACTGTTACTGAATTACCCTCCTCACTGTTACTGAATTACCCCCTCACTGTTACTGAATTACCCCCTCACTGTTACTGAATTACCCCCTCACTGTTACTGAATTACCCCCCTCAGTGTTACTGAATTACCCCCTCACTGTTACTGAATTACCCCCCTCAGTGTTACTGAATTACCCCCTCAGTGTTACTGAATTACCCCCCGCACTGTTACTGAATTACCCCCCTCACTGTTACTGAATTACCCCCTCACTGTTACTGAATTACCCCCTCACTGTTACTGAATTACCCCCCTCAGTGTTACTGAATTACCCCCCTCACTGTTACTGAATTACCCCCCTCAGTGTTACTGAATTACCCCCCTCACTGTTACTGAATTACCCCCCTCACTGTTACTGAATTACCCCCTCAGTGTTACTGAATTACCCCCCTCACTGTTACTGTTACTCCACACTCTCTCTTCTAGCGGGTCTGTTTTGTGTCCCCGGACGTGTTTTCAGAGGAGAACCGGGCCCGGTGTCCTCAACCAGGATGGGAGCGAAGCCCCCGTGGTAGTGCCCCTAGAAAAAACAAATAGCCGTTCATTAGGGGTCTGGTTGGTGGCGGTGCATAGGAGGGACCTAATTGCATGGAGCGCGTCTGGGAGGACCTCCTACCAATGGGAGGTCGGGAGGTTCCTGGACCGGAGGGTCAGTAGGACGGTCTTCCAGACCGTCGCATTCTCCCTCTCCACCTGCCCGTTCCCCCTGGGGTTGTAGCTGGTAGTCCTGCTCGAGGCGATGCCCTTGTCGAGCAGTTACTGACGCAGCTCGTTGCTCATAAAGGACGAACCCCTGTCGCTGTGTACATAGCTGGGGAAGCCGAACAGGGTGAAGACACTGTGCAGGGCTCTGATGACTGTGTGGGAGGTCATATTGGGGCACGGGATGGCAAACGGGAAGCGGGAGAATTCGTCTATGGCGTTGAGGAAGTACACATTTTCATTGGTCGAGGGGAGTGGCCCTTTGAAATCGATGCTCAGGCATTCAAAGGGCCGGGATGCCTTTACCAGGTGGGCCTTGTCTGGTCTGTAGAAGTGCGGTTTGCACTCCGCGCAGACCTGGCAGTCCCTGGTGATGGCTTTTACCTCCTCGGTGGAGAAAGGCAGATTTTGGGCTTTAACGTAGTGGGCGAGCCGGATGACCCCTGGGTGGCAGAGGTAATTGTGGATAGCCTGTAATCGGTCGTCTTGCGCGCTGGCGCATGTGCCGCGGGACAGGGCATCTGGGGGCTCGTTGAGCTTCCCCGGTCGATATATAATATCGTAATTGTAGGTGGAGAGTTCGATCCTCCACCGCAGGATTTTATCATTTTTAATTTTGCCCCTTTGCGAGTTGTCAAACATGAAGGCAACCGATCTTTGGTCGGTGATGAGGGTAAACCTCCTACCTGCGAGGTAGTGCCTCCAGTGACGAATAGCCTCCACAATGGCTTGAGCTTCTTTTTTGACTGAGGAGTGTCGAAGTTCCGAAGCAGAGAAGGTTCGGGAGAAGAAGGCGACTGGTCTCCCTGCCTGATTCAGAGTGGCGGCAAGAGCGATTGCTGAGGCGTCGCTTTCCACCTGGAAGGGGACGGATTCATCCACCGCCCGCATGGCCGCTTTGGCGATGTCCTCCTTGATGCAGGTGAAGGCCTGGCGGGCCTCAGCTGACAGTGGGAAGAGTGTGGTCTAAAATAGTGGGCGGGCTTTGTCCGCATACTGGGGGACCCACTGGGCATAATAAGAGAAAAATTCCAGGCACCTCTTGAGGGCCCTGGGACAATGAGGGAGAGGGAATTGCAAGAGGGGGCGCATACGGTCCGGGTCGGGGCCCAGGACTCTGTTTTCCACGACATAGCCGAGGATGGCTAGCCTGGTCGTGCGGAAAACGCATTTCTCCGTATTATAGGTGAGATTAAGTTTCTGGGCAGGTTGGAGAAATCGGTGGAGGTTGGCGTCGTGGTCCTGCTGATCATGGTCGCAGATGGTGACATTATCCAAGTACGGAAACGTGGCCCGCAGCCCGTACTGGTCCACCATTCGGTCCATTGCTCGTTGGAACACCGAAACCCCGTTAGTGACGCCGAAGGGGACCCGGAGGAAATGGAAGAAGAGGCAGCCATCGGCCTCGAATGCCGTGTAGTGGCGGTCCTCCGGGCGGATTGGGAGCTGGTGGTATGCAGACTTCAGATCCACCGTGGAGAATACGCGGTACTGGGCGATCTGATTAACCATGGGCGCGATTCTCCGATGTCACGCCGGTTCGGAGAATAGCGTGCTGCGCCGTTTTTCTCCACGACGCCGGTCTGACGCGCTCCCGCTATTCTCCCAACCGGCCAAATGTCCGTAATCGGTTTTGTGCGCAAAACCACGGATAGTCGCCCGACAGAGCCAAAATGGCGACTCTCCGGAACCCCCGCTATTCTCCGGCCCGGATGGGCCGAAGTCCCGACGTCGTGCCGCCATGTCACAGCGTCGCCGTCCACACCTGCTTTTAAAAGTCAGCAGCCAGTCGTGCTGGCTGGCGGGGAGTGTGGAGGTGAGCGGACCGTCCCGGAGTCTCGGCAAACTGGGGAAGGCATCCCCGAGAACGCAGCGGCCAGTGGGGGGGGGGGGGGGGGGGGGGGGGGGGGAGGGGGGGGGGGGGGGGAGAGGGAGTGGGAGGGGGGGAGAAGTGGGGGGGGGGGAGGAGTGGGAGGGAGGGAGAAGTGGGAGGGGGAGAGAGGGAGGGAGGGAGAAGTGGGAGGGGGGAGAGAGGGAGGGAGGGAGAAGTGGGAGGGGGAGAGAGGGAGGGAGGAGTGGGGGGGGAGAGAGAGATGGAGGGAGAAGTGGGAGGGGGAGAGAGGGAGGGAGAAGTGGGGGGGGGGAGTGAGTAGGAGGGAGAAGTGGGAGGGGGCGAGAGAGGGAGGGAGAAGTGGGAGGGGGGAGAGAGGGAGGGAGGAGTGGGAGGGGGGAGAGGGAGAGGGTGGGAGAAGTGGGAGGGGGAGAGAGAGAGGGAGAAGTGGGGGTAGAGAGAGAGGAGGGAGAAGTGGAGGGTAGAGAGAGAGGGAGGGAGAAGTGGGTGGGAGGGAGAGAGGGAGGGAGGAGTGGGAGGGGGGGAGAGAGAGGGAGGGAGGAGTGGGAGGGGGGAGAGAGAGATGGAGGGAGAAGTGGGAGGGGGGAGAGAGGAGGGAGGAGTGGGAGGGGGAGAGAGAGATGGAGGGAGAAGTGGGAGGGGGAGAGAGGGAGGGAGAAGTGAGAGGGGGAGTGAGTAGGAGGGAGAAGTGGGAGGGGGAGAGAGAGAGGGAGGGAGAAGTGGGAGGGGAGATAGGGAGGGAGAAGTGGGAGGGGGGAGTGAGTAGGAGGGAAAAGTGGGAGGGGGCGAGAGAGGGAGGGAGAAGTGGGAGGGGGGAGAGAGAGAGGGAGGAGTGGGAGGGGGCGAGAGAGGGAGGGAGAAGTGGGAGGGGGGAGAGAGGGAGGGAGGAGTGGGAGGGGGAGAGAGGGAGGGAGGAGTGGGAGAGGGGAGAGAGAGAGGGAGGGAGAAGTGGGAGGGGGAGAGAGAGAGGGAGAAGTGGGGGGTAGAGAGAGAGGGAGGGAGAAGTGGAGGGTAGAGAGAGAGAGAGGGAGAAGTGGGTGGGAGGGAGAGAGAGGGAGGAGGAGTGGGAGGGGGGAGAGAGGGAGGGAGGAGTGGGAGGGGGGAGAGAGAGATAGAGGGAGAAGTGGGAGGGGGAGAGAGGGAGGGAGAAGTGAGAGGGGGAGTGAGTAGGAGGGAGAAGTGGGAGGGGGAGAGAGAGAGGGAGGGAGAAGTGGGAGGGGAGATAGGGAGGGAGAAGTGGGAGGGGGGGTGGTAGGAGGAGAAGTGGGAGGGGGCGAGAGAGGGAGGGAGAAGGGGAGGGGGGAGAGAGGGAGGGAGGAGTGGGAGGGGGAGAGAGGGAGGGAGGAGTGGGAGGGGGAGAGAGAGAGGGAGGGAGAAGTGGGAGGGGGAGAGAGAGAGGGAGAGGTGGGGGGTAGAGAGAGAGGGAGGGAGAAGTGGAGGGTAGAGAGAGAGGGAGGGAGAAGTGGGTGGGAGGGAGAGAGGGAGGGAGGAGTGGGAGGGGGTGAGAGAGGGAGGGAGGCGTGGGAGGGGGAGAGAGAGATGGAGGGAGAAGTGGAGGGGGAGAGAGGGAGGGAGGAGTGGAGGGGGGGGGAGAGAGGGAGGGAGAAGTGGGAGGGGGGAGAGAGGGATGGAGGAGTGGGAGGGGGGAGAGAAGGGAGGGAGGAGGGGAGGGGGGAGAGAGAGAGGGAGGGAGAAGTGGGAGGGGGAGAGAGGGAGGGAGGAGTGGGGGGGGGAGAGAGAGAGGGAGGGAGAATTGGGAGGGGGGAGAGAGGGAGGGAGGAGTGGGAGGGGGAGAGAGGGAGGGAGGGAGAAGTGGGAGGGGGCGGAGAGAGAGAGGGGAGGGAGAAGTGGGAGGGGGAGAGAGGGAGGGAGGAGTGGGAGGGGGAGAGAGGGAGGGAAGGAGGAGTGGGAGGGGGAGAGAGTGAGGGAAGAGAGAGTGGGAGGGAGAAGTGGGAGGGGGCGGAGAGCGTTTAGTGGGGGGAGGGGGGCGGAGAGCGGGTAGTGGGGGGAGGGGGGAGAGAGAGGGAGGGAGAAGTGGGAGGGGGGAGAGAGGGAGGGAGAAGTGGGAGGGGGCGGAGAGCGGGTAGTGGGGGGGAGGGGGAGGGGGGAGAGAGGGAGGGAGGAGTGGGAGAGGGCGGAGAGCGGGTTGTGGGGGGGAGGGGGGAGAGGGAGTGAGTGGAGTGGGTCGTCCACCCCCGGGTGCAACATGCCATGGCAGGACGGTCACGAGGACACGCCCGCTGGTTGCCCTGTGGCTTATGGCCACAGGACACTGACGCCCCGGTGAGGAGGATGTAGTTTACTGCCCGTTGGATGCAGAAAGTGACCAGGGGTTAGGCTACCCCTGTGGTTAGGCTACCACAGGTATCCCGTGGCAGGCGGCTGCCGAGGTGTTGACTAACCTCCGTCTAACATGTCCCGTTTCTCTGCCCCCACCACCCTTCTGTAGGTTAGCACGATGCATGGGAACAGAACGGCTATGTTCTGCGCAGTGGTTGGGGCCGCTGCACTGCATTTGGCGATGCAGCAGCATCCACAGCCACAACCCGCAGTGGATGCATGGCCAGCTGCAGCAGCAGAGGGACGGGCTGAGGAGTTGCCAGTCATCGAGCAGCATGGGGGGGGGGGGGGGGGGGGAGGAGGAGGCATTGATGGTGGAGCCAAGGCGCCAGAGGCGACGAGCGAGGCCGAGGGTGTACCGTGCCCGGATCTCATTCCAGACAATACCGGACATCACCTGCAGGAGGAGACTCCGGCTGAGCAGAGAGACGGTCACACATATCTGTCACCTTGTGGCGCACCTCGCCCCACGTGGAACGGGAGGAGGACACGCAATCCCAGTTGCCGTCAAGGTGACAGTGGCACTGAACTTTTATGCAACCGGTTCCTTCCAGTCTCCGAGTGGGGACGTCTCCGGGATCTCCCAGGCATCGGTGCACAGGTGCATCCGGGATATGACCGACGCCCTCTATGCCATCGCCGATCGCTACATAACCTTCCCCGAGGACCAAGCAAGTCAAGATTCACGAGCTCGTGGATTTGCCAACGTGGCCGGGATACCGATGGTGCAGGGGGTCATTGATTGTGTTCACGTCCCCATGTGCCCGCCTGCAGGGGACAGGGAGGTGTTCACAAACAGGAGGGGGACATACTCCATGAATATCCAGGTGGTATGCGACCCCCACATGAGGATCATGCACGTGTGCGCAAAGTTCCCTGGCAGTGTGCATGATGCGTACATTCTTGCGCAGTCGTTCATCCCTGCTCTGTTTGAGGGACATCCCCCCCGGCTGAGGGGCTGGTTGCTGGGCGACAGGGGTTATCCACTGAGGTCGTGGCTGATGACACCCATACGGAGGCCTCGGACCAACGCGGAGACCCTTTACAATGAGGCCCATGCAGCAACCAGGGATGTGGTGGAGAGCTGCTTTGGCCTTCTGAAGATGAGATTCAGGTGCCTGGACCGCTCCGGAGGGGCCCTGCAGTACCAGCCCGACAGGGTAGCTCGCGTTGTCGTGGTCTGCTGTGCGCTGCACAACATCGCGATGCCGAGGGGAGATGCCCTGTTGGAGGAGGCGGAGGGAGAAGCCACTGGCAGTGGTGCCAACACGGAGGAGGAGAAGGAGGAGCGGGAGGAGGTGGAGGAGGAGGTTGGTGGAGTGTCGGGCGCAGTTTCACGACGGACTCGGAGGCCGCTTCTCTCACCATATTCACCCCCACCCGGGGGGCTAGGAGCGGCGCTCCGTTATTCCCAGCGGCCGGGCTGCGGCGCGGCGAGAATTACGCGATAGCGGCGCCTATGTGACGTCAGCCGTGCATGCGCAGGTTGGACGGCTCCACCCTCGCATGTGCGGCCAACGTCACGACGGCTGACGGCTCAAAACCGCGCATGCGCGGTGGCCATCTTCCCCTCTGCTGTCCCGCAAGATGTGGCGGCTTGACCTTGCGGGGCAGCGGAGGGGAAAGAGTGTGTTGCTTTGAGACGCCGGCCCGACGATCGGTGGGCACCGATCGCGGGCCAGTCCCCTCCCGAGCACGGCCGTGGTGCTCACTCCCCTCTCCGCCCCCCACAAGCTTCAAACAGGCCTTTGGCGCCAATGTTCACGACGGCAGCGACCAGGTGTGGTTGCTGCCGTCATGAGACGGTCGCGAACGGCAGGCCGCTCGGCCCATCCGGGTCGGAGAATCGCCGGTCGCCGTTAAAAACGGCAAGAGCCGATTCTTCGGAGCGGGGTGTGGGAGAATCGGGGAGGCGCCAGGGGGGCGTGGAATGAGTCGCCTGGCCCTCCCGCGATTCTCCCACCCGGCGTGGGGAGCGGAGAATGGCGCCCCTCATCTCCCCCTATGGGCAGAGCCGCAAACGGCTCACATACAGAGCCCACAAGGACATAATACAATGCAATGCAATACAGTGTGAAATACAATGCAGTATAATTCACCACACCCCCTCACTGTTACTGAATTACCCCCCTCAGTGTTACTGAATTACCCCCCTCAGTGTTACTGAATTACCCCCCTCACTGTTACTGAATTACCCCCCTCACTGTTACTGAATTACCCCCTCACTGTTACTGAATTACCACCTCACTGTTACTGAATTACCCCCTCACTGTTACTGAATTACCCCCTCACTGTTACTGAATTACCCCCCTCACTGTTACTGAATTGCCCCCTCACTGTTACTGAATTACCCCCCTCACTGTTACTGAATTACCCCCCTCACTGTGACTGAATTACCCCCTCACTGTTACTGAATTGCCCCCTCACTGTCACTGAATTACCCCCCTCACTGTTACTGAATTACCCTCCTCACTGTTACTGAATTACCCCCTCAGTGTTACTGAATTACCCCCCTCAGTGTTACTGAATTACCCCCCTCAGTGTTACTGAATTACCCCCCTCAGTGTTACTGAATTACCCCCCTCACTGTTACTGAATTACCCCCTCACTGTTACTGAATTACCACCTCACTGTTACTGAATTACCCCCTCACTGTTACTGAATTACCCCCTCACTGTTACTGAATTACCCCCTCACTGTTACTGAATTACCCCCCTCACTGTTACTGAATTACCCCCTCACTGTTACTGAATTACCCCCCTCACTGTTACTGAATTACCCCCTCACTGTGACTGAATTACCCCCTCACTGTTACTGAATTGCCCCCTCACTGTCACTGAATTACCCCCCTCACTGTTACTGAATTACCCTCCTCACTGTTACTGAATTACCCCCTCACTGTTACTGAATTACCCCCTCACTGTTACTGAATTACCCCCCTCACTGTTACTGAATTACCCCCCTCACTGTTACTGAATTACCCCCCTCACTGTTACTGAATTACCCCCCTCACTGTGACTGAATTACCCCCTCACTGTTACTGAATTGCCCCCTCACTGTCACTGAATTACCCCCCTCACTGTTACTGAATTACCCCCCTCACTGTTACTGAATTACCCTCCTCACTGTTACTGAATTACCCTCCTCACTGTTACTGAATTACCCCCTCACTGTTACTGAATTACCCCCCTCACTGTTACTGAATTACCCCCTTCAGTGTTACTGAATTACCCCCCTCACTGTTACTGAATTACCCTCCTCACTGTTACTGAATTACCCTCCTCACTGTTACTGAATTACCCTCCTCACTGTTACTGAATTACCCTCCTCACTGTTACTGAATTACCCCCTCACTGTTACTGAATTACCCCCTCACTGTTACTGAATTACCCCCTTCAGTGTTACTGAATTACCCCCCTCACTGTTACTGAATTACCCTCCTCACTGTTACTGAATTACCCTCCTCACTGTTACTGAATTACCCTCCTCACTGTTACTGAATTACCCTCCTCACTGTTACTGAATTACCCCCCTCACTGTTACTGAATTACCCTCCTCACTGTTACTGAATTACCCCCCTCACTGTTACTGAATTACCCTCCTCACTGTTACTGAATTACCCTCCTCACTGTTACTGAATTACCCCCCTCACTGTTACTGAATTACCCCCCTCACTGTTACTGAATTACCCCCTCACTGTTACTGAATTACCCCCTCACTGTTACTGAATTACCCCCTTCAGTGTTACTGAATTACCCCCTCAGTGTTACTGAATTACCCCCTCAGTGTTACTGAATTACCCCCTCACTGTTACTGAATTACCCCCTCAGTGTTACTGAATTACCCCCTCACTGTTACTGAATTACCCTCCTCACTGTTACTGAATTACCCTCCTCACTGTTACTGAATTACCCTCCTCAGTGTTACTGAATTACCCCCTCACTGTTACTGAATTACCCCCTCACTGTTACTGAATTACCCCCTCACTGTTACTGAATTACCCCCTCAGTGTTACTGAATTACCCCATCAGTGTTACTGAATTACCCCCCTCACTGTTACTGAATTACCCCCTTCACTGTTACTGAATTACCCCCTCACTGTTACTGAATTACCTCCTCAGTGTTACTGAATTACCCCCTCACTGTTACTGAATTACCCCCTCACTGTTACTGAATTACCCCCTCACTGTTACTGAATTACCCCCTCACTGTTACTGAATTACCCTCCTCACTGTTACTGAATTACCCCCCTCACTGTTACTGAATTACCCTCCTCACTGTTACTGAATTACCCCCCTCACTGTTACTGAATTACCCTCCTCACTGTTACTGAATTACCCTCCTCACTGTTACTGAATTACCCCCCTCACTGTTACTGAATTACCCCCCTCACTGTTACTGAATTACCCCCTCACTGTTACTGAATTACCCCCTCACTGTTACTGAATTACCCCCTTCAGTGTTACTGAATTACCCCCTCAGTGTTACTGAATTACCCCCTCAGTGTTACTGAATTACCCCCTCACTGTTACTGAATTACCCCCTCAGTGTTACTGAATTACCCCCTCAGTGTTACTGAATTACCCCCTCACTGTTACTGAATTACCCCCTCAATGTTACTGAATTACCCTCCTCACTGTTACTGAATTACCCCCTTCAGTGTTACTGAATTACCCCCTCAGTGTTACTGAATTACCCCCTCACTGTTACTGAATTACCCCCTCAATGTTACTGAATTACCCTCCTCACTGTTACTGAATTACCCTCCTCACTGTTACTGAATTACCCTCCTCAGTGTTACTGAATTACCCCCTCACTGTTACTGAATTACCCCCTCACTGTTACTGAATTACCCCCTCACTGTTACTGAATTACCCCCTCAGTGTTACTGAATTACCCCATCAGTGTTACTGAATTACCCCCCTCACTGTTACTGAATTACCCCCTTCACTGTTACTGAATTACCCCCTCACTGTTACTGAATTACCTCCTCAGTGTTACTGAATTACCCCCTCACTGTTACTGAATTACCCCCTCACTGTTACTGAATTACCCCCTCACTGTTACTGAATTACCCCCTCAGTGTTACTGAATTACCCCATCAGTGTTACTGAATTACCCCCCTCACTGTTACTGAATTACCCCCCTCACTGTTACTGAATTACCCCCCTCACTGTTATTGAATTACCCTCCTCAGTGTTACTGAATTACCCCCCTCACTGTTACTGAATTACCCCCTCACTGTTACTGAATTACCCCCCTCACTGTTACTGAATTACCCCCCTCACTGTTACTGAATTACCCCCTCAGTGTTACTGAATTACCCCCCTCACTGTTACTGAATTACCCCCTCACTGTTACTGAATTACCCCCCTCACTGTTACTGAATTACCCCCCTCACTGTTACTGAATTACCCCCTCACTGTTACTGAATTACCCCCCTCACTGTTACTGAATTACCCCCTCACTGTTACTGAATTACCCCCCTCACTGTTACTGAATTACCCCCCTCACTGTTACTGAATTATCCCCTCACTGTTACTGAATTACCCCCTCACTGTTACTGAATTACCCTCCTCACTGTTACTGAATTACCCCCTCACTGTTACTGAATTACCCCCTTCAGTGTTACTGAATTACCCCCCTCATTGTTACTGAATTACCCCATCAGTGTTACTGAATTACCCCCCTCACTGTTACTGAATTACCCCCCTCACTGTTATTGAATTACCCCCTCACTGTTACTGAATTATCCCCTCACTGTTACTGAATTACCCCCTCACTGTTACTGAATTACCCTCCTCACTGTTACTGAATTACCCCCTCACTGTTACTGAATTACCCCCTTCAGTGTTACTGAATTACCCCCCTCATTGTTACTGAATTACCCCCTCACTGTTACTGAATTACCCCCCTCACTGTTACTGAATTATCCCCTCACTGTTACTGAATTACCCCCTCACTGTTACTGAATTACCCTCCTCACTGTTACTGAATTACCCCCCTCACTGTTACTGAATTACCCCCTTCAGTGTTACTGAATTACCCCCCTCATTGTTACTGAATTACCCCCCTCACTGTTACTGAATTACCCCCCTCACTGTTACTGAATTATCCCCTCACTGTTACTGAATTACCCCCCTCAGTGTTACTGAATTACCCCCTCACTGTTACTGAATTACCCCCTCACTGTTACTGAATTACCCCCTCACTGTTACTGAATTACCCCCTTCAGTGTTACTGAATTACCCCCCTCATTGTTACTGAATTACCCCCTTCAGTGTTACTGAATTACCCCCCTCATTGTTACTGAATTACCCCCCTCACTGTTACTGAATTACCCCCCTCACTGTTACTGAATTATCCCCTCACTGTTACTGAATTACCCCCTCACTGTTACTGAATTACCCTCCTCACTGTTACTGAATTACCCCCTCACTGTTACTGAATTACCCCCTTCAGTGTTACTGAATTACCCCCCTCATTGTTACTGAATTACCCCATCAGTGTTACTGAATTACCCCCCTCACTGTTACTGAATTACCCCCCTCACTGTTATTGAATTACCCCCTCACTGTTACTGAATTATCCCCTCACTGTTACTGAATTACCCCCTCACTGTTACTGAATTACCCTCCTCACTGTTACTGAATTACCCCCTCACTGTTACTGAATTACCCCCTTCAGTGTTACTGAATTACCCCCCTCATTGTTACTGAATTACCCCATCAGTGTTACTGAATTACCCCCCTCACTGTTACTGAATTACCCTCCTCACTGTTACTGAATTACCCCCTCACTGTTACTGAATTACCCCCTTCAGTGTTACTGAATTACCCCCCTCATTGTTACTGAATTACCCCATCAGTGTTACTGAATTACCCCCTCACTGTTACTGAATTACCCCCTTCAGTGTTACTGAATTACCCCCCTCATTGTTACTGAATTACCCCATCAGTGTTACTGAATTACCCCCCTCACTGTTACTGAATTACCCCCCTCACTGTTATTGAATTACCCTCCTCAGTGTTACTGAATTACCCCCCACAGTGTTACTGAATTACCCCCCTCACTGTTACTGAATTACCCCCTCACTGTTACTGAATTACCCCCTCACTGTTACTGAATTACCCCCTCAGTGTTACTGAATTACCCCCCTCAGTGTTACTGAATTACCCCCCTCAGTGTTACTGAATTACCCCCCTCAGTGTTACTGAATTACCCCCTCACTGTTACTGAATTACCCCCCACAGTGTTACTGAATTACCCCCACAGTGTCCGCCACATTACATAGAACATAGAACAGTACAGCACAGAACAGGCCCTTCGGCCCTCGATGTTGTGCCGAACAATGATCACCCCACTTAAACCCACGTAACCCGTATACCCATAACCCAACAATCCCCCCATTAACCTTACACTACGGGCAATTTAGCATGGCCAATCCACCTAACCCGCACATCTTTGGACTGTGGGAGGAAACCGGAGCACCCGGAGGAAACCCACGCACACACGGGGAGGACGTGCAGACTCCACACAGACAGTGACCCAGCCGGGAATCGAACCTGGGACCCTGGAGCTGTGAAGCATTGATGCTAACCACCATGCTACCGTGAGGCCCCAAGCTGGATTTAGCTCAGTTCTGGTGCAGGGCCCCCATTCCGAATTCAAACCTCTGCTGAGTATTTCTGGCATCCCCCCCACTGGATTTCTGATTCAGGTTTTCCACTGCCGCCCCTTCCTTCCCTTGGCTTCTCTCTCAGTGAACACTTTCTCATTTCATCCGGCCCGAGAGTGTTAATGAGGCAGCCAAGACTTTGATATCAAATCAAAGATCCAGCCAATCACCAGGTGAAGGGGGAAGAATGCAAACATGGACAGACTGCAGTCTGTGTTTTGTCTACATTTCCATTGCTTTTCTTTCACATGTCCTGAATGATACGACATGAGGGAGGGGGTGGGGAGGGGAGGGGCGCTGACTCATTTTAGCCATTAGTTGGCACGGCTCTCTCCCTCACATTCTCTTACAATCTCAACAGGCCCACTCTCAGAACCAAGTTGCACATTATTCTTCGAAAATGAATTACACATTAAGGTTTGAAGCGATGAAGGGAGGTTGAGATCAGCTTTCAAATTAATTCCCAGTTTAAGTGAAAGGGAGTCGTCATGACGAAGTAACTTGCATTCATATAGCACCTCTCACAACCACAGGGCGACCCAGAGTGCGTTCCAGCACATGAAGCCGTTTTGAAATGTGCTCGCTGCTGTAAGCCCCCTTATGCACAGGGAGATCATTCAGCAGCAACGTGGGAACATTTTTGGGATGTCTGTGGGGGGGGGGGGGGGGGGGGGGGGGGGGGGTTGATATTGGCCAGACACCCGGGGAGAACTCCTCAGCTCTTCCTGGTAACGGTGCTGCGGGATCATTAGCATCCACCTGGTGGGGCAGAGAGGGCGAGCGTTTGACCTCTCACCTTCAAGACAGCTCTTGCGGCCGTGCGGCATCCCCTCAGTGCTGCAATGGCATGTCAACCCAGATCCTGTGCTCAAGTCGCTGGAGAGAAACACTAACACCCTCCCCCCCCCCCCCCCCACCAATGTTACGATGCGAGGGAGCCATTGATTTTAGTGTTGATTTGTTTTTAGATTAACAAAAGAGCACTCAATGTGTTTGTAGGTCAAGAAGTCACCTGGCATCCCGGAGTACAAGGTCCAAACTCTGGATTTCAGCCCTGTCCATTGGTCAATCTAGACCCTCCATGATTGGACTGGACAGGAAAAGGGGACAATATGCAACTTTCTATCTGCCCTTTGTCGTTACCTAATCATCCCAGCTGGAGGGTACATTTGTGGGAATATTGGAGCGAGCTGGAATAGGTACAGCCTCCTCCACAATCGAGTTCGTTAGTCAATTTTCCCTGTTTCAGTCCATATTGAAGCACACGCCCCCTGAGAATCAGGGCACAGTGCAAAGTTACCATCTGGAGCTGAGGGCGGAGAGAGTGTGAACAGGAAAAAATAAGGAATTTTTAGCTGAGAAATGAAGGGAATGTTATTCTTTAATGAAACCCTACTCCTCGCCTTGAAGAAAAACCATAACAAAAAAAAAATTCCAACTGTTAATGTTAAAACAAAGTTGACATGTGAGGAAGGGATAATGCCAATGGAACTGTATCTGGGTGTCAGCTGCTAACAGGCAAAAACCCAAAGCAGTTTCACGGCTTTGTTTAATGATATCGTGTTCCCACGTTAGCTAAACTGTTAACTCAACAGACCCAGGAGCAGATGGCGGTGTTAATGATATTTGTTAATGTGTCTATAACCCAGTTATTGAGATGGTTTATTCCGTCGATGAAAGGGAGATGTGTCAGCACTCCTCACCTCCAGCACCAATGGGTATGGACCGCTGTCCCGTGACCCAAGAACGCAGCGGATTGGCTGTTACAGCCAGGCAGTGGTGAAGAGGTGGCAATTGACGCCCATGAGCTGAGGAGTAAATAAACAAACCTGGCCTCCTCCTGGCTGCTCCTTTGGAACCTTTGACCGAGCTTTAGATCACTTGTCCTCATAACCCCTTCGTTGCTCAGTGTCAAATTTCATTTGACCGTCATTCCTGCAAAGGATCTTGGGATGTTTTACCATGTTAAAGGTTCTATATAAAAGCAAGTTGTTATTGATGTTCCCAATTACCATTGTTCCTGTCCTCAATAGCCATTGTCATTTTCCCATCCCATTTCTGCCCCAAGCCCTGGGTGAGTTATTGATGCCATTTGATTTAACAGGAGCCAATATGATTCTTTCATCCCTGAATCAAACATCACCATTTGCATTGCTGCCTGATGGCTCCGAGGTCCCAGGTTCGATCCCGGCTCTGGGTCACTGTCCGTGTGGAGTTTGCACGTTCTCCCTGTGTCTGCGTGGGTTTCGCCTCCACAACCCAAAAGATGTGCAGAGTAGGTGGATTGGCCACGCTAAATTGCCCCTTAATTGGAAAAAATTAATTTGTTACTCTAAAAAAAAAAATTTTAAATCACCATTTGATCATTGTCGTATTGCTGCTTGTATCATCTGGCTGTGAACTTAGGAACACTGGAACAGGGGGAGGCTGTTCCTCCGCCATTCAGCTAGATCATGGTGTCTACCTCAACACCAGCTTCCTGCACCATCCCTGTATCCCTTGGTGTCATTGGTATCCGGAAGGTTCTCAACCTCTGCTTCGAACACACTCATTGACTGAGTCTCCACAGCCCTCTAGGGTAGCGGATTCCAAAGATTCACAGCCCTCTGGGGTAGAGGATTCCAAAGATTCACAGCCCTCTGACTGAAGAAATTCCTCCTCATCTCAGTCCTAAATGGCCAACCTCCTATTCTGAGACCATGATTCTAACCCCAACCAGGGAAACAGCCATCGTACATCGACCCTGTCGAGCCCAGTACTTTGACCACTTAATTCTTTTAAACTCTACAGAATGCGGACCCAGTCTCCTGATTGTTCCTCACAGAACAACCCCACCCTCTCGGGGATTGACTCCTGAACATTTGTCGCACTCCCTCAATGATCAGCCTTTGTTTGCTGAGGTAAGGAGACAAAATCTGCACACTACTCCAGGTGTGGCCTTGCCAGTCTGAACAAGGCCCTAAACAACTACATCAAGACGTCAGTGCTCCTTGACTCCAATCCTCTTGCAATCAAGGCCAGCAAACCATTTGCCTTCCTAATTGCTTTCTGCACTGCATCTTAGCTTCCAGCGACTGATGAACAAGAACATTCAATTTCCTTTGGAGATCAACATTTCCCAACCTCTCACTGTTTAAGGGATACTCCACATTTCCTACTAAATTCAATAACTTCATAATTTTCCACAATATATTCTATCTGCCATCCGCTTGCCTGCTCACTTATTCCATTTAAATTCCCTTGAAGCATCTTCCTCACAACTCACATTCCCACCAAGACTTGTGTCATCAGCAAACTAATATTACATTTGGTCTCCACTTCCAAATCATTGATACAGATTGTGAATAGCTGGGGCCAAGCACTGATCCTTGAGGTGCCCCAATAGGCACAGACTTTGGGCGGAATTCTCCGCTCCCCACGCCGGGTGGGAGAATAGCAGGCGGGCCGGGCGACTCACAACACGCCTCCCCCCCCCCCCCGCGATTCTCCCACCACCACCGCTCGGAAGAATCGCTGCTCGACGTTTTTCACGGCGACCGGCGATTCTCCGGCCCGAATGGGCCGAGCGGCCTGCCGTTCCCGACCGGTTCACGACGGCGGCAACCACACCTGGTCGATGCTGTCATGAACATGGGTGCCAAATGCTGGTTTGAGGCTTGTGGGGGGTGGAGAGGGGAGTGAGCACCACGGCCGTACTCGGGAGGGGACTGGCCCGCGATCGGTGCCCACCGATCGTCGGGCCGGCGTCTCAAAGCAACGCACTCGTTCCCCTCCGCCGCCCTGCAAGATCAAGCCGCTACGTCTTGCGGGGCAGCGGAGGGGAAGACGGCAACCGCGCATGCACGGGTTTCAGCCGTCGTGACGTCAGCCGCGCATGCGTGGGTTTGAGCCGTCAGCCGTCGTGACGTCAGCCGCACATGGTTGGAGCCGGCCAACCTGCGCATGCGCGGCTGACGTCACTTAGACGCCGCTGTCACGTCATTCTCGGCGTGCCGCCTTGACGCAAGCGTCAAGGCCCGGCGGCCGAGAGTTACGGAGCGCCGCTCCTACCACCCCGGGTGGGGGTGAATTAGATGTGAGGAGCGGCCTCCGAGGCCATCGTGAAACTCGGCCGAGTTCACGACGGCCTTCCCGATTTATCGCGGGAGCAGAGAATTTCGCTCATTATTTTGACTCGGTTTTCTCTCTGTTAAGCAATCCTTAATCCGTGCCAGTATATTCCCCCCAATCTCATGTGCTCTAATTTTGCTAAGTAACCTCTTGTGTGGGCCCTTATTGTCAACCTCTTGAAAGTCCAAATACACCACATCCACCAGTTTCCCCTTATCTATCTTGCCAGTAACGTCCTCAAAAAGCTCCAACAAATCTGCCAAACATCAATTCCCTTTCGTAAGTCCATGTTGGCTCTGCCCAATCCTACCATTATTTTCGAAGTGCTCGGTTATCACACCCTTTATTATACATTCTAGCGTTTCCTGTTTCTATCGCCCTCCTTTCTGAAATAGTGGGGTTACATTTGCCACCTTTCAATCTTCAGGAAGAATCTGCAGAATTTTGGAAGATGCTCACCCAATGCATCCACAATCTCCAGAGCCAGCTTTTCCAATACTTTGAATGTGATCTAACTGCCCCGTTAGCCCTGGGCACAAATCCCGTAATGGGTGTTAAATCTCACAAGCGCCCAAAACCGGGATTTGAGCCGGCGAGATCGCTGGTTGACATCTTCCCTGGTGAGGTAATCAGATTCGCATCCAGAAGGACTGTGAAGTCGGCGAACTTGACACAGCTTTTCTCGCCTGATCCAGCACTCTGCAATTTTGGGAAGATTGCATCCCCTGGGATGCAGATCATCAGGTCCAGGAGATTTAGCAACTTCCAACACTATCTTTTAAAAAATAAATTTAGAGTACCCAATTCGTTTTTTCCAATTAAGGGGCAATTTAACGTGGCCAATCCACCTATCCTGCCCATTTTTGGGTTGTGGGTTAGCCCTAATGGCTCACGCCGCCGAGGTCCCAGGTTCGATCCCGGCTCTGGGTCATTGTCCGTGTGGAGTTTGCACATTCTCCCCGTGTCTGCGTGGGTTTCACCCACACAACCCAAAGATGTGCAGGGTTGGTGGATTGGCCACGCTAAATTGCCCCTTAATTGGGAATAAAAAATGAATTGGGTACTCTAAATTTATATTAAAAAATAAAGTATACAGGGCGGGATTCTCCGCGAACCAGCGTGAACCACTCCGGCGTGGGCCGCCCCAAAGGTGTGGAATCCTCCTTCAGGGGCTAGGCTGGTGCCGGAGTGTGCGGATGGGCCTTGGCCGGCCGGCGCTTGTTGGCACATGCGTGGGAGCGTTAGCGCGCGCTGGCATCATCCCAGCGCATGCGGAGGGGGGTCTTCTCCGCACTGGCCATGGCGGAGTTTGACAGCAACGGGTGAGGAGAGAGAGAGTAGCCCCACGGCACAGGCCCGCCCACGGATCGGTGGGCTCCGATCATGGGCTAGGCCACCATGGGGACACCCTCCGCGGCCAGATCCCCCTGCGCCCCCCCCCCCCCACCCCCGAGGAGTCTGCAGGCCGCCCATGGAGCCAGGTCCCGCCGGTAAGGACCTGTTGTGATTTATGCCGACGGCACCCACCGAAAACGGGCGGCCACTCAGTCCATCGCGGGCCGGAGAATCGCATTGGGGGGGGGGGGGGGGGCTGCCAGCGGTAAAAATAATCAGTAATAGTGAGCAGGGGGAGTGATATCAGAGTGATGGTGAGAAACAACACCAGGTTAAAGTCCAACAGATTTGTTTCAAACACTAGCTTTCGGAGCACTGCTCCTTCCTCAGTCCACCTGAGGAAGGAGCTGCGCTCCGAAAGCTAGTGATGCGAAACAAACCTGTTGGACTTTAACCTGGTGTAAGACTTCTTCCTCTGCTCACCCCAGTCCAACGCTGGCACCTCCACATCAGAGTAATGGTGAGCAGGGGAGTGATATCAGAGTGATGGTGAGCAGGGGAGTGATATCAGAGTGATGGTGAGCAGGGCAGTGATATCAGAGTGATGGTGAGCAGGTGAGTGATATCAGAGTGATGGTGAGCAGGGGAGTGATATCAATGTGATGGTGAGCAGGGCAGTGATATCAGAGTGATGGTGAGGAGGGGAGTGATATCAGAGTGATGGTGAGCAGGGGGTGATATAAGAGTGACTGTGAGCAGTGGAGTGATATCAGAGTAATAGTGAGCAGGGAAGTGATATCAGAGTGATAGTGAGCAGGGCAGTGATATCAGAGTAATAGTGAGCAGGGAAGCGATATCAGAGTGATGGTGAGCAGGAGGTGTGATATCAGAGTGATGGTGATCAGGGGAGTGATATCAGAGTAATAGTGAGCAGGGAGTGATATCAGAGTGATTGCGAGCAGTGGAGTGATATCAGAGTGATGGTGAGCAGGGGAGTGATATAAGAGTGATTGTGAGCAGGGGAGTGATATCACAGTAATAGTGAGCAGGGTAGTGATACAGAGTGATTGTGAGCAGTGGAGTGATATCAGTGTGATTGTGAGCAGTGGAGTGATATCACAGTGGTGGTGAGCAGGGGAGTGATATCAGAGTAATGGTGAGAAGAGGTAGTGATATCAGAGTGATGGTGAGCAGGGGAGTGATATCAGAGTGATTGTGAGCAGGGGAGTGATATCAGAGTAATAGTGAGCAGGGAAGTGATATCAGAGTGATAGTGAGCAGGGCAGTGATATCAGAGTAATAGTGAGCAGGGAAGCGATATCAGAGTGATGGTGAGCAGGAGGTGTGATATCAGAGTGATTGTGAGCAGGGGAGTGATATCACAGTAATAGTGAGCAGGGTAGTGATACAGAGTGATTGTGAGCAGTGGAGTGATATCAGTATGATTGTGAGCAGTGGAGTGATATCACAGTGGTGGTGAGCAGGGGAGTGATATCAGAGTAATGGTGAGAAGAGGTAGTGATATCAGAGTGATGGTGAGCAGGGGAGTGATATCAGAGTGATTGTGAGCAGGGGAGTGATATCACAGTAATAGTGAGCAGGGTAGTGATACAGAGTGATTGTGAGCAGTGGAGTGATATCAGTATGATTGTGAGCAGTGGAGTGATATCACAGTGGTGGTGAGCAGGGGAGTGATATCAGAGTAATGGTGAGAAGAGGTAGTGATATCAGAGTGATGGTGAGCAGGGGAGTGATATCAGAGTGATTGTGAGCAGGGGAGTGATATCAGAGTAATAGTGAGCAGGGTAGTGATACAGAGTGATTGTGAGCAGTGGAGTGATATCAGTGTGATTGTGAGCAGTGGAGTGATATCACAGTGGTGGTGAGCAGGGGAGTGATATCAGAGTAATGGTGAGAAGAGGTAGTGATATCAGAGTGATGGTGAGCAGGGGAGTGATATCAGAGTGATTGTGAGCAGGGGGGTGATATCAGAGTAATAGTGAGCAGGGTAGTGATACAGAGTGATTGTGAGCAGTGGAGTGATATCAGAGTGATTGTGAGCAGGGGAGTGATATCAGAGTGATTGTGAGCAGGGGAGTAATATCAGAGTAATGGTGAGCAGGGGAGTGATAGGAAAGTGATTGTGAGCAGGGGAGTGATACCAGAGTAATGGTGAGCAGGGGAGTGATATCAGTGATTGTGAGCAGGGAAGTGATATCAGAGTAATGGTGAGCAAGGGTAGTGCTATCAGAGTGATAGTGAGCAGGGCAGTAATATCAGAGTGATTGTGAGCAGGGGCGTGATAGCAGAGTAATAATGAGCAGGGGAGTGATATCAGAGTGATGGTGAGCAGGGGAGTAATATCAGAGTGATGGTGAGCAGGGGAGTGATATCAGAGTGATGGTGAGCAGGGCAGTGATATCAGAGTAATGGAGAGCAGGGCAGTGATATCAGAGTGATGGTGAGCAGGGGAGTGATATCAATGTGATGGTGAGCAGGGCAGTGATATCAGAGTGGTGGTGAGCAGGGGAGTGATATCAGAGTAATGGTGAGCAGGGGGTGATATAAGAGTGACTGTGAGCAGTGGAGTGATATCAGAGTAATAGTGAGCAGGGAAGTGATAACAGAGTGATGGTGAGCAGGGAGTGATATCAGAGTAATAGTGAGCAGGGAAGCGATATCAGGGTGATGGTGAGCAGGAGGTGTGATATCAGAGTGATGGTGATCAGGGGAGTGATATCAGAGTAATAGTGAGCAGGGAGTGATATCAGAGTGATTGCGAGCAGTGGAGTCATATCAGTGTGATTGTGAGCAGTGGAGTGATATCACAGTGGTGGTGAGCAGGGGAGTGATATCAGAGTAATGGTGAGCAGCGGTAGTGATATCAGAGTGATGGTGAGCAGGGGAGTGATATCAGAGTGATTGTGAGCAGGGGAGTGATATCAGAGTAATAGTGAGCAGGGTAGTGATACAGAGTGATTGTGAGCAGGGGAGTGATATCAGAGTGATTGTGAGCGGGGAGCGATATCAGAGTGATTGTGAGCAGGGGAGTGATATCAGAGTAATGGTGAGCAGGGGAGTGATAGGAAAGTGATTGTGAGCAGGGGAGTGATACCAGAGTAATGGTGAGCAGGGGAGTGATATCAGTGATTGTGAGCAGGGAAGTGATATCAGAGTAATGGTGAGCAGGGGTAGTGATATCAGAGTGATAGTGATCAGGGCAGTGATATCAGAGTGAATGTGAGCAGGGGAGTGATAGCAGAGTAATAATGAGCAGGGGTAGTGATATCAGAGTGATAGTGAGCAGGGTAGTGATACAGAGTGATTGTGAGCAGTGGAGTGATATCAGTGTGATTGTGAGCAGTGGAGTGATATCACAGTGGTGGTGAGCAGGGGAGTGATATCAGAGTAATGGTGAGAAGAGGTAGTGATATCAGAGTGATGGTGAGCAGGGGAGTGATATCAGAGTGATTGTGAGCAGGGGAGTGATATCAGAGTAATAGTGAGCAGGGAAGTGATATCAGAGTGATAGTGAGCAGGGCAGTGATATCAGAGTAATAGTGAGCAGGGAAGCGATATCAGAGTGATGGTGAGCAGGAGGTGTGATATCAGAGTGATTGTGAGCAGGGGAGTGATATCACAGTAATAGTGAGCAGGGTAGTGATACAGAGTGATTGTGAGCAGTGGAGTGATATCAGTATGATTGTGAGCAGTGGAGTGATATCACAGTGGTGGTGAGCAGGGGAGTGATATCAGAGTAATGGTGAGAAGAGGTAGTGATATCAGAGTGATGGTGAGCAGGGGAGTGATATCAGAGTGATTGTGAGCAGGGGAGTGATATCACAGTAATAGTGAGCAGGGTAGTGATACAGAGTGATTGTGAGCAGTGGAGTGATATCAGTATGATTGTGAGCAGTGGAGTGATATCACAGTGGTGGTGAGCAGGGGAGTGATATCAGAGTAATGGTGAGAAGAGGTAGTGATATCAGAGTGATGGTGAGCAGGGGAGTGATATCAGAGTGATTGTGAGCAGGGGAGTGATATCAGAGTAATAGTGAGCAGGGTAGTGATACAGAGTGATTGTGAGCAGTGGAGTGATATCAGTGTGATTGTGAGCAGTGGAGTGATATCACAGTGGTGGTGAGCAGGGGAGTGATATCAGAGTAATAGTGAGCAGGGTAGTGATACAGAGTGATTGTGAGCAGTGGAGTGATATCAGAGTGATTGTGAGCAGGGGAGTGATATCAGAGTGATTGTGAGCAGGGGAGTAATATCAGAGTAATGGTGAGCAGGGGAGTGATAGGAAAGTGATTGTGAGCAGGGGAGTGATACCAGAGTAATGGTGAGCAGGGGAGTGATATCAGTGATTGTGAGCAGGGAAGTGATATCAGAGTAATGGTGAGCAAGGGTAGTGCTATCAGAGTGATAGTGAGCAGGGCAGTAATATCAGAGTGATTGTGAGCAGGGGCGTGATAGCAGAGTAATAATGAGCAGGGGAGTGATATCAGAGTGATGGTGAGCAGGGGAGTAATATCAGAGTGATGGTGAGCAGGGGAGTGATATCAGAGTGATGGTGAGCAGGGCAGTGATATCAGAGTAATGGAGAGCAGGGCAGTGATATCAGAGTGATGGTGAGCAGGGGAGTGATATCAATGTGATGGTGAGCAGGGCAGTGATATCAGAGTGGTGGTGAGCAGGGGAGTGATATCAGAGTAATGGTGAGCAGGGGGTGATATAAGAGTGACTGTGAGCAGTGGAGTGATATCAGAGTAATAGTGAGCAGGGAAGTGATAACAGAGTGATGGTGAGCAGGGAGTGATATCAGAGTAATAGTGAGCAGGGAAGCGATATCAGGGTGATGGTGAGCAGGAGGTGTGATATCAGAGTGATGGTGATCAGGGGAGTGATATCAGAGTAATAGTGAGCAGGGAGTGATATCAGAGTGATTGCGAGCAGTGGAGTCATATCAGTGTGATTGTGAGCAGTGGAGTGATATCACAGTGGTGGTGAGCAGGGGAGTGATATCAGAGTAATGGTGAGCAGCGGTAGTGATATCAGAGTGATGGTGAGCAGGGGAGTGATATCAGAGTGATTGTGAGCAGGGGAGTGATATCAGAGTAATAGTGAGCAGGGTAGTGATACAGAGTGATTGTGAGCAGGGGAGTGATATCAGAGTGATTGTGAGCGGGGAGCGATATCAGAGTGATTGTGAGCAGGGGAGTGATATCAGAGTAATGGTGAGCAGGGGAGTGATAGGAAAGTGATTGTGAGCAGGGGAGTGATACCAGAGTAATGGTGAGCAGGGGAGTGATATCAGTGATTGTGAGCAGGGAAGTGATATCAGAGTAATGGTGAGCAGGGGTAGTGATATCAGAGTGATAGTGATCAGGGCAGTGATATCAGAGTGAATGTGAGCAGGGGAGTGATAGCAGAGTAATAATGAGCAGGGGTAGTGATATCAGAGTGATAGTGAGCAGGGCAGTGATATCAGAGTGATTTTGAGCAGGGGAGTGATATCAGAGTGATTGTGAGCAGGGGAGTGATATCAGAGTGATTGTGAGCAGGGGAGTGATAGCAGAGTAATAATGAGCAGGGGTAGTAATATCAGAGTGATAGTGAGCAGGGCAGTGCTATCAGAGTGATTGTGAGCAGGGGAGTGATATCAGAGTAATTGTGAGCAGGGGAGTGATATAAGAGTAATTGCGAGCAGGGGAGTGATATCAGAGTAATAGTGAGCAGGGAGTGATATCAGTGTGATGGTGAGCAGGAGGTGTGATATCAGTGAAAGTGAACAGTGATATTTTGCTGCCTGCTCTGTATAAAGCTCCTTTCTGTGAGATTGGTGGCACTGTTCCCCTGCCAACAGCCTGTTCACACAAACCCAGCAGCCAAAGCACCTGAAGTGTAGCCAAATTCCAGCCTTTTTGTTAATCACACACACCCCTTGTCCCTGGGAACATTCCTACCAATGCCTGGAGGAACTGACAGTCTGCATGTTTCACACTGTTTACCAAACTGACAAGACTCAACTCGAACACTGACAGCGCAACCAAGAATGAACCCACTCATTTCCCTACATTACAACAAAGACTCCAGTTCCTCAGCTCCGCGTTGGCTGTACTTTAGAACCCCCTGAAGTTTAAAATTTTTTTTAGAATACCCAATTATTTTTTTCCCAATTAAGGGGCAATTTAGTGTGGCCAATCCACCTAACCTGCACATCTTTGGATACGGGGAGAATGTGCAAACTCGACACCGGCAGTGACCCAGAGTTGGGATTAAACGCAGGTCCTCGGTGCCGTGAGGCAGCAGTGCTAACCACTGGGCCACCGTGGCACCCCCGAGAGGTGCTATATCAATGCAGGTACCTCCTTCTGTCTTTATCAAGTCCTGGGTTACCTCAGTGGGCTACCTAGCTGGTTAGTAAATACCCCAAATGATCCAACACTAAGCTAAGCAAAGGGCCTGAAGTATCTGTGGTGATATGATCTGCATACTCGTCTGCCATTGGGCCAGAACGTCGGCTTACCATTGGCCCTGGTCGGTCATGTGCCTCTCGACCGATTGGCCGAGAGGCTGAGTTAACCACGCCTCTATTAACGAGGTATAAATGCTCAGACGCCTGACGATCGTCCCTTTCCACTGTAGACGATCGCAGAGCTGTGTTCTCGTCAATTAAAGCCAGACTTTGGTAAATCACTCGCCTCGCGTACAATCGATGGTACATCAGTATCTTAGCTATTGACTGATCGCGGCAGTGACATTGTCTCGGTGACTCCGTGTCCTCTGATTGGTCTAAGAGAGTCAGCCAGAGTTCTTGCCTTTGATTTTAATTCACCATCTCTCAATGAAAATTGCTTGCGCGTAAATATTGAGCCAGAGTGAATTCAGGCCAGACAAAACAGCAATAACTTCCAGTTAATGAAGCAAAGGTGTCAGAGCAGTGAAACCCAGCAGAGTCTGACACCGAGCTTCATAATGACATATTAGGACCGGTGATCTGGTCAAAGAGGTTATTTTAAGGAGCAACGTGATAATGACTAAATAATGCACATGAAAACGCAAACTGAGGGGGGAAAGGTGCTAAGCGTGTGAGTGCTGATCACCAAAGTAAGGCTTCGCCGACTTGCACACTTGCAGAGACTGCAAGGTGGCTACATCCCCACGGATATGCTGCACTGGGGATGTGGCCTGTACCAATGGAGCGACAGGCATCCCAATGCTCCCATTCAAGGGTGCTGTCAGAAAAGGTATTCAAGCTTAATCACAGCAGGTTGGAAACCCTGCCTGGTGATCGATGGAAATGCTGATAGCAGCTGTGGGCAGGCATTCCACGCCTGGATGGCGTGTGGTTTCAGCAGCTCCACAGATGTAAATCAGGAGTCAGCAACGGCCATTCCACACCACTGGCAATGGACAACTTCAGGCGTCACATTTGTGGCAGACTATGGTCTTTCCAAATTCAGCTTGTTTAGCATCAACAGGAGTGGAGTGGGTGATCCGATGGGACCTCGCCAACCTCTGAGGATGCATTCCCATCATTTCACCCAGGGAGAAGGACAAACGATCTTGATTTTCCCGACTACATATTGACAGCATGAAGTACTCCATGGCTATTTGTGGTCGGCTATATTAGGGGTATCGCGGTACCTAGGTGGGATGGACCTTATACTGTAGTATGAGTGGTCGAACCTGCCTGCTGGTTCCGCCCAGCAAGTGGAGCATAAGAGTCTGTGTTTCACCCACAGCAGTCATTCTGTACCGGAGCTGCTGGGGTAACTACTTGTTCATTAAAGCCTTCAATTGGACTACAATCTCGCTTCAGTAGTGATTGATTTAATTCAATTTAATGAACAAGAATTGAAGAATGGCTGCTCTCCGCATCAAGCCAGAGTGTCGACAAATCAACCCCCACGCGGCAAATGCAGCAGCAACTTTTCAACATTGGCTGGCATGTTTCAACGGGTACATGAGGACGGCCCCGACCACCCCCACGGAGGAACAGAAAATGCGAATCCTCCACTCAAGGGTGTGCCCAGAAATCTACACGCTTATCGAAGACGCGGATGGTTTCAAGGACGCAATGACTTTGTTAAAAGAGCACTACGTCCGCACTGTGAATCAGGTATACGCTCGGCATCTTTTAGCTACCAGACGGCAGTTCCAGTGGAATCACTGGCCGATTTTTACCGCGCATTGTTAGTGTTAGGTAGAAACTGTAACTGTCCACACGTCTCAGCCAATGACCACACCGAACTCTTATTATGGGATGCTTTTGTTGCGGGCATGCTGTCCTCTAAAATCCGCCAGCGACTGCAGGAAATCGGCACGCTAGGGCTTAAAGAGGCACGGAAACTTGCGCACTCCCTGTGGTGATATGTATCACTGTAGATACACAAGGGGTTAATGTAAATACATGTAGACTAGCTAGACACTAGAGGAAGCACCAGAGACATGACACACAGACAGTCAACCAATAGGTCAGTAAGATAGGACACGACCAATGGGCATTCACGATACACACAGAGGTGACACTACCACAGGGGGGCATTGCACCAACCCATATAAAAAGGACACAGCACACATGATCCTCCTCTTTCCAGTGCAGACACTCAGTGAGTACAGACATCGGGTTGATTCAACATCACACCCACCATGTGGATTGTAGCAGACTGGTTTGTCAGTCTGAGTAGCTATAGAAGGGTAGTGGCGAATCCGAGTAGGAGAATTGTAAATAGTTCAATAAACGTGTTGAAGCTATCTCCACGTCTGAACCTTCCTTTGTCAGAGTGAACATCAAGGAAGCAGCTTATGCTACGCCAAGAGAATAACAAGACACTCCCTAGATGTAGCCTCCCGCAACACCCAGGCCCACGTTCCCGACCACGTGGTACCCACATGGACAGGGACGACCCCACCCGCAGCCGATTCCAAAGCACCCCTAAATTCCCCACAAACTTGTGCAGTGCGGCAGCCATGAAACCCCGGGCCGGGGGGGGGGGGGGGGGGGGGGGATGCTATTTTTGCGGGCAAAACAAACACCCCTGGCAAGCCAGGCCCGGTCGGCCACCGCTGTTTCCATAGGGACAGCCATCTTGGATGACGTCTCAGGACCCCGAGTGGCTGGCCATGTATCGCCTGATGAGATCTTTCAGCCGGCCATGGGTGATTCATGGGGGCAGCCATCTTGGATGACGTCTCAGGACCCCGATTCGGGTGGCCGTGTATCGCCCAACGAGATCTCTCAGCTTCTGCCACAACTTGCCTCAGTGACACTGGACCAGTCTCGGCCCCGAATACTTTCAACCGCTACGACGTCGGTACTCATCAATGGGCACAAGACATCCTGCCTGATCAACTCTGGGGAGCGTCATCCATCCCAATACGGTAAGACACTGCTCCCTCGCTGTACACCCGATTAAACAAAAGATCTCCCTGGCCTCTGGGTCCCACTCTGTGGAGATCCGGAGATACTGCATAGCCAACCTCACGGTCCAGGGCCTGGAGTTCAATAACTTCCGACTCTACCTCCTCCCCCATCTCTGCGCTGCCACACTCCTGGGACTGGACTTCCAGTGTAACCTGCAAAGTTTAACGTTCAAATTCAGCGGACCCACACCCCCCCCTCACTGTCTGCGGCCTCGCGACCCTCAAGGTCGACCCGCCTTCCCTGTTTGCAAACCTTACACCTGATTGCAAACCCATCGCCACCAAGAGCAGATGGTACAGTGCCCAGGACCGGACCTTCATTAGGTCGGAAGTCCAGCGGTTACTGAAGGAAGGTATTATCAAGGCCAGCAACAGCCCCTGGAGAGCCCAAGTGGTGGTTGTAAAGACCGGGGAGAAACACAGGATGGTCATAGTCTACAGTCAGACCATCAACAGGTATACACAGCTCAACGCATACCCTCTCCCCCGCATATCTGAAATGGTCAACCAGATAGCGCAATACAAGGTTTTCTCCACAATAGACCTTAAATCAGCCTACCACCAGCTCCCCATTCACCCGGATGACCGCAAGTTCACTGCATTCGAGGCAGATGGGTGGCTCTACCACTTTCTAAGGGTTCCCTTCGGTGTCACAAATGGGGTCTCAGCCTTCCAACGAGAGATGGACCGAATGGTTGACCGGTATGGTCTGCGGGCCACGTTCCCGTACCTGGAGAATGTCACCATCTGCGGCCACGACTGGCAGGACCACGACACCAATCTCCGCAAATTCCTCCATACCACAAAAATCCTTAACTTAACCTATAACACGGGCAGCACGGTGGCCTAGTGGTTAGCACAGCTGCCTCATGGCGCTGAGGTGCCAGGTTCGATCCCGGCCCTGGGTCACTGTCCGTGTGGAGTTTGCACGTTCTCCCCGTGTCTGCGTGGGTTTCGCCCCCACAACCCAAAAAATGTGCCGAGTAGGTGGATTGGCCACGCCCACTGCCCCAAGGCCCTGAAACTTTGCCTGGGCTTCTTTTCTTATTACGCCCAGTAGGCCCCCAATTATGCGGACAAGGCCCGCCCACTAATCCAGTCAACGGTTTTACCCCGATCGGCAGAGGCCCACCAGGCTTTCAGTCGCATCAAAGCAGACATCACAACGGCGACAATGCACGCAATCGATGAGTCCCTCCCCTTCCAGGTCAAGAGCGACGCATCAGACGTAGCTCTGGCTGCCACTCTCAATCAGGCGGGCAGACCCGGGGCCTTCTTTTCACGCACCCTCCACGCCTCAGAAATCCGCCATTCCTCTGTCGAGAAGGAGGCCCAAGCCATCGTTGAAGCTGTGCGGCATTGGAGGCATTACCTGGCCGGCAGGAGATTCACTCTCCTCACTGACCAATGGTCGGTAGCCTTCATGTTTGACAATGCACAGCAGGGCAAAATTAAGAATGATAAGATCTTCCGGTGGAGGATCGAGCTCGCCGTCTATAATTATGAGATCTTGTATCGTCCCGGGAAGCTCAACGAGCCCCCAGATGCCCTCTCCCGAGGTACATGTGCCAGTGTAGAAGTGTACCGACTCCGGACCCTCCACGACAACCTCTGCCACCCGGGGGTCACCCGGTTCTTCCACTTTGTTAAAACCCGCAATCTGCCCTACTCCATCGAGGAGGTCAGGGCCGTAACCAGAAACTGCCAAATCTGCGCGGAGTGCAAGCCGCACTTCTGCAGGCCAGAGAAAGCGCACCTGGTGAAGGCTTCCCTCCCCTTTGAACGCCTCAGCGTGGATTTCAAAGGGCTCCTTCCCTCCACCGACCGCAACACGTATTTCTTAAACGTGATTAATGAGTACTCCTGGTTTCCTTTCTCCATCCCCTGTCCCGACATGACGGCTGCCACCATCATTAAAGCCCTCCACAGCATCTTTACCCTGTTCAGTTTCCCCGCCTACATCCATAGCGATAGGGGGTCCTCCTTTATGAGTGACAAACTGCGTCAATTCCTGCTCAGCAGGGGCATTGCCTCCAGCAGGACGACCAGTTACAACCCCCGGGGAAACGGGCAGGTAGAGAGGGAAAACGGGACGGTCTGGAGGCAGAGAGCAGGTCACGCCCCCCTGAACTTCGACATCACGGGCTTTGGGCGCGATTGCGATTCCTCCATTTTGTCAGCAGCAAATAAGGTAAGGGAAAATGGTGGGTCACGAAGGACGGCTGGCGTGGGTCATGAAGGTCAGGCAGCGTGGGTCACGAAGGTCGGCCGGCGTGGGTCACGAAGGTCGGCCGGGTTGGGTCACGAAGGTCGGCCGGGTTGGGTCACGAAGGTCGGCCGGCGTGGGTTACGAAGGTCGGCCGGGTTGGGTCACGAAGGTCGGCCGGGTTGGGTCACGAAGGTCGGCCGGGTTGGGTCACGAAGGACGGCCGGCGTGGGTCACGAAGGTCGGCCGGGTTGGGTCACGAAGGTCGGCCGGCGTGAGTCACGAAGGTCGGCCGGCGTGGGTCGCGAAGGTCGGCCGGGTTGGGTCACGAAGGTCGGCCGGCGTGGGTCACGAAGGTCGGCCGGGTTGGGTCACGAAGGTCGGCCGGCGTGGGTCACGAAGGTCGGCCGGGTTGGGTCACGACGGTCGGCCGGGTTGGGTCACGAAGGTCGGCCGGGTTGGGTCACGAAGGTCGGCCGGCGTGGGTCATGAAGGTCAGGCAGCGTGGGTCACGAAGGTCGGCCGGCGTGGGTCACGAAGGTCGGCCGGGTTGGGTCACGAAGGTCGGCCGGGTTGGGTCACGAAGGTCGGCCGGCGTGGGTCACGAAGGTCGGCCGGCGTGGGTCGCGAAGGTCGGCCGGGTTGGGTCACGAAGGTCGGCCGGCGTGGGTCACGAAGGTCGGCCGGGTTGGGTCACGAAGGTCGGCCGGGTTGGGTCACGATGGTCGGCCGGCGTGGGTCACGAAGGTCGGCCGGCGTGGGTTACGAAGGTCGGCTGGGTTGGGTCACGAAGGTCGGCCGGGTTGGTCACGAAGGTCGGCCGGGTTGGGTCACAAAGGTCGGCCGGCGTGGGTCACGAATGTCGGCCGGGTTGGGTCACGAAGGTCGGCCGGATTGGGTCACGAAGGTCGGCCGGCGTGGGTCACGAAGGTCGGCCGGGTTGGGTCACGAACGTCGGCCGGGTTGGGTCACGATGGTCGGCCGGCGTGGGTCACGAAGGTCGGCCGGCGTGGGTCGCGAAGGTCGGCCGGGTTGGGTCACGAAGGTCGGTCGGCGTGGGTCACGAAGGTCGGCCGGGTTGGGTCACGAAGGTCGGCCGGGTTGGGTCACGAAGGTCGGCCGGCGTGGGTTACGAAGGTCGGCTGGGTTGGGTCACGAAGGTCGGCCGGGTTGGGTCACGAAGGTCGGCCGGCGTGGGTCACGAAGGTCGGCCGGGTTGGGTCACGAAGGTCGGCCGGCGTGGGTCACGAAGGTCGGCCGGCGTGGGTCGCGAAGGTCGGCCGGGTTGGGTCCTGAAGGTCGGCCGGGTTGGGTCACGAAGGTCGGCCGGCGTGGGTCACGAAGGTCGGTTGGTTGGTAAAAATTTGTCCCCAGAAAAAAAGTTTGAAAACCACTGGTCTAATTGATTGGTGGAATAGGCTTGACGATTTGAATGGCCCCTATATTCTAGAGTTAAAGGAGAATGCAAGGCCAGTTTGGAGTATTTACTCTTTAGATTACCCAGTCATAGGGTGGCATGGTGGCACAGTGGTTAGCACTGCTGCCTCGCTGAGGACCCGGGTTCGATCCCGAGCCTGGACCACTGTCCGTGTGGAGTTTGCGCATTCTCCCCATGTCTGTGTGGGTCTCACCCCCACAACCCAAAGGTGTGCAGGGTAGGTGGATTGGCCACGCTAAATTGCCCCTTAATTGGGAAAAAGACAATTGGGCATGTTAAATCTCTTTCAAAATAAGAAAAAATTTGATCGTCCAGTCACCCTCTGATTATTGTTATGTCTGTACCCAGGGTTTCAAACCAATTTAGAGATCGCTTCTTGGCCTTTTGGCTAAGATCAAGTGTCAGCTCAAACCCAAGATGCTTTTTCTTGGATCTTGTGCGCCTGTTTTGTGGAGACCATGGGCTGGACACTCCGCTCCCTGCCGCCGAAATCGCATTTAGCGAGGGGGCAGAAAACCCCCAATGATGCCAAAATCGGGGGCGGTGCTGCTTTCACGATGCTCTGCCCTCTGAGAAGTGGTGTAGTCTAGGAGTACGCCGCATGCTGGATCCACGGACACAGGCCATTGCCTGAGACCCGCTCCCCCGATGCTCCGTCCCACACCGACCGAGTTCCCGGTGGTGTAGGACTTTCCTGATCTCACCCATCATCAACATAGCGTGGCGGGGCAGCACAGTGGCACAGTGGTTAGCACTGCTGCCCACGGCGCTGAGGACCTGGGTTCGAATCCTGGCCCTGGGTCACTGTCTGTGTGGAGTTTGCACATTCTCCCCGTGTCTGCGTGGGTTTCACCCCCACAACCCAAAGATGTGCCGGGTATGTGGATTGGCCACGCTAAATTGCCCCTTAATTAGAAATAAAGAAATAAATAATAATCGGGTACTCTAAATTTTTTTTTAAACATAGCGTGGCGGCAGGGGCAGCATGGTGGCGCAGTGGTTAGCACAGCTGCCTCACGGCGCCGAGGTCCCAGGTTCGATCCCGGCTCTGGGTCACTGTCCGTGTAGAGTTTGCACATTCTCCCCGTGTCTGCGTGGGTTTCACCCCCACAACCCAAAGATGTGCAGGGTAGGTGGATTGGCCATGCTAAATTGCCCCTTAATTGGAAAAAATAATTGGGTAATCTAAATTTTTAAAAAAACATAGCGTGGAGGCTGCGGACTCAGTCCGGCGCCGTCACAGTCGGGGGAGGGCCAATCCGGGGGCAGGTGGGGCTTCATTCAGGGCTGGGGGCACTGTGGGAGCTCTACCAGCCCCCAGCAAAACGGCGAATTACTGCCCATTTTCCGCCAGTTTTCCTGCCGTAAAACACCACCATTTTCACGACCGGCGTGGGGACTCAGTCTCCAAATCGGAGAACCCTCACCTTGAATTGGGTTCAATTTGAATTCAAGTTGGTTTTCGGAGCAAGCAACGAGATGGATTTAAGGTTTTCGCATTGGCTTTGTGACTTTAAGGATGGGATTTAAAAAAACATTCTTTAAAATCCAATTCAGAGAGGGAGATTGTTGAGCCAGCAGAAAATGTTGAAAGCAGTGAGTGACATTTGTAAACTGAATGGGGTGAGTCACATTCGAAATGAATAAGATTCTGTAGGCCTGTGGTTAATCTCTGCTCTGTTGAATGGACGGGCTGTCTGTGGCAGTCTCTCCAGGACACTGTCCTTTCACTTCTGGAACCCGGCCTAACAGATGGGATGCTGCCCTCCTCTCCCCATCGGGGGCCGGGTGTCAAACGGTGTGTCACATCAGAGTCCTTTCACAAGTATGCATTGGCAATCTGTCACTGACCACACTGCACACTGTTCACTCAGGATTCAGCAGGACGGCGTTCACTGGACTGGAGAGAGAGGCTCTGCTTTCTTAAATCTTATACGGGCAGCGGATATCGAGTCTTCTCCGTTTACCTGGGCACCTGTACGAAAGAGAACGGGGTCACGACTGGGTCAGGGGTCACCTGGGACTGAGAAATGGAACACCACAGGCTCTATTTTTAATGTGTGAAGGGCGAAGGCCTCGCCCCCCCTATGGGGCAGCATCAAGATCAGTCGGAAGACTACTGCTAAGTGACACCAGGCTTGGCCTTTCAAAGGTTGCCAACTGTGGTAGTCGGTGTTAAGGTATTACATTACCGAGGTTGGAGGTACCTGATGCTGTAAGATCATTGGTGAACCCTGCCTGCTGGTTCCGCCCAGAAAGACGGAGTATCAGAGTCTGTGTTTCCCAAGCTGCTGCATTCTGTACCTGCGCTGCTGGGGGAAACATCTAGTCCAATAAAGCCTTCCATTGTCCTGCAATCTCGCTTCGGGAGTTATTGATCGTGCATCACCAACCCTCCAGGATTGACCTGGAGTTCTGGGAATTGAAGATTAATCTCTGGGACACTGCTGCGGAAACCCAGGAGGCGAAGAAGAAACCAACTGTGCCTTTTAGTTTATTAATTATAAAAATGTTGCAGACGTGGTGGGTGCGAGTGGGGCACTCGACTGAATCATCCAATCAGCGAATGAAGCATTGGCTCACATTCCAATTGGCCGTGGGAAAGGGACAGATTATTCAATGGTGGACATGTCAGCCAATCAACATGTTGGAGCCTGGGGGGAATGGGGGGATGGGGGGGAGGGTGGGGGGACAGCTGGTGGTCCTGGAATATGTCCAACGTTGGCAATCTTGGAGGCAGTGAGCAGTTGGAGGCAGAGAAGTTTGAGGGGTGGGTTGGGGAAGGCATCAGGGGCTCCATGGCTTTAAGGCACTGAGGAAGGGTGGAATATCACAGCCCCTCCCACCGGCGGGATTTCCCAATCCCGCAGACATCAATGGGCTTCTGAACAGCTCGCTGCATTTTCCACCCAAAGAGTGAGGTCGGAGGTCAGTTCTTTTCAAGATGGTACAGAGGTCTGGAGGAACCACTCGACAGAGTGACGTTGTGGGATGGAAACATAGAAAACAGAAGCAGGAGGAGGCCATTCGGCCCTTCGAGCCTGCTCTGCCATTCATTATGATGGTGGCTGATCATCAAGTTCAACACCCTGACCCCGCCTCCCCCCCGCCCCCATAATCCCTTGATCGCTTTAGCCCCAACAGCCAGATCTAATTTCTTCTGGAAATCACGCGACGTTTTGGCGTCAACTACTTTCTGTGGTCGGGAATTCCACACTCTCTGGGTGAAGAAATTCCTCCTCACCTCAGTCCTAAAAGGTTTGCCCCTTATCCTCAAACTGTGACCTCTGGGCCAATAGGGTTAGTGCTCAAAACTAACAAAACTTTCGGGATTACTTTGGGATAGGCAGATGAAGGAAAAAGGGTTGAAAGGATATGGGATCAGAACGGGGGGGGGGGGGGAGTGATAAACATCAACATGGAGGGGTTCAGCCACATGGCTGGTTTCTGCGTGGTGATCTCCCCATACAGCCAGTACGAGGAATCTGTATTTGATCCACTGACGGCTCACTGAGGAAGAATGAGCCCCTTCGGCAAGCTTCATGAGGTAAAACACTCCATTTAGTTTACAAGTATCTTCAAAGAGACGAGCCTGAGCTGCAGATGCAATTGCAGCAACCAGGGAGGTCTGATGTATCTTCTGAAGATCCTGGGGGTGATGGGGCCATCTGTGGCTTACGGACTGTAATTTGAGGATTTCCCTAAATATCTTGAACACATTTGTGGCTTTTTCTTCTGTCTAATCGTTGCGAGGGGAACACTGAGCGACACTGGGGCCCAATTTCAAAGGGAATCCAAAGCGTAAGAACGTTACCGACCCACCCAGATTTCCCGCGGATCTTCACGGATATAAATCTTTTGCAGACGGATGTTTGACTGGATGAGTAGAGTTGGCAACTCTCTCCCCTGGCAGTTCTTTATCTGCGTGCCAAGACATTGAATGTTGTCAATTTATTTTGCCACAAGAGGCATCACAGCTGAGCACGGTCCTGTCTTCAAACAACATTGGAAACATTGCAACCGCACCCCCACCGAGCAGGGGTTGGGGGAGGGAACCAATGGATAATAATCAGATGCAGCAACATTCACTGATAATCGACAGCGTAAATCTAAAATCACACAGGGGGATCGACGTAACTGGTTACGCCTGGACAGTCCATTCCCCATTGCCTGGTTATTCCTGGACAATACACTCACTGATACCTGGCTATACCTGGACAGTCCACTCACTGATACCTGGTTATACCTGGACAGTCCACTCACTGATACCTGGTTACACCTGGACAGTACACTCACTGATACCTGGCTATACCTGGACAGTCCACTCACTGATACCTGGCTATACCTGGACAGTCCACTCACTGATACCTGGCTATACCTGGACAGCACACTCACTGATACCTGGTTACACCTGGACAGTCCACTCACTGATACCTGGATACACCTGGACAGTCCACTCACTGATACCTGGCTATACCTGGACAGCCCACTCACTGATACCTGGTTACACCTGGACAGTCCACTCACTGATACCTGGTTATACCTGGACAGTCCACTCACTGATACCTGGTTACACCTGGACAGTCCACTCACTGATACCTGGTTATACCTGGACAGTCCACTCACTGATACCTGGTTACACCTGGACAGTCCACTCACTGATACCTGGTTATACCTGGACAGTCCGCTCACTGATACCTGGCTATACCTGGACAGCCCACTCACTGATACCTGGCTATACCTGGGCCGTCCACTCACTGATACCTGGATACACCTGGACAGTCCACTCACTGATACCTGGCTATACCTGGACCGTCCACTCACTGATACCTGGATACACCTGGACAGTCCACTCACTGATACCTGGTTATACCTGGACAGTCCACTCACTGATACCTGGTTATACCTGGACAGTCCACTCACTGATACCTGGCTATACCTGGACAATCCACTCACTGATACCTGGCTATACCTGGACAATCGACTCACTGATACCTGGCTATACCTGGACAATCCACTCACTGATACCTGGTTACACCTGGACAGTCCACTCACTGATACCTGGCTATACCTGGACCGTCCGCTCACTGATACCTGGTTATACCTGGACAGTCCATTCACTGATACCTGGCTATACCTGGACAGTCCACTCACTGATACCTGGTTACACCTGGACAGTCCACTCACTGATACCTGGTTATACCTGGACAGTCCACTCACTGATACCTGGTTACACCTGGACAGTCCACTCACTGATACCTGGTTATACCTGGACAGTCCACTCACTGATACCTGGTTATACCTGGACAGTCCACTCACTGATACCTGGCTATACCTGGACAGTCCACTCACTGATACCTGGCTATACCTGGACAGTCCACTCACTGATACCTGGTCACACCTGGACCGTCCATTCACTGATACCTGGCTATACCTGGACAGTCCATTCACTGATATCTGGCTATACCTGGACAGTCCACTCACTGATACCTAGTTACACCTGGGCCGTCCACTCACTGATACCTGGCTATACCTGGTCTGTCCACTCACTGATACCTGGCTATACCTGGACAGTCCACTCACTGATACCTGGCTATACCTGGACAGTCCACTCACTGATACCTGGCTATACCTGGACAGTCCACTCACTGATACCTGGCTATACCTGGACAGTCCATTCACTGATACCTTGTTACACCTGGACCGTCCACTCACTGATACCTGGTTATACCTGGGCCGTCCACTCACTGATACCTGGCTATACCTGGGCCGTCCACTCACTGATACCTGGCTATACCTGGACAGTCCACTCACTGATACCTGGTTATACCTGGACAGTCCACTCACCAATACCTGGATACACCTGGACAGTCCATTCACTGATATCTGGCTATACCTGGACAGTCCACTCACTGATACCTAGTTACACCTGGGCCGTCCACTCACTGATACCTGGCTATACCTGGTCTGTCCACTCACTGATACCTGGCTATACCTGGACAGTCCACTCACTGATACCTGGCTATACCTGGACAGTCCACTCACTGATACCTGGCTATACCTGGACAGTCCACTCACTGATACCTGGCTATACCTGGACAGTCCATTCACTGATACCTTGTTACACCTGGACCGTCCACTCACTGATACCTGGTTATACCTGGGCCGTCCACTCACTGATACCTGGCTATACCTGGGCCGTCCACTCACTGATACCTGGCTATACCTGGACAGTCCACTCACTGATACCTGGTTATACCTGGACAGTCCACTCACCAATACCTGGATACACCTGGGCCGTCCACTCACTGATACCTGGCTATACCTGGACAGTCCACTCACTGATACCTGGTTACACCTGGACCGTCCACTCACTGATACCTGGCTATACCTGGACAGTCCACTCACTGATACCTGGTTACACCTGGACCGTCCACTCACTGATACCTGGTTATACCTGGACAGTTCACTCACTGATACCTGGTTACACCTGGGCCGTCCACTCACTGATATCTGGCTATACCTGGACAGTCCACTCACTGATACCTGGTTACACCTGGGCCGTCCACTCACTGATACCTGGCTATACCTGGACAGTCCACTCACTGATACCTGGTTACACCTGGACCGTCCACTCACTGATACCTGGCTATACCTGGACCATCCACTCACTGGTACCTGGTTATACCTGGACAGTCCACTCACTGATACCTGGTTATACCTGGACAGTCCATTCACTGATACCTGGTTACACCTGGACCGTCCATTCACTGATACCTGGCTACATCTGGACAGTCCATTCACTGATACCTGGCTATACCTGGACAGTCCACTCACTGATACCTGGCTATACCTGGACAGTCCACTCACTGATACCTGGTTATACCTGGACCGTCCATTCACTGATACCTGGTTATACCTGGACCGTCCACTCACTGATACCTGGTTACACCTGGACAGTTCACTCACTGATACCTGGTCACACCTGGACCGTCCATTCACTGATACCTGGCTATACCTGGACAGTCCATTCACTGATATCTGGCTATACCTGGACAGTCCACTCACTGATACCTAGTTACACCTGGGCCGTCCACTCACTGATACCTGGCTATACCTGGACAGTCCACTCACTGATACCTGGCTATACCTGGACAGTCCACTCATTGATACCTGGCTATACCTGGACAGTCCACTCACCGATACCTGGTTATACCTGGACAGTCCATTCACTGATACCTTGTTACACCTGGACCGTCCACTCACTGATACCTGGTTACACCTGGTCTGTCCACTCACTGATACCTAGTTACACCTGGACAGTCCACTCACTGATACCTGGCTATACCTGGACAGTCCACTCACTGGTACCTGGTTATACCTGGTCTGTCCACTCACTGATACCTGGCTATACCTGGGCCGTCCACTCACTGATACCTGGCTATACCTGGGCCGTCCACTCACTGATACCTGGCTATACCTGGACAGTCCACTCACTGATACCTGGCTATACCTGGACAGTCCACTCACTGATACCTGGCTATACCTGGACAGTCCACTCACCAATACCTGGATACACCTGGGCCGTCCACTCACTGATACCTGGCTATACCTGGACCGTCCACTCACTGATACCTGGCTATACCTGGACAGTCCACTCACTGATACCTGGTTACACCTGGACCGTCCATTCACTGATACCTGGCTACATCTGGACAGTCCATTCACTGATACCTGGTTACACCTGGACCGTCCATTCACTGATACCTGGCTACATCTGGACAGTCCATTCACTGATACCTGGTTACACCTGGACAGTCCACTCACTGATACCTGGCTATACCTGGACAGTCCACTCACTGATACCTGGTTACACCTGGTCTGTCCACTCACTGATACCTGGTTACACCTGGACCGTCCACTCACTGATACCTAGTTATACCTGGACAGTCCACTCACTGATACCTGGCTGTACCTGGACAGTCCACTCACTGATACCTAGTTATACCTGGTCAGTGCACTCACTGATACCGAATTATACCTCGATAGTCTACTCACCGTGTCCAAATGCAGCAAGACCTGGACAATATCCAGGCTTGGGCTGACAAGTGGCAAATTACATTCACACCACACAAGTTGTTGGCAATGACCATCTCCTACAAGAGAAGATCTAACTAGTGCCCCTTGACATTCAATGGCATTATCACTGCTGAATCCCCCACAATCAACATCCTGGGGGTTACCATTGATCAGAAACTGAACTGGACTAGCCATATTAATCCTGTGGCTATCAGGGCAGGTCAACGGCTAGGATTCATACGGCGACTAACTCACCTCCTGACCCCCAAAACCTGTCCACCATCTACAAGGCACAAGTTAGGATGTAATGGAATACTCTCCAATTGCCTGGATGAGTGCAGCTTCAACAACACTCAAAAAGCTCAACACCATCCAGGACAAAGCAGCTGCTTGATAGCTCCCCTTCCACAATCATTCAAACCCTCCACCTATGATGAACCGTATGCACCATCTACAAGATGCACTGCAATAACTCACCAAGGTTCCTTAGGCAGCTCCTTCAAAACCCACGACAACTATCTAGAAGGACAAGAGCAGCAGAGAACTGGGAACCCCACCACCTGGAAGTTTCCCTGAAAGTCACTCTGCACCCTAACTCGGAAATATATCGCCGTTCCTTCACTGTCACTGGGGCAACATCCTGGAACTCCCTCCCTAACTGCACAATGGGTGTACCTATACCTTAAGGCCTGCAGTAGTTCAAGAAGGCAACGCACCACCACCTTCTGAAAGGCAAGTAGGGATGGGCAATAAATGCTGGCCGAACCAGTGACACCCACATCCCATAATAGAATTTTTTACAAATCTAGTTTATATCTGGACAATCCACTCACTGATAACAGGGGGCAACCTGTTTGCTGATTGGATTCATCCCTAATTCAAAGAAAGATGGTTGTGGTGGTTGGAGGTCAATCATCTCAGTTCTATGACATCAGTGCAGGAGTTCCTCAGGGTAGTGTCCAAGGCCCCAACCATCTTCAGCTGCTTCATCAATCTTTTTTTTTCCTTTTTAAATTTAGAGTACCTAATTACTATTTTTTTTTTCAATTAAGGGACAATTTAGCATGGCCAATCCACCTAACCTGCACATCTTTGGGTTGTGGGGGCGAAACCCACGCAGCCATGGGGAGAATGTGCAAACTCCACACGGTCAGTGACCCAGAGCCGGGATTCGAACCCGGGTCCTCAGCGCCGCAGTCACTGCTGCTTCATCAATGACCTCCCTTCCATCATAAGGTCAGAAGTGGGGATGTTTGGGCAGCACGGTGGCGCATTGCTGCCTCACGGCGCCGAGGTCCCAGGTTCGATCCCAGCTCTGGGTCGCTGTCTATGTGGAGTTTGCACATTCTCCCCGTGTCTGTGTGAGTTTTGCCCCCACAACCCAAAGATGTGTCGGGTAGGTGGATTGGCCATGCTAAATTGCCCCTTAATTGGAAATAATGAATTGGGTACTCTAAATTAACAAAAAAAAAGAAGTGGGGATGTTTGTGGATGACTGCACAATGTTCAGTATTATTTGTGACTCCTCAAATAATGAAGCAGTCTATATCCCAATGCAGCAAGACCTGGACAATATCCAGGCTTGGGCTGACAAGTGGCAAGTTACATTCGTGCCACACAATTGCCAGGCAATGAGTATTTCAAACAAGAGAGAATTTGGGGTAATAAATGCTGTCCTAGCCAGTGACAGCTATGAATAAAACAGATCCACCAACACCTGGTCCATCCATTCAGAGTGACAAGAGCAACAAAAATGACATTTCCTTGAGTTAGATCGCTGATGATAAAGTGCTCAAATTCATGGATATTTAATATGTTACACTGGGTTGCAAAGTCTGAACTTTACGTATCATTTTTTAATTTAGAGTTGTGGTGAATGCAACTCTGTAATTCACACTGTATTGTATATACATGAGACCATGCATTGATAAGCGCAGTTGCGTTGCCCGACCACTAGGGGGAGTAGCGCTGGGAATGCTTAGGAGTTTGTCCAGGGCTCTACCCTTGGCTCCGCCCACGACTCCTCCCCCTGGACGGCTGTATAAATACCAATGCTCAGAGCCAGTGGTTCAGTTCATCGAGAGTTCAACGTGGAACAGGCTGGCTCTGTTGTAAGTAGATTAAAACCACTGTTCATATCTTAAAGCACGTGTCTAGTGAATTGATGGTTCCATCAAGAGTACTCAATTTTTTGTTTCCAATTAAGGGACAATTTAGCGTGGCTAATTCATCTACCCTGCACATCTTTTTGGGTTGTGGGCGTGAGACCCACGCAGACACGGGGAGAATGTGCAAACTCCACACGGAGTCGGGATCCAACCTGGGACCTCGACGCCGTGAGGCAGCAGTGCCAACCACTGTGCCACACCCAAAGTCTGAACTATATAAAATGTTGTGTACACAACCCTTCAAAATGCATCCTGCAGTTTTTCAAAAAGACCCTGAGGAATTTTCTGTAAAGTCATTAATTAAAATAGCTGAGCACCAACTTGTTCCTCGATTCTTTATCCTTAATCGCTTTCAGCAAAGAAATGACACTTGTTTTTTGGAAACGCACCTGGTTAGCCAGGCTGCCGTTCAACACTTTCTCTCCCTGGGTTCCACGGGTACTAACCTGCCTGTCTACTGTCTACTGAGTTAGACAGTGATCCATGTGAACCTATATGACCATGGGCTTGGGCAACGCCTCTGTTTAAAATTCTCGTCCTTGTTTACAAATCCCTCCATGGTCTCACCTCTCTCTATCTCTGTAACCCCCTTCTGCCCTAAAAGCCTCTAAAATATGTGTGCTCTCACAATCCCCTTGTGTATCCTTGATTTTCATTACAACACCATAGGAGACTACGCCTTCAGTTGCCAAGACCCCAGACTCTGAAATTCCCTCTGACTCTCTCCCTCGCCTTCACCCTTTCAAACTCTCCTTGAACCCTGTCTCTTTGACCAAGCTTTCGGTCAATTGACGAACATTATCTTATGTAGCTTGGAGCCAAATTTTGCTTTGCATTGCTCCTGTGAAGTGTGGTCGTGATTTAACGGCGCTTACATCAAGTTGTTGTTGTGGGGTGCTCGCCAACAATTGTTATCATCTCCGGGTCACAATGGGTTAGGAGCAGCAAGTGGATGGAAAAGTCATCGGCTCCGAGTCTTAAACTATCCCGAACAAACTGGCTGTTCCTTCACCGTTACCAGGTTGAGATCTTGGAGCTCAATCCCGAACAGCACTGCAGGGTACCTGCACCACATGGGCTGCAAGCAGTTCCAGAGAGTGGCCTTCACACCTCATGAATGAATAAATTGAAACAAAACATTTTGAAATGCACTGAGGAGAAAGAGGGTTGTGAGTCCGAGCCCTGATCCAGAGATTTGGGTCCTTAATCTCGGCTGACACTCCAGGGAAAAGCTGAGTGAGTTCCACACCCCTGGATCAGCAGTTTTCCGATAATTTCCAATGAGGTGTTAAACCATCTGTTCAGGTGACTGTCCAATATCCTACAGTGCTATTCAGAGAATAACAGTCGCTGGTCAACATTCATCCTTCAACTTAAACTGGTTATTTATCTCAGTTACTATTGCTGGGATCTTGACTGCCACTTTTGCATAGATAGCAACAGTGATTGGTTGTGAAAACATTGGAACAAGCCGAGGTCACAATAAGATGCGGTGCCAATGCACATTCTTTCATTTTCCCAACATTTGCCTGAGAGCACGGACTCTTGTTGGAAGTTCTCCGGCAATTCAACCTCAACAAACACTTTGACAAGAAAAATCTAATAATAATAATCTTTATTGTCGCAAGTAGGCTTACATTAACACTGCAACGAGGTTACTGTGAAAAGCTCCTCGTCGCCACATTCCGGCGTCTGTTCGGGTACACTGAGGGAGAATTCAGAATGACCAATTCACCTAACAGCACGTCTTTCGGGACTTGTGGGAGGAAACCGGAGCGCCCGGAGGAAACCCACGCAGACACGGGGAGGACATGCAGACTCCGCGCAGACAGGAACATCGGTAACACAATTAGAACATTGTGGATGAGGCCTGAACTAGGAGCCTTCAATATAAGGCAGCTCACTGATAAATCCAATCGGAAATTCAGGAGAAATTGCTTTGTTCCAGAATGGTTAAGATGCAGAATTTGCTGCCACATGGAGTTAATGGGGCGATTCGTGAAGGTACGTCTCAGGGGATGCCGGGTGGGTATATGAGGGTGAAAGGAATACAGGAATATGTTAATGAAGATGGATGCAGATGGTGGGGGAGGCTGACACAGAGCACAAACTGGAAGGCCGCTTTCTCTGCTGTGCATATTTAGGAATCTACAGATACCCACAAACCCACAATAACCGACGATAGAAAAGTCACAAAATGGTGAGAGTTTCCACAACAGAAAGTCTGAAAGGAAAATGGCAGGAAGAAAAATGGAGGAAAGAACACAAACTGAACGATCGAGATCAGTGATCAAGCCTGCTGGTTGTCTGTAAGATATTGTAGCTGGTGTCTGTGGATCTTAGTGGCCTTGGGCAGTCAGAGGTTTCCAACCTGTATAGAGGTTCCACTGTTACTCACTGCTGTATATATATATATATGTATATATATTCACTGTTATTGTTTGTTCCATTGTTACTTAATGTTATTGTTGTTGCTTCTGTTGGCTCCGCCTGTGGCTCCGCCCCTCGGGCTCTGTATATAGTTGGCTGATGTGTAGCCCTGCCCCAGTGAGGGATCAGCAGCAGGCAGGCACACATCTCAGTGTATTAAAGTCACAATTTAGAACATAGAACATAGAACAGTACAGCACAGAACAGGCCCTTCGGCCCTCAATGCTGTGCCGAGCCATGATCACCCTACTCAAACCCACGTATCCACCCTATACCCGTAACCCAACAACCCCCCCTTAACCTTACTTTTATTAGGACACTACGGGCAATTTAGCATGGCCAATCCACCTAACCCGCACATCTTTGGACTGTGGGAGGAAACTTGAGCACCCGGAGGAAACCCACGCACACAGGGGGAGGACGTGCAGACTCCGCACAGACAGTGACCCAGCCGGGAATCGAACCTGGGACCCTGGAGCTGTGAAGCATTTATGCTAACCACCATGCTACCCTGCTGCCCTAGCTTTGTCTATTATTGATGGTCCATCAATAGACACTCTCCGGAGATCCAACAGAACAGTCATTCTCAGTACAGCCTGTATAGTCACTGTTCCAGAGCCCTGATACAACAGCCGTTCTCAGTACAGCCTGTATAGTCACTGTTCTAGAGCCCTGATACAACAGCCGTTCTCAGTACAGCCTGTATAGTCACTGTTCTAGAGCCCTGATACAACAGCCCTTCTCAGTATAGCCTGTATAGTCACTGTTCTAGAGTCCTGATACAACAGCCGTTCTCAATGCAGCCTGTATGGCCACTGTTCTAGATCCCTGATACAACAGCTGTTCTCAGTGCAGCCTGTATAGACACTGTTCTAGATCCCTGATACAACAGCTGTTCTCAGTGCAGCCTGTATAGACACTGTTCTAGAGCCCTGATACAACAGCTGTTCTCAGTGCAGCCTGTATAGACACTGTTCTAGATCCCTGATACAACAGCTGTTCTCAGTGCAGCCTGGATAGACACTGTTCTAGAGCTCTGATAAAATACACACCAACAACTGGAGTGTGTGGAGGCTGACCTCATACTCGGATCCCGGCCCTGGGTCACTGTCCGTGTGGAGGTTTGCACAATCTCCCCGTGTCTGTGTGGGTCTCACCCTCACAACCCAAAGATGTGCAGGGTAGGTAGATTGGCCACGTTAAATTGCCCCTTAATTGGGAAAAAAAAAGAAACCCTGACACATGGGGATTTCTTTCTGAAAAGTATGTTATTTAAGTTTTCAACATTTTAACATTTTTTCAACAATTTAATGTTTTTACAACAAACAACCCCAATGCCACCCCACCCCCCAAATCTGCACCCCCCCCCCCCTCCACCCCTCGCCTCTTGACAGCAACCAGATCCCCAAAATGTAAGAAAAACAAATCCCATCTCTGGTGGAACTCATCGTCTGCCTCTCTCAGAGCAAATTCCACCTGTTCCAAATACTGGGACTCCATTAGATTCACCCAGCCAGGCCGAGGCACAGGTAAAGAGGCTGACCTCCATCCCAACAGGTCCTGCTTCGAGCAATCTGTCCCCCCCGCCCCCCCCCCATCTGTAACTCTGGCGGCTCCAACACCCCGAATATGGCCTCCAGGAGACTCGGCTCCACATTCACATGCTGAACCTCAGACAAGGTGCTGAAAAACGCCCCCCAATATATCTCCAATTTCGGGCAGGTTCAGAGCATAAGGACATGGTTGGTTGAACCCATTCCATGCCGCTCGCAGCTATCCTTGACCTCCTAAAACAGCCGGCTCATCCTCGCCTCCGTTAAATGCTCCCTGTGCATCACTTTTAATTGAATCAACTCCAGCCTCGCGCGTGAGGTCGGGGTGTTAACCCTTTGCAGCACAGTCCTTCCTCCAGCACACACTCAACTCTACCTCCCACTTGGCCTCAATCCTTTCCATGGACTCCTTGTCTTCCTCCATGATCCTGCTGTAGATCGCCTGAGCGACCCCATCTCCAGCCCCCCCCCCCCCCCCCCCCCCCCCGCCCCACCCCCACCGACAACACCTCTTCCAAGAACAAAGAGGACAGTGCTTCCGGAAAGTTCAGGAAGACCTTTCCGCACCTCCATAAACCTGAACCCCTCCTCACGCTAGAGCCCATACTTTACCCCAACTCCTCCAAGCTTGCGAACCACCTCTCCAAAAACAGATCCTTCATCTCTTTCCTTTTAAAAAATTTTTTTTAGGGTACCCAATTTTTTTTTTTCCAATTAAGGAGCAATCCAATCCATCATCCATCTCCCCTGCACATCTTTGGGTTGTGGGGGTGAAACCCAAGCAGACAAGGAGAGAATGTGCAAACTCCACAGAGACAGTGACCCAGAGTTGGGATCGAACCCGGGTCCTCAGCGCCGTAGTCTAAGTGCTAACCACTGTGCCACCGTGCTGCTCCCCTTCATCTCTTTCACCCCTTTCTCCTTCCATCCCTGGAACCTCCCATCCATCCTCCCGCGTTCAAACCCACGATTCCCTCTTATTGGCATCACCCGCGACCCTGCTCTCATCTAGACGTGCTGTTGGAAGTGCCCCCAAATTGTCAACATGACTACCACCACAGGACACCGTGAGTACTTCCCCGGGTGAATGGTAGCGGAGCCATTGCCAGAACCCACAATCCCGACCCTTTACAAGAACCCAGCTCTATCTGCACCCTCAAAGCCTCCACTTCCTTACTCCACCCCCGCACCTTCTCCACATTCGCCACTCAGTAATAGTGTAACAGGTTCGGAAGAGCCAAATCCCCTAGCTGCCCCCCCCAATTTGGAGAACAGTATTCCTTACGATTGTGGGTTTTAAACACTCTCTCCTGAACACAAACTCCAGATTTCTTTTTTTCCCTTAAATTTAGAGTGCCCAAGGGCAGCACGGTGGCACAGTGGGTTAGCATTGCTGCCTACGGCGCTGAGGACCCGGGTTCGAATCCCGGCTCTGGGTCACTGTCCGTGAGGAGTTTGCACATTCTCTCCGTGTCTGCGTGGGTTTCACCCCCACAACCCAAAAGATGTGCAGGGTAGGTGGATTGGCCACACTAAATTGCCCCTTAATTGGAAAAAAAAAATTGGGTACTCTAAATTTATTTAAAAAAAATTTTTTTTAGAGTACCCAATTCATTTTGTCCAATTAAGGGGCAATTTAGTGTGGCCAATCCACCTAGCCTGCACATCTTTGGGTTGTGGGGGTGAAACCCATGCATACACGGGGAGAATGTGCAAACTCCACACGGACACTGACCCAGGGCCGGGATCGAACCTGGGACCTCGGCGCCGTGAGGCTGCAGTGCTAACCACTGCGTCACCGTGCTGCCCTCAGATTTCTAAAGACAGAGTAAATACCCTCTCCTTAGAGGAAACCTCAGGCATGATATGGGTGGGCCATGGGTTGTGGTGTGGGATGGTGTGGGGTGGGGGGTTGGTGGGTGGGTGGTGGGGGTTGGAATGAGGTGGTTTGGGAGGGGGGGGGGGTCACAGACCCATTGCCAATGGCAACAGTGACCCTGAAATTGGGAGCTTGAGATGAAACCAATCTCCCCGTTACCCGATGACTTTCCTCTGCTTGTTGGGAGATGGTCGCACAACATCTGTAGGTGAAGGTGAGATTGGTCTGGGAAAGGGCTTGCTTTCCCCGCACACATGGTCAAATAGCCTCTCAAAGCTCAGCTGGAGAAAATGGACGGCTGGACATGGCGAGAAACAGCCAAGGCTTCAAGAGGGAATAGGGTAGTGGTGGAAGAGGCATTTTAATAAGTTTATAATGTGCCTGTCCCCCTACAGTCAAAATGGAAAAGCAAATAAAATCCTGTGTGTAATAAAAACACATGTGCGCTCGAGGTCAGAACAAGCCCATCGTACTGTTCGTATACAGTGTCCAGCTCACTGCTCGTCCCCTCCCCCACACAGGCTCCAATTCCCCCTGTCCTGTCCCAGGCACACATCCTGATATTTTCATTCCAGCAGCACATCTGGTCATCGTTTCTCTTCTAACCCGTGCACAGTGAGCCTGTCCTCTCGGGGTAGCGGGCTGGGGGGAAGGCTGATGTGTAATGATTGCTATAAATTGCAACCAGTCCCCCGTCAAATCATAAAATGGCCTCCGCTCCCTGGGAGACACTGCAAACTTTTTGCAGATGTGCTGGGCTGTGACTCACACAGACTCTGGTATTTCTTTTGTTTAGATTCTCTGACATGCTTCTCACATTCTTATAGTTTCAAACCGAGAAACATTTTCCTCAAGCACGCAACCTTTGAAGCTTGCTCAGGTCTTTTCACCTTTCCAATACATCCTGCTCACTTATTGCCAATGATTTTTTAACATACGGACACCATATATTCCATTTCTATGCCTCACTTCAATTGCTTCATTTCTTCGCCTGGAAGGTGCTGAGGTAAAATCCCACACACTGACTCTCCCCGGGGTACAGTCCCACACACACTGACTCTCCCCGGGGTACAGTTCCACACACACTGACTCTCCCCGGGGTACAGTCCCACACACTGACTCTCCCCGGGGTACAGTCCCACACACACTGACTCTCCCCGGGGTACAGTCCCACACACACTGACTCTCCCCGGGGTACAGTCCCACAGACACTGACTCTCCCCGGGGTACAGTCCCACACACACTGACTCTCCCCGGGGTACAGTCCCACACACACTGACTCTCCCCAGGGTACAGTCCCACACACACTGACTCTCCCTGGGGTACAGTCCCACACACACTGACTCTCTCTGGGGTACAGTCCCACACACACTGACTCTCCCCGGGGTACAGTCCCACACACACTGACTCTCCCCGGGGTACAGTCCCACACACACTGACTCTCCGTGGGGTACAGTCCCACACACACTGACTCTCCCCGGGGTACAGTCCCACACACACTGACTCTCTCTGGGGTACAGACCCACACACACTGACTCTCCCCGGGGTACAGTCCCACACACACTGACTCTCCCCGGGGTACAGTCCCACACACACTGACTCTCTCTGGGGTACAGTCCCACACACACGGACTCTCCCCGGGGTACAGTCCCACACACACTGACTCTCCCCGGGGTACAGTCCCACAGACACTGACTCTCCCCGGGGTACAGTCCCACACACACTGACTCTCCCTGGGGTACAGTCCCACACACACTGACTCTCCCTGGGGTACAGTCCCACACACACTGACTCTCCCTGGGGTACAGTCCCACACACACTGACTCTCCCCCGGGTACAGTCCCACACACACTGACTCTCCCCGGGGTACAGTCCCACACACACTGACTCTCCCTGGGGTACAGTCCCACACACACTGACTCTCCCCAGGGTACAGTCCCACACACACTGACTCTCCCCAGGGTACAGTCCCACACACACTGACTCTCCCCAGGGTACAGTCCCACACACACTGACTCTCCCTCGGGTACAGTCCCACCAACTAGAGAGCAGGCCATCTCACACTGGATACTGTGTAATGAGAAGGGAATCACTGGCAATCTGGCTGTGCGAGACCCCTTGGGGATGAGCAACCATAACATGATAGAATTTTTTTCAAGATGTAGAGTGAAGTAGTTGATTTGGAGACGAGGGTGCTGAATCTTAATAAAGAAAACTATGAAGAAATTAGGTGTGAGTTGGCCTTGATAGATTGGGGAGAGTTACTTAAAGGGATGACAGTGGATAAGCAGTGGAAAACATTCAAGGAACGCATGGGGGAACTACAGCAACTGTTCATTCCTGTCTGGCACCAAAGCAAAATGGGTAAGAGGGTCAATCCATGGCTGACAAAGGAAATTAGAAATAGTATCCGATACATGGAAGAAGCATACAGATTGGCCAAGAAAAATAATAGGTCTGAGGATTGGGGGCTGTTTAGAATTCAGCAAAGAAGGACGAAGGGATTGATTAAGAAGAGAAAAGTACAATACAAAAGGAAGCTTGCAGGGAACATAAAGACTGGCAATAAGAGTTTCTATAGATATGTGAAGAGAAAGAGATTGGTGAAGAGAAATGTAGGGCCCCTACAGAGAGAAACCTGGGAATGCATAATAAGGGACAAAGAAATAGCTGAGCAATTGAATACATACTTTTCTTCTGTCTTCACAAATGAGGACACAAATCAGATACCAGAAATGGTGGGGAATGAAAGGTTTAGTGAGAGGGAAGAACTGCGGGAGATCAATATTAGTAGAGAAATAGTGCTGGGAAAATTGATGGGATTGAAGGTGGATAAATCCCCAGGGCCTGAGAATCTGCATCCCAGTGTGCTTAAGGAGGCAGCTCTGGAAATAGTGGATGCATTGGTGGTCATCTTCCAGGATTCTATAGACTCTGGAACTGTCCCTGCAGATTGGAGGGTTGCTCACATCACTCCGATATTCATAAAGGGAGGTGGAGAGAAAGCAGAGAATTATAGACCAGTAAGCCTAACATCGGTAGTGGGGAAAATGCTTGAATCTATTATCAAGGACTTTATAGCGGAACATTTAGAAAGCAGTGGCACGATCAGTCAGAGTCAGCATGGATTTATGAAGGGGAAATAATGCTTGACAAATCTGATGGAATTCTTTGAAGATGTAACTAATACAGTTGACAAGGGGGAGCTAGTAGATGTGGTATATTTGGACTTTCAGAAGACGTTTGACAAAGTCCCATATAAGAGATTCTTGTGCCAGATTAAAGCGCACGGGATTGGGGGAAATGTATTGAGGTGGATAGAAACCTGTACCACAGGGATCGGTGCCAGGACCCCAGGTATTCACAATATATATTAATGATTTGGAGGGGGGAACAAAATGTAACATCTCAAAGTTTGTAGATGATACCAAATTAGGTGGGTGGGTGAATTGTGACGAGGATGCAGGGATCCTACAGCAAGATCTGGACAGGTTGGTCGAGAGGGCAAATCAATGGCAGATGTGCTCTATGACACACACTGCGCTCTGCAACACACACTGTGCTCTGTAACACACACTGTGCTCTGTGACACACACTGGCCGACCCTGGTGACACACACTGTCGCTCTGTGACACACACTGCGCCCTGTGACACACACTGTGCCCTGTGACACACACTGTCCCCTGTGACACACACTGCGCTCTGTGACACACACTGCCCCCTGTGACACACACTGCCTCTGTGACACACACTGCCCCCTGTGACACACACTGTGCCCTGTGACACACACTGCCTCTGTGACACACACTGCCCCTGTGACACACACTGTGCCCTGTGACACACACTGCCCCCTGTGACACACACTGCCCCCTGTGACACACACTGCGCTCTGTGACACACACTGTGCCCTGTGACACACACTGCCCCCTGTGACACACACTGCGCTCCTGTGACACACACTGCGCCCTGTGACACACACTGTGCTCTGTGACACACACTGCCCCTGTGACACACACTGCCCCCTGTGACACACACTGTGCCCTGTGACACACACTGTGCCCTGTGACACACACTGCGCTCTGTGACACACACTGCGCTCTGTGACACACACTGCGCTCTGTGACACACACTGCGCCCTGTGACACACACTGCCCCCTGTGACACACACTGCGCTCTGTGACACACACTGCCCCCTGTGACACACACTGCGCCCTGTGACACACACTGCGCTCTGTGACACACACTGCCCCCTGTGACACACACTGCGCTCTGTGACACACACTGTGCCCTGTGACACACACTGCGCCCTGTGACACACACTGCGCCCTGTGACACACACTGCGCTCTGTGACACACACTGCGCTCTGTGACACACACTGCCCCCTGTGACACACACTGCGCTCTGTAACACACACTGCCCCCTGTGACACACACTGCGCTCTGTGACACACACTGCGCCCTGTGACACACACTGCGCTCTGTAACACACACTGCGCACTGTGACACACACTGCCCCCTGTGACACACACTGCGCTCTGTAACACACACTGCGCACTGTGACACACACTGCCCCCTGTGACACACACTGCGCCCTGTGACACACACTGCCCCCTGTGACACACACTGCCCCCTGTGACACACACTGCCCCTGTGACACACACTGCCCCTGTGACACACACTGCGCCCTGTGACACACACTGCGCCCTGTGACACACACTGCGCTCTGTGACACACACTGCCCCTGTGACACACACTGCCCCCTGTGACACACACTGCGCCCTGTGACACACACTGCGCCCTGTGACACACACTGCGCTCTGTGACACACACTGCGCTCTGTGACACACACTGCGCCCTGTGACACACACTGCCCCTGTGACACACACTGCCCCTGTGACACACACTGCGCCCTGTGACACACACTGCCCCCTGTGACACACACTGCCCCCTGTGACACACACTGCGCCCTGTGACACACACTGCGCCCTGTGACACACACTGCCCCTGTGACACACACTGCCCCTGTGACACACACTGCGCCCTGTGACACACACTGCCCCTGTGACACACACTGCGCCTCTGTGACACACACTGCGCCCTGTGACACACACTGCCCCCTGTGACACACACTGCGCTCTGTGACACACACTGCGCTCTGTGACACACACTGCGCTCTGTGACACACACTGTGCCCTGTAACACACACTGCGCTCTGTGACACACACTGTACCCTGTGACACACACTGCGCTCTGTGACACACACTGCCCCCCTGTGACACACACTGCGCTCTGTGACACCACCTGCCCCCTGTGACACACACTGCGCTCTGTGACACACACTGCCCCCTGTGACACACACTGTGCCCTGTGACACACACTGCGCTCTGTGACACACACTGTACCCTGTGACACACACTGCGCCCTGTGACACACACTGCCCCCTGTGACACACACTGCCCCCTGTGACACACACTGTGCTCTGTGACACACACTGTGCTCTGTGACACACACTGCCCCCTGTGACACACACTGCGCTCTGTGACACACACTGCGCCCTGTGACACACACTGCGCTCTGTAACACACACTGCCCACTGTGACACACACTGCGCCCTGTGACACACACTGCGCCCTGTGACACACACTGCGCTCTGTGACACACACTGCGCCCTGTGACACACACTGCGCTCTGTGACACACACTGCGCCCTGTGACACACACTGCCCCCTGTGACACACACTGCCCCCTGTAACACACACTGCGCTCTGTGACACACACTGTGCCCTGTGACACACACTGCCCCTGTGACACACACTGCGCCCTGTGACACACACTGCCCCCTGTGACACACACTGCGCCCTGTGACACACACTGCGCTCCTGTGACACACACTGCGCCCTGTGACACACACTGGCCCTGTGACACACACTGCGCCTGTGACACACACTGCCCCTGTGACACACCCTGGTGACACCCACTGCCCCCTGTGACACACACTGCGCCCTGTGACACACACTGCCCCTGTGACACACACTGCGCCCTGTGACACACACTGCGCCCTGTGACACACACTGCGCCCTGTGACACACACTGCGCCCTGTGACACACACTGCGCTCTGTGACACACACTGCCCTCTGTGACACACACTGCGCCCTGTGACACACACTGCGCTCTGTGACACACACTGCGCCCTGTGACACACACTGCGCCCTGTGACACACACTGCGCCCTGTGACACACACTGCGCCCTGTGACACACACTGCGCCCTGTGACACACACTGCCCCCTGTGACACACACTGCCCCTGTGACACACACTGCGCTCTGTGACACACACTGCGCTCTGTGACACACACTGCCCCTGTGACACACACTGTGCTCCTGTGACACACACTGCCCCTGTGACACACACTGCCCCCTGTGACACACACTGCGCCCTGTGACACACACTGCGCCCTGTGACACACACTGCGCCCTGTGACACACACTGCCCCCTGTGACACACACTGCCCCCTGTGACACACACTGCGCCCTGTGACACACACTGCCCCCTGTGACACACACTGCGCCCTGTGACACACACTGCGCCCTGTGACACACACTGCCCCCCTGTGACACACACTGCCCCTGTGACACACACTGCGCCCTGTGACACACACTGCGCCCTGTGACACACACTGCGCCCTGTGACACACACTGCGCCCTGTGACACACACTGCTGCCCTGTGACACACACTGTGCTCTGTGACACACACTGCCCCCTGTGACACACACTGCGCTCTGTGACACACACTGCCCCCTGTGACACACACTGCCCCCTGTGACACACACTGCCCCCTGTGACACACACTGCCCCCTGTGACACACACTGTGCCCTGTGACACACACTGTGCCCTGTGACACACACTGCTGCCCCACTGTGCCTGACACACACTGCGCCCTGTGACACACACTGCGCCCCTGTGACACACACTGCGCCCTGTGACACACACTGCGCCCCTGTGACACACACTGCGCTCTGTGACACACACTGCCCCCTGTGACACACACTGCGCCCTGTGACACACACTGCGCTCTGTGACACACACTGCGCCCTGTGACACACACTGCGCTCTGTGACACACACTGCCCCCTGTGACACACACTGCCCCCTGTGACACACACTGCGCCCTGTGACACACACTGCCCCCTGTGACACACACTGCGCCCTGTGACACACACTGCGCTCTGTGACACACACTGCGCCCTGTGACACACACTGCCCCTGTGACACACACTGCCCCCTGTGACACACACTGTGCCCTGTGACACACACTGCGCCCTGTGACACACACTGCCCCCTGTGACACACACTGCGCTCTGTGACACACACTGCCCCCTGTGACACACACTGCGCCCTGTGACACACACTGCCCCTGTGACACACACTGCCCCCTGTGAACACACTGCGCTCTGTGACACACACTGCGCCTCTGTGACACACACTGCGCCCTGTGACACACACTGCCCCTGTGACACACACTGCGCCCTGTGACACACACTGCACTCTGTGACACACACTGCCTCCTGTAACACACACTGCCCCCTGTGACACACACTGCACCCTGTGACACACACTGCCTCCTGTGACACACACTGCCCCTGTGACACACACTGCGCCCTGTGACACACACTGCGCTCTGTGACACACACTGCGCTCCTGTGACACACACTGCGCTCTGTGACACACACTGCGCCCTGTGACACACACTGCGCTCTGTGACACACACTGCCCCCTGTGACACACACTGCGCTCTGTGACACACACTGCGCTCTGTGACACACACTGTGCTCTGTGACACACACTGCCCCCTGTGACACACACTGCCCCCTGTGACACACACTGCGCCCTGTGACACACACTGCCCCCTGTGACACACACTGCGCCCTGTGACACACACTGCGCCCTGTGACACACACTGCCCCTGTGACACACACTGCCCTCTGTGACACACACTGCGCCCTGTGACACACACTGCCCCTGTGACACACACTGCGCTCTGTGACACACACTGCCCCCTGTGACACACACTGCGCCCCTGTGACACACACTGCGCCCTGTGACACACACTGCCCCCTGTGACACACACTGCCCCCTGTGACACACACTGTGCTCTGTGACACACACTGCCCCTGTGACACACACTGCGCTCTGTGACACACACTGGGCCCTGTGACACACACTGCGCTCTGTGACACACACTGCGCCTGTGACACACACTGTGCCCTGTGACACACACTGCGCTCTGTGACACACACTGTGCCCTGTGACACACACTGCGCCCTGTGACACACACTGTGCACACACTGCGCCCTGTGACACACACTGCCCCCTGTGACACACACTGCCCCCTGTGACACACACTGCGCCCTGTGACACACACTGCCCCTGTGACACACACTGCGCCCTGTGACACACACTGCGCCCTGTGACACACACTGCGCCCTGTGACACACACTGCGCCCTGTGACACACACTGCCCCCTGTGACACACACTGCCCCTGTGACACACACTGCGCCCCTGTGACACACACTGCGCTCTGTGACACACACTGCGCCCCTGTGACACACACTGCCCCCTGTGACACACACTGCCCCCTGTGACACACACTGCCCCCTGTGACACACACTGTGCCCTGTGACACACACTGCGCTCTGTGACACACACTGCGCCCTGTGACACACACTGTGCCCTGTGACACACACTGCCCCTGTGACACACACTGCCCCTGTGACACACACTGCCCCCTGTGACACACACTGCCCCCTGTGACACACACTGCGCTCTGTGACACACACTGTGCCCTGTGACACACACTGCCCCCTGTGACACACACTGCCCCCGTGACACACACTGCCCTCTGTGACACACACTGCGCCCTGTGACACACACTGCGCCTGTGACACACACTGCGCCCTGTGACACACACTGCGCCCTGTGACACACACTGTGCTCCCTGTGACACACACTGCTGCCCTGTGACCACACACTGCCCCCTGTGACACACACTGCGCCCTGTGACACACACTGCCCCCTGTGACACACACTGCGCCCCTGTGACACACACTGCGCCCTGTGACACACACTGCGCTCTGTGACACACACTGCGCTCTGTGACACACACTGCGCCCTGTGACACACACTGCCCCCTGTGACACACACTGCGCTCTGTGACACACACTGCGCCCTGTGACACACACTGCCCCCTGTGACACACACTGCGCCCTGTGACACACACTGCGCCCCTGTGACACACACTGCCCCTGTGACACACACTGCGCCCTGTGACACACACTGCGCTCTGTGACACACACTGCCCCCTGTGACACACACTGTGCTCTGTGACACACACTGCGCCCTGTGACACACACTGCCCCCTGTGACACACACTGCGCTCTGTGACACACACTGCCCCTGTGACACACACTGCCCCCTGTGACACACACTGCCCCTGTGACACACACTGCGCTCCTGTGACACACACTGCGCTCTGTGACACACACTGCGCTCTGTGACACACACTGTGCTCTGTGACACACACTGTGCTCTGTGACACACACTGCGCTCTGTGACACACACTGCCCCCTGTGACACACACTGCGCTCTGTGACACACACTGCGCCCCTGTGACACACACTGCGCCCCTGTGACACACACTGCCCCTGTGACACACACTGCGCCCCTGTGACACACACTGGCCCTGTGACACACACTGCTCCCTGTGAACACACACTGCGCCCCTGTGACACACACTGCGCCCTGTGACACACACTGCGCTCTGTGACACACACTGCCCCCGTGACACACACTGTGCTCTGTGACACACACTGCCCCCTGTGACACACACTGCCCCCTGTGACACACACTGCCCCCTGTGACACACACTGCCTCCTGTGACACACACTGCGCCCTGTGACACACACTGCGCTCTGTGACACACACTGCCCCCTGTGACACACACTGTGCTCTGTGACACACACTGTGCTCTGTGACACACACTGCCCCCTGTGACACACACTGCGCCCTGTGACACACACTGCGCTCTGTGACACACACTGCCCCTGTGACACACACTGCCCCTGTGACACACACTGTGCCCTGTGACACACACTGTGCCCTGTGACACACACTGTGCCCTGTGACACACACTGCGCCCTGTGACACACACTGCGCCCTGTGACACACACTGCGCCCTGTGACACACACTGCCCCCTGTGACACACACTGCGCCCTGTGACACACACTGCCCCTGTGACACACACTGCCCCCTGTGACACACACTGCCCCCTGTGACACACACTGCGCCCTGTGACACACACTGTGCCCTGTGACACACACTGCCCCTGTGACACACACTGTGCTCTGTGACACACACTGCCCCCTGTGACACACACTGTGCTCTGTGACACACACTGCGCCTCTGTGACACACACTGCCCCCTGTGACACACACTGCCCCTGTGACACACACTGCCCCCTGTGACACACACTGCCCCTGTGACACACACTGTGCTCTGTGACACACACTGCGCCCTGTGACACACACTGCGCCCTGTGACACACACTGCCCCCTGTGACACACACTGTGCCCTGTGACACACACTGCGCTCTGTGACACACACTGCCCCCTGTGACACACACTGCGCCCTGTGACACACACTGCGCCCTGTGACACACACTGCGCCCTGTGACACACACTGTGCTCTGTGACACACACTGTGCCCTGTGACACACACTGCGCCCTGTGACACACACTGCCCCTGTGACACACACTGTGCCCTGTGACACACACTGCCTCTGTACACACACTGCGCCTGTGACACACACTGCGCCCTGTGACACACACTTCGCCCTGTGACACACACTGCGCTCTGTGACACACACTGCGCCCTGTGAACACACACTGCGCCCTGTGACACACACTGCCCCCTGTGACACACACTGCCCCTGTGACACACACTGCCCTGTGACACACACTGCGCCCTGTGACACACACTGCGCTCTGTGACACACACTGCCCCCTGTGACACACACTGCCCCCTGTGACACACACTGCGCCCTGTGACACACACTGTGCCCTCTGTGACACACACTGCGCTCTGTGACACACACTGCGCTCTGTGACACACACTGCCCCTGTGACACACACTGCGCCCTGTGACACACACTGCGCCCTGTGACACACACTGCGCCCTGTGACACACACTGCGCCCTGTGACACACACTGCGCCCTGTGACACACACTGCCCCTGTGACACACACTGCGCCCTGTGACACACACTGCGCTCTGTGACACACACTGCGCCCTGTGACACACACTGCGCCTCCTGTGACACACACTGCGCCTCTGTGACACACACTGCTGCTCTGTGACACACACTGCCCCTGTGACACACACTGCCCCTGTGACACACACTGCGCCCTGTGACACACACTGCCCCTGTGACACACACTGTGCTCTGTGACACACACTGCCCCCTGTGACACACACTGCGCTCTGTGACACACACTGCCCCCTGTGACACACACTGCCCCCTGTGACACACACTGCGCCCTGTGACACACACTGCGCTCTGTGACACACACTGCCCCCTGTGACACACACTGCCCCTGTGACACACACTGCGCCCTGTGACACACACTGCCCCCTGTGACACACACTGCGCCCTGTGACACACACTGCGCTCTGTGACACACACTGCGCCCTGTGACACACACTGCGCTCTGTGACACACACTGCGCCCTGTGACACACACTGCCCCCTGTGACACACACTGCGCCTCTGTG